>NW_026948501.1:0-1287500 GCF_035770615.1 Melospiza melodia melodia | reverse complement strand
GAATCCTTACTCAGCAAAACTCCCATCCAGCTCTGCTGGGATCTGTGGCTCATGAAAGTCCAAGGAAAAGTTTTCCTGATTGCTAAAGCTGCTCATGCTCATCAATGATCATTCACTTCTGTACAAGGGACATTTGGAATGCTCTTTTGTGGTTGACTTGCTGGTTTACAAATGGCATTTTAAAATACATAAAGTATATCTATTCAATGTTTTCCTGCTTTCTAAGGATAGTCTCTGATTCTACAGGCTTAAAAAAATACCGGCAATAAATACCTTTGAATAGTTACAGACATAATTCATGCCTTGTAATGCATGCTTTAAAAATCAGGCCTTTTTCTGGCTCATTACCCAGCCCGTAGACTTGATTTTTTTTAATTAATGTGAGAACACCTTCTTTATGGCATGTTCATGTTTACCCAAAAGTCACATCATTTTTCAAATTACACAAGGTGTCAGTGCTGAGGGTAACGATCGTTATTGCTCACTTTCCAAAGTATTTTTAATTTTTTTTCCTAAATCTGTCTAGAAAAGGAGAATCAAAAATGTTTTTCCCCAGTAGGATTTGTGTGCTAGACACAAAAGCCATGAAGAAGCCATCAGGTCTGCCTTGACAGGAGGCGTTGGTGAGGCAAGAGCAGCAGCAGCAGCACCAGTGCTGATGGACACATCTGGGCTTCTGTGAGTGTGAGCTGCCTGATCCAAAACTGGGGTTCCTCAGTGCTCTGTCAGCAGAAACACAACAGCACTGCAAGAAAAAAATGTCCGCACCTGGCAGCAAGACTTTTGAAAATTTGACTTCCATTTTTTCCTGAAATCATCTGATTTTATTAACTCTGATGATTTCCAGTGTGTGAAGCCTTTTAGATTACAGAGCCTGTTAGGCACTATCATTCTGAACACCCAATAGCTCTCATAAATTCATAATTTTGATTCAACTTATACAGCACTTGCTGTTGTTACCAAGTCTAAAGGTACGAGAGCTCCTCCTCACACAGTTTTCCTGAGATGTTCAGTTCCCAAAATCAGCAAGGCTGTCGCTCAGAGCAGGATGGCAGGGGAGCTGAGTGTTGCTTTGGCAATCTCTGATCAGTTCTCATTTCAGCCTGCCTTTGATGCTGTCAGTGTTTGCCTGGAATATCCTCAGCCATCCGTGTCAGGAACATGTGTGAGTTTCTGGGGAAAAGTCAGCCCATGGTTGTGTTTTGTCTTGGTAGAAATCCTCCATGCTTTAGAAACCCTCAACACTGTAAAAACCCTCCAAGCTGTGCGCTCCTCCAGGGATGTTAGGGCTGCAAGAAGACTGAAGCGTTTGGCTTTTGCCCCTGCAATGGGACCTTTTGCTGGCATGCAGCTGATGTGGATCCTCCTGAGCACACTTCACACCCAGCTGTCCCAACTCCCCTCCCAGCCCCACTCTGTGCTGGCACAAGGGGCCGTGGCAGACCCTGCCCAGGGGGCTCAGCCATGCCCAGCTGTCATTTATTCAATTATCATCGGAACTCAGCAGCCCCAAAAATGGGGAAGTACAAGTGATTCTTGGCTCCCAAGCAATATTTTGGCAGAGCAGGATCATTGCCCCTGTGTTTGATGCTGGGGAACGTCTTTGCAGACTTGGTGCATTTCTGACAGCTCAGGGATTTCTAAGTTGAAAGCTATTAATGTTTCTTGATGACTTATTCAGTTTCCCCCTTCAGTAAAGAACATCTCTTTTAGTGGTTTAAAAATATGGGCTAAGGCTAAAGTTCAGTTGTTCATAGTGATGAAACAATATATAAGAATATTTCTAGAGTGCAGGGGGTGACGCAGAATTTTTCAGTGCTGTAGCTGAACATAGATCCACATTCTTTCTGAGTCATAATGAATAAATGTTTCATTCACTGGTTCAGCAACCTCACTTTCCTAAAGCACCATGTACAGTGCCATAGTTTGGGTTTAGGGTCTTTGTTAGCCTGGAGTTCCCTGAAAATCATGTCAGGAAAAGCATGACCTCCCTGCCTTTTAATGTTATTCAGCTGAGTAGGGGATGAGTTGGCTCATCCTCTTCCCAGGACAAGTTTTAGGCCATGGTTTAGTTTGAAGTCCTTCTGCTGTGTCTCCTCCACAGGAGCTTGTGACAGTGGCAGCAGCAGAGTCCTTGGCAGGGGGACAAGGGGGTGACAAGCCTTGGAGGGCTGGGGTGGGGAAGAGTCTCTGTCAATAGGGAAAGGGTGTTATCCCACTGCACCGACAAATTCCTGGGAGAGCTTGAGAATCAGAATGATGGTGCCTTGAATGTTGATAGAATTGTCGTGACGGCCTTGGTAATGGTGCAACTTTTGACCGAGGCAATGAAAATAGTCAAGAACCTAACCCTGTTTTGGCATTTTTCTCTCCCAAAAATGCTGTGCAGAGTAATTACAGTGCCTACAGTTAAGGCATGGACCTTAGAGCTGCTCTTTGTATATTGCAAATGCCAGCTAAATATCCCGATAATAGCTTTTCTTAAATTGTACAAAGAATTGTAGCCAAATGTTAGTGTGAACTTGAACTGTTCAGAGCTTAAATCCAATATTCTTTTTTTGCAGCAGTTTTTTAGAGTGGCTGACCTCGAGAGCATCCTGGTGTTCCAGGGGATAGCATTCCATTTTTCTCTTCACACATAATGAGCAGTGAACTCCTTGATTGTTGCTGTCTGTTCCCTCTACTGAGAGACCACTGCAGCCAACAAATCCAGCGTTTCATGCTGCAATCTAAACAGAGTGATGCATTGCAGGTGCTTTCCTCATCTCCTCACACCTCTCAGAAACATTAGGGGGGATTTTCAACTTCCTATTCAACTTTTAAATGGAGAGTCAGGTCAGTCTGTGGATTAGAAGACCAATAAATCTTCTGCCTTCCCTTATTGTACAAGTAAGTATCCAGCTAATAATATCTGCTGTTACCCTGGCTGGCGGCGCTGGCCACGCTGACCTCATCCCAGGCTGGCTGAATGATAGCTTAATGAATATATCTAAAGACCAACCATGAATTGCAAGCAAAGAAAACATCACTTCTCTGATGGTTGTGTATAAAATCGGCCCCTGAATCGCTTTCTCCCTTCATCATTCTTTGTTTGAGTTCCCTGTAGGTGGCCGTTCCCGAGGATGGAGCCCCAGTGCTGTAAATAAAGTCCAGCAGGATGCAAGGTGCTGAAAAGAGTGACTTCACTGGCTCTGCCACCCCGCCGCAGCCAAATGAACGATTGTTGATTTGTATTTAATGCTCAATTTCCTCTCCATTACTACAAACCATGCAAGGCAGGCCTCGTTTCAGGCTATTCATAGGAGAGCTCAATCTATCCGGTTTCACATCTGCTAAAAGCCCCCATGTCATGCTAATTGCGGTCTTCCCCTGGAAAGAATTTGAGTTTTAAGACCAAAGAAAGATATGCTTATTTGTAACTAATGCTCTAATCTATACAGTTGCTTGTTTGCAAGCTAGAACCACACTTGTGCAGCTTTATTTGTGTTAAAAATGCAAGAGGGATGCAAAAGGGCAGCAAACGTGTCACGGATGTACCTTCTCTAAGTATTTTACAAGTTTGTTCAAAATGGAAAGCCACAGTGTCCCTGCCTTAATTTCTGTGCCACAGCAATTACTTCTCCTTGGCCCTTGGCCTGTGCCCTACCACAGAGCACAAGGTAATATTTGTGCTCCTTCCAAATCAAGGGAGATGACAGATTAGCTCCAGACAAATAAGCCAAATTAGCAGTGGAAGTCTTCAAAGGCTATTTTACCTTGTTGTGTGCAATCTGCTGCTTTTACAGGGAACTGTGCACGTGACCTTTTTATGACCAACCCCAATCTTCAAAATAGGGTTTTGTTCACTGTTTCTACTAAAAGCTTATTCCAGCTATTGCTTGAGGGTTTTATAAATATTTTTCTAAACTTTAAAATGCATTATCACCAATTTTATCCATGCACTCTTCCACGTCACTGCCACAGCTTACACTTCATTTCCTGGCTTTTGCCTTGGATGGGAATACTCTGGGAGGGAATTGGAGGAGCTGTCAGTTCTCCAGGCCAAGGAACTGACAATGACTGCCCAGGTCCTCCAGGCTCCCTCTCCCATCAGGAGCAAGGGAAGCTGTTCTGGAGCAGAGGTTCTCCAGCCCAGCCCTTGTGGGGTCCCACATTCACCCCCAGGGCTGTTTCTGAAGTGCTCAATAGCAGACCCGTAAGGAAGGCACAGGAACTTGTCATCTGTGGAATTTTGCTCCTCCTGCAAAGTTTGAAGAGCTCCTGAGCCAGAGGTGGTTTCTTGTTGCTTAACAGCCCCTGATGAGTGTTCTGCTCCGAGGATTTGGACAGTCTCTTTGGAATGCAGGCGAGCTTCTGGCACTCAGCAGCACAGGGACAGCTCTTCTGCAGCTTTATACAGAAAGACCTGCTGCTTTCTGTTTGTCTTAAACCTGCTTCTCACTAATTTCATTTGATGTTCCAAATTTTTTCCTATTATAGGAGGTAGGGAACAGTGGTTTACTACTCTGTGTCACAATTTGCCAAGTCTTTCCCCACTTCTTGCAGTTTTCTTACAGTTACTATAAAACACAGGGATCTGCTAAATTATGTTACAAATTCCATAAAACAAATTGCATAAAACAGAACTGAGATTCTCTTATTGCAAATAAAGTGTAATCTGTTGGAATCTGGGGGCTTTCACAGGCACTTATTTGCAGGTGTTCTAGGCCACCATTTGAGTACACAAAAGAATATAATTGCAAATTTGATATGATATTCTGTACCGCGAGCATGCTTCAAATACAGCAAATTATTCAACACATAAAAGCCTTTTAAAAAAAAGTTTTGTACTCCCACATGACCATTTTCCTGTGAAATGCACATTACATTTAGTGCTTGTTTATGTCACAGTGAAGCCCAAATGCCTTAGGTTGCAAACGCAAGGTGTGGCCAGGGGTGTGTATTCTATTGCCATCTGTTAGAGGTGGGGCAGTTATCTGCTGTTCACAGACCACCTGTTAAACCCAGCTGGGGAAGTTTTCTTTATCTCCCCCACAACCCATCCTCCCTCTGGGGAGATGCCTTCTGTTAATGGGCCACTGAGTGTCACTGCATGGCTGATAAAATTACCTCATGCCACTGTGAGAAGCTCTGGCCAGAGGGAGGAGCCAAGCATTACTACTTGGATATAATCTGAGATTTTGGGACACCACAGCAACCTTTTTCCCCACTGCATTCCCAGAGGAGCAGATTTCTCCTCCACTGGATTTCCAGAGGAAGACCAGACCCATCCACACCACCACTGGATCTTCAGAGGAGGACTACACCCTTCTACAGGATCACTGCTCCAACAGAACCACACCTGTCACTGCATAAGTGCTGCAGCCACCATTTAATGGGACAGCTGCCACCACCCTGGTCCACAGAGTGTCAGTTCCTATCCTGCCTCTGTCATTGTTTATTTTAAATTTTTTTTCCCCTAATAAAGAACTGTTACTCCTGCTCCCATGTCTTTTTCTGAGTGCCCTTTAATTTCAAAATTTTAATAATTCGGAGGGAGGGGGTTTGCATTTTTCCTTTTCAAGAGAAGCTCCTGCCTTCCTTAGCAGACACCTGTCTTTTCAAACCAAGACACTGTAGATGCCCCAAACCAACAGCTGTGATGGCAGGGAACAGTAATCTGAAGTTACTTTTTCTAGGAAAATTAATCCAAAAACACCAGAGGTTTATGTCCAAAAAGCAGACAGAGGAGTCTTTGATTTTATTTGAATAAAGGCAGAGGCCATGGGGCATTCCCCTGGAATCTCTCAAATTTTTGGAGGATGCAGCCTCCTTTTAATCCCAATTTCCCAGCCACATTTCCCTTCTCTCTTTCCCCATTGGCTGAGGTACTTGAGAGGTACAGACTCCCCAGTACACCTGATACCAAAGATTTCCCAAAGATTTCTCTTTAATGTACAACCCTCCCTTCTAATTTTTTATTCTTATGGAATTTAGGGGTTTTTCTTCCCCATTGTTTCTTTCATCTTTCAATGTCTGATTTCATTTATCAGCAAACCTAAAGTTTATTTGTAAAAATCAAATATCTTTTCCCATTCATCAATCAGTGGAATCCTTCCCATTGATTCTTTTATCTCCCAGTGCTGGTTTTATCTACCAGCAGACCCACAGCTTGTTTGTGAAGACAATTCTGCTATTCCTCTCACGTTGATGCAGGTTATTAAAACTGCTTTTGCTCTGTTTTTTACTTTCTTGGGGAAATGTGGAATAGTGTCAACAGCCAATATATGTGTTTCAGTTTGAAAATATTCCATTAAGAAAATAGTTGTGGAATGTAATATGAACAGACACATGGTGCAAACCTGGAATAATGTGTCTCAGTATCACAAAAAAAAAGTGTAAGCTGTTTACATCAGAGCCTTTGTCCTCAAGGTGATGTAGGCGGTTCAGTATCATTCAAATTCCATATTAAATAATTAATTAGGGCACTGAAGAGGTCCTGCCAGTTCAGCTGGAGTTTGTGGCCAGGTGTTCTAGTTGCATCACTGATTTCCTTCCACATAAGGCTGGTGTTTGCTGTGTCCAACACACTGAGGTTATATGTAAAGGAAGAATGTTTTTATACAGAGAGATACAATTGCATCATAAATCAAATGTCATTGAGAATTTCTTGGTGCTGTTTATGGTTTATGAGTCACAGCTGCTGAAAGCTTATGATGAAAAAGTGATACCTTAGAAATGGCTGCAGAAATATGAGTTGCAGTTTATTATTGTTATTTTTTTATAAATATGGTAGTGTTTTGATCCCCAAGTTCATTTCATTCCATTGCACCAACTGTATAAACCCAGCAGGAAAATACATGCACAAAGGGATGTAGGCCTGTATATTCCCTCTGAATTGAATTTCTTTTTTTTTTTTGCATGTGTACTCTACCCTGATGGGCATCACTAACACCATTTCAAACGTGTTTACTCTTAAATGGCATGAATTTTTCCCCCTTTCCTGTATTTTCTCTTTGCAGAAACCCAGTTTTGCTATCAGAACAAGGGAATTCTGACTTTATGGGATGTTGGTGACAACAGAAAATCCTGAGCCGCTGAGTTGAGGCCTTTTCAGACCCCGTGCCCAGCACGTGTTTGTGATGACTGCACAGCTTTTATCTGCACACAGAATTTTGTGGCCTTAGCTTTGCTATAGAGGCAGAGCTGCAGAGAATAAAATTGGAAATATTGCCCTCATATAAAGTCAAATGTATTTTGTTTTGAGCAGAAGAAGTGATAATTTTTTTAGTCTTTTATTTCCCTTGGCATGTCCAAAGATGCGACTGTCCAGTGCTTGTCTTGTATCAGGTCATCTGTTGATGTTTTCATTTGTAATTTGGACTGTCCCCTTTTTTTAAAATGTAAGAACAGTCCCTACACCCTGCAGTTCAGAATATTTCCAGCATGAGACTTACTGGGTTTATGATGCACAGGAAATGACTTATGGAAAGATCCTTAACTTAAAATATTCCACAAATTAATTGGATTGTATGTCTGTTTTGACTAATACCCAATGGACAATTCACTTGAAAGGTTTTATGAGGACTTATTGACACAAATCTGTGAAGTAAATGTTTCAGGTAACAATTCAATTTTTTTCTTATAGACTGGTAGTTTTAAGGGCTTTTTTCAGGATCCTTTGATATTTCTCCTTCAGTTTTGTTTTTAGGAACAGTTCTAACCTTGTTTGGACTCAGCTCTGAAAAAGAAGTTAAAATAAAAGGAATATTTAAGTTTTGCTTCATGACGCAAATAAATATTGGACCTGCATGGAATGCTTAAACTTTATGCAGGGCCAAAAGGAAACAAGAGCTTTGTGACCATGGTGGTGGCTTGACAAATGTCTCGGTTAGACGTTTTCATAGAAGGAAATCATTTGTCTGATTTCTTTATTTACTGTCCCACATGATGCTGAGTTTCAAGGAACTGTCAGCTTGCTGTGGTTTATTCCTTTCCATGGCAGACAAGAGACAAAGCAATGTTGAAATTGAAAACAGTCCTTGCTGCTTGCATCTCCCTCTTTTCCTGCTGGAGCCAGTGAATGCCCAGCGGGCATTGTAATGGATGGGTGTCACTTTACAAACAGACCTCGGGCTGGCTTGTGCTTTTCGGTGCTTCAGCTCTCCACAGCACTCTGAATCTGACCGCGATTTTTTTACTTCCTCAAGTAAGGAACAAAATACAGTTAATTTCCTTCAGGAAAAGTGAAAAGGAACAACACTCTGAGGTGTTTTGAATGGGAAAAAGGCTCAGGCAGCCCTGGAAACTGATGCAGGGCTTGGCTTGCCTGAGGTGCAGACATTTGCTACCTTCTTGTCCTCCAAATAATAAATCATGAAAACACAGGTTTTGTGCAGTCACTATCACCAGAATTCATTTGTACTGTACACGGAAAACAGGCTGGTTTGGGGTATTTCTCCTCTTTGTATCCTGCCTAGGCAGGGAATGGGTCTAGCTGGAGCACCCAGTGTTCCTTCAGGGCAGAGTTCTCTCAGCCTGCTCTGGGCAGACTCAGCCCCTCATTCATCTCTGGGCGCCCGGGGAAGGGTCCAGGAGCTCTCCTGGGCTCACTGGGGGGACTGGAGAAACTCCCTGGCCCTGCTGGCACCTGTGGGCACTCTCCTTCCCTCTGCCTGCACCCCTGTGATCCCCGTGATCCCTGCACAGCCCTGGCATCCCCGTGATCCCTCTGACCCCTGTGATCCCTGTGATCCCTGTGCACCCCTGTGATCCCTGTGATCCCTGCACAGCCCTGTGATCCCTGTGATCCCTGTGATCCCTGCACAGCCCTGTGATCCCTGTGATCCCTGCACAGCCCTGGCATCCCTGTGATCCCTGTACAGCCCTGTGATCCCTGTGATCCCTGCGCAGCCCTGTGATCCCTGTGATCCCTGTGATCCCTGTGATCCCTGCACAGCCCTGTGATCCCTGTGATCCCTGCACAGCCCTGTGATCCCTGCACAGCCCTGTGATCCCTGTGATCCCTGTGATCCCCTGTGATCCCTGTGATCCCTGCACAGCCCTGTAATCCCTGTGCACCCCTGTGATCCCTGTGATCCCTGTGCACCCCTGTGATCCCTGTGATCCCTGCACAGCCCTGTGATCCCTGTGATCCCTGTGATCCCTACACAGCCCTGTGATCCCTGTGATCCCTGTGATCCCTGTGATCCCTGTGATCCCTGCACAGCCCTGTGATCCCTGTGATCCCTGTGATCCCTGTGATCCCTGTGCACCCCTGTGATCCCTGTGATCCCTGTGATCCCTGCACAGCCCTGTGATCCCTGTGATCCCTGCACAGCCCTGTGATCCCTGTGCAGCCCTGTGATCCCTGTGCATCCCTGTGATCCCTGTGATCCCTGTGCATCCCTGTGATCCCTGTGATCCCTGTGCACCCCTGTGATCCCTGTGATCCCTGTGCATCCCTGTGATCCCTGTGATCCCTGCACAGCCCTGTGATCCCTGCCCAGCCCTGTGATCTCTGTGCAGCCCTGTGATCCCTGTGATCCCTGTGATCCCTGCACAGCTCTGTGATCCCTGCACATCCCTGCACAGCCCTGCACATCCCTGTGCTCTGCCCACAGTCAGCTCGGGCCAGGGCAGGCGAGGCAGTGCCCACAGCTTTGGGATGGGGCTGAGCAGCCCTGGCTGTGGGAGGGCAAGGGAGCAACAACAATGCTAAAAGGGGTGATTATCCAGTTCCTGTGTCTGCTCCAGTGGAAAAAACCCTCCCGTAGCCTGCTCGTGGCCCCAGACACTACAAAACAGATATTGTTGGTAGGGATTATGAATTCCAGTGCTCTTTACGGTGCATATCTACTTTTCTATCTGTATATGTTGCAATAAAACAACATGCACAAGGTTATAAAAATAGCCTGAAAGTGATTGACATGCTAATAATGCCCAATCCAGTCAATAACGCTCATGTAACAAGCTCCTGAGAAAATAATATTTTTGGTCAATAACACACTTTTTAAAAATGAACTGTTTGTTTTTAATTAACCTCATATTTAGCCATTTAGTCATGCCATGTCCATCAAGCACAGTGGAGAAAAACACGTGCTGTCTTGAAACACTGCGTTGTTGCCTTAAACTTTCATCTCTTCCTTCTTGGCTTTCTCTTCTGCATTCCACCTCAGCATGTTTGGGAGGATTGAGGCAAATCATGGCTTGTCATGTTACTTCGAATCCAGTGCTTCCCTTTTGTAAGGAGGGCGTTAGGTGATTCATCTGTGACAGAACATCCCATTATGTTGTGACAGACTGTCAGAGTGAACCTGCTGTAAGTACTTAGCAACAATGCAGTGCTTCTAATGTGTCACTTGACTCCTTCTCTTTTCTCCTTTCTTCCTCTTTTTTTTTTTTTTTTTTCCTTTTGGCTAAAGGCTGACAGATTTTAATCCATTAAGTGATCCAAAAAACCAGTGTTTGGGATTGTGTAATGCTCAGTAAAACCGAGCAGGACAGACAGTGCCCACAAATTCCCGACAGGGAGGAGGATGCAGGTCCTGGGGTCTGCAGACTCTTTCTTGTCCCATGATGTTAAGTGGTACATTGTGGGGTCTTGTTTGCTTTGGGGTTTGTTTGGATCTTTTAGAGGGAAAATTACATGCTATCAGGGAAAGGATTTTTAAAACAAAATGGATTCACGTCCCAGTTATGAGGGAGATCTGAAATAAATTCGAACATTTATGAGATGACTTTGAGATACAACATTTTTGTGCTGTTCTGTTTCTCTGCTTATTTGCATTTAATGTTTGGGTTAGGCCAGCTCTGGGGTCAGGGTTCCCTGGCTGCTGCTCTGCTCGGGGACCTCTCAGCAGCCTCTTCTCCCCCGCACAGGGCTCCTCATTAATCACAGCATCCTTCCAGCCCTCATTAGGAACGATCTGTTGAACTTACCAGAACCGTCAGACTGGGTGCCTGAATTCAGATTAAAAATAGGGGCGTGAAGCCGAATTGAGAGCCCCGGAGGCTGCGGGCTGCTGAGCACCTTTGTAAACGAGGAGCCTTGATCGGGTGCCTGAATGTCACCTCAGGAGCCTGTCACAGGGGATCACTGCTCGGAGTTCTGTGTGCCCGTGGGCTCACCTGAGCTCTCAGAGCCCACGGGAACCCCACCCTGGGCTGGGGCCAGACCCACTTATCTTCCCCAAATTAATGACTTACAGGAAAATCTGGCTCATGGGTTTGACAAACTTACAGTAGATGACATCCATCAAGCTGTGATGACTGAGCAATGTGCTTAAAATAAGGCAAATACTGACGGTTAAAGGGAAGACAGAAAAGGGAATCAGATGCGTTCTTCGTGTGAAAATGAGACCTACTTAAGCCTCCAGTATTTTCACAGAGCCACAGAATCCCAGAATATCCTGAGCTGGAGGGACTCACAGGATCACCCAGTCCAAGCCTGGCCCTGCACCAACAGTCCCACCCTGGGCATCCCTGAGAGCTCCTGCAGCTCTGGCAGCCTCAGGCCGTGCCCACTCCCTGGGCAGCCTGGGCAGGGGTATAAAACAATATTAAACAAGCAGGAGATGAAAAAAGCCTGGAGAGGTAGAGGCCATGGAAATTTTTCCAAAACATGTCTGCACAGTTGTGCTGCCTTGTTCTAGAGTCTCAACAGGGGACGAAGCTCAGGGAATTTTTTCTTGTGCTGATGCGTTTACGAAATTTGGAGTTGTGGAACTGCTCAAACCATGGATATTCTGATTAATTTCAAATACTAGACTGAGCAACAATTTTGGATGTTCCTTACATTGAGGTGCTAATTAGATTTTGTGCCCTGGATTAACCGACCCTGGAGCTCCCAGGAGAAGGGGCACTGACACAAGGGAGTGTTCAATGCAGTGCTCCAATTCCACCCTATTTTGTAGCTACGTTTGGGAAGTGCAGAGCTCTTCATGCCCTACCTGTGTGAGCAGAGATGAGGGAGGTGTCTCACACCTGACACAGAGGGTGACCACAGTCCAAGGATGACAGAACTCCTCCATTCCTGAGGCAGAGCTCACAAACCTTGGCTTGATGAGGTGCCCACGGTGGCCCCAGCACCAACAGGGACCTGTCTCCTGCAGGATCCAGTCCCTGCCCCTGCTGTGAGCTCTCCACCCCTGCTGGAGATGAAATGAGCAACACCTCAAGCCACAGAGGCCAAGGCTCCATTCTAGGACCTCCTTGGGTGCTCCATGACTCTTTAGCTCTGCCCTGGGCATTGGGAATTCCTCAGGAACCCTCCGGTTCTGCAGTGCTGAGTTCCAGGAGCACCATCCCAAACCTTCCTTCTTATTCGACCTGCCCTCTTCAAGAGTGCCTGAGATCATTCTGCTCCAAATTCTTTATTGTAGCAGAACATTTAGTCCAATTCTCACCTCTTTTCCATATCAGGAGAGCTCTGCTTTCTCCCTGTTAGCATTTTCCACTGGCTGTAGCACCTTGTCCATTGGATAAGTGTGAGGAAAGGGTTGGACTTCCCTCTGTGTGGTCCCTCTGAATAAACAGAGAAGTTGGTCTCTGGTCAGCATTTTGTGAAACTTTCTTTGTGTCCTGTTTTCCATCATATACAAAGCTCACCAGTAATTCAGCATTGTGGGGATTTGCATTCCACTACTATTCATTCATATGCCATGGAGGACTATAAAAGGAAGAAAGACTTGAAATGCAAGCCATAGAGGACTATAAAAGGAAGAAATACTTAGATTTCTATTCCTAATAAAATATTATTGGAAGTACTTATGTTCACTTTAATACAGGAGTAAATTTAATGGAGACTTTGGAGATGCACTGGGATTTCTTACAGTGCCTAAATGAAGCTGGATGACTTTTGGGGCCAAATCTGAGGGACAAATTACTTTTTTTTCTCAATAATTTTTCTTTCACAACAGTTTCTGATTGCCAAGAGCTGGATGCCAAAAGATATGATTTGCCAGCCACAAAATGTAGCATCCTTGTTTGTCCTAACGAACTCAAAAGCATTGTATTTCAACAAACATAGAATAAAGCAATATGTAATGTTTGGAACACTGCAAGAAGTTTCTCCTTCTTCCAAAAGTGGATGTTTTGAGGGAGTTTTTCTCTAAAATGATATTAAATTTCTGGAAGTTCTAAAATAAAATGTTACATAAAAGAAAGCATTTTCAATTTTTACCTCTGTGTATGCACAAGAAATTTTCACTTAGCAGCTTCTGCAAGATGAAAATTTAATCTCCAGACCTAAAATTTGTATGTCCTCTACTGGAGGTTTTTACTAGGCTGCTTAAATTGTTGCTAGACTGCCAAGCAGATAAGTGGATGAACTGGAAATAAAAACTGCTTTGGCTATTTTGAGAAGGAAATCCTGAAAAATGTTGGTTTTCCTGTTTCCTATTGATTGAGTTTTGTTAAGGTTAGTCCTGAAAGATTTTAGAAAACAGAATATGTGTAAAAATCCACTGAGTGTGCTTGGTCTCTCTAATAATTCTGGAGACACACCAGCGCTCAGTGAATTGATTCACTGCCCATGGTGTTAAAGGCTCCTTTCAACCCAAACCATTCTGTGATTCTGCATTTAAAACCTTCCTCCTAATTCGCTCCTGCTGTTTCTGGAATGCTCCGGTGACATCTGGGCAGGAGTTTGCCCCCACGGTTGCTGGATTGTGTGTGTGTGAGGGTGCGATTTACAGCCAGGTGGGGAAGCTTCCCTTGAACAACCTGGTTGGGCTGGGTGCTCTCAGACACATCAAACTCCTGAGCAGGGCTCCTGGTGGGGCAGCCGCCAGGGATTCCTCCTTCTGACATCCCATCCCTGCCAGGGATAAGGGAACACTGGTGGCATTTCCCAAGGGGGGCTGGAGGCGCCTCCGGGTGTGACAGTGGGGACAATAAAGGGCTCTGGAGGCAGAGGGAGGATCTGCTGAGCCTGGCAGGCCTGGGAGGGCAGGGAGGAGCCCCTGGGGTGTCCAAAGCTGCAAACTGCAGTGTTCATTGGATATCTGAGTGCATTTCGGATGTCACCGGCAGCTCCTCTGGGGACAGCAAAGGACACGCGGGAGATGAAGCACAACCGAAATGCTCCATCAGGGTCTGAGGCTCCCTCTCTCTGCAGGGGGGAGGGAAAAGTCCGACCTGTGCTGATCACCTGAACTGTTCTGTATCTGATCCCACTTTTAGTAATGGATTGCAAACCCCAGGAGCGCATCTGTGACTCTGCAATTCAATAGTTTGTGCATTTACATCTCTGATCTCTCAGGCTTACAATATTTATTTTGCTTCAATTATAAATCTACTTCTACTTACTTATTGACATAAGCTGGGAATTGGAAATGGTAAGACCTACAGTTAAAATGTCCGTGTTTCGAGCACATAAGGAGTTGGAGTATTAAACATCCATTTGCACACCCAGATGTTACCTCAGGTGCACACAAGGAAGGTTTTCATCTTCACTTTTGATACTTGATACGTCAAATATCAAACTCAGCCATACTTTCAACATCCTCCACAAATACATTTGGGTTATAAGGGGAAAGGCTTTGTTGGCCTCGTTAATCCCTCCTGGACGGGGCCGAGCAGTGAGCAGAGTCTCCAGAGCAACAGAGGGAAGCGTGTAAACAACACTTGCTCAACAGGGTTCTGTTGTGGGAGCTCCTGCCTGCTCTGTTTGCTTTGTGAGAATAGGCAGTGAGGTGTGAACATTCAAAAAAATAATTCTAATAAACGAATTCAACTTCTTTGTTTCCGGGAAAATGTTGAGTTTGTTTTTTTTAATGTGTTTAATGTGTATTAACAAAAAATAATTCCAAGGACTATGCACACCTGACTAAAGTGTTTAGTATGCAAAAGCTTTCAAGAAATAGCTCTAAAATTATTTGAAAGTAAATAATATGCTCATAGACAATTTTAAAATGGAAAGAAGTACTAAGTGCATGGATTAGATTATTCATTAGCCACTATGTACTTCTATTAGGTGACTGCTGGTAATTCCCATTACACTTCTGCATTTCTCAGGCAGGCCTGGCAAGCTTCCTCATCCTGCTCAGTAAATGGAGTTAATTGCATTGCCTGTTCTCTGGTTTGTTTTCCAGAGTGCATAAATACCTTTGGTTTTAAAGGCAATATTGAAGCAAACATTTGTGCTGCTATTAAATACCATTGTGGCACAAGAGAAATACTTCACACTTTAGCACTGGCCATCTGAGGACTTGAGGTTTTCTCTTTTTTGGGTTGATTATGCTTCAGAGCACAGGCTTGCTGAGTGATAACTCTTGAACCAAGTCCATCTGCATGGTTGGGCTCACCCTGCTCTCCTACACACATGCAGCCCTCACTCAAAACACTCAAAAGTGGGCTTTTGAGTTTTTCGGTCCAAACAGCTCCTCATCCTCTGGACAGGTGTCCGTGGTGGAGCTGAGCCAGCTGTCTGACTGTCCCCTAGCTGTCTCTGGTCCCAGCAGCTCCCAGAAGCTCACGAGGCTGCTACTGGCAGGTTCTCATTCAGGCTTTTGCTGCAGAGGTGGAATCACAGATTCACGGGGTGAACAATCCCTCTGAGAGCAGCAGGTCCAACCTCAGCTAGGTGCTTTAACAGTGCATCTCTATGAAGTTTAACAGGTAGATCATAGACCTCAAGAAACCTTTTGTGATTCTTTTGTGAAACTTTTTGCAATGCCTTCTCATCAAGCTCTAAGCCTGGCTGATCATTGCAGGTTATTATTGACTTGGAGGAGCCATTAAGAACTGGCTGGATGGCCCAGAGAGTGGTGGTGAACGGTGCTGCATCCAGCTGGCACCCATCACCAGGGGTGTCCCTCAGGGCTCAGTGCTGGGACCAGCTCTGTTCAATATTTTTATTGACACCATGGATGAGCGGGTTGAGTCTTTCATTAGTAAATCTGCAGATGACACGGAGCTGCGAGCTCTGTCCATCTGTTGGAAGGTAGGAGGGTTCTGCAGGGAGACCTGGAATGGTTGCAGGGATGGGCAGAGTCCAATAGGATGAAGTTTTGTAAGTCCAAGTGCCCCGTCCTGCATTTTGGCCACAATAACCCCCTGCAGCGTTCCAGGCTGGGGACGGTGTGGCTGGACAGTACCCAGGCAGAAAGGGACCTGGGAGTGCTGCTCGAATGTGAGCCAGCAGTGTGCCCTGCTGGCCAAGAAGGCCAAGGGCATCCTGGCCTGGATCAGGAATAGTGTGGCCAGCAGGAGCAGGGAGGTCACTCTTCCCCTGTACTTGGCGCTGGTGAGGCCTCACCTCGAGTGCTGCGTTCAGTTCTGGCCCCTCAGTTTGGGAAGGACATTGAGATGCTGAGCACATCCAGAGGAGGCAACGAGGCTGGAGAGGGGCTTGGTAAAGAAACCCTGTGAGGAACGTCTGAGGGAGCTGGGGGTATTTAGCCTGGAGAAAAGGAGGCTCAGAGGTGAGCTTCTTCTACAACTCCCTGAAAGATGGAGCCCCCCAGGACAACCCCACCTATAGTCAGGTGGGGTTTGTCTCTTTCCCCAGGCAGCAACTGGCAGAATGAGAGGACACAGTCTCAAGCCATGCCAAGGGAAATATAGATTGATATTAGGAAAAAGTTTTTCACAGAAAGAGTGTTAAGGTTCTGGCATAGCCTGTCCAGGGAGATGGTGGAGTCACCATTCCTGGATGTGTTAAAAGAAGACTGGATGTGACACTGGGTGCAATGGTTTAGTTGAGGTGTTGGGACATGGGTTGGACTCAATGATCTTCAAGATCTCTTCCAACCTTGTGATTCTGTGAATTCTGTGAATTAAGGGACTTACCAGAGCATCTGCTTCAGGGACTGGACCCAGGGCTTTCGCCACCACTCCTTGTGTCAGAAAAGTGATTTTTTTTAGGCGATCCTTTTGCACCACCATCTTTTCTGCCTGGCTGAGCTTTGCACTGGACTCCTGGATTTGTAAGATGGACTTATTGAACTGGACTAAACAGCACAGGTAGCTGTGCATGTCAAAAGCTTTAAAGAGTGGAAACATTTCTCAGGGAGAGGCTGGGAAGTGCAGGGCAATCTTGATCCAGCAAGGAAAAGGTCCCTTATCCTGAGTGATGGAAAGGAGATGGAAGCTAAGACATAATAGTAGCCAGAGAGAACGACTCTGCAGACCGTATCAAATTGAGCATCAGGAAAGCATCAGGAAAATGTAGGTTGTTCTTTGTGGTTACAAGCTACAGTGCTAAAAAGTGATTTTTGTTATTCATTACAACCATGTTTAGATTTCTTGTGGCGACTTTTTGAAAGGATATTTTTTGTTGCATTTATGAGACAGATGTAATTACAATAAAACTGTTTTTCTTGTGTCAAAACTGCCAGTGAACATCTTTGAGTGGAAGGCAAGTGCTTTCATCATTACAAGTGCTTGTGGACAAACATCTGGGGGGGAAGGAGTTTCCTTTACCTCTTCTTTTGAAATCCATAATGGTGAGGTAAAAAGATATTAATTGGAATTGTAAGATGAGTTGTGGAGGCCTCAAAAGATGTAAGATGAGAGGACAGGGTGAGCTCTGGGCCCCTCTGTTCCTCCACCTCCAACTTTGGCAGAAGCTCATCCTGTGTTTGTTGGAGCACTGGAGTGATAATGTCAAATCCACTGCCTGTGTATTGTTGTTTACTTTTTAAAAATGAGGCATGGGGAAGACTTGTGGGGGGCAATGCTGGCATGACCTAAGCAGAGCAGCACAGAGGTCTCAAACACAACTCAGGGCTCCACCTTGGTTGTTGCCATTGCCCTTGGGGTAACCTTCAGAGAGAGAAAAATAGGCGTGGGGAGGTGACACCACTGTCTCTGCTAATGCAGGGCCCTTAGTCCACCTTGAAAGAAGTTATCTGATAAATCCTGCATTTCTTCTCCTTCTGGAAGGTTCTGTTACGCAGTTATTTCAGCTAAGCTGAGTGAACACAAAGGGAGCTGCAGAACTGAGGAACAGGAGAGGATGCTGAGAGCCTCTGAGTCCCACTGACGTTGCTCTGCGACTCCATCTCTGCACAGGCACATTTGCTCAAAAGGACCAAAGGCAAAACATCTCTCTGCAGTTCTGCTTCCCAAGATCGGGTGTTTTTGTCCCCAGTGCCATGCACACAGACCCCGTTAGGGATGCAGAAAGAGCTGGGATGGCTGTGCCTTGATTAAAACTCCTGGCACCCAACATGGCACAAGGCTGTGGGATTTATTACTGTCTCTGTGGATCCTGTTTGTTTTTTCCTATGGAAATCCAAGTTTATACAAAGGCCATTGGATGGAACCTGCACGCCTTTATTATTACTAATAGTGGCTGGGAGTGCAGATCCAAATGATGCATAACATTTTTTTTAAAGTAAACCATAAGCCAAGTTAAATGAACTTTAAAAGTGAACATGATTCATAACAGATACCATTTTAAAACTGACCAGACACAGCAAATGTAAATTCTGTCCTTTTAACTGTAAAATGTTTAAGCTTATTTGCAAAGGAGTTTGAAAAATTAAAACCATACCCTCTCTGTGTTTCTCCAGCAATGGAGAAACATCAGAGTTTGCATTTGAAAGGATGGCAGTGCAAACTGTAGAGACAGGCTGGATGTCTACTTGAATTATCCTGCTTGTTGAGGGGAAGTCTTAAACTGATGATCACATATAATCTGTAATGTATTAAAAGCATATTCTTTATTGGAGTCCCCATATTACATTTCAAATACATTTCCATGGAATGTTTCAAAATGTCATTTAAAATTATTTCTATTTTCATTGAAATGGCATGTGTCCCCTCAACACTCATCTAGAACTTTATTATTATGATTCTTTGGACAGTTTAAAGACATGAGATCACTTTTTGTGGTTTTGTGTGCCTCCCACTACCTCTGTTCCTGCTTCAGTGCTAATGCCAGCTCCACATCCCCCCAACAGTTTAGCTCCAGCTTCTTGGCCTCTACAGGCTCTGTTTCAATTGATCAGAGGTTTGGCTAACTTAAATATTTAGGCAATATATAATAACTGTATCTCAAACAAACACTTATTGTAACCATCACTCCAGCGCTTGCTATTGTTAAGAAACAGAGTCCTGGCTTCCATTCTAGCACCTCTTTTTCATTTGTGTTTTGTTCAGTGGGGTTTTGTTTTTTTCGTACTCCCAGGGTGATTTTGTCACCTGGAAGGTGATTTTTCAGGAACAGGGACTTTGAAGAAATTGTGTCTGGAAAAGCTGGAAGTTAACAAAGCATTCACAAGTACAAATAAACTAGAACCTTAAATGAGTTCCAGAATGGTCCTGAGTGTTTATACTCTAGCAAGAAAACTGAGTTTTATATCTTACCCAAAAGAACCCATGAGAAACATGAATTTTTAGCACTGAAGACAGGCCAGGAGTGGGAGCTGGGCTGGTGCTCCTGGAAGTCAGAGAGGTCACGAGGTGTCATCAAAGCACTTAAAATACAGGGGCTGCTGTGCTGGAAGGGAAGACTTCGAGAAAACCTCACCTCCACTGATTTAAATCAGTTTATTCTCTTCCATAGCTGAGCTGGCTTGAGCCTGTGTTTGTTGACCTCACTTATTCATGTGACTTAGCAGAGTTGACACACCTAAAAAAAGAGGGTGGCAAGGGCCTGGGCAATACATTGTGCTTGTTTGTCTCCACTCCTCTTTCACCTGGGACAGTGGAATTTGGTGGAAACATGCCCCGTATTTAACTGACAAAGAAAAGAAGCTGCTAACATATTCAGCGGACTCTAACCATTAATGGATTTAAACCACTGCTCTTGTGAGTGATTTTTTTTTTGGGATTGCCTGAAGATTGTCTTGAGGTGTTCACTTAAATCTCTCTCCAGCAGCTCTTGTTAAATTACACGAGTCAAGCAGTAGCTTGTGGAGCTGTGTGTGCTTAAACCTTGTGTTTTATTTACAACTGATGGTTTTGGGAGAGCTCCTAAAGCTGTTGTCTTGTAACGGATGGGTGCTCCGATACTTCTACTTTTGAAGGAGGGAACCTCCTCTTGAACAAAAATGAACTTTCTGACCATAGAAATGCTAAAAGAGAACAACAGGTATACAAAACTCTCTGTCTATTGCCTCCAAAACAACTTGGGCAACCTGGGGGCTCCGACCCGTGTGTGCTGCCATCCCAGCAAGTAAACTGAACCTTCAAGATAAGTTTGGAAATTGGTTCCTTGTCCTCTGTGTCTTGATTGAGCCTTGTCAGAGCCAAAGCCAGTGGTGTGGCTTTCCCCAGCCAGTTAAAACACCATTCCTGTTAATGAATAAATCAAGATTACTTTTATGAGTAATATCAAAGTGACCTGATCTGGCTGAAGACGTCCCTGCTCATTGCAAGGGAGGTCAGACCAGATGGTCTTTAAAATGTCCCTTCCAACCCAAACTGTTCTATGATTCTGCAATTCTGTGTTCCCATTCTTTAATTTCTGTGCACATTCATTTCTGGAGAGAGATTACATTCAGAGTTTTCGGTCCCAGGGCTGTAACATCCACCCAGGCAGCAAGGCAGGGAACAGTTCAGACTTGCTGAGATTTCTGCACATGTAAAATGGTCAATGCATCTCGGGCTTCTGAGACCTTCTACTTTTCATTATTTTAGCTCATATTTCTTATATTTCAGCATGCCATCTCAGGTGTTTTCTCCCAAGGAACCTTTGTTCCAGACCATCTGACTGTTTCAGGAGCACTTGGACAAGAAGAAAAACACGACAGTCAATTAAAAACCAATTTTTTTTCTCTGGTGTCATTAATCAAATGCACAAGCAGTCCCAGCACTGACACCTGGCAGGGTTAATGTTTAAGACCTGTGGCAATTATAGTTCCCCTGAAAATCGCTTGGCCAGCAAGTCACATAAAAGCCTGTGATTATGAAGGAAATGGGAATTAGCAGAAAAAAATTAGGAAAGCAGTTGAAATACACTGGTAGCAAGGAAGGCAGAGAAGAATCTGACTGATTGGAGCTCCCCTGGGGAGAAGAAACAGGGTCTAAGGGTCATGCCTTCACTGAATTAGTAGTGTCTGTCATGTGAAACCAAAATAAAGCAGCATCAGAAGTAAAAGATTTTCTGTAGAGAAATTGGACCCTGTACTCTTGCACCTACAACCCAGGGAGGCCAAGTGCAGAACAGTGGGCTGATTTTTACTACTCTAATTCTCTCCTCTCAGACATCAATTTCTTGCTAAAGAACATGATGCCCAGGGATCTGACACACAGACACTTTCAGCCATGAACAATTGCAAGGTTGCACACAGTCGTCATTTCCATCAGCTCCTTGCCCAGCACATCCTCTGGTTTGCATCTTTGCACTCCCCAAAAGCCACACAGCTGGAGTAGACACAGCTCAAATGAGAACCTCTGTGGGTAGAGCAGACTGCAGGACATGTGCTTTCCCTCTCTGAACAACACGAGCTGGGCGCTTTCTGTGCCAGATGCAATCACACCTGCAGAAAAGTTCTGGTAAGCAAACAGTAGTTTAGGCAAAGAACTTTGACTATTTGGAGACAATTTATTTTATATCAGTTGCTAGAAAAGCCTTAGGACAACTGAAACAGCTCCTTGTTGCAAGTGTGGGGCCATAGTCTTAGCTTTTTGAGCTTAATTTAGTGTTAGGATAACACTGAGAGACAAAGAGTGGCCTTGCTTCCTGCTTGGCCAAAATTTCGGTGTTTCAACTGAAAGTGTTTCCCTGCTGGGTCCACAAGATGGGTCGTTCTTTGTGAGCTCTGTCACAAACATCTCAGCTCCCTCACAGGGCTGCAAAGAATAACTAACCTCTGATTTAATGCTGAATTATTTGCAATTGTGGCGTGCTCTAAAGAGCAAGTGACTAATTTCAAATTGTAGGACCAATTCAGCAGTGATGGAGAAAACAACTGATGAAAATGCCAAGCTGTGGTAAAGGAAACACTGAAAAGCTCTGAGACAGTGCCAAATTTTGGGACAATTTGGGGGTTTAGGTCCAAACCACGGTCATGCAGCTTCCGTGCTGCAGGAGGGAAAGTTGCTTTAAGGAGCACAAACATCAGTGGAGTAGGAATTACCAGAAACAGGATGGTCTTTAAGGTCTCTCCAACCCAAATCATTCTATGATTCTGTGAAATGGTTCATTTTGACTACACAATAATAATTAGGATGCAAAGAAGAGATGGTTATGCAGTCTAAATGAAAATACAGCAGAGATTTTCTGTTTCCCAAAGGAAAAGAATTGTTCCTATTGTTTTTTTTTTATAATAAAAATAGATCTTTTTCTTCATTGCAGAGTTAGTTTTTGTAAAGCTCGGGGTCACAGAGATGACAGAGTGGGGAGATTCCTGGCTGGGGCTCCCAGGTGGGAAATGCACTCTGGCAAGAGGAGGCGGCTGCGCTGAGCAGCCCTGGCCTCTGCAGCTGGGCATTCCTCACGGCACTGCTGTGAGTCCCCGACCCTCCCGAGCTCCCAGCTCCTGCTCTGCACAAAGGATTGCTGCCTTCTCAAGAAAAACACCTTCTGTAGATCCACGAGAAGTTCCATTGTGAGACCACAGAGAAAAGCGGGGACATTTCATGGGGGGATGCAGAAAGAAGCAACTTCTCAGTGTGCTCAAACGTGGCTTTGAGATAAATCCTGCCCCCAAAACGAAAGAAAAGAGCAAGGGAAATGAGAGCGGAGGTCTGTCTGTGTGTGATGGCTTTGTCAGGTCCTGAATGAGGAATGCTTGACATCCTTGAGACTCTGAGTCCATCCCCCTGAGGTGGGGAACTGGGCAGGGAAAGGGAGGAAAAGGTAAAGAACTTGCTGAGAAATGTGTCTGGGAAGGGGTGGTGATGCAAGGGGATTTTCTGCCTTTTCAAAATGGTTAATAGATTTAAAATAGTGCCTTGGCAATGCAATTGGTGCTAAAATCCTCATGTCCCAACTGCAGAAATATATGAGTGTTTATATACTATGACAATATGTTGTATTATGCATTATGAAAAATATGGATCAATGTAAGAAGACATTTAAATTAACCCCAAACTGGCTATTTTCTTATATATTTAAAACATCTGGCTGAGAACAATGCCATAGTCTGCGTTTTGTGTATCATCTCAACATGCAGCCTGTTTTTCACATTTCAACTGAATGTCTTTCCAGTAAGCAGAGCTCATCCTGGAAAGAAAGTTCTTTGGGGGTTTTCCCCCTATTTATTATTCCCTATTATTAATAGGAGGCAAATGAACTTTGGACTAGGCCCTGTAAGAACTGCACTTATTTAGTGATATATTATTTAGGAATTTATTATTGCTAAAATGACAGCAATGCTTATTATTGCTACAAGGATACATGCAGACTTAGCAGATTCAATATTTAAAAATAGTAAATTATTTTAATCAACATCTTTCTTTTTCTCATTCTTTCACGCTTCAGTACAAATGTGTCCACTGATTTCATATATCATTTTATTAGACAAAATATAAGTAGCAAATTGATACTGACATTGTAAAAAAAATAAGAAATCCTTGATAGTAACTGAATTGATGCCTTCATGATTCAATACTAGTATTGCTTCCAATCTTTAATTTCCATGATATTTCTGCTGGAATCTTGTTTGGTTTTCAAATGCATTGTTGAGCTTTATGTTGATATCTATTCCAGCTGTTTTCAAGTTCTGGCAATTTGTTTCCCAGATGATACCTACTTACAGAACCATTTCAATTGTAGTTATTGCAATTGTGTCTTCTAGCTGCATTGGCTTCTGGATGTCACATTTTTCTTCCATCAGGACAGGTTTTCCCACTGCTTCTGCTATTTATTTCTGTATTTCCATAGCAGTGGCCAGGTGCATTGAAAGTCGGTTGAGATCTGGAATTGCAAAGAGGTTGGTGAATTAGTCCATAGCAGCAGTTTGTCAATTTTGGAAAATGAAATTAAAATTAAACTTCAATTTTTAAGATAGAGTAACATAGGGTTTTGTTGTAGCAATTGTGTCTAATCTCATCCCACGGATCCAACAAATGCATCCAGTATTGTTGTGAATTCTGTGAGCAGTTGAGGGGATTTGAACCAGCACTCACACACTTTGCTGTATTCAGATTGTGCTGTATTCACAACACCTTTTTTGGTTGTACAAAATACCTGACCTTTTTCTGATACATTTTTGTTGCGTTGTGTTCTTACACGGTTTAGTTGCATTAACTTGCACTTTAGTGTATCCCAGTTCCCCTGTTATAACGGCTCTGCCCCTGCTGCCCCCTCCCTCCTTGTTAATGTCCATCCTGCCACCACCTCCCCCTGCTCCCCAAACCGAACCCTTCCCTTAACCCCTCCCTGGTGTCCTGTCCTTCACTCGAGGCCCATCCCCTCCCTCTAGAAACTTCTACCCAGGCTGTTGAGCGATAGGTTCAGGCACTGGGGCCCCTCCCTCGGGTGGCTCTGATTGGTCCTCACAGCTGCCCGTTTCCCTGCTCCCCACGCCCTCCTGTATCCCCATTGGCAGGCGGGAAAACCCCTCCCTGGTTTGCCCTCCCCTTTTTAACGCCCTGCAGACCAGCCCCAAATTGGGATTCTGAGTTGGCTGGATTCGCTGGGTTTGGGGCCTCGTTAGAGCTCTGAATAAACCTGGACTTTGCCCCCAGTTGGCGTCCACTCTCCTTCTTCTGCCCATGTGCTGCTTTCCCGGCCCAAAGGTGAAAGCCTCAGCTGCTCTCTGCCCTGCCAAGGAATGGGAGAGTTTCCCTCACTGCCTGCTGTGCCAGAGCCAGCCCGGGTGGCTCCGAGCACACTCTGGGACGGGCGCTGCCACACATTTATAGGGGAAAATCAGAAAACAGAATCACAGGACCTGCCGAAATCTAAGCATTTCTGTATTCTGGGGGTTTTTAATATCCAAGCCTATGCCTGAATTCTAGTTTTGCACTGCTGGAACATTCTCAGTGTCTGCTAATACATTTTTCTTTATTTCCAGGCCTATCTTTATTTGTCTTCAGCTTCTTCAGTTTCTTCTTTCAGGCATCTTGCTGCTCTAAACCTTGGAATTATTAACGCCACAACAGAGTGGGAATAATTCAGCCAATGTCAGCAGAGGGATCGAAGCTACAGCTGGGGATATCCCCTCAGCATTCACTGAGCAATGTAAAATACACCTGAAGATTCTGGTGTTGGTGTCCAAGCCAACACCAGCCCCCCTGGCAGCAGCAAAGCTGCTCCACCTGCGCTCCTGGTGCCCACCTGAGGTCACTGGGCCCTGCTGGGCTCTGTGGGGAGGGACCTGCAGAGCCGGGAAGGTGCTTCAGGACAGCCAGAAATGACAGAACTCCTGCTCGCACCTCCCTTGGGGTGTCCCTGTCTCTCAGCAGCGGGGCCGGTCCTGGGCCGATAACGCGGGCGATGCATCGGGATAAGACCAAGTTGCTAATTTGAAAATTGGCCTTAAAGATAAAATTGCACTGGAGAAACACGTTTAGTAATTAACTGGAACAGGCAGCAGTTTTCTTGGCTCAGCTCAGTGTGGTTTCCGCTTACTGTGGTCTCTGCTAAAGAAAACTTTTCTGTAATTGCAGGTTAAGGCAGTGTGCTATGTAAATAACACAAATAAAGCGACCTCTTTTTGTACAGTTTTGAACTCTGTGGGGTTCCTGTTATCTGGTATGCAGACAAATTCTAAATCTACTGACGTTCTTCTTCAGGAAATTAGTATAGTTATGTAATAAAAACCATACTTTAATAGGATATTTGGAGGTTTTATTAAGCTGTATATTCAACTTTAAATGACATTTAATGTTTCTTTCTAAAACAGAAATAATTACAAATAAAAATAACAGATGACAAGCAGAAATGAAGTCCCTAATAGAGATATAAAATTTAGTTAAATTTGTCTTCATGGCAAAAGAAAGATTAATCTTTAGAAAGATTTCCAGAAAGAAAATATTTCATTTCCTATTTTTTACGCACTGTCCCTCATACCTACTGCAATATGTTTCAAGGAGGAAAATTTTGCATCAAGAATGACAAACCCATATTTTACTTTGGAAATAATCTGGATACTTAACTTTTTTCAGTTAAGTAATTATACTTTTCTTCTATGTAAATAATTGTACAGTATTTATACAAACTCCAAGACACCAGGTAGTGATCAATTCTTGCAACTACTAAAGAAAGCATTTCACTTCAAGGTTTGCAAAGCCTCATAAATTGGCTGGACAGAGTCACAAATTGCTTTTCAGTTGTGATCAGCCTTCCCTAATGAATTTGGACTTCCTAAAACTCCTCAAATTGAATTTGTATGCATAATGTTTCTATGAACTTCTCAAATGCTCGCAAATAATTGCACTTGGCAATGCATCCTTTGAAAAAGGATTGTATTACCTTTTGGAAAAGCTCAGCTTGAACTGTGCAAACTTTTTGGTGAAATACGTAACGGTCCTACAGAAGATTCTGTTTCTGGAGGATTTTGGCCTTTTTGTACTCAAAGCAGTGCTGCAGTTTTTCACTTTGGCGCCTCTCTGCAGCCAGTCCTGGTGAAATTAACGGTGCATTTTTGATTTAGGGGAGTTTATAAATCACAAGGAAAGTTCCATCACCACCTTTCAGATTCTTTATTATATAGTGCTCTTCAGTGAGTTGGACTGCATGGAAATACAGAATATAACTCGTTATTAACCTCTTCTCTCTTTTAAAGTCTCAGTGACTTGCTTCACATTTACCTGACGTCTCTCAAAGTAACGTCCTTGTGCACTGCATCATTTCAGACTATTTGGTTCCTGTTCTCTCTGTGTTTGTAAATCATTATGTGAATAAAACCAAAGGCAGTGAAACAACAGAATGGAATAAATTCTCCCTCTATTCCTGTGCCATCTTTTAGGAGAGGATAGTGTGGTGAGAAAACTCCTTCTCACTGACTACCAGACAGGCTGAAAACTGTCTGCAAGGCATATCTCTAACAGACTGGCTTAAAATATATCAGATTAAGTGTTATTTAAATTGGTATTAAATCCTTGCAGTGTGCTCGCCATATGAAGACTGTATCTTCATCTCTGGGGATTAACAAATTCAGTGGCTTAAGGCAGAGACATTTTGTAAATACACCCCATAAATCACACGTGGGCTTTTGGGAATAACCCAGACTGCTGTGGGACACCCAGCCAGTCAGAATGGCCAACATGTGGCTTTTCCATTGCCTGTGCACCTCGGGAATGCTCCCAGGTATGTCTGAGGCTGGGACTGCCCAGCCCCTGGGCGTGTGCTGCTCTGGGGGCCAGCCTGAGTTTCACTCTGAGTTTTCAGCCCTTACAGCTTTCTTTTTGCCACCATACCCAAAAGCTAAAATCTCTTTTTCCTCCCCACGGATCCTGAGAGTGCATTTCTTCCCATGGACCACCTTGATCCTCTGTGTCCACAGCTTGGTATGCTTTTCCTGCACTGAACTGCATCGTCAGCGTGGTGCCATGAGCAGCTACACTCATGGAGCAAGAAATGGGTTTTAATATTAAATTGGGAAAGCCTGCACTAATAAAGCAGCCTGTCATTTTCCCCCTCTCTTTTCTAATGTAGGTAAATTCAAATTAATGCTCTCAACTTACTATATGTTGGCATAACTTACATCATGGATAAATCTCATATTTCCTTCAGTGTTGTGATCTGATATACATTGCCACATGCATGTGCTACACATTATGAATAAAGCTTTAAAAAGCCTCCTTTTATAGCTGTTTATGTTATGTGATTGAGTTCTGGTAGAGAGAAAATTTGCCAGGACTAAAGGTTATTACTGGCTGTTCTGCAACTAATATTGCCTAGAACTAAAGCAATTAGGCTTGACAAAATACGAGCTGCTTAAAAAAATGCACTCTTGAAAGTTGGGCTTGTAATGGAACTTGATTTAATACATGCTACTGACGTGGAGATTTTAATTAAAAGAAGGAGAGAAAAATTGCTGCTCTGCTGAGATGGAAGTCCAAGGGAGGTTGTCCTGCAGGTGAGCAGAGTGGAGGTGGTTTTGCAGCAAAATGCATCCCCTGAGGGGATGGGGTGGATGATGGAGGAAGGATGGATTCTGCATGGAGCAGTAATGATGAACATAAAACTGTGAAAAATAACCAGCTTTGTCATTGTATCACTTCCTCCTGGGACACAGGAATTGTTTTTGCAGTGGATTACCTTCACTACGTGCAGCAAGCCCCAGAGGTTTGGGCCGGGAACGGCTGCCATGCATCAAGAAGCACCAATTTCCATGCTTTATTTCATGGCTGTCAGAAAGAAGGGGGAAAACGCTTGTAGCACTGTCCAGAAGATTCTCACTCATTGTTCTGCAAGTGAGCCTTGACTCAGACTTTCAGTTTACACCAGCAGTATTTAAAATACAGATGGGTGAATACTTCATTCTTTTCATTTCTCTGGACAGCCCCAAAAATTTTGGGCTGAGTTGAATAATTTTGAGTCACTATGTAATGAGATCTAGTTCTTTTTCCCAGCAGAATGAAAAACTGAGCCAAAAAACTGGAAACAAACTAATCCAGAATGCTTAGTTCAAAAAATAACACATTTAGTCTGATTATTTTTAGTTTCCATTTAATTTATAATTAAATAAGCCTAGTCTTAAGAGATTATGTTGAAACACAAATGGTATTTGAATAATTTTTTTTTTCATCTCCTCAGAATCATGGAGGCTTTTAGTTTTATTTTTAGCTCAAACTCTTGCTAGAGTTTGGTAATCCTTGTATCTGGCTTAAGTTTTGGAAGGGCTTTACCAGCCTCATTCACACAACCAAGAGGATATCCCCCCATTTAGTCATTCCATATTGGTGTTGGTATTATTTAAATTATATTTTATCAGCACTCTTGCTTCTCTCAGTCCTCTGGGATTTAATTTCTAGTTGTCAGTCACTGACAAACTGAGGAAGATGCAGCATTTCTGATCCTCTGCCTTTTTCTATACTAGAATGAACCAAATGTCTTAGAAATAAAGACATGGCTAAATGCTTTGAGTTCTACATTCTCTGTCAGGTGGAGTTTAGTAGAACTGGGTTAAATACAACTGCAATATAGTTGTACTTATCTCTGTCTATTTATTGATCTACCAATCAAAAAAGTTTCTAAGGAAAAGGAATTTTTATGTATACAATGAGAAGCAAAACTACAACTGAGCATTCACATCAGAAAAAAAAATCTGATGTTGAATATTTGAGATTAGGCCAGAACAAAAAATACCAACAGGATGACATTTTTCTATGCATCTTTGAGTTTGTATTGGAAAATGCCATTCTGTTTAATGATACAGATAGAATGCCCTGATAGTTAAGAAATGCAAATAAAGCTGTATTTGCATACAGCAACACGCATTAATAAACACTGACTTAGGGAGGACAACAATGGACCAAAAGCAAAGGGAATTGCTGGTAATGCTGACAAAGATGTATGAGTGGCAGTAGTCTAAAGAGTAACAGAGCCAAGAGAAACCAGGAGGTATCAAAGTGGATCTTGTAGAAGCTTCTCAACATTTTCTGCTGCGATGCATTTTGGGAATTCTGATGTCAAGGTTTTCAATCAAATCTGCTGTTTAACAACAACAACAAAAAAGAAACATTTATATGCTCTGAAATAATCTTGCTGTGAGATGTTTCCAGGAAAATCTTTATTTACATTACCTGTCACAATGGCCTATGGAGATTGCCCGTGTAATGACAGACAAATCTGGTTTACTGAAAGTGCTTTAAAATGTTTGACAGACACTTCCAAGAAGTTGGAAGACTGAAAATAATATGAATGGTTTCACAAGAGGAAGGCCATAGAGAGCCTCAAGGTTTTTTTAATTTAGAATTCCAGCGAAGCATAAAGAGTATAATTATTTGTATTTGCTGCGTTTTCTAAACTGCATAATACAGTCATTCTTTCACTCCTTAAAGTTGTCATTTTACAGTACAGTTCAGGACTGCAGTGGTAACATATTTTCCAAAGGTCAGTTTTCCAATTATAATCCAAAATTTGATGTTAATATTTTTTCTTATAGCCATGTTGTAACCGCATTCTGTTAATTTCATAAAGATACCATTTAGCTGAGGTAGGTGGTATTCTGGGCATACGAACAGTCACCTAACGTCAACAGCAAGCACTAACTGTAACTACTGACTTCCCATCATTTGCAAAAAAATATTTTCCCAAAAATTATAGCATGTAAAACTAGACAGCGTCCAAGTCTGTCACTGGGAAATGACAGAGATTTTCTTATTGCTTTATATATTCCTGAACACTTTAAAGTCTCATTAGATTTTGCAGGCAATCTTACACACTCTTCAGTTAACATCTGAGATAAACTTGTTTGCCAAGTCCTAAAAACAGAAGTGACCAGCAATCATTTGGTATTTTTATCTATTTCTTTTCCACTTCCCTCAACTCAAACATCCCTTCAGAGAGAGTCATCACAGAAAAATCACAGAATTAATTTAGCTCATACACGCATAGAATTGGGATAAAATGTAGTATTTTACTGCTTTATTTAGTGCTGCTTTTCAGATCCTTGCCATTTCTTTACATTGTTTGCGGTAAAATTGCAATTTACATACTCTGGCATATTTCAACATAAACTAAATGCTCCAAACCACCAAGACGCAACCTCAGTCGCCGTAGAAAATTCCTTAATTGGCTTTGAGATGAGGAAAGGTCCCAAAAGCTTTCGTGTTCCCTTTGGTCTGCGGCGGGTTTTAAAGGCTGAGCTCAGGGTGCTGCTGTTTGCCCTCCCTGGGCGGCGTGGGCACAGCTTTGGGTGATGGAGCAGCCAGGGGCAGCTCCCGTGCCGTGCTCCAGACGGGGGAGAGCTGCGTCTGCCTTGGTCAAACACTCCTGATGCTCCCCTCGCTGGAAATAAACAGCAGCTCCTGGTGCAGCTCCTCAAACAGATCCCAGCTGAAACCCTCGCTTTCTTGCAAGCTTTTGGGGAGTTAATGTCCAAATACTTGGAGAAGGAAATGTTTAAGAGGGAAGGAGGCAGGTAGAGTTGCCAACCATCTCATGAAGAAGTGGAAAGCATCCTGGTGAGTCGGCGCTCACCATCTCAGTAGTGCTGGTCACCCAAAATAATCACCCAGCAACCTCTGATTGCTTGACTTATTTTTCCAGTTTTGAACCATGCTGATTTGAGGAAGAAAGAATGACGAGCTGTGAGGGGTGGAGAAAGCCTTAAGAGTTTTGTCTCTTTGGTCACTTGCTTATGCACATTGCAAAGGGACCACAGGAGGCAGCAGTAGGATTTATCTTTATTTGTTCTTCAGGACAGAGAACGTCCCTTGGTACCTCCATGCTCTGTTCTGAGAGCAGAATTTTCAAGGGTGAAATATTTTGAATGAATTCAGTGCTACCCTTTCGTTTTACCTTTCTGTAATTTATTTTAAAAATTTTAATATATTTCTAAATTTCAGGGAAGGGAACTACTTTCTGGAATTCCTCTGATATCATCTGATATTTCAGACATAACTAGTGTGTGACAGAAAAAGAAAGCTTTTTCATCCTGTCCAGTTACGGAGTATCTAAGTTGGGGGTTGGGATTTTTGAAGAAATATATTTTAAACAGATACACTAATTAGTATTTTTGCAATTATTCTTATTTTTAATACATAGTTACAGCAGTTTCTTGAGACAATTTTTAGTGAAGAATTACTTCTTTCGTCTTTCCTTGTCATATCTTGTGTCGATTTGGAGCAATAACGACTCTGCATGGAAAATGTGAGAAAATAAAACCCAAAACGAAATAAAAATTAAATCCTGAGCTCATTAAAATTAATGAAAAAGCTCAAGTGAAAACACCACAGTTGGAACTTGACCTTTGGATTATTTGTCTTCAACATTTTTAAAATTCCTGTTTGAAGACATTCTGAAAAACCCGAGCATTTCAGGCTTTTCAGGAGGAAGCAGAGCCTTCCAGAGAGCACGAGCTGTTGTGTGTTTCACCTGTGGGAGGGGATTTATTTCCCTGCTGATGGATGGGGCAGCGATTCTCAGTGGGATGGGTGACCCTGGTGCAGAGCGCTGCCCACGGAGTGGCCGAAGCTCGCTGTGGCTTTGGCTCTGGACAAATGTGCTCTGCCTCGGGACCACCTCAGCCTTTCCCTGGTGACTTGAACTGCGTTTGAACCCTGGGAAAGCAGGAATGCATTAACCCCCTCAGCCCCGCTGGAGTCCGTGTCAGGGTTCCTCAGACCCACGAGCGTCGCGCGCCCGCCCCAGCGGCCTGGAGCTCCAGGTCACACCTGTCCTGAACACCTCGGCAAAATCCTCATCAGTGGCACCTTATCATCACTGCCCAAATAATGGCACCTTGTCATCAGCGCCCAAATAATGGCACCTTATCATCACTGCCCAAATAATGGCACCTTATCATCACTGCCCAAATAATGGCACCTTATTATCAATGCCCAAATAATGGCACCTTGTCATCAGCGCCCAAATAATGGCACCTTATCATCAGTGCCCAAATAATGGCACCTCATCATCAATGTCCAAATAATGGCACCTTATCATCACTGCCCAAATAATGGCACCTTGTCATCAGTGCCCAAATAATGGCACCTTATCATCAGTGCCCAAATAATGGCACCTTGTCATCAGCGCCCAAATAATGGCACCTTATCATCAGTGCCCAAATAATGGCACCTTGTCATCAGCGCCCAAATAATGGCACCTCATCATCAGTGCCCAAATAATGGCACCTTATTATCAATGCCCAAATAATGGCACCTCATCATCAATGTCCAAATAATGGCACCTTATTATCAATGCCCAAATAATGGCACCTTATCATCAGTGCCCAAATAATGGCACCTTGTCATCAGCGCCCAAATAATGGCACCTCATCATCAGTGCCCAAATAATGGCACCTTATTATCAATGCCCAAATAATGGCACCTCATCATCAATGTCCAAATAATGGCACCTTGTCATCAGTGCCCAAATAATGGCACCTTATCATCAGTGCCCAAATAATGGCACCTTATTATCAATGCCCAAATAATGGCATGTCCCTTAACACTTGTTTGGCTTCTCAAACTGCTTCACTGCTCATTTTAAACCCACAGGTAGGCAAAACCTCTGTCTCAAGTAATATTAAATTCTCGCTCTTGCTATGCGCTAACGAAGCTTCTTCTAATGGAGTAACACCTTCTGAATTGTGTTCAGTAAACAAATGTTTGGCTCAGCTGGCCAAATTCCATTTCCAGCATTCCCCGGGTTTTCATTTATCCTACAGCAAAATGAAGGCAAAACAGTAACTAGCCTGAAATAGTAATTACTGGAACTGAGTCCATCTGGTACAGGAAAGGGGTGTGGGATTCTTTCATCTGTGTAGTGCATGATAAATCATGCACATAAATGCAGAAATCGTAGATAAAAACATGACTTATTTTAAGAAAGAACCATTGCAGTTCATGGTGAAATATTGAATATTATGCTTAAAAGCATTTCAGAAAAATAAGTATGAATCAACAATGTGACAGCTGGAGAAATTTTTAAAGGTACCATAACCTGTTTCCAGTCCTTCCTAACTTTATGCAGTCATGTCATAAAGTACAAATTTCATTTAATTTCTGCTGGATATCCAGCTGTGGCTTCCAAAACCTGTTAAAAAGATTTTTGCAAAATAAATTACCGTGTGCTTTCTGCATAGTTGGTTTTCAGTCTTCCAGGACTGTTAAATGCAATCCTGAGTAAATAAGATTGAGTAAAGAGGAGATTTCTTAAGGATCAAATTTTACACTTCCACTCCCATGATCCTAGAAGTTGGTCTGAAAAGTTGACACCTGTAATTTAATTTTAATTACTTTGCCTACACAATGTTGTCTCAGCAGCTGTTATCAGCTGTTATCAGCCACAGCTGCCTCAGATAACGTAACTGTAGTGACATTCTAGGGGTAGAATTTCTAAAATGCTTTCTATTGCAAGAATTCGTGTTTAACATGAGGATTATGGAATTCAGTATTTATTACTGGCAGGATTTACCTGTTCATCCACCAGGACCTGCCCATGGTTTGGAAGAGCGTGTGAAGAAGCGACGGCGGCTCCTTTACAAGGGGAGTGTGATGGCTCAGCGCTGAAATGAGATCCACATCTTCCCTGGTGTGGCAATAAAATTATCCTGGAAGAAGCTGTTCCTCAATGTTTGCAACGTGACAGTGTTATTACTTTGGGGGTTTTTTTGTCTTTTAAGGTACAGTCACATCTGTGCATCTGAGAGCAGGGCAGGCTGCCTCTGGCTTGCTTTCAGCCTGGCTCGGGTCAAGCCTGAAAGAGAAGATGGTAAATGAAGGTGGGGACGTTGCTGAAAGCAGAGAGCCCTTCTTGGCTATCAGCCCAAACCTGGCAGGAAACAGCAGCTCCTGGCAGCAAAGCAGCCTCTCCAATCCTCCCTGATAACGGCCCTGAGCTCTCCTGCCCCTGGGTCAAGGCTGTGTTTGATCTCTGCCCCTCCTCTGTGTTTTTCCAGCCTTCTCCTGTCCCCTGGTCCTGCACCCAGCCACGTGTCTCTGCCCACACAGCAACAGCTTCATAGTCTGGGAAATTCCTCCTCTGTGTTCTCTGGGAAATCTTGGATATTGTGAGGGATTGGAGGAGTCCCTTTGTTTGTGTGAAATCAAACCATGTCCATCAACATGGAGCTGTCAAGCTAATTTGAAGCAAACTCAGCAAACCCTGCAGAACTGCAAGCAATAAAATGGTTTCATGTTGGACTGTTTATAAAAGCATCCTAGGAGAATGATTTTCTAGTAGTACTGGCTACTGATGGATTTGACCTTGTGACTTACAGATGAAAAACTTATTAACAACTTATTCCTAATCTCACTAGGAACTGTTGAACTCATTGTAACTCTCAGGCTTTATTTGTTTGTTTGTTTGCTTGCTTTAATTGGGACAGTTACAAATATTTTTATTTAATTTGAAGAGTCATAGAATCTTTTAGGTTGGAAAAGAGCTCTGAGATCATTGAATCCAGTCATCAACCCAACACCACCAAAGAAAGCTTAGCACATTAAACACAGAACAATTTCTCAATTGGTTTAATGGTAGAGGTTCTGTTTATCCCTAAGGTTAAGATCCATATAAGGATACTAATGGAAGTCCCATACCACAACATTGGCTGCTCTGTGTGCATCACAGTGCTTAATAAACATTTTGCATCGTTTGCTTCCAATGAAAATGTTTTTTAAAGTAAAACACAAGCATGAAATCCTTTGTTGAAGTTCCAGACTGGTGATCGCCTCTTTGATGGCCTCTTCCCCTTGGGGAGGCCGTGGTGGTCCCTGAGCTGCCTGCCCACAAGGGCCGTGGGCACTGGGGGCTGATGTGGGGCCCCTTCCTGCTCCCCTCCCTGTCCCCCTCGTCCCACAAAGCGTTCTGAAGGAGCTGGGGTGTCGCTAACAGGACCGTGGGATGTGCTGTCCCCGCGTCCCACAGATCAGCTCCAAACCAGGGCCTTGGGTCTTGTTTGTAAACTTGGAACGATGCTGTGAGGATTAGAAGGGATTTTGTGGACTTCTCCAAATTAAATTGTTTGGTTCAGCTGCCTTTGCTAAATGTGTGCTTTAATTCAGGCATATAATATATCCCAAGTTAGCACAAGGTTTGTATTTGGAGTTAATATTATCTATGTCTATATTACCATCAAAGCTGCTTCAGTTGAGCTAGTGAGAATGCTCACATTTAATTAAAAAAAAAAAAAAGTTATACAAGCTAATTTTTATTTCTTCTAAAAATAAATAAAAAGCATTATCCTTGCAGCCCTGAAAACAAATCAAGGGTTGCTTGATTGGCTTTTAGTCACCACCATATGCTTTTTTCCTTAGCAAAGGGCAGTAGGAAATTATTGCATTACACAAGTGGAATTTAAAATGTTGCTGATGCACTTAAGGATGCTCTTTCCTGAGAAGAATCATTATGTATGACCACGCTCTTTAAAAATGTGATTACAACAGTTGAGCAGATGGTAGACACTTGGGGTCAGCTCTAAGGAGATGTGTATTTACAGTGTATTAATAATGGTTTAAACTTTCTCATAAATAGATGTTGATTAATTTTAAATCCATTTGTAGAAACCTAGCATTGCCAGACTATTTCCTGAAATCACAATACAAAGTATGATAAACACCATCCCTTAATCCAGACTAATGCACTCCACACATTAAAAAAATTCACTAAAAGGATTAAAGTAATTTTTCAAACATGAAAAAAACCAGATTGTATATTTCATATATACTTGGCGTGTTGAATTTTTGACAGTCCACTCTTTTCATGGGTAGAATTATGTATTTTTATCCTCTGCTGTGACATGCTTTCAAGTAATTTATATTTAATTTTATATTCTGTTTGGGATTTCTTTGCCACTTTGTCACACATCTAGTTCATTCCACCGAGTGGAAAATAGATTAATTCAATCAGGTGGAACAGCGGGAGGAAAATTTAGGAAAAGCTTATTTTAAAGGCAAACGGACACAATTTTGCTGGAAATAGATAGCATTAAATGGCGAGTCTCAACCTTAGGCATTTTTAACCCTCTGTTTCGGGCCATAGAAGAGCACAGGGCATTTCTGCAGTCCTGAGACCTGCTTGGAGGTCCCAAGCTCAACGCTGTTGGGCTGTGGTGTGGATGAGCTGGTGTCAGGGGGGTTTGTGTTTCCGAGGCAGTGAAGGGGTTCAGCATGCAGGGACCTGGCAGATCCCCCGCAGAACTGCCCACAGGGAGCCCCGTGTGCCCTGCAGACACCAGGGACAGAGCACACACAGCACACAGAGGCCTGGCTGCGTTCTGTGCTCGTCCGTGCCAGCGCTGGTGCTCGGCGACTTTACCTGTCCGAAACTTACATTAAAAATTCAGCCAACAGCTGGCACTTCACAATCCACACAAACACAAAACCAAATTTGGGATGACAGCGGGGTCATTTTATTTCCTTCATAAAAGTTTATGTAAGAGAGAGATGCTCCTCATCACAGCAGTTGTTAAACACTAGAGAATTTATAGGCCAGAAAGAAAAAATAAACTGATCTTAAATGGGTCTGTGAGCTATCACAGTCTGGAAATGGTATGAAGTGACAGACTTTAATATGGGAGCTAGGGGGTGAAGAAATGATGTTGAACTTTCAGCTTGACTTCCACCAACAAACTTTTGTGCATTATTTTTTGCATAAAGGTGTAGAACTGAGTAACTTTTTCTTTATAGCATTCCCTTCCTTTTCATTGTTCCTTTGTTTCTGTAAGATAAAGCCTAGAAATTGCCCTCTGAGCAGTAAATGTAGAAGCTACACATTCTGGCACTGTTTAACAAGGGCTATGGAATTGAAGTATCCTTAGCAAGGGCTTCTAAGCAGTGAGAAATTTATTGGTTTTTCTGTTTGGTTGAAATCTTGTGACTTATGGATTGAACTTAATGTTCCAAACTCATATCTAAATTTATTCCTTAGATGTGTACTCCTACTGAAACAGATAAAACCCAAGAATGAGGGAAAGTTCTGAATGTGTGTAAATATCATGGCACTGTCCAAGGAACACAGTCCGGGGTGTCTTAAAAGATCTAAGAGAGAGAACAGGACTGAACCTCTGTCATTGGGAAGCTGTTGCTTTTGTAAAACATATTAATCCAAATCAGCAAAGCAACCAATATAGATTTTAAAATCCCACTGAGTTCGACATGGTTAAGTCAAACAGAGTGGGCTTCAGGCTGTGCCCATGTCCAGTCTGATTTTCAGCTCAGTTTTCTCTGATCCTTCTCTGCAGTTTCTCCATGCTTACACATCCTGTTTCAGATGACTAACACAACTTACCAGAATTTGAGTGTAGAAATCGCCATTCTCCCGTCCATATTCCTCCCGCTTTCAAATTTTTTTGTAAGTTGTACAAAATCCTGGTAATCTTTGCATCCTGTGCTGCACAAATCAAATGCTCTGCACACCATCCTGCACTTTCTAAAGCACAGTTGTACAACCCCTACGGGAGATGTGCGGTACCCCAGCGCCGATCCGCTCCCTCAGCAGGATTTCCTTCCCAATGTTGTCCAGTGTCACCAAGGACACTCCCGTGCCGTAATGGTCCTTTCCCTCTCTGTCTGTTCACTATCCAGTTGTCCTTTCTCAAAAAGTTTTCCTACAGTGTTGCCAAAGTTCTGCTCCTGGTTTCTGGCCATTGCCGCTTGTCTGCTTCACCTCGTGTGTGCATGACGGGAGCCTTCCACTGAGCAGCTCCACCGCGGCCGGGGAGCTCTGGGAAGGGACCCTCGGCTCCTCCGAGGCGCACTGCAGCTCTCCAGAACCACTTTTAAACTGGGAAATTTGGGAGATTTGAACCCCTTCTGCCTCACTATCACAAATCTTGTCCCTTGTGTTCGGTCCTTCAAAAGTTTCTCCAGCTTGGGAGACAAAGCTGTAAATTGCCTTGCCCATCCGAAAAATCCCCTTTGCAATATTTGCTTTTTCTGTCACACTGATGAGTTCTGTGTGATACATGCAAGAGAGGGACTGCTTTGGTTTAATTCCCAGTCAGGTCATGTGTAAATGTGGAGAGCTCCTATTTACTCAAATACGCTATTTCCTAGTACTCCCAGCTTCAGTTTCCCCCCCCAACTTTGTGCTTACTTAGTAGTCAATTTTTTTTTTTCTTTTTAAAAACCATACTTGACTTCTATATGGAACTCACTGGCTAATCCTTCTAGGTTAAATTTGACTAGATAAATCAAAAGTCAATTCTTCAGTCCTTAACAAACCTAAATTATTTCTATGCTTTGTAAGAATAGTCATATACTCTCAAACATTTTCTGAAATATTTAGATGTCATTCTAGAATTGCGTTATTTTGAATGCTTTTGGAATGCTTAGTGTCAAACAATTCTATTCTTTTCTTTCACCAATTACTAACAACAATGCTGGCCTTTCTGTTGGATTTATCAGCTGACACACTGAAGCACATTCCAATTCTTTAATTTCCCCAGCATGTTTTGCTGTTCTGTACAGCATCTTCATTACTGCTTGATATTTCTAAGTTCATTACTACATAAACCAGCTATGTTAAAACGGTTCGGTTGTATTTTTGGAAGCACAGAAAAACAGCATCAAATACATCAGTGAAATACTTCATAGTGACCTCTGCTGTTACACTTCTTTTGGATCCATTAAAACTGTTTTAAATAGCAAGAGCCATAATAATAGAATAATAGGCAGCTCATGGTAGCTCAGAGTATGCCTGATGCTAAAGAAATTAATTTGCAGGTGTCCTCGATTCCTGAGTGCTTATGCTGATGGCACTAAGTAGTGCTTGACTGGAGCATCCATCTGCTGTTCCTGTCTCCAATGTAGATATTTTTGCAGTACTTAGGAGCACTTACTCTTGCTCTCTTAATGTGAGATGGTAGCAAGAGCGTGAGAAGTTTCAGCAGCTCGCATCTGCTGAAGCAAAAAGGAAATGTTTGACTTTCTGCCCAGCATTGCTAAATACAGACACTTGGAAAATGGGGATGTAAAAATACTCTTTCCCTTGAAAATGTTCAGTGATGCCATTTCCCAGGATATATGGGTTGATTTTTGTTTTTAACAGCATGGAGGTGGGGGGGAGGTTGGTGCAGAAATACATGTGCTAGAATCAATTGTTTAATGTGATCAGATGTAAATTGTCACTGGGAAGTGCAAAGGCTGGAGGAGCTTCCCAGAGATGCAGCAGTTAGTGAGTGGCATAATGGCACTTTGGTTGTAGCTTTGTTCTCTATATTCTGACCTCACAAAAATTTGGTGAACATGTCCTTTTAGAACTCTGAAAAGCTGAATAGTATAGGTGTGCTAAATAATATCTTATGCTGCTTAATACAGTGAGCAAAAATTACTCTTCCATTCCAAAAATTACTCCTTCCATGGGCTTGGGCCTCAGTTCAGCAAAACACTTCAGTTTCTATTTAAGTTGATTTACATGATAAAATATTCCCTCTATCAAGAAAAGAGTAAGTGTATCACTTATCAGGGGGTGCACAGTGACTCAATTACATCTGGCTCAGCCCTGGATCTCAGCTAAAGTTATTAAACTTTACTGAAATATTTCAGTCAGGTTATTGAAACAGTTTAATTAATTTTAAACATTTATGAGTCCCACTGTAACCGTGTGCCATGACTCTGGGTAAGTATGGTGGTGTGGTGTTACCCACGAGAAGGACCAGTAAATTTCCCATAAACAAGGTGGAAATGCCATAATCTGGATAAAGGGCAATTAAGAATAACTTGAACAGTCTGCACGTGCTCAGTTTCTGCCTTTTTTCCATGCATTTTTTCTCTGCTTTCTGGGGTTTTGACCCTGTTCTCAAACCGTGAAGGTATCTACAGTTTTTTAGAGCAACAGTGACAGTTTGCCCATGGCATTTAACATGGCAGAGGTTAATGGTGTGGCTGTGTGCCATGTTTGGCTTCAGACCATGGCCCAAAGCTGGTGCTGAGGTGTACAGATTTTTTTTTCCTGAATTTGGATTCCTTCTTGAGCTGAGTTTGCAAGAAGGCTGGAAAGGGACTTTTTAGAAGGACACATAGTGATAGGACAAGGGTGAATGGCTTTGCACTGAAGGAGAAAAGGTTTGGATTAGGTATTAGGGGGAAATTCTTCCCTGTGAGGGTGGGCAGGCCCTGGCACAGGTGCCCAGAGCAGCTGTGGCTGCACCCAAGGCCAGGTTGGACAATGGGGCCTGGAGCAGCCCAGGACAGTGGGAGGTGTCCCTGCCCATGGTGGGGAGTGGAACAAGATGAGCTTGGTCCCTTCCAACCCATTCTGTGCTTCCATGCTTCTGCAATTTCTTTGAGCCCCAAGACTAAGTCACGAAATTCCTTTAAGCTTTTCTCCTTTCTGAAGACCTGAGTTCATATTTGTCACCGATTTGTTTTTGGCTTGTTCATTGTGGGTTCGTTAGGAAAGCCCTGATTTGGAAGAGGGGAGAGTTTTTCCAGACGGGTGTGTGGCCACGGGCAGTAACCCTGCAGCTCTGCACAGCCCGTGTGAGGAGCAGGTCCCCGTGCCCAGGGCCTGCCTGCTTGGCTCTACCTTTGCTTTTCATAGCAAACAACCCTTGGCAGAGGAGGCTGGTGGCTCTGTGGTGGTGCACACACCTGCTATATATAGCACAGGCCTTTTAGCTGCTCATTAGTAATTTCCTGCACAGTGGACGCAGCGTTCAGATGAAACTGAGGCACATAAATCTGACTGGCTTTATTAGGATAGGAAAAATCCCCGGGTATGCTGCAGCAGAAATTTAGTCTAATGCAAGTAACAGCTGAAAGTGTTCTTTAAATTCCACAGAGATTTAACTTTCAGAACAATTTTGGGGGATCAGAGCACTATGCAGTCTGAAAGCAAAGGCAAAGTATATGAGTGCCTTCATTGTGGGCCCAGATGGCATGACTTAATTAAATAAAATATCTGTGCTGCCTGTGTGTTGATGTCTGACACTAGCCCTGGGCCAGGCTTGCAAATAACTGTGGTTTGCCAACGTGTGGCTTTTCAAACAAAATCTGTATTAGCGCTCATGAGCCGTGAGTAGCAATGTGGCCGGGGCTGAGGCACAGGCTGGGTACTGAGTGATGAACAGAGCAAGGCTTGAGGGAGGAATTCAGCAGCCCTTCGGAGACGCTACATTTGGGATGGAATGTACTCACCCTGACATCCTAGAAACCAGGCAGAGGAAAAATAATTGAGCATCATTAGTAACAGCTTTTAACTTCTCCCAGCAGCACCAAAACCTTGGCTGGCAGCTGCTGTGTCTCAGTGGGGAGCCAGCGCAGTGAGGAGAAGGGCAGCAGTGAGGTGACCTTGTCTGTGGCACCCCGGCACCAAGGTGGGGGCGTGGGCAGGGCGTGGAGGTGGCACCAAGACACTGAGTTTGCCTCAGGCTCCTGATTTCAGCCCCCAGCAGGACACAGCCGTCCCTCAGGGGCACGCTGCAGCTGCCTGGGTGCTGTCAGGGAGCGATGGCCAGGGGCAGTCCTGGGGCTGTGCTGCAGCCCTGTGGCTCCTGCTCCTGCCGTGGCATCCCTCAGTGGCGCCATCCACTCCAGCATTTGGGAAGCAGAGCCTTGGGACCGCCACGGTGGGGCTGTTCTTCCCTCCATTTCCCCAGTGGTAAATATCAAGGTTCTACTTTGAGCTATGAAGAGAGGTGTTACTGTGAAAAGATGCTGTCTGAGGAGCAAAAACAGACAGCGTATTCATGTCTAGACTAAAGCATGTGCAAGTTTCCAGGTTGGAAAAAAGGCCCAAAGAGAAGTGCTGAAAGAAGACTAAGTGAAAACTCCCCCTGGCACCTGCAGCACACAGAGAGCGTGGGTGACGTACTCAAGCAGGGGAGGCGGGCACAGGCCCTTGGGGCAGGTAGAAGAATGGGTACGAGAAGAAAGTTGCCACAGACAGCAACAGAGATCCAGTGGTGATTGCTCCAGATGTTTGTTTTAATATGGAATTGTCATACTTGTGTTTTTCCTAAGTCATTTCAGTTAATAAATGGTGGTGTAATCGTGAATCAGTAGAAGTACAATGGCTTTTGCATGGCCAGCTTTTGGCTTTGCAAATGAGCCTTACACCAGGCACGCATCTTTGCACTCCAAAGTGGTGGAATCCACTCCTTTTTGTTTGGATTTTCCTCATTTTTGTTTTCCCTCAAATGAACTTCAGGAAGAGTTTACCTTCTAATTCTTAAATTTCGCCTCTCAGGGGTTGCACGTCTGTCCTTGCAAACAGAAGCGCGGGTGTTGTTGTGGTTCAGAATGGATCTTCAGGTAATGGACCTGACCAAATGCTTCCAAAACATCACAGAATCAGAGACTCTCAAGGTGGCTTGGGTGTGAAGGGATCTTAAAGATCAGCTAGTTTCAACCCCTGCCATGGGTGGGGTCACCTTCCACCAAACCAAGACTATCTTTTGGGGAATATGTGTAGGCAGGCCCAACCTATCCAAAGAGAGTCATTAGTCTAAAACCACCCTTTTAATTACAGTTATCTGATAGAAGGTGCTTAGGCAGGTGGTTTCAATGGTATACTAAAGAGATGCCTCTGAATTTTATTTCTTACTAAAAAGCTGGTGATCTCCCGCATTAAGCAGAGCCAGATGCCACCACTATCTGGAAATTGAGCCATTATTTTTGGTGTTCTATCACTAATATCACATGTAAGGAATATTGAAAAATCTAAGATGTTTTATCTTGCAGTACATTTCCTTTTTAACTATTAATGCCCTTTTAGTCAGACAAATAAACTAATAACTGGTCACACTTTGTAGCTGATAAAAAAATTTAAGAAGCAAGTCTTGAGATGGGAGAGAAAACTGCATTTTTAATGGGTTTTCCATCTTTGTCCATTTTCACTGGGCTGATTTGGTTTGCAGTCTCCCATTCATTAAAACCTGGAACACATGCTTTGCTTAACACATTGCCTAAATAAAATAATGTTTATTGGCTTAAACACCATTTAACCCAAGATTTAAAGGACTCTTAAAGGTATTGGTTTGGTTTTTTTTTTTAACAATATACCTTAGAATCAATTAAGGAAGAAACAGGTTTGCTTCAGTGCTCCAACTATGTGGATTAAAAAGAAATTCTGACTGGGAGGGAAGAATGCAAGAGAAGGCTGCCCCGAGGCAGCCCTACTGTAAGAGCTGACAGGTCCTGCATACCTCAGTGCTTGCTAATTGACTTTTTCAACAGAAAGCTGAACCCATCATGGCACCTCCCTCAGCACACAGCACACATGGGTGATCCAACAAAACATGCCCTGCCCTCCTGCACTTTTCCTCAACTCTGGTTCCTGGAAAATTGGGTAATGAAGTATTTTACAGCAGGGCAGACTTGCTCTTTGCTTAATGGCAGTAAAATGAGATACAGTTTAACAATATTGAAGAGGGGTAGTGCAAGCATCCTGGTGTGATGTGTTATATATATGAACGTCCTATACAGAAGTTACAATGCTATATATATAATTATTAATATATGAAATTATTTTATCATGTTTCTGCAGTCTGCTGTCCATGCCACCAAGCTACGGAGTAGTGAAACAATTCTGCAAGGTTTGGGATGGGACAGTGGTTTGGCTTTGGGTCTTTTTTCCTGGTAAGAAGTACTGCAATGAGGCCAAGCATTAATGAGATTATTGTAGAAGAGTAGTGATGAGCAAGCAGAAGCTTGCAGCATGAAAGGAGTATGGCAAAGCAAAAGTATAGGCATTTAATTAGAATTGGTTTTCTAATTTTCTTTAGACTCAACACTAACTAATGGAAATATTCGCAATTTGTTCAACAGGACAATAACTCAGATTTGGACATGCTCCACAGGTGCAGCCAGAGAATGTAGAGTTGGATTATTATTCACATATATAATGTATATAAAGTAATTACAGTGCTGTGCCCCACTCTGGGTGCCAGGGGTAGTGTCACTGCAGGAACACAAGGTCTGGAGGGAAGGTCCCCACCAGGAGGGTCCCTGGGTGAGTTCTGCTGCACTGACACCACAATGGACACCAGGGAAATTAGAGCTGGTCTGGACTGGATTAAAGCCAACAAAAGTTGGTTTGTGGGGGCCTGAAAAGCTTTGCTGCTAAGGTTGGGTTGTTCAGCCAGTTTTGAGATGGCTCGTGGATTTGGGAGCAGCCTGCGATAGTCTTACATCTCATTCAGCTTTCAGAGTCCCAGAATATCCTGAGCTGGAAGGGACCCACAAGCATCACTGAGTCCAAGCCTCAGTGAATGGCCTACACAGCGACTGAGCTTCAGAGCAGCATTATTGACTCTGATGGATTTTTTTGCCCTTTTAAAGGTAAATAAGTCTATGTCAGTCAACCCCATATGGACAGGGGTTGTTAAAGCCCTTCCAAAGCTTTCCTAGGCCTGGTGGGGACTCTTCCTGTTTCCTTTCTAGCTGCCAGCTTGGCCCTGGCAATGACATTTTAATCACATGTACCCACCAACGCCACCACCTTGTTTAGCCAGACCAGGAGGCTACAGCTCTGGTCATTACATTCACTGCTCTTCACAATAAAACATTTGTACTCAAGCTGTCAGTAAATGTTTCTATTTCACTGGTGATTTAGTGTCCTGGATTATGCTGAAAATACTTTGAACTGATGGTTTTCTTAAAAGGCCAAACCGCTTCTCACACTGCATCCAGTACGGTTTGAATACACTGGGAAGGCTTATCCAGCTCTGAATGTTTCTGCAGACTTCTAATGATATGTTGGGAACAAATTCAGAGAATGAGAAATTGCTATGAAAGTTCTCAAAGTTCTCACTCCTGATGGAAGATGAAGCAGATTTTATTATCCTTCCTCAGGATTAACAGTGCCCTTAATACCAGTGGATTTCCCCACGTGGATGCAAAGAGATCCTGTCCCTCAGCAGGTATTCACTTGCTTCTCAGGATACATTTTCCAGGTGATTTGTAGAGTTTTCACCATGTGCTTTCCATTAATCTTGGGATGAATGTTGTGCAAATCCCAAGTCAGCACTTGGAATATCTACCAATTAATTTTTGAAAGCAAAAATTCTTAGTAACTGGAGCTGGAACTACCTGGTACAAAAATCAGTCCTTTAGGCTAATTGTGAAGAAAAGTGTTAATTCATGGAAAATGGATCCCAAAGTAGTTACCTAGAGTAATATTTTATTACCATTTATGACACACCCCCTGGAAAACAGGAAAAAAAAAAAAGAAAAAAAGAGAAGCAACAAAGAAATATTTCCATATCTTTTAAGGGAGAATGGATAATGAGAGCATAATGGTAATGAGAGTCCCTTTTGCTCCAAAAATTGTACTGGATTTTAAGTCCTGAGAGGTTTATTCTGCCACTTTCTGCAGCCCACTCATGGCCATTTGCTCTTCATAGAAATGAACAGACTTGTCCCAGTTTTGCAGGGGTAGCTTCTGCTGCAAAGCAACATAGAAATGGGAAGTATTTCTTGTAATAATTGACACTTGAAGAATGTAGATTATTGTTACCAATATTTTTAGAGATTAAGAAATATTCTGCAACTTCTTAGATGTATTGAAGAAATCCCCCAGAAAGAGGTTCCTGCCACTACCTGAAAAAATATTATAAGTAAGAAAATGTATTTCAAATACAGCAGATTCTAAAAACATCCCCTGTAGAGAAATGTGAATGTGACATGCTGTTTTATTCCCCTGAATGATTTTTGAATTGTGGGTATAGTTTAGAACATGTTATTTTTGATATATCTACATGTGTAGCTGTAATGCCAAGGAAATGTTCAGCAGTAATAAAAACAAAATTAGATAAAACCTGACTGTAACTGTAAAATAGAAAACTTCTAAGGACTAATTGTATAACACAGTATGAACATTTTATTAGTCATGCCTCTCAAAAATGAATTCAAATTATTTGGTTGTTCAGTGCAGACTGAAATTATTTTTAAAAAATTAAAATTAGGAATTTTGATAAATGTGAAACATGTGCTTCACTACTTAAGCCCTATTCTTGTGGTTTGCAGATGATACCAGGGCGTCCAATAATAATAACAGAATTGCACAGAAATCAAAGAATGATTTATTTTAAACTACTTCATGAAGACAAAAGCTGGCAAATCACTAGCAGATTCTGCTGTGTTTTACTGCACCTTTTCCCTGGATACTTGCACTTAAGTAATTTATTCAGTTCCCAAATTACAATAAATACTTGCCGTGTTGCGGAGCAGTTTTCATAATTCCTTCTCTGGAGGTGCCTGCGGCACTGCAGAGGGAAAACTCGCTCTGTTCCTGCTCGGTGTGTAAAATCCGAATTATTCCTTTCGCACAATGCATTGCCATCTAGCGGCCTGCAGTGCCCGTGGGCTGCAGCAGCGGGAATGACCGCAGGCATGGCCTGGGAATGACCATGGGCTGGGAATGACCACGGGCATGGGCTGGGAATGACCCTGGCTATGGGCTGGGAATGACCATGGCTATGGGCTGGGAATGACCACGGGCTGGGAATGACCACTGACATGGGCTGAGAATGACCATGGGCTGGGAATGACCCTGGCTATGGGCTGGGAATGACCACGGGCATGGGCTGGGAATGACCACGGGCATGGGCTGGGAATGACCACGGGTATGGGCTGGGAATGACCACTGACATGGGCTGGGAATGACCATGGGCTGGGAATGACCGCGGGCATGGGCTGGGAATGACCATGGGCTGGGAATGACCACGGGCATGGGCTGGGAATGACCATGGCTATGGGCTGGGAATGACCATGGGCTGGGAATGACCCTAGCTATGGGCTGGGAATGACCATGGCTATGGGCTGGGAATGACCACGGGCTGGGAATGACCACTGACATGGGCTGAGAATGACCATGGGCTGGGAATGACCCTGGCTATGGGCTGGGAATGACCACGGGCATGGGCTGGGAATGACCACGGGCATGGGCTGGGAATGACCACGGGTATGGGCTGGGAATGACCACTGACATGGGCTGGGAATGACCATGGGCTGGGAATGACCGCGGGCATGGGCTGGGAATGACCATGGGCTGGGAATGACCACGGGCATGGGCTGGGAATGACCATGGCTATGGGCTGGGAATGACCATGGGCTGGGAATGACCATGGCTATGGGCTGGGAATGACCGCGGGCATGGGCTGGGAATGACCATGGCTATGGGCTGGGAATGACCACGGGCATGGGCTGGGAATGACCATGGCTATGGGCTGGGAATGACCACGGGCATGGGCTGGGAATGACCATGGGCTGGGAATGACCATGGCTATGGGCTAGGAATGACCATGGGCTGGGAATGACCACTGACATGGGCTGAGAATGACCATGGGCTAGTAATGACCATGGCTATGGGCTGGGAATGACCACTGACATGGGCTGAGAATGACCATGGGCTGAGAATGACCATGGGCTGGGAATGACCATGGCTATGGGCTGGGAATGACCACTGACATGGGCTGAGAATGACCATGGGCTGAGAATGACCATGGGCTGGGAATGACCATGGGCTAGGAATGACCATGGCTATGGGCTGAGAATGACCCTGGCTATGGGCTGGGAATGACCATGGCAATGGGTTGGGAATGACCACAGGCATGGGCTGGGAATGACCACTGACCTCAGCTGGGAATGACCACGGGCACGGGCTGGGAATGACCACGGGCATGGGCTGGGAATGACCACTGACCTCAGCTGGGAATGACCATGGCTATGGGCTGGGAATGACCCTGGCTATGGGCTGGGAATGACCATGGCTATGGGCTGGGAATGACCATGGCTATGGGCTGGGAATGACCACGGGCATGGGCTGGGAATGACCATGGCTATGGGCTGGGAATGACCACGGGTATGGGCTGGGAATGACCACTGACATGGGCTGGGAATGACCACTGATCTCAGCTGGGAATGACCACTGACATGGGCTGGGAATGACCACTGATCTCAGCTGGGAATGACCACTGACATGGGCTGGGAATGACCCTGGCTGTGGGCTGGGAATGACCTCGGGCATGGGCTGGGAATGACCAAGGGCATGGGCTGGGAATGACCAAGGGCATGGGCTGGGAATGACCACGGGCACGGGCTGGGAATGACCACTGACCTCAGCTGGGAATGACCATGGGTACGGGCTGGGAATGACCATGGGCTGGGAATGACCATGGCTATGGGCTGGGAATGACCATGGCTATGGGCTGGGAATGACCACGGGCATGGGCTGGGAATGACCATGGGTATGGGCTGGGAATGACCATGGACCAACCTATTTCCCACAAAGCTGCATTGGGGTATTTTTCATTTTTACACAGTTGTACATGCGAAGAAGAAGCCACCAAATCCCAATTGTTCTTAAGATCAATAAAAATAATTGCTACAGTGGTTGTTCAAAAGTATTTCTGAAACAGTAATAAATGAGCTACGCACAATTCTCTTACCTTTCAACTGTTACCAGAGATGGTCTAAAACACCCTTTGAATAAGAAAATATTCAAATACTGCTTTTCTCATAACAAAATTAGCGTGCTGAAGTTCTCCTTGTGCTGTGCTTTCCATCAGGATCTTGTGTGTCTCACTTGCCTGTAGGCTCTTGAGAAAACACAGACTTGCCAGTACATCAAGTAGAAAATACAGGGCAATTTTAGAGTAGGACTTTACAGTGATTTTTCATAGTGAGGTGTGCATACTTAGAAGAATCTCAAGGAAAATAAATGTGAGAAAAATTTTTAAAATATATTAAAATGTAGTGATAACATTAATGGGATATAAATGTATAAGAGGCAGATAAAAATTAAGTTCTTATTTTTGTTACTCAATACTAATTTTTAAGTGACTTTTTCTTCTTGAGTTATGTTTTTTTTTCATCACTAATTAGGAGAAAATCAAATGAAAAATATATACAAATGGATTTGAAGAAGTCACTAATAACTGTATCTCTCTGTAGAGAGTAACATCCTGGCAGTGAAAATACAGGAGCTGTTTCAAAGAGAAATCATTAGAAACCACAGAAATGGACATCACAACAAAACTCTGATCTGTTTCTTAGCTGTAATTAGCATCTTTTTTATCATTTATATTAGCTGAGATTTCACTTTCCAGTTAACCAAACAAAACCTTTGTAATTACTGAATAAAGCCTTTAAAATTAATGTCTGGTGGGTTTTGTATTGATAGAGTGAGTAAATATTGAGCATTCAATACTAAGAGAAGAAAAATCCCACAGATGGAGATCAGCCACGGAGAATTCATTATCAAGTAAGGGATTCCCTAAATTCAGTAAGTGCAGGTATTTTACATTAGATGCTGAACTGCTGGTGCTGAGGGTTTAGTATTTAATTTTTTTTTTTTTTTTAAGTGTTATAAAGAACTAAGAAAGTTTTCTGCTCACCTCAAGTTCTACAGTGTGTTAGCAGCAAAGGCAGAGATCTGAGCAGTTAAGGGTTGAGCTTTGGATATGTTGGAACCTGTAATTTAAAAAAGGCTTCATTTTTTTCCTGCAGTTTTCTTATCTATTTGAATCAGAATTTAGTGCAAAGCATCAGTGTGGTCCAGTGGAATTAGTACCTGAGAGTGATGGCAGGTAGCAAACTCCCAGCTTTAAGGGGAACCAGTTGGTAGAGGGGCTCTGATTTCTTTTGGAATAGATATTTGGAATATAAAGACTCGCTCAGGTGATAAGTGTTGCAGAACTTTGAACATCTCTGTTCCATCCTCCTGGCTGCTGTACTCAGGGCATTCCTGCCTGCTTGTGCTGACAGGGGCTCGTGGAGCAGTGGGCACTGTTCAAAGGGAGCCTGCTGTGGATCTGCTTGTACAATGAGTTGTACACTGGGTTAGTTCTGTTTGAGGCTCCTGAAGTTTCCTCCCTTTTGTCTCGGGCTCTTTCAGCACCACTGACACTCTGCAGCTCTCAGAGAATAACTTCGATTGTGCTTTACACCTGCTTGCACTTAGGGAAAGAAACATTTGTCACTCTTATTTATGTAATTGCTTAAATTGCATTTTAATTTTAACAGCTTAAGTATGTTGGTGGAGAAAAATGTTTTCTGAATGAAAGTTTGATCAAATGCCCGGGGAGCCGGGGCAAGTCCTTCCATTGACTCAAGAGATTTTGTTTCAGGCATTTTATTTAAATACTACTCCTCTCAGCCATAACTGATCAAAGTTACATGCTTTTCACAGAAGAATATTTCAACCAGGAATATCTACTATAACATTTTAAGGAAAATTACGGAAAATTAAATCTTTCTATTTTATAATTTTGATGCAGTTTAAAATATAAAGAAACCTGGATATAGTTCTTTTTTAAAGCAATATATCTGCTTCGGTGTTACAAAACTGAATTGTAAAATGGAAATTGGATTAGATTCTGCTAGAGTAAACTCAACAATTGCTTAAGTTCTTTTGTGTTATTCCTCATTCCCATTAGGAATAATACGATACCTATACTCAGCAATGCCCATCACTGTAAATAAACATTAGGAAATATCAGTCTCAGAGCTGAAGGCTCCATTCACGCTGCTCATCCTGCAGCTCAGGCCTGCCGGCCAGCCCGGGCTTCTCCGAGCGCTCAGTGCCGCTTTCCTGGCAGGGCTCCAGGGGAGCTGAGCAGGTTCAGGATGGATCAGGAGCTTTTATCACCACAGTAAACACTGGGGCACATTTCCCCTTTGCTGAAAGATTTACATTAGTGCCCTGGTAGCAGCGTATCAATTGCTGCATTTCCTACAGGCCTGGGTGTGAGCTGCCCCCTTCCCTTACCCCAGCCCAGGCTGAAGATGATACTAAAGGCGGACCTGGCTACATTCATTTACCTGAATTATTTTAAACTCTTGAGGTGAAATCTCGAAGGTGTTAAATCACAGCAGTGTCAGCATCCTGAGGTGCAGACTTTGATGCCCTGGGTTGTGGCCAACGGCACAAAACTCTGTAAACTTTCCAAGGGCTTCCTGGGGCCTACTGTGTAAACAGCACTCAGCTGATCTGATAAAATCTGCCTGAGATAGCGATCCAGAGCTTATCTCAGCAGTAATCCAGGCCATTTGTTTACTGATAAGCAATCAAGGGAGGAGTTGGGGTTTAAGAGTGAGTTTGGGCAGGATTCCCTGGCTGTGCCAGCAGAACTGAGCACTCCGGGGCGCTGCGGATGGGGCCTGGAGCTGCATCCTCACCCCAGGCCCTGCACAGGGACCTGCAGGGAGCTTCACCTCCGGCAAGGGCAGGATTCGGTCACCAGCTGTGATGGATGGGACACTTCTTGGTTACTTTTGTAGGTGGAGGGAAAAAAAAATACAGCAATTATGAATTTAACTAAGGCAAAGCCTGTTACCATCAGCACCAAGTTGCCATCATTCTGTTATAGTACTCCATACTTCCCAGGAAAGTTTTAACATTTGCCACAACCATTGCACGATGATTTTTGTTCAGAGAAGTTGCAAAGGACAGCTATCTGAGCCCCTTAGGCCTTTTATAAAATTGAGGTTCATGGGGAAAAGCAGAGTAAAACAAAAGCAATTCCTTCCTGTGGCAGAATTACATTTGCCACAAATAAATAAGTGCTGTGGGCAGGATGAGGATGACAGAGCCTGGGCCCAGAACAAGGCTGTGGAAGAGAGAAGACCCCAATCTCTCCTGGAGTACAAAAAGTAGCTCCTCCCAGGCCATGACTGTCCTGTCCCAAGTTCAGTTCCACAAGAAATGGCTTTTTTTTTGAGTTTAAATATATTCCAGTTGTGAACAGAGCCCTTTAATTGTACATCAAGTTGAGAGTTTCTGTACTGCGTGGTTTTGGAAGTTCCTGCTTTTATGGCTTTTAAAATTCTCATTCCCTGTACTAAGCAAAACTCTGACATATTTTACACAGCTGCTGTTTCAAATTCCAGACATTTGATGTAATATTTTTGCTATGAAATTCCACAATATCACTACTAACTGTACTTTATCAAGGAAAAGCTCACTGAGCACTTCAAACCTAATCATTTTGATCTACCTTAATAAAAATTTCTGTCTAATCGGTCCAGCTCTTTGGCAAATGCTGCAGCCAGCTATACTCTCTTTGTGTGTGTGTGTGTGTGTGTGTGTGTGTGTGTGTGTGTGTGTGTGTGTGTATAAAAATACAATAATATTATATATATACATACACATACACTGCCTGAGCGTAGAGTTTTCCACCATTTTCTGCTTCTTAAATGAGAACATGTGATTCTCTTTGAAATTCTGGACAAAATGTGAATCTTAGTCCAGTGTATTCCAGTTTGCCAAATGATGACGTGACAGTGAAGAGCCTTCAGCATGTCCAATGTCAACTGAATATTCATGGAATGAAGCCAAGTTTGAGCTGAATTAATTTGCCATGTCAATAGCTATCCAATACCTATCTGCTACTTCCAAAGATATGTTTTGTAATAATTTGAAATTTTGTACTTAGCAAAGTGACAGTTAAGAAAAGCACATCACAATGGTTTTGGTTCCAAAAATGGTTGTGAAAATATTTATTTTCTGTTTACTTTTTATTTAGCTCTTTGGAGTTCAGAACCCTGGGCTTAGCAGTGAGTTATCTAATGACTTTGAAAAGGAGCAGGATTTTACCCTTGCAAATATATTTAGCCTTTCAACACACACATATTTTGAAGATAACCTCTTCATGTTGCCTTGATTTATAATATTCCTGATGTTTCTGTGGTTTCTGAGAACAACATTTGGCTTGGACACACAGAAATTGGAAGTGCTTTCTTCCAATGGAGGTAGTTTCTACCAAAATATTGTCTAATTCATGACAGGCTAATTTATGGAAGGATGTATCTTTTTCATTCTGGATTTTGGTAAAATTAAGTGCTGAGCCATTGTTTCTCATATCTGTGCTATTTTTACTGGGACTAATGCCTGCCATTGTTTCCTGTAATTCTCAGTACTTGCCTTTTGCTTTGCTGTTTCTTTTCTTCCACAGCAACAGTGACCTTTAAGTGGCAGCTGACAGGGCAGATTTTTTTACTAGAATAACATAATTAGTGTTTGAACCTTATATGAGTACTTCTGTCAGGTGTCCCATGGTCAAAATTCCATTTGCAAAAGCTACATTATACGGTATCAGTAATTCCTGTACTGTAAACAGGGTTCCTGGAGGCAATTGGAGAGCTCTGAGCTCTGACAGCAATGCTTAGAAAGATATTTCAGCACATGAAGGGAATATCTGAATTTTCAGCTTCCTGGGTGTACAGCAAAAATGTCCATTCTGAAAGTGCATTTCATCCCACATAAAACAATCAAAACGTTTATAACTTGCTAATGTCTTCTATAGCATAAATGTCAAATATATCTGTGCTTTAATGCCTTTGAATGGGGCTCCTTAGAACCAGTGATATATTTGAGTCAGTGACCACATAAATGAAAAATCACGGCTATGCAAGCTTTTCCTTTAATTCCTCACACAAAGTTTTCCTCAATTTCTTTATAGTAGATGTCAGCCAATAAAACAGTAATGTGATACATTCAAGTAAAAGAACCTAGTCAGTTCTTTGGGCTGGAACTAGATGTCACAAAATTTGGAGAAGGTTGTGTTGCTATTACTGATTTTGCATGTGATAAGCCAAATTTTCCTCGTCTAAATCAGATAATCATCCTGCAGATTTCAGTTAGGCAGCTCCCCTGATGGAGTGCAGCCAGTTTTTGGCACATGAAGGACTTTTCTAGTTATCAAAAGCAACGGCCTAAATGTGACACAGCATTGGATCCCAGTTCAGAGAGGAGAGGAAGAGTTGGATGCAATAACACTTGTGTGTCTCAGCAGTGCTATTAATAAGTGTTTGAAGTTGTGAAAGTGGGAACTTGGAAAGCAGGCCACCACATACTCAAATATAGATGTAGATTTAATACAGCTCATTTATTACTGCTGATTGCTTGGAGGCATCGTGGACAAAATCCTTGATGTAAGAGGAAAAAGTGTTGGCTGTCACGTTCCGTTCCAGCTTTAATTTCAATCGCCTGAGCAGGAGCAGCTGCAAGTTGCTATCAGGCATATGAAGTTTTCAGTGCTAAAAAGGCAGCTGGGCTGGAAATAGCCCAGAAGTACATATCCATTTGTCTGGTTAACTTCAGCACTTAGACTATCAATCAGGTCAGCCTAAAGAGAAATGAATGACATCAGTCAAAACAATCGGATATCTCTGTGCAGTGATTAGCTCCATGTAGTACAAAAACTTAAATAATTTGTTCTTTGAAAATGTGATGATTGATTGGCTTCCATTAGGCTTGGATTTTAAAACATTCCATGAACTCTCAGATAAAATGGCACTAAAATGTTATTGCAATAACCAAATAAATCATATTAGACTATAGTGTACATAAGTACTTTAAAACATTACAGATACTAGAATTCTGTGTATAATAAAAAGGTGAAGAATGTAATCCATGAACTTTTTTTCTCATCTCACACCAGCATTATCCATAGCTGCTTTCAAGGATAATGTTCTAAGGAGATGAATTTTAAGTTTTGCTTTAATACATTATATATACGTATGTAAAAGTTGTGCAGTTTGGATGTGTTTGATCAAAGGGAGGTATTTTAACCTTAACTCTGTGCAGAATTTATCTGAGCTTTTGATACTGGTGCTGGCTGTTCAATTGGAGTTCAGCCTGGCAGTCATCTTGTGGCTGTGGGAAATGGGCTGTCACCATTTAAAATTGGTGCCTGTTCCAGTACCAGTTTTGGGGTCCAGTTCATTGTCTTGGTGTTCTGACCAGAGAATCCCTGACACAAAACAATGTTTAGCCTTGAATCTCATGTAGAGGCATAAAACAAAGCCTTGCTCTGATATGTAGGGTGGCAGTGTGGTTAACACTTGAAATTTATGATCATTTTCCTAATATTTCACTTTTGCCTAACGATCCAGACTCTACAGGCAAATAATTCTGTGAATCATCTCTTACTTCAAAACAAACTGTGGGCCCAATGCATGCTAGATTGCCTAAATATTGGAAGCCTTATGGATCATAAATCAGAAGGCAAGGAAAATAATCCCATCAAAAATGTTTTGCTTCATTATTTTAGGATTTAGTCATGGATTTGAAGCACTGGTGTTGAGCTGAAGTAATTGGTGCCATTGTAAATCAAAGAGAGCAGCACACATGGGGCTGCCTTTGAAGTCACTTGGCAGCACGTGGCTTTTCTACTGGTGACTGATGCTGCTCTGTAATTTATTTTCTAATGAGAGCCAATGGAGCTTATTGACAAGATCCAGACACCTCCCTGAAAGTTTTTGGAGGTTTTACATGTGTGATTCCATCAACTGTTGCCTAAGTACTATTACCTGTGTTCTAGGGTGTTGCTTCATGGTAGAAATACTGGTGTCAGAGGGCAGTGAAGGGCAGACCTGCAGAGCAAGTGTCACCCTTGGGACATGGCCTCTCACTCCAGAGTCAATGAAAGCTTTAGGAAGCTCTGAGGTAGGCATGGCACCCACACCCAGTCTATGTTCAGTAATAAATCTGTTATTATTAAACAAACAGGACAATTCAGCTTCTACATTGTAGGTCTTGAGATGGGAAGGCTCAAGATAAACTTAGCAGGGTGTGCAAATACCTGCAGGGAAAATGAGAATAAAAGAGGGAGCCAGAGCCTGCAGTTTCAGGATAAGAGACAGAGGTGGAGATTTACAGAGAGGGTGGTCAGACACTGGAACAGGTTGCCCAGAGGGGCCATGGGGGCCCAGTCTTGGAGGAAATCAGAACCTGGACACATCCATGAGCAATCTGCCCGAGGATTTGGGCTGGAGGGTCTCCAGAGGTGACAGGCAGCCTCAGCAATTCTGTGATCCAAATGCAGAAATTCCATAGCAATGAGCTCTTCAGCAGGAGGTGCTCAGTGACTGTGATTAATGCTGGACACATTTCTTGGTTTAGACATGTGTGATGTGTGCACCATCAAAAGAGGAGATTTCACTCTGTATTCAATAGTTATCATTCACTGATGCTTACAAACTGTATTTCTAGTTTAAGCTGCCTGAGTTAGGCTTGGCTTGTCTGCTGGGCATCAGGATTGGAACTTGTCCTTAATACAGAGACTAAACACAAAGGCTGTGCTGTGGAATTATGCTGAAGTGAGGTGTTACTCCTGAGCAGCCCCATGTTGTGCAGTAAAGTGCTCTATTCTGAATTCATACTATTTGTGGAAAGGAGCAGATTAAATGTTAGGTCCTGTTTCAGAGCACCAGTTTGTGGTCCAGCTCATGAGCCTGTAGTTCTGGCCAGAGAATCTCTGACCTATAGCAATGTTTAGCCTTGAATCTCATGTAGAGGAATAAAACAAAACAAATCTCCATGCTCTGAAAGTTTGAGGTTTTTTGAGTCTTTGTGAAATTTGTATGTAGAAAAATGTTTGAATTCCTAGAAGTTGGTGAGATCAATGCTAGAGCTGCGCTGTGTTGAATTTCTCGATGATATTTGCAGATAATTTCTAGAGCTGCTGGCTTGTTTTTTTTATTTTTTTCATGGCAGATCATTTGGAGTTGGGTGCTTTGAAGGAAAACGAGGAATTTGCTCATGTATTTATTTATGCAGTGCCCTTCTCAGTGAGGCTGCTGTGACAGCAGCAGGGCTCCAGCACACCGAGCTCACTGCCTGCACCTCGGGCACCGGGTGGGCTTTGGCTCCTGCCTGGAATGAGGAAGGGGAATGACTTCTCATGCTTTGGGATTTGAGCTCTCTCTGACCTTTCACAGCAAATTCTCAACCCTTCTGTTTGTGGCAAACTTCTGCTCTGCAGATCTTATTTATCTCACAGTCAGGAATGCGGCTAAAAGCAGTCCTCGTTCTTAAAAGCATTTCAATAAAAAACACTAAAAAAGTGGAGAATTTGTGAAACATATCTATGTGAAACCTGGTTGTGATTACACCCTGTTGGTATGCAATACATGTACCAAAAAAGCACCAAACCTAAAATAGTGTCTTAAAGTACAAATCATTAGTTGCAAGTCTTTCTTGTGACACCTTTGTATTTCAGTGCATTTCCAGCGGGTGAGACATCCTCATGGGTTGGTCACAAAAACATCATTGCTTCTTCAGAAGAGACACTGGTTATGAATCTGTTGGGCAAGAAATAAACATCATCTGAAGTATGTCACCAGATTACAAAGTAAGTCAGGAGTTGCTTTTTTTTCCCTGCATGGAAAGTATTTTTAGCTAAAAACTTCTTCTTTGCTGCTGAGAACCTGATGTTCAGATTCCAGCAGCAGCTCTCCAGAATCACTCTGAATCACTGTCATTTCCCAAAAGGCTGAAGTTCAGGGAAGGACGTATTTGGATTTTCACTATTATCCTTCATTTTCTCATGCCTCATCTTTCTTCAAGCATGCAACACTTTTGGGAGTTTTGAAAACTCTCATGTTTGTTCATGGTGCAGAAAGCTTGAAGGAGCAGGGCTGCTTGTTTTGTTCTTTATCATTGCCTTTTACTTTTCCTAAAAGTTATTTCTCTGTTAAATGGATTTATATAATGTATGCCTGTCTTTACCGGCCTTTAAAACATCTTTAAATGTCCTCCTCTTGTGATTAGGTAGATATTCAGTCTATTAAAAACTCCAGACAAACAAATTTTACTTTATTTAATTGTGTTGAGCCTTTTTTTTACTTTTATTTCTTTTATACGCACATTATATTGCACCATTCATTCCTATCCTAAATTTGGAACTGAAAATCCATATTTTCCTCTGGCTCCCTTCTGGGCATGCTTTTAATGTTCATTTTCCCCTATATGTTAGGGAAAGTTAGTTGTACTGAGTGATGTATAGTAGACTGGACAGAAATATGATTATAAATATATATTATTAATAATTTTTATTTCTAAATCTAGATCAGCACAGGAAAATCAGAGCTCTTTTAGAGACTAGATGAGGAAAAGTGATACCAGCAATTGCACATTTCCTCAAAGCTACCACGTTCTGCTGTGGCTTTGTTTAGGTCACAAATAGTGCAGGACCCAACTAATATTTTGGTTGGGATGGACCACAACTATCTATACAAATCAAATAATATATAAGATAGTTGCAAATTCTGTTGAAATCCTTTTAAAGAGTAAGAAAGAGAAGTACTGGCCAAGCTGTTAGGGAGACAGAAAGCAAAGAAACAAGGCAAGCAAACCCTCCTGCACACAAGAAAATTCACCTGGAGTACCCACTGATACTCAGCTGTTCAATATCAGCCCTACAATAAATAAATATCAGCCATAAATAAATATCAGCCTTTGAAAGCTTTTTTTCCACTGAAGGCAGGTTCTTTCCTGCTGGGGAGGAGACATCCAGTTGAACAGGAGCAGGTTCTCAGCATAATTCACCAGAGCTCTTTGGGGCTGTGACCGGACCGGAGCCCCATGAGCCAGCACAGGCTGGGGCAGGGCAGTGGCTCAGGGCAGGTGGTAATGTGCAGGGCATTAACCCTTGCAGGTAAGCACCCTCTATTGAAAGCATCAGCGATGGAACAACATTGGCTCGTGGTGCTCGATGGTGTCCTTACAGGGTTTGTGTTTGCTTGCAGGGAAATGTGAATACTCCCCATTCCTGACTGCGGCTGGGGCCGTGTCCTAAAGCTGCCCAGCCCTTCTGCTTGGAATTAGCCAAACCTGTTTCCTAACAGATTGCCAGCAATGGGCTCCAGAGAGGCGATTACCAGTTCCAGTGTGTGCCAAGCGGCGTTGGGGCTGGCGTTCCCAGCGCCTGGTCATTATAAGCACACGTCAGACCCCGAGTAGCTGGTAATTTCTGCAATTAAGACTACCATTATTGTTTCCTTTACTTCGTCAGGGAGCCCAAATTACACGGTTAAATGCAACCTCTGGTTGTTCCCACACACACTCGGGTGCTGCGCTGCAGAACTGCGTTAATCCTACGAGAACACACAATTAATGAAATAACGGCAGGTTGGGATTGCTGCTGGGAGCTCACACCTTGATCACATCCTCTTCAGAGAAAATCTCAGAGAGCAATCAGAGGAGGGGTGTGGAACATTCAGGACAGATAAATATAAGTTTAAACCTGTTGCTTCAAATTATGGACATGCCCAGGGATATAGAAATATTATTAAATAATTACTTACAGTCAGATTAAACATTTTACTTTCTGCCTGTCAATACTAAGAACTCAACTTCTTATTTGAAAAAATGAAGAAGGATTCACTAATATGCTCTGTAGGGAATAATAAAAGCTGAGGAAAAGCAGTACAGGATGCAGTGGAGCAGGCAAGAGACGAAAACTGAGAATTCCTTGGGCAGTTCTTAAGATCTTTGGTCCAAGATCCATTTGCTTCTTAGAGAAGGAATTCCTACTGACTCTTTCAGTAGCCTGGATTTTATTTCAAGTTCTTAAGTCTTACATTTCTGATAGTAAAAGCAGCCTACAAGTCCAGAGGCGTTCATTTGAGTTGGCCCAGTTTGTCTGTGCTGTTGCTCAGGAGGTGAGGATGGATGGGAAGGGGGTAACTGATATTCCACATCCACTCCCTGCCATTAATTAGAGTGAATATTAGCATTTGCAGATGATCATTCACCTCAGAGACTGATAACTGTTAAACAACTTCCAAAACAAGCTTCCATCTTGTTTCAGGTCTCCAAGCATGAGAGTTGAGTACAATAAACAATTGCATGGATCTTGGAGCCGAGTGTTTGAGATGCAAAGGCACAGAGGCTCCCAGAGTAAAACTCGCAAATTGCTTCTCCTTTAGAGTTTTATAAACTGGGACTAGGGAGGGAGGCGGTATCACTGCCTCGCTGCACCTTTTCTGCTTGCTGGTTTAAAGCCCAGCTGTAACATTGTTCAAATCTCAGTTTCTGGATTGGATTGAATATACCTTGATTGACTGAAGCAGTGTTCTTGTATGAATGTCACACAGTTGTTCTATTTACCTCCAAGGGAAAACAAACCTATTCGAGTCACTTCAAGAAATGCATAAAAGCTACAGTGAATTTAATTTAATCTGAGGGTGGGTTTAATCATCTTTAAGGCTCTCAAGGGATTTTGTTGATTTATGTATTTATTAACCAGGGTACCTTTAGATCCTGATTCATGAATATACAGCCTCTTCAAATTAAGAGTAGTGTTTTGGATCTATTCTCGTGGGGTTTTGCCAAATCTAGTAATTTCTGGAATGGGCTATATAGCCCATATCAACTGCTGGAGACCCCATACCCAGCAGAGGCAAAAAAATCACCACCTAGGGAAAAAAATGTGACAAAATCAAAAGAGGAAGTAAAGGGAAATATTTAATGATGTGATGTTTGTCTAGGGAAGTTATGCTTCATTATCTCAAAGGTCTTCTCCAACCTAAGTTGTTCTATGACTTTACTCTGCAGCTTCCTCTTCATAAGGAAAAAATTCTTAATTTTTCACAAGGAAAAAACCTTATTACCTTCAACATTTTGGAATCACATCTCGGTCCGGTCCAAACCAGCTGTGTTGTTCAAAGAGTTATTCCAGCCTTATCACGTACCGGAGCTCTGAAGCAGAGGAAGGAGGGCTGAGTGCTCCTGGAGACACCAACACCCTCACCTGCACCCTGCAGACAGCTCAGTTATCGGGGTCTGTGGGCCTGGGAGGGTCCTGCCATACCCACCTCTTCCAATCCTGCGCAGGTTTAACAGAATTTAGCTATTTTATTATTTTAGTTTGATTTTATCACAGAATCATGGAATGGTTTGTGGCTTAAACCTCACCTTGTCCTACTCCGTGCCATGACAGAAACACCTCCCACTGTCCCAGGCTGCTGCCAGCCCTGTCCAGCCTGGCCTTGGGCACTGCCAGGGATGCAGGGGCTGCTCTGGGCACCTGTGCCTTTCCTGGCAGCTTCCTCTGGTGCTCTGCAGCCACCAGCAGGGCCAGGACATGAAAGAGGATGCTGGGCTCCAGCTTTACAGAGTTTCTTCTTTGCCCAAGGTGGATGGAGTGAAGCTCCACTGGAATGGAGGATTTCTTCCAGTGAATTCTGCAGGAATTGAGGAAACTGTCATTGTATGAATTGCAGTCCCCTTGGTTTATTCTGACACCCCCTTCAGAGCCAAGACTTTGTCTCGAGTGGTCAGATGAGCTATAATTCCTGGTGATAGGAGACTCCTGGCCCAGGAGTGCCTCCATGGGAGTGAGCCAGGCTCTACCCAGGGATGGACTGGGAAACACACCCTTCCCTCCCACCCCAGGCCCACCTTCCTGAAAGCTTTGTCCCCTCTCTTTATCTGGGGGATAAATGCTGATAAAGCTGCTGTGTCAGGGGGAGCCCTGGCCCTGACAAAGGCCAGGCACTTGCTGGTGCACATAAACACTTGCTCTGTCAAGATATGGGAGAGGGGCAGCAGCTGAACACAGCCTAAACCACAGGGACAGCGTGACTCTGCTATTTATCATCTCCTAATTAACTGTTAATTTGCTGGTCTTTAGGCTCAAGCACAGCCCCAGTTCATCACAGGCTGGCATGGAGGTGTGAGGCTGGGGAAGGTGCTCTGCGCAGCCCTTCAGCTCTCCTCATTAATAGAGGACATGAAAAGAGCCTCCCTGGCTGCCGGGGCAGTGGGGACGGCGCTGTGGGAGCCCATGGGACATGCCAGCAGAACCCCAGAGGTGGCCCCTGTGTGCTGGCACCTGCCCTGGCCACATGCAGAATGAAAAACAGCCTGGGAGGTCTGTCCCTGCCTGGGACAGGGGGTTTAGAACTCAACCATTTCCTACTCAAACCATTCTGTGAACCTAAGATTTCTGATTGTACCAGGAATTAGGCATTAAAGCAGTCCCTAAAAACTACTGTGGAATATTTGGCCCTAGGAGAGTAATGGTGACCTTTTCAATTCTTTGCACATGCATTGAGAATGGTAGAATCAACTTCTACATGCCTACTTTCCATCACATCACCCTTATAACCCCATGCCAAATCCCTGCTTCTTACCCCAGAGGGTGCTGGCACTGCCCAGGCTCCCCAGGGGCTGCCAGAGCTCCAGGAGCATCCATTCCCAGGGATGCTCAGGGTGGAGTTGTTGGGGTGTCTGGGCAGGGCCAGGGCTTGGCCTTGGTTGGCCTTGCTGGTTCCTTCCAGCTCAGGTGATTGCTGTGGTTCTCTAATCTCACAGTGCTACCTCTCCAACACATTATCTGTCAAAAAAACCCCAACCTAAGCCCCCAAAGCCACCCTTCTCTGCAGAGGTGTTCCTCCTGTGACTCACACAGCCTCACAGGGCTCTCTGCGCCCACAGCTGCCTGAGGAAGTGTAGGTGCAGCCATCAGCTCTGCTGGGGTGGGGGCTCAGCACTTGCAGGATTGAGTTTGCAGCCCCCAGCCCTACAGGCATTAACCATGGAAACTTCCTACGGGTTTACCAAGAGCATCAGGTCACAAACATCCCAACTGCGAGGGTGTAAATGCTGGTGGCATCAGGTCACAAACATCCTAACTGCCAGGGTGTAAATGCTGGTGGCAGGGTTTATGTTGTATCTGAAATGCTTGCAGCCCTCTGTAAGCAGCTTTTAATGGCAATACATGTTTGGGTTTTGTTATCAGGCTGTGTGCTCTCCGTTCCATCTCAGTGCTGTGGTGTGTACCGCCACCCCCACAAAGCTGCCAGCATACAGGCCACTGAAATTATCATTTTCATTCTTGTTATCAAAATATTTTACAAACAGCAGCAGCAGAAGGGAAATATTTTACTCAGAGGAGCTGAGATGAGGCAGGTTTTTAACAGAGAGGCCTCATAGAGAGCTCTGACATTTACACACTTTGTGACACTTCATATCCCCTTGTTATAACACCTAGTTAAGGTTTTCCCTTTATGGTCTTTCAGGCATAGAGCACCTTATTAATGTCAGGCCTGGGGCTCTCCTGGCCAGGCTTGGCTGCTGCTGCTCCCAGCCCTGCCTGCCAGGATAATGATTTTGGGGGTGCCTGGAACAGGAGTTAAGGGGCAGCTCACGGTAGCTGAGAGTGGGGTTTGTGCTCTGACAACAGAAAGTGCTTTATTGTTCACGCCAAAATTTGGCAGGATGCTCAAGTATTTATGACAACCTGGGGAGCCAGAGTGCTGCTTGGCAAAAGTGGCTCCTTGATTAGCACTTGGAAATGGCCTGCTGCACAACAGGAGCTTTTCACTGGGGTTGCAATAAACTCATCTGCATTGAGAGGTGACCTGCGAACCCCACAGCTCCCTTTTCCTGCTGCTGAGTCTTCAGTTTGGGGGAAACCACTCTGAGTCCAAAGAGTGCAGGTCATGGCTGTACTTGCAGCTGGGCTGATGGAGCCCAAATGCAAATGGCTGGGTCTAAAGGGTTGTTTCTTCTGGATCATGAGACACAGAGGCAAAACTCCTCCAGAGCATCCCAGAATTGTTTGGGTTAGAAGGGACCTTACAGATCATCCCATCCCACCCTCTGCCATGGGCAAGGACATTTTCCACTGTCCCAGGGTGCTCCATGTCCCATCCATCCCTTGGATACTGTCAAGGGTCTGGGGGCAGCCACAGCTTCTCTGGGCACCCTGTGCCAGAGGCTCAGTGGAACAGGGACAGAACACAATCTGGGGCTAATTCAGAAGGAAGGAGAGTCAGGGTATTGTTTCACAAATGCAAATGAACAAATTTAGGATGATTCTGTGATTTACAGAATTGAGAAATTATCCACCTCATCTCTTTGTCAGAGTTCTTGCCTTGGAAGGATGGATGGATTGCATGGAAGGAGCTCAGAGGTGCTGAAGGTTCACAACTTTTTGTATATAACTTGTTGTTGATTGTGTGGGGCTGGTTAGCATGAGAAAAATACAATCACTACATTTATCCGTTTCCTTAGACTGAGAATTTGACCCATTTTGTTGGATTGTTGTTTTTTACGCCATGCTGTCTTTCACAGTGACTACTAGGCTGCATTCACATTGCAACCCAAAGTTCAAAAGTAATTTCATATTGGAAATATGAAATATGAAATATAGGAACCCCAGGCAGGCTTGGAGTCTTTAAAACAGAGTTTGATGTCGTATTTTCTGCAACCCTCCAGAGCTCCCAGACTGTGCTGCAGAGCAGTCCCCAGCCCTCAGAAAAATGAGGTGGCACCACCAGAGCACGGAGCCCTTGTCACCACGCTGTGCACACGGGCTCAGGGGTAACAGATGGCCCAGCACTGGCAGGGAAAACTTCCGTGCTCTGGGTGTTTGTTCCCTGAGGTGGTGTCAGTGGGCTCAGCCACAAGCAATGGTGCCCAGAGAGGGACTGAGCTGGCGAGAGGAATTGGGAGGGCAGCGTTGGCTTCTTTTTGTGACAGCATGTGAGACACTTCCACTCGAGCCCTGTTGGAGTTTTGTCTTCAGTTCTCTTCAGGAGAGGCCATAATGGTCCAACTGCCCCACTTCCCACACAGGGAATTCACATTTCCAACACACAGCTCATTGTATTAAGGGAAGTCTGTGGGTGTTTTGTGCTCTCACGAAAGTGATGAATGGCTTTGCACCTTCCCAGGAAGGAAACTCTGCCTTTGTGGGCTCCCAGTCCTGCAGCACACTGCCAATGAGCTGTGAAGGTGCATACCTGCCTCCTGAGCCTGCACACTCCACACAGGCTGCTCCCCTCCGCTGCTGGGTGCTGTGATGTTCTGCCCATATACTCAGTGCTGCTCAGCATTTTGGAACCAAAATAGACAGATCCATGCTCATTCAACAGGCATTTCCCCCTCTTACCTCCCACCCTTCTTCCTTGCTGGTAAAAAGTACCTGCACTACAGTTTTTCCATCCCTCAAGACTAGGTAACTGCAGAAAATAAATGCCCACATGTAAAGACTACATTTTCTATGTTGCATTCTAAAATACTTGTTATTGAAGCTTTAAAAAATATTAAAATATTTTTAAAATATTGAAATATTAAAAGAATATATTCATTTCTTCTAAACAAGCACCTTCCCTGTGATCTTTCTATGTACTTGGGCATTTAGGGGCTGGATTCAAGACAGTACAAGGCAGCAGAGAGTTTTTTGGTAAATATAAGGAAAAGTTTAGGATGGTTACCTTGGTCAGTGACTCCGGAGGCAGGTAAGAGAAGCAGCAAAAGCTGTAGGAGCTGTGGGGAGGGGGATGGAGCTCTGCAGCCCTGGCAGTCCTTGCCCTGCTCTGCTGTGTGAGCCACACTGCCATCCCTGCTGCACAGCTCTCTGGGGAAGAACAGCATTTCCTTGTGCTGGGAAGGGCCTAAAGGGCCCTTGGTGAGTTTCTCCAGAGAGCCCCACCTGGGTCATGGGTATTTCCCCACACTGTACAAGTTTTGCTCCAGCAAAACTGCCAGCAGCACTGGAGATGTAGGGGCAGACTAAAATCAAATTTATTTATCTTTTTTTCCTTCCTCCAGAACTGGTGTGTGAGGGCCCAGATCCATTCCTATCTGAGCTTTGCTGTGCCCATTTATTGGATTCACCTAATCCAGATGAATTAGGATTTGTGTCTGTTCTTCACTTTAAAGTGGACACACATTAGTTGGCAGTCACAAGTGCATCAGTTATTACTCATTAATTACCCAGCTTTGTGGATGGGATGTTATCTCACGGCCATTAATTATGCTTTCTAAATAATCTTTAGTTAAGATTTAGGATGACAACTGCTCTTTAGTAGTGGGATATATGGGAAGGAAAAAAAAGGGTGTGTTTAAATTGCTGTAAAAGCCCAGATTATTCCATTATGAAAACGAAAACAATCTACATACTTTGTGTTCTTATGCACTAGGGCCCTCTTTTCCCAGTCTACTTTTCATGGGCCTGTGAGACGGAATTGCCAGGAGGGTGTGAAATGCAGCCATGGCCCAAGAAGCCTCTCATCCATTTTGCTGACAGCTCCCATCCCTGTAATGGATGCAGCCACTTACTGCAGCTGCTGACAGCACCATCATGGGAAGCGTGGAGCCACGAGGCTTCTGTATCTCCTCAAGTCCCAGAGATAAGTTCTTCATTTCCCCTCTCCCCTCCCAGATGATGTATATGCATCATATTTCCTTCAAATAAGTATTTCTGTGAAGGCCAAAGATGTTAATGAATTGCCAGTTAATTACCAGTTAGCTGTAAGTGAAATGCTATGTTCAATTTCCATACAGCAGTGCCTCAGCTGTGTGTGTATCCTAGGGTAAGTCACTCCTGAAAAAGTAGATGCAAGAAGAAGTTTATCTTACCCTGTGCTCCCTTGAGCCTGGTTTCTGATTTATGCCAGAGGATGTGAAATGCAAACCTCCAACAGAAGAGCACAATGTGTTATCTTTGTTGCCTTTATTGCAAGGACCAGAGCTGGAGCCTGGCCCAAGGGGGTTCTGCTGCCAGGGCTCAGCCCTGGAGTGGTTCTGTTCTGCTCCCTGCACATCCCAGGTGATGCTCTTGTCCTGCATTAACACCAGTGGCCTCAGAGGAGCTCCACTGCTCTTTTCCTGCCCCTTGGCAGTTCAGAAGCTGGATCATCCCTAAAGCATCTGAGATGCTCACCACACTCCCCTTCTCAGGGCATCAGGGTGTTCAATCCTCACCACAGCTCAGCCGGGAGCTTTGGATGCCACCACAACGCCGACTCCAGTGCTGCTGCTGCACCTGCAGCACATTCTGCTGCTGGGGCCACATGTCACACTGTCCAATGGCAGAGAGCAGGGAAGGACTGTGTCCCCTTGGCAGGGCCACCAGGGTCCCCACAGCTGTTTGTGTTCTCCTGGCCAAGCAGCACAGCTCCCTTCCTGCCCCTGGGACACCTTCTGTGCATGGAAATAAAGGACTTCATGTGAGACTCCACTGGAAGAGAAATGAGATCATAAAATTGGATAACTTGACTGAATGAAAGTTCTGTCGCTTCAATGAACAATATGTATGAAAGACCCTTTAAAAGTGAAAGGAATTTTATGCTAGGAAGAATATGTATGCAACCGACCTGTGGTGTCCTCAAATTTGCCTAGTGATTTTGACAGATACTTTGTTTTCTCCCTACATCTCTAAATCTTCTTTAGAGTGACATTTAAATACATCACAGTGATTGAAGACCTACTTCATCACCACATTATCCCTTCCCTTTGACCAGAGCTGGAGCCTTCTCTGCTAATTCATTCGTCTGCTGCAGGAGAGGAAGAGTCCCCTTAAGCTTCCTTATCTTTCCTTTCAAGTTGTGCTGGGACTAGCCCGGGCGTCCCAAGGGCCCTCTCTGTAAATATGTGATGTCCATGGCTTGGGAACGGCTGAGCACTGTAATTAGCAGACTCAATTAACAGTGGCCTGAAGATGATCAACATCCCTGCAGGACTGGGAAGAGAAAGGTGGCTTGTCCTCAATCACCAGCTGCCTGTTTCCTTTGAGTGAAGATAAATCCAAGCATTTTCAGCTTTGTTTTGAACAGCAAGTGCTTCAGTCTTTGAGAGGCTGTTAGTTAAGGCATGAGGTATGTCCATGACCTAAGCTAGATTGATCTGCTTCCCCATTCCTTTTCATGCCTGATTTCTTTCTGTGTCAAGATTAGAAGACTTTGATTTCTCTATCAAATTATGTTCTGTATTGCTGGCTGGCAAGAAAATCAGTATGACATGATCACAGCTGATTACCCTGGGATCTGAGAGCACAGGAAGCAGAGTGTCCTCACCCAGGTCTGTGCCCCTGACTCTCAGGAGCAAGGACTGGTCATTTGGAGCAGGGGAACACACCACAGGCATTCGCCAGTTCTCGTCAGCAAGCACAGAAAACAAAAGAAATGGTAACAGAGTTTTATTCAGTACCTCCCTGAGCAGAAACCTGCTTTTCAGGCAGCCTGGTACAACTGCTGCTGCTGCCCATTTCATGCACCTTTCAAAGCACTTGGATGCCCTGGGCCAGATTTGCACTTCAGTTTTGCTTTGTGGAGGAGCTCCAAGGGCCAGTGATAAGGGGATGAGAAGCAACAGCTCAGGAGCTTTGGTTAGTGCTTGTGAACATTTCTGTGGGGGATTTATGTGAAAGAAGGGCTGAGGAACCTGCAGAATGGTGATTCAGGGTCCAGAATCAGGGTTTGGTGCCATTCACTCTGGCTGGGTCTCCAGATGCTGTCCCAGGGGGACACAGGGCTCCTGGCCTGAGTGTCCCTGTGCCAACTTTGCAGCCGTGTCAGGACTCCACAGGGTCAGAGAAAACTGAGAGTGTGAGTGACTGATGCGTGTCCTGAGGTCCAACCATCTGCCACTGTGACTGTTTTTCTCCAGTTTCTCATAAAAAGAAGACCAGGAAATGTTATAGAAAGGACAGGCCCCTGAACCAAGGAGACAAATTTGTGCTGGAGACAAATCTGGCTTGGTTCGAGGGCACTTGGTTTCACTGGTACTGGATTCTAACCCTGCCTCTGTGGACTCCATAAAATCCACATTACAGAAGGAGGGAGAGGTTTTTTTATTGTAATTGACTCTCCAGGCCAAAAAAGTCCTTTAAAATCAGTATCTCATGGGAAAACTGGAGGAGAAAACAGAATTTACCTTGAAAACCAGCAAACTTTCCATGTGAAGGTCCCCAGCACCACTCAAGGCATCTGCCAAGCTTTTCTGCCTCCTGGAGCACCATGACAATGGTGAGCTTGGGGCTCTGCTGCACAGCTCCAACCTGGAGCAAGGACATAGTGTCTGCATTTGTGAAGTGTATTTGAAAACTATTGTTAGTTGGATTAGACTAGCTGTAATTGAATTTTAATGGGGATGTTTATGCTGAAACATCTACAAGTACAAAGGGACACAAATCATATCTGCCTTGAATTAATTCTCTTGATAAATCAGTTTCTCAAACTGCACCAAATTACCTTAATGAGGAAAACCCCTTGTTTATATCAACAACATTTAGCCAAATGTGGAATGTTTATAGCAATAATTCAACAATGTCCTTCAAGGTGCACAAACAACAATGATGAATGTTCAGGTTGTGCTGCTCTTTCTGTTCTCTTCCCTCCCATCAAGTAAATAATGTGTTTGGTTTAAAACGAAATGGAGATGTTTTGGGTAAGCAGTAGTGCTGCTGACAGGGAAATGGGATAATTATAGCACTAAATTATTTGCGTAGGAGGTGAAGGTCCCACCTAACTTGAGGCACTCTGTGCACAGACCCTTTTTATATAATCCACCCTGAGGCTTGGCTTTATTTTAGGGATGATTAGGTTATTTGTTACTTTAAAAACAAATTAAACTTTAGGTGGAGCTTGATGGGTCTGAGAACTGTTCCGTCTCTGTTCCAGCCCCATTTAGGTGACCTGTTCCCCCTGGATACACCTGCTGGCACCAGGCTGGTTGGTGACATGATGGGATCCCATGACTTGCCACAGGGCCCTGTAGGTGCTCAGAAATGTCTGAGAGGCTCCACTGGAGTTTGAGTGTGTGCAGGTGCCTTTGCCTCCGTGTGCTCAGCTGCCTTTCCTAGCCAGGTGTCCAGGTGGGCTGTGGGCATCCCTCAACAGCGGCACCTGGGTGGGCACCATTGCCAGGAGAGATCCCAGAACATCATGGAATTGTTATGGATGGAAAAGTCTTCTGAGGCGTTCAAATCCAACAATTAAGTTAGCCCTGGAACTGTGTTAAGTTAGCACCACTGAGCTGTGTTCCCAAATGCCACATCCTGAAGCTTTCTGGACACTGAAGGGATGCTGACTCCACCCCACCCTGGGGACCCCACTCCAATGCCTGACCACCCTTTCAGTGAAGAATTTCTCCTTAATGTCCAACCTGAACATCCTTTGGCACAGCTTGAGGCCATTTCCTGTTGTCACTTTGTTGTCTGGGAGAAGAGCCCCCGCCCTGGTTCCCCATCCTCTGGGGAGGAGGAGGAGGAGGAGGAGGAGGTGGTGGTGGTGGTGGTGGTGGTGATGATAAAGAAGACATGGAAAAAAACCACTGTGGCAAAGAGACTTGTCCAGCTTCTGTTTTTCCTGCAAGGAGAGCCCAGCCCTTCCTGGCCGTGCAGGGCCGGGGCCACGGGGTCAGCCCTGATGGAGATCTTGCTGCTTTGCTTCATCTCTCATTTCTTGGTTTTAATTAGAGCAAGGGAGCTGCACACAGGTCTGGTTGTGATTAGGGCAAAGCAAGATGTTCTCAGGAAACAGTTTTTTCTAATGGATTTTTTTTTTTTTTGTTTTCTCTGGATATTTTAAGCTGCTCTTTGCAAGACAATTGTTCAGGAGTTTAATTTCTTAATTTATTAGTAAATTTCTAAAGAGTTCACAGCATTTTTCTCTAATTGGAAATCTGATATCTGGGGTTTATACATGTTATGGGCTTTTTGGGTGATGATTTTACGTATTTGAGCTAGCATCCTGCTGAAAAGTCTTTATGAATATTTGCCTACATTTATGAATCGATATTTTCTTTCTGAAGATCTCCCAAAATTCACTTTCAGGAAAATTCTTGCCCATCATAGGATTTATCCTGAGAGTTTCTTGAGAAGGCACATATAAAAAGGGTGCAAGTATGTATTAGATGAAATGGTTTTAAAAACCTGAATGCATGCATCAAATAAATATCTTTATTTCAGCCTTGTTTCTCATGTTGAACAATGCTGGTTATTGTACTCAGAATGTAAATGGGACTCTTCCAGGTCTCTTTCTGGTCTTGCAGTTGTACAGCACAGTTGATTTGTCTTATTTTTGCACATATTTCTGCATAGGTGTGAAAATTATATTAGTCCTAGTGAGCCATAGATACTTCACAGCAAAAAGCCCAGGCTTGAAGTAAACATCAGAACCTTTTAGGCTCTTGTTGCAAAACTATATATTGTAGGAGAAAAAATCCCATTGTAAGAGCAATGTTCACCACCAACAAGACATGTCTTTTCCCTTTCATTTCTATTTTCTATCCCTTTCACTTTCCAAAACAACTCAAACCATTCCTGGGTAGGAAAGAAAAAAAAGAAAAAGAAGAAGAAGTGAGGGGACTTTTTTCTTTAATAAATCAAAATTGAATATAAATAACACTTTGCAATTATGACTGTTTAAATTCCAAATTTTTTAGGCTAATCACTTTCAGAAACAAACAAGAGATTGAATTTATATCGCCTGCAGTTGTTATTGGAAAGGTATGCCCAGAGATGGCTAAATGAAGTCAGTCCCAGTGCAATTATGATCACTCAAGCATGCTTTCAACGTATCGTGCCAAATTAGGTAGATTTGAGCAATTTGACTTCCTGCAGCAAATCTCCAGGGCACTTTTGAGAAAGCACAGACTGTTTACAAACACTCTCAGGTTTCCCGGGCTCGGGGCAGCGGCAGCGGCAGCGCCCGAGCGCGCACCTGTCAAAGCTGACGGCCACATGTGCTGCGAGCCCCTCTCCGCCCCGCCACCCTCTCCCTGCAATTTAAAAACCAAAAGGCCACCGAAGTTTTAATTGCCTTGGACTCAGTCTTTTGAAAACCAAAATGCTGCAATCTGTTAAATGTAAATATTGCCGGCTTTCTGTATTCTTTTTTTTTTTTTTTTTTTCTGGCAGGACTTGAACTCCCTCTAGCATAAAAAAGTGGAGATTGTGTGCCTGGACTATATACCATTGATGTAATAGTTTAGTTAATGCTGTTGCCCTGTTGTTGATCCAATATAGATGGGCTGCACTTCTGAAAACACAAGTCTCAGCAGATCCTTAGCTGGCAGCAGTTGCAAAACCAGAGCAGCCCTTTTAAGCCACACATTTCCCACTGAAAACATGCAAAACTTCCTAGAAAGACAAAAGTTATTCTTGCAGAATCTCTGAAATCACCAGCTTTGTAGAATTCTGGGCTTCTAGAAGTTGCTGTAATGCAATTAGTGCACAGTGCATTTTTGCCCTGGTCCATGACAATAACTGGAATTGATTAACAAAAATGACAATTTGTTGCTGTCTCAGGGCTTTGGGCCCAATTCTGTACCTGTGCCCACCTAGTGGTTGTTTCAGTGCTTGCTTAGGTTGTGGGCAGTATGCCCAGCACCTTGCAGGACAGAGCTCTGGAGATGTGTTTTCTTGTTACATCATTTTTTTTCATTCTTTTTCAAATATTTGAGATTTTCGTAAGGGCCACCACTTGGAGAGCAGCCTGACTGTCCTTAATAATGATCACAACATCCCTGCAATGGTAATTCCTGCTGGTAGGAACTTGCCCCTTCATCTTGAACCTCTGTGGGGCTCCTAAGCTCCAGCTCACTGTGAGCTCCTAAGTTGAGCTCACTGTGCATGGTAAATAAGCACTAACAGATAACATCTAGAGTTATTTCCAACTTTGAACACTTTTCCAAGAAACACAAAGGTCAAGTGGAGTGAAATTGTTTTAAAAACAAACGGGCCAGCAAAGAAAAGAATTAATTGCAGGTTTGAAATAACATGAGGATGCCGGAAAATAGCAAAGGGGATTTGTAGCTTGAAATCTTATTCAAATGATTTATGTTCGTCATATTTCTGCTTGTAAACAGAGATTAGAGAATAAACTCAATAAATCTCCCACTAAGGCATAGACATGTGCATTGCTAATGTCTTAAAGATTCCAGTTAAAGCTCCAGGTTTTGCTAACAAGCAGACACGTTTTTTGTAATGAAAGACGAGTAGAAAACACTTTCCCGTGAATTAATGAGCTAATTTTGGATTACACTCACAGCTGTTACTACACGGGCTGGCTTTGGTCATTTTAATATCTTCTGATGGTCCCCCCAGTACCAAGGAAAGCGTTCTCACAGGTTAGGAGCAGTTCAAAGCCTTTGAGGAGACGCGGTCCTTGAGGCTCCCCGCCAGCCTCTCCCTCCCTGGTGCTCTCGGTGGCACAGCTCGCAGGAGCTGCCCCAGCAATGCGTTCAAGATGTCAGGAACCCGCTCTCAGCAGACATTAACAGCCCCTATTACAGCCCTGCCATCCAGGCTGGGCGATTTCTGCCTTCCTTCAGCAATGATCAAACTCAATCTCAGTAATGCAGAGCACGGCCTCTCCGAAAGAGATCCAGGCTTGTCATGTGTCACACTGTTTTCTCAACCCAAAAATAAATGTATTTCCTCCTTTTCCTTCAACTTCTACGTTTTGCCTGCTGTTGTGCTTGAAATATAACATGTGCACTGTGCCAGCAAGCGAAGCCTCGCTGCCTCTGCTCCAGCAAGGCTTTAAATGGGAATTGCTTCTGAGAAAGGCCTGGAACACTGACCTGGCTTTACATTAACTTTGGGAATAGCCAGAATTCGTTTTTCTGTTTCAAACTTCACTCCTCGGAGCCCTCAGGTCTGGTCACACCTTGTGCATTATACACTTTCCATTAACAGATGCCACATGTTAACAGCTCTAATAGAACTTACTAGGTTTAATGGGAGGGTGGTGGGGAAGTAGCTGCAGGATGATGGATAGCTGCAATTCATCCATTAGGAAAGCTTACTTTTAACGTCTTTGTCGGTGTTTTACCTGTGTTTAAAGCATCCCTAAAGTGATCAATTAGCCAAGAACTTTTAAACAAAATTTAAACCTCAGAGCTGACTCTCAGCCTAACACAAAGCACGAAAGATAAATGGGGTTTGTAACACCCTAGCATTTAAACTAATGTGTGTGGGGAGGCTAATTGCATCAGTTTATAGGTTTTCATTTATATAAAAAGGAAATCAGTGCTTGGCATGTAACAAAGTAATGTGAGAAATCACCACAATTTTCTGTATTGCACACTTCTAAACCCCTGTTTGTTTAAACGGGTTTGTCCACCACATCCTTGTTTTCACAAACTGATAATATTTGCAAAAGAAAATACTTTTTGATTTGAGGTTTTTTTGCTTGTTCACTCCAAATGCTGCAGTGAATTTTAGAGTAGAATACTCTGGGCTTATACATATCACAAATAAAAAAAGCTGAGTGGCTAATTAATCTACCTTAGGACCAATTTTCTCTGCTGCGGATTTAAAAGAATCTCTGCTGTGGTAAAAGGATCTTGTTACTGGGTTTGAATGTATAGCACCGTGCATTTTTTTGGAGCCATACAACCAGTTATTAAACTGAAATCTTAGTGTTTCAGATTTTTAAAATGATGTTTTTAAAGCATTTGCCTCAGTTCTTTCTGGTGTTATTTGGAAGTATGGCTGGAGACGCGTAAATGTGCAATAATTCAGCTGCCTCCTGTCCAGTGAACTTGAACATTCAGGAGTAGCTCTCACTACAGGCTGTGACTTCAGATGCAAAGCAACACTTTCTCACCAGTGCCAGAACACCATCACTGAGAAAATTGTCTCAGTGAGGGTTCACGATCCCTGATCCATGTTCTTTTGTTTGTGTGTTTTCTTACCTCAGTTGCTGTTTTGGGCAAATATTTGTGTCCATGTTTCCATGCACTGCAGACTCCTCGCATTCCTCAAGAGGAAACCTCCAAAAGACACAATGCTGGCACAAATTTAGGCAACACATGATTTGGCCACGTGGTGGAAACAGCACCTTCAGGTAGAGCATCAAAAGTAGAAATGGCCTTAACTTGAATTCCACTCCTCCAATTCAGTCTTTTCCTGATGTGCTGGTTTTGGCTGCCATAGAATGAATTGGCTGGTTTGGGGCTGGTTTGGGATTGTGCTGAACACGGGGTTGATAACACAGAGATGTTTTTGCTGTGCATGGGCAGGGCCAAAGCCTTTCCTGCTTTTGTGCGGTCACACTGGGCTGTGGGAGGAGCCACAGCCAGCACAGGTGACACAAAGTGACCAAAGGCCATATTCCAGCCCATGTGACATTCATCACACTCAGGATATAAAGCTGGGGGACAGGGATGTTCCAGGGGATGGCATTTGTCTTTCCAAGTCACCGCTGCACAGGATGGAGCCCTGCTCTCCTGGAGGTGCTGAACACCTGCACAGCCATGGGGAGCAGTGAATTAAACCTTGTTTGTACTGAATTAATGCCTTGCTTTGCAGTGTTATTAATACCTTGCTTTGCAGTGTTATTGATACCTTTCTTTGCAGTGTTATTGATACCTTGCTTTGCAGTGTTTGTGTGCCCAGCTTCTGCTTGCACTGTTAAACTGTCTTTTATCTAAACCTACAAGTTTTCTAGCTTTGACCCCTCTGATTCTCTCCCTGATCCCAGTGGTGCAGGAGTGAGAGAGGGGCTGGTGGCTGGCTGGGGTTAAACAATGACATTTTGGGGACATTAGCAGATAGTGTTGAACCATGCGACATTCAGTACACTGACATCAAGAGCATCAGAGTTAAAGACTCTTCTCAAACTAATTTTTACCTGTTATTTTTGTGAAAGGTGCAATCATTACTCATGGTAAGAATGGTTCTGTTATTTAAATCATAGAATATGAGTAAGGATTTATTTATATCCAGGCAGTTCCTTAAATGGGAAACAATGCACTGGTGTTCGTTCAAATGTATTATTAATTTCAGCCTGCTGAACTTCTGTTCTTCTAGAGCATGAACCTATTGTCAAGAAACAGCAGAATTTTGTATACATTTAGATGTATACAGATTCCCAAAGTTTGAAGTGGAATGATTTGTGCTCTTTGCAATGTATTTACCAGAAAGGTTTGGCTCAGCTGGAACATCTGGTTCACAGCGCGCTCTTAGATTTTAACTCAGTTTTGATTTTGACATGAGAAGACCAAGTGACAGAAGGTCACATGTTGAGCCTGTGACTCAGCTGGAATGGAGAACCAAGATCTTTCTGGCTGTGTTGATCAATGTCCTGCAGGGAGAACATGCTTGTGGAGATCAGCACAGAGAGGAGAATACCAAGAGAGGGATGGAGACATGGTGGCACCTGTGACCTTCCCATGCAGGACAGGCCACGTAGTAATGGTTAGAAAAAGGGGTAGGAGCCCCTGTGAGTTCTGTGGAGTGAATTTCTGCGTGCATCTTCATGGGTATGGAGAGGGAAGACTTCACAGGTCAAGTCTGGTCTGTGGAGCAGATCTGAAGAGCTGCCCATGTGGTTGTAACAAAATCTAGGCCCAGGTGATTAAATCTAATAAGGTGACTGCTTCTTATTCCAGTTTTAAAGGGGACCCCAGCATGTTGGGACACTTTCCAGTGCTCTAAGTGCAGTCTCCCTTCAGGTGACTGCAAATGTACAGATTTAAGCAAGTTTGGGCTTTGAGCATTTATTTTTCAGCTAGAATCTTGTAAAGTAAAGTGACATTACTTTCCCAAAAGAAGCCATCTTGCTTCTATGCCATATCTGCAAACAATTAGTCAGAAATTGTACTTATTTGAAGTTCAATCATCTTAATCTTCCTACGTTAGAAAATTCCCAAACCTTGAGCCAATATTGTGACAGATAGTTTATTATTTGCTAGCACATGCATTCTGTGCAACAACGCTGCTCTGGATGTGGAGCCTCCTTTAATCAAGTGCAAGGCTGGCAAAAGAAACAGTGGATGCATCAGTCTCAGGAGTGAGGGGAAGCCATCCACACAGATGTGCTCTGCTGAGAGCACTTAGTCCGTGTAAAATGTCTCTTTTGCTCCTCCAGGAACCACCTCGAGTGCTCAGCCAGTGCGCCAGGACCCTGCCCTTGCACTGCTGCTTCCTTTCTCCCATTCTTTCCCTGAGTGGGAGCAGATTTCCATCATGCCTGATTAAGGCAAGGTTTCCAATTGCATCTGGAATTACTAGAAACAGAGATGGTCCTTTAGGAAATCCACATGTGGACAGCTGTGTGTTACACGTCACAGCTGGGTGTTCACTTTTCGGTGCAGATCACGAAGGAAATTTGGCACGACTCTAAACTAAAACACCATCATTAGCTCAATTACCTTCTCCACTTTTCTGTCTTTTCTAACATTTGCCCTGACCTGCTGGCCACTGCAGAGTTTGAGGAAGATTCTGTTTCCTAACTATGATACTGATGAGGTTCATTTCTCAGCTAACAGCCTTGTTCTGCCCAAAGCTGTTAAACCTTGCAGTTCTCCTGCAGGAAATGGGATCTTCTTGTACCTCAGAGTGACCAAAAGGCTGCAGTGTGCAGGATCTTCAGATTTTGCAGTAATCAGCAGGTTTGGAAGCTGGCTGAAATTGTTATAGGTTTGCTTTTCTCCTTTCTCAATTCAAATTAATTCAGTATTGTTGATGTAAATTCAATCAAGGGCATGTCAAGGCACACAGCACTGCCCTCTGGTACCTCGTGGTGAGTGAGGTGCTTGAGAATTACTGGGAATGGCTTCTCTGAATTTATCAACAACACATTTCCAGGCTTTGCAGGAAGGGCTCTCTGGTGATCGTTCTCAGAGAAGAAGAGGAATGTACAAGCACTGGCAGCCCAAACAATCCTCAGGTCTTTGGGATGTGAATCACATTCCCTGGCAGCGCCCAAGGCCACGTTGGATGGGGCTTGGAGCACCCTGGGACAGTAGAAGGTGTCCCTGCCCATGCCAGGATGGGATGAGATGATCTTTAAGGTTCCTTCCAACCCAACTTCTCCTGGGTTCTGTGATTTCTGCAAATCCTGAGCTTGGTAGGCCTGGAGAAATTGGGACCCACACACAGCAATTCCAGGTGGAGCAGTACTGTGCTGACATGAAAATGGTTCATTTGTTTTTTACAGACCTGGAAATTCCTGCCAATGAATTAAATTTTGGCCTGCATGGGGGTTTTAGGATATACCTCCACTGACACAGTCTCCAATAATGGACAAGTAACAGGCAGTATTTTGTACTAATTCAGAAACTGATATTCTGTAGCTTTCACAGCAATCTCTAAAAAATTTATTCACTGCTAAGATCCCTCATAAATTTCTATAGCACATTTATGTTCCAAATCTGCATTTAATTTAGGTTTAATAACACATTTATAGTCCAGCATAGTCACTAAACGCTAAATGATTATTAAAACCTGTGGAGGATTAACAACTCCATGAGTTACACTGGAGATGCTTGCATCAGCTCTGAGCTTGCTTGCAGACGTGCCCCCAGTCCTGAGAGCCTGAAGCCAGCAGCTCCCCTTCCAGGAGAGGGGCCCCAGCCCAGCCCCATTGTTTGCCTTTGTGCCCAGCCCAAGAGAGACGAGCGAGGCCAAGCTCTGCTGGAGCCATCTGAGATTTCCCACTCACCTGCGAAGGGCCGAGGTCTCCTCCCCCGTGAGCTGCTCTCGTTTTTCAAGGCACAGTTGGGTTTCAGTTTTGAAGAAGACAGCCCCAGCTGCTGCTCTGACACTGGTGTGACTGCGACTGGAGCTGTTTGGGGAATGTGTTCTGTGTTTTGTGCCCTTGTAAGGGGTGGAGGACCGCCAGGGTGGGGCAGAAATACCAGGGGGTGTGTGCACTGCAGAATGGTCTCTGCCACCCTCCCAAGGTGGCATGAGACAGAACATACATTTATATGTGACAATAATACTGAAAATCTGCAAGTGAGGTAGGAGACAGCTGCAGATGTTTCCAATTAATGACAGTTCTGTTCTTTGTTTCTCCTATGCTTGGTAACTTCTGCTAAAGGATGCCCAAGGGTCTGGAATGGCCCTTGATGTAGCAGGACAACCAAAATTATTACAGATAAATTATATGATGGGCATGAATGGAGGGTCTTGTGTCCTTGGGACAGTCTTGAATCTTGTGGAAAGAGAGGCCCTGAGCACCCTGGTCTGGTGGGAGGTGTTGGGGTTGGGATTAAGTGATCTTTACTCCTTAACATTTTGTGATTCTGTGAAACCTTTCAGGCACAACCAGGCTGAGCTGGGTCGGTGGGCACAACTGGGTCAGTGCCAAGTGGCATATACACTTCCAGTGTTAAACTTCATTTTTAAGAGCTTGTATTGAAACATGAGAACATTTGCATTGAAAGATGGGAATATTTCCCTAATTTGGAGTAGACTTTTAAGCCCTGAGTATTGCCTGATAGGAAAATGGAGTGGGCATTACCTTTGCATTCTGTGGATCTTGCCCTTGCCTGCACTCCCGTTTTAACCAATCTGCAATACAATAGACAAAACATGAGAAGCATTAGACAAAATAACAGAGGGAAAACCTAAATTTCCTTGTCAAAATATCTGTTTATGCTAGCCTGACAAGGTTTCCTGGCGTGTGCCATGAGCAATGGGATTTCTGTGGGCGCTGCAGAGGGGACACACTGATCAGAGGGACACTCGATAACATCAGGCCATTCAATCCTGCGAAATACCTGCGCACCAGCAGCCACAGGAAGCTGCAGAGGTGTGGAAGAAAGAGATAGAGTCATCTCATTCCACTGATAAAATAGCAGGGCCTTTTCCTCAGGTGACCGAGGCACCGAGCAGCATTTCCCCGGCCAAGCTGGAAGAGGAGCCACTGGGGAAAACTGCTTAAAAACCTCACAAAATATTTTCGTACACCAGTTTTGACAGGTTTATCTAGCAACACCATTGATATCCTCAGCAGTGTTGTTCCTGCAGTGAAAAAAGAGCATTTGCTCTGAGAGTGAATATTTAATTTTTCAAAGAACTAAAAAGAACTGCTGCCTGCCCTGAGCTCTCACCCACATTTCCAGAGTTCTGGAATCTGCCTTGCTGGGGGGCTCAGGTGCCCATGAGCTTAGCTGGGCACTCCCTGCCCTGTCCTTTACTGACACACTCGTAAAAATCTTCATTTTCATGTTTTTTGAAGATATTGTGGTGTAAAGCATCACTTTTGAAGCTAAAAACAACCAGAAGTCGAAAGCCAGGCAGTGCCATGTGGGGTCAGCAGATCCGTGTGCAGGAATCCTGTGGTGTTTGCTCCTTCTGTGACTGAATGCTTAATTTAATGCTAAATTGACAAATAAAATAGTAGATATGCAACTACTGGTAGCAAGTGAGTACTGAAGAACAGAACTGGGATGTGATGAGCCAGTGCTGCTGCTGACAAGCTGAAATTCAGCAGGCAGCAAGTTTTTGGTCCTGCTGCCTGCTGTCTAGGTTGACACCCAAAATACAGAATGTTGTTGCCTGTGAATTATTGTTGAAAGCTGCACCCCCAAATCCATTGTAGAAGTATTTCCATTTCAATCCCTCAGAAACACCCTGCTCAGACATGACTAAAGACTTCAGTCCCCTCCCAGGACAGTGAATGTCAGTAACTCAATAGATTTATTACCATGAGCTTGGGTGAAGGACTAGTATTAAAGAAATGCTTTTTGTCATCAACTCTTCCTAGTCCATTAGGATTTATTCAGGCATTCCACTTTCATTACAATCCATGGTTTCTGAAATTTCATCCTTGGATTTTCTGTCAATTGTTTTTGAAGCACTGGACTGGGGAAGGAAGGCTGTGAGGAGGCATCTTTTAGCCCGTTGAGGTTTTTTTTTTCCCCTCCTTTAAAGAGAAAATTGCCATTGTGTAACATGCCTGAACAGGGAAGTCTGGGGTCTCTGGACAAGCCTGTTCAGGCAGTTAACAACAGATTGCTTTCATTGCTTGTGCATGCCATGATTACTGCTGCAGGAGGCTGGGAACCTGCCCCATCCATCCATCCATTCATTTTTTGGGTGGGCACAGGGGTCAGGGCCCCTGCCCCTGCCTGGGCACCTTGCACACCGTGCACATCCTGGGAGCAGCTCTGGCAGCTTTGGTTTTCCCCACACACAAACTGTCGGTACAAGATGTAATCTGGGAATGAAAGGGATGTGGACAGCATGGCTGGGGACACCAAACACCCTGTGCTTTCCATGGCCTTGGGACAGGAGGGGTGTCAGGCTGCAAAGAGGCACAGATGGAAGAGGACGGGATTAAGCAGCACTCATTAACTATTAGTATTTTTTCAGTAATTAATGGCACTTGACCAGAAAGGGGAGGTGGGGATAAAGAAGGGAGGATATGTCCTCAGCAGCTTCCATCCATCCTGAGGAGGAGCCAGCTGTGACTGAAAGGGGTCACCTCTGTCTGTGGGCTCATCCCTGGTGAACATTGCTTGGCTTCAAGCAGAATGAGTGCCTGTTCCTGCTCTGCCTCATCTGATTTGGTGATTAGGTGAAGAAGACATGTCCTGTTGTAGAGATAGACCTCGAGCCCTGTGACCTCAGTGAGCAGCAATGACTCTGGCAGGCTTTGGCTCAAGTTCATGCAGTGCAAGAGATTTCCATCTTTTAACTAGAGTGCACCAGCATTTTTTCATTTCTTCTGCAGGCAGAGGTGATTCCAGCAGCTCTTCATTTATTCCCTGCTGGCTCTCCTCTGGCGGTAAAGTGTTGTGTGGAGTCGTGGGGTGGAGACAGACAGACACACGACAAACCTCAGCAAACAGCCAGGAGTTTGATGGGCTGCCCCTTACTGGGGTTTGGATTTTTTTCCCAGGCTCAGGGAGTTGTTTGGGTGAGACCTCTCTGCCCAGCGCTGGCCAGTGGTGTGTCTGCAGCTCAGCTGGAAAAGGCTTGGATGCCTTGGCTTGGGTTTGAACCCAACCTATCCCTCTCTTATCTGGGGATTTGTTTTCTTCCTGGCTGGTTGGGTTTAAGGGGCAGCTTCAGATCAGCTGCAATGGGACAGTAAAGCACATGGGTGGGGAAATTCTGCTGACCTCTAAGTGGAAAGAGTCTTTGCTGACCACACAGTGTTCTCACTTTTTTAAAATCAAATCAGAGATGTAGTAAAGATGGATGAAGTGTAAACACAGTTCAGCTGTGATTTTCTTCTGATATAAATGGATGACATTCAGTTTTTTAAAAAGTGGTTACTTTGACACAATAACAAGAGCTCTAGGAGGCCTAAAGGTATATTGGAAAGGATGAGTTGAAGAATCCATAACGTTGTGATCAGAGATTCATGGAAGAGCCTGATGTGTAGGATAAGTGATCTGGTTTCTCATGCTGTGATTAATCTGTGTCACCTAATGGGCTTTGGCTCAATGGCTCAAACCAACAGTTTTATTTAACCTAGAATGAACATTTTCTGCTGTCTGTTGTTTGTCTCTCCTCTCAAATTCTTTTTCCATGCTCAGCGCTCTGACCGTCAGCAAAACCTAATATGAAAGTGATGATGCTGTGTCTTGTTAAAGTTGTACTGCTTATTCCAATTCCCCTCACCTCCTTAAATAACCAGTGGCAGCAGAATCAGCTGACAAGAGCTTTAATTTTCCCCTCGGTTCCAAAGGCACCAGCACAGGGAGGTCCTGAGCTTTCCCACATGGACTAATGGGAGCAGTGAGGAGATCCAGGAATTCTGGAACCCCCTCACCATGGGTTTTATGCTCTCAGCTGCATCTGCTGCTACCAAACCTTCCTTTCACTTCACTATGTACTTAAGGGCTGCACAGAGAAGGATGAGCTGATCCAAAAGAGAAGGAATTTCCAACTCCATTAACTTTTACTGTAATCTGAGCAAACTCCTTCCAGATTGTTTGTGGGCAAATTGCTCTTGCTAATGACCAGAGTGGAGCTGGAGACATTGCCTTTCCTGCTGCCGCCAGCCCCCTGCCTGCTCACAGCCAGCCCTCACTCTGCAGCCCCCACTCCCAGCACGTGGAAAAGGGGAGCCAGGGTTCCAAGTGAGATATTTCAAATTCTGCAAGAAATGGGTTGGCTTTAACCAGGGTTTTCTGCTTTGTTTCTCCCATGAAAGCAGTGGTTCTGTGCCTGGAACAGGAGAGATCTACTCAGCGATAGGACTTACCAAACTGGAAGTAATTAATTACATAAATTGTAATTAATTACAATTAATTACAATTAATTAATTACATAAAATGTAATTTAGTTTAAAAAGTGATGCAAAGCCACTATAAACACATGGATGCCAGCTAAAATACCAGTGAGCTGCAGTCTGTCATTTTTCCAACACTCCCAGCTTGTGTGGGTGATTTTGGGGCTGCCATATTCAGCTGAAGGGAATTAGACTGGCAGTACATTTATCCTGCCTTCCCTGGCAGATAAACTCCAGCCACAGTTCATCTGCCCTCCTGTGTGCAGGAACACAGCACCCAGAGCAGCTGTGGCAGTGCCCAAGGCCAGGCTGGGCACCTGGAGCACCCTGGCACTGTGGGAGGTGTCCCTGCCATGGCAGGGGTGGCACTGGAGGGGCTTTCAGGTCCCTTCCAGCCCAAATCACTCTGTGATTTTATGACCCACTGAGGCATATTTCTCAGTCTCCCTGTCAGGGTACAGGTTCCTTCTGCAATAATGGCCTCATTTTTCTGCCTCGTGGACAGAGCAGGTGGTACTCATTTTTTCAATGTTTTTTTTTTTATTATTATTTAATTTTGTATTGACATATTGACATGGAAAGTACAATTTTGTAGTCATTTAATTAACCTCTTTTTTTTTTGTGCCCATGGAAAAAAGTCGGCTAATCAAGTAAAACTGCAGAATTTTAACCGAGCAGATACAATTTCATTCATATCCTGCTGACTCTGCTGGCTCTCTGTGAAGGATGACAGTGGTGTGGATCTCTGGCCCTCATTTCCCAGTGTGATACCCAGCATGGATGGCATTTCCTTACACTCATTACACAGGAACATCATGGTTCTCAAATAAAACGTTAACACAGAGAATGAGTTGCTCCCTCGAAGATGGGAACGTACCATGAGAGAAACTTCCAAGAGGAGAAGAGTGCTGTTTTCATGAACTCAAGTGCTGCACTTGGAAATGGATAATAATGGCTGGTTTGATTCCGTGTTCGTACATGAAGCCAAAACTTCACCCTGAAGCTGTTCAGCCACCGCAGGAAATTGGTTTCTTACAACAACTTTGTTCAGCTGCATGCTTACTTGGGAAGAAATTTTTAGATAAAGCTGATTTAAAATAGTCTCAATGATCTTTTTTGCATAATTACACCTGCAAAAAATGTCTGAATCCCTCAATCTGCTATGGCTGAGAATATTTTCTAATTCTTTATACTTTTATAGGCTGTAGTGGGAAAATGTTGCCCTCACAACATAAAGTCCTGACCTTGCTTCTTCATGCTGTGTACAAGATGTGTAAAGGAATTCAGAAATGGTGCAACACAGAGCATTTCCATGTCTTGTCCTCTTGGACTAAGTCAGTGGGGAACAAGGAGGTTTGGTGTAGTTCCCTCAGTATCTTTAACTTTTACCTGCAAATGAGCAGAATGACTGGCTTGGAAACCACTTGCACACCGTGGCAATGAAATACAAGCTGCCAAAGTCTCCTAAAGGTGGACGTGCACACAGCAGCCAGCAGGAATCTGGCATTGTGCCTCAAGAAGGGGCTTTTACTTTGCAGGTGGGTCCTGCCCATTTCTCCATAGGTCATGGTGGAGATTATGTTTTAGGTCAGCAGCCTGATGAGTAGTGGCCCTGCCAGGTGAAGGAATGCCAGATGGCTTTTTTCCCCTCCTTAGCACATGATGAAAGCTGAAAGAAAAGCGTTTGGAGCTGTCTTGGATTGCTGAGAGCTCGTGGGGTAAGCAGGACTAAAAGTGCCATGCAGTCTGTGAACAAACCCCAGCAGAATTGGGTCTGTACCAAGCAATACCAATTTTCCATCCTCTGACAGGCTCTGACAGTTATTGTTTAACGTGGCTTGGCAGGGCATGAAAAGCTCTGTTCTCTGAACAAGACCCCACCTGATTGTTGACCAGCATCTCCTTTTCTGTGTCCTGCAAGTAGAGGCAGCTTCCCCATTGTTTCTGCCAAACGAGGAAGGCACTGAAGCACTCCTGGGGATAGATCAGCCAATCCATCCTGGACAGTCCTCGCCCTGGACATCGTTTGTAACCACAGGGCTCCAAATGTGGTGGGCAGGTGGTGGGCACTGCCATTGGAAGAGCTACTGAGAACTGGGAAGTGACAAAAAACCACTCTGGTGAGAATCATGGGATTTTTAGACTGAACTCACGTTCATCTGGCAATATTTGGCAAAAAAAATGAATGCCCAAAAGACTTAAAAATTTAGACATTTTTCTTTTTCTTCTTTTCCCTCTTTTTCTTGCAAAAATTTTTGTCAGATTTTTTGGTACTTATTCTATGTGTTTGTGAGCCTGTCCATCTGTTTCCCTCACTTTCTCTTTTTGAGTGGAGGGCTGAGAGGCTGGCAAAGAGATAGACTCCAGATGTCAAGGGAAAAAAAAAAAAAAAAAAAGACAGGAAAAAATTCCCAGAACTGATCCCACCAGTGAATGTTCTGAATCAATGGACTCCATAGTTAAGGGCCCGAAGAGCCCTGCTCTAACAAAGGCATTATCTGTGCCAGGAGCAATCCTGCCCCACTGTATTTGTACCCCAAGCTTATTCATATTCAGAGGAAGTGCCCTGGGTCGGTGAGTGCTCAGCTCCCTAACCCCAAGGTCAGGTTTAATTGCTCTAAAAGGTGGCACATGGCAATGAATGAGCTCTAATGATTTAGATAGTATCTATTTCACATCAAGAAGTTTCCACTCTGAGCAGACCCTAATTGAAAGTAATCTGAAAATTAGGGAAAATAAAAACCATGCCCACAATGCCCTAAATACCTATTTCCTTGAATTTTATGCCCTAAATAACCTCATTCCTGGGAAGTTTAATTTTTCCCTTCTGCTAAATATACAATTGCTGGGAGAAATGATTGGTCATAATCATGGTTTTTAAAGCTGCAACTGTTAAAATATTATCATTCTACTAAGAATTTTGGAGGGAAAAGCAGACAGTGTAGAGGGAGGGAGTGAATATCCCCGGGCTATCAGAGTGAATGCTGATGGGAACTCTGCTCGTACAGTACTGCTTCCACCTCTTTATGTATGTGCAAGTTTAGATTCTCTATATGATTTCCATATTTATATATTTATGTAGTTACTTACATGCACTGACAAGATTCCCAGTGGGGATATTCATACCTTATTTATGGTTCCCCGATGTGGGAAATGCCTGCTGAAGAGATGCTGGGGCCTTCCCAGATGTGCTCAGGTAACTGTGGCACAGCAGGCATCTCCCACCAGCAGGACCAGGGCACCACAGGTCCTTCCCAGTGCTTTGTCACAGGCCAGCCCCAAGTCCAGCCTGGCCCGACCCCGCTGTGCCCGGGTAACTGCAGTGCCTGAATTTGGCCAGGGAAATCCCAGGCATTCACCCTCCAGTCAGGCACACGGTCCTACACCCGCCTCTGCAGGGGCGGTGGGATCTGGTTTGCAAGCAATTAAAATGCTGAAGTATTTGTTTGGAAAAGCCAGTGATTTCTTTATGACCTTGAGCCATCAAAGACTAAGTATGCAATTAGTTTTAGCTGCAGTGAGGTATTTAAAGTCAAGCATGTGTTTTAGGGCTTTGATAAATCAGGGCATAGCAGAAACAAATTTGAAAATAAAAAATATACAGAGAGCGAAGGGGGGAGTCATTTCATACTGCAGCCCTGCCGTTTTTGCAGGTTACTCACGTTACACAGATCTTTGCCCTAAAACAGTGTTGGGGTGAGTGCCTGTGCGTGGACAGAGCTCCTGCTCTGCCCTGGGGCAAGGCTGGCAGAGCCCAGAGCCTGAACTTCAGGGTGGGGGAAGCTGCAGGAGCACACACCCAATTTAAGTCGCCTTCAGGTACAGGTGGAGAAATGTCTGGTTTAAAATTGAATATCAGTTTTAGCAGAGGAAAATGATAAGCATATGATCATTATGGGTCTGGCACAGGGTGCCCAGTGCAGCTGTGGCTCCCCATCCCTGGAAGTGTCCAAGGCCAGGCTGGACGGGGCTTGGAGCATTTTGAGATAGTGGAAGGTCTCCCTGCCCATCCTGGGATATTTAAGATGATATTTAAGGTCCTTTCAGCCCAAACCAATCCGTGATGATTCTATAATTGTAACCATAAACAGCCTTAGGGGCACAAATCGTGATTTAAAACTTACCAAAGAGAATTTCATGTTTATTCATTTACAAATTAGTAGGATTTAAACTTTCAACAATTTTTCCAGAAGGCTCAGCTGTGGGGAGGGAGGTGGCAGTGGCTTATGTGCTGAACTAAAAAGACCTCGCGGGTCTCCGCCGGGACGCTGAAGATTGGGAACTGAGAGAGGTGTGCACATCCTGGCTGACTCCTAGGGCAAGCTGAAGGGAGCCCAGTCCTGCAGTGATCACCCCTGTGCTTGCAGTGTGCTATGTGCACAGCGGGAAACAAGAAAATCCACTTATTTCAGGCGTATTTAATAATTTTCTCACAGTCTTTTGTCATGCTGAATCTTACACTTGTTGCTATTTCTTCTCACCTGTGTAATGTCCTGGTATTTTTGCTTATTTCTTTATGGCTTTTCTAATATAAAGCCTTAAGGAAACATCAATGCAAGAAAAAGGAGCACAACCCCTATGTATGAAAGGCTTTTCTTTACAAAAAGATAGAAACAGTGGGCAGTTAAAGGCCTGGAGAGGACCATGCCCTTGTTTGTGTGAAATTATGATCCTGGGTCTGGGTGTCTTTCCTACAGACAAGGGACCAGCAGTCCCTGGGTGCAGAGGATGCTGCTGGTGTGTGCAGGGTGAGCCTATGACTCCAAGGAGTGAAAAATGGGGCTATCCATCCACCCTGCTGTATTAAAATGCCCCCCTCTTCCTTCCTCTGCTACCATCCAGGCATCTTGTTGCAAAATGTGGACATTTTAAACGTGTAACTTGCCTTTGCTGAGCTATTGAGCTTGATCGTGTCAGAGGTTTTGGAATTTCCCAAACACAATAAGTATGTTTACATGCAGTAGTCAGGGAGGAAATCACATGTGAAAGCACTCAGTAAGGAGATGGTATTTTGTTGCAATGCTCCATAAACCTTGTGTTTACGTGGGTTTTTTAAGGAGAATTCAAAGCATATCTCCTTTTTGTGATGCATCAACAAGCATATCAAATGATTGTTCAAAAGCTTGTGCTTTGTGCAAGAATAGAAACCAAATGGCTGAGTAATTTCCAAGAGGAAAAAACGCAACCTGTTACAGCAATTCCATGGTCTGTTTAAAATTTCTTTATAAAACCTTTTAAATAATAAAACTCTACACTCCCAATTAAAAAAAACCTACTGGCTTTTGTGGGTTCATGTTTCTAAATGTTCAGCATCACAGGGCCATTACAGGCACAGCATTTTTCCCCGCTCCAAAGGTTGTTCCTGTCTCTTCTGCAGTGGCTCTCAGCCCTTTCCTTGACGTGTCTATGGTGCCATGGGACATCCCAAACCCTGTCCTTGGAACAGCTTGGAAAAGACAGGAGAGGGGAGGGGAAAGAATTCAGTGTAGGGGAAGCTGAAGTAGGAAAAACCCAATTTATGTTACTTTCAGGTACAGGTGGAACAGTCACTGAACGTAATCAGTTTATATCTTCACCAGACCTTGTACTGACCACTGCTGCAAGCAGATGAGGAGGTCTCACTCTCACAGGGGTCATGTGCCACTTGAATGTCCACAGATCTTAGCTGTCAATCCCCAAAATTCCAGCCACCTCTCATTTTTGACTTCACCCCTTTGCTGGGACATTCCAGGGCTGCCCACCACCAAGCCAAGCTAGGTCCTGCTCCACAGGCCCAGTACTGGTTGTAGTAATCAGAGGAAACTTCAGTGATTTCAATCTGGCATATGGTTCTGTGTTTAATGCTGTTTAATGAGAGCTGCTTTACTCATGTGCACATGTACACACACAATTTATGCCATATTTTTCCAATTACTTCCCTACAGCTGATCACTCTCAAATGGAGCTCTGAGGCTGGATGTTGGTAGGTCAAGGCACACAGGCTCCCTGCACCCACTTGTGATATGCTAAAATCTGTTATTGACCTGCCTTGTTGATAATTTTCTTTTGCAAGAGGCTGGCTGCTTAGATAAAGAGGAAGTGCCATGTGGTGCCAGAGTCAAAGCCCTGGTGCTTCCCATGCCGAGCACTGTGTGCAGTGCAGGGATCTGCCCCAGGGTTCATGAGCACCCTGCAATGCTGGCACAGCTGGCAGTGCAAGCCAAGCCCCAGGTCACCTTACAAAGTCATCCTTCCCAAGCCCCATCCTCACAAAAAGCATGGACATCACATGTCCCAGTCCTTTACAGCCCCCAGTTCCCCAGTGCCACGTGCCAGGCTCAGGTCAGGTTAACACCCCAAATTTCCATGCTGCTGGAGCTCCAGGAACATCATTCTGACGGTCAAAGCAAGCTGGTCAGCCCATGCCATGTTTGTCTGCAAGGAAATGGGATGTTTATGTTTATCCCAATGATCCTGATGGATGACACTTTTGTTCCATTTAGCAGCTGCTTGGCCCATTTAATACCACAAAAGGAGATTAAGATCCAAAGTATGTACGGCTGTGTTATGAGTAACAGCCGCTTAATAGCAATAACACTGAATAACAATTGCAAGTTTGGCTTTTAGCTATTATTATTGCCTAAGGTTGGTTTGGTTTTCATATAAATAAATGCATATCTGTATATTTAATGAATATACCTAAGGACAAAGTGATGCATTTCCAGATAAACCCTCCAACTGTTCTAGATTTCTCAACAAATCATTCTGGAAAATAATGCCTAGGAAGAAGTGTAATATGTCTCGTGAATCCATAGGTAGAGCCAAGCTCAAGCATTCCCCCACGGAGCTATGCAGAAGGGGTGCAGCCAGACTGACTGCCCAGGGATCCACCAGTCACAAACTGGCTCACAGGAAAGCCAAGCACACTTTGCCAGAAGGAATTCCACTCTGTCCTGCCAGCCTGCCTTGGGTACACGGAACCAGCTCTGGGATGGGATGCTGGCAAGAGCAATCCTCCAAGAAAGAGCAAGTCCTTCACCAGCAGCACCAGCAACACTTCTCCCTCTTGGAATTGCTGAATGGAAAGCACATAATTCCTGCCCCTGCTCACCTCCTGAGCTCACCTCAGTGCCTGAGCCAGGGTCTGCCTTAGGAAAGGGACCCGGGCCAAGGTTTATCTCATCCAGCACAATGTGGCTGGGTTGGAGACCTGCAGCCCAGAATTGCCTGTTTATTTATGCCTGTGCAAATCCATTCTGTGCATGGGATTCCCGTGGCTTCCCAGGACAGGCAGGTGTGTGGGAATATCCTTGTCCAGCCAGGCAGTTACTGACCATTGGGGCCAGAGGGAAACAGATTTCAGACAGAAATCTCCTCGATTTCTGCATAAAAATAAATTACTACTGACACGACAGCTAGCATAGTCAGGGCCCTTTTATTACTGACTACACAATGAAGAAGTCCAGCCTGGCCTTGGACACTTCCAGGGATGGGGCAGCTGCAGCTTCTCTGGGCAACCTGTGCCATGGCCTCACCACCCTCACACCTTTTCTATTGCAAGCAGGTCAGTGTGAGGTCTGTAGGGATCCAGGGAGTCCTACCTGGAACACACCCAGCAGGGCTCTGGAAAGAATAGGAGTGCAAAGCATTAGTGAGCATCAGGAGCTCAATGGAAACAGGACTGCAACAAGGGCAGCGAGACGTGATGCTTTGAGAAGCATCAGGCATGAGGACTGAGTCACTTCATGGGATAAACATCCCCATCTGATGTTGTTTCCTCCTCCTCATATGCTACTGCACACAGCAAAAGCATACTGAAAACAAACAGCAGTTTCTTCACTGGAGTTAATTGCTTTGCTTGGGTCTATTTAATTCCCTGTTCAGTTTTAAGCATTGGACAAACAAACTCAAGACTTAATATTCTCCTTGTTTTACACAGCAAATCTTATTTAAGAAGTGTTAGTCCAACACTCTCAGGCAGAGAGTGGGATTGTTGAGGTGTCTGTGTAGGGCCAGGAGCTGGATTCAATGGTCCTTGAGGGTCCCTTCCAGCTCGGGATATTCTGTGATTCCACGGTTCTAGTGTTACTCAAATCACATTTGTGTCCCTGCTCAGAAGATGGAGAATCACAACATTCTTGGTGATTTAGTTCTCCCTCTCTGCACATGGCTCAGGTGGAAGGACATGCCTCTGAAGGTCACACACCACTCTCTCTTTTGACCTTGGTGGCTGGTGTTGGAAGCTGGTGGCCCTAGCTGCCATCAGCAACTACCTGAAGCACTCCTGGACGAGTCCAACGAGGGTTGTTGCTGGAGATTTAGAAAAGCATTAGAGAGAATCATGGATTAAATGTGCAAATAGTCAGTTTGAGGTGGTTTTCAAACGTCTCCGTGATAGACAAGCTGCAATGGAAGTGTCTGGCAGGGAAACAGCCTCTTGGAGAAACTAAGGTGTGGGACTGGGGAAAAAGAAAGGTTCCCTTTGTCTCAAGAGCAGAAAAGTCATCGAATGTGATGAAGGTTTAATCCCTGCAGATGGTCTTTAGCCACAGCATCTTTATTCACTCCTCACCAGCATCTGTCAAAGAGCTGTCATCACCACTGATACCAAAAGCCAGGCAGGGAGCGATTTGTGCAAACCCCACTCAAGATAACAAGCTGGTTAATGGTGATACTCCCTGTCAGCAGCCAGCTACACTCAGCCTGACAGTTCCCTTTCAGGCCCGGGGAGCTCTTATCCACTGTGACAGGGCCCCACGGGTGGAATGTGGGGAACAAAAGCCCCACACAAAGGGAGCACTTTGGGGCTGGAGCGTGTCTGGCTTCCCCAGGCTTCTGAGAGGCCACACAGTGATGGCGGATGACGAGGCTCTAATTAATATTTCATTCTCAGAGTGAGTTATCCCTTGGGGGAAGTTAAAGGTTTGCACATTTTGAGGCAAAGTACTGAGGCTGGTGATCTGGAATAAGGAAAGTATGTTGAAAGGAGCTGCTGCAGTCTTTAACCCTGGGTAAGGGACATGTAAACCATACAGCATTAGTGCACAGTTTTAATTGTATTACTTGTTCTAGGTCCTATTTTAAGGTCTGCTCCCATAAATTCATACATAAGTGCTTCTAGAAAACCTTCACCCCCTCTTCCTTTTCTGTATCCTCAGGATTCAGACATCTGACATTCCACATCGTGTGGAAGGTTTGTTCTTCCAACCAACCCGCTAAATATGTATTATGGCAGCAAATGAAGTGGCTGTGGGCTGGAACTGCTGAGTTCAGCAAAGAAAGGGAAAAGAATGGCCAGTGGAGGGGAGTTTCTACTGCACAGCCACACGCTCCCCACAGACAGCAGGAGGGCAGGGTCCTTATGAAGGGACAGTGGGTTTTGAGAGACCGCGAAGCAAAAGAGCTGTGGCCATAGCAGGGGTCTGGCCCACGGTGCCCACTGCCCAGCCAGCGGTGAGAAATGAGTGTGAACGCTTCTTCAGCGCAGAGATGAACCTAGGGTACCCTGGTGACCTCAAGAAGAAAGGGTTTCCCTTGGGCTGCTAAACAGAGCTCGTAAATGAGGAGGTCGGGTAAACACAAAGACTTTCAAGATGTGTCACCTAATTGACTCCTAAGTGACTGCTGATTATTTGATTGAGTTGCAGGTGAGAGGAAGACTCGTGGTCGCACACAGTCTGCAAACACCTGCAGCGTGTGATGGGAGGAGTGAGCCAGGAGCCGGCTCGGTGGGCCAGGGAGTGAGCCAGGAGGTGGACAGCCCCAGGCTGGTCCGTGCCTCTCCCCGAGGAGGAGCGCACCGTGGAGCTCAATGTTTAGCAAATACAGTGAGCTGGGGCACAGAAGTATGTGGAGTTTGACACGAGAATGACCCGAAAATGAATCTCAAATTGTGTCTTCCCTGCAGGCTGGAAACAGAAGAAAATCGAATTCATTATAATTATTATGCTTTCAAGAGAAGAGGAGAAGCAGGCTTTCTCTTGTGATATGCAGAGAAAAACTTGCAAACCGTTTACACAAATGCCGTGAGTCCTGCGGGGCGGGCACTGAGGTCCGTGGCGGACGGAATGGCAAGAACGGCGCCTGCAGCCCGGGATGGCATCGGGCCCCTGCTGGACCAGCCCAGAGCCCGGGCAGAGCCTGCCCCGGCCGGGGGAAGGGTGAACGTGAGCTCTGTGACACTCAGGTGTGCTTGTGCCAAATGGCAGGGTTGGAGTGATTCTTGTCAGTATAAAGACAGAAACAACAGAAACATGAATGTTGCGAGTGGCGGTTCAGCAGGAGCGGCCAGCAGCCTCTCTGCCCGTGTGCGCAGAGAGCACCGCCCTGCCCGGGCCATCCATCCCTTGTACATGGAGCAGCGCGATTGTGGATTCGCAGGTGCCACTCACTGCAGGTGAGCCGATTGTCCTGGGCCGGCACTCAGGACCTTGTGGCAGCCCCGGGCTCCCGCCCAGGGAGGCTGGCACGGCGGCTGTGCCCCCTTGTCCCCGAATGGGAGCTGAGCGCTGCTTTTCCAGGCGCGGCTCCTCCCGGCCGGGCTCTGCGCGGCCGGGGCAGAGCCGGCGGTGCTCGCCAGGGTGGGTGCCCTGGCTGGCTCCTCGCTGGGTGGGTGCCCTGGCTGGGTGGGTGCCCTGGCTGGGTGGGTGCCCTGGCTGGCTGGGTGCTCGCCCTGGCTGGCTGCTCGCTTTCGCCCAGCGCATCCTCAGCCGGTGGTCCTCGCGGGTCCCTTCCAGCTCGGGATGTTTTCTGATGAGCCAGGGCTGCTCGCGTGTTCCCGAGCCGCGGGAGCGGCTGGCGAGGCTCCTTTCCGACGGGCCCCGTTTTCCCGGCTGCGGCTGTTTCTGAACTGTGAACTCCCCCAGCTGGCGATAGCTCGATATCGCCGGCAGCCGCCGCAGCCCGCCCGGAATGTCCCTGCCGGACGGGCTGCGAGGATTGCCCCAAAGCCGCGGAGCCGGGACGAGCCCGGGGCTGCCCCTGGGGGCTGCTGCGGCCATCGGAGGGAACAGGGAACTGTGCGGGCTGCAGGGATCGGGCCGCTGCCAGCACAAGAGCAGGGAGCAGAGTGAGAGGTGGGAATGGCCTTGCATCAGCAAAGAGAAAAACGCAGGCTGTACGTGTCCCCGAAGGTCAGGAATAAACGGTGAGATGCTGCATGTTTCAGTGAGCACGGAGAAGGGGAAAGGCTGGAGCACCTGGTGACCCCCAAAAGGGAGGAGGAGGCAGAGGGAAATAGGCATGTGTGCTTGTCCATGGGAGGTGGATGATGGGCTGGGCAGTGGGTGGACACCTTTGGGTGGACCATGAGGTAGGTGTCTTACCGGGATACTCAAGACTATGCCAAACTGACCGGAGCTTCTCCTGGTAATGTAGCAAGCAAGTATGGGGTTGGGTGACAGATGGGGCAGTGGCAGCAGAGCCACCCCCTGTCTGTGCCAGCAGTGGGTCCCTGCTTGCTCCTTCACCCACCCTCAGGGACCCCTGCCTGCCTCCCCACCCCTCCTTCACCAACCCCACAAAAAGTCCAGGCCCAGGCAATTGTGTACAAAACCTGAAATAGTTTTACTTTGCTTTCTTTTTTTTTTTCCTTTTTTTTCTTCTTTTTTTAAACTTTGCTCTAGATTTACTTAAGATTTTGTGAAGTCGATACAAGAGCATTTGATATGAATCGGTAAATAAAACACCGTCATAGATAGATAGCCACGATAAACTTTGTTAGAAATGTACATGTCGCGAAAAAATAATAATACTAAGAATAATAATCATAATCATAATAAAAAAAGCCGGCGCGACGCCCGGGCCGGCGCGGCCCTGTAGGCCCTGGTGGTGGCCCCGGTGGCCCTGGCACACGGCGGCAGGTGGCTCTGGTTCCCCGCAGGCGCCGCGCCCCAGTAATGTGTGTATATAAACAAAGCCCATAAGAAATGTACAAATATAAAAAGCTACAAACATTAATAAATTACGTCGTCACAAAACACGGAAACACTCCACAAGGTGCTAGTAAAATAACTGTCTCCCTCCTCGTACAAGAAGTTACGCAAAGAGCTGGTACCGGCGGGCAGCGCCCGGAGAGACCCTCCCCGTATAAAAACCCGGCGGTGGTTATTCCAAAAGCTATGTACAAGCTACATTCTAGGAAAAGGGGCCTGGCATGCGGCTGCGGCGGTGCCTGAGAAACGCGCCCGCCGCCTGGCCGCCCCACGCCTCGAGTCCCGCGCTCCCCTCCCGCCACGGGGCCTCGAGGCCTTCCCGCTCCGGGCCCGCGGCCGCCCGCCCTGCCCTGCCCGTGCGCCGGGCGGGACGAGGGGCCCGAGGCCGGGGCCGGGGCGGGGCCCGGCGCGCTCCTCCGTGGCCGAGATTAGTATTAACTTTTTGCGGCTAGTCGCTCTCAGCACTCTGAGAAAGGACATCTATATTAAAAAATATTTATAGCAGGATTCTGTACAGTTTGACCGCTGAAAGTTAAAGGGATTCTTGTGGTGGTGGCCCAGAACTGGGTGGCAGTGTCCCCGGGGCCACTAGAGCAGCAGCTTCCCGTTCCGGTGGATCTTCAGGATCTTGCCGAGCCGCTGCTTGGCCGTGGCCATCCCCTTCTTCGTACGCTTCCCTGGAAGGACAGCAGGGCTGGGGTGAGGACCCACACGCACCCCACAGGCACAGACCCTCCAGCCGCCTCCTGCCTCCACAGCCCTGCAACCTGCCCTGCCCAGCACCCTCAAGGACACCCTCCAGCACCCCTCGGGAACGGCACTGCTGGCCACAGGGCAGGGCTTGGCTGGGAGCACAGCCCCTGGAGAGCCAGCCCTGCTGAGCCAGGGCACAGTGCACACCCATTCCCATGGACACATCCACACCTGCTCCAGGCAGGCACAGCCCTGCTGGGCACCTTCCTGCCCCCACAGCTCTGCCAGGCACCCTCCTGCCCCCCCACAGCTCTGCCAGCACCCTCCTGCCCCCCCACAGCCCTGCTGGGCACCCTCCTGCCCCCCCAGCTCTGCTGGGCACCCTCCTGCCCCCACAGCTCTTCTGGGCACCCTCCTGCCCCCACAGCTCTGCCGGGCACCCTCCTGCCCCCACAGCTCTGCTGGGCACCCTCCTGCCCCCCCAGCTCTGCTGGGCACCCTCCTGCCCCCACAGCTCTTCTGGGCACCCTCCTGCCCCCACAGCTCTGCCGGGCACCCTCCTGCCCCCACAGCTCTGCCGGGCACCCTCCTGCCCCCACAGCTCTGCTGGGCACCCTCCTGCCCCCACAGCTCTGCCAGCACCCTCCTGCCCCCCCACAGCCCTGCTGGGCACCCTCCTGCCCCCCCAGCTCTGCTGGGCACCCTCCTGCCCCCACAGCTCTGCTGGGCACCCTCCTGCCCCCACAGCCCTGCTGGGCACCCTCCTGCCCCCACAGCTCTGCCGGGCACCCTCCTGCCGCTGCAGTGCCAGCCCTGCTGCCCTGCACCCTCATCTGCCCTGGCTCACTGCTCATGGTCACCTGTTTGCCCGCAGGGTGACAGTCAAACCCAGCCCCACCAGTGCCATTCTGCTCCTCAAGTACAGGCTGCACACACACACACACACACACACACACACACACACAGAGGCACAGGCACAGACACACAGACACGCAGACACATGCCCTACAGCTCTTCGCAGCTCCAGGCTCCTGGCTATCTCTCTGCCTTGAACCTGTTTCCCACCATTTCACCACAAAGGCACAATTCCAGGCAAATGCATTCTTTCCACTCCAGCCCTGCAGAGAGCCACAGGTACCACCAGCTCCTGGTAGGACCCCAGCCCCTACCACAGGCCACACACATCCTGCCCTATGGCCATCCAAGCTACCAGGTACTGGGCACTACCTCTAATCTGCTCCACTCGAATACAGGGAATTCAGGAAACATCTGCCACATTGCCTCACTTGTCACTGGGGCCTTTCCCAGTGGGATCACACACAATTTTCATGCTACACAGTGCCTGTCCCACACACCTGCCTCAGTTACACTTCCTGAGCCAAGTTCAAATGGAGAGCAGGAGGTCCCAGCCTAGACTCTGAGACCCTCAGCTTTCTCACACTTTCCCTATGACAGAAAGCAAGCAACCTCTTCCTCTCTCCTGCCTTTGGTTGTAGTTGTGTTACTCCCAAGGTGTGATATTCCTCTGCTTCCTTGCAGCAACCCTCCAGAGAGATCTGCAGTGTGCCCTGCTCTACAAGTCCTGCAAGCACTATCCTCAGCTACAGCCAGCACAGAGCTGGTGTACAGCCAGCACCAACACCACAGTGCCTGCCCCAGCCCTGGGCAGAACAGCCTTCATGGATGCATCCTCCCCTGGCCATGGCTCCCCTGGCCAGGCTGTCTGGATGTGACCCTGCAGGTGCTCCTCCTGAGCTGGGGCCGGGCTGGGCCGCGCTCCTGCCAGGGACACCTCACAGCCTGCAGCCAAGAGCCCAGCACAGACACACTGCCTGGCCCTGCAGTGCCAGGACAGTCCCGGCCACCAGTCCTATCCCTGACCAGATCCGACTTGGATCCACACAGCTGCACCTGTGCGTGCCCACAGCACACACTGCAGCGCAGGCCCTGCGGAAGGCTCGGGTTCCATGGCCCTTCACCCTTCCCCACTCCTGCACCACAAGCCAGGCGTTTCCTGGTACCTTTGGCGGAGGCATTGTTCTGCGAGGATGATGAGGGTCTCCTCTGTGTGAGGAAAACACCGGGTGCCATCGGCTGCGATCCCCTGTTAGGCTGGGCGACCCCAAAGGTGCTGGCCCCTGCGGTGTACTCGTGATCTGTGAGGCTGCTGGCCTGTGACTCCAGCTTCGGCTCGGGGGAGCTGCCTTCCTGAGCCGCTTTGCTTGCGTTGGGGGCTGACAGCTTCTTTTTGGTATTTTTTTTCTTCTTGCCTTTTTGTTCCTCCTTTAAAATGACAAAGATGAAGCTCAGATTAATCCCCAGAAGACCTTTAGCTAGGGCAAGGGCCAGCGGCGTTGCTTAGGGTCCTGATACAACGACACGCCAGGAGTTGGCCACGGACAAGCGCTCGGGGGCTGCTCCACACGTCTGGCTCACAGCTGCACACACACGTTTGCCTCTCGTGCCTCTACATCCTCGCTCTGTGCGGGGCCTCCTCGTCCTCACACTGCGGCGAGCGGGAGCAGCGGGGCCGCACCGACACCGCCCTGGCACAGCAGCGTGGTCAGCATGGGCAAAGCTTTCCATCTTCCACAAAAACTGGCACCTCCTATCTTCGGGGATCTTCACACCCTTGCACAACAGCATGAAGGATATTAAACATCCCACTGATTCAGCCTCTGCTTCCTGCTAGGACACACACATCATCTCCTGACCTGTAACTGCACCTGGACATGCACACTGGGATGGCGGAGGCCTGCTACTGTCCTGTGTCCCTTGTCTACTTTCAGTTCCTTCTTCTTGGAACCCTGCCATCATCCTTAAAGCTCTTCTACTCAATAGTCCACATCGCAGAAGCCCGAGGCCACCACAACCTGCATCTCCGCCAGCTCGCTGAGGTGCCTCACCAACCTCGCTGCAGCAGACCTTGTCACCTCAGCATCTCACCACGTCACCTTCACAGGGCTTCTCTGACCCCTTCAGAGACCAGACACTTACCTAACATCCAAACTGCTCCAGTTCCTTTCCTAAACTCACCCTTTGCTCTCAGTTCACCAATCCTTTGGAAGCAAACCCTGACACTTCCCAGCAGCCAATCTGCACAGACAGGCAATCACACCAGTCAGGCTCTCAGGTACACATCAAATACACTCTTTTGAGGCAGCCTTCTCCTGTTCTATTCCAGTAGCCATTCTCAACCCCCCCCCCCCCCCCCCATCCTTCCCTGTGCTTTTCTCTGTCCCTTGCTACCCTGTGCCATGCTCAGGTATGTTGTGACACCGCTGGGCTTGGATCCCGTTTATTTCCCTGCAGAGCCTCGTGTCACCGGCAGGACCAAACAGTAGGCAGGGCTGGCACAGCACCAGGCTCGGGCACAGCTCTGCTGCTGGGGACAGGGCTCTGCTTTCGTGACAGCTCCTACTCCCCAGGCAGCCTCTCACCTGCTGCGACAGCTTGGCGGCGGCGGCGGCGAGTCCCGTCTCGATGGAGGCCACTCTCGTGCCTTCTCGCACCGGTCTGTCCTGCCGGGGCACCGAGGGGCCAACCCGTGCTGCAGGGAGAGCAGAGGCAGGTGAGGGGCAGGAACGTGCCCGAGGGAGCAGCACAGCCACCACAGGGCAGCGGGCTCCACCCTGCCCAGCCAGGAGAGATGGGGACAGCCTCTGCCCTTCCCTTCCCCAGGGACCAGTGAGGGCACGAGAGCCAGCGGCCCCCGGGCACGGTGGCACGGGCAGAAGCTGCTGATAGGGATGGCACGCAGCTGAGCAGCTCCACAGCCACCTGAAGCCAAAGCCACGCAGGTTTGTGCCCGCATCCTGGATGATGAGAGTTATCTCCAAAGCACTGTGCTCACCTGCAGCTGCAGGAGGGCATGCAGGGCCACAAGCTGATGAGAGCACACATGGGCTGCTTGTCACACACAGCACACACAGAGCATGCCCTGCCCATGGGCCACAGGGGTCAAAGGGGTCTAGGGGCCCTCTTGCCTGTCACTGCCCCTGGTGAGCTCCAACAAACCCAGGGCAGACCAAATCCTTCCAGGTCATGAGCTTTGGCTGAACCTGGAGGAAACTATTCCTGCTCTCTCTCCTGGAGGAGACTATTCCTGACTTATTGCCACAGCCAACACCTGAAATCCACAGCAACTCAGCTGTCCAGGGCTTGATTCACTGTTACACCACTGCTAAGGTGGCAACCAAATGATCTATGACTAAGAGTGTGAGGAAGAATTAAACCAACCAAGGAATTACTTTCTCCTGCCAGCCGATTGCAGGAGGAAGGCTAAAACTTCTTGGCAGGAATCCCAGTGCCTGGATCACCTCCCACTGCCCTGGAAAGGGTTAAACTTTGCATGATAAAGAAATCACTAATCGTGTGTTACAGTTTCCACACTCTTTGAAAAATTTAGAGATTTGCATGACTTAGCCTGGGCAGAACAGAGCACACCAACTTACCCGTGGGACTGTAAGGGGCATCATCTGAACTTTTCCTTTTCTTTGATCGGGACTTGAATACTGGATTATCTTCATCTGATTCGAGAGAAGGGTAAACTACAGTAGGAAACAAAGGCAAGAGTTTCAGTTTAGGAAACAGCTCTACCCTGCACAGAGGACCCTTGCTCTGTCCAGGTGCAGTGACCACAGGCATCACAGATAGATAGATGTCTGTCTGTGATATCTATAGATATCATCTCTAGATAGATGATCTCCACAAGTGTCACTGAGCACTTCTGTCACAGCTGTGACACTCTGGGGACTTTCCTGTGCTCTCATCCACACATTAGTGTTGGGAGCTGCTGTCATTAAACTGTGACTGGCTCTCTATATTCCTCTATAATCACAGAATATCCTGAGCTGCAAGGGAGCCACAAGAATCATCGAGTCCAACTTGGCTGCCCAGTGAAGCTATGGCTGCTCCATCACTGCAAGTGTCCAAGGCCAGGCTGGACAGGGCTTGGAGCAATCTGATCTAGTGGAAAGTGTCCCTGCCCATGGCAGAGGGTGGAACTAGATGGCCCTTAAAGGTCCCTTTCAACCTAAACCACTCTGTGATTCCACAATAATTATGGCAGAACTGATGTAACTGCTGTAAACTCTCTTTGTGTCCATTTCTGCTGCAGATGCTTGCCTTCTCTGCCAAAACTCCAAACAGCATTAGATCCCTTTTCCATGTACAAATTCAACTTCTCACTCCTCTCAGCTGGAGGTTTAATTGCTACTGTGCAGACAAGGACATTTCTGTCACAAGTAGCAGTACCTGACCCACATTTCTGGGACAGTCCCCCATTTCTGGGTTGACTGCTGCAGTTTTGGGGCTCTCCCAAAACTCATGTTTCTTGAGAGTTTCTCGTTGTGCCATGCCTCAAATCCAGCCTGCCTGGGTGGCTGTGTGACCCTGGGCTCTGCAGCCAGTCTGCTGTCCCGTGTGTTTGCTCCCTTTGGTGTGCAGGTCCCCGTTCCCCGCGCAGCTGATCCCAGGGTGGCAGAGCAGGAGGGAGCACCCAGGAGCAAAGGGACATTCAGCAAGAGGCACAGGTGTGTCCCAGGCACAGCCTCACTCTGCTCCCCTTACTCACCATAATCCGAGTCCTTAAAACAGGCATCCAAGTGGTCCTGGTCCTCGTCGTAGTCCTCGATGTCGATGCTGTTCTTTGTGCTCTTCTTCAGCAGCCGCTTCCCAGCGGTTTTGCTGCCACCACCACCAGTTTTCTTCAAGTTTTGTGTGGAGAGGGAGTTGTTCTTCGCCTGATGGGTGCCCCACGACGTCTGCAGGCAGGACTCCGAGGCCTGGAGGTTTGCCATGGAGAGCATGCCCTGGATGGCTTCCTGCGTGCTGGGGGAGGCAGGCGGCTGGCTGTGGGGCACAGGGAGAGATGCCAGAGCACTCAGTGATTCCAGAAACACCAACTCCTCACAGGCAGCTTGCTCCTGCCAGCCAGTTGTGCTAGGAGAGACCCCCTGATTCCTCTGAGTAGCTGCACATACCACGAGAGCCAGTGGGAAATTGTATGGGACGGGAATAGCACAAAGAGCACCTCAGATGTGGGGTGATGGCCCAGGAGCCAGGGAGATGTGGGCAGGTCCCTGGGGCTGTCAGCACTCTGGGCAGAGCTCAGGAAACTTCCCAAAGCCCACAGCAGAATCCCTGACAGAGCAGAGTCTCTATACCAACTATCATCATCATCATCCTCCTCCTTCTCCTCCTCCTCACCATCATCTTTAAACATCTATCTATCTATCTATCTATCTATCTATCTATCTATCTATCTATCTATCTATCTATCTATCTATCTATCTATCTATCTATCTATCTATCTGTCTGTCTGTCTATCCATCCATCTATCTATCTATCTATCTATCTATCTATCTATCTATCTATCTATCTATCTATCTATCTATCTATCTATCTATCCATCTATATCTATCCATCTATCCATCTCACCTATCTATCTTTAATAATGTTATTTTTCTGTACTAGCAAATCATCCTCCTCCTCATCATCATATTTTAATAGTATTATTTATAACCTACACTATCAGCTTCTGTAAAAGGAGAGCTTATGCATCAGCACTGGTGGGGGATGTCGTGGGGGGCTCTACTCAAAACTGCCTGGAAGTTTTTGGTCCCAGTTCACATCATGGGCTGTCACCACTCCAGGAGCTGCTGGAAATTAATTCTGAGACTGGCAGAACACATCATCCAGTATTTACAGAAGTTTGGAGTTTGGCAAGTAGTGAAATGCAAAAAAATATTACTTTTTATATAACTGTAGAAATATTATTGTTGTGGCAATAATATTTGTACAGTTATACATTTGTTGTGCAATAGAAGCCACAAACGTACAAGAAAATTAACAGCACCATGTCACTTTCTCCTACTTGAGCTCAATCTGGGCTCTGAATAGAGTAATGTACAAAACCATAAGGGAAGTTTCTGGGCACTAATGGCATTTAGTCATAATCCTGAAAATGAGTTAAGACTAATTCACAACTCAACAAACAGAAGAACATCAAAAACCTTATTTAGGAAAGAGCCATTTAAATCCCTCCGATATCATGCCTTCTCCTCTGCCTTCTCCCTGGCAAAGAAATATTTTGCAGCAAGGAATTATCATATTTTCTTCCAGCCTTTTTCCCTGAACTGTTTTTTCAAACACTGGACTCTCAAAACACTGCAAACAGACCATCAAATACTGACCACTAAATGGGCAAATCAGAGAGGAACTGCCTTAAGCAACACAAACTTCAAGAAATAAAGAGTGGGATATGATCAAAACCAGTGGTTCTGAGACTCAAACACCAACCTGAAGAGGGGGAAATGTCTCAGAGCTGCACATGGGGCAGAGTGTTTCTCATTAGGGCATGTGCTCTGGAGTGCTTCCATCAGGAGTATTTCAGCTTTCTAATCCAAAAAAAAATTCAAGAAGACGCAGGAAGCAATTTTGAAGCTCTGGAAGAGCCATATCCCCTTTCTGTAGCTTCAGCAATGATTTTTTTAAAAACCACATTTATGAAAGTAAACTGTCAGTGAGTTACAATTCTGGCTTAGAAAAACATTTTAAAAGAGGATTGGAGCAGGAACAAAGTGCTTCTGTCCCTGCTGTATGCCCACAGCCATCTCCAAACACGCAGGAGGTGGCACTGGGGGACAGCCCAGCAGCCTTGCTGTCCTGCGTGGGGCTGACAGCTGCTCTCGTGGGGGCACAGGGCACTCTGACAGACACGCTGGCAGCACTCTGTGCCTTCACCTTGCCTGTGGCAGCCCTGGGGTGGCAGCAGCCCCAGGGCAGTGCCCGTCCCCTGTGCTGGCGCTGCTGCGGCCCCACCTGGAATCCTGGGGCCGCTTTGGGGCTCCTCGTGACAAGAGGGACATTGAGGGGCTGGAGCGTGCCCAGACAAGGGAGCAGACCTGGAGAAGGGGCTGGAGCACCAGCAGTGGCTGAGGGAGATGGGGAAGGGGCTCAGTCTGAGAAAAGGAGGCTCGGGGAGAGTGTGGTAGCCAGGTTTGCCATTCTGTCCCTGGCATGTCCCAGAGCAGCTGGAGCAGGCAAACAGCTGTGCTGGGGACAGGAACAAGCACTGAGGGACTCAGGTTTTACCTCCTCAGTGAGCAGGGCACAGGAGTGATCCCAGCACCCTCCATCATGCAGGACATTGTGCAGGGAGCCAGTGCCACGCTCTTCACCACCAACTCTGCCACTGCCATCTCTCTCACCCTCTCTAGGCAGATCATCTCCTTCCTTCCATCAGCAGTTACTGAGTCTCCTACTTGTATCCTCATATTTAGAAACTGAATTTATAATATTTCAGAAGAGTATTACTGATTGAGCAGTGGCTGTGGGGAAGTCACTTTAACAATTTCAAGCACAAACCCAGCGTTTTCTTCCATTTTTGAGTCAGACCTGGACACGAGTAATTTTTCTCCTTTCAAGATCAGGTGATGACGAGCCCTACAAGCTTTTTGCATATTCCCTTTCAGTTCTTTCAGCCCGTTCCCACACTCACAGCAGCCTTTCTGCAGGAGCCTGTCCTTCCCTCTCCTCTCTTGCTGACACACACAGTTGAGCTGCAGCTCAGGTAATGCCATCAGGGCCTCTGGGGTAGCCAGCTGCTAGTGACAGCTCAGTATTTTACAGAATAAGGCTTGCCATGGTTCAGATAAGGCCGCTATCACAAAAAGCCCTGACCTGGGAACCCAGCACTGGTCTGACAAGGATGCAGGCACTGGCTGCTTGTGTGGGAGGAGATCCCACAGTGACATAGGGCTGCACACAGCACCCACAATGTACACACAGAGATCTATAAATACCCACATTCCCTACCCCTCATCTGCCCTGCAAGCAGAGGAAGGTGGGAATTGTTCCTGAGAGTCAGACATGACCACGCTGGCCCCACGCTGTGACACGGTGTGTTTGCACATCGCGTTTCTTCCGCTTCGTTTTCAAAAAGACCACGTTATGGCCATTGGGAAAGCCAAGCCTAATTATGAAATGGAACACAGCAATTACATTTATTAGGGGCTTTTTCCAATCAGGATGCAGCACACACTGCCAAAAGCCAGTGTTTATCCCAGAGCCAGCATTGATATGACACATTCCCACTGAACCACCCCACACAGAGCAGTAACTCAGCCGAGTCTGGGGTGGGACTTTGATTCCAGAAACCACTGAGCCTCCCAACACCCTGGCTACAGCACCCAGGCTGAGGGGGGAAAGCAAAGGCCTGAGTTTAACCTCTGTTCTGGTTTAACCCCTTGCAGACAGCAAAACACACCCTGAGCAAGGCAGACAATTGTCAAGAACCATTTTAAAGCATGCAGTGAGCTGTGTTATCCATAGAATGGCCAGCAGTGTACACAGGGCCAAGGAAGATTTCTTTGAGTTCTTATAATAGTTGAAAATTTTCCTTTTTTTATAGCAACCTTCCAGTATGGGAGTTTTATTAACCCAGCAACTTTATGACAGTGTCAGACACACCTAATTACTTTTTGATGTGTCTAATCACCTGCTAAAATGTAACTGTAACATCAACACAAACACTCATCCCATTATGGACCTTAATGCAGAATGGAAAAGGAATTCACAGGGATGGTCAAGCAGACAAGTGTTAATGTGATTATTTCTTTCCACTGCTCATTGTTTGGATCACTGAAGGATCTGGTGCTGTACCTTACTGGCCATAGCCCAAAACATCCAGTGTCACCTTCCACATTCCACATCAGACACCACTCAGCCCTGGCAGACACTTCCATTTCAGGTACAGAAGTGCCCACAAAAGAGTGTGCTTTTTTCCCCAAGCCTTATTTTTTGGTGGGAAGAAGAATGATAACCAAGGGAGGTTAGGGAGAGCAGACAGTTTCCCATATCCTTCTTTCAAACACCTGGCATTTGTGGCACCTCAGAGTTCCTTATGGGAGAAATGCCATTTAGATAAATTTAGTACAATATCACTACATTAAAAACCTTAATTCCCACCCTCAAGCTGCAGTCACTGAACTTTTTCCTTCTTTTGAATTATTCATCTAATACAGCATTATTGCTAAAACTGATCTTCAGCATCTACAGATGTGAAATGCTCTGTTCAAATTATACCACCAAAATCTTTCCTCCCTCTCCCTCCAGATCACAGGATAAAGGAAAAGTTTGCTTACTGGAGAAAAAGCAGTTACCAAGCTGCAAAATTCATTCTGACTCACACACAACCACAAAAGGGCAATTTTGTTCACAGGTAAGAGGGAAAAGCATCCCCTGGTGCATACCTGTTGGTGTTATACTCTAAACCCCCAACTTCCTTGCTTGCCTGCAAAAGGTCAAGAATTCCTGCTGAACTTCCACTCTCTTTCTTTACTTTGGAATTGCGTCCTGGCTTTGCTTCTGTGTCAATGTGAAGCAAATCTTCATCTGATGACTCCTCGCTCTGCAAAAACAAGGAAAGGGCTAAAAAAGGTGGAAACTCATGAGCTGGTCCCCAAGAACAGCACAGTGATTTCTGTAGCCTGCTGCTCCTCCAAAGACACAGGCCTGGCCTTTGGAATTTGCTTTCTTTAAACAAAACAAAACAAAACAAAAAAAAGAACAAAACCGAGTACATGGTAAAAATCCATTTCCTTGTAGCCTGAAGGCATGGCAGGTTTTTCTTTTCCCGTCCAAAGCTCTGAGATCTGATCCTGTTCATGGGCTCTATTCCCTTTACCAGCGGTGTTTCCATCCCCACAGCAGCAGAGTGGGAGGATTCCCCAGGCAGAGGAAAGGGACAGACATGTAGAACAGTGCCATGTTAGGCAGAGGAAAGGGACAGACATGTAGAGCAGGGTCATGTTAGGCAGAGGAATGGGGCAGGCATGTAGAGCAGGGTCATGTTAGGCAGAGGAAAGGGACAGACATGTAGAACAGTGCCATGTTAGGTTCTGGGAGGGAGCTGCCCACATCTGGCCCTCTCTCTGGGGCTCAGATTTCTAGGCACTGTAGTTTGGTGCCTAAGAACACAAGTTCTCCCCGATTCCTGCCCTGCTTTCAGGCTGCTGCAGCACCAGCCCCTATTGCTGTGGGTGCCAGTCCTGTCTCCAGCTCTCCTTAGGCTCCTGCACAGCCCCAGCCCTCAGGCACTGACTCACACACAGGTCTGTACTTCCCCCTGAATGTCCCAGACACAAACCAGGGTGAAAGGAACTCCTTAGTACTGAAGGACAAACACTTTGGTCATATTTGGCTCTGTCTTAACAAACTATTTTGCTTTTTCTGACTTATTCTGGTATTATAATATGAATTTGTATTAACCACAGTTGGGCAAAACGTTTCATTTCCATGTACTTTGATTTGCAGCACTGAGCTTCAGACACAGGGCACACTGACACCTGGGCTGTGCCATGCTGCAGGTGAGCTCCAGCCAGGCTCTCTGACCCTGCAGGGGCTGGGCTGGGCTCACCTGGGCTAGCAGGGCTCTGGAGTCAGCCCACAATGGGCACAGGGGCTCTGCCAATGGCACAAAGCAAACACTTGAGTTGCTACATGACAGGAAGGAAATGACAGAATGGTCTGGGTTGGAAAGGACCTTAAAGAACCTCATGTTCTAGGAGTGTCTCCTTGTGAAGGTACAGGAGCCTCATACCTTGTATGGTACCGACTCCACCTTTGGCTTCTTGACAGGAGTGTGATGCAGGGCTTCCTTTTTATCTGATAAAACTGAACAAATAAAAAGAAACAAAAAGTCATGGGTTTTTTCCCTTCAAAAACCAGCCCTACTGTTCCACTCACATTTGACTGATAGGTAAGACATGGCTTTCTTTATTCTAAATCACATAGATTTTAAAGATGATATTGATTGTTTTGGACAATCACCACCTAAGACTTTGTTGAGCAGATAAAGACAAACCAGGAAATATCCTTACAGGGCAGTTCTCTTTTTGCAGTGTTTTTCTTTCTTCTGATTGGAAATTCATCAATTTTTAGTTCACCATCATCTGACACATATTCATATTCATCCCGTACAGGTTTGGCTTTGTCCTCTTTAAAATTCTGCAGTGACCCAAACACGCTGGTATTCAGATGAGTTTTGACTCCCTTTGAACTGAAAAAAAATATTTACAAATCAGTAACATTCTGAGTAGAAAACAGCTTGTGACTTGACAGACAATGAGTATCTCTATGCAGAAATCTCAGTCAAACTGAATACCTTCAGGGGTGCCAAATCAACTGGAATAATTTTACAAACACATCTCTGAATGCACTATCTTTATCTCAAAATAGGATTCTGACTAGAGCACTAGAAGTTTTAATGAGAGGGTATTTTCTGCATTGACCAGAAAGGCAGGTTTTCATCATCTTGTATAAAAAAATATAAACAATGAACTTTCAATTTCCTTTTCCAGTTGATGTGTGTTGTCATATTTTTACTTACCCAAGCAACTTCTTATTAGAGAAAGAGAATGTGAATTTGTTGTCTTTATTTCCTGACAAAGGCGTCTTTTCCGATTTGTGTTCCTCTTCCATTTTTAGAAGTGAATCAGGTTTGCTGTTCTGAAAGGCAAAAGACCAAAGCAAAATAAATAAATCAGTTAAATGAGTCCTTTATGTTTCAGCATCCCAGGTACCCTCAGAATCTAAGCCTGTTCAATTTTCCTTTATTAAAAACCCTATCAAATTTTCCCTGCAGACAAAGTGTTCTATTCCATGGGTGAATTTCACTCACCCTGCATTAGCCCTCAAAAAAGGCAAGCTTTTAATCCATAGGGCATAATTCAGATTTCATTAACTCTCATTTTATGACATTAAAATTAGTTATTGATTATTAGCCATTAGTTAGTTATTGATTTCTCATTAGTTGTTGATTTCAAACTTAAACTAGTAGGACTATGTCAGAGCAAGGATCACACTGAACCATCTCACTCTTAACTCTTAACTCTGGTGTCACTATGGACAAATGGACAATTCAGCACATTCTTTTGAAGAATCCATCCACCCCCTCTTCCTTTAATTGGGATTAATTTATTATTTCTGCTTAATTTTCTTTTCTTTGGGAACTAAAAATTGGTGCCTCATTCTCTATGCTTAGGCAGAGCCACAAGCATTTCCCTACCCTTGGCTTATCATCATGTGGCACAATTTAACAGGAGACATTACCTTGTATTTCCATTTGGCTTCTGTTTTGCTTTTATTTTGCTCTCGAACTTCAAATTTCTCCACCTCATTCTGCTTGCTCACAGATTCCTTATTGGGAACACTTAAAACATTCTTTGCAGCCTGGGAAAAAAGTCAAGAAAAAGTCCTCTCAATAAGGATGGAGTGCTGGCATGTCAGAAACACGGGCTTTATCTGGGTAATAACATGACATATTTTTGAAAACTCCCATTTATTCTTTTTGAATCCCAAATTAAGGTTCAATTAAATATTGCTCCTTCAGAGTGTGCAGAATAGCAGCTGCACTGCTTGATACACCAATACTCTCCTCTCCCTGTCTGTCACACCATGACAAGTTTCACAAACTGCACACAAACTCTTAGAACTTCAGAATCGTTTTAGGAAAGATTTTTCTTCATAAACATGAATATTTCTTCACAAACAGCATACAACAATTCCTCTGTCAGAGCCTTGATGGATCCTGGCCCCTACTGAAATCAGCAGCAAAGTTCATGCTGAATTACAGGGCATCAGAATTAAAGGGCATCAAAAAGAAACTTGTCCTACATGGGCAAAAGTGGAAGAAAACTATTGTTCTGTTTTCAGTCACCCATTTCAAGCAAATGAGACACTTTAGAAACAAGTTCTTTCATCACTGACACCTTTTGATATCAGCGGGTTTCTGGGAGGCTCCACATCAATGAACAACCAATCAAACCCAGCAGCTGGGGAAGAGAAGGGCAATGAGGCAGCAGTTACAAACCTTTCCTTTGCTTCTGCAGAGCCAGCCTTTCACAGTGTCAGTGCATATCATTTTTTGCATGAGACTTACAGAGTGATTGTGTCTCTCTGAGGGTGGGAGAAGAGGGAGAGGTTAAAACACGACCCACCTTGCCCTTCTTTGGCGTCTCGATCTTGGTCAGAGCCTCCTTGGTGTGTGCCTCCAGCAGGTCGAGGTTGGGGATGGCTGGTGGTGGGCTCTCCTTCGCCTTCTTTCCTTTCTTTTTGCCTTCTCCCTTCACTTTCGGTGTTTTGGGAGGTTTGGGGGGTTTGGGAGGCTTCGGGGGCTTGGATGGCTTCAGTTGTTTGGGGGTTTTCACAGTTTTGGGAGTCTTTTTTTTAGGAAGCTTTTCTAGAGTTGGGGCTGGAGGGGCGGCTTGGATGGGCGACGGAGCCTCCTCCTTGTGCACAGGACAGATCTCCTCGGCCGGGGGGTTGGCACTCGTGTCTGCTTTGCTGGCCTTTGAAGCGTTCTGTGGGGTGGCACAAAGCACACGGGGTTCAAGCACACCTGTCCTGCTTTTGGTACTCACCTGCACCCTCTGTTAGATGGGGAAACAACCCCAGGATGCCCAAAGATGTGGTGGAGGGGATGTGCAGCACGGGTCAGTCTGACTGAGGAACGAAGATCCCATCAAGGCCACAAACACGCTCTGCTCACCCATCCCCACCCCCAGTTCCCACCCCACATCCTCCAGCCTGGCCTGCAGTAACTCCAGAGGCTTGGCTTGTATACCCTCACGTGGCCTGTCCACACAGGATGGATGAAATGAACAGCCTTCTGCTTAAAATGCCGATTGGCTCGAGCAAAAACCCTTTCCATTTAATTCTGATGTGATAAATATAGCAGAATCACATTTCAAGCCCTCAGGAAAAATTAGCAGTAAAATAGCTGCCCAATTAAAATTAACACAGACTAATTAAAAAAAAATTATTTTCTGCTTAACTTGCTATTCTGACAATCAGAAAACTTAGATACTACATCAAAGAGGATCAAAGGACATGATAGGTTTAAGTGTTGAGGTTTCTGGATGTGGTTAGGAACAGGGTGGAATGCAGCACAATGTCTTCCTGAAGGAGCTGAGCCAGCTCTGGTCACCTTTTGCTGTCACACATCTCCACCCAGCAGGATTTGGTACCACACTCAGTGGGTGATACCTCATTTATAGCCTGGACCCCCAATAGAGTAAATGTTATAAAAACAGCACAAACCTCACTTAATCGTATTTCTTTGGCAAGGTCCTTGATGAGTTGTGCTGGTTTGAAGTTTTCTGGTAGTTCATCTTCATGCTCTGCTAAAGCCTGAAACACAACAAAGTCAAATTGCTGTTTCTGTGCATGTTTTCTTTAAAAGTAAAAAAAAATCTCTTGAAGTGACTTGTCCGTATTTTTCCCTATGTATTTAAATCAATCTTGACTGCATTAGACATTCAAATGAGAAAAAAATGGGTTTTTTCCTATTCTGGATGTTATTGTAACAAGTTGTCCTGAGAGAACAACAAAGTCAATCATCTTTTTCCAGATATTATTTCAATTTCACAACCGCAACATCACTTTGCTCACCCCCTGTTCTCCCAACTCCTTCTCTTTGGCATCTTAGAATTGGATGTTTTTCAATGGAGATGTTATTTATTCCAGAATTTCCTCTCTGCTCCAGCAACTGACAAACACATAATATTAATCCAGGCCTCCTCTCCTACCTGTTTTTTAGTCCACGACCTGAAAGCACCATTGAGAATCTTTGCTCCCTGAAGGAGATGAGCAGGAGGTTGTTGTCCAGCTTTATGCAAACCTAAGCAAAGAAAAAAACCAGTGTCATTCAACCACTGACAGCTCCAGTTGTTTGTAGAAAGCATTTAATTTGAAAATTTTAACTGGGAAAGCTGAAGTTAACTCTTTGAGAGCTGATGCCACAAATGAATCCCTACTACTGCCTCATGGTAATAAGCAGTGCTTTTACTGTGTCCCAAATGCAGCTGAACCTTCCCACCCTGTGCTCCTGCCAGTTGTGGCTCTGAAATTCAGGGGAGCTGCCCCGGATCCCACGGCTGAGCCATCAGGGCAAGCAAAGAAACGCAGTTTTACCTTTGAATTTCTCTAGCAGATGCTTCCCCATGTACCAACAGGCCGTTTCAAAGTTGGGGAACTGGGTCAGACTGACGATTTTCAGTCGCCTTTCCACTTCATAGGCCCTGCAAGACCAAGCCACAGGAAACTGAGCATGGCAGAGCACGGTGTGCCACACAAGTGCCAGGGTCACTTTGCAGTGGGTTCCCTCTTTGTCCTGCTGCCACACAGCCTGGCCTCAGGCCAAAAGCAAAACATGACAGCACTGGTAAAATACTGAGATACAGATGTATGATGGTTTTATTGCATTATCTGCCCAGAATCAGTAAAGAACTCACTGCATTGTCTTACACTGGGCAGAGAGCCCAGCTGAGCAGGTGGGGGTGATCCAGCAGCGAGTGGCAGGTGCCAGGGTAAAACTCCAGGCAGTGAGTAACCTGCCTTCAGGATGGGGCCACATCAATCCAGGCCCCTCAGGCACCTCCCGTGCCTTGTCTGCAGCTGCAAGGACAGCTCAGGACAAGTCAGCACGAGGGAGCACTGTCAGAGGGGACAAAACTGCCCAAGAGCTACACCAGCATTACTGTCAGTGATTGATTATTACTGATTTATTAAAAAATGAGCTCTACATAACATGAGATCTCAAAGACAGATTACCTCATCTGCATTTCCACGCTTAGACTGTGTAGAAAATGTCCTGCAAAGGCCAGGCAGTCTACTGGTGTTAGAGTTGCATAAATCCAGCCTAAAAGAGAGAGAAGAGTCCTCAAGACAAGAACTCAAAGGCCATTAGCACAGACCTCAATCCCAAATGATGTCTACACTTCACTGACACCTTGCTCCACAGGTACCCACACACCCAGCCCCAGAACCACACACACTTTGAACAGAGCTGCCTCTGGTCCCTTCTTTGTTTTGCTACATCATGGCAGCTGCTTTCCTGTCTCCACAAAGACCTGAAACAGCCCTGAAGTGCTTTATCACAGTGTCAGAATCAGGTGTTTTCCAAACATGGCTTTTCATACAAAAATCTACTCAAGCTTGTGAATCTCTGTAAATTGCTCTGTGTTTGTTCCACCTTCTGCTCCACAGATGGTCATAAGAGAAACACCTACTTTCCACTTCTTACACCCAAGGTAAAATTCAAGTGTGTAAACATTTGGTGTAGGAATCTACTCACACACAGTGACCTGCAGTTCCTCAGTGTCACAGGGGATTAATATCTGTGACAAGGAATTGGGGGTGTCATGGACAGAATGCATGGTCAAATTCACTCCATGTAAATAATCTGTTAGATGTCAGAAAGCACCAATGCCATGGTGGATACAGAAAGAGAACTCATGAGTTACTACAACCCAGCTAGACCACAAGTGGGACACTCTCCCTACAAATTTAACTTTTAAAAGGTTGCTAAAATGCTAACAGAAAGCAGTAAAAGTTCTGATTTGTTTTGTTTGTAAGGACATTCAATAATACCTCTACTGAGAATTATTCTCCCTACTTTGTCAGAGAGAGTTGTCAAATCCCACCCCTCTGGCATTTCGGATGTGCTGCTCTAAAGGATGAGGAAAGCCCTCCTGCCCCAGCTGCTCACCTGATGGGATGAAGAGTGTCTGGCCTTGTTTAACAGTGCATTTGTAACATTTATCTACTTGGTCTGCAAAAAACATCTCACTGTGATTTGCTGCTGACTGCCAGCGTTCATAGAGAGAAATATTTGCAGAGGCTGGTTTGATGAGATAAAAGATCTTTTCTCCCTGAATTAGAAACATAAAATTAGCAATGAGCAGCCAAATCAAACAACACTGCACTGGCGTACACACACACACACACACAAAAAAAAATAGTTATCTAAATATACATGTATGCGTATTTTGGCGGTATTTAAATAAAATTAATTAGTCAGCTTTTTACAGGAGGGCTGAAATAATGAAATCACACCTGACTACATCTGCTCAGATTTGCAGGAGTGATGGTACAAAAGGTTTACAGCGCCAGGTTCCATCACACTGCAAAAATAGGACGTGGTATCTTTAAGGCCTAGGGTGATGTATGCGCAGAAGGCACTAACTAAACAAATATTAAAATCCTAATAGAGAGAAAATACACAGAGGACTTCCATGCTCCAAGTGCTTTCTCACTCAGGAGACCCTGGCACCTCGGGGAGGGCACTCAGAGCAGTTAAGGCTCAGATGCAACAGGACAATGACGAAAAAAGCTGAGAACTGAATTTTTGAGAGAATTCTACGATGGCCTTTGTGGATAAAATGGAGTTTGTTGCTAGCTCCAGCTGAAAGCCAGGCTCCCTCACCTTCAGCACGTGGTACCAGGCAGAGGCCCCCCCAGAGTCTATGTGGAAGTCGGTGTAGCTGTCCTTCACGCAGATCAGGCAGTACTTGGTCACTTTGGGTTTGGCCAGCAGAGCATCGTCAGGCCAGTAATTTTCCACCCAGGACAGCTTCTTCACGATATCAGGAGGCTCTACAAAGCTGGACATCCTTACAGACAGAGTGGAGAACAGACAGGCAGCTTTTAAAACAGAGCACCGGGACCCTGGTACAGCGAGAAGCAAGTGTGACAAAACCTGCATGGTGAACTGGAGCAGCTCCTCTTGTGGCAGTGGAACTGCTCGTCATTCAGAAAATTAGGGAAAACTGTTTGCAGACAGAGATTTAAGGTTTTTTAAGTGTGATGACTTTACAACAATCCTTTGCCTTCTTTCAGCAGTATCATCTATGATCAAATATGTGATGGTTGTAGTTTTCCAGCCCCTGCTACCCAGGCTCAGGGACCAACACTGCTGTGATCACAGTCACCTTCCCAGCCCCCTCCAGAACAGAAAGAGAAATGTGTGCACTTGGACAGAACTCCTCAGGTAAACAGGAAAAATTAGCAAGTCAAGCTTAATATTAATATTCCAAATAACAACAACATTAATGCTTGTCAGTAAATAACTCTTGATCTGTTGCTGAAAATCAGCAATCTTATTTAGATGGAGTAAGTTATATCAAAAGCTCAGAAGAAGGAAAAGGTCTAACTTGGGTTGACAATGTGAATATATTTAAAACATAAGATATATAATACATATTTCTATAATTTATATTAATTAATCTATGTACATTAAGAACATACTCTTACTGGATATGTATCTAAATTTATACAAAATGTTATCTTCATTCACACTGAACATATGTTCCTATTTATTTATTTTTGTCATTCATATATTATGTTTTTGTCAAATACATAACATATACTATAATCACAGCTAAGACAATGCAGTGGCATGACAACCAGATATTAAATGTTTCATCCTAGAATGTGCTAAATTTTTGATTCAAATAGTCCAAAATTTGGGCTGATAGTGCAGGAGGTGAAGAGTCACTGCTAGGCACTCTAAAATACCATGTCAGTAAAAGTATCTGCACTTCAAGCCAGTATTAAATGCTCCCACCTGTCATTGTGCTCAGTGTCAAGCCCTAATGACAATAACTCCATTTCCATGGCAGGGAAGATGGAGCTGTGCATTCAATTAAACTGTCACTGTCTATGCTAAGAAATAAAATATTTGCTATTTATGTCTCGATTAGCGGAGTATGAACGACAACTGCAGCAGTCCTTCAGGAAAAAAGACATCCCATTATTTGGGGAAATGGCAGAAAGCTGAAAAATTCTCTGCTGAGAATCCCGGTGGTCTCAAACCTGCAGTGAGCAGAGCTGCTCTCTGCAGTGATGGAGGTGAGCCACTAAATCCCAGCCAGGGTAGTATAGTATACAGCTATGTTATTATATAGAAGTATGTTATATACAAAATAATAGATTAAATAAAAATTCTAAATCAAAATAAATCTGTAGTAATTACTGTGCATCAGGCTGGAACCTTACCTGGTGTCAGAGAACTCCAGGTTTGTGACATTTAAGACTCTTTTCCTGTTTGTGCTGTAGTAATAATCCACAAATTCCTTGAGCTTCATCTTGCAATCCTTCTGCTTGGTGACATCAGTGACATCGACGCTCCGCTCCGGCCCTGCACGTGAATTCAGTGGAGAGCACAGGTTGATGGACAGCCTGCCTTGCCCCCTTTTCCACGCCTGGGGGTGAGTTAACCTGTCCAGAAACACCTCAATCTTCTGATTTTCTGACCTTTTCAGCCCTTGGATCCTGCCTGTTGCTTTCGTATGCACCCACACAGACAGACATGCACGAAAGGCCTGCATATACATAAATACCTATCAAATGGTGCTTTCGTGGTCCAGAACCTGGGAAAACCATTCCTTGATGCTACTTTGGCTGTACTGCTTATGCAGAGCTGTGGAGAGCAGTGCAGGCTGGCTCACAAAACAAGAATGACTTCACTGCTAACAACAACCTCCCACTACCCGAAAAGCCGCACCGAGACCAGCACAGCTCACGGCACGGACAACATTTTGGAATGCATTTTACGATTTCCCACACAACTAATTGTTTCCGCGGGGCAGCTGAGCTGCGAGCGCTGCCATGCCGGGTACCCACCAACGTAGTTCTCGACGTCGCTGACGTAGAAGGTGGGGGCAGGCACAGCCAGGCCCAGCCCGTCCTTCTTGGGCACCAGGATGGGCTCAGCAAAGCCCTTCTCCTCCAGATACTCTGCTGTCAGCTGGCTGCCCGGCACCTTCACCACTATGTCCTCAGCACTGCAAAAGCAAACACAGATTCAGTGAGGAGCGAGGAGCTCCACGCCGAGCTTGGGGTGTTCTGCACTTCACTGCTGAAAGGAAGGCACTGTGGAAAAGGTACATAAGCCAAATCCCCATTTATTGCAAAGCAGAAAGGACACAAAAAATCATGCAATCACTCGAGCCTTATGCTCCAGCTACTGGGAAGTCCTGAAATAACAGCTTATGACAAAAGACCATATTCCTCAGCTGTAGCATCAGTCGAGCTACCAGTGATCAGTGTTAAAGAATTAATGTTAAATGTTTCACTCTAAAGAAGATGAGGTTAAAAATGTTACCCAATCTCAAATAAACGGCCCTAGAAATGCTTTGCAAATAGTTGTAAAGTAGTTGAATAATGTGCTCAGCAAGTATTCTGCAGATCATTTTGAAGTGGCAGGGACACCTCCCACTGTCCCAGGCTGCTCCCAGCCCTGTCCAGCCTGGCCTTGGGCACTGCCAGGGATGCAGGGGCAGCCACAGATGCTCTGGGCACCCTGTGCCAGGGCGTGCCCACCCTCACAGAGAATAATCAATTTAATTGTTTACACTACTACGCTTGTTACTCCAGCACTATTTTGGTATTAAATGTTTTAGAACAGAATTACATGAATAATATTTTTTGCCTTTTTGCTCCCTTCAGTGTTCCCTCTGACCTGAGCCCCTCCCAAGCTCTCACTGGGGTTGTCATTCCCTGCCTCATGCTGGGGGTCACCAGTGATGCTCCTGGTGTGACCCCTGTCCCCTCCAGGTGCTACCATGAATCCTACCATGAACTACTGGTCCGTCCCATCTGCACATCCCATTCATTTGCTTTGCGGGAGAAAATTCCTCCACAAGACTTTGTGTCTGAGTCCTGGATCTTGCAGGCATTTCTTTGTTCTACAGACCTTCCTGTCTCAGGGGATTTCATTTGGCAGCAGGATTTTCTTATGCATACATTAATGAGTAACAAAGAGAAAAAACGGGGGGCTGTATTATTTATAACAGTGTTGGAGTGACTCAGAGATACTGCTTGTGTGACTGCAGAGGCCACCCGAGGTTACTGAAATCAGTCTGCCTGGGCCATAAATCTTTCTTAAAATGAGCTGGGCAACCTGTCAAATTACAAATTACAAAAAAAAAAAAAAAAAAAAAAAAAGGCAAACAACAAAGATAAAAAACCTTGCAAGCCCCAATGAAAATAGCCAGGCAAGTAAAAATACTGGATCCTGAGCTCAGCAAAACACAAAACACTCTGTATAAGCTGCAAAATACTTTACAGGACTGTTTTCAGTTTTTTCTTTAAGCAGCCTAAGACTAGTATCTTAAATAAAGTGTGAAATTAAATTCTCCACAAAAAGGAAGAAGTTCTGTGTTTACTTTGCCAGTCTCCAAGGATTCTTCTAAAATAATTAGTTATTAATAATTAAGGATTTATTTGGCTACAGCCTACATTAAAGAGCCAAAAGAAAATGATCACTCTTGCAAATGGCTGTGGAGCAGCCTAATAACATGTGGGACATGTCACCTAACAATTAGCACCATTCATGAGCCCAGTGAGAGAGCCTTTGTCACCCAGCGACTGAGTACGTCATTGTTCTGCCCAAGATGGGCACAGGCTTCAGCAAAGTCGGTAGAATTTTAAGAACTGGAGAATTCTACGCAATAAGTGGGTTAGTTTCTTATGCAAATGGATGTTCTAGGGGCCAAGCACACTCTGGTTCAGCCTGGAGAAGAGAAGGCTCTGGGGAGATCCCAGATCCACTTTTAGTGCCTAAAGGGGGCTTACAAAGAACAGCAAGAGTGAGTTTCTCCAGAGGCAGATAGTGATAGCACAAGAGAGAAGAGTTTTAAACTAGGAGAGATTTAGATTGGGTGTTGGGAAGGGATTGTTCCCTGGCAGGGTGGGCAGGCCCTGGCACAGGGTGCCCAGAGCAGCTGTGGCTGCCCCTGGATCCCTGGCAGTGCCCAAGGCCAGGCTGGACACTGGGGCTGGAGCACCTGGGACAGTGGGAGCTGTCCCTGCCATGGCACGGGTGGCACTGGAGGGGCTTTGAGGTCCCTTCCAACCCAAACCATTCTCTGACTCCATCATCCTTGCCTTCCCAAACCCCAGCATCTATGGAAATGCACAGGCACTGGGCTCAGCTGAGAGGAGATCTGAATACAGCTGCACAAATGTGAAAAGGGGAAGAGCCTGGGACACCTGCAATCAAACAGCACCGATTCAATCACAATGCTGTTCAATGCTTCCAGCACAGAGCATCCCCAGCCCCCCAGGAGCCCAGCTCTGCCCCTGCTCCCCGTGCACAGCAAACCCACCTGGGGAATGTCCGGCTGCGCAGCTCCTTGATGAACACCTGGCTCCCGTTCTGCACAGGCTTCACCTCCGTTGGCTGGCCCGTGTCATGCTTATGCCAATTTCTCTTCTTTTTCACTGAAAAAGAATGAATTGGACAGCTATGTTAAGTTGAAGGTAATTATTAAGACATTGGCAGGAAGGATGAATCTTCATTAAATTTCTCTCATGAGCAGAGTGGAGGAACCCCCACCACGATGCCCTGCAGATTTTAATATTGCTCTCAGTGCCCCATTAGCCAATTGTGGTGCAGCTGAAGATCCATTACAGAGCGAGCAGTGAGCATTTTGGAGCAGAGGGCAGCAGTTGGGTAATTGCTGAGCTGCAGTGCCTGCAGCCTCACACAAGCACTGGCTCTGGACACCCTGGGCTCTCACACTGCCCCTCATCCTCGCCAGGAAACTCCCTGAAAGCCCCTCGGCACAGCCTGCAGGATGGATCTGGGGGAATTACCATTCTGTGGGATTGCTGCATGCGTCAGGAATCACCTCAGCATAAAGCTCTGTCCAGTAGTGCTGCCTTTGACACCAAGTTTGATGGGATTTTAGTGTGCCCTGCACACAGCGTGGACAGGGAAGGAAAAGGAAAAGGAAAAGGAAAAGGAAAAGGAAAAGGAAAAGGAAAAGGAAAAGGAAAAGGAAAAGGAAAAGGAAAAGGAAAAGGAAAAGGAAAAGGAAAAGGAAAAGGAAAAGGAAAAGGAAAAGGAAAAGGAAAATTAAGTAGCTGCTAGAAGTGCAGGGAAGGGAATTTCTTATGGCTCAGAGCTGCAGCTGATTGAGGCCCCTTGACGGTGCTCCCAGTGAGGGATGGACACACAGGACAGTCCATCAGGGATAAAGGGCCAGCAGGAATGAGCACACGTGAGCCAGTCAGGTTTCAGTGTGGTTTTGCCCTGCCTCTGACAGCCAGATAACACAAAGCAAGAAAAACTGGTCCTGCTTTTTCCCTGAGTCAGCACTATCTCCCTCAGCTGTTCCTGCTTCCACAGTGAGCGCAGAGAAACTCACTTCGGTACAAAATCAGGTTTTTCCTCATTTGTATCATTTAAAGCCTCTGTTAATAAAATTCTCATATGTCACATACTTTCATTTTCCACCCTTGTTTTACATCATGAAACTCAGTGTTTCACCCCAAGTCCAGACCTCCTATCAAAACAGTGAGGAAGGGCAGCAGACTCCTCACGGATGGCACCCACTCCTCACTCTTTGCACGCACACAGATCCATACACTTTTCCATTAAGAAAGGAATCTGGAGGCTGGAGATATAACACATGAAATTTGGAAAGAGCAAATTTTGCTTTCCCAACCACAGCCCTGGAACAACTCAAGGAAAAACATCTCCCAGGGAGTCCATCCCAGGTTTTGCACAAAGCATGTTGGGTTTATTAGCTCCATGCAGGCTCCAGCCTAGCTGGAGATATTCATTAAAGCTGCTAGTTCTTTATCTTAATGACTCTCAGGCTTAGCATATTAATTCAATGCTCCTGGTAACAAAGGAAACAAGCCTGGCTTGAATGCCAAACCTTCCTCCTCTCCCTCCCTTCCCACCCTCCGCCGCCTCCCCCTCGCAGCACATCCCAATCCACACCTCGAGTGTGCTGATTGCACTCTGAGTACAAGTCCCAGGGAAAGAGGTGTCACTTGGCACAGGAAAATTGGAGAGCTTAGGCACGTTCCTTTACTACACACCAGACAGCACAGAGCGCCGGGAAACGAAGGCGACGGATCAGCGCCGAACGAACAAACCCACGGCAAACCAAACCTGCCACAGCCTCTGGGGAGCTCTTTGCCCTGGCACCAAGAGCTGCCAGGGGCCCAAGTTCCCCATGAACCTCCCCACCCACCTCTGCCATCCAGCTCTGCCATCCAGCTCTGCCCACCCAGCTCTGCCACCCAGCTCTGCCACCCAGCTCTGCCAACCAGCTCTGCCCACCCAGCTCTGCCATCCAGCTCTGCCACCCAGCTCTGCCACCCAGCTCTGCCCACCCAGCTCTGCCATCCACCTATGCCCACCCAGCTCTGCCCATCCAGCTCTGCCATCCAGCTCTGCCACCCAGCTCTGACACCCACCTCTGCCATCCAGCTCTGCCCATCCAGCTCTGCCCATCCACCTCTGCCATCCAGCTCTGCCCATCCAGCTCTGCCAACCAGCTCTGCCATCCAGCTCTGCCCATCCAGCTCTGCCCACCCAGCTCTGCCCACCCAGCTCTGCCATCCAGCTCTGCCACCCAGCTCTGCCCATCCACCTCTGCCCATCCAGCTCTGCCACCCACCTCTGCCATCCAGCTCTGACACCCAGCTCTGCCCACCCAGCTCTGACACCCAGCTCTGCCAACCAGCTCTGCCACCCACCTCTGCCATCCAGCTCTGCCACCCAGCCCTGCCCATCCAGCTCTGCCCACCCAGCTCTGCCATCCAGCTCTGACACCCACCTCTGCCCACCCAGCTCTGCCACCCAGCCCTGCCCACCCAGCTCTGCCCATCCACCTCTGCCCATCCAGCTCTGCCACCCAGCCCTGCCCATCCAGCTCTGCCATCCAGCTCTGCCCATCCAGCTCTGCCCACCCAGCTCTGCCATCCAGCTCTGCCCATCCAGCTCTGCCACCCAGCCCTGCCCATCCACCTCTGCCCATCCAGCTCTGCCATCCAGCTCTGCCACCCAGCTCTGCCCATCCAGCTCTGCCCATCCAGCCCTGCCCATCCAGCTCTGCCCATCCACCTCTGCCACCCAGCTCTGCCCATCCAGCCCTGCCCATCCAGCTCTGCCATCCAGCCCTGCCCATCCAGCTCTGCCACCCAGCTCTGCCATCCAGCTCTGCCATCCACCTCTGCCCATCCACCTCTGCCCATCCAGCTCTGCCATCCACCTCTGCCCATCCACCTCTGTCACCCAGCTCTGCCCATCCAGCTCTGCCCACCCAGCTCTGCCACCCACCTCTGCCATCCAGCTCTGCCATCCACCTCTGCCATCCAGCTCTGCCCATCCACCTCTGCCACCCAGCTCTGCCCATCCAGCTCTGCCATCCACCTCTGCCCATCCACCTCTGTCACCCAGCTCTGCCCATCCAGCTCTGCCCACCCAGCTCTGCCACCCAGCTCTGCCATCCAGCTCTGCCATCCACCTCTGCCATCCAGCTCTGCCCATCCAGCTCTGCCATCCAGCTCTGCCATCCACCTCTGCCATCCAGCTCTGCCCATCCAGCTCTGCCCATCCAGCTCTGCCCATCCAGCTCTGGCCTCCCAGCCCTGCCCATCCAGCTCTGCCATCCAGCTCTGCCCATCCACCTCTGCCCATCCAGCTCTGCCCATCCAGCTCTGCCATCCACCTCTGCCCATCCACCTCTGTCACCCAGCTCTGCCCATCCAGCTCTGCCCACCCAGCTCTGCCACCCAGCCCTGCCCATCCAGCTCTGACACCCAGCTCTGACACCCAGCTCTGACACCCAGCTCTGCCATCCAGCTCTGCCCATCCAGCTCTGCCCATCCACCTCTGCCACCCACCTCTGCCCATCCAGCTCGGCCCACCCAGCTCTGCCCATCCAGCTCTGCCAACCAGCTCTGCCAACCAGCTCTGCCATCCAGCTCTGACACCCAGCTCTGCCACCCAGCTCTGCCACCCAGCTCTGCCCATCCAGCTCTGCCCACCCATCTCTGCCCATCCAGCTCTGCCATCCAGCTCTGCCCATCCACCTCTGCCACCCAGCTCTGCCCATCCAGCTCTGCCCACCCAGCTCTGCCACCCAGCCCTGCCCATCCAGCTCTGACACCCAGCTCTGACACCCAGCTCTGACACCCAGCTCTGCCATCCAGCTCTGCCCATCCAGCTCTGCCCATCCACCTCTGCCACCCACCTCTGCCCATCCAGCTCGGCCCACCCAGCTCTGCCCATCCAGCTCTGCCAACCAGCTCTGCCAACCAGCTCTGCCATCCAGCTCTGACACCCAGCTCTGCCACCCAGCTCTGCCACCCAGCTCTGCCCATCCAGCTCTGCCCACCCATCTCTGCCCATCCAGCTCTGCCATCCAGCTCTGCCCATCCACCTCTGCCATCCAGCTCTGCCCATCCAGCTCTGCCCATCCAGCTCTGCCCACCCAGCTCTGCCATCCAGCTCTGCCCATCCAGCTCTGCCATCCAGCTCTGCCCATCCACCTCTGCCACCCACCTCTGCCATCCAGCTCTGCCACCCAGCTCTGCCACCCAGCTCTGCCCATCCAGCTCTCCCACCCAGCCCTCCTGCAGAGGCAGCCTGGATTCTCTCCCCAGAGCACTCTCCAGGAGGGGCTGTCTCCTGGACAGCAGCTGGAGTCCATTACACTGCATCAAACACTTGACCTTGGCCATTTTCTGCCACACTTTCTATACTTTATCTTTGCCGTGAGCACCACAGTAAGGACTAAAGGCTCATTCTCATGTGCAACAGATCCCAGCTGGGGCCAGAAAAGCTACTTTTTTTGTAATTTATCACAGATTTCTTTTTCTGCAGGTCTTTATGATCCAGATTTAACCTTGGAGGTCCAACACTGGAAAAAGGGAATACATTTTTACAAAACTGTACCTTAAAATGAGTAATTCACAGGTATACATATATTATTTCAAAGCTGTTTGTGTAGAAGGGATCATCAACTTGGATTCTTGGAAAGAATGAAAGGGTGGTCAGGCATGGGACGGGGCTGCCAGGGCGGGGTGGAGTCCCCATCCCTGGAAGTGCTCATGGAACTGCAGGACACAGCACTCAGTGCTCTGGTCTTTACAAGCTGGTGATCAGTCACAGGCTGAATTAGGTGATCTTGGAGTTTTTTTCCAACCTAAATGACTGCTTGGCTTTGAAGCCCATGGTGTTCTAGCCACGACCAGGGAGCTTCCCTAGAGCAGGGACACCCAGGAGCACCCTGTGAGCTCTGCACTGATCAACAGCCAAGGCTGGAAGCACTTAAAGCCAGCCACAGCCTTTGGCTCACTGGCAGCTCTGTAACTCCGCCGATTCCAAAGGATTTCTCCTGATTTTCACTGGGGCAAATGAGGCAGCAATCAAACCCAGCATTTCAGACTGTGCTATGAAAATGAGCCAAGCCTGCCCAAATGAAGCCCTCACATTTTCTTGAAATGATGTCAGAAAATGTTGGATGAGTATGGATGTTTTTTCCCAAAGAGAAGTCCCTACACATTTCACTAAGCGGGAATGGCTTAAAATGCCATGTGACAGGAAGCAATCTTCTGAGAGCAGCCACTGGCCGCAGTGGTAATGTGGAAAAATGTAAGGAGAGGAAAACGATTTTTAAATTTGACATCTGGAAAACATATCTGGTAGAAGGCAAGCTCCAGAAATACATGTATATTTTTAAATCCAGACAAGTTGCATAACAGACAATTGGAGTCTGTGTTTCCCTTTGCTAATCTCACAATAATTAAATCCTACCATGAACTACTGGTGCTGGAACAACTCCTACTCCTTTGCAGAGCTGATAGTGCTGGATAACGGGTCTGAACAGATTCTGGAGCAGTTCATAGGCAAAGGAAGCGACCTCCCAGCAGTGCCCAAGCCCTGCAGCAGGATATCCTCCATGCAAATTCCAGAGATGGAATTCACCAGCCAAGCCGCTCCCTCCTTCACTTCCTCCAGCTTCCAACTCCCCTGGTGTACCCTGCAAGGATGGGCTAGAGTAGAACAGCCTCCTTTCCCCACAGAACCCACGACTCTACACATTAGCAGGGAGAGTTACTATGCAGCTTGTGACCTTGTCACCAAAACTCAAGGTAAGGATAGCAATGATTTATATTTAAATAAAATTTTTGCGCTTCACTTCTTTGATGATTGGTGTTGCATGTCATTAAACTGCCTATGCTGTATTCAAAGAGAGAAAAGGAAGTGTCCTTGCTGTCCTACAGAATGGATGTTGCTCTGTATCCCCACCATGCCGCATCCCCAGAGGGAAGAGGGTCAAGGGAAACCTTCTGAGACCCTGAGCTGCCCCAGATCTGCAGGCAGCAACATTGGAAGGACATGGAGCTGCTGGAGAGACCCAGAGGAGGCCCTGGAGATGCTCTGATGGCTGGATCCCTCTGCTCTGAGCCAGGCTGGCAGAGCTGGGGGTGCTCACCTGGAGAGGAGCAGCTCCAGGGAGAGCTCAGAGCCCCTGGCAGGGCCTGAAGGGGCTCCAGGAGAGCTGGAGAGGGACTGGGGACAAGGGATGGAGGGACAGGACACAGGGAATGGCTCCCAGTGCCAGGGGCAGGGCTGGATGGGAGATTGGGAATTGGGAATTGTTCCCTGTGAGGGTGGGCAGGCCCTGGCACAGGGTGCCCACCCTGGATCCCTGGCAGTGCCCAAGGCCAGGCTGGACAGGGCTGGGAGCAGCCTGGGGCAGTGGGAGGTGTCCCTGCCCATGGCAAGGGCTGGAACTCTGCTCCAGCAGCACTTTCTGCTGGGTTGAATGCTCTGGGACACATCCGTGGATTTTTAGTTGGATAAAAATAACTGGATAGACAGAAACCTTTTAAAAAGCATCAGAATGTTGTTGTCAATTCAACTCTCCTCATCATAACTGGTATATTAAACTTGCAATCTTTTTATCAAAACTGCCATGTCTTGAATTCTGGGATGACGCACCCTAGTCTTTATAGAACTGATATTCAATTCCTGATTATAGGCTTTTGCTGCTTCTGACTGGGTTTTCCCCCTTGCCCTGAAAAGTAGGTGCCTTTCATAATATATTTTTTTTTTTTTAAGTGAAAGAAATCAAAGTATCAGACCCATCTGAGTGTTGTGCACTGACAGACTCAGAGGGTGGAGACCCTGTGCTGCCTCTTCCCTCCGGGCTTAGGAACAGTCTGGGAGTGCCTGAAATCACCCCCTCCAATCCCCAAATCATTCACTTCAAAATGATTTGTGGCTATTTGTGTAACCAGGAAAACAAAACACTAGAAAGGCTGATACTTTCAAACCACAACATTCTGTAGGGACATCCTGATTTTGTTAAGTCCTTCAGAACCAGCCCCCCAACAGGGATTTGGCCAGCTTCTCAATTTTGCCAGCTTCTCAGCTGGACCCTCTGGGAGACAGGAGCAGCTGCAGGTCATTCAGGTTTCCAGTTCACATTTGATTTTTAGAAAATCCCATGGAAATACAATTCCATGTTTTGCCCACAAAACAAACACTTCAGACTCCACCCCATTCCCACTAGAAATTTCTTTAACAATTAAGGCAATATAGAAATAATTGCTTGGGTTAAAAGTTCTGAATTTTAACACAACGGGAGTCACTTCCCAGTCATCCCTTATTTCACACTAAATACAAGGTCATCAGGATTCCCTCAGCTCCAGCAGATGAGCACGGTGCTCTTCCTCTGCAGGATGCACTCAGGTTGCAGAGCAGCAGGATCCTCCCTGGCACTGTTTCTTATTTATAATAAGAACCATTATAATAATGGTTTTCAAGTAAAGCATTTCATCTTTCACAGGGATTGGTTTCTTTTCTTTTTTTTTTTTTCTCCATTGTATAATAGAAAGAATTTGTGAATTAATCTGACCAAAGCAAACACATCCCACGATTCCTTCCCAGACAAAACACCCACTGAGATCAACTGTCGCTTTTGCTCAGGAGAATCCTTTTCCTATGAAAGAAATGCAAGAATTGGCACCCTCAGTGTATCCTACAATTTTGACTGACACTGAAATCGCTGCAATTCTACATCCAGGCCAAGCACAACAAACTGCTTCTTACTCTTCTCCTCTGCAGACAGAAAACCCCACGTAGGTTCCAAAACTCCCTGTATTAGCACTTAGCTGCCTCCACAGGGTTTTTCTAGCCCACATTACTGAGTGTGGGCACAGTTCAGCCAAGGAAGGACCCTCAGTTGTTTTGTGGGGCTGGGGACTGCAGTTCTCCAGGTAAGTGCCTGCATGAGCTCACACACGTGCCTAAGGCTGCAGCAAAAGCTCCATGATCTAACCTGCAGCTTCCTCCCACCAACATCTTTCCTCACCTCCTGGTTTGAATTCCAGTATTTGTGGCACGTGATACTGAGGTGTGCCTTTGGTAATGACCAAAACACAAAGATCCTGTTGTTCAGACATCCCCACCCTGCTGCATGTCAGGGACTGGCTCACAGGGGTACTTACAGGTCGACTTTCCGTGGGTTTTCTCACAATTTGGACAATGATAGATGTCAATGTCTGGTGCCTCTTCTTCTTCCACACCAACACAGCTGGAACACAAGAAGGTAAATCTGACATCAGCCCGACTATGCCCAAGCATGCCAATAAAGAATACAGCCCCACGTGCTTGCCATGCAGCTGCACTGACAAGCAGCACCCTGTACCAGCTTTGGGGCCCTGTACACTGGTACACACTGGCTTTTGGTAGCCTATATTCCTGAGGGCTTCCAAAAGCTGCCAGCCAGAAGCCCACCCAGTGGCCCACTGTGGAACTCCATGAAAATGTGGCAGAGAGACCCAGAGATGTTTTTTTTTTTTCCCCAAGGAGACTATTTTGCACCTGCACAGAGTTCTCCCAGCACCGTCCCACACAAACCCGATTAACCAAACAAACACACCTTCACAAAGTATGTGTGGGCAGCTGTGAAGCACCAGAGGGATCTTGGCAAGGGATACCATGTGCACAGCTTCCACAGGTCCCACCTCTGCTGCAGTGCAGGAGGATGAGGAGGTGGAGCAGACGCCCAGCCCAGCGCTCCCACCGAGGTGGGTTTGGATGGGCCACACCAGCAGCAGCCCTGGGCACGCCCATGGACAATCCCTTGGGAGCACAGGCTGGGCAGGAGCCAGGCACACAGCTGAGCACTGAAGCACCCAGGACAAGAAGCTGCTGCGCAGTGCCAGTGCCAAGCAGCCAGCCAAAGAATCCAGGCGCAGCGTGGCCCTGTCCTGGCCACGGAGCAAGGGCAAAGGGGGCTCTGCCCCTGCTGCCTGTGTCAGCAGCAGCCCAGGCTGCAGGGCACCACACAGGGAAAAGGGGAAAAGGGCTCTGCTGTGGGATCCATCCCTGTGCCTTGGCTCCATGGGAGCTTAGCTAGGCGAGATCACCCACCAGGGGCATCACAGGCACCCTAAGCTCCTGCACGAGGAAGGCTGGATCACACCGTGGCCAGAGCTCTCCTGGGCTTTCTCCATCTCCTGAAATGCCTCCCCAGTGCTCTGCAGGGAGCAGGGAGCAGCTGCCAGTGCTCTGAATCAGCAGAGAGCACCTCTCAGTGCCCCTCAGCTCACAGAGAACAACAGCACTGCTTTTCTGCCAAGGAAAAGGCATGGGCAGGGGTCACACAGTGCCACCTCCACGCACAAGGCCACATTCTGTCTCCTGGCATTCCCCAGCAGGGCTGAGCACTGACGAGAGCAGGAGTTCAGGGTTTATGGTTCCTGTTTCTGCACCGAGGAAGCAGAGCAGAGGATGGCTGCTCCAGCCCAAAGCCAGGCAGCAGAGTGAGCCAGTTCCACCAAGCACCTCCCAGAACCTCTCAGAGCATTCTCGCTCCGTTCAAGCCCTGCAGGACACCAGTGTGTCCAAAAATCGTTCAGCAATGGGAGAAATTCACACAGGGTGGACACAGCAGCAGCACCTGGTGCTGGTCCAGAAGCAGGAAAGCCATGACCTGGGTGCTGATAAAGGAGGATAGCACACAATCCTGTGCCCACCCTCCCATGAGAGTCCTGGACCCACTCCCCGAGGGCTCTGGGTGCCCCTGGCAGGGTGTGCAGGTGTCCCAGAGCCGACACAAGCGCACCTGGGGCAGGGCAGCAGCTGCTCAAATGCGAGCCCCCCGTGCCAGAGGTGGCTTTGAAGCCCTGCTGACCCCGAGGCCCTCGGCGGCGCACGTCACCATCGCAAACCACAGACACACCTGCTGCACAGAACAGCAGCAACAGCACCGGGGCTGCAACCACGCTGGGAAAGGCCAAACTAGCTAAGATACAGCAGCACATCCTTTTTATATCCATTGCAACTGTTGTGTCAGAATGAGATCCTGCCAGAAACCTTGGTAGATACGGTGGCCTCTTGCAACTGTCAGTGTGGGAGCCAGCTCCCTTCAAAACAAAGAGCCCAGGGTGACAGAAGATCTGCAACTAAAGCCAGAGACACTCTCATCTCTGTGAAGTCACACTGGGAACAGAAAACATTATTTTGGATTTTTTTTCATTAAACAGCAGTATTTTTTATTTGAAAAAATACAAAATTATTGCGTGTCCTTGGGAAGCCAGCACAGAAGTTTGCCAACAGGAAAAATCACCCTCACAACTATCCAGTCCTCAGAATCCTGTGCATATATAGAGAAAAAAATCAGATGGGTAGAAAATACCAGAAAAAATAGTAGAAAAATACCAGATTAATCAGTAGAAAAATCAAACAAACCTTGGTAGATTAGGGCAAGTGTAAGAGAATGTAGAAGATTCCTCTACCCACAAAGCTGTGTCAGCTGCTTATGCCCCTGGATTCAGCTGGCTAAGCTCAGTAAAGGTATGGATTAGGCTCTCCACAAGAGCTTGAAAACGCTATATTTAGCTAAAGTAAGGAGATGAGAACCTTGGCACGGCACGGGAGGAGGTTGGAGCAGCTGTGGCACAGGGCAATGGCTGCAGCATGGTGGGAGCCATTGTTCTGAGAGAGTCAAACATCTGACAGAACAACCAGAGAAGTAAAAATAACCAACCTCAAACTCCAGCGGGCCCCTGCAAGACACACTCAGCTTTTCCGACTACAGCACGGCTTTGGAATAAGGTTTGGCCACTTACAGCTCCTCACAGGGAGAAGCTGCTGCCCTCTCTGTGTGGGAAACTGGGAAATGTCCAAGGGATCTCCCAGCTGAGCTGCCTCGGGACATCAGGAACCAAAATACCAACCCACTCCAGGCCGTGCTGCTCCTCTCAGCCAGCAGAGCTGGGCTCTCCAGGCACTGCCTCCAGCAGGACTGTTGGTGCCTTCCACATGGATATAGGCACAGGAAACCAAATTCCCACCAAAAGCTAAAGCCAGACTGCCAGACAGCCCAGGCAAGCATTCCTGCCAGCAGAGGAACAAGGTTTTCCCTGTTGGTTTCCTTGTTGGTTTCCTTGTTTCCCTGCTGCCTGTGCCGGGTTTACAGACAAGATTTGGGTGGCAGGGGGCCGTGACTGAGACCCTTGGGTTGGTCTCTGCATTTCCACCTGGGAACAAAAAGCAGCAGGGGACTGCCAGCTGTGGTAGAAGCAGAGCCTAGTTCTGAAGCATCTCCTACCCAATTCACTGGTTTTTCTCAGGGTGGCTAATCACCAATAATCTAGAATGAAAGCATTTCTCCAGCTGAAGAAAGCCAAGTCACCTACAGTGACTGAAGAGCGTTCTCCCCCTCGGCCCCTGAGGTGCAGCACAATTGGCACTCTGTGGTTTGCAGCTATTGGGGTTTCCCATGGGAACACTCACTCTGGTCCCTCCAGGCTTTTATCTCAGCCCCATTTGCTCAAGGGAAACATCAAAAAGACTCAAACCAAGCACTTGAAAATGATCAGATGGGGCTCAAGGCAGCAGGGATGGGATCACAGCCAGTGCCTGATCACAGCCAGTGCCTGATCACAGCCAGTGCCTGATCACAGGGGATGTTCCTGGGATCTGAGCAGTGTGTTTGGGATCCAGGCAGTGTGTTTGGGATCGGGCAGTGTGTTTGGGATTGGGCAGTGTGTTTGGGATTGGGCAGTGTGTTTGGGATCCAGGCAGTGTGTTTGGGATCTGAGCAGTGTGTTTGGGATTGGGCAGTGTGTTTGGGATTGGGCAGTGTGTTTGGGATTGGGCAGTGTGTTTGGGATCCAGGCAGTGTGTTTGGGATTGGGCAGTGTGTTTGGGATCTGAGCAGTGTGTTTGGGATTGGGCAGTGTGCTCAGGATCCAGGCAGTGTGTTTGGGATCGGGCAGTGTGCTTGGGATCCAGGCAGTTTGTTTGGGATCCAGGCAGTGTGTTTGGGATCCAGGCAGTGTGTTTGGAATTGGGCAGTGTGCTCAGGATCCAGGCAGTGTGCTCAGGATCCAGGCAGTGTGTTTGGGATTGGGCAGTGTGTTTGGGATCCAGGCAGTGTGTTTGGGATCTGAGCAGTGTGTTTGGGATCTGAGCAGTGTGCTCAGGATCCAGGCAGTGTGTTTGGGATCAGGGAGTGTGTTTGGGATGGGGCAGTGTGTTTGGGATCCAGGCAGTGTGTTTGGGATCAGGAAGTGTGCTCAGGATCCAGGCAGTGTGCTCAGGATCCAGGCAGTGTGTTTGGGATCCAGGCAGTGTGTTTGGGATCCAGGCATTTTGTTTGGGATCCAGGCAGTGTGTTTGGGATCCAGGCAGTGTGTTTGGGATCCAGGCAGTGGGCTCAGGATCCAGGCAGTGTGTTTGGGATCCAGGCAGTGTGTTTGGGATCCAGGCAGTTTGTTTGGGATCTGAGCAGTGTGTTTGGGATCCAGGCAGTGTGCTCAGGATCCAGGCAGTGTGCTCAGGAGCAGGATCCCACAGTGCCAGTGTAGGACCTGGGTGCATTACCATTGTCAGGGAAGAACCGAGAAAAGCTCCCAGTAGCACTGTTGAGTTAAAAGGAAAAAAAATTTGGCTTGTTTAAGGACAGAACCACAGAGCCATGGAATTGTTTAGGTTGCAAAAGCCCTCAAAGACCTTTTAGTCCAGCCATTGCCCAGCACTGCCAAGGCCAGCACTGACCCATGTCCCCAGCGGCCACATCCACAGGGCTGTTAAATCCCCAGGGATGGGGACTCCAGCACTGCCCTGGGCAGCTGTGCCAGGGCTGGATAACTCTTTTGTGAGAGAAAACCCTTCCCAGACACCCCACAAGGCCCCTCCCTCGCTGTGCCATGGCCATTGATGCCCGAGGGGCTGCAGCCCTGCCAGCAGGAGCTGGGGATGCGCCTGCAGTGCAGGGCAGGGATGCGGGATGCTGGAGCAGCAGCCACCACCACCTCTCACAGCCCAAAGAGCCTTTCTGCCCAAACACAGCAAAGATGGCCTAAGAGATTAATTGTCCTGCATCCAGGAATCTTGTTGGAACAATTTCAACCAACCTAATGGTTGATTTTTAAATGGTCGTTAAGTGATTTAACTCATGTTGAGGGAGTGTAAGACTAATTTGATAATGAGTTAAAAGGAAATATTATTAAAAATGTATTTAAATTTCACCAAAACTGTTGTAGGGAAAAAAATAATAATGACAAGTAAAGGCTTTGATATTGCAGCTGTTTAAGCTGATATCTCACCCACGTTACACAGACTTAAAGGAGAATTAGCACATTAGAAGCTTTTGCAGTCAGAGGCTACAAATTACATTTTTATTAGAAACTCTGCCCTTTGCCACTTTAAAATGAAATTGCTTCTGTGTTCGCAGTGAAGAGATGTTCAAGTTTCAATATTCTGATAAAGTTAACAATGATTTTTTTATTATGCAGGCAACACTAATAAAAGGTGAGTGAACTAAACTGGTTTTACAGCATGAATGTTTCTGGCAACCTTGGGTTGTCATCTGCAGGGAGGTGACATTTTAAGTAGCTTCAGGAGAAAAATTAACCCACATAGTGTCTGTTCTATCAAAACCATGTCACCTCCATTATCAACCAGAAGACAGTATAGAAAAATATGAAAAATAAAATAAACAAGAAAAAGACTCTTAGATGGGGAAGAAAATCCAATCTCTAAAAACAGAAATAGAGCTGAAGAAAAAATATCGGCTAATATCCCTTCCCTTCCCTTCCCTTCCCTTCCCTTCCCTTCCCTTCCCTTCCCTTCCCTTCCCTTCCCTTCCCTTCCCTTCCCTTCCCTTCCCTTCCCTTCCCTTCCCTTCCCTTCCCTTCCCTTCCCTTCCCTTCCCTTCCCTTCCCTTCCCTTCCCTTCCCCTCCCTTCTCCATGCCAGCTCATGAGGACAAATCATCAAAGGTCTCTGAAGCTCAGAGGAGCTCACAGCATTTTTACAGGTCCCAATTAGCGATCACCCTGGGCCCGTCCCTGGGTGTGTCACCAGTCACAGCGTGCACAACAACGCTCCTCCTTAACAAGGTGCAATTTCACTTACTTCTGTAATTTGTACAGAAGACACCTGTCCAGTTCCAGGAGCCTCTACCACCTAGACAAAGCCATAGGTGCTGCAGAAAGCAGCACTGTCCAGCAGTGGACAGGCTCACACTTCATGTTTTGATGCCAGGCCAAAGTTAAGTGTCCATCCCAGCGCCCAGAAATGCAGCAGCCAACAAGATAAGTTAATAAAAGAACTAAAGGGGAAAGAGCGAGGCTGTTTTGAGAGCAAGGAAATGAGTTGTTCCATGAGTTCATGTCTTCTGGGCTGCTGTCCTGGTGGCTTTACAGGGTGAGAGAGAACTCTGACCAGAGCTCTCTCCTGTGTGCTCTCCAGTGTCCCCAGAGCCTTTTCCTAAGCAGAAGGATTTGTCTCATCTAATCAGTCACATGTTTTCACGAAATAGAGATTTTGGAGAGCTGAGGACTGCTGTCAGCTAGGGTTAAAGCAAAGCAGCGAGCTCAGGAGTCATTCAGGAGAACAGGGACACAAGCTGGTGTTGCTCCAGCAGGAGACCCAAGACCAGGGAGAGCAGGAGGAACCCGGGCGCTGGCGTGGGCACAGGGCTGAGCGGGCCCTGCATGGATGTCTCTAATTAAGGCCTAAATGAGAGAGAACTCTTTGTACTGGACAGACAGGGTTTCACATCACCTCTCATTCACTCACAGAAACACAAGTGTGGAGAGAAAGGGGTGGGAGAAGGGAAAAGGGAGAAGGGAAAAGGGAAAAGGGAAAAGGGAAAAGGGAAAAGGGAAAAGGGAAAAGGGAAAAGGGAAAAGGGAAAAGGCCTCCTCTTGCAAACTGAACAGCATCTGCACAGTCCCTGCAAGGAGCCCAGCAGCTTCAGCCACACCTGGATGCAGGCACAGGGACAATCCCCACTGCTTATCAGATTGCTTGAAGTGCTTTTCATCCCAGGAAATGAGCTCAGCTTTTTGACTCGGTTTCCCCCCTGCAGGCAGCAGCCCCCCCCAGCACCTGCCCCACGGCCCGAGGCTGCTGCTGTGGAATGGACAAACTCTCATTCAGTGCTTTGGAAATGTCCAGCTCTGAGCAAGAGCTGAGCTCTGCTGCCCACACAGACGGCTTTCAGAGGCCTCATAAAATCATGGAATATCCTCAGCTCAAAGGAGCCACAAAGACCATGGAGCCCAGCCCCTGTCCCTGCCCAGACCCCCAACAATCCCACCCTGGGCATCCCAAAGGCTCCTGCAGCTCTGGCAGCCTCGGGGCTGTGCCCATCCCTGGGGAGCCTGGGCACTGCCAGCACCCTCTGGGGGCAGAGCCTTGCCCTGAGATCCACCCTGACCCTCCCTGGCACAGCTCCAGCTGTTCCCTCAAGTCACCAGAGACTCAGAGCCTCCAAATAAGTAAGGAGATATTTGTGAGGGCTGCAGGGGCCTCTGCAAGTCTGCACTGCTCTAAGGGCTCTAAGGCTGGCACATAACTCTCACTGCCATCACTTGAATCCCACCAGTGAAACATTGTTCAGGATGACCAAGGTTTGTAGGGAGCCATCTCCTGTGTGTGTTGAAATCAACAGCTACAAAGACAATCTGACAATGCTCCTTCAAACCAAGCAGTTCTGATACCAGCATGAGATGAAACAACAGCAGCAAAGATGTGCATCCACCACAACATTCCAGATCCACCAAGACAACTGGGATGTCTTCCTTCCATCCTTATTTCTGGGCCTTGGTGAACCACTATGGTTATTTCTGGGGCGGGCGAGAGGAGCTCTGTCTTCAATCAGAAACTGAGACCAAAACAAAGCCAAAGTCCACTTACAGGGCAGGAGCCTTGGGCTGAGGGCTCCTCAAGGGAAGCCCTTGTGTCCCAGCTGGGGAGATGCCCACGGCAGCAGGGCTCTGTCCTTTCCAGAGCACATCTGCTGCAGGCCCCTGAGCCACACACACACAGGTACAGCTGGTGACTCTGTGCTTTGCCTTGCTATAAATAATAAGGTTTCATTTCCTTCACAGAGCTTTTGATTTGTTTCCTTTGGGAGACTCACGGGTTATAATGGCATTAATTCCTATTTGCCAACCTTGTCCTTATAAATGAGGATCTTCATTAAAGGAATGTTAAGCGATGAGTACTATAATTAGGACAGATTTAAAATGCAGTGTGCCTAAATCAGAGACTACCTAAGAAGTTATCTTTTTTATTAAGATATAATTTGAAGGAGAATTACTGCTTAGTTTAGAATGAATTACATTTTCCAACAAGCTCTTCTCACTGAGGGAATGTACAGAGCAAGGAAAAACACCCTGCTGCAGAAGTGAAGCCCACTCTGAATCCTGATCCCTACTGCTGGCAGATGACTCTCTCATGAAACACACGTGGTTGAAAAGTGCTGGATGAGACTCTTTTCCCACTAATTATTTTATGTCAACTCAAAATTCTATTCAGCCTGCTGTCATGTAATTGAAAATAATTAAAGACTTAGAGAGTGACCCCAACAATCCATCACACAATTCCAGCTGACTGCAATGCCTGTCATCCTCAATGACCTCAGAGGCAACACCTTGAAGAGGTGAACACCTTCACCACTGACTGGGGAGAATGTCCCATGCCCTTTTTTGCACAGGAACATATCATCTCCTGCCCTATCCCCTGGCAGTGCCAGCCCCATCCCCTGGCACGTGGAAGACCTGAGCTGGGCACAGACACCTGTGGAGCCACCGCTGTGCCAGGTGCTGCTGCTGCTGCTGCTGCTGAAAACTGGGCTCAGCCTGTCCAGCAGAGAACCTGCTCAGCCCTGTGTGATTACAGCTGCCCTGGTGTTTGTTCTCCTGCTCAGCACTGGGTTTCCCAAAAGCAGATGGGAAATAACCCAAGAGGGAGGGAAACAGAGAAAGAGAGTGGTAAAAAGCAGGAATAAAACAAAACTGACGGAAAAAATTGCCAAGCCCAAATTAAAGGTCCAAAATTCTTGACCCAAAAGGTCAAGAAGTCCATTAAACAAACGGAACAAAAATATCTCTCCTCTCAAAATCATTCTGTTATGTTTCATTTATTCCTTGTGTAACTTCACTCAAAGAAGTGGCACTGGTCCACAACAGAAATCTGGGCACATGCAAAACTGAGCAAGAAGGGCTCCCAGCCTGGGAGCAGGGCAGGTGACAGAGCAGATGACACCACTGTGCAGGCCAGGGCATCCCATCCGGGCCCTGAGGTGCTGCAGGAGCTCCCGGCCAGGGCTGAGCCAACAGGCTGCAGGTGTGAGAAGTGAACTGGTCTGCACATGCCTTGTCTCTGCTGCTTTCTTGCTCTCTCCCACTCCTTTCACCAGCCACCCTCTGTTCTCTGTGTGCGGTTTCTATTTCATCTTCAACTGACACGCAGGTGTCAGCCAGAGCCACAGAGGCAGCAGAGCTGACACCCATCCCACTCAGGGTGACACCATCCACACAGCTCGGCTCTGCTGCCCCACAGCTCCTCAGGGCTGCACCTGAGCACACACTGCACTGGGCAGAGCTCAGAAACAAAGCAGTGAGCAGCAGGCAGCACAGAGCCCAGCTCAGCCACAGTGGGCAGCAGGCAGCACTCACCCCAGGTCAGCCACAGTGAGCAGCAGCAGGCAGCACACACCCCAGGTCAGCCACAGCAGGGGCAGCGCAGGGCCCTGCCCACAGCTCATCTCCCCAGCCCGAGGCACTCAGCCCCGGGACCAACACAGCAGCCCCTGCACCCGTGGCCCACACAGGACCCCTGGCCCAGCAGAATGACAGAATCACAGAATCACTGACACTGGAAAAGGATCTGAAGGACAGGGAGTGCAACCGTTCCCCAGCATTGCCAGTGCCACCACCGATCCATGTCCCCAAAGCCTTTCTGCTCCACGCCAAGGGAAGCAGCAGCTCCACACCCTGATGGAGCCCACAGCACTGGTTGCCAGTTTGCTCCATGGACTAGCCTGACACTCACAAGCTCCATCTCCTCAGGCTGCCATCCCCACAGGACACCCCCAACCAGAGCCTCTGCCAGCAGAGTCACCTCTCCCATGGGGCTTCCCCATGGCTGAGATCTACACACAAATGGGGTGCACACCAAGGTTCTGCTGCCGAGGTCACTGAGAGCTCTACAGAGCCAAGGGCACTTGCAAGGGGAGTCCTGCCCTGGGGCTCTGCCCAGGTGCAAACGCTGTGCCAGGTTTGTGGCCACGCACTGGAAAGTGGGCTCATGCACAAAACTGCCCTTTACCCTTCCTGCCTCCGGCTCCCAGCTCATCCCAGTCTGCACAGACAACTCTCCACACCCCTAAAAACCTCCTTTTCTATCTCCAAACATACTGCAAAACTTCTCTATGGAATTAGTGCTTGGGTTGATCAAATAAATCCTCGTTTATCTGCTGCACATAATTGGGGGCTGGAGTGATGGAGCGGATTCTCTCACACACACTGAGGCAAGCACAGCAGGAAACAAAAGATCCCAGGAATGGACTGATTTTCATGAGCACTTCCGAAGCCACAGGCTGTATTCTGCCCAGTGCAGAAGGGAGTAGGGAAGAGAATTGTCTCAGGGAAAATAATCCTTGAATTATTGTATGACCAACAAAACTCTGTGATATTGGTGTCTCAGCACTCCTTCCGCAGGCAATGTGTCACCTCAGCTGTTGCCCACTGCTCCACGAGAGCTCCAGGAGGGAACAGCCCCCGTCAGACCAGCCTTGCACAAACCCAGCACAATTCATCCTCCACAGAGAAGTGCTGGAATCCAGGCTTCATGTGTTTCCACTCACAGGGCACCTTCTTCCCAAGCACGGGTCAAACTACTTTACAAAAATATCTACTATTAGCATGTGCCTTTTGTTCCTCAGCAAAAACCAACCAGTGGCATTGTATAAAAGAAATATCACCCACCCTGGAAAAAAAGAAATCAACCAAACAGAAATAAATGAAGTTTCTAGATTGCAGCAACCTGCACCTACTGCACAGCCCAAGTCTTTGCCAGCATCACACTGTTATGTGGCCTAACTAGAACCTGTGCATGCCAGCAACAAATCTGTTATTCAGAGCTGCAATTCAGAACCCCCAAAATCAGCCAGGGCTCACTGCTCAGTTCCTTGAGACCCTACAGAATGAGGTCTCAGTTTCAAGTTTCAGTACAACACATCACACATGAAGAGGGTGGACGCTGCCAGCTCTCTAACCAGGATGTATCAGAACCCGAGAGACCAACAGAGCCAACTCCCAAGGCAGACTGGCCACGGCAGAGTGAGCCCTGGCAGCCACAGCCCAGCGTGGCAGCACTGCCAGTGACACTGGATTCAACCTCAGCCTTTCTCTGCTGGCCCAAGCATCTGAAGATTATAAGCATCTCTATCAGGAATGGCACCCCACAAGTGGCAAGGCAGGCAGGCCACCTTCCTGGGAGAGCCCCACAGCAGAGGGAACCCCAAAAGCTGGGCTAAACCTAAGCCCTGAGGAGCAGCAGCCAGGATCAGCTGTGCTGCAGTGCAAACCTGTGTTTACCAAGCACTGCTCGGTAAAACATTCTTTATGCTCTGCCCTCTGCAGTTCCAGGAATTACCTTTAAAAATGAGCACATACACTCCAGGAAATCGGCCTGCAAACCCTTACACACTCACTGCAGCCTTGCCCTGACCCTGCTGTTCCACTTCTCCCTCCAACAGGAACATTACTGCAAATAAATGCCACTGCTGGAACATCAGCTGTGCAGGACACACAACTCAGCAAACCCCTGTAACACCGGCCCGTTACAGACCCACACCTGCAACCAACGCTTCCCTCTGGAATTCCTGATTTTGTGACTTGTCCTCCAAAAGCCACAACACTCTGAGCAGCACCACTCCTTGGCTTTCATGTTCCCCCTCACTCCTCCTGAGCATCTGCTCCCCCTGCGTGTCACATCCACACCACACGTACAGCAGGAGCAGGCTGGACATGGGCAGTGTCCGACTAAATGGCAGATAAATGCAAATAAAATAAACACCAGCAAAGCCACAGACATCGCTGACTTTGTACGGCAACACCTACCTGTACCTGTGTATTTACACATCCATGTATGTATTGATACACATTAATACAAATCTGAGTACTGTGTGTGTTTGATTTGCTTTAATTGTGACACCCATTTATATAACTTACTTTTAAATCTGAGGTAACTTATCACTGTAATTTGCATAAGCATGCTCAGATCTTGCTAAAAACACTGATCAATGGTTGGTTGTCCTTTTCAGTCACAGGACCATTTTGATGTATTCTTTATAGATACATATAAGTATATAAACACATGGCAATCCTGACAGTACCCCAAAGTTATCTTTTCATGCTTTGTTTTGCATGGCAAACACTCTGAACCAACTGCAACGCTCACAGGGGAAGCTCCAAAATGAGCAGATAGTACAACAAGGAGGGAGAAGGAACAGGAATGGTTTTCACTGTCATATTTACAAAGAACTTACTATATTAAACCCAACAACCACACAATTAAAGAATGATAAATTATTAACAGAACCTTCAAACCATTCTTGGCTGTTCCTTTTGTTGACACACATAACCCGCTCTTGTACCTTAATTTCATTTCAGCACTTCAACTACATTTCCAAAAGATTAACATCAAATTTCAAATGACCCAATTACAGCTTTATCACATTTTATTCCTATTTCAAGATGCAAACTGGCCTTGTACGCCCATGCTGTGCTCTGTGTGCTCCTCCCATGCCATTCTGCACCATCACCAACCCAGGTGACAGCAAAGGGTCCCCTGCCCACGGCGTGCTCAGCACTGCCCCATGTGAACTCAGCCATGGTGGGGATGGTCCATGGGGATGGCATGTGTGTGTGGGAGTGAGGGACAACATCCTCGATAGAGAGAAACAAAGAGAACCTGTGTGGTTAGAAAGAAAACCATGGCAGCAACAGCCACAAATCACATGAGTGTCCTTGGATAAGGCATTCAGACTGGGCACTGGGCTGGTATGAAATGATGGACTTGTAAGGATTTGCTCCACCTGGTCACTGACAGGGAAACCCCAACAGATTTCTTTACCAGCCAGGATTTTGCACTGTGGAGGAGCAGCGACAGCTCAGGATAAACACCCAGTGCCACCCAGTGCCACTGGCAGTGAGTTGGCAGTGGAGATTGCTGGTTGTTCTGCTGATGTAAAGTGCTCTTGTCTTCAGCTGATTCAGACATCTGCACATCAATGCACCCCGGCGGGAACACGGCGAGGTTTAAGGTCCCTCCCAGTGCAAATCATTCTGGGATTCTGGGATTCTGTGGGAAATCATAAATTTCCTCTTTTTCTCCAGATACTCTTCTTGCCTTTTTACAAACACCACATGAAGTGCTAATATTCTTTCACTGCTTGTGACTTATCAACACAAAATTAGAGTTCTGCCCTGCTCTTCTCAAAGGAAAAACCTTACCCGACTGAACCCTTCCAGCCCATGCAGGATGTGCTCCATAAGACACTCCTTAAAAGCCCTCCACAAGACATCCTTCCTTTAAAAAATGGTTGTGGCATTTTCTGTGACATTTCTGTCCCACAGAAGCCCTGTGGCATGAGCAGGACCTGGAATGCCAGCAGGCCAGTGCCACTGAGCCTCCCCATCAGCATGGTTTGCAGTTCAAGCAATCAGTTCTGCTCTGAGAGGGATTTCAGAGCTCAAAGAATGCAAAGGAACACAAAATTCAGAAGGAACCATGCAAAGGCTGGCAGGTGGAGGCCGTGACTGCAGGCAGCCAGACAGGCTCTGCTCCCACTCACTGTGAGATTCCAGGTAAGTGCTCTTCAGAAACACCTCCTTGACACACGTTTTCCTTCCTCAAACCATTCACCAGCTCTCACACCACAAAAAAGAAGAAATAATTATTCTGAAGATCATTTGTGAGTGCTTTGTATCTGAAAAACTTCCTTGCAACAAAGCATAAAACAACAGTTTTTCTTGTTCTAAATAAAAAGTCCCAAGCAACCAAAAAACCTCCAACTAAACAACAAAACATGCCCACCCTCCCTGCAGAAATCCTTCTGGGAAAAAGCTTAGGTCTGAGAACTTAAAAACATGAAGGCTTGGCTCATTGTTGAACACTACAGGCGGCAGCAGCCCTGACTGCAAGTGACATGTTGAATGGATCGTCCCCTACAGCCCCTTGCTTTGGAAGCATGAGGAACAACCCCAGCTCCAGCTCATTCCAGCCCTTTGGGTACTTTTCGAGTAGGACTGTAACTGAATTCCAGCACCTACTTCAGTTCAGCAATTTTTAAATGGAAAAATTTAGCAGTATGGTACAAAGGGACTTTGATGTATACTTTTGAATCTGAGGTAACTGAGGTAGCAGCCAACAGCAGCTGAGGGCAGCCCCAGATGGTGCCTGGCAGCAGAAGGCTCTGCCCAGCACCACCCTGGGTGCAGGACTGCTCCTCACACCACCACCTCACTCACAGCACACATTTCCTGACCTGCTCCCCTCTCCATGCAGTCTGCAAACGCCGCAAGTGAACCTGAAACATGAACTCCCACTTGTCAGTAACTCCCAGAGCATCCCTCAGGGGCAGTGGGCTGTGTCCTGCCTGCAGAGCAATGTCCCCACCTTCCCTGTGAGCTGCTCATGGGGAGCAGGAACAGCGCAGGAGGAGCACACAGGTGATCACACCCAAACCCCCAGGGCACCTGGGATTTAAGGTGTTCCTCCGTGGGGCTGAGCAGGAATCACTGCTGTGCAGCCAGCCTCAGCACTCTGCCTTTCACAGGAGGTGTTTGGGCACAATTGTCCTGTTCTCTGGCCAATCTGGTGCAACGTCAAAAAGAGGGTAAAACTTGATAGAACTGGAAAATGCCACAGGCACTGACAGTGCTGCAGGAGAATGGTCCTGCAAAGCCTGGCGGGGCCCAGGAGCGGGGCTGGGGTGTCTCTGAAAGCATTTGCTCAGTTCCTAACAGTCCTGTGCAAGTCTGTGTCCAAAGAACAAAGGAAAAAAATGTATCTGAGTCCTTGTGAGCCCTCTCCATCCATTTCCAGCAAAGTGTCCTGACACACTGTGCCTCTGCCTCTGTGCTCCAGTCTGTGATTTACAAGCAGCATCAGGAATAGTAACAGTTTCTCACCCGCAGCTGCATTTCTCCCCTCTGGTATTGCTCATAGTCTCCTGCAGTTTCACTCCCACACCTTCCAGCCATGCTTGATTCCTAAGGACATTGCTGCATCCATGGGCAGACACCCATTCCTTCCACAGCACCTGGAGCTGGGGCTGTGCAGCAGGGCCAGATGAGCACGGGGTGAGAGGCTGTGCTGGGGAGGCTGGGACTGAGGGCTGGGGAGCAGCGTGATGCTGCTGGGCTGGGATGCAGCCTGTGCAGGAGGGATGTGCTGCTCTGGGCTGAGATGCAGCCTGTGCAGGAGGGATGTGCTGCTCTGGGCTGAGAGTGCAGCCTGTGCAGGAGGGATGTGCTGCTCTGGGCTGAGATGCAGCCTGTGCAGGAGGGATGTGCTGCCTGTGCAGGAGGGATGTGCTGCCTGTGCAGGAGGGATGTGCTGCCTGTGCTGAGGTGCAGCCTGTGCAGGAGGGATGTGCTGCTGCCTGTGCTGAGGTGCTGCCTGCTCCCATGAGTGCTGGAAGGACAGAGCTGTGGGCAGGCATCCCTCAGCAGGAGCTGCTGTGCAGCCACCGCAGGCGCCTTGCGATTCCACCAGGCTGAACTTTGTCACTGTCCCGTGCAATAGTCTAAAAATTTCTTAGACTAATAAACTAATAAACATTGGGACAAATCATAAGTGGATGTGTTGCCTTTCCCTCAAGAGCAGCTGTGCTTTCATTTGGCCAATGTGTTTGTCCTGATGCAAAAGAGTTGGTGGATAAGAGTTCCAAATACTGCCAAGAACCACTTTGGCAGTAAAAGCTGTGAATTCATAGGATCTTCTCAGAACACATTCGAGTGTTTTAAGACCTCCTCAGCCATCTCAACAAGAGCAAAACCACCTCTTTTAGAACAAGCCCCACATTCACCTGTAAGGAAAGAGCATCCTCACCTTTTCCAACCCTCCACCCACCTTTTCACCTTCCAGTGGGAGTTTCACTGAGAGGCAATGCCAGAGCAGGAATTAGTCGAGTCTTTGGGATGATGAATCCCTTATCAACACCTCAGTGCTCCAAGGCAGGAGCAGGGATGAGAGAAGAGGGTCAGAGGGGGCTCCTGCCCTCCCAGCCTCGGCACCTGGGCTCTCTTGTGGCTGCTGCTGGCACCTCTGTGACTCGGATTCCTGAAGTGACCATGGAACAAAACACTCAGCAGCCCCACGTGTTTGCCATTCTTCACTCAATGACTCCTCATTCAGGTATCAGGCGGACAGCTTTTTTTAAATTCTTTTTTTTCTTTCTTCAATTCCCTGGGAAACATTTCTGGGGTGTGAAGGAGCTCATCTGCTGCTCACACACTGTCCCCATGGCCTGTAAGGAGCTGGGGGTTCCAGAGGTCCTGCCTGCTCCTGGCCAATAAACTGCTCCTTCTGGCTAAATGAGAGTACACTAGAGAGCCTCCACATTCCTTAGTAACTGCTGCAATCAGTGCGAGGGTATTCAGTGATCAGAATGGAGAGGAAACCCCAGGTGGACAGGATGGTGATCAGGAGACACCGTCCCTGTTAACACTCGAGCCCAGCAGCAACAGCACTGCACCTCCTTTTGCCCACCTGCCCCAAGCCAGGCCTTGCTGAGAGGCTCCATAAGGACATTAAATCTCACTTACAACCTGGCTGTGGGGACTGTGCTCCTGCACAATGATCCTGGGCTGTTCTCTGTGCTGCTGCTGCCACAAGGGACACAGCACATATGGCACAGGAACAGCATTCCAGCCAATTTCCACATTTCCATTCCCTTCCATTGAGATGCTAACAGCAAAAATGGAGGTTTAATAAAAAATCACAGCTACTGATATCTAGCAGAAATATTTCACTTCTTTTTTTACTTGTTACATCCTTCCAGTCTGCCAGATGAGGCAGTTGCTGTTTCTGAGAGTAAATGTACTGTGTATTTTGCAAAAAGAGGAAAACACGATGAAATCCATGAGCAATTCCATAAAAACAATAAGGCAGCTCTCACAAAGTTCCAGATTACTGGGTTGACAATTGCAAACAGGAAATTTAAAAATATCTTTGTTTCTGCAATTCTGGTTTATTTTTTCCTGTCAAAATACACTATTGCTTAACTTTCTGCTTGTCTTGACTACTTGCTAAAACAAATGGATGAAGCACTAAAAACTGCTGAATATCCCAGGAGAAGTCTATCCTGGTTGGCTGGGAAGCACAATTACACGCAGGGAAACTCAGCACCCCCACTCCTGCTCTGCCTGCAGGCACAGGACTGAGCCCTCACCTGGAGGAGCAGCAGCCATCAGGTTTGGGGACGTGCCTGAGAGGAAAAGAAGGAGCTCCTCCATGGGCTGCAGGCTGTCAGCCTCTTCCAAAGGCCCAGGAGAGTGCAACAAGGAGGGACTTGCACATCCCTGCATGTCCTGGGCTGTGGTCCCAGGGCTGAAGAGCACCAAGCACCAGAACAAAGCAGGAGGTCATGTGTGGGGGCCTGAATATATGTATTGTTATGGAGAGAGTCCTTGTAAGATCTGTGGGTCCTAGTCACTCCAGACGAGCTACAGCTGTGAAGTCCTTAGCTCGTGAAGGTAACTGGAATAAATAGGAGTGGGTGGAGAGCCCAGGAGGAGCTCCAGAGAGGACACAAAGGACTGTGCTGCAGAGAAGAACAGCTTGGTACAGTGTGGGACCTGAGAAATATGGAATACAACAAGAATACGACAACTGGTGACCCCGGCGTGATGAAGAACATTCAGCCAAACATTGAAAGAAGGTATGGAACCCCTTGACATCACAGAAGATAGGACAGCTGAGAGCTGTGGCAGCCAGAGAGCTGGGACTTTAGAATATCATATGGCCTTTGAATTAAGGAGCTGTAACAGCAGAAAGCTGTAAGAATATGGCCTTTAAGGAAAAGAGCCTTGGAACATCTAGGGATTTGTATGTGTTCAAGACAGCTGAGAGCTGTGGCAGCCTGAGAGCTGGGACTGCATGTGTATTATAATTGTTAAAAGGGGGGGAATGTGGGGCCTGAATATATGTATTGTTATGGAGAGAGTCCCTGTTAAGATCTATGTACTGTAAGATCTATGTATTAAATCAGTGGGTCCTCATGGAGAGAGTCCCTGTAAGATCTGTGTGTGGGTCCCAGTTACTCCAAGCAAGCCACAGTTGCACAGTCCTTAGCTGGGCAGCAGCTGCAGCTTGTGAAGGTAACTGGAATAAACAGGGGTGGGTCAGGAGCCCAGGAGGAGGCCCTGAGAGGACACACGAGGAACTGTGCTGCAGAGAAGAACAGCTTGGTACAGTACGGCACTTGAGAGATATGGAATACAACACGAATACAACACTCATGGAATCATGGAATGGTTTGGGTTGGGAAAGACCCTAAAATCATCAGGTGCAGCCATCCCCCCAGCATGGCCAAGTGCAGCACTAACCATGTCCCCAGTCTGAACTTCTCTTAAATCCATCCAGGGATGGTGACTCCACCACTGCCCTGGACAGTCTGTGCCAGGCATGAAAACCCCTTTGATGCAGAAATTTTCCCCGATATCCAACAGAAGCTTCCCCTGGCACAACCTGAAGCCATTTGCCTCAAGATGTTGCAGCCTGGTCACAGCACACTGCTGGAGACCGTGGTCCCCAGGACAGCCCTGCCCCTTCTGGGGGTGGGGAGATGCTCAGCCTTCACACAGGGTGGGGACCAACACCCCAGGAAAAATCTTCATGAGAGACCTGGTGAGATTGGCCAAACACATTATTGCCATTATATTGTATACCAGAGGGACTTGGATGCAACAGCCAAGTAACATCTAAAAATAGCCATGCATAAAGTTGTAAAATGGACTGTGAATAGGCTATTTTTTTTTTCAGATAAAGGAATTACTGGAAAGGAGTTACTATTGGTATCCATCAGCCAGTGTAAGATCTGATAATGCACACCCACGTTACAGAGTTATCAGTCACTGATAAGATGCATGACATGGTCACTATGAAAAACCCATGTGATTGCAAAGCATCAGCTCACCTGCAGCCCAAACAAACCTCCAGCACTGCTTCAGAGCACCTTTATAGGACACCCCCAATGCCACAAACCATGTTTCAATAAAATATTTTCAGAACAGTAGACCCACAGGCTGCCTTACAAGAGAGGGCTATGGGGGCAAGGAGAACACACTCCATTTTCAGTGTAAGTATATTACACTGCTACTACAAAATTTGTATTGGTCAGAAGGAAGGAAACACATTAAGGTAATATTAAAGATGGTGGCCTCTGAGTTTTGGAAAGCCTTACAGTGATTGTATAACACTTTTTCTCTTCACTGGTATCTCCCCATATGTAGTTACATCCCTTTGATAATTTTTGTCAAGACATCTTTACCCATTTCCTTTATTATGGAGGTATTCAGCACTAAGGAAAAAGTTCACCTTTGCTTGCAGAACTCATTTCTCTGTTGTGACATGGCTGATAATGCTGCCATCCCACTAATACTGAGCTCAACAGGTACCCAGGTGCCCACAGGGCTGCTCACATAACAGGGCACCTGCAGGCTTGGGCTGCTGGACAGAACTCATTAAACCACAGCATTTTGTCTTTTTTTAAATTAAACATGAGTTGCGTTTAATATTTCTAACATTTTATCCTTCCAGAGGTAAAAGCTGGGTAAGAACTTCTAGAATTAGAAGAATCTTTATATACAAAAATCTTCTGTGATCTATTCTGGCTCTGAGGCACCAGCAGGTTCATGCAGGCCTTTCCACACTACTGTCCACTCTTGGTATTACTTAGACTTGGATTTTCCAAAGCATTCTAGTACAGGCATTAGCATGGCTCGTTCATGATCCCTGTTGTGGGCAGGCCCCCAGAAAAACTGAGCCTGTCATTCACCCCAACTAACTCTCCAGGAAAAATTGAAATAACCTGAGATTTTTAGCTATTTGAAAGACTTACACACTTTGGTCCTATCTGAACTCAGCACATGAAAGGAAATCATTCTGGGCACAGCTTGATTAACCTCAGGGATTCCCTCTGCTGTGAGAAAACCAAAGCAAATAGCATTCTAGTTTTAGGATATCCTCATCTTCAAATTTTACCCAAATTTCCAAATTTGCCCATAGCTAGTGATAAGCCTGCGTAAAAGAGTGGAACTAGATGCTGCTGTGTAAAATCAGACCTGTTTTTGAAAGGGAAAATGCTGAATGCTCTGTTATGAGCATAAAATCTGCCCACACACCGAGTTTAGCTTTGCAGTGTAGCAGAGAAGAGCTTTTCTTAACCCAGCCACGTTCACTCTGCGTGCCAGGGCATCCTGAGTAACTCCCACCATCACTTTGGGCTGCTCTCACAACTGCACGAGCTGCTTTTGGGTAACTAAACCTTTTACTGAGTTATTGACCACTGCTAGGCCTGGAGCAAGAAGGTTCAAAGTTTAAATATACACGGGGTAATAAAATCCATACTTGTTATCTCATTTAGTGAGCACGATCCCACCCTACGGCACCAGGTGCGGGTTATAAGAACAGGTAACAAAATACTGCAGAGAAAATGAATAATTTACCTTCCCTCACCTCCAGCCGTAATGAGTAGCCCCGTACAGATTTCTCGTTGAACAAACCGGTACAAAAAGGCTTGCCTTGTCTGGGATACAGGGCTCTGTAACCTTGTAACGCAGTTTCCATTGCACATGAGGCACTTGGAGAGCTCTCACCATGCGCAGCTTTCCCCAGCCCCCAGAAGCTGCCCCCAGGGAGGGGGATTGGAGGGAGCCCCTGCACAGGCTCAGGAGCATGGACAGCACGGACAGCCAGCAGCAGCACCTGTGCAGCATCACCTGCAGCAGCACACCTGCAGCATCACCTGCAGCACATCACCTGCAGCAGCACCACCTGCAGCAGCACCACCTGTGCAGCATCACCTGCAGCAGCACACTTGCAGAACCACCTGCAGACCTGCAGCAGCACACCTGTGCAGCATCGCCTGTGCAGCATCGCCTGTGCAGCATCACCTGCAGCAGCACCACCTGCAGCACCACCTGCAGCACATCACCTGCAGCAGGAGCACACCTGCAAGCTGAGGAGAAGGCAGAGCTCCCCCCAGCACAGCGCCCCTGTCCCACGCCCCCTGTGCCCCAGCAGCTGCCCAGGGCCCTGTGGCACAGCTGGCATCAGTCCCTGCATCCAGCCAGGCCGACCCTTGAGGCAGCAGTGACCCGTGGCAGTGCTCAGTGTCGGCTTCCTCACACATCAGGACCTCTCCCTCTTCCTCCTCCTTCCCTGGCCCTCACAGAGCCAGTTCCCATGCCAAGCAGTGGGCACCCTGGCTGTCCCTGCTGCCTCAGACCTGCTGCCAGGCACAACAACACCAGGACCCCTCCTCAGGATGGGACCCAAGGGGACAGGAGCCAGCACGGGCGATGGAGGGGCCAGGACATCCCAGAGCACCAGCCTGGCTGCTCAGAGCCGAGCACTGAGGGGTGTGAGACCTCCCCAGCCCAAACAGCGACACCAGAGAGCACCTGACCCGGGACAAACAGCCCTGTGCCCACTGCGGCATCTCTGTCCTTTGCCTCTAAGATCATCCCTGGCCTTGCCAGACAGCTGGGAGCAGCTCAGGCAAACAGAGAGAACAGGAATCACCGAACCTCAGCTCCACAAGAAGTCACAGGGCTCCGTGAACACACCAGCAGCTCCAGGGCTCCGCACACTTCAGCGCATTTGTCCCAGAAGTGGAGTGGGCTCCATTGCCCTGTGCCCAACTTCTAAACTACACCACACGAGCTTAACACACTTTAGGTACTTTAAAATATCAATTTGCCACCAGAACTGCTGAAGTTGCCACAGAGACGTTGCCCAGCCTTAGATGAAAGGGAGACTGCGACTGCTGCAGGGATAACCCATGAAAAATATTTATTTTAGATATTTGGGAACTCATGTCAGAAGGGAAACATGAAAACACCTGATCTGCTTCTACAAAACCAAACCAGAAATTACCTGTTTTTTTCTGAATTGCACACTGTACATCATGTTGAAAAGAAACAGAAGTGTGATTAAAACACCAGGCAATCCTCCCGAGCGCTGTGCGGCTGGGCACACTGGCTCATGTTTGGTTGCCGAACCTATGTAACATTGTATTTTTTGTTGCAGTACTATATAACATTGAATATTTTTGTTGCAGTTTTGTGTAAATGTTAACATCAGTGCTTTGAGTGTCTGGGACAGACACGATTTAATACAATTAAATCCTGATTTTTTTTCTATTTATTTACTTATACATTACCAAAAAAAAGCAAACAGTGTCATGGATAAACTGCTTGCTCCTAATACTCCATGAACTTCTCTGATACAATTATCTCAGGCTTTGACACTTTGAGAAGTAAACTCAGTTTTCTTTCTCTAAAAATCAATCTCTGGGCACTACTATAAACGAAGGAAAAAGAGTACAACACCCCCCCCCAGCCCCAGCAGCACTACAAATCATTTCCGTCCCTTATGCCACAAAATTAAACACCTTTCCTCTCGCTGCTGACCCTGAGCTGCCCACAACAAGATCATTTGGTTGATCAGCTCCAAGCAAGGTCTCTTTGCCAGTTTCAATGGAAATTCACCATCCTGGGCAGGCAGCTTACCTCCTGCCGCTGTTTACTCTTCAGCAATTCACTCTGCCATTACTTTGCCTGAAAATCGTAATATTTTCATGTCTTTAAAGTGTCTAAGTTTCAGGTGCACATGCTTGAGGCTTCTCTCCAGCCTCACCTCAGCGTCTGTGCCCGATGGCACGGGCCAGCGCGATTCCTGCGAGCTCCTGTCCCGGAGCCCGTGCGGAGCTCCCTTCCGCCAGCACCGCCACCAGGACTGTCCATTTCTGTATGTCCCTTCCTGCTTCTACACAGCTCCCACTGTAAAGGGTAGAACATCGTTCCGAATGTCACAGCCAAGCGTCTGGAGTCCTTTATTCTGCGCACGGCGGATCCGCGGGTGCCCCGGTGCCCGCTCGGGCAGAGCCGCTCGCCGCCGCCTCGTCCGCCGGCTGTGCGGGGACTCTGCTGGCCGTGAAAGAGCACAGCCCAACCTGACCGGACCCCTGGCGTGAAAAGCGCTCATCCAGGTGATTTACCTGATTTTAATCGCACTTTTTACACTTCAATCATTCCTGGGGAATCGCTGCCATGCCGCTGACACTCCATCCTCCTCCTCCTTCACATCCGAAGGGAGCGAGGGGTCCTGTCGGGGGGCTGTCCCCGCGTGTGCCCCCTTTAGCCCAGTGCCCACCGGGCGGCGCGGCGGCTCTTGAGGCTCTCGGTGCCCCCCGAGTCGCCGCCCTCGCCCTCATCACACCAGGCGCCACCGAAGTTCCGCCGCCCGCCGCAACTCCGCCGCGGCCGCCCATTGTCTGCGCGCCGGGAGGCGCTTTGGGGAGAAACGAGCCGAAAAGCCGAGTCCTGCGCCCCGCCCGGCCCGCCCGCCGCTCCCCTGCCCGCGGCCCCGCCACGGCAGGCCCCGGCTCGGGGCAGGGCCGGGGGTGCGCGGGGGTCCCCGGGGGCGGGGGCGCTGCCCGGCGGGGCCGCGGGGCGGGCGCTGCGCCAGCGAGGGCTCCCCCGCCCGCTGCCACCGCCCCGCCCGGCCCCGGCGCCCGGGGGCTGCTGCCAGGGCGGCGCTCCCCGCGGCCCCCGGCCCTCCCCGGCACCGGGGAACCCCGCGGGAGCCGAGCCGCGGTGCCCGAGCCCTGCCCGGGCGGGAGGCCGAGGCGCGGGGGCCGAGCCCGCTGACAGCGCGGCCGAGCCCCGCCGCCGCCGCCGCCGCCGCGGCCCCTCGCTCCCCGCCCCGGGCCCGGCTCCGGGAGGGACGCGGCGCGGAGCCGCGGGCGGGCGGCGCAGGGCGGCCCCGTCCCCTCCCCGGGCGCGCACAATGGCCCCCGCCAGCCCGGGGCTCCGGTGTCACCGCGGGGGGAGCAGCTTTGTGTCGGGAATGCGGCCCCGAGCCCACAAAACACACAAAACCAGCGCGCGGGGAGCGCGGGAGCGGCGCCGGGAAGCGCGGCTCCTCCTTCCCCGCTCCGGGAAGGCCTGCGGGAGGGAGCGCGGCGGCGGGAGCACCGGGGGCGGCGGGGCCGGGGCCGGCCTCGGGGTGCCGGGCGCGGTGCGTTACCTGCCGTGGAACCAGTCCTTGCAGGCGTCGCACTCGATCATGAAGCGGGTCACGTCGTAGGGCAGCCGGCAGATGCAATAGACGGGCACCGTCGCCATGTTCGCGCCGACCGCGCCGATCCGCTCCGCTCGCGGCCGCCCGCCCGCCCGCCCGCCCGGCCGAGCGGAGCGGAGCGCGGCGGGGCCGAGGCGCCGAGGGGGGCGGCACGGGGGAGGAAGGGGAGAGCGGAAAAACAGAAATAATGCAAAATAATAAAAAACGCTATAAAACCGCGACAGCGGATTTAGGGCTCCAGAGGGGCGGGCGAGCGGTGCCGGAGGACGGGGAAGCGCTGCCCGGAGCCGGGGGCCATGGCCAGGTCCCGCCGCCCGCCGGCGCCGCGGGCCGGGGCTCTCTGTTGTTGTTGTTGTTGTTGTCCCTCCAGGATGGTGATTCCCGGTGCTCGGCGATCGCGGCGGTGCCCCCTGGTGACAGCCCGGCGCGGCCTCCCCGGCGGGCCCGGCCTTGCGTCAGCCCGGAGGGAGCGGGGCCGAGCGGGGCCGGGCCGGGCGGAGCGGAGCGCGGCGGAGCGGGGCTCCCCGGTCGGGGCCGGGGCGCGGCGGGGGCTCGGCGGAACGCGCGTGTTTTTGTTAACCCCCGCCTGCCGGGAGGGAGCTGCCCCCAGCCGGGGGGGGCCGGGGGGCGGTGCGGGGGCACCGGGAGCGGGGAGCGCTCGGGGGCTGTGCCGAGGGGGGGACCCCGCTCGGGGTGTCTGTCTGCCACGGCGGGCAGAGCCCAGCCAGGAGCGGGGCGCTCCGGGCCGCCCCAAGGGCCAGGGAGCCCCGAGAAGCGGCCGCAAGTGCGGAGCGAGCCGCGGGAGCAACGCCCGGCTGGGTGTGCGGAGGGGCGGCCAGACACACAGCGCGCCCGGTCCGCACCAAAGGCACCCAAAAAAACGAGCTTCTTTCTCTTCAGTAACATGATCTTAGTGGGGCTTTAACCACCTGGGGGTTTACTGAGGGGTGGAACGAGGGTGATCTTAAAGGTTGCCTCCAGCTCAAAGCACCCTGTGATTCTCTATTTGTATAATTTCTGCTTTTAAAGTCACCAGCTCTGCTCACAGCAGCCCTTTCCCTGCTGTGACTCCCAGGGGATGGTAATGAACACCTTGTGCCCACCAAGAACCAGATCACAGCAGCATGTGGGCTGTGGGGGCACACTGAGGCCCTGAATGACCATGAACCCCAGCACTGCACAGCCCCAGGGACCTCCTCCCGTGCAGAGGCCAAAGAGGAACACACAAAGAGTGTGAGCTGGGGCTGAGGATGCCGAACCTTGCTGCCCTGCCATGCCAAGGCTCTGACAGGGGTTAAACAAACAGGCCGGGGGCTTTTGGAATAACTTCTCTTCCCAGAGTGTTCAAAGGCCAGTGGCACTTTTCCCTGAGGAGCAAGATCTTCCTACAGAGTGCTCACAAAGGGCCTTCCAACCAAGGTGGGATTTTAACTCTCTTACAGTGGATTCAGCATTTTGAATCCATTACATTTGGTGGTGTGGCAGGGCATTTGTCTTTGAGCAAAAAACTAAAACTGACATATCTCAGACTTTCTTCATCTCTCTACAAAAACCCTCAGAATCACCTGTGGAGGAGAAGAGTGATTCATGAAACCAAAAAACTTCAGTTTCAAGTTTGTCTGCAGAGAGGCAGCTGTTGTTGAATGGCCGAAGAGGGGCTGTCGGGCCATTGCCGGTGCCCACTGCAGGCACATGCCACAGGCAGGACTGTCACACACAGGGCTGTGTGTGACTGCCACACTCAGCACTGCCACAGGTGACCTCTGGCACAGGTGGAAGTGCAGTGACACGGTGGGAGGCCCCAGGCGTGCGTCCTGCACTGTCACTTGGTGCTTTTGAGTGTCTCAAAGTGTACCAAGGGACCTGTTTCCTTCATCACCATGCACCATGTAAGAACCTGCCCCCTAAAACCACCCCTCTTTTAAGTTTAAATCTATTGGTCATGGCTTTAATGGTTCAGAACTTCAACCGGAAAGTAGAAGATCAAGTCCTGGGAGTACAGCAGGATGGCTTGGGAGCCATCACAGAGCTTCAGACACCTTTACACTGATCCTCAATGCCAAGGACATCTCCCCACACCACTCAGCTCAGGGTGTAAACGAGCCTTAGAGACGGGCATGTCCTTTGGTACAGGACAGGCTTTGTGCCTCGGCACACTCTGCACAGCAGCAGCTGCAGCCTGAGGGGCCTCCCTCCCTTCCTGGAACCAGTGTTGGCACATCACAGAGCATGGAAGCACAGGGCAGATCCATGATCTTTGAGGCCTCTTCCAAACAAAATGACTATTCCCCGAAGCAGCCCCTCCACACCACTTTCTGTGCCCATGTTCCCCCTCTCAGCTGTTTATGGGCTTTGCTCACCCAGCCCATATCAGCTGTGAAGAATTTTTCTCATTCATTTTCCTTAGTCCCACGAGCATCTCCATGCAAACAGCTTTATTTCCCAGGCACCACCCGAATTCCAGTGTTATCATGTCCCAGCTGCTGCAGTGGGTGAGCCAAACCCCTGGATGCCCGGGGGGTTTGGTGCTCCCTACAGAGGGCAGCAGGGCCATGCCTGAGTGCAGCCAGGTGCTCCTAGGGGCTGGAATGACATCCAGCTCTCCATTGTCCATTGCTGGCCCTCAGGTGATGCCATGCCCAGCAGCAGAGTGGTGTGTCTGTGGTTTTACTCCTGTTTTTATAGTGCCCATGTTTTTATGGATACTGCCAAGTGCCACAGTCAGTTGGGCGATGTGTAATTGTGCCGGAGGATGCTGGAGCTGACACTGCATGGAAATGCAGAAGCTCTGTTCTGGCAGCTCAGGCATCTTACTCATTGTTTTAACAGGGATTAGTAAATTAAGAGACTTATGGGTGCGGTTGTCCCACTGTCCTGAGCTCTCCATGAGCATTTCAACCCAGAGGGTGCCTAGCTGCCCTTGGGAGGGAGGGTGAGCCATGGAGCTGTACCCAAGTGCCTCAGCAAAACACCATTTGATCAGAGTTGTTCACTGTTTGAAATCTTGAAGTGCATTTTAATATGTATTTTTAAACTGACTGGAAAAAAGTGGCACAGGCCCAAACAGAGGGCAGTGACCCTCACAGTGTTGCTGTGCAGGGCCATGAGCATTCTCCAGCCCAAAACTCCACAAAAGAGGGAGACATCACTGCCTCAGGCTGATCCCCACTTATTTCATCTCTCGCTAGGGATCAGGACACTTCCTGAGGCATCAGAACATTCATGTTTCCCAAATTCAAAGCACCCAGGAATTTCCCAGGTAAAAGAGACTTTCAAGTGTTTAGAACCTTTTCTATTTGCTGACAGTTGTTAAGAACAAGAAACTGGAGTAAGATAACAGAGAAATAAATCACTGTTAGATGAGTCCTCTTCTCCCATCCCATCCCATCCCATCCCATCCCATCCCATCCCATCCCATCCCATCCCATCCCATCCCATCCCATCCCATCCCATCCCATCCCATCCCATCCCATCCCATCCCATCCCATCCCATCCCATGCAGTCCATTCTTCCAGATCTTTCTGGAAATGGTTCAGAGGGTTTTGAGGGACATGAGTGGTTTTGATCACTTCCTACAGCCAATGCTCACTCCTCAGCCTCGGTCCTGTGCCTGCACTGGGCTGTGTTGTGCTTATCTCCAGGGGCTGGAACAAGGATGTTTGTCTCAGGAATGCGCTGCCCTCCCTCTGCATCACCCCTTCTCCAGACACATCTTGTTCTTTTCCAGTGGGGTGTTATTACCAACAATCCTTGGTTGGCTCCACAGCTATTCCAGCTATCAGTGCTTGAGACACACACATTACTAGCCCGTTATCTTCTGGGATCCTACACTTCATCCCATCTCTGTCCAATGGGTGAGACCCGCCTGTACTTGGTGGGTCAGTGCGACCAGGCTGGATTCACTTCTACGGCTTTGGGTGCGATCTGAAGGATCACACAGACTCTCACCGCCGCTGGTACGGCCATCTGCCGTGGGGCTGGATCTGCTGTGGGGCTGGATCTGCTGTGGGGCTGGGTCACTGCTGTGGGGCTGGGTCACTGCCGTGGGGCTGGATCTGCTGTGGGGCTGGGTCACTGCCGTGGGGCTGGATCTGCTGTGGGGCTGGGTCACTGCCGTGGGGCTGGATCACTGCTATGGGGCTCGGTCACTGCCATGGGGCTGGGTCACTGCTGTGGGGCTGGGTCACTGCCGTGGGGCTGGATCTGCTGTGGGGCTGGATCTGCTGTGGGGCTGGGTCACTGCCATGGGGCTGGATCACTGCCGTGGGGCTGGATCTGCTGTGGGGCTGGGTCACTGCTATGGGGCTGGATCACTGCTGTGGGGCTGGATCACTGTGGGGCTGGGTCACTGCCATGGGGCTGGATCTGCTGTGGGGCTGGATCTGCTGTGGGGCTGGGTCACTGCCGTGGGGCTGGATCACTGCTATGGGGCTGGATCAGTGCGGGGCTGGATCAGCGTGGGGCTGGATCACTGCCATGGGGCTGGATCTGCTGTGGGGCTGGATCACTGCTATGGGGCTGGGTCACTGCCGTGGGGCTGGATCACTGCCGTGGGGCTGGATCACTGTGGGGCTGGGTCACTGCCATGGGGCTGGATCACTGCTGTGGGGCTGGATCACTGTGGGGCTGGGTCACTGCTATGGGGCTGGATCAGTGCGGGGCTGGATCAGCGTGGGGCTGGATCACTGCCATGGGGCTGGATCTGCTGTGGAGCTGGGTCACTGCTATGGGGCTGGGTCACTGCTATGGGGCTGGATCTGCTGTGGGGCTGGGTCACTGCTATGGGGCTGGATCAGTGTCGTGGGGCTGGATCAGTGCGGGGCTGGATCAGTAGGGGCTGGATCAGTGCAGGGCTGGATCAGTGCAGGGCTGGATCAGTAGGGGCTGGATCAGTGCGGGGCTGGATCAGTGCGGGGCTGGATCACTGTGGGGCTGGATCAGTGCGGGGCTGGATCACTGCGGGGCTGGATCAGTGCAGGGCTGGATCACTGCTATGGGGCTGGATCAGTAGGGGCTGGATCACTGCGGGGCTGGATCACTGTGGGGCTGGATCAGTGCGGGGCTGGATCAGTAGGGGCTGGATCAGTAGGGGCTGGATCACTGTGGGGCTGGATCAGTGCGGGGCTGGATCACTGTGGGGCTGGATCAGTGCGGGGCTGGATCACTGTGGGGCTGGATCACTGCGGGGCTGGATCAGTGCGGGGCTGGATCACTGCAGGGTTGGATCACGGTGCTCCTGGGCACCGGCAGCTCTGAAAGACGTGCATGGCCTCATCCTCATCTCGTCCCAGCGCAGGAGCGATGGCTGCACGTCCCATTCCCCATTCCCATTCCCCATTCCCATTCCCATCCCCATTCCCATTCCCATTCCCCATTCCCCATTCCCATTCCCCATTCCCCATTCCCCATTCCCATTCCCCATTCCCATCCCCATTCCCCATTCCCCATTCCCCATTCCCATTCCCATCCCCATCCCCATTCCCCATTCCCATCCCCATCCCCATCCCCATCCCCATCCCCATCCCCATCCCCATTCCCCATTCCCCATTCCCCATTTCTCATTCCCCATTCCCCATTCCCCATTCCCATCCCCATTCCCCATTCCCCCTGCTGGCTGCACCAGGCACTGGGGCTCCGTCGGGCGGTCCCCAGAGCCGCTCACTGAGAGGGAGAGCGGCTCCAGCCGCGGGCAGGGCTTGTCCCAGCCCCCGTAACCCCGCAGCCCCGGCGGCTCGGAGCGGGCACAGCCCGGGCGGCAGCGGCGCTCCCCGGGCCCGCCCCCGCCGGCGCGGGCAGGAAGAGGCGGAGCGGCCATGGCGGCGATAGCGATGGCGGCGGCGATAGCGATGGCGGTGGTGGTGGCGATGGCGGTGGCGATGGCCCTGACGGTGGCGATAGCCATGGCCGTGACGGTGGCGATGGCCGTAGCCGTGGCCGTGGCGGTGGCTGTGGCCGTGGCGATAGCATGGCGATGGCCGTGGCAGTGGCGGTGGCGAGGCCTTCCTGGGCCGGGGCCGCCCTGCTGCCCTCCCCGCTGCCCGGACACGCCTCGCAGGCGGGAGCCCGGAACCAAAGTGGGCCGGGACGCTGCGCTAGGAATGCCCCGAGCCGAGCCCTTCCCCGCTGCCCTGCCCTGCCCTGGCCTGCCCTGCGGGGACCGGGGAAGGCCGGGGGCCAGCCCGCACTGCCGGGGACGGGCTGCGGCACACGCCGAGCATCGCCGCTCGTTCACACGGACGGGTTGTGAGGGAAGAGCCCCGGTGCTGTCGCTGATGGCACAGAACGGACAGTGGCCCCACTTCCCACCCAAAGAGTGGATTCTCCCAGTTACACTCTTGTGTTGGAGCTGGCTAATGAGATACTGCTCACACCGGGGCTTTCCTTACCGAGAAGGTGGTCAGACCCTGAATTATGGCCCTGGAGAATGGGTCAGTGCCCCAAATTGTCAGTGTTCAAGGGGCAGTTGGATTATGTCCTTAAAAATTGGCTTAAATTTTTGATCAGCCTTGAAGGGATCATGCAGTTCGACTCAATGGTCCTTGTGGATCACTTTCAACTGAAATATCCCATATTCTATTTCTATTTCTATTTCTATTTCTATTTCTATTCATAAATTCAGGTGTCAAAGATGTTTTCCAGGAGCAAGCCCAGGCAGCGGCCAGTCATTCCGTGGGCTCACCGATGCTGGGGTCAGCTCAGCTCTCTGTGAGAGGACTGTGGCAGTGCTAAAGGCATCTGTCCTGCAGGAGCTGCCGGGACAGCAGGCAGGAGCGCCGTGCTGGTCCCGAGGGCTGCGGGGTCACAGAACATCGCTGGGCACCCACACCGGGACTGGCACTGCCACACGCACCACGGCCACGCACCTTGGCTTTGCTGGTGCTGGCTATTCCATGCCAGCTCCCAGTCTGGACTTGAAAAGGAAGCCTGCTGGGCAATGGGACAGGGCTTGTCCTGCAGCTGCATGAGAAGCACAAGTGGGAATGCTGTCAGAGCAGAGAAGGGCTGGCAGGGGGCGAGCCACACTGCACGGAGCAGGGAGGGCAGGGATGCCACCCCTCCGGCGGCTGCAGGGGGATCTGTCTCGGGAAGGAGAGACTGACTGCTGTCCCTTGTGGAAAACACAGCTGTGCTTCGGGGCAGGGCAGGGGGAGCTGTGCCCACTGCTCGCCCCAGGCTGTGTGTAGCTAACACAGCGAGCAGACAGGCACGGCAGGGGAGAAAGCCCCTCGGCTTACACAAGGTGTAGATCTGCAGCTCCTCGTGTTCTGCCACTTGGATCTTGTGTAACAGACTCATTGGATCCCAGCTCTGTAGAGGCATTGCCCACCACTCTCTCACTGCCCACCCCCAACAACCTCTGTGAGCACCTGCCGTTCTTTTCCTTTAAACAACTGCCCCGTTATTTCTGGCTCATTTGCATCTCTTCACCCATCTGACATTTAAAGGTGACATCTAAAGGAGCTGCACACACCAGCAAGCCAGGGCATGACTCCAACCAGGTGTGGTGTCCCCCAGCAGCGAGTGAATCACAGAATCCCAGACTGGTTTGGGTTGGAAGGACCTTAATGCCCCTCCAGTGCCACCCCTTCCAAGGGCAGGGACACCTCCCACTGTCCCAGGGTGCTCCAAGCCCTGTCCAACCTGGCCTTGGGCACTGCCAGGAATAGGGCAGCCACAACCAAAGGCCATGCTTCCCTTCTCTGCCTTTTAGGAGGACACCAGAGATCCTGGCAACTCAACCACTTGACTTGGGCATAGGAAAAACTTTTATTTACATGTTAATTAAAAAAATACTTGACAAAAAAGGCATACAGTATTTTATACTAAAAGAATAAAGATTTTTATTAAGCACTGTAAGTTGCATTCAATAGCCTTCAAAGACACCACACCACAATCCATCTACAACCAGCCAAACCCAACAGTAGTTCATTCTTGCACAATCCATGAGTTGGGGCAGAACTCCCTTCAACTTACATTAAGATACCTACTTAGCTCTGGCGGGCAGGGAATGGGGAATTACACCTCATTTCTGATCACTAATGTGTGATGAAGAGCATCAGGAGAATTATATGAAAACGAATATAAAGAAATGATTCTGATTTTGAAGTACATTAAGTTTGGAAACACTAACAAAAACATCAAAATGATACAGGTATATTTGCTTATACTAAATTCTTGATGGGAAAGTTCTCAAGAACAAGCCATTTGTTTCCTGCTACAGAAGGGGGGTACTTTTTTTTTTGAAGATCAAAGCGTTTTTTTTTTGTTTTTCACAGAATTTCATATTTGCTAATATGAAGGCATAAAACAGCAACAGAGAACAATAATGCATACAGCAATGAGTACACCAGGGTAACGTTGATATTCAAAACGGCTAGATAATTTTTTTTTTAAGTTTTAGAATAAATGCAACAGAGGTCAATAATCACAAAATTTTAAGGTTAGAGCAAGATCAGTCAATGACTAAACATAGTTAACATCTTTTATAGGACTATTACTGATTATTAGCTTTTTTTGTTTTGCAAATGGGCACAGTACTTGTAAGAATGGAAGAAAGAGGACAATAACATGCATAATATTAACTACACACTTTAAAAATCATGAACCATGCAGAAGTTTAGCTCAAATAGTAGTACTAATGGTCTACGTCTGATTCAAAACCACATAGTTCATTGATCACGGATGCATGGTATTAGTCACAAAAAGTTTCCTAACACATTGTGTTTGTTTTGAAAGGTCGTTTGCATCTTCTATGATTTCAAGTTTATCTCCGTTTAACTCGCTCGTAACATATGTATGATGTCTATTGAACTCAGCAGAACTGCAGTGTTACTGAGAATTGGTAGTTTCGAGAGTTTGCACATTTTTAACACAAAAGAACCACGGCAACGGTGATGAGATTTCAGAAAGAAAAAACTGTGGTTGTGCCTTTTTCCCCCCATAATCATGAAATCAAAGCCTTAAAGAAAGCTTTATTGTGACACAGTAATGCAAAATCAAATATAATGGCATACATATGGTGCCAAGTACTAAAAATTATAGTTTTAAGCTATATATACTTAAAGACTGCCAAAATTTGTTTTCTTTATATTTCAAAAAACAAAACTACAAGCTTTTGTCATAACCAGTTTAAACTTTATGTATACTTCATTTTAAGTGCGGGAGTCAAATGCTCTTCATTCTTTTTTTTTTTTTTTTGTTTTATTGTAGCATTTTGACTACAACTGGTTAAAACTAAAAAATGTGTTGTTTAAATCTCTGACATCAAAGAGGGATCCGAATTTCCAAAGTCCTCATTTTTCTCTTACGGAAAGGAAAAAATGTACGTAACTGTAGGCTCTCTTTCTTTCCAGATATTCCTAATCCTGACCCTTCCCAACATCCTTCACCCTCTATAAAAAATAAGTTTACTCTTCTTTTTTTAAGACAGTGGCCTCAAGAGCATCATCTTTATGGCAAACACTGTCTGCATTTAGTGCATTTAAATGAGGATTCGTATTGCACATTTTAGAGTCATTACTCAAGGCACTTTCAGACTGATTGGAAGCCCTGATGTCTCCTGTATTCCCATTCATCTGGGAAGCTGGTTTTTCCTCAGTCACAACTCCATTTTCAGCCAGGGATCCATCTGAAGACACAAGTGAGGATTTAGATTCCTCGGATTTTGACTTAAGTTCTTTGGCTACTTCTTCTGCTGAAGCAGCGTAAGGAGGTTTGCCCTAGTTGTTAAAAAAAGAAGAGAATTACTGAAGAACCAGTGCTAAAAATGTATATAAATGTACAGTCTGATATAAGGACACTACAACAGGCAGCATGCAGGGCACAGGGTCGTGAGTGAACACCAAATATTAGGCATTGCTGAAAGAAGTGGCCCACAAAATACATGGAGAGGATTTTCGGTGTTCCCCAGAGCCTTCTGATGCCCCTGGGGCAATGCTTTAGTTTTAACTTTGCTGTTGCCCTCCTTTACAACATCAGAGCTACATAAATGTCTGAAACACCAAAACTGAGAATCAATGTCCAGCTGCACTTTGCTCCTTAGTTCATGTGTGCTGTGGTTCAGTGGCAGGACTCTGTGTTACTCAAACACAAACACGACTGTTTCCAGCCAGCGTTTGGAGGAGTGCAGAAGCACCATGCACTATTCCCTGCACCAAGCTATATGCTTGCAAGATTAGGAAAGGCTTTCATAAAAAAGCATATAGTAAAATTGTACAAGACTGAGTACAGCCAAAAAAACTAGACTGATGCAGCATACAATTAGTTATGTATTTGTAATTAATCTTAGTGTTCCAGAAACATAATAGCCTTTAAGCAAACCAAAATAAGCAGGTTAGGCTGCTAAGAAGCAGCACACTGGTCTGTCACATTGTTCACAAAGTCAAGTGCTAAGAAATGGCTTATGACAGGGATGCCTCAAACAGCAGCAAACAGCTCTGCAGTGTAAAAACCTCCACTGTCACCTACTGGAACACCTGCAGTAAGCTGCTGAAGGGTTTTACAGAAGAACTTTGCAGGTGAGTCAGAAGTGCTGTTCTCTAGCATTCTCATTATCCAGATAATCACAATTCTCAGTCCCATTGCACAGGTATGGGTGATCACTGTCACCGTGCCTCTTTACAGACATCCTTAAATTCAGCTTTCAAGACATGCTTTAGTTTCTTTCCAGAACAAGAGTGGAAAGTTTCACCTTGGGACAAACCAGAGCAGTCTGGTGTGTTGGATAAATCCAAAGAGATTGTTTTGGTCAGATTCCCAAGCTGAGGGGAGGAAGTGCCTCTGGCTGAGCCTGGTCCTGCACAAGCACTGCCTCAGTGAGGCAGAGGGGCCACTGGCACCTCCCAGCCTCACCTGGCTCTCACAGTCCACTCACTGCATGGAAACTTTCCCAAGTTCTCCCTGCCATGTGCATTTTAAATAATCTTTTTTATCTTCCTATACAAGAAACATCCTATATGGCCATGATGACCACAAAATGCAATGAGCTCAGGTCCATTGAGAATGCCACTTGTCTTCTCCAGGCACAATTTTACACACAGGTCCTTGTGATCACAAGTATTTACCATCCAAATTACAGATCATTATTAAAAATGCGAATACCCAACCTTGATGGCACTTGTCAAGACACCTGCAGCTATTACCTGAACTATACTCCCATATGTACACCTGTAGTAAGCCTGGAGTATTTGGGAGCTCGTTTTCAGGATTTCCTTTATTTCAAAGCTTAAATCAGAAATTAGATGCTCTATTATTAATACAGCGGTTTCTCTTCTACTTAAAATGTAAAGTTTCAGATCCACAGGTACATTTGTAGACATATAGTCTGCGTACACAGCAATTTAACAAGGAAGAGAAGTATTTGAATTTTTACACCTGTAAAACAGTCAGTTTTACTGGAAGTTAATAGTTCCTTCATTATCTACTGCAGAACATTCTTTTACTGTCTGACACCTGAAAACTTCCCCCTACTCTCAGGTCTCTCTGACAAATGGCATGTCCATATGACATATTTATTGTGGAAGTTTTTCCAACTATTTACTACTCATTCATCTAAACTGCATAGCAGCCAGAACCATGGAAAAGGAAGAAAAACAGAACTCTGAAAGCAACTGACATCTCATACAGGTCAGCAGTGTGCCTCAGCTGTATTTGAAGGATCCATGGAACAGACAGAAGTCATGATCCATGCACGTTTTGCAGGGTATCACCAGGAAGGAACCTGCATGCTCAGGGGGAAAGGCTGCTCTGCTACTCCCAAGTTTAGAGTGACCTTTTAGATCTGGAGCATGGCAGCAGCAAAGATCCTTCACTGCTTCATGAGTCTGGACCGTGGTCCCAGAAAAAAAATTGGGGAAGAGTGGGGGCAGGAACAGAACTGCTAATTTGTTTCAGCTTTGTATTTCTCCCATTTTCTAAATTTTCTTCTACTCCCATGGCTGGTTAGAGCTGTGTAGGCACAAGATTCATGTCAAAATACATTCTTCCACATCTGTCTGTAGAAGCAAAGTTTGCTTTAAGTGAGCTGTGACACAGCCTGTCCTGTCGCCGCTGTGCGGCTCACAGCCTCCACGGGTCGCCAGAAGCACTTGGAGCTGTCAAAGTGCTGCTGGTCTGGGTGCAGCCCAGCCCAGCCCGTCCCAGAGCGTGCTGCAGTCAGGCACATGGCTTCATTACCTGAATTGCTCCCTGGCTTTTATAACCTCGCCCATAGTACCTTCCACCTCTTCCAAAAGTTCTTATCACCGGAGTGGAGATAACTCCTCTAGGTCGCCTGCAGGGGTGGGGCAAGGGGAGAAAATAAAACACTGATCAGTTTTCTTTACAACTGCTTTGCATTTAGTTTTGCCAGACTATTATTTCCCTAGCTTTACTGTCTAGTGCCTATCATCAACACATTTTGAAAGAGGAAAGATACCTAATTCGGAATTGTAGGGTTCTGCTGCTTGCAATTGTCTCAAACCCGACAAAACCTTTTGGGTCCAGAGCAATAAAATGTCTCTTTCTAGACTTCCTTTCAAAAGAAACAATAAATTATATTTTCAAGCTTTGCAGAAACATCTTCCAAGTGTCAAATTATCCTCATGGCACTTTAAAACCAGAGCTCAAAATACTTTCACCATACAAAAATAGCAATTTGAACCACATAGAAAGACATTTCCCCCATTAGGTAACAGCTCCCAACGTAAACACGAGACAGGCTCTGATAAAAGAAAGTAAGGCAGAATTAAAAAGTTGTGTAGGTACAAAATTATCTAAGAAACTGAGGGAATAAATGAGCTTCACCTTTATCCGGCATGTGGCAATTGGTAAGTTGGGATGCCTTCCAATGGAGACTCCCAAGTAAGACACATTAGGCGGTGGTTTTTGGTGTGATTCAGTATAGATTACATCAGATGAAACCAAACTTTCCCACCTTGGTCTCAGGCTGTGCCAGGGAAGGTGGTTTAGATTAGATATATTTGGAAAAATTTGTTCACAGAAAGGGTTGTCAAGCCCTGGTACAGGCTGCCCAGGGCACTGCTGGAGTCATAATTTTGGAACTGTTCACAAAACACATGGACGTGGCACTTGGGGACACGGCTTAGGGGTGAACATGGTGGTGGGTACTGGGTTGACAGCTGGACTTGATGATCTCAGAGGTCTTTTCCAACCACAGCAATTCCAGGATTCAGCTACAATTGCTTTAACTCCATCAGCTGCAGAAACTGAATTTCCCAATCATTATGTCAAGAACTCTTACGTAAATGTTCTCCTAAAAATTCCTTGTTTTCTCTACCAGAGATCCTGGATTGCTCTAGAAGCCTGGGAATGCCCTATGTTTGCTCTGGATGTGCTGCCTGATAGTAGGAGGTGGTGGTGTGACCCCTGACTCCACTGGGGCTGGCTGTGTGCTGCTCAGGCCCCTGAGCTGAATGAAGTCCAGGAGAACTGCACCGTGCCCCCCAGTCTCCTCTCATATGCTGTGAATTCCCACACTGGGCACTAAGAGATCAAATTCTGGGGTTTAGAAGTGACAGCAGAGAATGAACAGAGGAGCTGTGGTTTGCACGTGAGTCCCTCTCACTGTGTTCCCTCCTTGCCAACCCCACTGGCTCTCTTTTTACAAGGTCAAAGCATGTCCTTCAAGGAGCTGTAAAACTTCTCCCGCCCAGAAAATCACACTAAATCCACTGCTGGATCGAGGCTAATGCAAAGCAGCTGGTACAATTTTACACAAGAAGAACAACATCTGAACTCAGCACTGCGGAGACATGAGGCAATGGGGTGAACAAGCCTGACTCAATCCCCTCTGCTGAAAGAGATAAAAATGGAATACAAGTGTGCAAAACTGGGCCATGAACTAAGACAACCTGCTGCGCTGTTTCCTAGTTGTGACCTTTGGTAGGAAATAACCTCTGCCAACATGAACCTGCTGTTAAAGCACAGGATCTCAGGGCAAGGCTCTTCCCCCAGAGGGTGCTGGCCCTGCCCAGGCTCCCCAGGGAACGGGCACGGCCCCGAGGCTGCCAGAGCTGCAGGAGCCTTTGGGCAGCACTGCCAGGGATGCCCAGGGTGGGATTGCTGGGGGGGTCTGTGAAGGGCCAGGGGTTGGACTCCATGATCCTTGTGGCTCCTTTCTAACTCAAAATATTTCTGTGGTTCTGTCTTTAGGCAGAACCCTTAACATGATCACGTTTTCCTATTGGTTCTACTTTAGCACTAACTGACCAAACAGGAAAGCTGCCTGCAGTCATTCTACCTCTGGCCTATTCTAGTAACTCTACATGTGACCAGTGCCCTATCAGTGCTGATCTGATGGAGAGAGGAAGATCTGGCATTGACAATTTTCCTGCCTCTTTGGGGTGACAATCTGCACCAAACCACACTGCCTTAAGACAGTACCTCCAACAAAAAGAAACTTCAGGCATTTTATCTCAAATTGAAATCTACTACTGAAAAATCATATTTCTCTGTCATAAAGGCACTGGCAGGAGCAGCAACACCCTTTCAGTGATCTGTTCACTTCCCAGATAAGGATGGTTCTCAGTTCCTGGCTACTGATGCTCTGTGTGAATCCAGGTATTTCCCCCTTCAGGAGATGGAGGAACTGCTGTCCTGTATGGATGTAAGTGAGCTCTGAGCCCCAGGCTGTCCACAGACCCTGGCTTTGGCAGGACACACAGTGCACATCACTGGGAGAAGCCAGCAGCTTCTGTTCATGTATCCTCATGAAGAACGGAACAAATGATCATCCAAGAACCTCATTTCAGTGCTAAAAAAGGTCATTTTGTCCCCTGGTACCCAAGCAAACCTCATTCCTCCCCACCTTTATTCACTCCCCCTCTCTCCAGATGCTGCTCTGGAGCAGTGCAGGGCTCCCAAACCTGCCCCCACACCCACCCAGGCACCTGACAGATGTCTGAAACACCTAAAACAACACTCAATGCTTCTGTTTTGGCAGCTGGATCTCATTCTGGAGAGCTGGGCAGTCCTAGCTAAATGAGGTCCCCTCAAAAGATCAGCTCTGCAGCCACTGAACCTGCTCACATTTGTTCCCAGAGCTCCTGCCTCTCCCTGGCCCCACAGCAGCTCCAGTTCTCCCAGAGCTTCAGATTAACCCAGCTCCTCACTCAGCCCAACACAACATGCATTCCACCAGCTCTGGCTGACTCCAGCATGAAGCTCCATAGTGCACACTGGAGTAAATGAACAGAGAGATGAAATTCATGCAGTGCAGTCTTTCACACTGCTGCTCCCTAGCTCAAGGTGGCAGTAAGTCCATCAGCTGTACTGCACTAATACAGACAGACACAATACACAGTCCTTTAGGATTGTCTCCTGTAATAGACACAACCTTAATGAAGGATAAAGCGAGTTCCGTAAGGCACAGAACGAGCAAGCCTAGGGAAAAAAATACCATCTTAAAAGTAACAAACTAGATATTTTTGTAACAAAGTACTTGCTTTTCAGACATGTTGTGCACCTATAACTTCAGCTGTAGTGAAATGAAGTGGAAGAGCTACAGAAATTAATATTCTTTTAAGCACACTTCCATCATGACTGTAACAGAGAACTACTAAACTCAGAAATGTCCTTCAAGTGTTTTCTGCTTCACAGGATTACATAATGTAGTTATTAAAACTGTTATCATGCTTCTTGATAAATGTCCTTCCACAAAAAGGAAGGGTGTTTAATGTAATGCATCTACTGGTTTCATGGAAAAGTCCCAAAGTCATTTCCTCACTCAAAAGCAACCTCTGTGTTTGTGTGTGTGTATATATATATATATATATTTCAGATTGAGTATGAATTTTATTTGCACATAAAAATGCTTATACCTATAACTGGTGAAAAGCATCTTAAAAGGAATTCTTGAATATTCAGTGGGTATAATTCACCCTATGTGTCCTAAAGTGTGTCATATGCATTCTCTACTGCTTCCAGCTTCTGTTTTCCTTGCTTCCCCAGACATTAAACCCCAGGTGAGCAGCACATGCCCAGGCTGGCACTTACCCTCTGGCTGGTCCTCCCACGGACACCACCTGCAGAGGAAATGGCCCTCTACCCCCTCGTCCACGTCTGCTTCCAGCCCAATGGCCGACTACAGTGCCGGCAATTTCAAGTTTCCCTCCCTGAGAAGGAATAGGTTGGACTCCTGCACATAAAAGCAAAACCAAACTTTGATCTTCACAATCATCACAGTAAAGTTCCAAATGAATGGAAAGCTGGCTTGCCCAGATTTCACCACCCCATTTCCTCTAGGGATACTGTGAGGTTATTGCTCATTTTGCCGTATTCCAGAAGTGTTAGAACTCCAAGAGCCTGTTTCCCCCACCCTTTTTTAAAAATAGATATGAATTCTGAAAAGAAAAATTATCTGACATGAATGCTTCACTTTCAGTAATTGAAAATATACTTGAGATAGGCCTCAAGAAACCAGGGGAGTTTTACAAGCTGGCTGAAGACTGGTTTTTTTCCTGCATTCTTGAAGAAGAAGGAATTCTTGCAGGTTCAAGGCACTTTTTAGCCAACAGCAAGTATCAGCATAGATCACACAGATTATATTGGCAATAAAGAACTTACTAGGCTGGACAAGCTGTACTAACACTAAGTTCCTATAAAAATGTACCATTCAAACAGATCTGGTTTAAAAGGTGTGTTTATCATTTCCCCTCAAAGAAGGCAGCTGAAGTTACAGTTGTCTAAGATGCAACTACATCTTCTGTTCAAGTTGCTCATGTCTTTATACTATATCAGCTCTGGGGCATAACATGTATTTCAAGAAATCCAGGTATGTGAACTGAGCAAGATGTTACTGGTAAGACCATCAGCACCAAAAGGGTTACAAACCACAGCATTTATGCAGCCATAATTAGTCTCCAAATGTTATAGGCTGGGAACTATACTACTGCTTACATCCAGAAGGTTCCTAATTCCCTGTGCAAGTCCTTCAGCTCCAAATGCAGATGGTTTGCAGGGCCAGAGTTATCCACACATGAGGCACTAGAGGTATGTTTGCTCTTAGAATAAAAGCTCAGAGGCCAGAAACAACAGCTAAATATGTGGGAAAAATTTACCCTCAACAAGCTTCCATCATCTCACATACAGGAAGTAAGCAATGGGCACACAGGTAGGGAAGTAAATCCCACTCCTGTGTCCACACCAGCACTGATGCCAGCAAAGAAGGGCTCAGCAGTAATACCAAAGACAGTCATTTCTATGCTAGGTCTTTGCAAAAAACATAACTGTCCCCAGATTTTGGAAAATCCCTGTTAATACAGAGGCCAGTGGGTTACAGATGCCCTCTTGGCCAGTGGGAGACAGGCTGCCTGCTGGGTTTGGGCTCTCCTGTGTTTGGAAGAGGTTTCTGGCACGAGGAGCCTGGGGGCTTGCGGCAGGGATGGGAGCAGAGCGGACAGCAGCCGGGCAGGCTCTAGAGAGGGAAGCTGAGACAGTTAAGGAGACAGGGAGTCAGAAGGAAAGCCTCAGACCAACCCGTACAGTGGAGGAAGCCGTTGCCAGAAGCTCTAAGAAAAGGGGTTTGGGTATAATTACCGCCCTGAAACTTGCTAGTCCTGTTGCTGTCATTGCCAGAGAAGGCTCCGGAGTGTCCTGCCGCTGCCGCCACCCGGAAGGCCCGGTAAGTGCCTGTGGCTACTGTTTCCCCATAAGGGCCTCCAAAGCCATAGACTCCTGTTAGACCCAGGGTAAAGAAAGACAGGGGAAAAGCTGTGAGGGGGCCAGGCAACTGGGAAAGCCCCAGCAGAGAGGTTGCTGCCTCCTTCCACCCTCGCAGAGGCAGGCGGGAGGGCCGCACTCCCGCGGGCCGGGCTCCTGCAGGCAATACTGCAGCACTGCCGAGGGAGCCCTGGCCAGAGGCATCCTGCTGTCCCAGCCAGCAGGGAGCTCTGACCCAAAGGGCAGGCCCTGGGGCTTGGAATGGGATCCCAACTTCTGTGGCACGGGAAAGGCTTGTGACAACTTTTTGGCAGTGAGCATTGGTAGCTACAGTCATGGCACCCCTGAAATGCCTGTGGCCAGTATCTCTACACCTCTGGGCCTTGGAACGGAGAGATTTTGAGGAAGTGAGCAATTCTAGGAACAGCCTGCAATGTTTATGTCAGTATTTACACTTGAGGGTGCCAACGGCTATATGACTGCAGCAAAACACAGAGGAGTGGGGAGGGGGAAAGGTTGTCTTTAGCCCTGACAGTTAAACTGCGTCTGATAATTTATAAATGTTTTGAACCAATTTACTGTGCAAATAAAAGTTTTTTCATATTGCCCAGTGTCAATCTATTCCTCTTTTTTCTAATTCTACAAAAACAGTAAAAATATTTTGATCTGGCACAGCTACTAAAATCCTGATGAAAATATGTAGCAATACAGCACATTCCGTATCACTGGGCTAATAAAAGCAACCCCAAAACACAGTGGCAGGCACATGCCAACACAAGCCCACCACTTGCTTTTCTGTATTTTCCCTATGAAATTGAGCAGACCTGGCAGTTTTGGCAATGTGCAAGGTATGGTGACGTGTGGCACCGCTGTCCCATCACTTACCAGCAAAGCCTCTCCCCCTGCCCTGAGGTGGTGGGACTGGCCCAAAGTGTCGAGGATACATAGAAGCTGGATAGAAAGGCATGGCAGGTGGAGGTGGGAAAGGGAGAGGATGGTTCTGCCTGGAGAAATTTAATCCTTCTAGGATGCTCTGACGCATCTTTTCAACCTTGGCTGCCTGCTCAGCCTAGGAATAAAGAGAAGGTCACAGAGGGACATTAAAATTCTCATTTCAATTGTATAAAGCTACATTTACATAACAAATTCAAAGGAAAACCCAAAATAATACAGAAGTAGAGAGAGAATCATCATCCTAGACCTGGACTGCAACCCAGAGTCTGTGCATAAAGGCTGAAGCATGCCTGGAGGGTTATAACTCTGAGAAGGGACCACAGCCACCATCAAAAGCAAACTTGGGATCAGCTTCCCTCAATTCACAAAAAAAGAAGGGATACAATTTCATATCTTTCAAAAAGTTAAAAACAAAAAAGTTTGGGTTATTCAGTAAACTGTTTTATCAGTTTCCTGGTTTTACAGGTAGATAGTAACTTAACATGATTTGGATAACACAAAAAAGGCCTTCATTCGTATTTTAAGATGATTGTAAGAAATGTGAAAAGATTTTGAGCTGAGGACCCCAGGAATGACTTTACAATCTGTGAAGTCAGTTAGGAAACACCAATTTTCTTTCACTACAAACCCAGTGCAGTTTAGTATTTTGGACAGTCTGACCCAAAAAGGTGGGACTTGAACAAATGAGCAGAGTTTCCAACTTGGCCATTCATCATATCAGTGATTCCGTTTTCAGAGAGAAAAAAAAAAATCAAATTCAACTTGATGCCTCTTCTTCCAAATCTACCCAAAAGCCATCCTACTCATCAAGAAATCAGGAACTAAACAGCAAAACCCACCCATTAGCCATTCTCCTCATATTTGCCTTTTAAAGCAGAGGCGACACATGTGGTAAATGACGAGCCAGGCACACATGGGACACTCCATCACCCTGCCAACTACACACCTGACCATCACAGAGGTCGATGAGCGGAACTTTCTCCCGGCTTGCTTTGATGAGCTTGGTCTGGAATAATTTCCCATCAAAATACATCCAGGGACAGCAGTGCTCCCAGGGAATGGGCTGTCCGCAGGCGTCGTTGGCAAAAAGAGCCATGTCCACACCGCTCATAAAGAGAGCAGACAGCTGGATTCCACGGGGATCCAGATTCTCAATCTGTTTAAAACAGAGTAAATACGGTAAGATCACAGTGAGATATAATTCAAAGTTATTCCAATAGTTACTTTCTTTTCAAAACTCTTGCAAACAGAGGGATTTTAAAAGGTCATCCAGACTTTCACAGGTTTGAGCAGAAGAATGCACGAGAACCTCACACTTGTGCATGCAGACCTGCCATCTTCAGAAAAGCTGTTGTCCCATCCACCTGCTCTGGAGACCAGAGATAAACACAAACCCCTATTTTCTCAACACAAAGTGCAGGAAACTATTTCTAAAGACACTTACAGGAAATTAGCATTAGGAAACTTAATTGAAAATTTTATTCCAAATAATTAAGCGCTTCTTAGACGTGTGGCAGAACATCTCAGGAATGAGCTCAACACAAAATTCCATTTTTCTTCCCATGTAACACATTTCTTTCTCAACTCCTTTATAATGGATTTTCTATTAGTTTGATTCAAGATTTTGCTTTAAGAACACTTTAAGACATCTTAATAAAAAAGTAGTGTGTATGCACACAACAGCTTTATTTAGGATGTAGGATAGGGACACTAAGGTAGAACTAAACAGTGAATAATAGGCAGTGGTCAAAGCAAAAAGGATTTGCTTGCAGCAAGTGTATTTTTAGCTCTAGCATAAGAAAATATCACTCCTGGTGTTCTCTGAAATACTTCCCAAAATATCAGCCCTTGCTTCGGAACATTTTCAAGACCTTAGTATTAAATTTTAAAATTAAACTCCATTACCACCTTCCTTATGCATAAGCAACCTTTAAGAGCCCAAAGACTCTACTGCTCATTTTGCAGATACATGGCTGGGTTCAATCAATTTCAACTGCTCTTTACGTCTGACTTCACAAACTGCTTCCTGTGAGGACAGTAACAACCCTGAGGGAATTACTGCATCTTCCAGCTAACCAATATATCTTATGGAAGTAATCCACATTACTTTATGTATAATTGAAAAATTTTAAAAAACACTACTAAATCAAAACATTATCTGCTATTAGTGGCCTTTTGGTTTGTGTTGGAATGGCAAGAATATTTTCTCTGGGAACTCCTTTCTTAGGTCTCTAAGAACAGTGATTTTCACACTGGAGTTTCTTTCCCTATGCATCAGATCTTAAGAGAGAAGTGAGACTTGGTGACTCTACAATAGATACCTTTGCCAAAATCTATACACCTAGATGTCATTTAGGCTATGGGCTCAACATCTCTGGAAGTGTTCCAGGCCAGGTTAGATGGGGCTTGGAGCAACTTGGGATAGTGGAAGGTGTCCCTGCCCATGTCAGGGAGTAGAATGAGATGGGCCTTATTTAAGGTCTCTCCCAACCCAACCCACACTGTGATTTTGATGCATTGTGCTGTGTTTGGAAAATGGACATTGCAGACCATTGCAGCCATCTCTGCAACACTTTAAGCTGCTATGACTAATATTTTGGAAAGTACAGGCTTTTAGTGAGGCACCTACAGATCAGCCACTACAGTTAATTCCCGCATCAGCTGCAAACAAATCTCCTCAATTATCTAAGTTCTAGTTAAGAATTACCTTGAGTTCCTGAAGCTGGTCAGGTTCATAGAGCTTTGGAGACAACGCCTGGGCAAGGAAAGCATCGAGTTCCTGGCGGCGCAGAATGCGCACCCCCGGCCACTGCACCATGTACCTGGAGGGAAGCACGGCCCCGTCAGAAACCACCAGGGCACACACACAGGGCACACACACAGGGACATGGCACAGCACAGAAACATGCTGGGCAGGGAAAAGAGCAGCTCTAAGATACCCCTTGTTTTGCATACCAAGTAGCCTATAAGGAGAAACAGTGCTCAAAAGGGAAGATGAGGTTCAATAGAACCAAAGACAAATTTACATTTATCATTCTCAACAATGGCTTAAATTTTACCATGTTTAAGATGCTTACCTTGGATTCTGAAAGAACTATAAGCTAATTGTCTTAAATAATTACCCCAAATGTAAGCATCTCCCAATTCCTCTGTCAATTTTCAATGTGAAAATTTAATAGTTCAGGATTTTGGAACTTACGACTTTTTCTTTGGAAATCTGGAAGCTTTTGTTGTGCAACTTTACCCACAGAACCCTCTGAGGCCCCAAAAGTTGTTTATTTTTATTGAGCTGAAGTCTTGAGTACACTAAGGTAAAACTAATTCAAATGATAAAACCTCTTTGCAACACAAGACCTTTTTTATCTTCCCCTCAATCCTTTAGAGACTGATAAAGAACTACACGCATGCTTTTCTACAACCAAACCCGCTCCCCCAGTGAGGCTGCAAATATGAATCAGCACTTTCTAGAGATCCCAGAGTAAAACCGTACCCCGGTTCTGATGGCCCTGGAGGTGACACTAACCTCAGCACACAGCAGAGCACCATAAGATGAGTGGGCACATTAGTTGGGTTGAGCATTGCTGGTGTGTCTGATCGCATACAGGCCAGGAACGCCCTCATACGTCGGTTCTTGTCTTCCACAGCTTTGCCCAGCCACAGCTTCTTCAGGTTTGGGCAGGTCCACTCCCTGAAGGCGAGGGCTTCCACCAGCTCAGGGGTCTGAGGAGATTTGCCTTTGTAAGCAGCCCATTCCTTAATTATCACCGGTGAAACTGCAGGATGGCAACAACAGAAAGAAATCAGCCTGACTTAGTATTTCATATTCCGGCATTTATGTCAACCTTCACATGCAAGAGATTTTGATTGAAAAAGCATCACTTCAAGACTGCAGTAGTGTGCTGGATTACACTGCCAAACAGGTAATTTAAACCCTGCATGAAATACTTTTAATTGTGATCACTTACAAATGAGGTGTAAGTGATGACAATATACAGACATGCATACACTAGGAATGTCATGCTAATATTTTCAAATGAATATACAACATAGAGGGAATACACACATTTTTCTAAAACAAACAGCACAATTTCCCCTGGAAGTGTTCAATGCCAGGGTGGACAGGGCTTGAAAGAAACCTGGTCTACTGGAATGTGCTTCTGCCCATAGCAGGATTGGAAATGGATGGTGCTTAAGGTGCCTTCCAATCTAAACCATTCTATGATTTTAACTTAAAAGTGCAATTTTCTCCTTAAATATCTGTGTCATATCTGTCTGTGATCATACTGTCACATTTGACAACACTTGTGTATGATCAGAAACCTATTCCAGAGGTGGTCTTTTAAGAACAATACAATCATAGTGATTCTATTTGAATCATATTTAAACCTGGTGTTATTATACTTGTCTGCAGCTGTTCGGCTACCGCAATGGAATGAGATCTCAAATACAGGCAAGTGCGGAGTTCTCCCTAAACATTTTACAAAACACTACTTTATATTAAACCTTCCCATTTATTGCACTGCTTTCTATGAAGAGGTTAGTGGTTTTGTGCCTAATCTCCCTCTCATCTGCATCAGCACGAAGATAGTTCACTCTACATTGCTACTAAATCATCTCCATTCCTCTATTTGAAGACAACCAGAACAGAAGACAAGTTCAAGTCAAGGCTGAGACACTATACCTTTGGCCTTGAAGCAACCCGAGCCTGACACAGTTCACAGTGTGCCTGCACCCTGCCAACTCCGAGCCAGTTATGCAGTGTGGGAAGGTTCAAGGAACTTGTTAGTGCAGGTTCAGGTTACAGCCCAGGGGGATTCCCTGAGGGAGCCCAGACCTGTTGACTCTGCTGGAAATCCACTGGATACAGCCTGGGGAATACATCCCACTGGGGCCAGCACAGGCCTGACGGCTACAAAGCAATGGGGCAGCAACCTAATATGTGATTCTATAGCCAAGGGCAGGCAAACCACAGCAGAGGTGATGGTCAGGATCACAGAACAAAGCTCCAGAACACCCCAAAGAGCTCTCCTGCTTTTCACGAACAAACCCAGCCTAGCATTACAGTTACTCTTCACAGAGCTCAGGGCAGTTTTACAAAACCACGCACAGCAACGCAAATAAACACTGACATATTTAGTTGGTCACCTCACTATAAAATCATGTTCTATTTTGGTTGCTTCCAGGTTTTATGCACCCCCACACTCTAAAGATGGGCTCTAACAGCCAGCCGAGCTACCCTGCCCTAGTGCACACTCATCTCTCTGGGTTTCTCTGCTTGCTTAGGCCCAGAACAGCAAATACAAATAAAAGTATGTCTTTTATGTCTGCTTTCAAACTGTTCTGTAATTGCTTTAGATATCAGAAGCAAAGCTGTACACACCACCAGTGTTTTCCCAGTGTATCTTTCACTTATACTGAACACACTTCTTAAGCTTATAAGAACAGAATGTTTCATGTCTATGTTTTCTACCTTACGTTTCAACATTCAAATACGGTTCAAAGCTTTTAATCTGTGGATGAAAACTTCCACAGCTCTGTGACAAGAAGGTCACAGGAAGAATCCTCAGCCTTTCATTCAGCCACATTCTACAAAGGTTACACTAGAGATGCATACTGCCTTCTATGTTGTGTTAAATAATAATATACAACATCACTAGAATGGCTAGAGTGGGAACAGACCTTAAAGCCCACCTTGTTCCATCCCCCACTGTGGCAGGATAACCTGTGCTGGGGCCTCACCACTCTCACAAGGAAGAATTTCTTCCCAATATTCCATAATTGCCCTCAGGAAGCAATTCTCCTTGTCCTGTCACTCCAAGCCCTTGTCCCTAGTCCACCTGCAGCTCTCTTGGAGTCCCTTTAGGTACTGGAAAGGGCTCCAATTCTCCCTGAAGCCTTGTCTTCTCCAGGCTAAAGAGTCCTCCCAGAGTGTCTCCATAGCAGAAGTGTTCCAGCCCTCAGAACACCTTCATAGCCTTCTCTGGACTTGCTCCTGCAGATGCATGCCCTGTGCTGAGGACCCACAGCTGGGTGCAGGTAACCATGCTTCTTATGGAAAGGTTTAACACAAAGGTCAATCTAGTGGGCTGGAATAGAGTTTCCTCTCTGAGTGATGGGGATGAGGAATTGCAGCTGAATCCACTAACAAGCAACTCTAGCACTGTCCACCAAAAATTAGCATTTAACCTAACAGATGGATCCAGTAGTTGTCCATATCCACTAATTTTTCCAGGGCGTTCCTTAAACCTTTGAAAAATCTCCACTGAGACTGCTGCCAAACTCCCTGCATCCTCAGCTGACAGAATCACGTATGGAGAGTTCCACTGAGACATGGGCAGTGCCTACCCTGAAAGCTACACAGACTACTGCTTGATCAGCATGTTCAGCCCCATTACCATGGTGTACATTACAGTGTTTGCCTACCAAACCTCATCCTACTGCTCATCAGCACGTCTGAATGCTCACTGAGGCCTAAGGCACCACACAATCTATGGACCTCTGCTTTCAACAGTGTCCTCATGACATGCTGAGGCTAATCCAAGCAGAGGGTCAGCATCAACCTGCACAACAGTAACCTGCTTAATGAACACCTGAGTGCCATTACAGACTCTGAAGGCACCAGCCAGAGCACCTCAGCAGAGCTCTGGTTGCCAAGCACAGCTCCAGGTTCTGGTCTTATTCATTTACTGTGATTTTTAACCTTACAATCCTTCCTGACAGCACAGCTTGAGCTCAGCACACTTGATTTTGCACGAGGGCTACTGCCCAAGAGACACGGCTTTCCTCTTGGCTGAGTACATCCGTGATGGGAACAGCAGGTCACCTGGGGCTGGCCTCAAAGTAACAAACCCTGGGATCCAAGCAGGAGCTCTGCCAGCTTGTGCAAGCATGCCTTGCACCGAGCAGAGAGAGCAGATGGTTTCACTACACACACGGATCTATCAGGACACGGCAATAACCTGGGCCAGGGCTTGACAAGCAGAGCAAGGGAGAGCCTTGGTTTCCACCCCGTGGAGGGAAGGGCAGCACGGACAGCACCGTGCCCTTGGCAGCCAAACACAATGAGGCACTCTGTGAGCCAGCAGCTCCTGTCCTCTGAGAGCACAGATGAGGCCATGTACACAGACACTGATCACTGAAGAACCCCACTGAGTGTTGCTTCTGTTGTTTCTTATTGGCTTTTAAACTTCATACAAAAAATAATGATTTAAAAGTCAAGAAGCCATCCATTTCATGATAGATCCATTATCTTGCCATCTACATATTTAGCAGTAATCCTGATGTGTCAGTTTATTATGCCTTTTTCCCAGCTTCCCATAACCCTCATGTAAAATATCCTTGCCAATTATTCAGGAACTATTATTAAGTTGCCAGTGTTTGGTTTGTACAACAAAGATGACAAGATTTTAGATATTAATATTCATTACCTCTCTACATAAATCTTAAGGATCATTTCCATTTCTTCAGAAACTAATTTATTGATTCTCTTAACATATCTTAATACCTAGATTTTCTTTTAATTGTCTTCATTACAGCATTTCATAACATACGCATTTCTGAGAGCAGCAAAATAATGTAGACACTGGAGGTGAATGAGCATCACCAGTTCATTATAGTCTGGGTGCTCAAAAAAGTTAGAGAAGCCTAATCAGTGCTTCAGACACTGTTCTCTCCTTATGTCTCGCACAGACTGCCCAAGCCTTGTAGAAGAGCCAACCAAAACAAAGGCACTCCTGCACCAGAGCCCCTTCACACCCCACACCTGCACAGCAGCCCAAATCCATCTTTACTGGCAGTGCCAGCTTTGCAGCCAAGCAAGGAACTTTTGGGCATATGTTCAAATCGGCTTCTGCTTTTTTAAGAGCTTGGTCAGTCCTAAGCTGGAAGTAGGTCAGTAGCTGAATGCATCCTGCAGCAAGATTTGCCAGAGCTCTTGTAACTAAACTAAGTCAGCAGCAGTGTGCTTACCCTCCAGAGGTAAACTCTGGAAAGCAGGATAAATGGAGAGAAAATAGAGATTATATAGGCTTCCCCAGTAGCCTACAGAGAACATTCTAGGTTTATGAGATTAACCTGAAGCAGACCTCCAGCACACCTCCAGCATTCAGCCACTTCACCAAAAGACAGCTCTGGTACGCTTTTCAGGACAGAATTCTCATGAGGATACACAATGACTGCAAATAAAATCACTGTTTTAATCCTGAAATGACCTTGTAACCCAAAATATCACCATGTTGTGTGAGTCTTAAGAAGTAAAGTTTGTGAGTAGGTGTGCTGAGGTATTATTCAAGCAGTAATACTAAATACTGTAATAGTAAATACTGATTCCCACAAAGTAACTGGCAAAGATAAACAGCTTTTCAAACATCATTGGGAGATTACCATCGTCACTACAAACGTACAAAAACATTCTCAATCACAAATGGAAAGAGCAGAGGGCAGGGAATGAACATAAATTTTACAACTGACAGTTATTTTTATCCTTTTACACATGAAGCCTGTGAATGATGATTTCATACATTCTGAATATCTGATTCTTAAATTTACCATAGTGACAGGAGACTCCCACATTTAAATACTTGTGCTGCTGCTGCCTTGCACTGAATGCTTCAGCATTCCTGTAACCTTTATAAGCTGCTGCTGCAAAGTTCAGTCATTTCCTTGTATGCATTCATTATAACAAAAACACTCTAGAACGAGGACTGAAATGACAGTAATTCCTGGAAACTGAAGACTTAAAAGACAACTTTCAGATTAATGAGAAGATTAACATCTGTATCTCTGAACAAATCAAAGGATCTTTTGACAAGGCTGTTTGCAGAAGTCTAGTCTGTCCTCACCCAGAGCTACCTTTGGTTACATTACACCCTGATTTCTGTGGCATTTAATTAAACTAGGTTTTTGTATGCCAATACCTGAAGGACACATGATACTTGCAAAGTTCCCTGAGGTACCTTCAGGGACACATTTGGGAAGCCAGGGCAAGTTAACCTGTGCACCTCTGATTTTTTGAAAAAAGCAGGTTTGTACATGTGCAGAGAATAGAAGTTTCCTAAAATCCAGTTCTGCCATACACAGAAATGACATCACTAGCTGACATCACTCACTGCAGGTCTGGCAGCAGCTTAAGCAAAGGTTCAAAACCAAGCTTCAGAGCTTGCTCAGAAATAGCAACATTTATAACTCTTAAACTATGATAGGAAATAAAATTTCAAAGTAGCAACATCTTTTTCTCTTATCCACAGCATCCAACAGGCATGAAATTCCTCTGGCTTCAGCTACCTTGAGGGGATCTTAGCAACAATTTCCATTCACACCATGGTACAAGTGGCTCTGAAACCACAGCAAAGGGAAGAGGAATAAAGCATGGGTTGTGCAGTACGTACATTCTGGTGGAAGTCTGTTCTTTCTAAAAGCAAGCCTTTCAGTTTTCTTTCTGCTTTCTGCCAAACTAAACAGGACTCCGTAAACATACTGACGCACTGGCCTATACAGGAGAGCAGCAGGAGGCAAGTCTTTGTTGGCTTCATCTTCTATAGAAACGGCGATTTTGATTTCACCCTTTGGCAGGAAAGAAAGCAGAGAAGTATGACATGTAACAGTGAACAAGAAGCATTCAGGTATGCACAGCAACCCAATCCAACCCTAATACACGTCCAGCTAGTCAAGACAAATGTGGATCTCAGGGAAGGATTAGCCCAGCCTGCTTCATTTCCTCCAGGTTCTGTTGCTTTCCTCTTTTCCTTCTCCACCACACACATATTTGTCTAGACATGTGAGGATTAACTAAATATTGCTCTTTTAATACAGGCACTTGGAAAAACAGCACACAGGGAAATAGAGCAAAGTGCTTTTAGACAGCCAAAGCACGTTTGAAGCTGATCTAGATTTCAGGCAGTTATCTTAAAAAATACTCATGTGGTCTAAAAGCACCAGTCTGACTTTTTGCTGCAGGATTTGAAACACTATTGGGGACTCACTGTAAGAAAAAATGCATGAGCACACGTGGACAAAAACCACCTACCTGGGAATTGCTACAATAAGGCTAGGTTTGAATTACTACAATAAGGCTAGGTTTCTACATGTATGTAAAAATTTAACATTTATACCTTTTAAGAAAAAAAAAAAGCGTGAAAGAACCTTCCAACATTTTCCCTCAAAACAGCAACACTGTTTTCTATAACTGCACATCCAAACATGTTAAGATATTCTTGGAAAATGACTGACTGCACTGTCCCCAAAAATCAACCTTTATTTTTAACAATGACAAGAAAACACTCCGTTGTGCTACTTTCTCTTTAAAAAACCCTATTTAAACTATGCCAGTAATGAATTCTGAAGGTGACACCTTGAAGTGGTTACATTAGGAGATTGTCAGGTTTAACTGGACAACATTACCTTAGATGTAAGGTTATGTGTCAAAGGTCTCTCCCACCACAAGGTTCAAGAGTTCTGCACTAGAGTCACAGAGACCTCCAGCAGCTCCAGGCTGAGCCAGAGGGGCAGCAAAGGCCCTGGGGGTGCTGTGGCAGTGGCTGAACATGAGCCCAGGTGGGCAGGAAGGACCAGGGCACCTTGGGCTGCTCAGCACTGGTGTGGCAGCAGGGCCAGGGCAGTGCCCATCCCCTGTGCTGGACATGCTGGGGTCAGTTTTGAGCCCCTGACAACAAGAAAGAGCTGCAGGGGCTGGAGTGTGTCCAGAGAGGGGAATGGAGCTGGGAAGGGGCTCAGCCTCAGGAGGGACCTGCTTGCTCTGCACATCCCTGACAGGAGAGCACAGCCAGCAGGGGCAGGCTCTGTTTCCAGGACAAAGGAAGTGGCTTCAGGCAGAAGGGGTGTCCCCATCCATGTAGGATTTAAAAGCCACGCAGATGCAGCACGTGGGGGCATGGCTCAGTGGTGGCCTTAGCAGTGCTGGGTTAACAGTTTATCTTGAAGATCAAGATAATCTTACTCAATGATCTTGAAGATCTTTTCTAACCTAAATGATTCTGTGATTAAACATCAAGTAGCATTTAAACATGCTAAGAATATTTGGCTATGCAAAGTGTGAAACAGAACTGGCACCAATGGTCCTCACAGACCTTCTGATTCTTCTTCACTTGTCTTTGACCAAAAAGTGTAAAAACACGACAGCAACACGAGCTATGGTATAAACAAATGGGAAACAAGAAATCCAAACCTCAACCCTGATGCAGTAACTTTTAGTTTGATGGATTTCAGATCTGCCTGTGGTCCTTATTGTCCTGAAGAGGATTTTTAAGGTGAATAAAAGTTAACAGGCATGGGGACAGTGGCATTTTGCTAGCTGCTGATACAAAAGGGATTTCTTAGAACCGTTGTGTTTCTCTAGGGGCCAGCTACCAGTAATGTAAGGGATCAGACTGGGAGAGAAAACAACCTCAGTACTTTTGAATACTGAAAATAGAGAAGACTTGGCACAGACATCAAAGCACATATGCAGGAAATTTTAGATGGAAATGGACTCTGCATAAACACACACACACACAGACATATACACCCATGCATAGAGATACATACAAATAACTGCAAATAGTTGGGAAAAATAATTTTCTAAATAAACACTTCTAACTATAGCCATGTCATATTTACTGGTACAATGTACCATATCAGTGCTTAGAAAACAGGGGGGAAACAGGTTCAAACAACTAAAAAGTGACCAGAAGTTAGAGCATTAAAAGGAGGTTAAAATCTGATACTCTAGCCAGAAATGCCAGGGCAATTATCTTCACAGAATCATTTTCTCACAGTAGCTCATTTTAAAATGTCATACCTTGGTTAGGACATGAAAGATGTAGGGATACATTAACCCCTTCTTGTGCCTGTGCTCTGCCACTCGCAATACTTCAGGTGCTACAGGAGGTAATGGAGGGGTGGTAATATCCATGTGGTTTCTGGTGGGCATAGACAGCAGGCATGGGATTTGTGGATTACTGCTTTGATTCCCTTTGACATCAGCTGCCTGACTTCCTGAAGAAGCACTAGAGGAACCTTCTGCCTGTAACAGAACACACAAAATAAAGTGCTTTGGATGTGTCCAGAAACATAACAGGAGATCAACCAAGAGAAACAGCAAACTTCCTCCCTCACCCCTAATGAAAACAGTACATCCTCACATCACACTGTGGCAGCGTGCAGAATGTATTCTCCAAAGCTGGCTGCAAGGTTTTCAGGAAACCTTCTGCCATTGTTTGCTAGTAGAACCAAATTACTAAGAAAATAAATATTATGATAAAGCTTTTAATTCATTAACAGCAGCAAAAATTACTGTTTTCTAAAAATTTTAACTGCCTAATGCAGAAGTGGACTAATGGACTCCCAACTCCATGAGTTAATTGAGAGTCACATAGTCTGTAATTTATCTAGATTTCCATAAACATAGGCCTTCTCAGCTTGCAATTCCACTCAAAACAGGGGAAATTTCATGGTTCAATTAAGTAACATGTAAAATACAGTGTCCAAACTCAAAATCTGGTAAATGCTGTTGATTTTTTTGGCTGTTTGGGTTTTTGTTAACATAAAAGCTCTTTGAGAAGATTGTAAGAGAAAATGCTGAAGTTTTCTGACTGGAAAACTAAAGTCGCATTCTATTCCAGTTCTAGAAATGCAGTTTATAAACTTATGGGAAAAATACAATGCACAAAAATATACTGTAAACCTTCCAACCTTTATGTTGATTTCTCACAGATACAACAAAAAAAATTTGCAGTTCATTCCTGAAAATCCTGGTCTTCAAAACCAAAAGCTGGTTTTAGCTTAAGAGTTCCTGTTAGCTTCATGCATATCAATTATCATAGTGACAGTAAAAACTTTTGAGAGCAAAATTTCACCACTTGATGATACATCATGTGTGAGTATTTTCATGGTATCGGTAAAGAAGTTCACATGATTCCTAAGACTTGAAAAGCAAGGCTGAAATGGAAATGGCCAAAGCATGAAATCCCACAGAACACGTAACATAAAAAATAGGCCCAAACAAACTCAGGTGGTTCTCCTCACCCACAAAAAATTCAAACCTAAATCAAACAATAAAAAACCTCACACAACTTTCAAAAGTCTTCTACAGATAACTGTAGGTAGTAAAAACAGGCTCTAGCAAAATAGCAAAATATCAAAGGGCAACCTTCTTTTCAGATGATGTTTTAATCACACAATCAAAGAGGATGTTACTGAAAGATTGTATTTTAGTTGGTAATATAGACTTCATTTGAGTTATAAAAATGAAAATATAGAGATGAATTGGTTAAAACCTGTAAACCAGAAAGTTTCCAAAACAATATGCTTAATAACAAATGCTTTTATAACACAGTTTTAATAAATCTGTGTTATAGTATTAACTATATCCATGTCAGGTTAAAGAATTTTCCCCTGTCTTCTACTACCCCAACAAGTCTAAGTCAGCAATTCTGAACCACGAGAAGTTTACAGAACTATCAATTACTGGGGGCACACAGGGAAGAAAACAAAACCCTCACATGACAGCAATGCTTTCCCTGACTACAGTACCCAGGCTCCTTCTGCATCTGCTCCAGCAATATTCCAACACCCAAGCTGAAGAAACACCACAGTTAAAGGGTGATTCTTTTCTTTAGAAATATGCCTCCAGCCAAATGAGAGGAGCTTATCTTTGTCATGTAAAATGCACACTGTGAGATGACTGGCTTTTGACATTTAATTTTGACATTTAAGTCAAGTGAAAGGAGTATCAACACTGCTGCTACCTGCCTGACCCATGCTGGATTTTCAGCACTTCAGAAAATCACATAGCTCACTCATTTGAAATCTTCATAGAATCACAGACTGGAAGGGACCTTTGAGACCATCTTGTTCCACCCCTGCCATGGCCAGGAACACCTTCCACTATCTCAGGTTGCTCTGGGCCCTGTCCAACCTGGCCTTGGACACTTCCAGGGATGGGGCAGCTTCTCTGGGCAACTTCTTAAGGAAGTACTACCTCTTTTCTCAATCATTACTGTTTCACCTCTCCAGGAAATGAGTTCATTTACAAAATGTACTCGCAATCCTTCCTTTTGTGCTCAAAAGACACTTCTGCCTTCTCCAGCTACTGAGGGCTGACAAAGTGGTTTGAAAATCAAAAACAAACAGGCATAAAGCTCAGGAGCATTACTACATTAAACTGTATACATTTAAGTCAGCCTGTTCATACATCGCCTGGGAAGTTCAGTGAGTGCTGGTTCATCTCTGGCTCAGTGTAGGGACTGTCTCTGTGAAAGGATGCTTGGGGCTGGGAGAGCCACAGGGCTGCACACAGGGCCCAGCCCAGCAGAGGAGACAGGAATGTAATAGGTCAAATTAGCATTTGCATACAGTGACTAATCCCAGGCAGACACAGCTACAGGCACGGTCTGCAGCAATAATAACTGCTGATGGATGAAATCATCCACTTGATATTTTAAGCACAAAAGCCCAAGTTTACTGGAATTCCTGTGCCCAAAGTACAGGGAAAATGTTCTGCTTGCTCACAGTGTAACTAACTCAAGATCAGGGTTTTTTGACAGAGTTAAGTTGGTGTACAGCTCTACCATTAAGACACAGATATTAAGTGCAAATGCTCTGAATGTTCTTTCCAAACACAGATCAAACTTGGAATAGAGATCATCATGTTCTTGATTTGAACGTGGTTTGAAATCTCCAATTTAATAATGATAAATCTTTATCAAGGGCTATCTAGCCCATCTTTACTGAGTTAAACAGCAACACTAACTGGCCCCATGGAGCTACCTTACAAGTATTATGTGAAATTCCTACCATGCAGTTATAAAGGACCTTTAATTCCTCAGCTGAGTGCTAATGCACCTGCAGTGCCTGTGGCTAACACTGACTGTGTCAGAGCTGTGCTTGCTCCACTGTGGCTTACAGACATGGACTCTGACTCCACGCACACTCAGACTGCCACACTCCTTCCTAAAATTCCAACATGCTCTACTGGAAGCCCAGAAAGCAACATCTGAGGGTGAGATTGTTGGCTAAGGGCCAAACAAAGTTATTGATTTGTTCCTGGTTTGTATCTAGCATTTTCTAAAACATCCTATTTCATGTTTGTATTTATGCATATGCTACAGTGTCCTTGGAAAACTTCCTCCTGTATTCCAAAGCTGTTATTTTGTAACTAACAAAGCATGCAGGTTTGCACTAAATACTGTGGATCAATATTGAAAATCCTCCTCCAAGTCTGCCGGAAAGTTTTAACACAAAGTAATAAAATGTGGATTTAAGGAAATACCTTTGTTTGGTCTCCCAGCTCTCCACGTGTTTGACCTTCTGACTGGGTTCCTGGCTTTTCCCAGCCTATTTTGTTCCCACTGACATGGCTGAAGGACAACAGAAAGAAAAACATCATGCTAAAATGCAGTTTGAGAGATAGTGAAGTAAATCCTTGGTGTCTGTGACTGGAATTTTGGGCAAGATATTCTGATTTTAAGGGATGCTTTCTATTAAAAATGTCCATTTGCAGGAGTCTTGGAACTTCAGACTTGTCAGAAACATTTATGCAAAATTCTGACTAATACTTTGTTAGTTTTATCTTTGCAAATTTAAAACCCTTACCACAACTCCTTTTCATTTTATGCTCAAATTTAGGATGTGTAAACAGTTCAAGTTCAGTGAAGTTCTGTAGATTATAGCTTCTGAAATTTTAATGACTTCTGCTGTGAAGCAGGAATATTTTTATACAAAGTAAAGGAAAGGACTGGAAGGGTTTACGACATTTACCAAAACCTCACTCTCTCAATAAAACCTAAGGGCAGAAGAGGAAAAACACCCAACACTTTTTGGTTTTGGATTCCTGCTTAAGGAACAAAGCGATGAGATTGAACAATGCACAGTCCGCAGTCACAGTGACCCAAAACTATCTTTTTAAGGTCTGTCACATCACTGATTTGCAGATTTCTGCAATGACACTTGTGGGCTCCTTTCAGCTCAGGGTATTCAATGATTAATTCTATGATTCTTACTTTCAGGATACAGGTAAACTATTTTGAAAGTAAATTCATTTTAACAGAAGCTGAGTAAGCGAATATCCTCATGAGAAACTTACTTCACTGCACCTCCATTGCCTTCATCATTGTCAGAGGACGAAGATGTAGAAGAGGCAGGAAAATAGGTTGAATCCACATGATTGGGGCTCCCACTCTGGGCTGGATTTATTGGAGAAGACCGTTCATACAATGGTGTGTGTTTTCCTTCGTGAGGAATGTTACTGTAATTGCTCTGCTCAGACAGACTTTTTCCACCTGTTTCCAAGGTGATGGCTGGCTCAGAGAGGCTGTATGGGTATGGACCCTGGCCTTGGGCCCCACCCTGACTGGACATCTGCTGGGCCTAAAATAAAGGGATCTCTCTTGAGTGAAGGCAGCTAAGGCTTTGCTTTGAAAACAAAATACATTCTTTAATCAAGTGGCCTTTTCCAAATGTATGCATTAAAACTCAGCCATCTTGAGCATCCACAAAAACTGTTCCACCAGAGGCTGTAGCATCACTTTAGTTTCAGGTTTAAAATTCAGTCAGTGACTGCCCACACTGAAAAAGCTGGCTCCACCTTTCCCACCTGGATTCCAGTTTGCTGAGCACTGCAGACCTCTCCCCAAGGAGCAGGGCAGAAGCTGTACTCACCACAGGTTTTGCTTGTAGTGAGGTCTGTGGAATGTTAAGCATCTGAGAAGGAACATATGGTGGCACTATCCCAGGCATACCAAACTGATTCGGTCTGGCTGCTGTATTGCAGGGGAGGAGGGGAAAAGAGAAGGAAAAAAAAATGAAAAAAACCCAAGCACTCATGAAAACACTCAGTATTTGACACAAATGTTACCTTGTTTGTCCTTCTGCTTCTATGGTTTATTTATTCTTGTTCTGTTAGCACTACTGTTTTCTCCTATGCCTTTAAGTCAGTTTTATTCATTTTTACCTTTCAACAGAAATACTTTGTAGCTTGTGAAGTGTATTTTATGTGTCTCACCTTCTTTCAGATCTTTGTATCCCTCATTGCTGCACATTCCTATTTTGTCTGGGAATCAAAGGGAGCTTACAAGAAAATAAACCCCAAGACATGTCATAATGGAGACACTGCCAACATCACACAAATACAGAATGCTGAGATTTTGTCATTTGAATATCTGACCTAGAGTAGCCTCTTAACCCTTTGATACATGTCTTTGGAAGTAAATCAAGACACCCCAACACCTTCCACAAGAGCAGGAAAAATCTCTGTCACTCTACTAGTATGGTAACTGAAGATTTTTAGAAAATTCCAGCTAAAATGACATTTTAGTGTTAAGACTGGGGCATGAGTAGGAAATCCTGTGATCACACATTTTAATTTTTAAGCCTTGAGAATAATCTGAAACACTGCAACAATGTGTGGCTGCAATTTGAGCAGGTTTGTTATTACACCAAAAAAACCAAAAAACTATAAAGGAATTTCTAAAACATGCCAGCAAGGCCAGTGAGAAATAGTAAATATATTTTAATAACTAGAAATGGCAACTCATGAATGGGAGTGGACACCAGACTTCAGCTGTTCACCATTCTCTCAAGAGCCCCAATGCCAGAATGGATGCTGCAACAGCCAAGAAGAAAAGTAATCCAGGTTATTCTCTTCTGGAACATGAACACAACATATTCTATGAAAACCTTCTTCTGAAACCTCATCTTTGCAGGTCAATGGGAATTGCCAGAAGATAGAAACGTTTTTGTAAGATGCTGCCAACAATATAATTTCTGATTTAGGGTTACCCCAGGTTTTAGTTAAAACAAAAGGCATGGCTGCTGTCATTACTTACCTAGGTAATGTGGTGGATGAAATGGCATAGGTTTATTAGTTGCTGAGTAATAAGCAACTGCTCTCTTAAACCGAGTAACTTTGTCATCTGTTCTAGACTAAAAAAAAAAAGAAAAATCTGTCACAAGCACATTCAGGTTTGTCACCCGCAGGTCAGCACAGGGCTGTACAGTACATAATGTACCATATCTCAGAATTAATGCCTATGGACCCTCCAGGGCTGCAGCACTGCTCCAGTACAAGAAATCTTATATCAACCCAAGGGTAAAGTTTAAACATTTAGTCTTCATGTACAACTGATTCTCAAAGGCAGGGCACACAGCTAGGCTAAAAACCCCTCTGGTTATCAAGAATTTAAAGCACAGGGTAAATGCAGTATTTTCACCCTCAGAAAGCATGAAACATGAAATGAGGACAGCTGAGCCACTGCAAATATCAAGAGATTCCTATTATCAACTGATCAAATCACTATTTTATCAAGTGCAATTCTTCAAGACAAATGTACAGCAAAATTGATTAAAAAAAGAAAACAAGACAACATTTGGCTTTATGCTTTACCTGCGAATGCTGAAAAACATCTTTTGCTATGGCATCCAGATCAGAGGTGTCCTGAATGTTGCGGACGTAGTCGGCCACGGCTTTGATCACCACGTCACAGGGCGGCAGAACCAGCTGGTGAGCACGTACCTGCGGGCACACACGGCGTGAGCGGGCACGGCACAGCTGAGCCCCACTGGCAGCCCTGCCCTGTGCCCACACCTGCCAGCTACTTCTGCGCCTTCCACTCTGCTTGGAAAATGTCACCTTCAACAGGGACTCACAATTCCAACTCACCTCTATGTAAACCTGCTGGTTAAGTACCGGCTCCAACAACAAATGTCAACAATGCTGATTCCTTTACTGCTTTCTACTTGCACGTTTCCCCCAGCACAAAATGCTTCATCTAATTCATCATACATTATAATCTTCACCATACATTCACATATATATGCCAGGAAATATTTTGACACAGTTTATTTTCCGAGTGTAAAGTGATAGCAGAATTGATGAAAAAGACCCATTGGAAACCCTGGACTTCCACCTCAGCATTCAATTGCTTACTCCTGAAAATAAATGATGACTTGGCTTATGACTATGGGAATGGCTGCTCCTATGTGCCCTGTGTAATCCTCTGTGGGGAACAGAAGCTTCAGGCCAAGGAGCCATCCTGGACCTCTGCAGAATTCCAGGCAGGGAGCAGGGCTGCCAGCTGGATCTGAAGAACTCCTCAACTATCAGCAGCTTCTGCTCCCACCCCAAGGGCTGCACAGGCTCACACAGACAGGAATGAGGTCTCCAAACATGTGTCCTACATTCTAGAGGAAGCCTGAGCAATTTCTAAAAATTCTGGCTGGAAGCTTTGCACAATTCTGAAGCACTCTTCTTGGGCCTATAGGAGCAGCTAGGTTTTTGCTTTTAACATCTTTCAATCTGTTTGCAAAATTCAGTGATTCAGAACCTGAGAGGTGACTATTACTATTAGAGGTAACTAACAGTTCTATTTTTAAGATACAAAAGAAATTTAAACAACCTTTATGAGTCTTTACTGCATTCTACACAGAGAGATCACACTTTACTAGAAAATAGTGCAATTCAGACTTGTCAGAAACATTTATGCAAAATTCTGACTAATAATTTGTTAGTTTTATCTCTGCAAATTTAAAACCCTTACCACAACTCCTTTTCATTTTATATGGGGTCTAACATATGTGATTATTTTCTTCCCTGCCCTTATCTGATCTACTTATGATGTGATTTCTTACACTGCTCTCTTCATATTTAGACCATGGAATTCTTGCCCATTTTTATTAATTTCCTTCTCCAAATGTCTACTCTTTACAAATGTCAGGATACACATTCTATATCTGGCCATTCTCTACCAGAAATGAGCTCTATCTTTTAGAAGCCTAAATTAAACCAAGAAACAGAATGGTTAAGGGACCCTAGTCGTCCAGTGCCACCCCTGCCATGGCAGGGACACCTCCCACTGTCCCAGGCTGCTCCAGCCCTGTCCAGCCTGGCCTTGGGCACTGCCAGGGATCCAGGGGCAGCCCCAGCTGCTCTGGGCACCTGTGCCAGGGCCTGCCCACCCTCACAGCCAAGAATTTCTTTCCAATAACAAACCTAAACCTGCCCTCCCCTTCAGGTTAAGACCATTCCCTCATGTTTTATTAGTCCATGCCCTTGTGAAAAGTGGACAGTTAAGAACAGTTTTGTTTAGTGTAGTCAGTGGCAGGCTAATTATTTCTAACTCAGATACTAAAATCTAAGTTTACACTAGTGAATATAGACAACAATACTAAATATAGATCACACTCATATGTAAGTTTAGAGTCACAAATATTGGTGATGAACTTTTGCCCACATTTTGCCAGAAGGAGGAATAGATTTTCTTCTCCCTGGTAATCCAAGTCAGCTGCTGAACACCTCCCATTTTCCTCCTATGTGTAACAATTACCCATCTCTGAAACAGCTGAATCATTCCATGGCTGTGTCATGCTGGATGTGCTCTCTGCAGAGCCCTTGCAGAAAGCCTGCACTGCTCCCTGAGTGTTCCTGCAATCTCTGCTTGGGAATCAGTGGATGACAGAAGTAAGCAATCTCCCGTTGATTTATGTGTTCTCCATGATGGCAATATTGAATAAACCACACAAAGCTGCCATCACATCACTGTGGCACTAAAGGCCCTGCAAGTTTGAAGCCCAAGTGAGGCCTATCAAGGGCTCACCTGGCACACTGCTCCCATTGAGCTGCTTGGAAACAGCCTCAAGATCTCACCAGAGCATAGTCTTAAATGCTGAAGTGAGACCTTCCAGAAGTATGTTTTATAGACCTAGAGACATCTCACATATTTGGACTTTCTTCTATTACAAAGACATCCAGTGCAGATGTGAGAACATCCTCAAAACTAAGAATATCATGACCAATGCTACACAAAATTCTGAAATGAAAATTGTGAAATAAAAAGTACTTTCCTGATATTAAAGAATAAAATATCATGCTATTAATTTCAGAACTCTCCAGAAATCCAAAATTGTAGATCTTCTACTGAAACATAACAAATATTTCTAATCCTGTGTGCATTAAAATACAAGCTAAGTCTTACTGCATGCTAGGACTAGGAAAAATTCAGACTTGCAGCAGAAGTTACAGAGCATGTGTTTGTTGGTGGTTCAAACTTACCTTCAGTGTCACACAAAGCATTTTAGAGCAAAAGCAGCAGCATGTTTTACCAATTTCTTATTAGAAGTTACTTTTTTCCTTTATCCTCTAGAGAAACGTTTCAGACAAGCAACAACACAGAAAATCAGTTCTGGAAGGCAAACATGGGGGTGAGTCCCACACCTGCAGGCAATCAGGTTGGAGAGCTTACACCTGAGAGGAGCCCAGCTTCTTTGCTAGTTGTAAAAGGACTCCTTCAGTTTGTGACAGCACTGACAAAAATCACAAGTCACTATTTGTGCACTCTGAAAAGACTAAGAGGGGAAAGGCAATGAATTCTATAGGGATGTTTGTCAAATTGAGTAGCATTACAAACATAGAAGCAGCAAGATAAAAATGTCTTGTGTTTGACAAAATAAATTTGCAAAAATGCTTTTTTGGAAGAGAACAGACTCACATAAGCACAACTCCATGGGATGATCAGGACAGTGTAGAAGTACCTAAGCTACACTTGGGAAAAGCTCCCTGGCTCTGGGAACACCTCAGCATTTACTACTGTGCCTGCTGGAAACAGATAATTGGATCAGTTTCATTTTCAAAACATTAGAAAAGAGACCTTGAACATTCAGTTGCTGTGAGGCAACACACGGGGAACATCTTTTTACACTGGTGAGTGAAAAGGCTGAAGATATGAAGAGGAACATGAATTATGCCACAAAGCAAAGGAGAGAGCAGAAACACAAGCCAAAGATGTGATACAGACTTCATGAGACCTGTGGACAGCCCAGCACACTCCCAACCTGAGGGCTGGGCTGCTATCCAGAACTCCCTGACAAGCCGTAGGGATGAGCCAACAGGAACCTAGAGGAATTCTACAGCTATAGAATGAACCTTGCACCTGGGCAGGAATGACCCCTGGCTGCCCCACAGGCTGCAGGTGTGCCAAGAGGGACCCACAGCTGGAAGATGCAGCAGACAGAAGAGGAGCTGGGGCACCCTGAGCAGCAGGAGCACAGCCAGCAGAGCCAGGGATCCCCCTCAGTGCACAGCACAGGCACTGCAGAGCACTGCACTCTGTCTGGGGCTCCAGCCCTGGGTCAGGACAGCTGAGCTGGTTGCAGGCCACCCAGCCTGTCAGAGAGGAGCAATTGCTCTGGAAAGGCTGAGGGAATGGGGCTTATCCAGAGTGGCAGAACCAAGGCTTTGTAAATACAGCCTTCCACTACCCACAGAAAGGTAACTGAGCACAGAGAGCCAAGACACCAGACATACCCTGAAACAAGGGCTCAGCACACAAGGCAAAGCATCTTCACTGGTGGGGCCATGAAACCACAGGGCAGGCTGCCCAGACAGGGTGTGCAGTCTCCAACCTTGCAGATTTTCAAGACTTAGCCTAGGCAGTGCCCTGAGCAATCTGCTCTGACCTCAAGCTCACCACACTTTTCACAGGAGGCTGCTCATCACTAGATGACTTCCTGAGATCCTTTCTGACCTGCATTATGATGACCCTTAGCATCAAAAACCCCACAAACAAGGCACTGACCTGAAGTATATCCTAATAGTGTCACCTTTGTCATCTGAGCAGCAGCAAATTACCTAAGCACCTACTTCAAATATTGGTCTCCCTCTGGCAAACACCCTCAGAAGTCAACAAACAGCAAGACAGGAATTTCCTAGAGAGATTCAGAGAAGAAGCCTAACCTGCACAATCTGGATTGCTTTCTAGAAGCATCTTTGCCTCTCCACTGAAATGGAACAATGAAGGAAATGGAGTTTCCCTGCATACTCCTCTTATTTATAAAGGGAGGCTGCATTAAGCTTTGTTTCTAAGGTTACCTTGTGAATGAAGAGTCAGCACTTCTTCCGTGGTCTGTGCTCCCAAATAGGCACCAATTCCTTCCAGAGTAAGAAACTGCCCTCCCAAATTCATTCTGACAGTATTACACATTGATCTTGAAGCTTCATACTGTAACCAGTCTTTCCAGAATAAGAACCAAATTGTCTTTGTCTTAAAGATAAATCTCAAAGCACACAAATAAAAAGCAGGGTAAGATAATGCTGGTTTACAAACAAGGTCTAACAATCAGATGATTCCTCAGAAAATCTATCAACTCTTCTTGTTTCAAACCCCTGATTTGGGTGGTCATTTTAGTGAACTCTGACCTCAGGGAGGGGACAGGACTCAAGTGCAGGTCTGCACTCTTATGAGATTTTTCCACAGGGACATTTGAACAGATGAGATCCTGACTCAGATCAGGTCACAGAGCCAACTTTTGATTCCTTCTCCCTGTTGCAGCAACAACAATTCCTATCTCTTCTTTTATATTTGGTCATGGAATCTTCCCAGTTCTGTTAAGCTGACAGTAATTGTTGGTGTCTGCTGAAAGGCTTTTCATCCAGCACATAGAGACCTTGTCCTTACTCTTGGGCTCATTTCCTTCCAGATGTTAAGGTATGGAGTCTTCAGTCAGGCTTTTAATTTTCCTCCCATCTTCCCATTTCTACTCAGCTGTTCCTGCATGAACACCCCTCCAATAAAAACAGAGGTAGGGGTTCCTTTGGTTTGTTTTTTTCCCCTCCCCAAGGTGACTCCAGGGGAGACCCAGCAATTTCTACCAGCAAAGCTGGTAGTTTCTTTTTTAAGTTACCCTTTTTCACTGGTGAACTGGCAAAGCTTCTCTTGCAGGAAAAGTACCTCTTTTGCTACAGCATAATAAAAGATTGAAAGAGAATGCAGGAAATAAACTGTATTTTATTAACTGTCACAGTTCTCCCTGAGAAGCAACAAATCCGGCCACTGGAAGAGAATCTGTCAGCTTTGATGCTCAAGACCATACTGCTCTAAAGACAAAAGATTAAAATCTTTACACAATGAGAAAAAGCTTTCTAAATCCTGAGCTGAATAAAGTGGGATTAAAGCCCTTGGTTCCTGAACATGAAGAACACTCAGTTGTGACTCTAAATAGACACAACAAAACAAAGTTTGTCAGCACAGCCCAAGAAGGACATCCTGGGGAAACACAACAACTTCCCCCCCCATTTTGAGGTCTCATGAAGGCTTGTGCTTTTTGGGCATGTTCTGAAACTACTCCTTGCTATCAGCCTTGTGGTTAATAGAAATTTTAGGTTTTTTAGGTTTTTTTAAGCATTCATAAAATTTACAAGTAATATCACTTTGCACACAGCTCCACTGAAGATATCCCTACAGAGAGCTGTGGTGACATCACTGATACACCAGCATGTCAAGGAAATGAAACTCAATTCATGAGCTCCTGAAACAAGCCATCATTTCAAACCATGAGTGCTGTAAAATTAAAGCTGAAGCAAACAGGCAGTTGTTCCATTCCCAGTAACTACAGCAGACTAGTTTGCTGCAGGTATGTTCTCCCACCTGACAGCCCTGCCAGGCAGGAGACAGAGGTGCTGTGCACTGAACAAATGGCCAGCAAGCTGCCATTAAATTCAACAAATCCTGCGTTGTGATAGTCTCTCCTCAGTCAGGGCACTCATCTGGGGCTCTGCATTGCTTTCAGTGCAGCAGTTTTCACAGAACCCTTAACAGCCAAACGGGAACTGCTCTCATATCTGATCACATTGGCCCACAGATAAAATCCAGCAGGGAGGAGTGCCTGTGGCAGGCCAGGATGCTCTGAGGGTACACATTTCACTTCCTTGGGATGCCAGGCACAAAGCCCAGTTGGCATTTCCACTGAACAGGTACATCTAGATGCAAAGATGACATATCTAATTTTCACTTAGGTAATTCAGTATCAATTTTGAGGGCTTTCCAGAAGGTCTAGGTGTCTGAAGTCATAATCTGACCTGACTGACAAGTCTACTCAGGCTAGACATCAGGAAAGAATCACCAGAAAGTTTACCAACACTTGGCAAAAGTTGCTACATTTTAACCTGTTTAATAAAAGATGAAAACACAGGCACACTCATTCATTTTTTCACCTCGAATTTTAAGAGGAAGGAGCAAACATGCATGCAGGCTTTGTTTTGCCACTAGAATGTGCTGACACTTACCTTTCTAAACACCAGAGCAGCAGCAAAATAGAGGATGAGTGTAACATCAAATGTCACAGCTGTCCACTAAGCAATGCATGTGCAAGCCTTGAAAATTCTGCTGAAAATCTAGAATCTTGTTTTAAATTCTACCTTTGGCAAAACAAGTTTTCAAGGCTTAATAAACTTCCAGAACAGAAGGGGAAAACCTGTCTATTTTTGCTGTAGAGATAACTAAGCAGTCTGACAGAATTTACAAAAAGCAGATTATTTGCTACACGGTACACCTTAGGGGAAAGGCAAACATATGTATCTGTTGTGGCAGAGAGAAAGGTCACTATGATCCCATTCTCTGATGTGTCCAGTTTCCCTTTTATAGCCCTCTACTTGGCAGATGCACGAGGCAAGTGTGATGAAGCAGCAGAACACACATGCTGTAAACTAAGAGCATCAGGCAATTTACTTGTCTCAACTCCCCCCCTCCAAACCTACCAAAGGCCACTTTAGCTTTCTCATGCAATCTGTTTTCCAGTATATTTACACTTTAAATACCAAAAACAGATTATTACACACAAACTCAGAGCAGCAGAAAATAAAACAAGATGGTAGGAAGATATACAGCTCATTATTTTTGATAGCTGAAGAACATGACCAAACAAAAAACTCTCCTTTTCAAGAAAGAGGAGAACAAGAAGCTGCATTCTGCAAGCCAAATCACACTGGAGCTCTGACTTGTGTGGCTGAAGGGCACTGAGGGGGATCACACAGGATAAGTTTAGCCTTGTAAGGCCAATGACCCCAGGTATCCTCTGCAGCCAGGCACTGGGACACTTGAGGGTGACTGAGCACAAGGGCCTTGCAGAGCTGCTTTCAATTAAGCTATCACATTGCTCTTGTTAACCAGTAGTACTGATTTTAGCTTAATTTCTCCTAGTTATATTAAATTTGTACCTTAAGTGAAGCTAGTGGATGTTCTGGACCAAGTAAACTCCAATGAAAGGAAGCCAAATCTTCATCAGGTAGAATGTGGTTACCTGGAACATAATGCAGAACTCATTTAAGTGCACTGTAAAACATTTCACAGCTCCTACGTACAGCAAACAAATCCACAGTCAGTCCCCAACTCCTGATCAAGAGGATTAACAGATTAAACTTGCAGATAGCATTCTGTTACTCCAGAAAAACCTAATTAGCATGCTACTGCTGCAGCAGCAACAGCTCCTTGGTGTGTGTGAGGACCACTCTTCCATGAAACCAGCTCACTGACACCAGCAACAGGGCCAGGCACAACCAGAGTCCACCTCAAGCCAGTGTGTCCTGCTAGGAAATCCTCAACACATTTCACACTGCAGGTGCAAGAGAGTAAGAGCCTGTTCTCTTGCTCCCTGACACAGGCTGGTAAGGCCTTTCTGCAGCCCAGCACGTGCCATTAGTGATCCACAGGGGAGCTGCCCCTGCAACCTGCACTCTGCTCCACTGTGCAAGCATGGGGTGAGCAGCAAGGCAGCAGCCAGGTTTATCCAACCCTCAGGAACACCAGCAGCTCCAGCCACACTTAGCAGATCCCCAGCTCCTGAAGGTTCTTTTCATGATCTGACCAGGTCAGATGGGACCTTGTGCTGTCAACAGGGAAGGAATTGGGAAATTATTCTGTTCTTTCCATGGACAGAGATAGAGACTGTATTTACCACACTGCTCATGCCTAATGGAAGATCACCTATATTGTTGTTTGGTTTTTTTCCAAAGCACATCACAGTAAAAAAAATTATTACTAGGAATCATTTAAAACATTTGTATTAATCAACTTCTGATGGAGTTCAGTGGCTGTGTACCCAAACTTTACAAAGAGCTAAACAGAATGTGTTAACACAATTCTGGCAGAAAATTTCAGGATCTACTTAACACCTGGCTTTATGGAGCAGCAGTTTCTTAGTGAATGCACTGTTCATAAAGAATATGAAAAGATTCTCTGAATATTACAACAATTGTTTTCTTTCTTGTTAGGTTGTTTGTAAAATCATCTAGTTTGCTCTTAATGCTCCTTAACCTGCAAAGCCAGGCAAGCTGCCTGGTGACAAGCAGGTGTCCTCTCAGAGTGGGAAGTCTTTGTGTCCAATCAATACTTCACCCACTACTGAGATCTCCAGCAAGGAGATGTTATCATTTTTTTTTTTCATTAGGAGCTAAACTTTAATCTCACATCAGAAAGATTCAACAAGTTTGCATATAACAGCCACACTCACTAATCTGGTCAAGGTAAGATTAGATAGTCTTTCTAGAACAGGCCTGCAAAAAACTACTGTAGCCAGAGCAGGACAATTCTGTGCTGACAATCACTCCTGCAGATGCTACTTTTTAAAACAGCCAGGGTCTCTCTCCATTCCACCAAAACTCCAATTTTGTTTGGTCTCCATCTGTCATTGCAGTTAATTCATGACCCAGAACACATACAGGCAGTGTTCAATCAATTCTCACCATGTACACTGAAATGCAGCAGTGTCTTCTGTGCTCCAATTAAGAAGTGATGCCTGTACTCACCTTATGTAGTTCTAAAATTTTACTGAGGAGCAGAACAGGATTCCATAACTAAACATGTTACAAAGTGCTGCCACAGTGGGAAAGAGATCAGTGTTATATAAGCAACCTCTATTTCTTGACCTGGCTGAACAACCTCAACATATATTGATTTTTCCCAATTTAATGGCTTATTTTAGTGTATGCCTTAGGTTTTTTTTTAAAGCAATTAGATACTAATTGAAGTCACTGTCCTTTCTAAAGAGTTCACTGAATTGGAGCCTATATCTCACACTGGATTTGTTTTTCTACTTGCTGAAGCTTGGGTGCTTATCTTTTAAAAAATTATTCTGAAGTATTTGAGTCAAAAGTTACAAAAGAACCCAATTCAACTCCCTGTTTACATCAGCAGCAATTAGAACAGAAATTTTTAAGAGCATGCTCAGAGGATGCAGTATCCAGATCACATTTTAACCCCCCATTCCAAGAATAGCCTTTATATTACAATGCTACAACTATAAACCCTTTCCAGATGAGAACTGTAAGAAGGAAAAAAACCAAACTGTAAACCAAGCCAACCAACCACAGTGTACACAGAACCTCATCTGAAAGCAATCTTTACAAGTTTGCCTTGTTGATACAGTCAGAAAAACATTGTGAGGGGATATTTCAATAGAAACTTTATCCCTGAACAGAACTCAATCCCAAATCACTTGCCATTGAGAACAATTTTTTAACTGCACAGTTTACAATCATTCCTCAGGCATCTCCAACTGTTCAATGTGAAACTGAAACTTGGAGGATGATTTTCCTTTTTCAGCATTTCTCAAATTAATTCTTGGAGTTAATGACAAGAAAGATTCTGAACACAAAGAAAACTTTAGTTTTCTGGATAGAGGGAAATACATCTGCAGCCCTAAAGCTGAATATGGATATCACAGCTATAGTGATAGTTTGGGCCTGCTGGAATTGCAAACATTAAACCAGCAACTTAACTGTAATTATTTCAGAACACATTCTTTTATTCCTACACAAAGTACTAGCATGGGGAGTTATACTGCTGTACCCAGAAAAAAATTCCTGCGCCTTCCCATGTCACCAAATGCTCACTCATTCCCTCCCATTGTGCTTTTCTTTATTCTATTTAACACAATCAAAAAAGATTCAAAGAGGCCACAGGAATAAGGATGGAATAACCTGTGATGCCAGAGAAGTCCTCAGATATTCAACAAAAATATAAAAAATTAGATTAGAAAATGAGCCAGCCTAATTTAAACATATTCCATGCTTCACATACCTATATGCAGATAGGAACCTAGTATTCTATAAAAAAAAAAAGTTACTGTATTACCAAGGTTGCAAAAGTTAAAACATGTTGCCCATACTTCAAGCCAAACTGTATCTGTTTGTTGTCAGCTTATATAATCACTTCCTATCCAAATATCTAAGGTTCCTAAAATTCACTCATATAAAAATAATAAAAAAACTCCAAGCACAGGAAGATCTTGAGAGTATCTTCTCTTCTAACCCTGATTTCCATGAACTTTATTCTGCTTACTCATACTGAATACATACACGTAGGAAATGCAAAGGAATACTCAGAACTAAACTTGTAGCTGACCTGGGGGTTTTTAACCTTTGTACCAATTTGACAGGGAGGGAGGAAAGCAACCAAATCTCTCTAGAGCAATCATGTGAAATTACCTCAAATTTCTTTCTTCTAAGAACATGCTGAAAACTATTTGGTCATGAAAGACAAGAGAGAAAAAACAACCAAGAGTTTCCTGCATAAAACTGCAAAACCTTCAGAAACTCTATCAGAACTTATCTCACCTACTGCTTGATATAAGCAAGCAAAGCCCCAGCAGACCGTGCAGCTGGAATTGTGTGGCAACTTAAAGCCACACTTCCCATGAAGTCCATAAAGCATATCTGCATCTGGGAAACTGCTTTTCCAGCAGTAATTATTACTCACTGAACTGGCATGCCCTAACTTATTTATAGACTCCAAAAAAAAGCCAAGCAAGTTGTCTGTCATGCAATTCCTGCAACGGCAGCTCAGCCATCCTTACTATTGCCTCCCCCCTACACCTGTGCAGACAGGAGAAACAAACGACACAATCAAGTCCAACTAGCCAAATACCAGTGGCTGTCTATTGCAAGATCCATTGGGTCTTTCCTTCTTAATATGGAAAGTGCCTTGCTGGACTGGGAACAATGTTAAGGACCACTAAAATATTAGCATTTAAAACAGTGACACAAAGCCTCTCTCACTGAGAGCTTTCAAAGAAGTTTTATTCCTCTATCCTGTTACCATTCTTAATTTGTTTGCACAGCATGACAAGATTGAGAACATGGCTGTTCCCAAAAATCATTCAGAATGCTATTATAAATAAATCTTATTCATTGGAGTCAACTTTGTCAGTACTTAATTCACTCTTCTGTCTGAGAGAGTATGACAGTTATTCTCTACCACTGCTATGGAAATAGAGGGTCTTAAAACTCTCCCATTTGAGCAGAAAAGTTAAACTGGAGACATTCCCACCTATGCTACTGAGTATGAGGAGCTCATGGGCATGAGAAGCAGGAGTGCTAAGAAAGTATACAGCCAAAACCGATGGAATGGTACAAGGTCAGTCACTGGTGCTTTCAGAAATGCAGAGTTCCACTCAATAATAGCTCAGCATATTTCTGTTGCACCTGACATGCTGCCATATTTGTCCAATACTCATTTCTGAGGGGAAAAAATGCCCCAGCAAACCAAGCACCTTCACTCCATAGGTGTTATTTTTAGGTAGAATTCAGGACAAAAGCATACTTCCCGTCAGGAAAGTGTACCACTAAAACTAGACCTCATACACTATACAGGACCCAAAGTAGAACCACAACTGTCCTGATTTCCCCCACCCACAGAGAACATTCTGGCAAGGCAGAGCTCAGTCAAACCCTTGCTTTCAGCTCTTCTTTCTAGACAGCCACAATTTGCATTGCTCAAAGGTTTCTATAAACTGGCATGTCTGACCTCAAACACACATGCAGTCCACCTCACACAGCAGGAATGTCTGGAACAAAAGGATGCCTTTCCCCAGGTACTCTGTCAAATTACACACACATTATTTTAAACCCGTTAACAGCAACTGAAATCATAAGGCTGACTAGCAGCATCTTCACTTACCTAAAAGAGCAGCAAAAATAGGAAAGCGATTTGGATTCAGGTCCAGTTGCTTGGCAACTTCATGCATTAGGTATTGGCTTGTTGTGAGGCTTTTCCCATTCCGGCTCAGTTTTAGGGCATGGGCACTGAAATAGTAAGGGATGTTGCACAATGCATAATCGGAGTCATATGCAACCAAACCATGGAAACCCTTTTCTCTGCAGAAAGCAATTACTTCTTGATGATGATCTTCAATGCTCTGTGCAACCTAGAGTAGAAGATAGAGCAATTAGCTTCAGCGTAAATGGAAGCACTGATTGATCACAACTATTATGATATAGTGGGTCGTTCTGAAATGATACACTTGAATTTAAAATACTCAAGATATTTTTGAAGGAATTAAAAAAATCCAGCGATGCAGCACATACAGACAGGACCCAAGGAGCACTTGGAAGCACAGCACACACTTCTGCACTGGCATTGTGCACTAGTGAACTCATCTGAAAAAACTGCTTATTACCAGAAACATTTCCACTCTGAAGACATTACTGTTCCAGTGTCTGTACCAGCTCATGGGAAAAGCCTTGAGGATGTGGCTACTCCAGCAGTTCAGCACATAAAGGCGTCCCCCATGACCAAACAAACTCATGGCACCTTTTAAAGTTTTTTGAGCCTTTTAAACAGGCCAAACACAACCACAGATGAACAGAGATAACTTTGCTGACCCTTCAAATGCAAACCTTGCTGTATTAAGCCAACATTTTTTCTCATTTCCACCTTCAGTCAAATCCCTTCACGCACAACTGAATCTGATGGTGCAAACTGCTTTGAGTTTTTAGCCCAAACTTCACCTCTCCACTCCTGCTGCCTAGCAAAGCCCATATTTTAGGCTACAGAAACCAGATGACTTGAATAGACATGTGCAGGGAGACATGGGCCAATGCCTAATGTTGGATATATAAAAGGAACCCTTTCCAATCAAGAAGCTTATACTGAAACTGGAAGTCCCATGAGGACAGGCCAGGACCCTCAGCCCTGCATTCCACCATACCTTCAGAACTGGTACAATTACAATAGGCATAAAGCACACTCAACAACAGCCAGCTGAGGAAAGTGGAGGGGAAGGGATCCCTCTGGATCCCCAATGCTTCTGCCACCCACAGACACAATACACATTCAGCCACACAGAAATCCTTTTGCAAGTTGGGCGTTGGTATAACCCATCCTCACTGAGTTATCCCCTTTAACAACAATATAGATGGCAAGTTATCCCAAAACAGACCAGTACAAAACTATTAGCTTCAGTCTCCACAGCATACATGAATAAGCACAGCCTTAGTGCCAGCAAGGCTATTTATTTCCTCTGCAGAACAGGAGACAAGGTCCACAGCCCCTGCAGTCACCCACAGCAAGTTTGCAGTGACCCTTCCTCTTCTACCCAAGTCTTGCACTTGCTGAAGCTGCTGCTGAACTACCATATTCCAGAGAGGTATGTCAAATGTTACTTCTCCTGTGCACCTCTCTGAGATGCTCCCTTTCAAGCAGACCCCTGAGCAGCGAAACAGTCAGCACCTCACCTGCTCCTGCAAACAATGACCAGCTCACTAAGCTCTCCCTACTACTAATCCTACCATCCCATAGTCCTCAGAAAATGTTATTTCTTCAGAAACCTCCCCATGGACTGTTTTTGAAATTTACTTTGTGACAAGAACACACACACACACTCATTTTTCTCACAATGATGCTGCCCTCTAGCATTAGGTGTGGGAGAAACCATAAACACTTCTGGAAAAAATTTAAAGACATCAGATTTACATAGTTCCTAACTAAAGGAATGCAACTTAGGCTTTACCCCACCCCCACCCACCAGTCTTCACAGGTTTTAAATTAGAAAAATCCCTCCAATGTTTTTTAATTAAGGGTAGATAGATTTAAATTATGTCCATATCTCTAAACCCAACCTCTCTGCATGCACAAGCAGCTCTGATCTATAAAAAACCAAGTGAGAACTTCTTCTGCAGCACTAGGTGTGACATGGGTGTGCAGATAACGCAAGAGGAAGCTCTGTGTGCAGCTCCTCTGATTTTTTATGAGCTATTTCCTCTATCTCCACAGCCTGTAGTTCCCACCCCATTTTATAGAGCTCTTTAACCCAGCAGGAACCTGCTGTGTGCTCAGGGAATACCAGAATCCATCTTCAAATAACTGAACCATCACCAGGAAAAGAGTGGCATTTACCAAAGTACAGTTAACCCACAAAGCTCTGACAAGACGGAAGTAAGAGAGAGATCTCATGGCTCTCAAAACGCAGAGGCACCCAGAACAGCAGCTTCAGAAGGAGAGGGATGTGGTGGAAATCACAGTCAGGAATGTGGAACCATTCTCAAGTCTCAATCTTGTGTAAACATTAATGGTGCTGCCTCAGAAAGAGAGAATCCTGCCTGAGTAAATACACATGAGCACCTTGAGGTACTGGGAACAAAACAATCCCCCCAAGTATTAGAGTTATTAAGAACTCCACTACCTAAATATTTCAATTTTAGCAAACCTACTTAGCATAAAAGTTTCTTTTAAGAATTATTCTCCCCAAACTGAAAACCACCAGGTCACAATGAAACTAAGAACCCGCAGGATATTTGTTATAACCTGGAGGAACCTGTTATTTTTACATCCTGCTGAAACCATCTGTGAGTGATTTATAATTGTTCTGGATAGAAGACATTACTTTTTCTCCTCCCTAATTACCAAAATGGATTAAATTCATGGCCACTTCCTAGCTTCACACAGAAACCTACTCCAGACTGAAATGCTCATAAAAATATGAAAATCAGTTTCACATTTAAAGTCAATCAGTATTCTCAACCCAACTCCTCAAAACAAAGTAAGAAAACACCACAATTTAAAAACTGTTTTATGCATATGTAGATTTTTTAAATCACTTATACAAGTAAATAAAAATCACACTTTCAAGATGCATTTTGCTCTGTGGCATCAGGAGGGCTACAGCAGAGTGTGTGAGAATAAAACTGAAGGAAGATTTAGAGAAAAACAGATATATGTAACAAAGCAGATTTAGAAATATAATGAATCATGTAAGAGAAGAAGAACAGCAGAGAAGGAAAGTGCTTTAAGCTCAGCAGTATCTTTGATGTGTATTATGCATGTGACCACTATAAGCATGAAACATCCTTCCTAACCTGAAAATTAACCCATTACAACTAGATTTATCATCAGAGTTTCTGGACAACTGAAAAAACTGAGGCATCAAACAGAAATTGCTGATATCCTTCCCATCCCCAGGACATCTGAGCAATGCAGAGAACCTGTGCAGTTGGGACAGGCATGGTGGTGGCTCAGTGGTGTGGACAGCAACAACATCTCTCCTCCCACACCCCTCAGTATCTGGTAAGAAGTTGTCAACTCCTGGGGCTAACCCAACACAGACAAATAAATATACACCTCATAAACCTTCTCTATCAAACTGGGGGGGATACTGTATTTACTGAGATTTTGCAAGTTTGGGGTATTTTTTTAATTTCTTTAATGAAAAGTGACTCAGTATGAGTGTGCTCACACTACTGTGTGAGATTAGGAATAAGGCCTGTCACCAAGAAACCATAAAGGAGCTAAAGCAGCAGCACTGGAAAGTAAACAAAATCCTACAGGGTAATACCTTTGTCAAATGCAGCAACTCGGTTCAGATGTAATGTACCTGAGTCAGATCTGTAACAGAAAATGCCTAACAAACTAACAGCCACTTCAACACACCACAAAACTATTGCAAGCACTAAATTCCCACTGATATCAAAATAGCTGCCTTCCTGTTGGGTACTATGCATTTTTATGTTGCATTAAAGCATGTCTCTACTTTAACACACTAAAAGAAAAAAAAATTCCTTCTTTTACCCCATTCATTGTTTTTACTAATGATCTCTGGGTCCCAATAAGAAATGAGGAAGATTTATAATGCACCCAGAAACAGGTCAAGGTAAGGACCTTCACTGCATGGGCCCTAAAACTTTTTGCTGAAAGCACAAAACTATTTCCTAGCAACAAAAGGTCCCCAAAAATTCAAATGATAGGATGTTTTACTTATTGTGCAAATACCCACCATCCAAAAAATACAACACCATTTGGCTTCTACGATGACCAGGAAAAATGACTGCAGCAGACACGGCCACAACCTCCTCACTCTAAGCAAGGCCGAGCCCAAGGCATCACGTCTGGCAGAGCTACACGTGCCCTGCAAGAACGAGCTTGGCCTCCACTTCCAGTTTGTTCCACACACGCTTCGCCCGGCGCAGCGGCCCCGGCCTGCTGACCCAATCCCGGCCACGGCCCACAGGGTGGGACCTCCTCTGCCGAGTGAACTCAGCATGGCTGCGCTCCAGCTCAGAGCTCCTCCACACATGGGCCTGCCCAGCGAGCAGGGCACTACGAGGGAGCAGCACCATTCCCGCCCTGTCGGCAGAACTAGGAGAAACTTCACCCAAAGCCACCTGTGGGGTGAGCTCCTTGGAGAGAGGCCTCTGCACCCCAGGCCTGCAGCCCAGCCAGAATGTTTCTCATCCGCTGAAAGGCCAAATTACATTAAGGTGCTGCTAGTGATCGAGCAATTCCCAAGATAACATAATATTTTTCTACCGACAAAAGTAATTTAAGATAATAAAGCAAGAATATGTGCTTCCCTCCTGCTGCTCTTCCCTCCCCAGCAGGAAGGTGAGCAGGCAACTCCTAAAACTGCAGCTTCATCCCCGGGCTTGCTATTCCAGTGTCTTGTGTTTCAATATACACAATCGCTCAGCTGAACAGAAACCATCGTAAATCAGGAACGCCATGTGGAGAGATGCGACGTGGTCATATCCTGCAACCTTTGAAATCGTAGCCTTTGAGCGCAAGACGGCCATGAAGCCCAGCTCCGACATGAAGGGCTGTTTGTGGGGCTGGAAAACTGAGGTTGCCCCTTAAAATAAGGAGTTTAAAACAAGAACTGCCAGCTTGGCACTGCTGATTGCCCAAAACTATAAGTGACGCTGTTATGGAGTAAGGAGCCAGTTAGTCTACAACTGTTTTTAAAAGCTTGTTGATATTGAGAAAACGCTGAGAAAACACGAGAACCTCCATAAAGCCAAAAGTGGCACCCCTGCGTTTTTTGCAGCGAGCCATTTCCCCTTCAGCCCAAGTTTAAAACACCTCGCCTCAGCCGGGAACTTGTTGCAGATCCATCCTGTGCGAGAACTGATTAATTTTTTTTTTCCTCCCTCAATAATGAATTACAGAGATGCTTTTCGCCCACCCGCTCTCCCCTGCGGTACCACAGCCCACAAGGCAAGAAGGGACATTTTGAGTCAACGGAGCGAAAGAACATGGAGGCAGAAGCCGCCCTGCTGCCGGGCCGGGCCATGGGCGCTGCCAGTCGCCCCGCCAAGGCCTCCCGGCCTCCGGCCTTGGGGGGGCGGCGGGCAACGCCATGTAAATAAGCCAAAATCCCCCGGGGATTGAGGCCGCCGAAAGTTGTGCCGCCCCCGCGGGTCTGGGCGACATTTTGAGGCGCTGAGGGGAGCGGCTGAGGGTGCCCTCCCTCCCCCCGCGGGCAGCCCCCGCTGCCATCTTGGAGCCGGGAGGGAGCGGCGGGGAGGGGGCGCCGGGACCCCCGGGCGGGGGGGACTCCGGGCTCCTCCTCACCTTGATGTGGAAGCGGATGAGGGCCAGGCGGATGCAGTGCGCCATGCAGACGGGCGGCAGGAACCAGACCTTGGGCGGCGGGGTGCCCTTGTTCTGGACGTGGCTGACGATCTGCTGCGCCGTCTGGCGCTCGTTGCCCTGGCGCTTCACCCACTCGTGCAGCCGGGCCTTCTCCAGGGCGCCGTTGAAGAAGACGAAGAGCTCGATGTTCCCGTTGAAGCAGGCCTTGGCCAGGGCCGCCAGGTAGCCCAGCATGTGGTTCCACTGCCCGCCGCTCACCCAGTCCGTGTAGAAGCCGCCGTAGAGCCGGTGCAGGCAGTTGTCGGCGTCGATGAGGAGGCGCAGCGGGGTCTGGGGGGGCCGCTGGCGGCCCCCACCCACGAGGCTGCCCCGCGCCAGCTTCTGCAGCTCGACGGGCACTACGGCGCTGGGGCAGTGCTTCTCGATGTAGTCCTGGAATCCCTGCACTCCCATGGTGAGGACCGGGCGGCGGGCGGGCGGGCGAGCGGGGGCCCGGCGGCGGCGGCGGCAGCAGCGGGGTCTGGGCTCGGGCCGGGCGGCGCGGCGGCGGCGGCGGGCGGGCGGTGGGAGCGGTGGAGCCGGGTGGGAGCGCTGGCTGCCGTCAGTGGCCGATCAGGGGGGAGTTGTATGGATTAGTGGGGGGCTCATGGCTGCCGCGGCCGCCATGTGCTGCGCTCACAGAGCCATGGCTCGGGGATCCGGGCGGCTGCGGCTCCGACTGCCGGGGGGCGGGGGAGCGGCCGGGCGCGCAGGAAACCAACCCGCCGCCGCCGCCGCCTGCGGCAGCGAGAGCGGAACGGGCGGGACTTGGCGGCGGCGCCGCTGCCACTCACACACCGCGCGGGGCCGCGGCGGGAGCGCGGGGAGAGCGGAGCGCCCTCGGCGCCGCCCGTGCTCGTAGCCCGGAGCCCCTCACGGCCCCCTGCCCTGCCCTGCCCTGCGGCTCTGGCCCGGCCCGGCCCGGCCCGCCCGCCGCGGCCGTTGCATAACCCGGGCATGCGCGGGAGCGCGGCGGAAGCGAGTGGCGGGGAAGGGGAGGGGGCCGGAGGCGGGGAGCGGCGGGGGAACCGGGGCAGGGGTCTCCCGGATCGGCCCGGCTCGGCCCGGTCCTGGCCCCGCGCTGCTGGCCAGCGGCGCTCCATCAGGCCCGCGGCCACTGTGGCTGACCCCGCTCGGGAGAGCGGCGCCCCGGGCACCTGTTGCTCGGGGGTGTTGGGCCGTGCAAGGGCGGCAGAAGAGGTCCCGCAGCGCTTCGGTTCCGCCCGGGGAGCCGGGGGTCTCCCGGGCCGGTACCGCGCCCGCCCTGGCCACAGCGCCTCCGGTGAAGGTGACCGGCTGGCCTGGCCTCTCCCGGCTGAGCGTTTGGTGCTGCTGGTAAAGCTTCCAGATCGTAGAATACCCGGAGCTCGAAGGGACCTGCAAGGGCCATCGAGTGCAGCCCCTGGCCCTGCACAGACACCCCAACAATCCCACCCCGGCTGTCCCTCAGAGTGTTGTCCCAATGCTCCTGGAGCTCTGGCAGCCTTGGGGACATGACCAAACCCAGGGAGTCTGTTCAGGGCCCCAGCGGCCTCTGGGGGAAGAACCTTTCCCTGATGTCCACCCTGACCCTGCCCTGGCCCGGCTCCAGCTGTTCCCTGGTTGCTGTCCCTGTCCCAGAGCAGAGATTGGAGCTGCAGCCCCTGGAGCTGTGACCTCAATCTTCCCTTCTCCAGCTGAGCAAACCAAGTGCCCTCAGACACTCTTTGTAGGGCCCCTCTGGCCCGTTCGCCATCTTCTTAGCCCTCCTTTGGACATTCTCTAATTGCTTAAGATCTTTCTTGTATCGTAGCACCTGAAACTGCACACAAGACTTGAGGTGAGGCCGCAGCAGTGCAGAATAGGGATATGCAATCACCTCCCTCAATGATTTTGGCAGCCTTTTCACCTTAGACATGCATAAAGTGGCAACTGCTTGCATCTTGAGATCTGCCATCCACAGGGCAGCCAAACTGTTGCCATAACTGGTAAATGAGTATAAGTATCAACTACCAGGGAAGAAACCCATAAATGAGCATTACTATCAATTACTGGAAGAAACCTGCTCTTCACTGCACAGGCAGTGAGGAATTAACTGTCTCCGGTTGTACCAGAAGAAATTATTTTTTAAATGGCCAAAGTGCCCAAGCTCCAGAGGTTGCCTGCAAGTTTATCATTGCAATAATACCACAGCACCTGAGCAGTTCTTTGTTGTTTAGGTGTTGGAAAACTACGGAAAGTGTCAAACTGCTGATGCTGTATGTTCACATGAATATTTTATTAATGAGGAAAAGCATATTGTTAATGAGATTTCAGTCATGCTGGATTGACACCCACAGTAAATATTCCCAGCAGGGAATAGCTGTTGCAGCAGGGGTGGGCCAGCTCACTCCCAGGCAGTGAGTGCCATGGATGTGTGTCTGAGCCCAACTGGTGCAGCATCAGCATGATAGAATAAAGAATCCTGGAAAAGCTATGGAAGTAATCAATGACAAGTGCATGTTTCTTCTTGGAAATCTCTTTTTGCAGTAATCTGAGAGTGTGGTTTCCTAAGTAAATATTCTGATCTCTTTCTGAACTACTTTCCCCTTAGAACTCTTAGATTACCCTATAAGAATAGGTATGCTCTAGTAACATTGAAATAATAAAAGCATTTGGAAGGAACTTTGAGGAACGCACAAAACATGGTAGGAGGCTAGTAGTGCTAATAGAAGGAAAGTGGATCAACAAGAAAGAACTTCAGAATTTCAAACATCCTAAAAAATCACCAAAATTTGGTCAAAATAACAAGTACTGCCATACATGAGGTGCCTAAAAATCAGACTTTCAGACAGCCCTGCATGTATCCAATGCTCCAGCAGTGCAAAACTTGATCACAAACAAGCCATTCTCTAAGTAGCCTTGTGAGCAATAACTGAGTCAAGAAGAATTCACTTCTTGTTGTGAATTGTCTCACAGGGTCTTTAATTTCTATAGTCTTAGGAATGGCAAATAATCTATAAATAAATTATAAATTTGCTTGTGTCTTTTTCTGTTTTGTTATTTAGGAAGGAAACTAGTCCAGAGCATGTGCCACCAGGAGCCTGGCTGTTAGCATCCTTGGAGTCAGGGCAGCACAGCAGAACTGAGCACTGCCAGCTTGTGCTCAGCCACGCACACAGCCCTCCCTCCCCAATGAGAAGAGAGAGGAAAAGCATAAGGGGAACAAGGTGCTTCCAGAACTTATTTAATATAAACTAAAAGTTTGGCCAGACAAGAAGACAATGGAAAATAAGTTAAATTTATGGCAAAACAAAATTACTCTGGAAAGCAGGTAGATTAAGCTAGACTTAAAGAGCAATTAATCAAAGACACAAGGCAAATAAAGTGTTTTTTTCATCAACCAGCAGCAGAAAGCCTGCAGGATTCATCAATCTTCTACTTCAGCACTGAGACACGTGTTCCACAGTTCCCAGATGTTGGTTGTGTCAGGGAAGGGTTAATAACAGTTGGTGTTAAAGTCAGTGACTCATTATCCAACCTGAACAGAGGCGATTTAGGAGTGGCTCCCTCAAAGGAAGGAACTGAACAGTCATTAGGAAGAACTAACGAATAGCCATGTCAGAGCAAGAGCAGAGATGAATGTTATCAGTTTAGTCGTGGTTCTTCTGTTAAGGAAGGTCAGTCCCACAGCAAGATGAACATGGACACAGCCTGTGGAACAGACTGGCCACTGGGACCTGAAAGGTACGTCTGCCTGGGGGGAATAAATGCATACATTATCCATGGGAAACACTTGTTCAGTGTAATTTCCCTTAATATTTCTCCTCTTTTCTCAGCCTGGTGTATCTTGCTGTGGAGATGCTGCCCCAGAAGTTCCCTGTTCTTGCTGCTGTAGAAGAGCTCCCAGCCTTCACCTCACTGCCAGGTCTACAAGTGGCCGTGGGCTCACCCTGTGGGCAAGTGCTTTTCTGCATTGCTACTTCAGCACTCACAGTTCTAGGCATGCTGGTCACTTAGTCGAAAAAAGTTGCAAAAATAAAAGAAATTGAAGAAAAATTGTTGAGGTTTAAAAAAGTGTTGGGGATAAAGTCTGTCACTTACTGCAATCTTGCTCTGATTTTGTATCATCGTATTTGCTACCACCTGTGACATCCCTTTCTTGTCTCTTATGTTGCTGCAATTAAACTATACACCATCACACTACATTTATAGAAGGAGGTTTTTCATGTTCAGATATCTCCACAAAATATCAACAAGAACCATCTTGCTTGAGCAATAACTTTTTTCAAATCTCTGTGATACTTTGGATGGAACATTTTTCTCTAAGGACAAAGATGTGCATGTAGAAGGCACATCACTGAGTTACTTAAAACATTTACTGGTCTCTGCATCAGCTCTCTAGGGACCACCAGTTCAAAGAAAAGATGATTCAGAAGGTAGCATACTTTACTGGAGCCACTGCTATGCTCAAACTCAAAATTTCTGATTGTCCATAGAGGCCAACCCTTGAGGGGTTTGGCCCTGGACATATGTGGGGTAAACGATGGTGTTGCTCCAGCAAACTTTTAGGGCAAGAAAATGACTGGCAGTGAGTCCTCTGAGTGCCTGGGAGAAGCAGGCTGGAGGAGGAGGAGGGGGCAATGACGCTGGCTGAAAGAATTCCTCCTTTCAGAGAACAAGCAGCGCTTTCACAGCAGTGGATGCTCAGCCACAGCACACACTACACAGATTACATCGGGGCCATTTGCTGCCTTTGATTAGTTTTAAGAAACAAAAGCATGAAAATTTTAAGTTCTAAAGTTGAATTTTCAAGAGAAAAAGCATAAATAATAAGGGCATTATGGAGCAGGCAGTGGGAGCTGGTGGGGAGCACTGCAGCCTCAAAAACCTGGAACAGTAGTGTGCTGTTCCTGTGGCAGTTGTGTGAGACATACAAAAAGCAAGTATTTAAAGCCTATTCTACTGCAGTTCTTGCAGGACCATTGATAATATGATGAAAAGATACTAATAGAATGCTGCAGGTTGATGTTATAACAGATAAGAGGCACTTGCCAGTGGTATGGTGAGAGCACATCTGAGCTAAAATACATCTACTGTGGCCATTTCAGAAGAGCAACGGTTTACACCCCCAACACTTTAAAAACACGTCATTTTTGTTGGCATTTATGAAATTAACAAAAGTATCTCAGGCATGAAAGAAACAGATTTAGCTTCCTAAATGTGGGTAGGGCTGCCTGGTTTGGGAATACCATCCATGCCAGACCTTTGCTTTCAGTCTGCTACAGCAGCTGAATTCCTCATCTTGCCCAAGTGCGCAGCAGCACGGTCTGCCAGCGTGCCACACGTAGACGTGGATCACTTTGTTCTTTGTCTTACCATGGTCTGCCCGTATTTCACCCCTACAGTTCTTGCTACAGAGTCTAAAAAGGAAGTATAAAAATCCCCCTAAATTTATTTGAATTGCAAAGTATAAAGTTCTGGTGCTGTGCCTGCTTGAATCAGCACACAGGATGAAGTGAGGTCCATAAATCCAGTGTTTTCAAAGTAGTAGCCTGGACACAAGGGATACTTTGTGCTGTTGCCTTTCCTGTCGCATAATGGCTCTGCCATGTCCATCCCAGAGGCACAGCCACCACTCCTGGGATAGGGTGCTCCTTGAGCTGCTGCAGTTGGAGAAGCAGACAATCCTCCTGTTGTCCAGAACTGGCCCACGAGCCACCAATTAGACTGCTGGGAACGACAGCATTCTGTTCAAAGGGCTGCTAATTGTATTTTAATGATGATTTAAATGCTGCTGCTGATAATTTCAGAGACATCCAGATCACTAATTACTCATAGTCTATGTTGAGCTTTAAGCAGGCGCAGGCACAGCACCGTAGAAGCATCAAGTAATGTCATTAATGTTCTCAAAGGCCTTCACTGCCCTCCCACATGTCAAAAGCATCATCTCCTGCTCCCAGGCCCAAGCCCAGCCCTGGCTGCTCACATCTGGGATCCAGCAGCCCAGCTGCACCACAAGTTCTTGCAGCATTCTGGAAGTAAGGAAAGAGAAACAGCGAATCAAAATTATTTACATTCATTAAATAAAATTCTACCAATATTAGTAAAAATTAGCTTACACCCTTACAACACCGCCACTTCAGATCATTTTGCCTTTAAGATAAAATACTCGCTCAGTTGAACTGCATCCCTGAACACAGTGTGGTCAGAGTGTTTGAATTAACTCGCCAGAAATGCAGATCCTAACAAGTTGCCTGCACAGCCAGGAAGAACATCAATCTGTTGGAGCAAGTCCAGAGGAGGCTGCCAAGATGGTCAGAAGGATGGAGCACCTCTGCTACAAGGAAAGGCTGAGAGCATTAGGGTTGTTCAGCCTGGAGAAGAGAAGCTTCAGGGTGACCCAGTTGCAGCCTTGCAGTACCTGAAGGGAGCGTACAAGAGAAGTGGAACGAGGCTATTTACAAGGACCCAGAGTGACAGAACAAGGGAGAATGGCTTCAGACTGACACAAGACAGGTTTGGGTTAGATATTGGAAAGAAATTAGAAATTCTTGGCTGTGAGGGTGGGCAGGCCCTGGCACTGGCTGCCCCATCCCTCAAGGTGCCCAAGGCCAGGTTGGACAGGGCTTGGAGCAACCTGGGATAGAGGAAGATGTCCCTGCCCGTGGCAGGGGTGGCACTGGATGATCTTTGAGGTACCTTCCCAGCCATTCAGTTCTAGGGTTCTCTGGCTCTCTCCTTGCCACTGCAGCAGGAGCAGTGATGTGCTGGAAACGTGGCCATCCTGCAGAGCTCACACAGCCAGAGCTGTGCTGCGCAGTTCGTCCAACGGAGCAGAGTTTCCAAGGCTGTCAAATCAATACCTGCCATAAGCATGAAATTCCTTCCCAAATATTTGCTTGTATTCTGTACAAGATGCTCATAGTGTGTGAAGGAATCTATTCTCCAGAAAAAATATTTAGAGTGCAAGTCACAGTTTTCCCCTTCAGAAATTCAGCCAAAACACACCAAATGTGCTATCCATGGGCAGTGTAGTGCTGGTCAAGATGTTTATACATAAAACACTCTGTCAGTGAGAGTAAAGCACATATCTTGCCTGTGTAATTGATATCTACAAATGGGGAAGCTGGCTGAGCCCTGTTCTAAAATATGTGCTTTTACAAGAATGTAGGTTAGCTGTAGTACAGTGGATTTTACATGCCAAACCTAAGCAGTCAGAATTTGGAAGAGACTTTTAATGATGCAGGAACAAAGGGGAGGCTTGTTTTTTCATTGGAAAATAAAATGCATGTAAACAAATCCTAATGCTGTTTGGCTTTTTTTGTGAAGATTTGTGTGAGATTAATCACTTTATAGTCCTAGACTGCATTAGTTTCACTAATGTACCCTCAGTTTGATGTGAGGTTTGTGGCCTAGGACAAGGAGGAGCTTGCTCCCCTCTCTGAGCAGGCACAGGGGAAGAGAGTGGGATCCTCTGTCCCCAGCAATGCTGTGCCTGAGCTGCAGGGGCACCTCTGCCTGAGCAAGCCCCTGCAGCAGCCTTGAAAGAGACACTTGTGCAGCTCGGGTGGCTGCTACAGAACAGGATTTGCATGGGGGAAGAATTTTACAGGGAATTTTTTGCAGCAAACTTACCTAAGAGTTTTACTTTTTATATAAATAGTCTGTCTTGTTGTCTGAGGAAGGTTTTAAGTGTGTTTTTTTGTGTGTCTTCTGTTTTCTGAGGGCTGTGCCAGCTGTGGCAGCTTTGGAAATGAGAAGTCATGAAAAATTCTTGCACTTTGTTACCAAGTGCTGGGTTTTTTTCCTTTTACATTGTTGATGGTAGAAACTGAGTAGATACAGGGGCAAATAATTCCTCCCTTTTCAGTTTCATCAAGCACCTGCCTCAGCCGCCAGCCTGCTCCTACAAACCCCACAGCTTGCACAGAGCAGCTGAGCTGAGCTGATGCCAGGAAAGTGAAGGTCTTGTAAGACAATGTTTAAACTTGTGTATTCCCAGCTTTTGTAATTACAGGTTAGTCATTTGGTTTTCATTCTTTTCAGCAAGATATGAGATGTTAGTGTCGTAGGTTTTCTGTCTGATCTTCACAGGTTACTTCCATATCTTCATTTATTCTTTCAAATATACATCACTTGAACTTTGTCCTGTGGCTTTCTTGTCTAAGATCAGTCAGGAAAATGTTTAAAAATTAAAGAATTAAACATTTTTGTATAATAGATAATCTCTTTTGCAAGAGATGAAAAGAGTTAAACCCTGCAAGCTTGTCACTCGATGACAGAAACCCTGACTTGTGAAAGTTGTACCCATATGCAGCCTGGCCTGCACTCAATGTCTTGACTGCCATGAAACCAGAAACATTAATGAGCATAAAACATTTGTAATCTAGTTCTGAAAAAGAAAAAAAAAAAAAAAAAAACAAAACCCAAGAAAAAAGGCAAATACTACACAGCTTTCATTTATGAGAGCATTCTTATCTTCCAGAAGACGTCAGTTTAATTCTCCAGTTACTCTCACTACACCCAGCAACTTTTTGGTCTCCCCCCACATAGTACAGCACAGGAGAGTGTCTCTTTAAATTAATTTGTAAAATAATTCAGGGCTGTGGGTGTCTTTGATCTGTTTCTCTCTGCTAACGTACAGAAGAGAAGAACATGTCGCTTAGCAACCCCGCTTAGCCAGCACTGGGGGAGGCAGGAGGGATGGATGGTCCAGAGCCACTAAAGGGGAAGATTAAGACCCATCAGGAAACTAAATTTGGGACAATCTTTCTCAAAACTGAAGCAAGCAAACATGGCTGTTTGCAGAATTGGGTAATCTCACTTTTCCCTCTTTTTTTAATATCCACTTATGGTCTATTAATAGCGATCTTCCAACCAAATGGGAAAATCTGGCATGGGATGGACAACACAGGGTTTGACAGCTTCAGGGCTGGGTTGCAGGTGAAGGGAACCTGAAGTTTAATTTTAAACCAGTTCAATAGATTTTAAGTAGAGTTAATGTTGTCAAGACTAATGGTAATGAATTTCATACTGCAGGTTTAATCTTAACACTTCAAATAAATTCCGTGTGAGTCTCTTCCTCTTGTACAATCGGACAGCCTAAGTGTCCCCAGCCTGACTTATTCAGGGTCACTTACCTTGTTGTAAATAAACCCCAGAATTCTCTGAGTGGTTACCAGGCTATGATTCACTGGTAACTAGGTAACATCTTAGAGCTGCAAAAATATACCAGTTAGGAAAGTAACTTTGCACTGAGGCAGACAAGCTGCCCTCAGCCCTTTGTCCTTCTTGCAGCTGCAGGATGGTGACGTCCCAAGAGCCAAGGCAGGAGCAGGCACCAGCTCAAACCCTCCTGCTTGTGCCCTTGCTGACCAGTGCTGGCCTAGAGCAGACTTGATCGATTTTTTTTTCCCAAACATCAAATCCCACAGCAGTGTATAGCTGAGTTATGGAAGAAAAAATGATGCTAAAAACCTGTGACAGAGGAAGAATCACAGAACTATCCACTTCAGCATCTCACAGAGACAAAAAATAGCTCTAAATGAAACACAAGTAAATTGTTACATCTGGTCCTCTGTTAATGATCATAAAGATCATCCTAAATCTAATTAATTTTTGCACTACTTTCATGTACTAATCACCTATAGCTTATTAGTGAACAGCTAAGAGAATCCCTAAATTCCAATGGTTCAGGTTTCTTCCAGAGCTCAGAGCAGGCAATCCTGTGCTCAAGCTCTGTAGCAAAACTGCAGATTATTAGACTGAGTACCTACCTCTATCCACAGGCAGGAAGCTTGTCTAAACTGGCATCTGCTGAATATTCCAGCAATTATAAACATACCTGACAAGGGACATGATTGGACTCTGAAGTACCGTTGGTTTTGTCCAGTAAGGGAGGTGGTAAGTGCCAGTGCAGAGCTCATTCAGAGCTGAGGTTCTTAGAATAGTGTACTGGAGAACTTAATTCCAAAGTGACAAGATAGTTTTTATTACCCATATATAGTAAAGATCTGTACAGTAGAATAATGTCTTCAATGGGAATTTTACTGGTGACTGTAGGGGTGCCTGGATTTTACCCAGAATCTCTCAGTGTGCTTTTGTATTGGCCAATGCTCGTGTAATGTGATTCTTTGGAGAAATTTAATTAAAGAAAAATGTGTAAGGCACTTGGCATTAAGTGGCTTAAATTTGTTAACGTACAGTATGGAGAATAAAGCCCAAATTAGAGGCAAATAACACTAACTCAACTGTGAGCATTTCCATGAAAACTGCTTTAGTAAGAAATTTATATTTTTGTAGCACATATTTTCTCTATACTTTTATGATGATTTTCTCTATACTTCATGCTTTCAATTCTATGATCTAAACTAATTTAGAGGCTTTATTTGTGTCACAAGTGAAGGAAACCCTGTTGACTTTGTCTTTGCTCTCAGTTACACCACAGTTAACAATTCTTAACTGTAACTCAATACTGAGAAAGTAATTTTGCTGACTGCCTGAACTGAGGAGGAGGAAGAATCCAGCAACAGTGGAAGTCTTTTACTTGCACTTGTGTTTACAATAGCAGTTCATATATGTAATGGGTTTTAGGTTTAGGAAACAGAAATATGTCATATCCATAAGGCCAAGATGCTTTTTGTTGGAGATTCTTGTGACAAAGACTGTCTGTGATTCCTCTAACAGATAAAGAACATCTCCACCTTCTCGAGCAGACTTGGTGAGGCTGATGGTCTTGAGGAATATGTTTTGGACTACACTGACTTCCAAAACTGTACAATTAACATAGCTTTCTGCTTATGACATTCAGGTTCCCAAATCAGGATGATGCATGGAAAAAGCATGCAGATAAAGCATAATGTGCCCAAACATGTCATCAGAAACTGACTTCCTAAAGGTATGTCTCAAGTTGCAGAATACAAACAGATGTGTGATATTTTTCCATTTCAGAGCAATCATTAAAATATCACTATGATGCAGATTACCTTAATGAGTTCTTAATCTCAGCACTGACAGAGAGAGAGAGAAATCTAAATTTGCCAAAGCATCATGTTGGAGAACTCTCAGTTTAGAGCAGCGATTCTTGAAAATATATTGGCCCAGCTCACAGTACTGGGGCAAAAAATATTATCTCTGGCATGGAACCACACTGCAACAGCCCCTGTGTTCAGGGAAACAGCTCTGATCTAAAATCTATCAGACTATTTCTTTGTCTTATAATTTCCTCCTAAACAAAAATAGAATTATTTGGCTTTTTGTCATGATGTATAGAAAAGTGTGAAGTTAAAAATAAATCTCAGCTCCTCCTCAGTGGAGGGACAATGGCTGTCTTTTTAAACCAAAAGCTCACTGGTCCCATTACCTTCTGCTAAACAGTCAGGTATCACAGAAAGGTTTTTTGGTGTTTGAGGCTCAGTTTCCCCAGAGATCAATAATTACAGCAAGGAGAACTGCAGAGAGGTTGGACATCTTTACTGCCTGCAGTACTACCACCACATGTCTGACTCCAGCACCAGGCAGCTGGAATATAAATGGACTGGAAAATTCACTGAAATGCATTGACATTGTATAGATGCAGAATTTGAAAGGATTGTGAGTGTCTATTTCTAAAAGTAAATTAATAAAAGACATTGTAAGGCTATGAAAAATACTGTGTTGTATAAACGAAGATCAGGAAATTCTTGTTTTTCTCACAGTGTAAGGAGCACAGGCATTCACACAAAGAGATACAGTGTGCAAAAATATGCAAACAAACCAAAGAAAGCCATTCCCTGCTGGGTCTCACTGTGTCCTGACTGCCTGGTTCAGCTGAGTGGGGACCATGGGCCAGCCTGCCCAAACCAGCCCTGCTCTCACTGAAATCACCATGAGTATCACCCCCATGGTCCTGCAGCTCTGAAAATCTGTGACTGGAAGCAAATGGTTCTGAAGGAGAGAAAAAACAGGTGCAGAGAGGTCCTTGTCCTCAGAAAGCCTGCTGAACCATGCCTTTTTCCTTGGAAGGAGTCATATTTACATGGCAAATTTACATGTAGCGGTGACAGTGACAGAATATTTCCAAGAAAGCGGAATTATTAATGTTTTGGCAGTGTGAGATTGTTTTTTTCCCAATTGCAAATGTTGCTCCATCTGCCACAAAACCATTAGTTCCAACAGCCTGACCTTCCCCATTAAAGGGGCATCACAACACATCATGTTTGTGGCCGAGGTATGAGGAGGGGAAGGTGACACCAGTGTGTGACACACTGCAGTGCTGTGCCCTGTTGGCCAGGAGCTGGCTCTGGGAAAACAAGCCAGCTGGGGAGGTGTGAGGTGTGTCTTCCTTCCTCTTTTCTGTGTGGGAATATTAAGTTAGTTGCTTGACATCATCTATGTTAAGATTTTGATAACACCACTGGCTTAAATCTGAGTTATACCATAGAAATACTGGTTGGACAGGACCTTTAGATCAGCTCCTGCATTCTGCTCAAAGCAGGACTGAACCAACTCTGGATTATGTCTGCTGTCGTTTTACCTGGCCAAATGTTTTGTACCCTGCCCTGGGTAACCTCTTCCCTCTGCAGTCCTCAACATTTTCAGATTTTAAGATCATGACCGGTCTGTCCCTGCAAAACACTGTTTTTAGCAAAACATCACATGTCCACAAAGATACCTTCCTGATTTCTTTTTTGAAATATGAATTTTAATGAGGATAAAAGATATGTGATTGCTTAAACCTAAAGGAGACATCCAACATAAAAAAGCAATCTTAATTCTAAAATGGCTCTTTTAGTGATGGCTTGTAATCTATGCAGTTTTTATCTACTTGATACTCAGCTTAGTTTGTATCTAAAAAAAAATAATTAAATGAGAAAACTATTCCTTTGATACACATTAAGTTATTCAGTTAGTAAATTAGTGAATCTTACCCTGTTATTAGCTATTAGCATGTTACACCTCTTGATGTTGCTCATGAAGAACGCCTATGGAAATGAGAGAAAAAATTGCCTTTTGAAGTTTCTGCCACTTGATATGTTGACATTTCTTTTAATTTGTGACTGTCCTCTTGAATTCCACTGTCTGTTTTTATGAAAGATTCTTCATTTTTAATTTTTTCTCCCATTGATCAGACTTTTTTTGAATGGGTAACTCTCAAAATAATTAGCCTTTCAAGGAAGCCATGTTCTCTCCCATTCAGCACTCTTAGCTCTTTTTCACTAGGGGACTTTCAAGGCCTGGTTAACCTGTCCTGCTGCTACTGAAGACAGCAAGGATGTCGCTGCAGATTTCAGGGACAGCAAGAGCAGACCCTGTGAGTGAAGAAACACCATTTGCATTCACTTTGGTAGATGGCTGTGTTCTAGGAGAACCTACAAACAGTTCTTGGGGCTCCAGGGAGGCAGGAGGGAGTAAAATGAGTGAAAGAAAACAAGGCATGTTGCCTTCTCTTTTTTCATCCTCCTTATGGTCTAGGTTTCCATCTTCAGAAGATTCCATCAGCTGCAGCAGCTGTGCTAAGGAGCCTCCATTGGATTGCCCTGTTCACAGTGCTGGAGACAAAAAGTTCCCTTTTATTTGAAGTCAATGTATATTACATAAACGTAAACTCATTCACACCAACAGTCACTCTGTATCTGAAGCTATCTGATTGTTTTCATCTGCAGGTATGCACAGCCAGTTTCAGTGAGGTTTTATTCTGTACCTCAGGTTTCTACAAGTAACAGAAAATAACAGTTGGTTGTTTTGACGCTGCTGGTCCTGATTTTGCAGTCCCTAAAAACCAACATCTTCCTCTGCAATAGACACATTTTTGGGAAGAAATAGACCAAGAACTTCAATAGAAGAAAGGCTCAGAAACATCAACAACACTTTTCAGGAAGAAAATCAATATGAGATTAATGAAATTGAAAAAAAAAAATTACAAATAAAATCCAAGGTGATCCAACACAAGTTGTAAAAGTCATTGTAAATGGCTGACCAAAAAACCGTCATGGAGCCATAATTTAAAGGGAAGCTTCACTTTGGAGAAGAGTAATGTTTATAGAGAAGCTAATTTTATCTTTTTGAATACTACTAAAATACCTATTGAAAATAACAAGTTGTAGTCCAAAATACTGCAGTGCAGCTCAGAGGAGAGCTAGCACAGGCTATGAACTGGCCTCACATGGTGCTCTATGTCTGATACCATAAGAAATACACAATTTCAAGAGCCCAGGCAAGCTGAATAGGTAGAGGCCTGTCCTTGCTGCAAGGATAGTTTTTGCTAGTGATGTCGGTGAATTGATGTTTTTCTCTGATTTTAGCCCATGAAAATTTAAATACTGAGCCAGGAAACCCATACAAGTTATGCTGCATGTAATACCAGTGATTTTTAAACACATTTGCTTAGGAGGATTACTAAATGGAATTTGAACAGTGGTTTATTATTGGAAATTATTTTTGTTTGTTTATTCACTCAGTTTTCCTAATTGTGCCATGTTACTTTGCATGGTAGTCTGCCTCTGCTGTACGAGGACACGATATGCACTTAAGCCTTTGGGCATATGAGGTGAGTTGTTTCCCTTCCCCATTCCGCTGGAAAATCAACAAAAGCAAGCCTTCAATAGCATGAATTCCATTATGACCCGCCTTAGCAGGCGCCTAAATCCTGCGATGATAATTTATCTTCGAACTCCTTAGTAATGGCGCATAATTAACAAGTAAGCTGCAGGAACACGCAGTAGCTCTGTATTTACCTGGTATTTGCCGTGCAGTTGTGGTGTAATTACAGACATTATACCTGCTCTCTAGAGTAGAAGTACACGGTGTACCTCATTGTGTGCTGTTCCACAGCAGCAGAGCAGAGCCCAGCGAGCAGAAGTTCCCTTTGCAGCGGTGGAGGGGGCGCGGGCAGGGAGCGGAGCGGAGCGGCGGCGCCGCGGGGCTGCGGCCGGGAACGCGGCCGGGAACACGGCCGGGATCACAGCCGGGATCACAGCCGGGATCACAGCGGGGAACGCGGCCGGGAACACGGCGGGGATCACAGCGGGGATCACAGCCGGGATCACAGCCGGGATCACAGCGGGGATCACAGCGGGGATCACAGCCGGGATCACAGCCGGGATCACAGCCGGGATCACAGCCGGGATCACAGCGGGGATCACAGCGGGGATCACAGCGGGGAACGCGGCGGGGATCACAGCCGGGATCACAGCGGGGATCACAGCGGGGATCACAGCCGGGATCACAGCGGGGATCACAGCGGGGATCACAGCGGCGATCACAGCCGGGATCACAGCGGGGATCACAGCGGGGATCACAGCCGGGATCACAGCCGGGAACACGGCGGGGATCACAGCCGGGATCACAGCCGGGATCACAGCCGGGATCACAGCGGGGATCACAGCGGGGATCACAGCCGGGAACACGGCGGGGATCACAGCCGGGATCACAGCGGGGAACGCGGCCGGGATCACAGCCGGGATCACAGCCGGGATCACAGCGGGGAACGCGGCGGGGATCACAGCCGGGATCACAGCGGGGAACGCGGCGGGGATCACAGCGGGGATCACAGCGGGGAACGCGGCGGGGATCACAGCGGGGATCACAGCCGGGATCACAGCCGGGATCACAGCCAGGATCACAGCGGGGATCACAGCGGGGAACGCGGCAGGGATCACAGCCGGGATCACAGCGGGGATCACAGCGGGGATCACAGCCGGGATCACAGCCGGGATCACAGCGGGGATCACAGCGGGGATCACAGCCGGGATCACAGCGGGGATCACAGCGGGGATCACAGCCGGGATCACAGCCGGGAACACGGCGGGGATCACAGCGGGGATCACAGCCGGGATCACAGCCGGGATCACAGCGGGGAACGCGGCGGGGATCACAGCGGGGATCACAGCGGGGATCACAGCCGGGATCACAGCGGGGATCACAGCCGGGATCACAGCCGGGATCACAGCGGGGATCACAGCCGGGATCACAGCCGGGATCACAGCGGGGATCACAGCGGGGAACGCGGCGGGGATCACAGCCGGGATCACAGCCAGGATCACAGCGGGGAACGCGGCGGGGATCACAGCCGGGATCACAGCGGGGATCACAGCGGGGATCACAGCCGGGATCACAGCCGGGATCACAGCGGGGATCACAGCCGGGATCACAGCGGGGAACGCGGCGGGGATCACAGCCGGGATCACAGCGGGGATCACAGCCGGGATCACAGCGGGGATCACAGCGGGGATCACAGCGGGGATCACAGCGGGGAACACGGCCGGGATCACAGCGGGGATCACAGCCGGGATCACAGCCGGGATCACAGCCGGGATCACAGCGGGGATCACAGCCGGGATCACAGCGGGGATCACAGCGGGGATCACAGCCGGGAACGCGGCCGGGATCACAGCCGGGATCACAGCGGGGATCACAGCCGGGATCACAGCCGGGATCACAGCCGGGATCACAGCCGGGAACACGGCCGGGATCACAGCGGGGATCACAGCCGGGAACACGGCCGGGATCACAGCGGGGAACGCGGCGGGGATCACAGCCGGGATCACAGCGGGGATCACAGCGGGGATCACAGCGGGGATCACAGCGGGGATCACAGCCGGGATCACAGCGGGGATCACACCTGGGATCACAGCGGGGAACGCGGCGGGGATCACAGCCGGGATCACAGCCGGGATCACAGCGGGGATCACAGCGGGGATCACAGCGGGGAACGCGGCGGGGATCACAGCCGGGATCACAGCGGGGATCACAGCGGGGATCACAGCGGGGATCACAGCCGGGATCACAGCCGGGAACACGGCGGGGATCACAGCCGGGATCACAGCGGGGATCACAGCCGGGATCACAGCCGGGATCACAGCCGGGAACACGGCGGGGATCACAGCCGGGATCACAGCGGGGATCACAGCGGGGATCACAGCCGGGATCACAGCGGGGATCACAGCGGGGATCACAGCCGGGATCATAGCCAGGAACACGGCGGGGATCACAGCCGGGATCACAGCGGGGATCACAGCCGGGATCACAGCGGGGAACGCGGCGGGGATCACAGCCGGGATCACAGCCGGGAGCACGGCGGGGATCACAGCCGGGATCACAGCGGGGATCACAGCCGGGATCACAGCCGGGATCACAGCCGGGATCACAGCCGGGCTGCCATGGGGGCTCCAGCCGGGATCACACCTGGGATCACAGCCGGGCTCCAGCCGGGCTCCATGGGGAATCACAGCCGGGATCACACCTGGGATCACAGCCGGAATCACAGCGGGGATCACAGCCGGGAACACGGCCGGGAACACGGCCGGGATCACAGCCGGGATCACAGCGGGGATCACAGCCGGGCTGCCATGGGGGCTCACAGCCGGGCTCACACCTGGGATCACAGCCGGGCTCACACCTGGGATCACAGCCGGGATCACAGCCGGGATCACAGCCGGGATCACAGCCGGGCTCACACCTGGGATCACAGCCGGGAACACGGCCGGGCTCCAGCTGGGTTCCATGGGGGCTCCAGCCGGGCTCACAGCCGGGCTCCAGCCGGGCTCCAGCCGGGCTCACACCTGGGATCACAGCCGGGCTCACAGCCGGGCTCCAGCCGGGCTCACACCTGGGATCACAGCCGGGCTCCAGCCGGGCTCCAGCCGGGCTCACAGCCGGGCTCCAGCCGGGCTCCAGCCGGGCTCACAGCCGGGCTCCAGCCGGGCTCCAGCCGGGCTCACAGCCGGGCTCCAGCCGGGCTCCAGCCGGGCTCACACCTGGGATCACAGCCGGGCTCCAGCTGGGTTCCATGGGGGCTCCAGCCGGGCTCCAGCTGGGTTCCATGGGGGCTCCAGCCGGGCTCCATGGGGGCTCCAGCCGGGCTCACAGCCGGGCTCCAGCCGGGCTCCATGGGGGCTCCAGCCGGGCTGCCATTGGGGCTCACGGCCCGCCCGCTGCTCTCCGGGGCTTGGGCTGGGGCCGCCGCCTTGCCGGGACCCGGTCAGCTTCAACAGGCGCATTCAAAGGCAGGCAGGCGGAGTTGGCGCTTTTTACTACAGCAACTTTCCCCTCTGACGTATACTGTAGTCAGTTTCTGTACTATGGAAAGAATCTATCTTCTCAAATAAACTTTTTAAAGTTTATTTGATGCTAGCGCATCCTCACTGCTTTGCCCTAAAACTCCCTTGGTATCACAATACCAAATGTGAAGTTGCAGCACGAAGGTGCTGGGAAAAAAATACCAGCAAGTGGCGAAAATTGCAAAGAAATAATGCTGTGCCTCTGAGTTGATCACATTTCGTGTGATTCAGCATAAACTATAAGTGAAATTAAATTTAAAGTTTCTATTATGATTGAGATCCACATCTAACAGGAAGGGGAATACACATCATTTGGTGCAGAAATAGCTGTGCCACTGCTCCAAAGCATATTGTCCACTCCTGCATGCAGTATTGCCTTCTCTGAGGAGAATGCACAGGCCTTTCTAGAGCATGGATACAGCACCACGCTAGTTAAGCAACGCAGCAGAAGAAATGTGAATTTATTTGCTGTTGCCAAAGAGTAAAATTTCACTTCAGTAGACAATAAAACCGTGTAAGAGTTCCCCGTTCTGCTCTGGGTGGAAGGAAAAGTAGAGAGCTTTTCTATGTTCAACTTCATAATAATTTTCCTGTCTTGAGGGACTTGGTTTCTGAGTGCAGAGTTAACAGATGCTCACTGTGAAGGGCCAGCAGTGGGACACGACAGGGCATCAGCTCTGCTGTGTTGATTTCCAGCTCTGTGTCAGCAGTGCTCAACCTCATCACCAAAAGGAGATACAAATTGCCATTATACACTGGAACGAATCACGGAGATTTCACTCTGTGCCAGTCAGGGCTCTCATGGTTTTTATGGGTTTTTATGGGTTTTTATGGGTTTTTATGGGTTTTTATGGGCTCTGCTGGCCTTGGCAAGGCTTTCCCACCCCAGGGCTGGGCTGCATCTGGCACCCAGCTTGTTGGACAAGCCTAAAACTGATTGTTTGAACCTTGCGTTCAGGGAACTTTGATGCATAACATCAATAACTTATTTCTGTCACAAACTACATTATCTGAGGAGTTGTTCACGAGCAGTGAGAGTTAATATTTCAGTCCATCTCAGGTGGTGCTGGTTAAGGACATGAACACAGTGCACTAATTCTTTTCTGCACTGACAGATTTAAAAATCATTTCAGAAGAAGTTAGAGAACAAAAATAAAATAAAACTTATTTTCCAAAATTCATATTTGAAAAAATGGTAATTGGTTTCTCACTAGCAGTATTTCTATGTGGATTTTTAAATTATATTTAAATTTTAAAATCTTTTAAATGAAAATCTTTTATTTTTAAATAAAATCTTCCTGTTTTCATAGTGGACAGTAAGGAACAACAGAAGAGATGCCTGTCCATGTCCCATTTACAATCACAAACATCATCATCCATGAATTCCATGACTTTTCCGTTTCCATTTTTCCTGCTTAACATCACAGAGTGCTGGGGTGGTGGCTGCAGCAGCTGGAATACGAGCACAGCATTTCCCTGGCACACCAACCAGAGCCAGGCCTGTGTTTTACAGGTGCCTTCAAAGCAAACATTTCAGGCCAGCTGTGAGACTTGGATGTGAAATTCGAAAGCTCCTTAGCTCTGGCGTACCACAGCACTCAGGCTTTGACTTTTACCTCCTGTTCCATATTGTCAGAGCCAGTCCAATGCTTCTCTTTGTGAGAGGATGCAAGGTTCCCAGCCCAGCTCCCACTGAAAGGTGTCATCATTCCTTTGAATGTTTCTCTTAAAAGACAGTGTTTTACAGCAGCCTGGAAGAGCACTTTCCTCCATCTAAAAAATGGAGAAAGAAGAACTTTGCACTGAGTCCAGCATGGTCCTGGTCAAACTCTTCAGCTGGGCTTGTTTTTCATTCAAGTGTTACAACAACCAGGAGAATCCTGCCATCATTTCTAGGAATGAAGTAATTTTTAAATGGTGAAATTGTGCATAATTTCAGTTGTTCTTAGGGAGAATACCCAAGACTGGCTCTTTTGATGTTTTGTTCACAGAAATAGACACATGATGCAAGTGTATACGTACAATGAATGGAGTTGGGACAAACGTTTGAAGACTTCTTTCAACAAGTTGCTTACAAGTGATCTACAGCAAGAGTTACTTCCAGAATGGTTTCTGCACATGTGTTTGGAAAAAATATATTCAAGCCAATCAATCTGCTTGTGGACAAATAATGAAAAGAGAAAAAGGAAAAATTTCTCTAACAAATATGAAACTGCAAATTATTCACTCAGCTCAGTTGGCAACAACCAATTTTTGTGGTAGTAGGAGCTCATGGAGTAGGAGGTAACTGTGTGAGGAATGATTGGTTTGGTATCTTATATTGCAGTTCTGGAAGGGCTTCAACTTCTAATTTAAAAGCCATCTCCCTCCTTTTACCCAGTAAAGAAAACAAAATGATAGTTGATTTCTGTGAGCTGTTTTGGGCAGATAGGATCTATTTTATGTCCTCTAGACACTGACAACAGCTAGCTCATAAGAAAGAGCAGTTATTTATTAGAAAAGATCTCTATTGCCGGGAAAAAAACCCCAAAGCCTGCCTAGGGAAGGACATTGCCATCACAATCCTCTTTGCATCTTCCAGGACAGACATGCAATGGGTCTAAACTTGGTGCACCTTTGAGTTGTGGAGCCTTGTGTAAGCTGCACCTCCAGCGCCCATTTTTCGGTGCAAACGCCGATTTACTTCCCTCTTGGAAGAACACAGAGCACATCTGGGACATCTCTGAGCTAAGAGCACCTTCTGCTTCTCTTTCCCTGCTCCTGGGATGGAACCAGGCACCCTTTTGGTGAGAGGCTCTGGGATGCTGCAGTGGGATGCCAGCAGAATTGTCTTCTCCAAAGGAAGTGACCGCAGCGTGCTCTGTTTATGCCTGTGCAGTGGTGGATGAGAGTTCAGCATTCAACTCTCCTTAACTCCTTCCATGTGTATTTGTGGTTGAAAATGTAACTCCTGATTTATTCCTGAGCAGGCACACGCTCTCTTGTGGCACAGCAGATGCAAGGGAGCCCGCTGCATCCCTACTGCTTCACTTCACAAAAACCTTAAAATGCCAAAGCCATAAATAGGCATTATCCCACAGTCTTTGGCTGAATGGTCTCCAACGTTACTGCAGATCTTAGTCACAGTGAAAGCTTCTACAAGCTACTTTGAGCTAATGGCAAAACAGTTTTCCTTTAAAGCAGCGATGTGTTCCTTTCCACAAATGCTAATTGGCGTGGTTCTGTTGTAAGTTCTGGCCTTAGTTACACTGAGCTTGAGTTAGCTTGTTGTAACTTAACCCTAACCATTGACCAGAGATTAATTTTACCCTTCCTGCGGTTTTAGAGAGAAAGATACTGGGACTGAGACTCTTTGATGTCACCAAAGTCAGCAATGGCAAAAAGGTGCATTTCTGCAAGAATGTTCTAGGCAGCCTCCTCAGCACAGAAGGATGTGCTGAGATGGGGATGCTCAGGAGCCATTCCACCAGCCCACCAGGATACAAGATGAGGATAGCTGCATCCAGCCGAGCTGTGCCAAAACTACCTTGACTTCCTGCCTCTTACATCTTTCTTTCCACGCTGCAAATCCACGAGTGCTTGAAATATCTGTGGCTGGCAATGCCAGCCCATGGCTGGTGAACATCCTACCCACTGCTGGTTCTCTCGGAGCCCTTTCTACAGCACCTGCCTCCTTGGGACAGCAGCTGGGGCATACAGTAGCTCTTCACCTCATTGTCATAGCACAGCTGAGATGTTGGGGGACTAACTTCAACTATTTCACTGCAGGAGAGCTTTAATTCTGAATATTGTAAGAATATAGACAAGTTTCTCAACCTGCTTCAGTCTGTGAATTGCAGATACATGTACGGGTTGTTTGATCCTGGATACAAAACCCACCACTGCCCTCTGTCTTTACCTTCCCCATTCCCTGCAATTTGTGAATGTTTGCCTAGAAAGGGTAAGAAAAGATTCAGTTGCTGCAGAGCCTCCTAAACACACCAGCTTTTTTGTTTGTTTGTTCAATTTGCTACATATGATTACCTCCACTGAGTTTCTGCCAGGCAGAATTTGCAACTCAGTTACCCCACGAGTGTGCTGCAACACTGCCAGGAATTGAATATCACCGGTCTTCATAATCGCTGTTTTCCCAAAGACCAGGTGTAGCAGGCAGGCTATTTTGGGCTAGAAATGGAAATCAGAAAATGGGATTTTCTTTCCCTGCTAGTTCCTCTCCTGGGAATTGTAGTCCTTTTCTCTGTGCACATGCTTTGGTTGTTGGGATATTGGTAATGTGGGTCTCTCAGGGCATCTGTCCCCCGAGCCTGTTCTCAAGCGCTGCAATGCCAGTGAACGTGGGAAATCATTCCCACCGGTACCCGTGTGCTGTTTGTTGATATAATATCACATATTAGACCAAAACCAGATCGGGATAGCCTGATTTACCCCATGAGTCTGGTGACAGTGATTCAAAAGTCAGGTTTACAAAGTAAGTAAAGGTATTTCCCAGCTACCTGCACTTCCTTTTCTAATAGTGGTAATCCCTCTGCCACTCTCAGCTTTGCAGATTGCCTGCTGCCTCCTGGGGATGATGAGTCCAGTCATGAATGCAGGCGCTCCGGACTCGCATCCTGTCCGTGTCTGGCCTTGCCTTCAGTTTATAGCACAGACATTGCCATCTGAATCATCCATATCATGTGGATCTAATGCAAGATCTTTTCATGGCCTTTACATCTGAGAAGTTCCAATTATCATTCTTCCGTCATCAATTCTTCTATCATCAGTTCTATCATTCTTCATTAATCATGCATTTTGCTTTTTTCTGGAAAAAGCTTTGCATTATTAGGAGTTCAAGGTTTTGCTGCAGCAACATGCAGATCTTGGAACTTGAGAACAAACTCTTAGCCCCATATGCACTTTTCTGTTGCCCCTAATAGTAATAGTAATTTTCTGGGCTAGAAAATACCTTCATTAGTTCATGACAGGGTGATTCTAGGCCTGTATGCCATTGTTTGATTAAATGCTAATCAAAAGGGTCCTTTGATAGAGTAAAAAAATAATTATCCTTTCATATTTTAGTCAATTGTAATACTACTGAGAAGCACTCTTTTCCTGCCTATAGAAATAAAGAACCATTTAACCTCGGAAAAACATAATTCATGCTATTTTCTTCACAGGAGGAAAAGGAGTGGGCTATTTTGGGGTACAAACCTCTTCAGTGAGAGATCTCTCAGTGTCCTGGGGTGATTTTATGATGTTTGTATCCCCATGTGTCATTTTAGCCTCGAAATAAGTCCTGCACCTGTAGGACTGGCTCCAAGAGTGAAGGGGGCAGTGGAGGGGAGGTGAGAAGAAGCAATGAGTTTGTTATGAGGAACTGCACTTGCTCCCCTGCATCCTTCTCCTGCGCTATGCGGTCTGCGGCAAGGACAGACAGAGGGACAGAGCTCTCCTTTGGTTTTTAATTAGTTTCTAGCTAACTGAGGCAGAGAATTTCTCTGGACTGTCTTTTTTCATTTTTTTGTGGAACTGTTTGAACCTGCTCTGGACTGAAAACCCAGAAGAGCACCAGCAGCTCACACCTGTGGCCCACTGGACTGGGCCAGGGTTGCAGCATTTCGAATGCAGGAGGGACTGATAACAGAATGAGTTAGCAGAGCTACAGCCCACTTTCTGAGTGTGTCACCTCTTCTAAGCGGCAAGAGGTGTTATTGTTCAATATTGTTCCTTTTTTATTCTGCTGGTAAATGCTTAGCCTGTTAAATAAAGAGGTTTTTTTCCACTTTCCTCCCAAGAAATCTTTTCCCAAACCAGTTAAAGGAAGGGCTGCTTAAATCTGCTTTATAGAGAAACCCCTTTGGAGGTTTTCTCCCAAAGTTGCCCTAATCCAAGACACTTAGTCAACAGGGGTCAGCTCTGGCACTGAGAGGAGACAAAATAATTTGAGACAATATGTGAAAAAAAAAAACCAAACAGATGGCTTTAAATAAATTAATAGAAAATATATTTTGCCTTTTATCCAGCTATCATGTGATAATCCTGACATCACAAACTGTTGTCACAGTCATACACTCTCATTCTCTTAGTCTTCCGCTTTGCTTTGTCATTTACAGCATTCGTGTGCTTGACTGCAAGCAACCTGATGCTGTTCACGAGTTGCTTGGCTTGATATTAAAATATTAATAAAATTGAAAAAAAACATTTAGAAAGTTGGAGAACTGTGACCCAGTAAAAATTCTCAGAGTGCAGTAAAAGATGTAAAGTGACTGAATCCTTGGATTTACTGTGAAGAAGTCCTATCCCCCTGTGTCTCTCCTTGCTCACCCTTGTTGATGCTGTGTGCTCTGCACCTTTCTTATGGAGGCTCCTTTTTTTTAAACATGATTTATTGAGATGTCTTCATCCTCATCCCTCTCTAGTCCTCCTTCAGAAACAGCTGGAGACCCAGCAATTAGCTGTGCCTCCTTGCTCTATCACCAGCTCAAAGCCTTTAGATTATTGGTGGTAACAGCTGACCCCCATCCCTTAATCCCACAGTTTTCTCTGTAAAGCCTCTTGTCCCAACACTCCTTTCTCCTTGAACCACCTTTGAAGAACCTTGTGGTTCTTCAAAATTAGAGGAGCAGCAGTGAACAGATGACAGCTGTGAGGACACAGCTCTCAGCCAGCAGCGTCCTGACCCACAGCAGCCCCTGGGTTCAGCAACCACTGAAACTCAAGTTATGCCTAAAGGGTGGCAACTGCAGGTCCGTGCCTGTATTTGCAGCATTCACCATTGATGGTCCTGTGGGCTATCAAGGAGACTTTGTATCAGGATATGTATCAGAGAAGCAGCTTTTCTCAGAATAGGAATTAAGATCAGGAGGCAGAAACCCACACTGCCTCAATAGGGCTTAAATCTGAACAAGTGCGGGCTGATCTGTCTGCCAGTCCTCTGCTGCCTGAACAAGGAATACTCTGGTTTTGTTATTCGTGTTTTCTTACATTGCCCCATGTGCTGTGTAGGCACAAAGGAACAGGTCATCCTTGTGCAGAACATCTGCAGTGCTAAATCATGAGCCTCATGTCCTGCTTTCCCAGCCTTCCACCAGAGGTTATTTTTTGCCACCAACCTAAAAGGGCTCAGAAGAAAGCTCTCTTTGGTTTAAATAATTAACTACTTTGACCTGGATATTCTGAGAGGCCCCACTAATCTCAACCCTCACAGCAGTTTCTAAAATAAAGTAAAAGCAATAGAATACGATGAAATAACATAACAATAAATGAAATAAAATAAATTAGCCTAAGTCACCATTAGTTTTATGACCGAGCTCTTCTGCCGCATTCACAGCTCCCACTTGGGATCAGCCCTGTGCTTCTCCATCCTGTTTGCTTTGTGCCCAAGGCAATGGCAAGAGAGCAGTTTATTTCAGCTGAGAATTTGATGTCAGGCTATTCTGGGACTGAGTGAGACTTGTCCACCATAATTACTTCACAATCAGTGAAGAGCTCTTTCTAAGAGCAGCCTGATGTGATACAAAGCACACACACTTTAAATATTCTGGGCTTGTGCTGTGTGACAGCAAGAAAGGACAATGGCCTGGACAGTGCAGGGTGTTCACTTGAGAGGCCACAAAAGTGCTATGGCTGTGACAGAACGGGCAGAAATGGAAGATTTAACCAGTCCTGAGGCTGCTAACAGGGGACCAAAGAAATTCATGGGAGAGTTTATGATGTGTAATAACACATCACTCTCTAGTGCTACGTGGAATTTTATTCCAAAAATATATGCACTTTAATAAATGAAATATCAGCCTGTGATTGTATTTCTCTGTTGTGGAAAGAAGGCTGATATATCATTTATTGGGATGCTCTGGGCATGCAGGCCCTGCCCGGGGTGTTCAACCCTTTAACCCCCTCTCGGCCGGAGCCAAAGCCGTGAGCGGGGCTGGGGGGACAGCGGCCACCCCGCGCTGTCCTGACAGTGAGCACGGTCCCCCGGTGTCACCTGGCACCAGGCACCCCCCTCACCTCAGGTTAGACAGACAGACACCTGTCAGACAGACAGACACCTGTAGACAGACACCTGTCAGACAGACACCTGTCAGACAGACAGACACCTGTCAGACACACACCTGTCAGACAGACAGACACACCTGTCAGACAGACAGACACTGTCAGACAAACAGACACCTGTCAGACAGACAGACACCTGTCAGACAGACAACTGTCAGACAGACAGACACCTGTCAGACAGGCAGACACCTGTCAGACAGACAGACACCTGTCAGACAGACAACTGTCAGACAGACAGACACCTGTCAGACAGGCAGACACCTGTCAGACAGACACCTGTCAGACAGACAGACACCTGTCAGACAGACAGACACCAGTCAGACAGACAGACACCTGTCAGACAGGCAGACACCTGTCAGACAGACAGACACCTGTCAGACAGACAGACACCTGTCAGAGAGACACCTGTCAGACAGACAGACACACCTGTCAGACAGACAGACACCTGTCAGACAGACAGACACCTGTCAGAGAGACACCTGTCAGACAGACAGACACACCTGTCAGACAGACAGACACCTGTCAGACAGACAGACACCTGTCAGACAAACAGACACCTGTCAGACAGACAGACACCTGTCAGACAGACACCTGTCAGACAGACAGACACCTGTGAGACAGACAGACACCTGTCAGACAGACAGACACTTGTCAGACAAACAGACACCTGTGAGACAGACAGACACCTGTCAGACAGACATACACCTGTCAGACAAACAGACACCTGTGAGACAGACAGACACCTGTCAGACAGACAGACACACCTGTCAGACAGACACCTGTCAGACAGACAGACACCTGTCAGACAGACAGACACCTGTCAGACAAACAGACACCTGTCAGACAGACAGACACCTGTCAGACAGACACCCGTCAGACAGACAGACACCTGTCAGACAGGCAGACACCTGTCAGACAGACACCCGTCAGACAGACAGACACCTGTCAGACAGACAGACACCTGTCAGACAGACACCTGTCAGACAGACAGACACCTGTCAGACAGACACCTGTCAGACAGACAGACACCTGTCAGACAGACAGACACCCGTCAGACAGACAGACACCCGTCAGACAGACACCTGTCAGACAGACAGACACCTGTCAGAGAGACACCTGTCAGACAGACAGACACCTGTCAGACAGACACCAGTCAGACAGACAGACACCAGTCAGACAGGCAGACACCTGTCAGACAGACAGACACCTGTCAGACAGACACCTGTCAGACAGACAGACACCTGTCAGACAGACACCTGTCAGACAGACAGACACCTGTCAGACAGACACCTGTCAGACAGACAGACACCTGTCAGACAGACAGACACCTGTCAGACAGGCAGACACCTGTGAGACAGAGAGACACCTGTCAGACAGACAGACACCTGTCAGACAGGCAGACACCTGTCAGACAGACAGACACCTGTCAGACAGACAGACACCTGTCAGACAGACACCTGTCAGACAAACAGACACCTGTCAGACAGACAGACACCTGTCAGACAGACAGACACCTGTCAGACAGGCAGACACCTGCTGCTCGCCTAGCGCTGGCTGTGAGATGATTGCACAGACCTTTGTTTTGCAGAGAAAAGAAGAAACCCCCCAACTTTGTCAAAGTTGTAAAGCCGGTGTGTTTGTGTTTGTGTTTATCACAGCGCCGGACGCGTGTGGAGATCGCTCTCCTCGAAAGGCACGCCTGCCTCTGGGAACTCCAGATCTCCTTTCATCCCCCTCTCAAATACATGGGCATACAGTTTCACAATAGGTTCATACATATTCATTTTTATGGGTTTTGTGTGACTTTTACCACTAGTTCCTTTTTATCAGAAAGAATTCCAAGGTCAGGCTGACTTGCCCTTACAGCAGTCCCTGTCTCTCTCTATCACCTTCTGTCTCCTCCCCTTTATCTCTGTCCTTCGCTGAAGTAACTTCACTGAGCTTCGGCCTTGCAGTCTGGCTAAATAACTATGGTTTCTAACCACAGACTCCACTCAAAAATGTACATTTCACCTAAATTAAAATGGATTTCTACCCTGGAAAATTTTCACTTTGCTTCACCTTCAGGCAGGGAAGGGACAGCGGGTGACACAGCCGAGGCCCCAGCACCTGCCTGCAGCTGGGCAGGAGGTGTGGGAGGACAAAGGGTCTCTGCTCACCCGCCCCAGGCACGGCAGCACCGTGCCCTGCAGGACGTGCACACTCACACGAGTTCCTGGCGTGTCCCCTCCGCTCAGCGGCCGCTGATCCTCGGGACGTGTCCCATGTCCCTGCACGCAGCAGGACACCAGGACCAGCTCTTGGCACCCTCTGCCAAGGCTGAGGTCTGCAAGGGACAAGTTCCACCCCAGCCCTGACCTTGTCTGGACTGTGAGGACACTGGGCAGCACCACCAGCCATTAAAATCCACCAGACCCCAGAATTTTAATGGCACTCAGCAAATATCACTTGCATCTTGGTTCTGGCCAAGACCAATCTTCAGTGCTTGAGAAGGTGGGAAAGAAAAACAACGGCCCCAAGTTAGATGATCTACCAACAGGTTTTTTTTCTTACCCCCACAGATACCTAGGAATCTAGCAGGGGAAAAACAAGAAGTGCCTTCTGTTCCCAGCAGTTCACCAAATCCCTCAGGACTCACAACAAAAAGCCATTTTCTCCCTTCTGAAATTTCTACTTAGTTGCACAATCCTTCCACAAGCTTCTCAAACTACCTCTGCAATCACAAGGTGCTCCAGAATTTTTATCCTCCCAATACTATTAACTGTATTCTGATTTCCAGCCTGCATTAATTCAAGACTAATTGGTTCCTGATAAAAGGGAGGAGTTAACTTTTAGCTGATGTAGTTCTTCCAGCCTGATAAATACCCTTATCCCTAAGGGTATGTATCAGTAGCTGTCTTTTGCTGTGCTTTGTTTGGTGGGGCTGAAAAAGAGAAACTGATGTTTATGAAATCCTTCATTAACAGGAATGAGTATGTCCCTTCACCTGGGAGCCCAGAATGGGTCTGCAGTTTGCTACAGCAGTAATCTCAGCTGCATGTAAAAGTTGTTTACTTTTGGCTTGCAGTGAAGGTGATCAGGTACCAGGGTAGGAGTCCTGGCCAGTGAATTCACCAAGCCCCACGTTGGCTGGGGGGCTCAGCTGTGCCAGCATCCCTCAGCAGCAAAGAGGGATGCTCCCTCACCGTCACCTCCCTCTGCAGACCTGGCTCTGTCACTTTCCTACACTATTGCTGTTTTTTAAAAGAGTTTATCCTGGCAGATTTTGACCAGCAAACAGCAGAGCCTTTGGGAGCACTTCCTTCAGTTCTGGTTAAATTCTCTGTGGTGGTTGCTGGGCTGCTCTGTCCCTGCCCTGCACTCCTTGCCCATCTCTAGCCCTGCTGTCTCTCAGGGAGGTGTTGCAGTGAGTCCCTGCACGTTCTGAGCTCTGCTGGGCAGGACACAGCCCTGCCCCAGCCCACACCCCTCTGTGCCAGGACAATGCCAGCAGGGAACATCTGGAGGGGCACGAACTCAGCACCATAAAACCCCCAGGCTGGGGCTGGAGCTAGAGAAGATCACCTCCCACTCATAGATTTGGTGTGTTTGGGCCTCTATTGTATTTGCTCCCCACAAACATTCTGTCAAAATGAGATTAACAGTAAAAATATTTGCTAAGAAAGCAACCAAAGCAATTATTGCTGTATGTTTGTGGAGCAACAAAGAGTTGCAAGGGGCACATGTCCTCCAGACACTGTGCTGGCCACGGCCAGCAGCTCCTTGTGGAACAAGAGGGCAAATTCCAGCTCCCTTTGTGCTGTCATCTTATTGCAGGGGTTCCACAGTGTTGTCTCCTTATCACAAAGCTCCACACCTTCTTGGTGTTTCTCATGGGCAGCTCCCCAGAGCACTGACTCTTCCTTCTTCACAAAGCAGCCACTGACTCCAGCTCCCTTCTCACCCAGGCGCCCCACTCTTTTACAGCACTCTGCTTCTCACTGCTTACAGCTGTGGCCTGTTAAAGTCAGGCCTGTTCCTGATCTTTGATAATTGGCCCAGCTGCAACTCCTTAGGGGTGAGATTCCTTCCTACACTATATTTTCTTATATTCTATCCCCCCACACCTTCGTGCCCTGAGAAGGTCCAATGGCACCTGCATCTCCCCCATGGCTGCTGCCCTTCCTGGGAGGGTGAGAGGGGCTGGCACGGCCCTCCAGGGCTGTGTGCTGGGAGACACCACAGCAGCACTCAGACAGGCCTGCAGGAGTTTTGGGGTCCCTGGTTTTGCTTTGTGCACCACAGCAGCACTCAGACAGGCCTGCAGGAGTTTTGGGGTCCCTGGTTTTCCTTTGTGCACCACAGCAGCGCTCAGACAGGCCTAGAGGAGTTTTGGGGTCCCTGTCTGGTTTTGCTTTGTGCACCACAGCAGCACTCAGACAGGCCTGCAGGAGCTTTGGGGTCCCTGGTTTTACTTTGTGCACCACAGCAGCGCTCAGACAGGCTTGGCAGGAGTTTTGGGGTCCCTGTCTGGTTTTGCTTTGTGCACCACAGCAGCACTCAGGCAGGCCTGGAGGAGTTTTGGGGTCCCTGTCTGGTTTTACTTTGTGCACCACAGCAGCGCTCAGACAGGCCTGCAGGAGTTTTGGGGTCCCTGGTTTTGCTTTGTGCACCACAGCAGCGCTCAGACAGGCCTGCAGGAGTTTTGGGGTCCCTGGTTTTGCTTTGTGCACCACAGCAGCGCTCAGACAGGCCTGCAGGAGCTTTGGGGTCCCTGGTTTTGCTTTGTGCACCACAGCAGCACTCAGACAGGCCTGCAGGAGTTTTGGGGTCCCTGTCTGGTTTTACTTTGTGCACCACAGCAGCACTCAGGCAGGCCTGGAGGAGTTTTAGGGTCCCTGGTTTTGCTTTGTGCACCACAGCAGCGCTCAGACAGGCCTGCAGGAGTTTTGGGGTCCCTGGTTTTGCTTTGTGCACCACAGCAGCGCTCAGACAGGCCTGCAGGAGTTTTGGGGTCCCTGTCTGGTTTTACTTTGTGCACCACAGCAGCGCTCAGACAGGCCTGGCAGGAGTTTTGGGGTCCCTGTCTGGTTTTGCTTTGTGCACCACAGCAGCACTCAGACAGGCCTGCAGGAGCTTTGGGGTCCCTGTCTGGTTTTGCTTTGTGCACCACAGCAGCACTCAGACAGGCCTGCAGGAGCTTTGGGGTCCCTGTCTGGTTTTGCTTTGCGCACGAGCTGAGCAGTGACCAGGACACAAGTGGGGACACCAAACCTTCCAAATCCTTCCCTGCAGAGGCTGACACTGACCCCACTGCTGCCTCACACAGACAGCGGGCTCCTGCCACTGCTCCGGGCTCGCACAGAGCTCCTGCTTAGAGCAGGTTTTAGTGAGAAATGAGCCTGTGTGTCACTGTGCAGCCCACCTTGCCCCGGCCAGGGGACACTGTGCCTGCCAGCTGCCAGCAGGGCTGTCCCTCCCTGTCCCTCCCCATCCTGGGGCAGCACTGAGGTGCTCTGCTCAGATCCTCCCCTGGGCATTTTGCCACAATTTCTTTTTTCACCCAGCAATGCATAAACTCAGAAACTAAACACAGCGACCGGGTTCCAGCCCCGAGCAAAGCAGTGATGAGGAATGCAGCACAGCTGCAACACACTGGCTCTCAGCCTCATCTTAAAAGCTCAAAAGACATTTTCCACAGACCTTTTCAATGTTGCAAGGAGTTTTCTGGACAATTAAATGATCAGTGAACTTTGCTTGGTGTTAACGTACAAAACTCAGCCAAGGAGCTGAAGCAGAGTCAGACTGGATATTTTGGAGGACAGCAGGAATCAAGTCTATCTGATACCACATATTAGAAAAACAAGGCACAGGGAACAGACTGATGCTTTCAGTTGACTTAATTAGTTTATACACTGAAACCATGAATAAAGGGGCTGTGCAGAGCTTTGGCTTCTGTAGTAACCCTGCAACCATGACAACAGTGAAGCATTGCTGATCACCATGACAAAGAGCTGAGGGCTGCTGCCACAGAGAGCCAGCTCTGGCCCATTCGGTGTGAGTGGAAAAACCCACCCTGAAAAACAAGCCCTGAAAAACCCACTCTGCACTGCTGTACTCCATGCTCCAGTTCTAGTCCTCTGCAAAAATCAGTGTTTGGGAACAGGTTTGGTCAGCTCACATGTGTCCGTGCCATTTCATGAACAGTAACAGCAGTATCTTCTGAAGCCAGGATGTAACACAGAGATTTCTTAAAAAACAGAGATTTGAATAGTTGGAGGCCAGTAACAGACATGGCCTGCGGCCCTGCCTGCCCCAAGATCCCAGCCTGGCCTGGCACAGGGGAATTCTCCAGGCTCCAGCCCACATCTTGAACATTTTGTCCTAGATCTGATTCAAAAGGACAATGAAAAAATTCCCAGTTTGCTCCCAGCCCTTCCCTGTGGCTCGCTCTGTGGTGGGAGCCAGGCCGGGCAGTGAGCTGGCAGCCCCAGGGATGACACTGTCCCAGGGTGTGCAGGATGTGCCCCCTCCAGGGCCAGAGCTCCCCTTCCTGCCCTGCTGCCCCCATGGAGCAGCCCCAGCTCCCCGGGACCCTTCCCCAGGGAGGGCACAGCCCCTTGGGGTGCTCCAGCTCTGCAGAACAACGAGCAGAGGAAAGAAAAAGGGGGAACTTTGCTTTTTCATCTGGAAAATGTCATCTCAGGTTTTTCATTAAAACCTGATCTAAAAACCACCGGGGTCCAGCAGGGATCCCCTGCCCGTGGTGGGCAGCACAGTCCCACCTGCCCTGCACAGGGGCCATCCCTCCTGGGGACACCGTGCTCCCCACCAGAGCCTGAGCTGCTGGTGCTGAGCACAGCCAAAGTTCACCCAGAGAGATTAAATAAAGAAAATAAACAGTGCTGTGAGAAAGACACGGAATTGAGGCATTTTCCCAACAGGACCAACTCCACAGGTGTGCGGATGCAGGTGAAGCACCCAGGGAAGAGAGGAAACTCAAAGCATCTCAGAGCCGATCCAAAACTGATGGAGAGCCCAGGCCGGCTCTGAGAGGGTCCCACAGCTCTGGGGCAGGGGCACAGCCCCACTCTGGGCACTTCTAATTCAGCTGGACACAGAAACCTGCTCACAGTGCCAGCTCCAGCCGAAGTGGATTTGGGTTTGCTTCACAGAAATTGTGTTTTCCCATGGAGAAACCATCCAGGCAGGTGATTTCTGAACAATTTTCCTTGTCTGCTTTGGTAATAAGAGGTGGTAGAAAACAGTGAAGAATAATCATACAATCACAGAATGGTTTGGGTTGGAAGTGACCTTAAAGCTCTTCTAATTCCAACCCCTTGACAGAGGCAGGGACACCTTCCAGTAGGTGGAAGGAAATAGAAGGAAAAGGACAAATAAAAGTCTCCAACTGCTGAATTCTCCAAATTGCACGTCCCTTTTCTTGTCTTTGCTCATCAGTAAACAAAAATATTCCGCATTGCGAATTGTCAGCTTCTTCATAACACCTCTCACTGTTGAATAAATATGAAATAAATACAGAAATATGCTCCTAGAATCCTGCTGCAACAGCAAATGGGATACTGCCAGTGATTTTCAAGGTGTTCATCACTGCTCACGTGTGAGAGCAAACCCACAGGGAGGGTGTTGGGAGGCAGGAGTCTTTCTCCAGATGCCTTCTCCCACCCTGCATCACCAGCCAGCCTTGGGACACACAAAGTTCATTCTGCCACCAACAGGCAACACAGCCATGCAGAGCCCCACTGATACCACTTTATGGGGTTTTTTAAAAAACCAATGCATGCTCTGAGAAGGATCACAAACACGAGTTACCTCCCAAAGTGACCCCAAATAAAAGGTTTAGGGCTGCAAAGCCCTGTGGAGTCCCCAAGCCATCCCTCTCCCACAGCACACACCACTGAGTCCAGCAGCTCACGTGCCACCAGCAAGCATTTGAGGATGATGTTGCTGTGTTTGACATTTTTAACTGGCTCTGCACCAGCCCCTGGAATCCCTGTTAGACGTCCAGCAGCCTCAAACATCTCCACGTGCCCTCAGGTGTCACATCAGTCTCTCACCAAATGTATTCCTTCTTTTAATTCCAGATATTCTCCTGCTCAGACAACAAAAGCACCGAGAAACAGAAAACAAACCATTTAAACATCCTCTAAAGTCTTACAGAAACTGCAAAAATCCAGAGGGGATTTGAAACATTTCCAGTCTTCCCTGCCCCTCAAAATCAGCAGCCACCCAAACACTTCACTGCTTCAGCAGCCCCTGAAGTTGCAGGGAACTGACCTGTGCTTCCAACACTCGCAGGAATTTCCTCCCATTGCCATAAACCCCCAGTACTAACATCCCTTCTTCTCCAGCATTTCTGGGATGAAATATTGGCACCACAGAAACCTGGGATGGGTTGGGTTGAAAGGGACTTTACCAGCATCCTTTTACTCCCCTGCCATGGCAGGGACACCTCCCACTGTCCCAGGCTGCTCCAAGTGTCCAGCCTGGCCTTGGGCACTGCCAGGGGTGCAGGGGCTGCTCTGAGCACCCTGTGCCAGGGCCTGCCTACCCTCACAGGGAGCAATTTCTTCTTAGAATCCACCCTAAATTTCTTCTTATTTAGTTTAAACCCGTTCCCCCTCACAGAATAATGGGGTGAATTCGAGGATCCCATTCAGTGGTTCATCCCAGAGGAGCTCAGGGACCCTCAGCAGCTCCAAACCATCAAGCAAGCAGCAAACACTGGGGTACCCTCCCAGAGGGAGCATCCTTCAGAGGAGAGATTATCCAAAGCCAGGTGGTCTGGGCAGATGTGGGGAGCAGCCACCAGCCAGGGCTTGCCGCAGCTTCCACTCCTGAGCTTTAATCCTGGTGCTAATCCTTATTTTTAATCTGAATATTAATAGAATATTTATAAAATGCCGATCTGGAGACAGAGGGCCCTTGGTTTCCTGCAGCTGTGGAGGAGCTTAAGGGTCTGTAGAAGCAGTGAAAATGTTCAGAACAACTGATGAAGGAAGTTCTGGACCCCAGGAGACCCTGCAATGGATTTCCCTGGAGAAAACCATCTTTCAAACTTGGGAATGAAAATCTGAGACAAGGGCACAGTGCTTTGTTTCTGTGATCACTGGAGCAGCGACGTCCCTGGAGAGGCACCGCAGGGACACAGCAGCCCTGTGCCCCCCAGCCAGGGGAAGGAGAACAACCCAAAGAGAAACAGGAAGGTGCCCCACTCACCTGGGTCTCCCTTTAGGGCAGGGACAGAGGGTGGCACCTCCTGTGAGCAGGGGAGCCCCAGGCCAGCAATGATCCAGCACTCACCAGTCCCTGCTCCTATGCAGGTGATCCATCCCATTTCCTCGGGAAAGGACAGGGCAGGAGGCACCCCAGAGAAGCAGAAAATTACCATAAATATGTATATTTTGGCCCTGGGGCTTAAAAATTCTGAATTAACCAAGTGCTTGAATGGCTCTGGAGCTTTACATGTACCTCCACCTGCGCTCTCCTCACCCCTGCTGGTGGACAGGAGGGGCCACGGTGGAAAGGAAATAGGGAACAACAGCATCAAAATAAGGTTTATTAATCAGAACCAAGATTTGGAAGAGACAGACATGGCAGGTAACAACCAAAAGAACGGCTGGCTCCAGCTGCAGGGAGGGTGGTACCAGGAGGCTGATGGGCAGGGGAGGCTCCTTGGCTCTGCTGTCAACCACAAGAGGAGGGTGAGAGCAGCCTGGGCTGGGAACGCAGCGGGAGCAAGGGAGGCCCATGGGGGCAGAGATTTTGGGGGCCAGATGGAACAGCAGGAGCAGCATTTCCCCACTTCTCAGGACAGTGCTAACCCAGCTTTCTGAAAACCAGGTGAGTAGTCCTGGGATAAATGGTCACTCATGAGATTATTGCTATGAACTGCTCTGTCCATCACCCCAGTCCAGGAGACAGCTGAAACCACTGCCAGGGAACCCAGAGAAAGAAACCCCCACTGCATCGGCTTAGATCATTGAAGGCACTTTAGAGTCTTAAAAATGGCTCCAATTACCCATTCATCTTTGGGAGGATTTTAGTCTTACATTTAAAATCAGCAGTGACTTGAGACTGTATTTAAATCTGGCAAGAAAATGTGGTCAGTCTATGAGAAAAAGAGAGAGGTAAAAAGGGAAGTGACAAGCAGACTCATTCTCTGGTGCAGGATCTGGAGGTTTTTAACTCGATTTAAGTTGATTTAAAATAGAATCTCATCTTTAAAAAAGAACTGTGAGAAATTTAAATGGAACTGGATCTTCTCTTTCTTGTATGCGTGCCTAGTTTATCACTTGGAAAATTGCTTAAATGACAATTAACTGTGTGAAACAAAAAGCATTTGAAGGAGTGCCTCCTCCTCTTCCTCCTCCTCCCTCTTCTCCATCTGCTGCTCACGGAAACCTGGCTCACAACAGAAGGGAACAATTTGGAACAAAATCCTTTTCCCCCAAAATAATTCTCCTTTATTTTTTATTGCATAACATTTTTGTATTTCCAACTATAAATAAAAAAATGATTAGAAAGAAGTTACAAAATAGCGTTGAATGGACCAGAACAGCACAGAATTCCTCACACACGACAAATCATTTCCCATCTTCCTCTTCCTCCTCCTTGGCCGCGGCGGGGCCTTGCGCTTGGCACCGTAGCTGTGGGGGCCACGTGTCACTCACTGATGGTCTCATTTTCAGAATCTAAAAGAAAAAAATATGGATTTCACATCTAGGAAAAGCCAAACCAAACCCAAAAAGGCCACGTGAGCTGGGGCACCTCATGTGTGCGAGAGGTGCTGCTGCCAGAGCGCACTCCGGGTCCCACTCCCGGGGAACAGGGACAGAGACGGGCCCTCGTGCGGGGAGCTCAGGCGTGTGAACCGTTTCCTTTGGTGGCAGAACCTCAGCACCTGACGGGTGCTCAGGGCAGAGCTCTCATTGCTGAGGGGAGAGCCAGGCTCCCGGGAGGCAGGGATGGAGGGAGGCAGCAGCCAGCAGCGTTCGGCTCAGTTTGTTGGAGCAGGGGAGATGGATGTGGGGCCGTGTGCGGCTGTCAGAGCAGGATGGCATTGCCCGGGCAGGCCGTGGCACAGCTCCTCACGCCTGCAGGCTTGGCTCCCTGGTCCCATAGAGAGCCAAGCCCTGGACCACAGGATCACAGAACGGTTGGGTTGGAGGAGACCTCCCTGCAGCATCCCTGGGATGCCGTGATCCCGGCGGGGCTGGGATCCATCTGCTGCCACAGGAGCAGAGCTCGGGGAGGGTCTGGGACAGACAGGAGGGGCACAGCAGTGACAGGAGCAGGGGAAGAGGCAGGGGAGGCGCCGAGAGCGGCGCGTCCCTGAGGCGGCAGCAGCAGCACAGGGTGTCCCCTCGTGTCCCCCTGCCAGCACCACACGCCCGCTGGTCATGCTGGGGGACATGCACCTCAGACAGGCTCCTCAGACAGACAGACGGACAGACGGACAGACAGGTGCACACTGCTGAGGAGGGGCAGCACAGACAGCTTTGGGAAGCGCCCAGAGCTCATGCAGGGAGCGGAGGGGGACGCGGGGGACGCTGGGGACAGTGACAGTGCAGACACTGCCAGCATCTGGCACAGCTCCTGCTGGGTCTCTGTGGCCTGGGCTCTGTGCTTGCTAGATGCAATCCCAGCTTTCTCCCTCCTGTATTGCCTGCTCTGCCTGTTCACAGGAAGAATTGACTTTTGAGGGAAGGAAAATCATGTCTTCCTCATAATGCTTCCCCGAGCTTCTGATTGTCAGCTCTGAAGATCTGCCTGGATCCAGCCCAACACCTGCTCATGGTGGATAACTGGATAACCAGCATTTGGCATGGAGTTTCATCCGGGAAAATAGGACAAAATTAACTGTCTCCAGGTAACTGGGAACAAAGCATCTGGCAGCAGTGGCACAACACCCAGAACAGAGCCAGCTCCCTGGGCACTTAGCTCCTAAAACAAACCCCCACAGGTGCTCAGCCACGGGCAACCACCCCAGCTCTCACTCCAGGCTCTGTCAGCCTGAGCTCTCCCAGGCTGGGTGGGCAGCAGTGCTGGACGGGTCGGGCAGTGCAGCTACACATGAATTTTCTTGGTGACCGCAGAACTGTGGGGAAAGGCAGCCATGGCACACCTTGTAGTGGCTGCCTAACTGGGACAAACATACCAGATTCAGTCTGTCTAGTCTGATAAACAAACTAGAAATGCTGAGGAACTTTTTACTTTATTTGCAGTCATTGAAAAAAAAAAAAAAAACCAACAACAGTGTAAATACTTTTTGGGGCTATTTTATGTCAGACCTGAAGAATCCCCATTTGAAAAGGACTGGTGGATGGTTATTTCTTTTTTTGGTGTCAGGGCCCTAAATGCCTCACAAAAACTGCAACAGGCCCAGAGAAGACCCGTGAAGAGTGGCTGGAGAGGCTCTCACCATGCCCAGCTCTTCAAAAGCCACAGTGCCATAGCTGGTGCTCAAGTGGTGCCTCAGTCATGAAAGGCAAAGTGTAGGGATGTGCTCCTTTCTGAGGGGAAAAAAACAATCCTAACTTTTCCCTCTGCCTTGTGACTACAACAATGTGCTCAATATTCACCATGCATTCATCCTGTTGCATGGAGAAATTCATCCAAGTGCTCCTTGCTCACCAGATTCAGAAAAACCAAGAGCTTCTCACAAGCATTTCAGTGTTTTAACAGATACTTTATCAAATCACAGGGCATTGTCTATGAACAGCTTCTCCACAGTAACCACGTGAGCCCTAAAGCTTCCTGAGACCTTGTGTGTCAGACTGAAGGTTTGACCCATGCAGAGCCTAAAGTCTACATGAGAAAATTATTTAAAGGGAAAAGTTTGATAATCAAATATAGACCCAAGCATATGCAGAGACAGCCTTGATAGCACACGACTATCCCTGAGAAGGGAGGAGAGAGATCACATCATTCCCAACAGCAGCCACCTCCTGCTCCGACACCGACTGCACCTGGATGAGGTGTGAGTGATCCCTGTGCTCACACAGCCACTGCTCACAGTCAGCAGTGCAGCACACCCACACCACTCTGCACCAAATCCCTTCATAAAGCAGAATTTGTAGCCTGACAGCCCCTAAAATCTGTCTCATTGCACTGCACTTCTGGAGCCTGGCAGCAGCACGGCTGGGGCTGGAGCATCCCTGTCCTGCTGAATCTACAGGGATCACTCCACAGCCAGAAATGCTGCCCCTGCCAAAAGGCACACACGTGAGTCACAGCACAATTCCCACCAGATCAACAAACTGGTTCATTTCTGGGGTGTACAGACAGGAAACTGACTGTCAGGGATAAAATAATAACAGAAGTCAGCACATCAGACAACTCCACTGACACTGAGTCTGCCCAAGCACCAGCCAGGTGCCCAACACCACGAACCACTGAGGTGCTCTGCAAGGACTCAACCCATGGTGAATGATCATAGTCAGAAATAACACACAATCATGGTTTTGTTGTTTTATAAATTCAATCCCATATCAGACATTCATCCAGCATGACAAGAAGAGTGTGAGCTCCCTGTCGGAAGCCCTGTAGAGAGACCATGCCCACACTGCTCCACATGAATCACCCAAAATCAGGACAGAGGAGGGCAGAGCAAGAATTGGAGAAGGCAAGGAAACCTTACTGCACATGACACACAGTCAGAAACTGTTTCATGTGTGACTGTCTCTGAGCCAACAATTTCAACAGCATCCATGGAAAACTTGAGGGGAACTAGCTGGCAGCAAGGCAGAAAACAAGGCAAGCTTCTGCCATAATAGCTGCTATCTGATGATTAAACATCAATCTCACTCCAAAGCCTTGAACCTTTTCCTTCATTGCAGTGGGGGTGGTGGGGGGAGTGGGGATGACAGGGAAAGCAATACTGACATCACATAAATTTTAGAAGGAGACTTCTGGTTACAATTCTCCAAAGCCAACTTCTAAGGCATATATGAAGACAGATGTTTTTCCTGCTCAAACACATGCAAACTGAACAAAATCAACACAGACCCCAAAAACATCCATGGGGCTTCTCTGGAAAAATTCTGCATGTTCCCAGACTTGACAGTAATGCACTGGGATTATGAAAAAGGCTCGAAGGGAAAGAGCTACCATTGGCAAAGCCAAGTTAAACCAATGATTCAAAGTATTAGTGATTTCCTTCCAAAAACACCAAACAGCTTCCCTGGAGGAAGAAGCTCATTTCAGGAATCCTGTCTCTTGGCACCCTGTTCCCAACACAAGTAACTGCAGGAGCACAGAGGATGCCACACCTCACCCATTCAGTCCCTTGTCTTGCCCTCAGCTAATGCCAAAGATTTCAGAGAAAAGCAGAAGGCACAAACAAAGCACTGCAAAGACAGATATGGAGTAATGGTTAAGTAATCACAGAGTCACAGAAGGGTTTGAGTTGGAAGGGACCTTAAAGCCCATCTCATCCCACTCCTTGTCCTGGGCAGAGACACCTTCCACCATCCCAGGCTGCTACAAGCCCCATCCAACATGGCCTTGGACGGGATCCTTTCCAGGCATCCAGGGGCAGCCACAGCTGCTCTGGGCAACATTTCTTCTTTAAATGAACTTCTCAAACTAATTTTTTCTTTTTTTAAAGGAATTTTAAAAATATTCCCTCTTTGAAGTTGTGGACTGGAGACCAGAGCTAAACATGCAAACAATCTGCAAGGGCCAGTGCTGCATCATTCTTTTGAGTGAAATCTGTTCCAGGGAGGTTGGATCCAGATTTGCAGAAGAGCCTTACACCACTGCAGCGTTTCTCCCTGCCATCTCCAGTGCCCAGCCCTGCATCCCAGATGGCAGATGAGCAGTGCCAATGGCAGCTGCTCCTCTCCATGTCCACTCTTACTCCAAGCAAGTTGGGAATGCAGTGGGAAAGCAGGATGTGGTCATGCATTAAGATACTCCATCACCACATGAGGCAATCAGAGGGCCAAATGAAAGGCACACAGGCAGACTTCAACTATTTTCCTAACTTCCCAAAATGAAAACTGCAAAACTTTCCCACTGCTGGGTGGGTGACTATGGGGGTTAAACATTTTTTCAAGATTTGTATTAAATTTCTATAACTGAAAGTCTGAAAATCAGAGGATCTGTGAGCTCCCTCATTGAAACCTGGTATCTGAAGCTGAGCCTCTGTGCTGACTTCCCACATATGCCTGCAGCACAGTGCTGGCTGGGAATGTTGGGTGATGGCAGAGCTACAGGACATGCAGGACTGGAACCAGCAAGACCAGGGATTCTACCAGCAGCTTTGACCCATTTGCTGCATGTTGAAGCAATATTCAGTCAGGAATAAAACAAGTTCAGTTCTGGGATCTGCAGGGGATCTTTTTAGGTGCAGTATGGACCCCTCAGGTCTGTCTTACTCTTGGCTCACCTTTTGCTCAAGAAGTTGCTCCATTTATTTAATCTCATGTCATTTGCTTAATTGCCACCTAGGTCAAAGCACCCTGTGACACAATCCTCACAGCCAAGGGCAAAACACCCATGGCTTGCAGCGAACAGCCAGAAGAGCTGCAGCCAAGAGGGCCATCAGGAAATTAAAAATGACGAGTACGACAATGCCAGCAACACATTGTGAGCCCCTGCTCGGCCCAGTGCAGCAGGCAGGTGCACTCCCCAAGGTGCCCCCATGCCCTGCTCCCCAGCCAGCCCAGGGAGCACAGCCATGCAACGCAGCCACCGGGGCAGAGGCTTCAACACAGCACAGACAGCAAAGCCACACGGAGACACAAGCAGGAGCGCCACACCTGCGCGCCCTTTTCTCCTTTCTCCTGCAGCCTCACCCAATGATGGTGACTGCCAACAGGGTGCTGGCCACAGGACTGAGTTCCTCACACTGAAACGACGCCAGGATCCTTCAGGAGGGCTTCCCTAGTGTTTGCAGCTCAGGAGAGAGTTCATGGGCCTCTTTCCCACCTGCCAAACCGAGCAGCCTCATGAGCAGCACCGCAGCCCCGAGGGAGCTGTGCGCTCCAGGGAAGCAGCTGAGGCTGCAGCCCCAGGCAGGGCTCAGGGCTCGGCCCCGAGGTGCCAGCACACGCCCCGGGCACACTGTGGGGAGCACCCAACAACTGCTGCAGGCACCACATCTGCTCTGCTACACAGTCCAGGGACAAGAACGAGTCTGGAAAACAAACACAGAATTACCTGCAACAGCTGGAAATTGACACTGCTCTGTGTTTTAGGAAAACACTGGGTTTTTCACGCCATTTTCAAGCACAAAATGTTTATTTTTCTTTTTAATCTATACAATTTCTTGGGACTTTTAGTGCCACTGACTTTGTCAGTATACAAGGGATGGACTATACAGGCAATAGCAACATAAACTGTAGGATTCAGTGTGAGCCGAAGGGAACCCGGTGTGAGAACATATTTTCCATGTTTGCTCATGAAGCATACCGACATGAATCTAAAAAACCCAAACAAATTAAAGATACATGGTACAGAGAACAGAAATCTCTTACTGCAGTAAGTATTTTGCCCAGGCAGAAGACTCTGCATAATTGTCTATAAAATTCAATTCTAACTGAATTGATGGAATAATATATTCAAAGGGTACAAACAAAGTAATTTAGACAGGTATAATGCTTGAAGTACAATAGAACTATACAATTCACAGCTTGGCAGCACAGGACATCTCTGCCCCTCAGCAGAGGGCTACAAAATGTCATTGTGGGGCCTTTGGGTATGGCCACAGCTGGGTCCTGTGCCTGTAATGCTGCCCGTAGTGCTCAGGGAAGGAAGGAGACTTACCATGGCAAACCAGCTCTAGTGGTTACCTTGTGCCTTTACACTAAGTGCAGGTGGAGGCTCTATGCACAGTAAAATAGGAAAAAAGCAACTTTCGTACAGGAGAGAGGTGTCCGTGCCACCTGGAGCGCAAACTTGGGTAAAAACAAAGATAAATATATAAATAAATAAAAAAAAAATCCAAACAGAAGGCAGTGAGACACCAAATTTGAAGTGTCAGATATGAAAAAGAACAGCTTCACGTTTTTATTCTGTTCTAGCATTAGCACAGCTGGCACACCAAGGAGCAGACATCGCCCTCAAGCGCAGTGGCCGGAGCAGAAGCCGAAGGCGTGCTCTGCTCACAGGGGCCCACAGCCCCCTGCAGACACGGTCTGCTAGAATCAACAGCTCCATTACTTGTCCTCACTTACGGAACATGCACGAGCTTGTGATTTAACTAATTATAAAAGCACAACATAGGGAAAGGAAATGAAATGCAGTGTGCTGCTGATCCAGAGGAAAACAGCATTTGCTGCCCATTACAGAATTAAGTCGTCATCTCCAATGACTTTACCACAGGCTGGGGAGGAGAACGGTGAGCGCTGCCTGAAGCTGCTCCCCTGTCCTTGTATACACCTTCCTTAGATCACTCTGGAAATGCTCTACATTACAATGTACACTTCACTACTCCTTGTACAAACACCAACAATTTTACGATCAGTGCATCAAACAAGCATGTCAAACAAACCTCACCTCACAATTCTTATTTCTAAAAGCTTCAGAAGTGAAAATTCAACCCATGAATAAAAACAAAGCATTTACAGCAGAATGAAACTGATGCGGAACATCAACTGTAAACCTGCAATATCTTTGCAAATAAAAAGACCTCCAACTCACAAGCAGATTGTAAATAAAATACACCTTTCAAATAATTGTACATCTCTTTCCAGCTGGGACTGGAAAGCTGAGATTCAAGGCACTGAACTCCTGCATGGTTAGTACAATTTGCTAATTATCAATTCAAGTACAATGATGTTAAGGATCACAAGTGTGAAACGGAACACAAGGAATAAAGTGTCTTCAGCAATGGGACAGAAGCAGGTATTGCCTTGACAAGAAATGATCTGTGGTGCCGCCGCCTCACAGTGATTGCTGATGCAGTGCACGGCTGTGCCCCGGGCCCGCCTCATCCCACACAGACCATGGCACGGACAGAGCAAACACTGCAACGTGACGGCATCAAACCCACCGGGACCCAGCGCAGGGTCACCCACGGCAAGGCCACCCACTGACTGGGTCACCCACGGCAAGGCCACCCCGTGACAGGGTCACCCACGGCAAGGCCACCCACTGACTGGGTCACCCACGGCAAGGCCACCCACTGACAGGGTCACCCGTGTGAAGGACCCCACGGCAGAGTCTCAGTGGGAGGGTCGCTGTGGCAGGGTCCCATAGCAGGGTCCCGTTGCAAGGTCCCGTGGCGGGGTCACCGTGCCAGGGTCCCATGGCAGGGTCCCCATGGCAGGGTCCCGTGGCACAGTCCCGTGGCACAGTCCCATGGCAGGGTCCCCATGGCAGGGTCCCGTGGCACAGTCCCGTGGCACAGTCCCATGGCAGGGTCCCCACGGCAGGGTCCCATGGTAGGGTCCCCATGGCAGGGTCCCCATGGCAGGGTCCCCATGGCAGGGTCCCCATGGCAGGGCCCCGCAGCACACTCCCATGGCAGGGCCCCGCGGCACAGTCCCGTGGCAGGGTCCCCATGGCAGGGTCCCGCGGCAGGGTCCCCATGGCACAGTCCCGTGGCAGGGTCCCCATGGCACAGTCCCGTGGCACAGTCCCGTGGCAGGGTCCCCATGGCAGGGTCCCCATGGCAGGGTCCCGTGGCAGGGTCCCGTGGCAGGGTCCCGTGGCACAGTCCCATGGCAGGGTCCCGCGGCAGGGTCCCGCGGCAGGGTCCCCATGGCAGGGTCCCGTGGCAGGGTCCCGCGGCAGGGTCCCCATGGCACACTCCCATGGCAGGGTCCCGCGGCACACTCCCATGGCAGGGTCCCGCGGCACAGTCCCGTGGCAGGGTCCCCATGGCAGGGTCCCGTGGCAGGGTCCCGCGGCAGGGTCCCGCGGCAGGGTCCCCATGGCACAGTCCCGTGGCACAGTCCCGTGGCACAGTCCCGTGGCACAGTCCCGTGGCAGGGCCCCGCGGCAGGGTCCCCATGGCACAGTCCCGTGGCACAGTCCCGTGGCACAGTCCCGTGGCAGGGTCCCCACGGCATGGTCCCATGGCAGGGTCCCGCGGCAGGGCCCCGCGCTAGGTCATGCGCAGCCGCGGGCCGGCGGGCCGGGCCGGGCGCTGCAGCGGCCCCGGGTACATGCGCAGGCAGCTCCGGCCCAGCGGCGAGAAGCGCACGATGCCGGGCCCCCCGACCAGCCCCGGCTGCGCCACCGGGCCCGGCCACGGCACTCCGTACACGGGCGAGGGGAACACGGCTCCGTACTGACAGAGAGGCATCACGTACGGCGGCACCGCGCCGGCCAGGGCGGGCCCGGGCACGGGCACGGGCAGGGATGGCGCAGCTCCAGGAGCTAATCCTGTGGGCATGGGGCAAGCCACTGGAACGGGGCACTTGCTCCCCAGTCCTGTCCTTACCGAACTTACCTACAAAAAGAGAAACACAACAAGTGTCGCTACAGGGCACCGCTCTCCCCGTGCCAGCCCAACGCCGGGCCCTGGGGCAGCTGTGGGCACAGGCTCAGGGGTGCCGCCGTGTCCTTGGGCCTTTCCTTTGGGCTCATTTCTTTTTTCCTTTTATACTTTTGTTGGGGGGTTGGGTTTTGCTTTTGTTTTTTAAAGACAGACTATTTGGAATTTAATAGAAAAGGCTGATATGAGGCAGAGAGGAAAGTTACCTCAATATAACCTCATTGTTTAAAAAGACAGGAAGCATCATTAAACAAGTGAAAATTAACACCCTCGCATGTCCAAAGGAACTCAATGTTAACTTGTGATGAAAGTAAATAAACTTCACTAAATGCAGAATTAACCCAAATCCCATGCTCTATCAGCCAGCCTCAAAAGAACTTAAAAAATTCCAGCCCTTACTTCTGTACAAAATTGTTTCAGCCAGCTGCAGGGAGCTGAGGGTGGCACATCCCTCACGGTGCCTCGCGGGCTGCCAGGACCAATTCCAGGCGGTTTTCTAAAATTCTATTAACATGCACTTCAATTATTCAGCTTTGGCATGCGAGGGGCTGAGAAAGATCTCTCCTCCCTCAATATGGGATGAGCTTCCCAAATTACACACTCCATCCTGCATGACACCATGAGAACTGCTGCTACCCCAAATGACTGCAGCATTTCATTACATTTTTCATGTCACAGAATTTACAGCTCCCTGCCAGGGCTCCCACCAGGCCATCTATTTATGGCATAAGGAGAAAAGGGTGTTATTTAATTCTGGGAGCCTCCCATCAATGTGATATTTCACATTCAATTGATAAAACTGGTGTGAAGGTGATATTTCAGGAGAAAAAATGAATATATGTTTAAGGTTGTGTGGGATGCTTACTCCATGCTTGTGATTTTAATTTCCCTTCTCAATTAACAATAAAAATTGCAATGTCCACCAGGACATCCTACTTTGGGGCATTAACCTCTGTTCTAAGGGCAATTTTAGAAAAATACAGGACTACTTGATGCTCTCCCTCGCTTCCCTGTCTCTCATTCTCACCTGAAACCCAAATCTGATAGTGAACGTTGAACTGAACGAGATGCTTCAGGACCATTAATTTAACACCAATAATGTTAGAAACCTCACCAAAATTAACAGAAACCAAAGAACAAGAAACAGAGGAATCAAGGATATATTTTTAAGAGCTGCAGACTTCTGTATGCTGTTATTAGATTACTGTTTTAGCATCCTCAAAATGGTGGTTTCCACTGAACTAAGCACCTGTGAGGAATGCCTACAGAGGTTTATGAAAATGCTGCATTTTGGACAATGCTCTCAGGCATGTGTGGGGCGCCCTGTGCAGGGCCAGGAGTTGGACTGTACTAGCAAGAGATTACTGAGGTAACTCAGTGGCACTAAAAATGTGAGGTTACAGTTTTGCCCTTTTTAAAATTAATTTGAAAAACCTTATTTTCAGCTCTTTTTAAGTCCTGAGAAATCTGACTCATTCCAGTTCTGAACTTTTTCCTTCTCAGCTGAATTCCTCAGCAAAGCAGTGGCTGCATTTAATGCTACGGATGTGTGACCGGAAAAAAACTGTCATGCCCCAAACCCAACATTACCCATACACGTTAAACCTGACAATGTCACGACAAACACACGTTGATGGTTTAACTTTGCTTCTTCTACCTTCCTCCTATGCTTCAAGTGAGCTAAATACACACTTTAGGAGCCATGGCACCTGGTTCTTGCATCTTTCCCTTGGCAGGAGCCTCTTGGGTATGGCCTTTTTTAACCATCACCTTTTTAACCAGTTCTGATGACTCAACACTGATGGAGGCCCACACATCCCATCAATTCCTGCATGGAGATGCTGACTGAAGCATCAGAATTAACATATGCCAGAAAAGCAGCCCCAAAGCTGTGGATTTCCCGGCTCCAGGAAAGCCATCAGACTGCGAGTCCCTTGCAGGTGCTGTTCAAAGGGCAGCAGATGGACATTCAGGCAGCGATGAAAGGGTTTGTGCCTCGCTCTGCTGGGTCACAGCTCAGCCCTGAGCAGGACTGGCTCAGCAGCTCAAACAGCCAGGCTGATGTGGGGTGACAGCCAGGGACGTGCCTGTGCCGCACAGTGCTGTGTCCATGGCCAGGGCTTCACCTGAGGAGGAGCCTGAGCTGCTGGGGGTGCCCAGCCCAGCTGAGAGCCCCGTGGGCTCCTGTCCCTCCTGCCTGGCCCTCACAGCATCCCCAGGGCCCCCTGTGCTCAGGAGCCCAGAGCTGCAGGCAGTGCTGAGCGTGGGCTCTCAGGAGAGCAGGATGTGCTGTGAGGGCAGGAAGGGAGGCCCTTCCCCTCCACATCTCCACTAGGCTCCTCTGCTGAAGCTATGAACTCCCTGAGCCAAGAGAGACAGTAGCACCTTCACCTCTGCTCGTGCCACCTCCTCACCTGCGCCCAACTCTCCCTGCCCTGACAAAGCTCTGCTCTGAGCACCTGCACATGTCCCTGCAGGCACCAGCCACCAGCTCCTGCTTCCCCCACACCTGCCTTCTCCTGGCAGCTTTTCCTTTGTGGCTGTTTATTCCCCTTCCCCCAAATAATCACACAAACTCATTTAGAAAACAAGAATAATACATACACAGAGAACAACGTACCAGAAAACAATGGTAAAAATGGAAAAACTTCACAAGACAAAGACTAGGGTAGTTCAAATATCCCAAATCTGTTGTTTGGACTTGTTATAATTTTTCCTGTGCTCTACCAGGCAAACCTCAAAGTGCTACTACCCCCTGTGATACTCACAGCTCCAGTAGTGTCAAACTACACAGCCAAGCACTGGGTGTGACATACCAACACCATAAATACTTCTGGGTTTATATCAGAACAGAGGAAACCAGGTAATTCTGTTGTGAAAGCTGACCATAACTATCACAACCCATTTGAAAAGGCAGGATTTAGACAATTTTCCTTTTGCTGGCTACCCCATTAACATCAGTGTTTTCCTTCTGTATGGATCAGCTATTGCTGAAACAAAACTGAGTCACAGGGCAGACTCAGAGCTGGCTGCCAACATGAGCTGGTAAGGATGATAAAAGAGATGGATATCTCTTTTATCACTTCTGCCCAGTCTGTTGAAATCCCAAAGCTTTTAGGCACTCCTGAAGAGATGTGTGTGTGCTTTTCCAGTTCCCTGGAAAACCTATTCAGACCAAGGCAGTGTTGAATAGTTTCAAACACAGATTCATTTTTTATTATTTTCCCAATCCAGCAGAGAGGAAGGCACAGGGAAGGGGCTGTGCCTTGGTTTTGGCACCGTGGCCGTGTCCAGCCCGGCTGCTCCCGGCAGCACAGCCAAGCCCACGAGTCAGGAAATGCCTGCAGAGGTTCAGGTGCTGCTGAAGGTGTGCAAGCCCCCAGCTCCCATCACCCAGTGACACAGACCTGTGTGTTTTCAGAAACAACCTCATTGGGAACATGTTTCAGCCTTTTTGGAGGTGATGTTTTTCCTGTAAAACCTGTGGAACTACACACAGCATGGAGAATAGAAAACATTTTTGCAAGCCCTTCATTCTCAGGCATCTCCAAATAGTGTCTTTAGGTACACAATATTCAGTATTCTTTGCACAGAAGGCAGCTCATATTCCTAAACATATTTCTTGACTAATGCTAACCAAAATACCTGTAAAAATTATTATTTCACCATATCTTCCCAAAGATCACATAGAGTAATCACTCAGGGAGTTTGACCTTGGTTCTAATATTTCCTGCTGCATTTCAAACTGCTGCTGCTGAGAATCTACCTGCATTTACATGCTTCATAAAACCATTTGAAAAGGTACATTTCAATGCTCCTGTGACACAAATGGATGAAGGCTCCTCCTCCTATGAAAGGTCTCCCCCAGATTTCTAATATGATCAGCCAGGATTTGCAGGCAAATGGACTGGTGGTAACTTCCATAGAAACAAAGCAGAATGTGAAGTTTTCCTTTACATGCCAATTACATTATTGCTGTCTACACTTCTGATGGCAGAGGATGAAAAGAAAACCACTCATTCTTATTTAACACACTACCAGTTTCTCTTCTATTTCCAGCCTTAAAGAGTAGCTTTCACTTAGTTAAAAAAGAATATATTTTATTCACAGCAAACAATTTGCTGCTAGTGGCAGAAGGAGTCTTGAGTAAAAAAGAGATAACTCAGGGAAGTGAGTTCTCTGTTCCAGGGGGAAAGAGAAGATTTTGAGTCAGCCACACAACTGCCCTGTGTATTTATAACAGTAGGTGAACAGCAAGAGAAAATTTTAAAGTAAAAAATGTATTTTTCTATTTAAATGTATAGATAACATTTTGTGGTTTTTTTGTTTGTTTGTTTAACGTATTTTTCATTGTGGGACAACTCCGTTTACTCCTACTCCTGTATGAAATCCTTTAGGGAGGCATTTCTCTTTACAATAATCCCCAGAGACAAGGCAGAAGTGAAAGTACAAATCCTGCCACCCCCAGCCCCTCATTTGTGACTATCACAAGGGACCACTTTTCCCAAAACAACAACAGCTTTTCCCAAAACTAAGCCCATGTGAGACAGCCCACCCTAAAAACTCTGTACTAGTTTGTTCCAGTTAAAAAAAAAAAAAAAAAAAACCACAAAAAGCATAAGAATCACCTTGTTTCCTACTTATCCAGCCTTTATTTCCAACATAAAACCTTATAACCTTCTCTGATGGGCTGGAAATCTGCTTAATGCTCCTTATTCTTTTCTTGCAAAGGCATTTTTGATCAAAAGAGGCGACAAAAGATGGTGTTACCAGATGAACTGAAGAAGTACATCCTGAGCTTCAGATTCTCTCTCTCTTGGAAAGCTATTTTTTCCATCCTTTATGTGATTTCCCAAGTTCTTTTTGTCTCTCCAGTTGACTCAGCTGTGATTCACCACATGGCCATCTCCCCATGGAGCTCATCCCTCCGATACACAGGTCACTTGTCCAGCTGTCCACACTAGGAGTTCTCTCATGCTGCTCCCTTCCTCCTCCTTTGGCTATTTCTCTCCAACACCATGCAGCCTTCTTCTCCCTCAACTTCAATTTCCCAGTTAGGGCCAATTTCAGAGGGTACAAACAGCAAAACAATGCTGAACTCCCAAACCAACCCCTGTCAAACTCTTGTATATCATACCTGCCACCTGCAGCATCCTGTGCCATCTTTGTGGCCAAAACACTCAACAAAAATACAGCAGCAGTGTTTGCCATCTGCCCTTGCATCTCTGCTGCAGCCAGCACGGTCCTCACAAGGACTTGGTGCCCCAAACCACCCCAGGTCTCACCCACCCCAGGGCTCCAGCTGATGCCACTCCTCCACACAACAAGGAACAATGCAAAATGAAGAGCAGGGAATCCCAACCTCTCCATGCTCCTAGTAAATCACCTCCAAAAAACTTCAGTCAGCTCTGCTGACTCCCTGGAACAACTGCCATGGTTGAGAAAGACACAAACCCTCCAAGACACAGTCTACTGAGATGGGGACATTCCTGTTGCTCTCACAGTGACACACTGCCTTCTCCACAGGCTTCGAGACAGAGACACCAAAACTGCAGGAGGTAAAATTAACCCTAAATTGATAGTGACAGATGATTTAAATATGTAAAATAACCACTCATTTCTCCAGAGATACAGGTGGGCAAAACATCCACATCTAATACTTCAAACTTCTGCAGCGGTCTCAGGGGAAAGACACCAAAATGCTGCAAAAAGTGCATCAAAAGAAAGTAAGAAGTGACTTAACAAAACCTGTGCCCTCCCCACCTCGTTATGGAAATCTTTAGTTTGGGTTTACTAGCACCAACTTTGACTTATTTTATGAAAACTGTTAGGGTGTTAAGTAGACATTGTTTACTCCTGAGCTGGTTAAAGCATTACTGAGCAAAAGGATTATTTACTGACTCAGGAAGCAGCAGGTACCAAAGCAGAGGCACTGCTGAGGTTCTTGCTTTGGTACATTTCACCTCACCAACAACTACAGAGCTACTACTGCTACAGGACTTTTTCCTTCTACATCCCAAAAATTGGCAGTGGTTTGCTATCCAGATCTAGTTCTCTTGCTTTTAGGGGATTACAAAACAGCTCCTCACTATTATTTTCCTCTATTTTAGCTCAATTTGCAGCCTTCCAAGAAAATGAACCCAGGAAAAATCACTAGTCACATTACTAGTCAAATTACTCTCCAACCAGTGAGGAGATTTGGAAACCCAGACCAGGGTGGGCCAGAATGGTGAACTAGGATTCTGGACGTGTGCTCATTTCTTGCTGTGCTGCCTCTGTGTCAGCCCTCAGCAGCACTGAATGCAGACATGATGCACCTGCAATGGCTTTGTCCTGCTGCTGAGAACAGAAAGGGACCAATGGGGGCTTTCCAGTTCCTTATTTGTTGTAGGATACTTTGACAGCATTTCTGAGGATGGTATTGTCCAACAAGCAAGGGTCAGCACCCTCCCAGCTGTCCTCTCTCCCAGCACAGAACTCACTCCAACTCCACTCAAACAATGGCTCCCACCCACAGAGCCACCAGTCCCTGTTTCGAGGAAAGTTAATATTAAAGACCAAAAAGAAAACTTTACTAATAGTTGAAACTGAAGTTGAGCAACAGATGATAACGATCGGAGTATTGCTCTGCATCGCTGTTAATAAGCAGTTTGGAATTTTAAAATATATATTTATATATATATTGCTGCCCATATATCCCTTAAGATTATTCCAAAGGACAATTAAAAAAAATTGATTTAGTACTGAATGAAAAGAGCTGGACATTTATGGAAAGCATTTATCTGGAGTAATTTTAGTCTATGTCCTCCTCCACATCTGAGTTCTGCAAAGGCTGTCAGACACATAGCAAAAGGTATGTCCTTCAAGGAGGGCCACTTACTCCACATGTCTCATTCTGCATTTGCATGGGGTTAGCCTTTGGCTCCATGTCTTGCCTTTTTTGGTTCTGCTTCAGTTGGTTTAAAGAAGGTTTTGTCTGTGCAGCTCCAACAGTTTTGCTCGTCCACTGGTCCACCAGCTTGTGCAGGTCATCTGTGAACGTCCCTTTCTTGTTGTTACTGTTGTTGGCCTGAACCTGCAGCGTCGACTGCGGGAGGGGCTCAGGACACGTCACCAGGCTGTTGGTCGAGGATCCTGGAAAATCACACAGAGAGCTGAGATGGTGTCTCTGCCTTATCCCTGCAGCTCAAACCCCTTCTCACCTACTGCCACTCCAGTGGTGGCTTTTCGCATTTCTAACCCTCCCCCTCCTGGCTGCAGAACACCTTTGCTTAAAGAAATGGTCCAAGTCCAATGGGTTTGCATTTTCTATCACATCATGTTACCTTGGCTGTTAATTTGTCTTGGGTTAAATTAGGGACAGGGACTGAAGCCAGGAATGCAGCCCCATAAAGCTGACATCCCATACAACATCTCCTCAGACACTACCATAAGGAAGAGGGAGGTGGGATGTATTGCTAACATTGCAAGCATTTATAAAATTAATTTACCATTTATTTCACTTGCCTAAGTTTACTGTCCTCCTGGAAAAATGTTATTGCCACAGAGGTAACAGGCAGGGCTGGTTCCTGCTCCTCTGGGAGCCCACCACCTCTCTCGATGATGCAAGGACCATTCACATGGCTATTTGTGTATTTTGGGGGAAAAAACCCCATCAGGACCATGAAAGTATAGAAGAGAGAGGAGAGAGGCTGTAGTGGGCAGGGTGACTGTTTGAGACAAAGATAGAGAACTTTTGGTATAGATAAAAGCAGTCAGGAAGAGTACTGATAGAGATTTAATTCTGTATGTTCACTTCTTCCTAGAAGAACTAGTAAAAAAAAAATTCTGCCCTTTTTCTGCTTAGTGACTACAAGTCTGACACAGCAAGCTCAACAGGGGACTGCAACTGAAGGAGTCTGAGTTTGACCTAAGCAGAAAATATAAAGTAACTTCTCAGCTAACATACTTGAGACAGCTAAAGTTTGGAAATAAAGACCATCTCTCCAAGCAAAAAGTTCATAGAACTGTGCTAAAATGATTGTATAAGCAAACATGAACATGGCATATTTTCTCTGTTAATCAGTTACCAGCCAATGAAACCAAGTACACTAATTAGTCCTACAGTTATATAAAGTACATTAATAACCTTTAAATGATCATGCATTCAACCTGCAATGTCACTTCTAAGTGAATACTGCTCAATTCCTTTTCCTTCACTTGGGGTAAAAGTGAGAAAAGTAAGGATTTTTAGAAGAAAGCTCTTCAATTGGTGTTTAGTATTTCATGCAGCTCAAGGGGGCTGGAGTGGTTTGAAGCTATCAGTTCCTCCAGCAGAGAGCTGCAGTCATACAGAGGTGTGTATTCAGAGACAGACACTGGACCCAGTTCCCTGGCCGCATGCGTGCACGGTCTCACACACAGTACACCACGACTCTCTTGCAGCATGCAAGGTTCCCAAGACATCACAGCACATGCATTACTCTCAAAGTACCACCATTTATAGCCTAGCTTCTGGTAAGTGCATCAGCTCTAGTTATTAATCAATTAGCTTTTAGTAAAAAATAATAATAAAAAAGCAAAGAACATCCCATGCCATGAAGGAAATACTGAGAAACAAAAACGGGATAGTTACTACTACTGTGATCTTTGCCTAGACATAGTCGTTTCAAGGTGGACCCTACAAGGTAAAACAATACAAGACACACAGAATTAGGTAAGACTAAACACAACAAATCAGACGGACAAGCTTCTGTACTTTTAAGCAATCAGAAAGTAGTTATTATGCAAGAAAGGACAGACAAAGTCAGCAGTTCAGGTGAGTAAAGGAAGCCTAAATAACTGGACAGCTCAAACCTTTCTTAATGTGCAGCCATTCAAAAGCTTTGGGAAGTACCACAACATGCCAAAAGCAAGGGCTCATGACTTAAAGATGCATTTGTTTGGTTTTTTTTTGGTTGGTTGGTTTTAATTTTTTTTTAAATTGATTTTATTTTCCTTTTTTTTTTTTTCCCAAATTGCCTTGGCTTTCTAATAGAAGGTTTTGATTTGTTTCCTATTAATACAGGAAATAATGTCAATTTAATTTGTGATTGGAGGCCAAAAATTCTTTCAGGAACAAGTCAAGCTAGTCTGGCTGCAAAGACAAACCATAAAACAACCCTAAAAATCTTGTTTTACAAGTCCAAAAAGATACATTGTTCTGCAGGTCTGAGGCCAATTGTTTCCAAATAGTTTATTTGTAGGATTTGTGTCTAAATGTGAGACTCTGAACTTCAATTGAATGGAACTGTGAACGAGTTTCCCTTATGCCTTGTCCGAGTGCAGAAAAATAATCCGTCAGGGTAGCCGAGTTTTAATTTAACTAAACTACTTGTTTTTTTCATTATTGTCTCGTTCCATCATTCATCGTGATTTTACAGCCTGTAGATAGATAGCAGAGTGCCAGAAGTGTGCCGAGACCCCGACTCGACTGTCAGATCTTGCCAGACATTGGCACCGTTGCTATTTGGGTGCCAAAATTTCCTGAAAGGTATTTTGGACTTGATAAGAAGAATATTGTTATGGGATGGGGGGAGATGAGTGTCTGACATGGGCTATGGTGGGTTCATTGGGAAGAAGCACTTGAAACCATGAGCAAAATCAGACTGGGGCAAAAAAAGTAAGATAGAGGATGATGTGCTTTTTCTCTAGAGTAAACAGTGGTGTAACATTTTGTTACTGTGCCAGAAATGCAGCTTTAAACTCAGAGATTGCAGGTCCAGGCTGACACAGGCCCTGAATGAGTCTTCAGAGGAGAAGGAAGCGATTTCAGTCAGAGACTGAGGAAGAGAAAGTAAAGAAACAAGGGAGGGAGGAAGTAAGGGAGAAGAGATGTTTGTGCTTAGATATGGGTGGCATGAGGAACAGAGGACTGCTCTGAAAGAATTTCTTATTATTTCATATAGTTCATATGGATTTCTATCCTGAGAAAATCAGGATGTGACTACTACAACACAAGCATGACCAAGTTCAGTTCTCATTTCAAAGCCCAGATAGCAAGCACAGTCACATTCACAACTCAACCATCTGTCTTGTATTCTTTTATCTTTTGCTCTCTTTTCCCCCAGATATACCTTACCTTGCCTATCCCAAAGTAAGCTACCAATTCCCACAATAGAAACAAGTGCCCACAGCAGCAATCCTAGAGGCTATTTCCTGCAGCAACAGGCACTTCTTAGCACAACAGGAATGCAAATGGAAAGCACCTGCCCGCGAGAAATAAAAGCAGGCAGCTGACTGCAGGACGTGCTCGAAATCACCTTCATTGCCAACCCCTCTGCTTCCTGCACAGCCAGGCACAGGTTTCCAAGCACCTCAGGTGCCAAACCCGACCTGGGGAAGGGACAGAAGTGGCAATACTCAACACACTCACAAAACACCTGCATGAGGGGCTCCAGCTCTGAGGAAAATATCACAGGAGACTCAGGCACTGGGAAGAGAGCTGCTCCTTCCAGCAGCATCACTCCAGTGTGGGGCTTGGGAGATGGGAAACTTTCCCAAGCGGTGAGACTGCCTCAAGCAGGGACTGACAGTTATCAGCCATGGTTGGTTATGAACTCAAATTCAATTAAAAATTCACTTTGTAGATCTAATTCACCCAATTAATTGTATTACTGCTAAAATTAACATGTTTAAGAACAGTAAAGTTAAGGAGATGAATCATAATTAAGATTTAATGTAAGATTGTGAAAGTTCAGCAGAGCATTTTACTTCCAATTCCAGATCTCTTATCTGAGGAATTACATAGCTATTATACAGAACAGAAAAAATCCACTGTCCCATATTTGCACTAACAGCTGCCAAAAAGCTGGAAAGCTACAAAAAAATGGAAATGGCAATAAACTGCTAGACCATTTCCATAATTGCATATGCACATACAGTATATGAATTGCTACAAACCTGGCAAAAAATTGCATTACACAAGATTCCAAGCCTAAGCCAAATGGAGCTTTGAAAATTCCACTCACAATCAGTGAAAAGTCTTCCCTAAGGCACCCTTGCAATTTAGCCCAGGCAAAATTATGCAAAATAATTTTTTTCAGGATAAAATTATGCCAAAGCCCATCAAAAATATTTTATTTCATGAAAAATACAAAGGTGAAGTCAATATTGGACATGGATCAAAATGTCCTGCAGAACACTGTGAAAGTGTTCGAGTCTGACGGATCTTGTAACCAGAGCAAGGTCCTTGTGATACTGTCTTTAATCCGTCTGAATATTTATTTTTAAAGTTGCCAACTTTTCTGCCAGTGCAGCAGGTCTCCTGCTGGCATACCCCATCTTGCCGAAGGGCTGGTTTTCCTTAACCAAACACACGGATTTGGAGCATTTCTGAAAATGCATCACAGTGTTTCCCAACAGCTCTCAAACAAAAAAAATACCAGGGAAACCTTGACTAATGGAATAGACTCAGAACTCCGTCCTGTCTGGAGGTGCCCAGAGCTGCTGGCACTGGGCAGCCATGTCCCAGCCCTGTACAACTGCACAGAGGATGGAATCCTACCTGCAATGGTTTGGGTTGGAAGGGACTTTAAAGCCCATCCAGCTCCATCCCCTGCCACGGCCATGGGCACGGACACCTTCCACTATCCCAAGTGCTCCAAGCCCCATCCAGCCTGTCCTGGGACACTTCCAGGGATGGGCTATGGATGCTGACATGTTTAGCACTGAATGCAAACGCTTGCCTTTGCCTGCCTGCTGGGTGCACTGATGTCTCTTGCAGAGGGAAAGGAAGATGAGCCAGCTGGTATTGCCAACATCATCACCTTCAAATAACAGAATCAAAGGATGGTTTACGTTGGAAGATCTTGAAAGCACATCCTTTCCCAAACCCCTGCCACGGGCAGGGACACCTTCCACTAGACCAGGCTGCTCCAAGCTCCATCCAACCTGGCCTTCCTTGAGCACTGTTTTTCCTGAGGCTCCAGACACAGCTGCTCTGGATCCCAGCTCCACAGAACATCCTTCTGTCCGTCCTGCCCACCGCTGTCCCAGCCCCAGGCACCCTGGGGAAGGACAGGAATGCACACAGCCCCGGTCCTGCACTCACACACACATCCCACCTGCTGGGCTCACAGGAAAACAAGCTGGAATAGCCTCCTGCCCCACCAAACCTGCCCACAGCTCAGCCATGGGCACCTGCCAAGCTCCCCAGGTGAGAGGCACCTCAGGTGAGAGGCTCCTCTGGCAGCCAAGCTGTGCTCCAGGACTGGGACCCTCAGGGGTGGCCTAGGGTTGCAGTGTCACGTTAAGTGCCTGAACTGCACCCATCCCCTGGAGTGACTCAGGGATGGGGGAGGCCAAACCCTGAGAGAGCACACGGGCTGAGAACAGAAAGCAATTAGTCATGCTGAGTTATTTAAGCATGAGGAAACTTCACGATTCAAAGGATTTACATATTCCCTTGGTTTCACTCACAACATCCATGCACCCAAACATTTTTAATACACAGATTTTTATTGCCAGACCTTTTGCATCCTACTGAATAGTAATTCCATGGAAGATTAATGAAGCATCTTCTGGGAATTACACGTGCAGAAGAAGAAATTACTGTGGCCACTATAAAACCAAACAGGAATATTTGGGAGCTGAGAATTCTCCTCAGGTTCTCAAGAAAAAATCCCTAAATGCAAAATTGTCTCACGACATCACCAGTCATGAAAAGCTTACATGATAATAAATTCTGTAAACGTCAGTCATCTGAGTGTTTGTGCTTTCAGGGAGCTCAAACAAAAAAGTTTTGAGATTATTTCTTAAAATACTGTTTATTCATAAAATCAGGAGGAGTGTATTGGAGTGGTCTTGTGCCTTTGACGTGACCCATTTGGATAGCAATGAGCAGTGCAGAACTCCAAGGGGAGATCTGATACTCCTGTAAACCCATAGTTATTTAACCAAACACTTTCTCAAAAACATTATCAGCCCTTCTAAGGTTATATGTAAGTGGCCTATAGTACCTGTTCAGCACAACATATCTTTATTGTACAAGCAAAATCCGTTTGCCTAAAAAGCAGCATCTACAATTGGGTAAAAAAGTCTGATTTTTTTCATTAAATAGCTTGATATTGTTTGGTGGAATTGCCAATTACTTTATAAGTCAGACAAATAGGGTACAAAAAGAAGGTGCACAGTTATTTGAGACAAAACTCCTAACAATCCATTTCCAAGTATCATCTGAATATCTGATATTGCTTTTTACTTATTTATGCTTTGATGAACTGCTAATTGACTTCATCTCTGAGGTCACATAAGGTCATAAGAAAATAAACTGAGTCAAGTGCTTCAGCCAGATCAGCTTACAGAAAAAGTTGATGGGATTCTCCCTTAGAGTAACCAGATCTTCCTGCGCCTTATGATTCCATTAAAAAATCGCTCACTTAAAGTAATTAAAGTGACTGCATGGGGAAAAGCCCACCTGGGACAGAGATTTGGAAAGAACTAGCTGGAGCACTGTTGTCTCAGCATTTCCACATGCAAAGAGCGGGGAAAAAATTAAAGAAAATAGAGTGGATATAAACAGTACTGTATATTGAGTTAATACAGCCCTTGTATGGAAGTTATACCCTCCAGTGACCTTCTAGAATTGTATCAGCTTGCTACATGCATGTCTTCAGAGTCCAAACATGTGTGAAAGAGACCATTCGTCTACAGAAGGATGGATTTCGTTTTGTTGTCGCTGGAACCGGGACAGCAGACATGTATATTTGCCACATTGCAAATAAAATTACTTCAACAGAAATCACATAAAGTACAAAAGCTTTGATAACTCCAGGGTAAAATTTACCATCAGGCTATATATAATAAATGATGAGATCTTCCACACATGCTTTTGGTGCCCAGGCATGAGCCAAAAGCAGTGCAAAAAAAGCTTTCACATGAAAAATTAATATAAATAAGGTGTGTTCATGATGATTACTTAAAAGAAAGAGAAAAAGAAAGAAAAGATGGTTGAGAAAAAGGGGCATCCTGCCAAACATATTAGAGATTTAAATCATGGAATTGGAAAAAGGGGGTAAAAGAAAGATGGACTGTGATAAAATACAAAAGAACAAATACAAACAGATGGACAAAGACACAGGTCCACTGAGGAATCTGGTACGAGGTTTGCTACTAGATTTATAGGTCACTCTCTCAGACGTTTGGTGGAAAACCGTCCAGCCTGTAAATGAATATAAAGGGAAGAAAACAAAGACACTTATAAAGTACAAGTAGCTGTGATCAGATGTCCTAAACCATCAGTCAAATCAGCTTTGTTAGTTAAACCTCCACATCTCCCCCTTAACTTTGCCAAAGAGGAGCAAGTTCACTGACCATACACAAAGGATGCAATAACAGCAGAAGAGGACAGATAGATATTTTGTAGATTAGTTTGGCAGGATGTGCAATGAGAGGAAGGTATTTTAATCATCATTGGAACTTCCCATATGCATGGCAACAAGATCAGTCAAAGCCTATGACGGGGGCAATACACAGAGGTCTCAGAACTGGGGTCATGGGAGCACAGTCCTGTGGCTGGGCCTCCAAAATTATGCACAAAGTGAACCCCTCATAGAAAGGAAATATAACTTGGTCCCCTGGGTTTGGTTTTCTTTTAATTTCATTTTTATTTTCTCTCATGCCCAAGACCGTTTGGTAGTTTATAATGAGGAACTTGGGGTCTACTGTAATCAAGGGGCTAAAAAAATGAAACAAAGCAAACACTCTCCTAGCCTTTTGTATCTTTGTTTTCCATTCATTTTTTCTCAGGAATCTGTAGGCAGACTCCAGAGAAGGTATTAAGATAGAGCCACTGCTGGCAAAGCTGAAAGGTATTTCTTTCCTAAGAATTAGGGATGTCTTGGGGCATGCCTTCTCGAGTGCTGGTAACACTCGGCAAGATACTTAAATTTTGCTCTTCTGACAATACTGCAATGCTCTTTTTAAAGGTAAGCCAGTAATTTGGATTGCCAAAGGTTCACATTCCTCTATCACTCCTAAAAAGTTCCAGCCTAAGGGAAGGGAACTAATTTCAGCACGTGCTGGAAGAGACACAAAAGAGGCAGCAGGAAGAATCACCTTGGCCAGCGCCTGCGTTGGCGTCGGCGGCGTCGGGGCCCAGGCCGGAGCAGATGTCGGAGGACAGAGAGGCTTTGACAGAGCAGGGCTGCTGGGTCTGCACAGCCCTGCCCGGGGCGGGCGCTGCGCCGGCCGGCACCGCCGCGGCTGCGGGCAAACCGGGCTGTGAGTTACTGCTTTCTCTGTGGGGCGAGTCTTTAGAGTCTGAGAGGTTACCTGAAAGAGCAAACAAACACAACACATGCCGTGGCAAAAGCTAGGAAAACTCTGAATAAAAAATCCCTGCCTGAAAATAACCCGTATCTTGACCCCGAGAGGAACAGCCGTTCGCTATTCTGATGCACTGGATGGAGCACATGCTTTGGGGAGAGCCTGCACCAGAAAATAACCCACATCTCCTATCACTGAGCCTGTTTCTCCAAGAAGCTCCTGGAGCAGGTTTGATTTTTACAGTTTCTCCTCTGTGTTTTCAGGAGCCTCAGAAGGAGCACTGCTGGAATGAAGAGAGAGATGCTGGGGTGCTGAGGAGGAGGATGAACACACAGAATGACAAAGCAGGACACAGAGATCTGCTCTCCCACACCAAAGGTGAAATTAGGCAAATGGAGAAGAATAAAAGTTGCAGCAAAGATACAAGGAACTTTTTATTTATAGCTATTTGAGTATAATTGTCATGGCCACTTTCAGATTTTTCTACAGATAAATTCATGTAGCACATGACTGCAAAAGAATTTTGGTTTTTAAGCCGCTTTACCTGAGATATTTGTGTAGACAAAAGTACAGATAAAGACATTTATCTAGATATCTACAGATAAGTATCAATATATAACTATCTAGATAGATGTAGTAGTACAGACAGTATCCAGCACTGCTTCAGTCCCTGTGGGCAAGAACACTCAGCCTCAAGACGGGCCACAGAACTTATTGCCTCTGAATATATTTGTGTTTCCCAACTCAGCTGAAATCCTTAGCTAAAAGCAAAATCCTCCTCAACACCTTGTCTATAAAGATTGATGCAACAAAATACAAAGGGGCCCTATGATGCAGTGATATTGAAAACAAGAGCCACCAGGTTTGAAATAAAGGATGAATGCTGGAAATGCTACTGCTCCCCCAAGTAACAGCACAATCTAAGATGGAGAAAAATTATGCATATTCTATTGTACATTTTGCTGAAGAAATGGGTACTGGATTTTATTGATATTTCCCAGGTAAATTTTATTTTTGTATTTTTCCAAGAGATAAAAACTCAGGACTGTAGTGCTGTGTGAAAATCTCACATTACTTCATGGTCAAAGCATCCACCACAGTTTTGTAAATGCTTTTACCTCCCATCCTTTGGGGGAGCAAATGGAATCCCATCTTATATATATGGCATCTTGGAGCAAAAAGGAAACAAGATACAGCACCTAGTCAATACAGCATAACAGCATCTAAGAAGTGAATACAAACATCAGTAAATTGCATTTAAAGAATGGAGGAGATGTAACCAGGCTGTTTTCCAAATTAAAGGGGAATATTATTCCTCTACCAAGGACTGTAGGCAATGCAGAGCAGGCAAGTATGGCTTGCCACTGGGACCAGGGACAAGCCTGTCCAAAAGCATGCCAGCTTAAAACCAACGAACATTCCATCCTTTCCAGCAGTCCCACACATCACAGCCACGACTGACACAAGCAACAGGCAAAGGGAAGCACCCAGTGTACCTACTTGTGCTTGATGTTCCACTCCTGAGCTGCTGGACCAGAGGGTTTAAGAGCTTTCCAGCTTTCAATTTGTTTTTGCTGGTTCTTCGGCGCCGGCTGCTTGGCGGGGCAGAGTGAAGGAAGCCCAGGTTGGGAGGAAGGGGTTTCCCCAGGCGAATATACAGTGCCTCTATCTCGTTCTTCTGCTGTGTCTGCAGCTCAGCAATCTCTTTCATATGCCTAAAAAAATAAAATTACTGTGCTAGCAATGTATTTGATAAAGCACCATAACCTGACAGTGTAATTAATTGCAAAAGAAGAAACAAAACAATTGTTGGTTATAAAACAATCAGCCGCTCATCCCTAAGCATGCAAAGCTACAACAATCTATTTGTGGTGACTCCCCAGCCCTGGAAGGGGGAGTCTCTGACTCTGAGGCCAGGTTGGACAGGGCTTGGAGCAACCTTACATAATAGAAGGTGTCCCTGCCTATGGTAGCAGTTGGAATGATTTTTAAGGTCCTTTCCAACCCAAAACAGTCTGGGATTCTATGAGTTATTCTTCTAACTGGAACTGGCAGATAAGGCGATGCACAGCAGGAAGGTGGGGGAAGGTCCTGGCATTGCCTGATTTGCCCAGAACCAGTTTACTCCTTACAGTTCTGCTCATCTGAAGCTGAGCTGCTGCTCAGGTACAGTAACACAAGCTTCCCTTATATCACTTGCAACTCAACATACTTTTCTCTCAGGTTCTGCAACTCTTTCTTCATATCAGCATCTTCAAACTCTGAGTCATTGTCACTGCTCATGTAGGACGACTGCGAGTGGAAGGACGTGATGTTGATCGTAGGAATCTTCGCACCTTGCCCGTTGGGAGACTCTGGGCCAGGGGAGCCACCTTTGGCAGACCTCTGCAGAAAAGCAGCTGCTTTTTTGATGAGGTCGGTGGCCGTGCTGCTGCTGGGCGGGGAGAGCTGTGCGGCTGCGGCGGGGGCCGGCTGCCGCGGGCAGGGCTCGTCGGCCGAGTCGCTCGAGGCGGGGTCGCACAGCACGTCCACGGACGAGGCCGTCTGCACCCTGCGCACGGCAGCCTTCATGTCCGGGCTGGAGGGCAGCTCGTCCAGGTACACGTCCGGGGGCGCCGAGAACCTCAAGCAGTGCGGCGCCGCTAAAGTCAATTCGTCCTGCGTGCTGATGACTGAAAACCTGCCAATGGTTTTGGCCGGCGTGCCGCTCTCCTGAGCCTCGGCCTGTTTTCCATAGGAAGCAGAGCCCGGAGAACCATCCCTGTGGAAGTTACTCATCGCCCCATCTGCCGTCACTCGCCGCGTTACGCTCTCTGCGTGTGCGGGCGAAGCCGTCCTCTCTGCCTCCTCGCTCCTCTGGAAAGTCTCCATCTGTGGAGCTGTGCCTGATGATGAAGGTGCAACCTGGCAAAAATAAGAGAGTTTAACAAAAGGAACTGTAACAATCAAGCAGAAAACCGCTCCTAGTTCTGATTACCTGAAGGAGGCCTTTTGCTGGAGCAGCAGGAGCTGAAGCGATGCTTGTGGCTGGACCTGATTTAAAGTTGGGAAAAAAATATTTATGTCTGGAATGCTTTAATGTAATAAAAAACAGTGTTTCATTGTGACAAACTAAAGTGTACCACCGAGGAATAATTTAAAACCCCGGTCTTTGTAATACAGGATTGAAAATGCAGGAGGCAATAGCAATGGCAATATAAAATATCTCTAGGTTGGCAGATCTAGTGATTTGGGGAATTCAAATAATAACAGGTGTGTAGAATCTCATTACTCAGTTAAAAACTTTTAGGGAGAAAAACAGAAGAAGAATGAAATCTGCATGGTACATTAGGCCTGAACTCTTCTGGTGTTCTTGGTGTCTCAGAGACACACAGGGCTGCTGGCCGTGGCCGGGCTGCTGCCCCACTGCTGCCACTGACACCCACTGACACCACGCAGGGATGGCCGGAGGAGCATTACCTGTTCCGCCTGCTGACCCACCTCTTGCCTCTGAGGGATGAGCACTCACACCAGTGACTTCCGGCTTGTTCAACTTTCAGTAAAAGGAAAAAAGAAACGCAATTTCAGTCTCACAAAGCAGAACGCGTTCTCCTTCCCTCACTTCCCCGTGCTGCCCTGGCACTACCAGAGAATACGGAACTATTTCACAGTGCCTGTGGAGGAACCTTCAAGTCTTGCCTCCAACTCCCCCATTTTTTTTTCCTTCTTCCTTGAAAGAAATAAAGCAGTGGCAGCATTGTAGTTGGAACTGCAGCCCAAGCTACTGAAAGCCAGTATATTATATATACACACATGCTTGGGGCTTTGTTCTCGTTTGCTTTTCCAGCCAGACTGTATGTTCCTCATCTGTACGTCTATCCTCAGAAATTCTATGTCTCTTTTCTTACTGACACAGATTTTAATAGGATGAATTCCAATTACTCGAGAGACATAGCACCTTTCACAGAGAGAGAATTGGGTTTGCTGTAGAAAGTCATTTATCATTAGAAAACAACAGTCACTCCAGTACAGCTGCTTTCCTGTAGCACACAGCATCTTTTGGGCAGTCGACAGGAGTCCCTCCAGCTGATGCTACACAGAACAGGCTCAGCCTTGCTAGGCATGGAATTATCTCCAGAAATGCTACTTTTGAGTAAGATATAAAATCATAGAATGGTTTGGGTTGAAAAGGACTTCAAAGTTCATCCTATTCCCTCCCCTGCCATGTACAGGGACACTTTCCATTGTCCCAGGTTGCTCCGAGCCCCACCCAGCCTGGCCCTGGACACTGCTAGGAATGGGACAGCCACAGCTCCTCTGGGTAACCTGTGCCAGGGCCTAGAAGAGACACTGATCTAGCACAATGTGCTGCAAATCTGATTATTTCATAAACTTGGAATTTTATCCAAAAAAACCTAACATGGGGGCTCAACTGAGACAGAAGAACCACTGTCCCTGACTGCCTGCTACCTCCTTCCTTAGAGGCTTCCGTGTCAGTTGTGCTCTACCAAGCCCAGGAGAAGACAAAAGAAACTATTACAGGAAACAGAAGAAACTCATGCCCATGGAATATCTGCCTTTGGCTGTAGCATGTGGACAAGGCAAAGGTACTTGAAATGTTTGCTTTATCCAAGTTGACTTCTAAGGCAGTAATTGTACCACTGCCATTCATTTATACTTAAAATTGAAGCAAAATCGCCTTCATTAGAACTACAATAACTACACCACGCGTGTGTTTTACATTCTTAAACTACAAAGAAATGGACATATTTCTGCCCGCTTTGGATAGGACACAAGAGGAGATGAATTAAAGTATTATACCACTTCTAAACCCAAAGGGAAAGTCTGGCTTTCACTAATAAGCATTTCTGAAAAATGAATTGGGATGCATCTGACAAGAAAAATTTAAGTGAGCTTTCACACTGGAAAGCAGTCAGCAGGCAGAGGTTACAAACCCTGGAACAGAGATATGAAATGTTTAGGGAAGCAAAATATCTACATGTGGCCTACGGCAGGAGAGTGAGTCTTGAGCTCTGCTTTGGGGCCAGCCCTACAGGCGGGCTCTGGGGGGATGAAGGGCAGAGCCGCCGGGGGACTGAGCAGCGGTGGGCGAGGCAAGGCCCCTGAGGGCACGAGGGTGGGCAAGGCAAGGCCCCTGAGGGCACGAGGGGCACGAGGGTGGGCAAGGCAAGGCCCCTGAGGGCACGAGGGTGGGCGAGGCAAGGCCCCTGAGGGCACGAGGGTGGGCAAGGCAAGGCCCCTGAGGGCACGAGGGGCACAAAGGTGGGCGAGGCAAGGCCCCTGAGGGCACGAGGGTGGGCGAGGCAAGGCCCCTGAGGGCACGAGGGTGGGCAAGGCAAGGCCCCTGAGGGCACGAGGGGCACGAGGGTGGGCAAGGCAAGGCCCCTGAGGGCACGAGGGGCACGAGGGTGGGCGAGGCAAGGCCCCTGAGGGCACGAGGGGCACGAGGGTGGGCAAGGCAAGGCCCCTGAGGGCACGAGGGGCACGAGCGGCTGGGCAGCAGCTGTCACCTCCTGGCCCGTGTCCGGGGTGCTATAGCTCGGGTCTCTCCCATCCAACGCTGGGGCAGGAGCTTGCTCTTCAGGAAAAGGTGGTAAGGTAAATTCACTGTCGCCCTGTTCGGGTGGCACAGAGGTGTCCGGCGTCCCTGCCGATGCCGAAGAAGTTGGAACATATTCCTGGTACAGCAAATTGCGCAGCTTCTCATCAAGGCTTTTAATCGTGTTGTCCACGAAGTCCACCCTGGGGGGGCCCTCGCCGTCGGACTCGGCGGTGCCGGGGGGGTTCTGCTGCTGGAGCAGGCCGACCCCCGCCCCGGCCATGCCCGCGCCGCCCTGCGCCACCGGCGGCTGCTGGGACGCGGCCAGCGGCACCTGCGTGGGGCTCTGGAGCTGGGAGCCCGCCAGGGCCAGGCCGTCGGGGCCGGCGGCCGCGGGGAAGGGCTGGCTGCCGAAGGGCCCCGCGCCGGGCTGGCCGCCCTCCGGCAGGTGCGGCCCCTGCGGCGCCGGCTGCCGCTCCAGCACCGCGGCGTCCGCAGGCAGCGGCCCCAGAGCCGCCGGCGCGGCCGCGGGCGGCCCCACGCTGCAGCAGGCGATCTCCACGTCGGGCACGCAGGCCGCCTCGTCCGCCGGCGGCTGCAGCTGCGGGGCCGGGGCCTCGGGGGGCTCCTCCAGCCCCACGGCGCGGGGGGCCGGGGCCCCGGGCTGCGGGAACTCCGGCTGAGCCCCGCCGGCCACCGCGGGCTCCGCCATGCTCGGGGCAGGTGCCCCCGGGGCTGGCGCTGGGAACTCCGGCTGGCTTGCTACGCTGGCAGGAGCTGCCGCAGCGGGAGCCGGTGCCTGGGACAGGGCGGCTCCAAGGGGGCTGTCACTGACCCCTGTGTGCAGGGGAAGCTGCGGGCCAGCCCCGAGCCCAGGCGCCTCTGTCACCGCAGAGCTCACCGGCTGGTCATCTGACTGCTCCGCGTCTAGAGAGAACACAAGCAAAAGGTGAACCTTGAAAGGAGAGGAAATCACTGCCAAGCCCCCTGGTCAGCTGCAGGGACAACCCACTAGCAATTCCCACCAGCAAATAGCTGTTATGTACATCAAATGAGAATTTTCACATTATTTCAGCAAAAAATATTTCACTGAAAAAACACATAGTGATGGAGAATTTAAGCTACCCCGCAGCATAAGGTATAGCTAAAATACTGACACTTTACTGAAACTCAGATAAAGATTCCCAATTTGGTTCAATGCCAGGAACATATGTAAATGCACGTGCACATCTAAATGCACAGCTTAACAAAACTCATCATTTTCTTCCTCTGACTAAATTAAGTGAAACCATCACAGCTGAGTGAGGTGAGGACAGAAGAGAGACAACACAGCAGCTCTGAGAAGACATTTTCTATAAAGTTTGGAGATACCTGGCCCTTCTGTCTGCTGGGCACTGGGAGGCACCGGGGGAGAAAACTCAGGGGCATCTGTAGTAGGGTTTTCAACCACTGGACATATAATAAACCACCTTTTTCCGGTATGCAAAACTAGGGATGAAAAGAAAATTACAAGTAAACACATGAATTTCCATTGTCTCCAGATCATGACTTTGTCTTAATTACACAGGATGGTTTGGGTTGGAAGAGACCTTAAAGGCCATCTAGTTCCAACTCCCTGTTATGAGCAGGGACACCTTCCACTAGAAACTCAAAGGCACTCTTACCATTTTGCTGATACACAGGCGTCTTCATTTGAGACTGACGCTTCTCCTGTTAAAGAGACAACACAAGAAATAGCTGGATCAGTGCAAGAGGACCAGCATCCCACTTGTATTGTAAGGCTTAACAGAGCAAAAACATTATTTTTTTTAGTTAAGAAACCTTTTTAGTTTTTTTAACGCAAGATGCAAAAGCAATTTAAGTACCTGGCTGTTAAAAAAAAAGGAATCAAACTAGGGATCTGTATTCAGTGTTTCTTACCTCGCTTATTTCCAGCCTATCTGCATCTTGTTGGGGACTTATTCCCTGGTCAGAACTTCGCTCTCCTTCTGTATCCTCACTGAGCATATCCTCTGCTTTATCAATGATATCCTTCATTTGTTCAATAAAAGTCTCTTTTTCACTTTGCAAGATGAATTCATTCTCCACCTAGAAGGCCACATCAAAATAAAGGGGAGAACAGACTTTTTTTTAATTAATGCCCCATTCCACAGCTGCCAGGCAGCTCAGGCAACAAGCACACACGAGGAGCTGCCTGAAGCAACTGGGAGCACTGAGAGCCCGTGGGCAGCCACATCTCACCATGTAAGTGGCAATTTCCTCCGGCGCGTCACCATCCAAGTCAAACTTGAACGTCACCATTTTGTGGTTATGGGTTTCAAGCTGGCATTCCACCATCTTATCCCCTGTGTTACACACCTGCATGCAGAGATCAACAACCCTTATTCCTGGCAAAGCCAAAGGAAACCTAGAGTTACCCTCCCACAGGTTGTACTTGCATTTAGTATGGTCAGTTTGGGTCTGTTGGACTTCTCCTGGCGAGAACGAGCACGTGTGGATTTCTTATGCTTCTTTGAAGACTTTCCTTCTTGCTTCCCACTTCCTGTTGCTCCTTCCAAGCTGTCACTCATCTCTTTGCCAGAAGCAACATCTGGACTCATGTAGCTTCACGAGAGAAAGGAAGAACAAAATAAAGGCAGGCTGACACACAACGGAGTCATGCATCACATGTAAGCTATAAGAGAGGCTGCAAAAAAGGGCACATTTGCACTTTTTTTTTTGGCCTAAACTGAGTCAACTGGAAGATACTCAGTGAGCAAAGGGCACTACTCTACACCAGGCACATACTCTGGCTACAACACCTACCAAGAAATGATCTATTGATGTTTCTGGCAGTAACACAGCAGAAGTCCCATTACTCTGAATATATCCCTTAAGGGGCCCTGACAGCCCCCTCTCTGAACTGCACTAGTTCCTACTTTTCTAAGGTGAAGTTTTCTCAGCTCCTGTCTTTCTGCCCTCCCAGCAGAAGGTCAAACAGGTAAGGTTTGCTGTAGAGGGAGGAAAAGAGAAGATCCATACAGCTGTACATACACCAAGGCTAGGATGCTGCATCCAAACTAAGGAATTAAAAGAGCTGCAGGTGCCAGAATGGGCACACTGCACACAGACCACTGTCAGCTTCTCCCTAGACATGCTCCCAGTCCTTCTTCTGATCATGTCAGATAAAACAGCCTCCAAAATGCAAGCATTTCTTACGCCAAAGAGGTGATAATACCTTTCGCAACTCTGGGACAGAGCTTGGAGTTTGTCCTGTATTGCCTGCTCCTAAAATGCAAGAAAAAGTAATTTAAGCAAACACATTGTATTAGCAGATGAAAAACACCTTTAGGAAAGGGTTGGCATCAGTAACTCTAAAACCATTCTGTTTAACCAGTTCTTGGAACCTAGAAATAAAATAAATGCCCTATTTTATCCTTTCAACATCACTTCTGTCCAAGGCACCAACCACTTAGTCAGAGACACTAACCTGCCACTTCCCTTCCTCTGTCCACAGCAGATGAGATGGTGAAAGGAAGAAAACAGTTCTCTCCACCATGGCAAAATCTGACTGAGGGACAATTCCACTGTCTTTTATTTTTGAATGTATCTGCTAATTTGGCTCATTGCTTTATATAGTTTCCTGAAAATATGCTCAGTATTTTCATTGTGTTTGGGTTAGTGGGAAATTTTGAGGAACTTACAAACAAAAGATGAAAATTCATCATTTAAGAAAGCCACCCTTGCATCATGTCCTCTTGTCCTCTACATGAATTTCCCCTAAAAGCTTCCCTCTTCACTGGCTGCAGCTCTGGGACAGACATCATAGCATGATTTTCACATTGGGCAGACCCATTCTCACAGAATTTGTGACAATGCTGCAGGCCCTGCTGTAACAAACTTACCATGTATGCACAAAGACACACACACCCGTACGTGTATATAGCTGTGTATATACACTCTCACACCAGATACACCCATAAATATATATAATTTTATATATATTTATAAAAACATGTCTGTAAAATCCTTCTATAGACGCAGAGCTAGAAACAAGCCCCTCCACTGCCATCGCTGCACGGAGGACTCCAGCAGCGATGAGCTGGCGTTACAAGCTCAGAGGGGAACTGGCCATCACTGGTTCTCTGCAGCTAACCAGCCAGCCCCACTCCTTGGCTGCAAACACCATACCTAAGCCATGCCAGGCTTACGTGCAGTTTCAATAAAGCTGCAACATCAATGAACGGTGAGAACACAGACATAATGTATCGACATTCTGGTAAAGCACTCCACCAAGTGCCTTACAAAGCCTCTTTTGCCTGACTGGTTCAGGTTGGTTTGGATGCAAGTGCTGCAACGTGCCTGATCTACAACAGAAGAGATAAAAATGTCATGGCAGAGTAGAAACAAAATGTAGTGTCTTGATTATCTAGACAGGTATGAAACTTCTCTTACATCCAAGGAAACTTTAGCAATGTATGCCAGAAAACCAGCATGGAGAGGACGTGCATCGGTACTTGCTTCATTTCTTAAAGTGAATGAGAGAAAGGGGTTAACTTAGAGATGGATGTGAGAAAGAAATTAGCAAACCAGTGGTTAAATGTTCTGAGGGATGTGGGATGTGAAGGACAGACATGTGCCTCAGTGGCCATGAGTTTCTCAGGAGAACTTGTATCCCCCCTGTCACAGTGCCTAACAAGGAGGTTTGTTCATATTTCCAGAATCTCTCATGGAACGGACTCTGCACTGAAGGCACCAGCACTGACCTTGCCATGAGTTGTGCATTCAGAAAAAAGACAGCTGGAGAAGGAATACCTTGAGTGATGGATATGCCTGAGCCAGCCCAGCTTTTCTGGGGAGTCTGCAGGTGAAGCACTGCAGACAGGCTCTAACCATTCCTGCTACACTTAACCAACAGGATACACACATTCACCAGGAAACATCCTACATCACAGCAGGAACGCTGATACAGTCAGAATTACACTGCCATTGACAGACAGGAAAAATGGGGAACTAGAATTCATTTTTAGTGTTAGCACAGCCCTTCTGGAGCATCTTCTGGAGGCAGCATTGAGTTGTATGTCCAATGGAATTTCAGGCTGCACTGGGGTCAAGGCATGTGACAAGTCATGGAAACATGGGCAAAACCGAGAGATTAATTCTGAAAAGGTGAAATATATACTTTGGGAAGAAAGATAACTCAGAGCAGAGACTCAAGAGGAACCACTCTGAATGCAGAATCACAGCGGGACATTTCCATCCAGGAGTGGAGAAAAAATTAGACTTATTTCCTGAAATCAGGTAGAAATGCCAAAGCTTTTGTTTTGTTTTGTTAACAGGCAGCTGAAGAGAGGTAAATGTTCTGTGATGTTCTGTCAAGACTGAAGATTAAACAATTATGGGAGTGGAAAGAAAAGTCAAAATAGCAGACGAGGAGCTGACAATTCTGTAAGGAAAACAATAAAAAGCATCCTGCTTCTATGACCACAGAGAATTGGGAATGCCTATGAGTATCTTGAGAAACAAAAATCCCAGACATTAGGCAAAACAGGAGGATACAATGCTAAATGAAATGAGAATAGGGCTCAAACTGAAGAGGATGAAGGGGGCTTCCACAATACAAAGACTCAGATTGTGGAGTAGTTTCTTAAGGCAAATGATGGTTGGTTGAACAAGCGCTTGAGACATTTAAAACAAGACTGGACAGAACATGGGTGAAATTCTACAGAACAACTTCCAACTCACCCACAGTGAGAATTTCTTGATTTCTATCTCTGTGCTTGTGCTCAGCTACGGACAAGGAGGTGCTTAGTCCTGCTGCCTCATTAATTCAGTGAGACATTTCCTGAGCTGCAACATGAGGTTTCATTTGAAATAGCCAATTATTTGCTGACTCAGAACTGCTGGCATCAAGGAGCAGCAGCTCAACACACCGAGGGGATAACCTCCCTTGTGCAACAAGCCCACTGTTTCACACAGGAGTAACTAAGAAGATTAAGGCTGAGGCCGGTGAGTTACTTCAGAGGAAGGGCTCTACCTCTTGAGATGTCTCAGTGCCCGCCGTGACAGCCGAGCAGGGAGCTGGGAGCTGCTGGCCCAGTGGCTGCGAAAGATCAGGCTGGAGCTGCAGCAGAGCAGAGGGCTGGAGAGGCAGGCCAGGCTCTATGGGGGCAGGCGGGGCAGCTGCGGCAAGGCCGCCGTGGGCCTGGGCAGCGCCTTCGGGAGCGACGCAGGGCGGCACCAGCTCCGGCTGCAGCTGCAACGGCGGTGACATGACCATGGAGGGCTGCACTGGCAGCACGGGCACCTGGGCTCCAGCTTCCAGAGCAAACTGACTGTGTCCAGGCATGGGCTGCAACACAACGAGAGCTGTTAGCACCATCTCTGCGCCGAGGGCTCAACACCAACGTGACGGGGGAGCAAAGCCACTGGTGTTCGTGAAGAAAGGACTCAAACTTCGCAGTGCAACTGGGTTTGGATGCTCTCAGTAACAGCTACAGAGATAAACTTCCAATGAAATAACCAAAAAAAGCGCTAAGGATTCCTTCTGTACAATTATGACGAGGTGAATTGATCAGGTACTAGTTTATTAGTAGGGACAAAACCAGATTTTGCTAAGAAAGGAAAAATTACAGAATTCCAGAATGGTTTGTGATAGACAGAACCTCAAAGCTCATCTCATTCCACCCCCTACCACGGGCAGGCACACCTTCCACTATCCCAGGCTGCTCCAAGCTCCAACCTGGCATTGGACACTGCCAGGGATCCAGGGGCAGCCACAGCTCCTCTTCCAGGGCCTCCCCACTCTCACAGCCGAGAATTTCTTCCCCATATCCCACCTGTCCCTGCCCTCTGGCAGTGGGAGCCATTCCCTGTGTCCTGCCCCTCCATCCCTTGTCCCCAGTCCCTCTCCAGCTCTCCTGGAGCCCCTTCAGGCCCTGCCAGGGGCTCTGAGCTCTCCCTGGAGCTGCTCCTGTCCAGGGGAACATTCCCAGCCCTCCCAGCCTGGCTCCAGAGCAGAGGGCTCCAGCCCTGGGAGCATCTCCATGGCCTCCTCTGGACTTGCCTTTAAGATCTTAGGTGATGAATTCATTCTCCTGAATACCTTGCTCTGCTTTCAACAGTTCCACACTGTCCATGCAGAGAAAAATACATTCTACCCATAACCTAACTTAAGATATTTTAAGAAATCTGCCAGATATACAGAACCAGGACCTGGCACAAATGACACAATTAACTCTTTCACTGAATATACACCTGTGTCCTACTTCAGTTTAGAGCAGTTTACACACTGAAGTCTCAACCTAACCCTTGATGTGCCAAGCCCCAAGACCCCAATCCTACCAACACATTCGTGTGGACAGAAGGAGTTTTAATTTTCTCAGTGGATTTCTCCAGTGCATTAAAATAACTCAAGTGCGTAAGCACTTGGTGGGAACCAGATCCAGGCGACAGGATGCCAGCTACCTTAGAGACCGGGTTGTTATTCTGCATAACAGTCCTTTTGGGTTGTACATTTAAAATCAGAACGTTCTCCTTTTAGGTACATCATGTATTTTTCCAGGGGGACTGAGCTTGTGGAAAGAGGAAGAAGGAAAGAAAGAAGCATATGGAAGAAAAAAAGACTTTTAGTACTAGGTAGAAGTGTACCCAATTTTTACTGTTTTTGAAGTATCATCACATAGAGACTTAAGGCTATTGGAAAATACATTAAAAAAAATAAGACTCGGATGAGAACTAGGCCACATGATTTCATTGCTGCGTGCTCTCAGCAGGTTCTGGGCATGGCTGAAACTATTATTCCAGGTTTTAATGTAGATAAAAGTAAAGACAGGATGTGCTTCATAACACCTCAGAGTTACATGGCTGCCCAAGGAGGGGGTTGTTAGACTGACAAGTGTGGTGTAATGCCACAGAAGGGTGGTTCAATTTTAAATCTTATATAACTAGAATAATTCACAAAATATTTCAATGTCAAATCACAGAATCACAGAATATTCTGACTTGCAAGGCACCCACAAGGATCATCAAGAGCAGTTCTTAAGTGAATGCCCATATAGATGTAGCCAGCCAAAACAAAACTCAGAGGTGCTAAACATCAATTGTGAAAACAGCATGGCATTATATACAGAAATACCTCTCCAATAGAAGTCTTCAAATCAAAACAATGTTTTTTAAAATATTCCTCTGCACATTGTAATAGCAATTTTTTAACCTAAATTCTTCCATATGCAATTCTTCTACACATATTTGATAGCTAATGACTTTATCAGGATAGTTTGGGAACATCAGCTCTCCAGTTCTGGTATTTGCCATGCTCACTGCGTCCAGTGTGCTTGATTCCATTCCCTCTAAAGCCACAGGGAACACTGAGTAACACTCCCAAACTCCATGCTGCTGACATTCTCAACGACAGCAATCCTGTACGAAATATAAGGCTGAAGAGAGAAATTTAAAAACTATGTACTGCTCTGAAGATGCCATGACAGATTGGGATGGGATGTTACAAATTTTAATTAGGGTGTTATGGTGAAGGGATGTGGCAGAATACAGATTTTCCAAATGCCTTATTAGCAGGTTGAGTGTCCTCCCCTGCTCTGGTCAGACTGTTTCATGCCGACATACCACAGATGTGGCGAGAGAAGTATTTACAGACTCTGTCAGTCCTGAGGCAGTTTCTGTGTAAATGCTGCTTGAGCTCGTTTATGCTTTGTTTTTTTCAAGGGGGAAAGGGTCTGCAGCTAGAATCCATCCCTGCCCTGCAGGTCTGACAGTGCTTTTCCACAGAGCTTTCCAGAGTCCTTACCTGAGGGCCACTTCCCTTTGCTGTTTTAAATATATTCTACACCAAAACAACTCCGCTGCTCCTGCCAGCTCCCCTGTATTTGCTGTGTGTACCCAGCAGCCCCTGCATCCTACATGGACCAGCTACAGGCACTGGCAAGGCTTGGTACGCCCTCCTGACCTGGGAGAACCACGGCTCACGCTTCCCAAGATCTGAGAGCAAGAAGGAAGAGGAAATTCAGAAAGCGCTCTGCTCATTTGCTGTCCAAAGCCAGTTGTATTGCGCCCTATACCCTTGATCACCCCTGTCCCTGGCTGAGGATATCACCTGCTACCCCACAGCTCACAGCTTCAGCCACCACCTCCAGAACTGAGAGCAAGAAGAACAAAACCTTTTGAGAACAAGGATGAAGGTTGGCCAGGAACAGGACGCCGGGGCGGGCAGCGCCCCGGAGCACCCTGCGGCGGATTTACCTGGTGAGCGGGCTCGGGAGGGTGGACGGCGCCGGGCTGCAGGGCTGGAGGCGGCGGCGGTGCCTGGCCCACGGGCTGGGAGCTCTGTGCGTGGTGGGGCGAGGGCGCGTCGCCGGGCAGCAGCGGCTGGAAGGCGGGCTGGAACACGGGCTGCGGCGGCAGCGCGGCGTGCGGCGCCAGCGGCGGCACCCCCGGCGGCGCCACGGCCAGCAGCGGGATGGTGGCCGCCGGCAGGTTTGGCACCATGGGCTGGCAGGGCAGGACCAGCGGAGCCACGGTGGTGTGGGGCAGGTTGACGGCCTGCATGGGCAGGGCGGGCGAGTTGGGCGCCATGGGCAGCGTGGGGTTCATGGGCAGGCTGGGCAGGATCACGGCGGGAGCAAAGTACTGCGAGGGAGCGGGAATGGGGGGCACGTTCGCAGCAGGGATGTCAGACAGGTTTGGAGGAAGGCTGTCAAGCCCTGCCAGAGGAGTAATTGCAGGAATGACAGGAAACTGAGGAATCTGAAAAAAATACAATATTGCATAAACTGCATCAGTGCTTTCACTGATGGTATAGAGAAGTTTCATTTGCCACACAAGTCCCCAAAATCCACCTGTGCCAGGAGGATAATTATGTCTGTTTGTTAATCACTTCCATTCATTCCCTGAGCTTCACAAGGAGTAATAAAAACTGATTTACGCTTAAATCATTAGTAAAAGCAAAAAAATACATATGAGGGGGATGCTTTTATACCTTAGAAGCTTAGAACTACTTCTAACACCAGCTTGAAGCCTTCAAGCAACATCCTAATTAAAAGCTGCTTTCATTTGAACAGAAATTAAAAGGAATTGGGCCAGACCAAATGTAAAACTCTTTCATGCAAAATTAAGTGGGGCAATTTAAACCCTTGTTTTCAAACAAGCTGCAACTCAGGCAGCACGGAAGAGCCCAGAGAAAGGGTTTTTACAATCAAAACCTCCCAGTGATGGAGCAGACTGGCATCACGGCAGCAGCTTGCTCCTGCCCTTTGACACAAGCTGCTTCCCATTATGGTGCTGCCATTACCACACACAGCACCATCCACCTTCCCAGGCCGAGGGAAGCGTTTGTCCCTGCTCCAGAGAACAGACCCAGAGCAGAACAACACCGACACGGCTGGCAAGTGTTGGGGGAGGTGGTGAAGTCAGGAGGTCAGAAAATAGCAATAAAAACAGGCAACTGCTCATGCCCTCAAGCCTGGGATGGGGAAGAGATTGTGCCGGAGGGAACAGTGCAAAAGACCAAAACAAAACAACCCCAAAAAAATTATTGCCATTTTGGAGCTGCGTTTAACTGGATGGCGTAGAGTTGGGCACAAAGGAGATTTCTGATTCACCAAACAAATAACAAAGAAATATAGAGGAATTAAGAAAGAGCAATAATATTCTTATCGCCTAATTAAACTGGCATGCAGTCAAAATAGCCACACAAAACCTGCAAATCATGTTAATGATTAGCTGGGAATTTCTCCTCAAATGGCCACGCTCACGGCCCCTCCTTACCTGGGAAGGGGCCACGGTGGGGAGCTGCGGCACGGTGGAGATCTGCAGGGGCTTCAGGGGCGTGCTGCTGGCGGGCACCTGCGAGCCCTGCGGCGGGAAAGGCGGCAGCAGGTGCGGGGCGGGCGGCAGCGGGCACACGGGCTGGCTGCCGAGCACCTGCTGCAGCGAGGCTGCCTGCGAGATGGGCTGCTGCTGCTGCTGCTGCTGCTGCTGCTGCTGCTGCGGGCACAACGGGACAGGTTACTGCAACACAGCCACACGGCTGGCCACGCTCCCCATCGCTCCCCAGCTCACTGTCAGGACAGACCTTCTGCTTGGAGTACAGAGTCACAGGCTCATTAAGATTGGAAAACACCTCCAAGATCACTGAGTCCAACCCCTAACCCAGCACTGAAAGGTCCACCATTGAAACATGTCCCCATAGGCTGCATCAATATCACGGGATGGTGACTCCCCCACTCCCCTGGGCAGCCTATTCCAATGCTTAACCACTATTTCAGTGAAGAAAATTTCGCTGATATCCGACCTAAACCTTCTCCACCATAGCTTGAGGTCATTTTCTCTCATCCTGTCACTGTTCTCCAGGAGCAGAGCCCGACCCTTCCCTGGCTGCCCCCTCCTGTCAGGGAGTTGCGCAGAGCCAGAAGGTCCTCCCTGAGCCCCCTTTTCTCCAGGCATGGAGCCCCTTTCCCAGCTCCATTCCCTGCCCTGGTCATGCTCCAGCAGGGACAGCTCCCAGGAGAGACGAGCATTCTTAATTCAAACACTGCACAGGAGCCCACGCTTAAAACACATTTAAATGCAAGATATATTACCAAAAATGATAAGTGGTAACTGTCTTGGAGAGGCTGTTTGTAATGACTCAGACTCTTGAAATCCCAGAGATTGCTCCCGTTGGTCCCCTGAAATCTCCACCCACTAACTTACAAGATACAGTTGATATTCAGCTCATCCTGGCAAGCAGAAGTTGCTACATAATGGAGCAGGCATGGTAAATATAACACTTATTACCTGAGACACAATCAGCCACAATAACTGCAGTAAAATCTAGGTTCTAGATATTTCTGATGTACTGTAGTGACAATGCAGTAGCCAAAAAAGCAGCTTTACTTTTCCAGAGAAAGCAGTGCTCCCCTGGCCTGCCAGGCTTTAGACAGCAGAACAGAGAAAAAGTTGTGTTAAAGCTGGAAATTACCAGTAACAACCCCCCACATTTTATGTACTATTGGTATCTTCTTTTTCAGCTCCTCTAATTAGTCCTGGAAATACTTAAAAAAACATTCTGGTTCGAAAGGATGACCCTGAGGCATAGGCTGGCTCAGGTGACTTACTTGGGACCACAGGGCTGGTGGCCTCATCAGGCCCTGCAGCACACAGCACCTCTGCCATCGCATGTTGGCAAAGATCTCCCCAGTTACAATCCCAAACACACGGGAACAGCAGTGCAGGATCTGGCCTGGCTCTGGTGATGGCACAGAGCAAACTGAGGGCCAAGGTGGAGGCACCTGAACACTGTGTGAAGGATGGAGGAACTCACTCCATGGAGGAGCTCCTGCAGGACCAAGCCCCAGCTCTGGGGTGGGAGAGGCGCATGCCCACGGCGCTGGGCTGGAGCTCCTAAAGCTGCCAGCTCCCAGAGCTAGCTCTGCTCTCGCGCCCAGCTGGGTTCATCTGCAGCTCACACAGCTGCCCACGGGTCACCAAGGGGACAGAGGGTACTGGCACTTGTGGCTCAGCCACCTCCCACTCCTGGAGACATCACATTACAGCAGGAAAACTGTGCTCAGGGAATGGAGCTGCTTCCTAAAACCTCCCTCTCAAATCCAGCTTGTGTCTTAAGAAATGCTTGTGAATTGGGTAAGGCACAGGGAAGGGAAAATATCCAGGCAGATTAGGTAACTTTGCCTCGTTATAACTTTAGCAGTGTAAATGCACGGACACCCAAATTGGAAAAATAAACAAAAGTTAGGAGATACAACATTGATTCCACATGTCTGATCCACCAGTGCATACTGATACAAGATCAAAACAATTCATTCTGTAGGTAAGTGAATTTCTCACCCTAATTTCCATTCTTCTGCTGCCCTACCCTCCTTAGCATTCACTGGACACTGTTGTCTCTGAGGAACATAGGTGCTCTGGGAAGTTTTGTCCCTGGGTGCTCCAAGCCCTGTCCAACCTGGCCTTGGACACTTCCAGGGATCCAGGGGCAGCCACGGCTTCTCTGGGCGCCCTGTGTGAGGCAGAGCAGCCACAGGGAAGGGCTGAGATGGACACGGCTCCATGGCAGAGCCCAGCTCTCACCTGCTGGCCGGCCAGCACGGGTGGCGGCGGCTGCCCCAGCGGGAGCGAGGCCACGGTGCTGGGGACCACGGGGAACGGCATCGCCGGCTCCTGGTAGTGCTGGGGCACCACGGCGGGCGTGGCTGGCACTGCGGGCAGGACGGGCTGCAGAGAGACACAGCGTGAGGCACAGACACTTCCACGGACGGAGCAGCCACAGCTCCTCTGGGAAACCTCTTCCATGGATGGAGCAACCACAGCTCCTCTGGGAAACCTCCACCATGGACGGAGCAACCACAGCTTCTCTGGGAAACCTCCTCCATGGATGGAGCAACCACAGCTTCTCTGGGAAACCTCTTCCAGGCCTCCCCACCCTGACAGTGAACAAGTCCCTCCCAATCTCCCATCCATCCCGGCCCTCTGGCAGTGGGAGCCATTCCCTGTGTCCTGTCCTTCCATGCCTTGTCCCCCAGTCCCTCTCCAGCTCTCCTGGAGCCCCTTCAGGCCCTGCCAGGGGTTCTGAGCTCTCCCTGGAGCTGCTCCTCTCCAGGTGAGCACCCCCAGCTCTCCCAGCCTGGCTCCAGAGCAGAGGGATCCAGCCATCAGAGCATCTTTGTCGCCTCCTCTGGACACACTCCAACAGGTCCATGTCCCTCCTGTGCTTTGCTGCAAAGGCACTAACTAATGCCAACAGACTGATAAGGGACTGAGCAGGTCACTATGTGCAGAGGTGAGTGAGGAGTGCACACAGACAGCCCTGGAACCCATACCCACTGGGAACAAGAGCATAACTGATAATATGAGACGTGACCCAAGATACAGAACTATTTGAGAAAGCTTTGGACTTACTGCCGAGGGCTGCTGGTAGTGGCCGAGCTGGGGGAGGCTGTGGGGCACGGGCTGGCCCTCGCTCAGGGGCGGGCTGTACACCCTCTGGATGGCAGGAGGGACAGTGTCTGGCAGGGACGAGTAGATGACGCTCTGCTGGCTGCTCTGCGAGTCCGAATAAACCGTGGAGCCCTGGCCACTGTCAAACGTGCTGTCAGCTGCAACAACAGGCATTTTTATTACAAGTTCAACAGCTCCCCGTGTTCAAGTGATGATCTTAGAGCAAGGTCACCATGGTTTATGTAATTAGCATTTTTACTACTCTAGCCCTTTCTTTACATAAATAAATTATACAACACCAATGTTATTCTCTACAAAAGGCACACGCTGCTTCTCTTAAGCCAAAACCCATCCCCATGGACTTCTGCACACACTGATATTTCAAGCACTTTACTATATCCTTTAAAGGGCATAAGGTTGACATTCAGAATTGCAGATGCTTATAGATTTTGCAGGATAAAAGGAGAGGAAACCCCGATTGTCATGTTCAGAGCAGATCGTGGGGTCTTTCAGAGTTCCATCTTCCAGGGATGCACCAACTTTAACACTGTTTTTATCAGCAGCCCTGAGAATTACAAAATTCTTTATGCTGTATGATTTTACTTCAGCAAGTCATGCTCTGCCTCAGCGTAGTGCAATTAAGGTCAGACACAAACCCCTGTGCAGGTTCCAATGGGTTTGGCACGCTCAGATCTGTGGGAGTTTCTGGTGGAGCATTTGCCCAGTTAACCTATGGAACTGCACGGCTATGGGCACTGGGCAAGCACTGGGTCCTTTGGGAACTGGAAATATTGGTATTACTGACTTTAAAAAGTCTTTTCACAACTTTTAAAATGTGTAAAATACAAGTGCCCAACTCTGTTCGAGCCTAAATTACCGCTTTCTTCACTTGAGAAAGGAAGTGAGACAACCAGAGTGCAGCTAGATGTATCCCAAGGACAAATAGCTTTAATAGGGATTTAAAATTCAAAACTGAAAGAAAACTGCAACAGAGTTTCAATAACCATCTTAGGTTACAGCTAAGCTTAAATAGTATTTGTTTTCCCAACACCTTCCTCTGTCTCTTTTTTTCCATATTCTAAATAAAGTTTTACTTATTTGGCTTTTAAATAACAAATTATTTTTTAATAGCACCAGAGATGACATTTCTCTTCTGTACTCCCAAGCTATTCCCCCAACTGTTTTTCTTTTCCAAAATTAAACTCCCCTCTCTATTTATTCAATTCATTTCTGAAGAGCCAACATAGCCCTACTCTCATGATGGGATTTCTGCTGCATTAACATTCTGTTTTATTACAAACAATTATTCAGGACCTCAAAGGAAAAAAAAACAAAACAGAGGAATCTAATGGTGGAGTAATAAAGGAAAAGCTGTGAGTCACTCTCAGGTTTTTATAGAATGTAAATTGCACACATTAAGTTATTAATTTCCACTTTTACATTTAATCTCAAATTATAAGAATGGGTGCTACCCTAATTTATAGAGGTCCTATGCTAAGAAAAATGTTCAAATAATCTGATAGAAAATTGCCAAATAAGACCAAGTTCTGGTTAAAAGTTGAGGAGGGGTAGGAAAAATATGGTGGAAGCTGTATTTAGTATAACATGTTGTGAACTCATGTCCAGCACAGCCATGGGAAGCACAAGTCACTTCATTGCAGCACTAGAAACAAAGAGCCATAATTGCAGTGTTCCTCATAGGAGCTAGCATGACATAAGTATATGATCCAAAAAATGAAATGAGCTCATTTTAGCTTCAGATAAAAACCTTTGTGAATGTGGCAATATTGTGAGTGTAAATCAAATGTAGCTATTTCTCATATCGTGTAAAGGGATTTTTCCTGTACAGGTACACATGGATATTTCAGTATTCAAAGCAGACCTCAATGTAGCCCTTTATAAAATACCTGAATTGAAGCAGCAGATGTCTTGCTAAATGTAATGCATCTTTTACTTAAATGTGCTTACATACAAGTCCAGAACAGTAAAACAGCAACTCTGTGATGATTGTTTAGCAGCAAAATATATAGAGAGTTATATAAAGATATCTATATAGTACTGTTTTCTTGCAACTTCATTGCTTTCCAAATTGTCACGCATCTGTCCCAGATGTTTGTGGCTTTTGAGCTACTGTGCAGAACCACGCACATCAGTTCACCTGAGCTCAGGCCCCAGTGGGCTCCCCCCTCAGACACCCGTCCCCGTGTGAAGCCACGCGGCACTTACAGGCGACAGAGGTGACGCTGGCGGGCAGGTTCTGCTGGAAGGAGTGCTGGTCCGCCTCCGGCTCCTCGGGCTCCGACAGGATGTGGTGGCCCGTGTGGGACAGGTAGGTGACCTGCACCTGCTGCGCCGGCGGCGCCTTCAGCTTGTCCAGGCACTCCGAGTCCCGGCGCTCCTCCGACTGCATCCTGGGCCAGATGCGCTCCCTGCGCCACAGGATCAGCGCCACCCGGTCACGGATGGACTTGGCCACGATCTTGAGATCGTTCTCGTGGAAAAAGCCCGAGTCAATCTGCGCGGGAACACACACTTAGCAAGGTCCTGAGCACGTGGCTGGCACGCACACAAGCACACACGTGACACTGGAGCCTCTTCCCAACAAAGAAAACATCCATTTGAAACAACACGAATTTATATTAATTCATTTCTCACAAGAACAGGAACTCAAGAGCTTGATGGAGTGGGGTTCTTTCTCAGTAAAATTTCTATTCCCAACGCATTAAAAAAACCCAGGATGTAATGTCTAAGACCTGACTACATACTGGCTCTAACTATCCACCACTGAACTTCCACTGAGGCAAGTTTAATGGCAGATGGATTTCCCTCTTTTTTTTCCTTTTTAACACTAAAAGAATAGACAAAACAGGAAAAAGAATCTCTAAAAAATGCACCTGGAGTGAATCAAACTGCCCCTAAATCTGAATCTTAACTCGTCCAACACACAGAGTTATCCAAATTGCTCCGCTTAATAGCACAGCAAATCATCAAGGACAAGATGTTAACAGAATTATGTTTCAAAATAACTTCTCTTAAATAGTGAAGTCAGTCAGGATTCATTGACTTTTACAAAGAAAAAGCAGACTCTTCCCATTTGATGGAAAAGGGGACGAGGCTTCTCAGAACTCAACTGCTCAACAGATAAAATGGAAATTCATCTTTGTGTTATTTGTTTGCATAATGTCCTGCAGTGGAGGGTACAAATTTTCATTTGATAATGCCGTACCACAGCTGTCTCTGCTCTCCCTACATTCTTAACATGCACATTTGACAGATTTGAAAGCACTTAAATCCATGGGGGAAATCTTGAGGCTTTCCTGCTTTGCTCTTGCCCAAACATAAGACACTTTCACAGCTTAGATTTTCACTGCTAAAATTAATGGGTGGAAAGCACCTTAAAACACAGCTTCAAGAGCTAACTTAACTTTCCAAACCCACTAGAATGTTTCCACTTCCCTTAGCCCATATCATTTGGGCAGGTGGGACTGCCTGACTACCAGAATCCCGTCAGCAATGATAAATAATGCCCTGTACTCAGAAGGTCTCCTGCATTCCTCTCTTCCACAGCACACAAAGCAACAAACAGATGAAAGCACATGGCTTTGGTGTTCAACAATTCATAAGGACTAGAAAAATACATTTAGCAATAAACATCCCCTTTTCCTGCCTCTGCAACAGCCTCAGGTTTGAAAGCATTTAATGGGCAGTCTCTTAGGTATGCATTAATGTCGAAAACAGAGTTTTAAATTATTTGGGAATAGGTACAGTGTCACTGTAGTTTTGGGCATGATCCTTTTAAATATACTTTTCACGAGAATTATTTCCTCCTCAAAATAAAGCATCACAACTATGGACCAAGCAACTTAAGAGAACTCTGAAACTCCAAATATTTCTATCAATATTTAAATGTAAAATATAACAGTAAGTAATGGCACCAGAGCAATTTTTAAACTAAATGAGTTCTGTAATAATACATTGCTGGAAAAACATTGGACCTTCTGCAAACTAGCGACAGAAGACAAAGGAGCCTGAATTCCTCCCACTAAACTCGGAGTAGATGGTGATGAGTTCCAGCTGAGCAAGGCAGCATTACCAAAATGAGTGCCTCCTGAGCAGAACACGAGTGGTGATGACATCATTAAATGGGATCCCTAGGGATTTAGAGTCTAACAGGAACATTTCTGCAAGCACAGGAATGTTTCTGCAAGCCTAGGAACGTTCAGACCCTTGGCTCAGTGCTTACTGACCCTGAGCCTCTGTGACATTAGAACACCAAAACAATTGCAGCAAAGACACCATCAAAATAGGAGTTTAAGGACAATGTAGTGAAAATGGAACACAGATTCCCTAACAAAACTCCACAAGTATAAAAATACAGAAATTCAGCAAGTGAAACTTTTTAGTTAAAAAATCCAAAGCTTACTCCTAACTCAGTGAATCCAGTTATTATCAAAGTTTGGGGGTGGAGCAGCTGACCACTGACCTTTCTCATCTACATTCCTTCAAAGGAATACCAACAGAAAAGATGGGGGAAAGTGTTTTGGAGAATTCAATGCAGAATACTTTGTGATTGAACTTCTGAACTCTTCTAATGTATTTCTAGCTGCTGTCCGGAACTAAATAGATTCCAAATAAATTCAAAGACATCCAACAGCCTATAGAAACTGGCAGAAGAGCGTGCAAAATATAAAAGTAGACCAGACCTCTATAGTTCCTCAGCTATGTAAACTGTGATTTCAGGCATCTGTTTTCAAACAATATGTTTCAGTTAGCTGCTCCCTGTTCACCCCTTTCTTGCAGTAGTCACTCCAAAATCAATGCAAAGAGCCTAAACTGGACACCTGGAGTGCTTCAAGTGAAATTAGTTTACCCAGCTTGTTCCTGTTCTCCCTTGGGATTCATGCACTACTTTCTATATAAACACATTTTTATCAGAAGCGTATTTTACCATTTCTTGTGCAACATCATCAGGAGTTTCCTTCTCCAGATCAAAAGTAAACTCAATGGCTCCATTATCTTTGGGTTTTCCTTTCAGTTTCTTAGGATCTTCTACCCAGAGTCTTAAGGCAATAGAGGATTTCCTACCATGGTCTTCTTCTGCAAGTTCCACTCTTACCCCAGTATCTTCAGCAAAAAAGGCATGGCTTAATAAATCTTTAATTTCATATCTGCAAAGGATATAGAGAAGAATCAAACACTGCATGTCAACAACTTTAGAAAGGTTTGTAAAAAGAAACTGCTGTTAAAAGTGGAAATATTTACACTGTTTGGGGCTCACACATAATGAATTTGTGTTCTTTCTGAAAAGATGTGGGATTTTGAAAAGAAAGTGAAATTGAAAAAATTGACATTTCCTATTTCTCAAATTGACATTATCTATTTCTCAAACCTTCAGCAATATTCATACACCATAAGCATTTAGAGAAATGCAGATTATAGCTTTGTTCAACTTTTCTTAAGTATCTGAGCTTAAAGAGTACCAGAGAAGAGATTCTCTCTAGGCTGTGAGCTGCAGTCTCTAAAAACTGTATTTGTGAAAGTCAGGAGATACTCAGCACGAGACAAACTGGCAGAGACCAGTAAAACATTAATTTTTAAAACCAAAGCTGGAAACTAGGCATAACATGTCTCCATATCCAGAAATCCACAGACAGTTCTGAAATCCCTGCATACACATTATTTAATACAAAACTCGGTCCCTTGAAACAAACCTTTCTTCTTTGTTTTTGCAGATGCACTCCCCAATTATTTCCTTAATTTCAGGATCGGTAACTTTCTCAAAGCTTGCTGGCTTTATACCCTAAAAGCATAAAGAAAAACAATTTAATGTGAAAAAGAATTACATTACACCTCTTAATTAAGTATATTTTCTCTGCATTTTAAAGGTAACTTAACCCAGGAACTTATTAAAACCTTTAAGTTGCTAGCCTTAATGCAAAACTGAGTTAAGGATCTAGGGGTACTATACTTCTAAATACCATCAAAACTAATACACTAATGTGCATGAGCTCAGCCCTACACAGGGAAAGTATCCCTTTTTCTTTACCAACCTTTGCAAATTTTACCTTTATATCCTCTGGACTCTAAAGTGAATATTCAAGAAACAGCTAAGTTTAAATTTCAAAAATAACCAATTTCTGAAATTATTCCTTTTATATTTTTGCCTCAACTCTCGAAGCACTAAATGACTAAGGACGGATAATCACGTTTTTCTTCAGATAGCTAGTACTGAAAATGAATGAAAAATACCTTGGAATAGTCCATATTCCTGTTTCCCACAAACCTTTTGCATTTCCATGACCCAAACACTCTCCAACGTATTCCCCTCTGCATAAAAAAATTAAAGATCAACCCCAAAACGAAGCAGGGAAGCAGGAGAATACAACACCTCTGCACTGCTCCTGAATTTCCCAGGATGTTGTTAGAAACCCCTTGGGAATATGTGATAGAACAGGTGCAACCTATAAATCTGGTTAAATCTCTGTCAAATGTTAGCATTTTTGCTGGGAACAGATTTGGAACAGCAACCTATGAGCGTGGCCTTTCAAGGAGAAAAACCAACTACCCACTGCAGAAGAAAACCCTGGGAAGCAGAATCCGTGTCCCCACATCCATGGTTATATTCAGCTACAGGTGACAAGTGGCAACGCAAGAAGTTCTTCTTTTTATTTTTGATGTCCAGCATAAATCACAGAATTAATTGATTCCCTTTTAAAAACATGTTATTACCTCTACTTACTAAACCAAGATGTATATGGATGAAAATATGACAAAATTTATTTGAGAAGAGATGATGCAGTTGGACCTTATCACTTAAGGACCCAAGTACTTCCAATGAAGTCAATGAGCAGAACAAAAAGGAAACACAATTTCCTTTATCTATAAAACAGAATGTGGTTAAGCACATAACTGAATGGCAATTGAACATTTAGCTCCATACAAATCCTTTTAAAGTTTCACTCTGAAATAACAGTAAATAATGGCTCATGCAGTCACAGATAAGGAGCCCCACAGAGTAGACTTTTGGCTCACTCAATGGATTAAAAGAAGAAAACAAGTATTTTCAAAGAGGGTCTGCAAATAATACACTGAATTAAGTCTTGAATAATTTTTATGGATGAATTTCAGTGAGGGCTGGAGCCTCTCTCAGAATTTCTGAATATTTCAGCATCAGATTATATTTTTATTCTTTCATGAACATTCTGTTCAAGCCTCAGATTCTATTTCAAACTTGATTAATTAATAATTTTAGATCAACAACCCCCTATTTGTCTTGAAATTCTAGCATGAAATATGTACATTGTAGATTTTGAAAAAATAATAATAAATATACAGAACAGTCACTCAAAGACTCAGCTCCTTGGTTTTGTTTCAGCAGAAAGCTGCAGCGATCCTAAGAAACCCATTTTTGTGAGAACAAAACAAAATAATCCATACACATGGCTGGCTGGCTGTGACCCACTAAAAAGAATTATTTGCTTAAGCAAACCTAAATCTCACTGATGAGACAAGGGTTCAAATTTTGTGTATCAGAAAAATGTGTCAAAAGGCACTGGAGGGCCCGGGCTGCAAAGCCCAGGCTGGCTCAATGTGCCACGGTGAGCTCTTAGGAGAGCTCTGATACCTGAATCAGAAATGAAAGAAAACAAAGCACCATCAAAATGTATTTTCAGCAGGACTCCTCGGCACCATAATTCATGTTTAAGCTACAGGAGTCTAGTGTGTTCTCCATCAGGAAGAAGGATAAATCTATACATTTCAATTCACTGTTGCTTGCTATGAGAAAACTGATTTCCATATTAGTGTGACAATGTCCAGGAAGAAAGCGTAATAAGATCTAATAAAGACTTTAACCTGAAGAGAGACAGGTTTAGATTAGACACAAGAAAGAAATTCCTCCCTGTGATGGTGGGGAGGCACAGCACCAAAATTCAAAGTGTATTAGCCAAGAAATTATCCATGACAGTTTGAAAGCTGTACAGCCTCTTCTAAATTAAAATAAATTCAATGCCACCACATGCGAAAGGCAGAGCTCACTGGGTGGCATAAGGGGCATAATGATAATACAGATTCCTTAAATGTTGAAATATATATACACCTATATAAACCAACAGCAAAACGAGAGATCAAATTGAGAGCTTCTCTGTACCAAACAGGATAATTTATTCTGACTCCCTCACCACCACTTATTTCCATACCCTTCTTTCTGAAGAAATTAGATTTGTGATCCATTGCCCTCCAGTACAAGGCAGCTGAGTCTACAGGCAGACACATAGAGAAAAAGTTGCATCCTTCATGCTGAGGGAAGAAACGTGCTGCTTATTCTGCAGGGTCTAAAAACAGCCACTGGCCATTTTCCATCAGCAGAGCACACTTTGGAAGAGCAGCACGTGACGCTCGGAAGGGACACAGCGAATGCCACACAAGTCACTGGCACGTCTGGCCCACGTCAGTCAGACTCTGGAGGCTTTCCTGGCCCCTCGAGGTGCCCTTCCACCCCAGGGCCAGCCTGCTCTGGGCCGCCACTCCACCTTCCAGGCTCGAGTCATTCTTAAAAAAGGAAAAAACCTTCTACCAAAAAAGGTGAAGCCATGTTTCCAACTGAAACTGCACCTTGGTACACACTCTCTGAAGTCAGTGAAATGAAGGTAAAGCTCTCAATTTTACCAGGATTTTGTTCTATGACATCACATTATATTATAATATAATTATATTATATTATATATAATAATATATTATAATATTATAATATAATTATAAACTCATCTCTGTTTTCCTCCAGAATGGTGCTCCATCTTAATGCCAAGCTAAGAGGGTTACCTGCAGATCTAAGAAGATCTCCAAAAGCCACAAGAAGTCCATGCAATGACATTGACAGCATGATTTGCCTGCTGTCATTGTGCCACAGCATTAATTCTGTATGTGCACACTATGGCATAGAGCCTGCATATGCTGAGAAAACCTTCAATGGTTGATGAGAACTAACAGTATGAAAGCTTTACATGCAAACCAGAACACTGCCACAGGGTGGGTTGTTCTGAAGCACGGGTTTGTAGCACTGAACCCAAGGAGATGGCCAGGAACTCTCTGGAGATGCAGCTGCTCTGCTGCGCACTCTGCAGCACATGCCTAAGAAAACACTAGGCTGGAGCAGCCTGGGAAGGTCACGGATTCCAATGTTTCATCACTATTGTCTACATCAAAATCACTTGGCAGAATGATTAAACACAAAAAAAAATCTGAGTAAGAAAAACCATCAAGTTATGCATGAAAAATGAGATTATGGCATCAGAACGAAGGGCACTGCAAATATGCTGACCAGGAAATCACTTCAAAGTGAACTGTGGTAAATGTGGCTTGGCCCCACTGCTTGGGAAAGATGTGTTTTCTATTTACGGTACATCTCCATTTTTGAAAGGTTTACACTCCGTCATTCAGGCTGAAAGGGCAGAGAGAGGTGACAGGCTGGAGCAAGCATGTCTTGTCTGGCACAGAAATGAGCCCCTCTGCACATTCCCAAACATGACCACCTCCTTATCCTGGACAACTGCAAACATACAGGCACACGCAGAAAAACAGAAATGCAAAAATTAATGCAGCAATTTAGCCATAAGAATACAGTCAGGCAGAATAAAAGGTCGCTGAAGTAAATTAAGTATAATAATCTTACACTATAGACATGCAGAATGTGACATATGCTGAAATAATGTCTCAGAAAGGTGATGTTTACGTTTTCTACACCAGTAAGGATGACCAACACGTGTGATTTGGACAGCTGGGACTTGAGGTGTATCTCATGTCCTAGTACAAGGTAAGGGCATGGTAGAGGGTTAGAACACAGAGCAGAAACTACTGAAGACATATTATAGTGGCAAAACCCAAATCATGCCCTGCCTGTGCTGGGCAGCAGAAGGAATATCAGCTCAGTGGGACCCAACAGAAGGCAGGCAGTCTAAACTTTTTGTTGGTTGTCACTCCTTGATGCAAACTCCAGCCAGCAATTCCAACCCCTATGAATGCTATCAATACCTCTGGTTGCTACTACAATGCTGAGCCCAAGGCAGGAAAAGAAAGTTATTTTATTTTATTTTATGCTTTTTAAATAAAGGCAGCAGGCAGCTAGACACAGCAAACACATTTCACAACGCACTGACCCTCAATTTAAAACACTAGAAATAGTATTTATATTTCTAGTGCAAAAAAGCTCCAGCTTCATAAAGAAGCAAATGTCCCACTGAGAAGCTGCAGCATTCAGGGGCTCTGCACCCTCTCTATCCAAGAAGGTCAGAGCCACCTTCTGCTCTTAATGAGACCCCCAAAACTAATCTAATACTGGAAGAAAACAGTCTAATGCAACTTCTTGGTTTCAGCCTACTCTCCGTTTTTGACTATATTTCAGTTTATAAGCCCCAAGGCTCTCACAAGCTGCTGCATCCCCAAACCTAACCCTTATTCCAAGTGATCTTAGAGTCACTTTGTGTTCCTGCAGTCCCTGCCCCAGCTGAGGGCAGACCCCAGTGCCTGGTGCTGCTCACGACCCCACACCCCAAACTCGTGCAGCCTCCTCCTCAGCCCCTCAGGCCACTCACGCTGCTCGGAGCAGGCTCCCTCCCTCCGTTGGGCTCCGCTGCAGGTGCAGCTCTGCTGGAGGAGCTGTGAGCCCACCACAGGGCTCCTCCTGGCACGGGGCATCTCCCCCGGGACGGGACCAGGCTCCTCCTGCACCCTCACCCCGAGGCCCACCCCCTGCTCCTCCTTCCAGCCTGACAGTGTGCTGCTCATGGTATTTGACAGGGCTTTCTCCTCTCCACAGGGAGCTGGTTAACCCTTTCCTTGGAAAAACAGTAATGCCAATTTTGCCATCTAAGGAATCCCGGTGCCTTTGCTCCCACTGCTACTACCCCAAATTCAGACAAAAACTGCACACCCTCCGTGCTGGTACCTGATGCTTTTGTCTTCAGCTTTTCCTGCCAGACAGTTCTGCTTCAAAAATACCCCCAACAAGGACCTTTCGACAGCTTCTCCACCGTTGCTTTTTCTATATGACAAATGTAATCTCCCACCTCTCTGGAGCTGCCAGTATAAAGCCAGTTTTACAAAACTATAATAATTTACCATCTAATTCTGAGCTGTGTAAATGTTACTGTTGTAGAAAATGAGTTGGCTCAGGCTTCTTCCATCAGTGTTTAAAACAACGGCTACTTAAAGTCTAAAAATTGAAATATAACATCTAATTAGGAATCCTCTGATTAATCATTATTCTTTGCCATCTTGGATATTGTTTTGATAAATGAGGCTTAGGAGCCTGGCAAAGTCTTAATTACCAGTACTGCAGATGGCTACGAGGTGTGCACACAGCTTCTCTGGGTACGTGGAGCAATGAAGAGCTCGACGTTCTCCGTGGCTCCAGGTGCACACATACCTTCCCAGCAATAGCAGCTCCCACTGCTCAGGTACACTGAGTACCTGACCAGTCTCACAGACAGGACGTGAGGCTACAGAGCCTGTAATTAGAAGAGCCTCTTGTAGCCACCCCAAGAACCCCTAGAGTCCAAGGAAGTGCCCCCTAAGCTGCCCACACTGGTAGCATTTAGGCCATATCTGAAGGACCATACCAAAACAGAGCCAACATCCCTTGTGCCAAAGCTAATAAACACTGTGATAAAGAACCATGGAATAACAACATCGAGTCACCATGCAGCCCTAGGATCACAGAATCACACAATGGTTTGGGTTGGAAGGCACCTTAAAGACCATCTCATTCCAACCTCCCTGTAATGGGCAGGGACACCTTCCACTAGACCAGGGAGCTTCATGTCCTGCCCAACCCAGCCTTGAATAACAGAGATAAAGGCAAGGAACTCACCTGAGCCACCAAACCCATTCCATGTCTCTGAGAAGCTGCAGCATGGTTTGCAGCCACCCCATGGTGCAGAGCATGGTAACCATCCAGCAGATCCATGGCTGCACACACTCACCTCCCTGCAACGCCAAGGCAGCTGCTACAGCCAGAGGATGAAGATAACTGCACTGCTGAGCAGCTTCTGAGGCCTTTTGTGAGCTTTAAAATTATTTCTGAGGGGCTCTGGGTTGAAAGCAACACTTTAAGAAGAATTATTAACTACCACACATCAGCGCATTGGGCTGTACTTGCGGCCAATGGAGATAAAGTCAGTGACAAAGACAACTGAAAATATTTAATGTAGCTGCATCAAAACACACTCCAAGTGTAGAATTGTAAGCTTACACATAAGCCTGAAACAGGTTTGTGTAAGCCAGAGCTCAGATACCTCAACTTCTAGAATGCAGTATACATTCAGTGGTACCGACACCTCACCAAAATATGCTTTTGAACCTTCCAATGAGAGGATCCAATACCAGTTAAGGACCCGTACTCACACAGGTTACTTTTCGGTAGATTTGAGCAGCATTCTGGCATTCTGAGTAAGGGTATTCTGAGGTAGCCATTTCCAGCATGCACATTCCAAAGGCGTAGACATCCACAGATTCATCGTAGTGTTCCTCGTACATTTCCGGGGCCATGAATTCTGGTGTACCTACAAAGATAATGTTGGTTTTTTACAGCAGTCCAAATGGCTTTACCAAAAGCTTTTTCACCTGTGAGAAGCGTGCCCAGTACAACTGTGTATAGCTGCATACGAGATAATTTCAAAAGAGCTCCCAGGGAGCAAATCCAATGTCAATGTATGCACTTCCATGCCCATGGCTTGCTGACAATAATCCAAAGTGGGGAAGCAGGGCAGAGGGGAAGCAGGACGGAGGGGAGGGGGAAGGAAAAGAACAAAAAATTTCAAAAATGAGCGAGAAAATGAGCTATGGTTAATTTCCTGCCCATACTGAAGTGATAGAATGGTTTCTGTCTGGCTGGAGAGATGGATGAGTAAAGGGCCGGGGAGGTGAAAAGGGAAGAAGAAACGAGAACCTTCACTCTTGCTTTTATCAGTGCAAATTTGCAATTTTTTTTTGTTTCCTCCAGAGATACAGGGTAACCACCAGCAGGCAGACAGCACTTTGGAAGCCAGAAGTATCACAAATCACCTACAGAGTCATGCACAAAACATCAAACCTAATTCTGTCACTGGTTTAGTGGGACAAATCAATGAGGCTACTCACAGAACAAGGTCCTACTCAACAGGAATTAGGGTATCAGGAATCTGATGCACCTTGGTAAATATGAGGTGAGGCACTGGGAGATGCAGCTTGGGGACAAGCAGCAACCCCAACACCGGCAACATTTGCTCAGCAAACTACTCTGAAAAGGGAAGGCTTACAAAGCAAAACAGAAAACTACTAACATTTGGGTAATTCATTCCAGGAACTGTATCTCATACTGTAATTCACTTCTTTCCTTTTTACATAGAAAAGATGAAGGAAGAGAGATGAGTGCAATGGTGTGTCAAGGGACAGTAGCAGCCAGCTGTTGGGATGCCAAAAAAAGAGTGGCAGGTTTTGGACCATGAGAAAGACCCAGATGAACTCTTTCTGTCCAGCCTCAGCACCCAAACTGCCCCCAGCCCTGGCAGATCCCATCAAGGCTTTGTAATGTCATCACTAATCAGCAGCAAAAGCACAGCTCTAATTAAAACAACACAGAATCAGAAAAAGTAGTTCTGGCATATTCCAGGATGGTTTGGATTGGAAGGTGCCTTAAAGATCATCCCATCCACCCCAGCCACCTCACCCGCTGAGAGGCAGGGACCCCTCCCACTGTCCCGTGTGGCTCCAAGCCCCAGTGTCCAGCCTGGCCTTGGGCACTGCCAGGGATCCAGGGGCAGCCACAGCTGCTCTCGGCACCCTCTGCCAGGGCCTGCCCACCCTCACAGTAATGTTTCTTCCTAATATCCAGTGTAAATCTCCTCTCCTCCAGTTACAAGCCATCACCCAAGTCCCTAAGAAATTGAGGAAATGTCATACCTGGAGGTGTCCCAGGCCAGGCTGGATGGAGCTTGGAGCAACCTGGGGTAGTGGAAGGTATCCCAGCCATGGCAGACAAGATGATCTTTAGGACCCCTTCTAATCCCAACCATTCTAGGATTTTCTGACTCGTCTAAAACTCTTTTAAAATGGCAACATAAAGGACAACCCTCAAAATTAGGGTCTGCTTTTGCACACATTTCTGGAGCAGACTCAACTTATGAACAAGCATTTCTGTAAAATTAATTTCGCAAAATTCAAGACTGATCTCTTCCCTTGTTTATGTTCTTCCGCCTCGTCCTTCCACCTCAAAGACACTGATGCCTACAGCCTCAGCAAATCAGCCAGACCCATGTCATGGAGGCTCAGTGCAGTCACTCTCTCTGGGTGTTTGTCAAAGCTCTCACCAAGGCAGAGGCTGCTGCTCAGAAAAGGTTAACAGCTGCCACAGGAAATTATTTTGGAGCTGCTGCTGTGCTTTAGAAGGAACACAACTCAGCAGTGAATCTCGTGAATTCCAGAGCATTTAAAACAAATCTGAAAAAGTGATTGCAATAGTCTAAGAAACAAATGGAATACCTGGCACCACTCCAAAACAGAACAAAAATGACATTTCCCCCATTCCTTGGAGTGGAAAGGAATACCTACAAGCATCCTTCAGCCTAACAGCCCAGCTAAACGTGAGGCTGCTCAGCACCCACTCAGCTGCTCTTGGCAGGAGCAGGTTTGCCCTGGCTGGGCTCCCGCAGAGACACTGCAGTGTGCTGATTTCATCCCTTCCAGCCAACGTGAAATGCAGCTACTGATATGCCTTTAGAGCTACTCCCTCTGCAGAGGGGGCAGCATTACTCATCACCAGTGTTCCCAAGCCTCCTTTATCCTCTCCTTGGAGCAGCAGCGCTCATGAAAATTATAAGCCTAGTTTGATTGCCAAAATGAATGCAGACACTTTGCCAGCATCCTGCAGCCCTTACAGTATCAAATTCCTTTCAGACATGACTGTATTTTGATGGTGTTCTGTTCATAACAGATTTTATAAAAACCTGTGTAAGTACTACTAGTGTTCTTACCAATATTAGTATTACTGATGCTACTCCTTGTATTGCTACTACTGATACTATTCCCAGTATTGATATTACTGATATTAGTACTTCTGGAATTATTCCCAATATTGGTATTACTTATATTATTCCCAGTATTGTTATTGTTGATATTATTCCAATATGTCCCATGAACAACTGTTACCCTGCAAAAAAATTATTTGAAGAAATACTGATCCTCAACAGAGAAAAAAACCCCACCAGTTACTAGAAGTTAAAAATGAGAGAAACTTAACAAATATAAACAAACACAAGTTCATTAAAATCAATGAAATTAGGCAGATCCACAGCAGCCAAGTACATATCTGAAATTTCTACTGTTTTGACTTCACTGGTTCTGGGCTCCCTACGCATTAAGGATGACACAGGAGGAAGGAGAAGAGGAAGTTATGATACCATTACTTACTGATTCCTATTTTTATAGGGGTATAGAGGCAACAGTCCCAAACCCACTTGAACTTCCACTACCAATTTGCTACTTTAAAATCATTAATGCAAAATGGGAAAGGAAGATGTTAAACAGACAGCCACGATACTGACCGAGGGAAGCCAAGGACAACAGGAGCATTACCTATGACACTTTTGGCAAATGAAGCTCTTTTGAGTGTTGCCAGACCCAAGTCTCCTATTTTCACAGATCCAGTTGGTCCAGTAATAAAAATATTATCACATTTCAAGTCTCTGTGAATTATTGGTGGAGTTCTTGTGTGTAAGAAAAGAAGACCCTTCAGGATTTGCCGACACCAACTCCGCAGGACTTTAGGTTTCATCACTTTAAACCTCTTCAGATACCTGGAGCACAACACACACACAAGTGGGTAAAAAGGAAGCAAAAATATTTTGTTAGAGATTTGAGGGGCTTTAACAGCACAGCTTAAGTTTTCTGAAACTCCACTATGGATAAAAGCCCCTTATTAGATGCCACCAGAGCAGCACAGAAATATCCCAAAATTGAATGAAATAGATCTTTTCAAAGGAGGAATTAGAGCATTCAGTTTTAGGGAGGATGATAATGAGCATTTTTGGTGCAAATACAACCAAATATTTTGAAGTCTAATTGTTCAGTGATTCATTTCATGAAGAGAAGAGCTTTGGAATATGTTCATATATTTTGAATCAGAAGAATACTGAAGTTTAATTTTAACCACAAACATGGACCTTTGTACCACACACCTGCACTTCTATCTATTTACCTGAAGCGCTGGTTGGGAGGGGACATTTAGGGAAGATGCAGGGACTGCTAATGCACTGGCAGAGCAGCACACTGGGTGAGTACTGCTCCCATTGGGGCTGAAAATCTGTTCCAGAATTCATGCCAACTGCTTTATATCAGCCTTAACAAGACTGTCAGTACCAGAAGCTATTAATTCATCCTGTTTAGGAGATAACCTAGAGCACCTTCAGCTTCTGAGAGATTCTACCATTCAAGTGCTATTCCATTTGAATTCCCTAACAAAACATGCAAATACAAGCCCAAGAGCAAGCACAAAACACACCCTGACAAATCCAAACGTCACAGGCGGAAAATGAAACACGCCAGAGAACAGCTTTGAGTTGCATAACCGAAACAGGGAAGCAGGCAGAAAGAGATGGAGGCCAAAATTCTGCCCGTCAAACCACTGCGGTTCAAATGCAGGGACGAATGACAGACACCAGAGAACAGCTCCATTTTTTGCTTTTATCTGGAGATGGTTTTTTTCAGCATACAAAAGTAGGATTTTGCTATAAATGTCTGCTGCTATTCTTAGCCCCTTGCAGGAGCGCAGTACTTACGTCTTCAGCGTTCCAGAGGTCATCAGCTCGGTAACCAGCACGATGCATCTTTTGCCTTTTGCACAGGATTCCCAGAAGTCATAAAACCTCACGATGTTTGGGTGCTGTAGACCTTTCAACATTTCTGCTTCCTCTTTAAATCTCTGCCTCTCTACTTTTGTGAGTTTTCTGTCCTATAAGCCAAAACGAGACATTATTATTAGTGATGGACAAAAATAAAGGCCCTGCATTGCCAGGGTGTTCAGAATTTTGGATTTGTTTTATGCTCGTGTCAAGAGCAATCATAAAATCTTTTATGTAAGAGAGCAGCAGCATTATGAACTAGGGCACTCGGCCTAATTCCAGTATCAAGAAGACAAAGAGATGCCTGTGCTACGCCATTCCTGTGACAGCACTAATATTTCAGGCACCACGAACACAGCCGTGGCACGATGGATCAACCCTCAGCTATTTCTTCATGTCTGGGTGTCGAGAGGCTCCCCATCCAAGGGATTAATAGCCACAGGATGCCATTTCCAGGACTGGGTGTTCTCACAGCCAGGACGGCTCCCGCTGCCCTCATCTGCTCCTGGATGCACTGGTACAAAGCCCCAGCTGAGGTCCTTGCTGCTCACCACACTGCGTTCTACAGCCCATCCTGTTCACCTCAGGCTACATTAAAACCATGTTACTTTCCAAAAAAATCCAAACACATAAATTTTTCTATGCGTTTGCTGCTCTGCTTCATTTTGGAGACTTCCCCCTTCTTTTTGGTAAAGGAAGTGTTTGCAACTGTCCTTCAGCTTCTCGCATAGGCTGCATAGCACGGAAATTCTTTAGATTGGAAATGTGAAAATGTCATGTTCTACTGCTCTGGTTTTCCTGGGGAATTTCAGGGCATTTCCCCTCCAGGCTATGACGTGACCCTGTCCAGCACATGCAGAGACTCTCTGTCTCTCCCATGGCTCCAGGGCTGCCTGGACCTCCCCAGCACACGGACACCTCAAAGAGGCAGCCTGGACACTCACTCCAACCTCTTGGGATGATGAAACAGAGCAGCATGGGAGTTCCACCCCAGAGCCCACCATCATGCCCCCCTGGCCAAAGCACTGCCCACCCCTGCACTAGAAATTGAGCTTTTGGGATCTTTAGCAAAGGCTCATCAATTACCAAGATTAATTAGTTTGTATTTTGACCTCAGACTTCTTTCTTTGCTCAAGTCAGTTAGGCACATCTATACTAGCTGCACTCCTATGCACACAGAATGAATTAAATGAGAACACAGCTGACTTGTAGCCAAGATGCAAAAGAACCAGCCACTGCCATTTCCACAGCCTGTCCTCACCCACAATCCCAGTCAGTTCGAGATGGGAATGAGCATTCCCATGGCTACAAACACTTCACACAGAGACTTCACCACAGGAAACACAGGGCTGGAACCATGATTTGGCTCTTGGTGGATGACAAAGCCCTGCCCCAGCGCTGTGTGTGCACAGGGGGAGCGTTTCCATTGGCACTGGGGCTGTTCAGGGTGCTCTCTGTTCACTCTGACATCTGTGGAGCAGCACCAGAGCAAACCCTGCCCCAGCAGCAGCAGCAGCCCAGGGGCTGGGCAGTGCAGGGTGCCCAGGGCGGGCAGAGCCCCCCATGGCCCTTGGGGACAGCAGCACACAGAACACCCACAGCCGAGCCAGGAGCACTCCGCTGCTCTGCACCAGCCACCTTTCTTCTACAGCAAAAAAATAAAGCTAAAAAAAACCCAACAAAACAACCAAGCTGTCTAACAAGTCAGGCAAGAAGAGCCACAGAACTGCTCTCAAATCCACCACTTCTCCCCTACTGATGAGTTTCCTTCTAACTTAAAACCTGTAGAATAAATCAGACACACTGCTGTTAGGAAGGAGAAGGAGCAAGTCCCCATTCAAGGCAGGAAGAGCAGAGTGGGAGCTGGCAGAGAAAAGGAAAGGTGGCCTCACAGATCCAGCAGATTTGTAAATACTTTCCAATTAAAAAAAAAAAAAAAAATACCATAGTCCTTGACTCTCATTTCCAGGTTTCTGAGCACTGTGAGAACTTTTCCACTGCTACTTCATTGGTAACTTTTAAAACTATCCTTCAGCACACCACCATATTCTGTATATTCTACTTATGACAAGTAGGATCATTTTTGGCAACTGCAACGAAGTGATTCTGGAAGGCAAATGTGTGTTTTATTTGTAATTACAGTAGAAAAAAAATCTGGATTTTTTAAACCAGATTGAAGAAAAAGCATTGAGCACTGCTGAAGAATTGAGCATTGTTTTCCAGATGGAGAGGCAAGGTGAGGGCCAGGGCAGAGCAGCCACTCCTGCGGCTGCAGCCTCCACCACAGGAGGGGTCTCTGGTGCCATCAGGGCTCAAACAGCCTCCTCGAAATTCCTCAGGCTCAACCTGACATGAGTCACTGGCAAAAACATAAGCTGATTCTGAAAGGGCTTAAAGGTCGAAGTGTTTTCTACTCTGAAGCAGCAGAAACACCTGTTTAACTGCATGACTCACTCAGGGTTTAATCCAAACCCGAGAAACCTTCACTGGGGTCAGAGACACTCATTCCCCATCATATAATCCACATAAGGCAAAATGTCCTCATCCTGAAACTAAGGATGTAAACCTCAAACAACCTCCAGGCATTACATTTTAATGTAATTACATTGAAACAGGATTGTTTGGAAAGGTCATGACAAAGGTTATGACAAAGAAAGGTGGTCATAGACTCATGGAATAGTTTGGGTTGGAAGGGGCCCTAAAATCCCACACTCATTTAAACTGGATTAACATGATATTTGCAGCAGGAAGATACAAAGAAGTGAATAATCTATCTATAACCAAATTTCTGCTAATACAACACATGTATGTTCTCTGCGTCTCCCTACTCATCACAGCTGGGAAGAAAATGCTTCTCTCTGTTAATATAAATTTTATCCCTTCATTAAGTTCCTTATGGGGAACAACAGCAAAGACAGGAATCAGTAAGTAAATGTGTTAACAAAAGGAAAGGGAAAACTTACTAATTAAATTTCTGGAATGACACCCAAATTAACAGCAGGAACATGTTTAGTTAGTCATCCCCAAGCATCATTTCCTCCAGGTTGTAACATATGGGCTCTGACTAAGGATCTGAAAATTATACAAGCAGGAGACTGGCTTTCACCTGAGCCTTCAGAAGATTTCCAAGATTAACAAACAAGGTCAAGTTTCTTGCCTAATTCCTTGCAAGGAGGAAATCGATTTGGGAATGAACTCCACCCCCCTCACCATGAAGAAAGGGGCCCTTGCAAAGAAGACTACACAAATTTTTCACATTCAATACGTAGAACCTGTGTAGGAGTAGGGTCTGGAGCACAGCTGTTGCAAACTAGAAAGTTGTGCTGCTTTGCAGTTTCACAGAAATTTTTTAATTTTCTACTTTTAAAGTCTTGAATTTTCACTAATGTTAAAAAATTTTAAACTACTTTAAACACTTGGGTATCTTCCCTATTTCCTGGCCTACGGACGTCTGTGTCCAGCTAGCCTATAAATACTAGTTTTGTAAAAGTTTTGTGTTTTGTTTTTAAATTCTTAAACTGACATAGCTGCATTTACTGATGTTTATTTAATTTTCTCTCATTTTGAACAGATGAAGGCCTGACTGTAAGGCAAGTAGGAGCACTAGGTGAGAAACGAGGGCAGGGCTCACCTCCATCATGCAGAAGCCTGACCCACGCTGCTGATGAAGAAAAAAAAACCAGAGGCACTTCTGAGCCAGGGACAGAAATCAAATACCTACATCAGCAGAATGAACATCTGTTCAGATCATTCCGTTTTCACATCTGCATTCCAAGTCCACACTTTTGCACATGTACCGCAACTACTCCTCTAACCAGGCCTCAAGTGACAAGTCAGCCTGGGACCCACTGCCAGCTGTCTCCTGTGGAACTGTCAGTTTCCTGTGGATTTATGGACAGTAGCAGTCCTGCTTTCACGTACCAGCCTTATATCTTTAGTATTACCCTGCCTATGCAATAAATGTTTAATAGCATCCAGGACCTTTCATTCCCACACCCCACATACTCAGTTATAAGCACTTAGCACTGACAGCAATCCTAAAGGATAAAATCCCCTCTCCGTGAACAAATGGTAGATGCCATGAGACAACTTGCAAATCAAGAAAAAAGATTGTACAGCTTCAGTCCCTATCAGAATCCAGCCAACATTCTTTTCAGCCGGTAACCCCGGCCAAGTTACAGCCTGCTATTTGTCAGCGGCACTACTGAAGCACAGGGAGGTTTTCCCAGGGGGAACTCATTTTCCAAAGGCATAAAAGCAGTCCTTGTCCCCATGGATACTCACAATTCAGTGAACAGGAGCTATGGAACAGGCTGAGGAAGATTTACTTATTTGCCTGAGTCATTGCTAGAAACCTATGGAAAAATAGGAATTGTATTCAGACCTTTATGGCTAAATTTGGCACAGTAGAAGAGGCTGAGTGTGGTTTATTGCTGGATATAGCTTGCTGCTTTCTAAATTGATTAAGGCATACCTCAAAGCCTTAGAGCAGAGGAACAGTGGGATTCACATCTTCTGTTGAACCTCAGAACTTCAGCAGTCCATCCTGCGAGGGCAGGAGGAAGGGGGATCAATACCCCAAATCTCCAATCCCCAAAGAGCTACAAATACACCCAAGAAACACAACACCATGGACAGGCCATGCGTTTTAGAGGTGAAAACCTCTGTAAACCACAGGCAGAGTGCGTTTTACAGGTGAAAACCTCCCAACATAACCACACCATGACAACCTATGCCTAAACAAAAGAAGTTCTTGTCACAAGCAATTAAATTAATTTCAGGTAGCACCTCCTCAACTTCCTTAATTACCAGTGCTTCACAGGTTCCACATAAGCCTGTGAATGCAGATGACATACCAAAACAGTTCTGACTTGCCTCACAAAACACCTTTCTCAAAGGAAACTCTGAAATCAATGTGTGAAGAAAGCTCCACCATACCAGATTCCCCTTGAAAGAAAAAGCCTTAACCACGAAAAAAGCACTTCAGGCATGTCATGAGAACCTGGTGTTTCATATTTTCTGGAATCCCATCTGACCCCAGCATTTACTGAAGTTTAAGCAACAATTGGTTGTTTTTTTAAAAAGCGTTCTGCTTCAGCCTGCTTCTTGTAACCCATAAACACAGTAACGGGGCAGGTGAATTACCCTGGCGCCAGAGCTGGATTGTCAGCACAGGAGGGATGCTCCAGCTGTCCCCTGGAGGCTCAGTCCTGGGCTGGCCCCCAGCAGGAGTGGAGAGACATTTCAGTGCTGTGCCTAAAATATCACCTTCAAAGAGGTGGAAACGGGGGACAGGAGCAGAGAGAACTCACTGCCCTTGAAGGGCTGTGCCCCTGGTGTGCTGTGACCATTAAAACCTCTCAGCACCAGCCCAGTGCAGAGTGCTCATGTGCTGGCATAAGCCATCCCCTTCGTGCTTCATTCATCTCACCTCCTTACTCTAAGGCAGCTTGCAAATTAACTTATTGTATAGATATGAAATCCCCTTATATTTTCTGGTCTAGTGGAAGGTCATGGGGGTTGGAAGATGATCTCTGAGGTCACTTCCAACTCAAACCATTCAAGGATTCTATTATTCTCTTTCCTGTGTGTTTGCGACGCAGACACAGTATCTTTCCTAAAGAAGAGAAATGCCACCTCTTGCCCACCTGAGAGCCTGCCAGAGAAGCCCCACCACCCTCTGCAGCCTGAGAGGAGGCACCAAAACTGTTGTTATTTACCAAATGTTGCCATTTACCCAAACAGCATGCAACGCTCCCTCGGCCAATGAGCCTCACCAACCAAAATAAACACAGTGTGAAGAATTAGCAGAATAAGCAAAGTTTGATTTAGCTTTGCTCTGGCAAGTTAATCTTGGGGCAGCATTCAATCCTGCCTTTCTAACAAGAAAACAGCATTTTCATCCCATTATTGCTACCGTTTCCCGTCTAGTTATAACCTAGCAATTGCACACTTCAATCTGTAGAACACTCTTAAAGTGAAATATTCGTACCAGTGAATTAATCACGGTCCACCAGGAACCCTAAACAGGCAATAGGATGCTCAGTTGGTCTGTGATGATGGCTTAGTTCAGCTCCCCAGTGAGACTGTCCAAGACAAACGCTGCTTTCTCACACTCCTGTTGCCCCCTACCCTCTGTGGCAGGATGGAGAGTAGAATATATATTTTCTGACTCCCAAATAAAGCCCTTGGACTGTGTTGCATTTGTCAGTGAACCCCAGGTCAGGCAGCCTTACCAATCCTAGAAGATGCCCATGGAACAGCCCTTCAAGCACTGTGATGACGTCCCTGAAGGGTTGGCAGTCTTCAATTACACACTAAGTACATTTATTTTAGGAAATTACCTCAAGTTCAAATTAGTAAAAAAATTACCACAAACCCACAAAACACCCTAAGATTCCCCACCAAACAGACAGATGGAGTAAACTGTAGGTGAGATTTTTCAGAGTTCCTCAAATCATCTTACCTACACAGCTATGAATATACCTCTAATATGACTACTCTTCTAACAAAATCACCTTGTGTCACATAAAAGCAGCACAAAAAGCCATTTCTCACTTGATGCTATGCTGAGCTCCAGGAGAGCACTGAGCATGAGGAGATCCCCTTGGCCACTGAACCACAGAACCCCTTGAGTGAGGAAGAATCCATGAGGATCATTGAATCCAATGCCAGCCCTGCCCAGACCCCCCAACAATCCCACCCTGGGCATCCCTGGCAGTGCTGGCCAAAGGCTCCTGCAGCTCTGGCAGCCTCGGGGCCGTGCCCATTCCCTGGGCAGCCTGGGCAGGGCCAGCACCCTCTGGGGGAAGAGCCTTGCCCTAAAATTCAACCTAACCCTGCCCTGGCACAGCTTCATGGTGATCACTCAGGTCCTTTCATCGGTCACCAAAAGGAAGAGATCAGCGCCTGCCCCCTCTCCTGTCCCTCAGGAGGAAGTTGCAGAGCACAATGAGGTCTGTCATCATCACCATCATTGTCACCAGCATCAGTCTCAGTGGCCAGAGCTGCAGCAGCTGTCTCGAGCTCTCCATGCAGAACATCTTGTACCATCCACATTCTTTATCACGCCAATGACTTAGCCTTTTTGAGCTGGACACATTTTATCTTGTTCCCAGTGAAGAGCTGTCCTGGTGCCAGGCACGCATGGAAAACTTGCCCACACAGCTTTCAGCATCTCAGAAATTTTCATGTCCCTGTTTCCACAAAACATGCAAGACTGACCAAGTTCATATGTGCCTTTACACTGACATGCTGAAATTAATTATACTGAGGGATAGGAATGCAAAATAGCTGGAAAGCAGAAAAGTGATGAGTCTTTGCACAGATCTTAATTTAAACTCCAACAGTAGCTCAATGAATCCTGGAGAGAAACTTTCTCAGCTCTTCCCTCACACTGCGGCCTACTAAGCCTCCTACACCAAGTCATTTAATGCTTCTGTGCCCACATTTTGCATTTCTAACACACACAGAAAAAGGATAAGGAGTTCCTCAGTGCACCCAGGAGATCTATGGAAGAGCAGCACCCTAAATCTCAGGGGTCTCTGTGGTCAGGATGACCCCAAGATGTGTCACAGAGTCTCTTTTCCCAGCCCAGCGACTGAAGGAGGAGTCAGGATTCTTCTGCTTTTCAAGGTTATTTTCTGTTATCTATAATAACATTCTTTCCCTGACCTGCTGAGGTCCGTTCAGCAGGTCAGTCAGTGGCACACTCCCCACCTTCAGGCCGGTGTTGTCTTTTTTATACTAAAAACTACCTGTACTTTATTTACAATTATTTTCCAATACCTATCACCCATGTCAGACAGTGTGTTCCTACTCTAAACCAATCCAAAAGTGCCACCATTACCCAGAAGGTGGAGGCTAGGAAGAAGGAGAAAGAAGAACAAGGCATGCCCAAATTCTTCCTCTTGGGACCCCGAGTCCCCATTCTAAAACCCCCCCAAATTCTACTTTTCACCCTGTGACAAACTATCATTCTACTTAAAACTTTCATGGCTTGTAATTCCTCATTTAAGGTTGGTAATTTTTTCCATGGGTCAAGATCAAAGGCACAGGGGTCTTGGGCTCTGTGCCAAGGTCCCTGAGCCCCCTGGCAGGGCATTGGCCATCCAGGGCAGCCAGAGGGATGTCCTGGGTTCCAACACCTAACCAGCCGTATTGAAAGCTCTTCTCTCATCCCAACCTGCTGTTAGTTTTAGCTAGGGACCTTTGAGGGGAAATACCGGAAAATATTCCTTTAGAATAATTTGCTCTGTTTTGAAGAAAACGTCCTTGCAGAGGGTCATATAATTGCAAACACCTAACTCCCCAGGTAATGTCCAGCACTAGGTTGGACAGGTCTTGGAGTGACTGGGTCTAATGGAAGGTGTCCCTGCTTATGGCAGGGGTGGAACAGGATGAGCTCTAAGGTCCCTTCTAACCCAAACCATCCTGTGATTCCATAAACTCCTGCATCTCAAAAGTCATGAGCCTCAAACGCCCTGAAGCTGCTCCAGGAACACTGCTCTTGTTCCAGCCCTGCTCCACAGCATGCAGCACCCAAGAAAGGACCAACTGCTTACTGCTGCTGCTGCTGGAGGTAAAATTCAAAAGAAAACATGAGTGGGAAGAATATAGTGTGGAGATGAAGGAAAAAGCAAATAGCCCAACTGCCATAACAACTCAAGAGACTGGACAAGCATTCAATGCTTGCAAAGCTCTGGGAAATTGAGGAGAGGGACCTTTCACTGTCACAAAGCCACTCTTCAGATTGGGGTATCCCAGCTCCTAAATATTTAACAGAGCTATGTGTCTGGAGTTTGGAAATGTCTTCCTTGTGAACCTTTTTAAGTGCTGTAAGGAGCTGTCACTTGTGGTGCATTTCTAACACCACTTGACAACCTGTTAGAAAACACTCCAAGGCAAATGCTGCACTCCCAGACAGGATACATTCATCACAGTCTCCCATAATGGTTAGGAATTAAGCTGAAAGCATCCCTTTTGTAACAAAATAGTTCCTTTTTCTTGATTTTCCCTCCTGCAAAGCTTGACATTCTATAGCCCCGCTCAAAAGAATAACAGGAGCTTGTCAACTAAAACACACTAATAGTTCAAAATTGAACTACTCCCCATCCCTTGGACAGCAAGGCATGAAAGGGTAACATCAACATGAGTATGTGAGAAACAGATCTGGGCCATTTTCCAAGGAGATTATATGTTTGGGTTGATAAATATAATAACATTGACATAACAAACTCAGATTTCTGCAATGCATTTGCTTCACATTAAGAATTTTAATGAAACAGAAAATATCTGTTTACATTAAATAATTAAAAATTGGGTAAGCAATAAAAATACACATCCTTGAGGATTTTTCATGAGGTTTTGCAGGGCTGGGGTTTTATTCTAACAAAGTGATTTGAATTTTTACAAAGAACCGTGGAAAAAAAGCTCATCACTAGTAACAAACGCGAAATTTAGAAAGAATTAGGAGAATTCTGCAGCATGAAAGTGACAGGCCACCAAGAGGGACTGAGCTTCTTGAGCAGCTCCCAGTGCAGAGAGCCCCGTGCCCCTCAGCACAGACCCTGGCATTCAAGGACGGGCTGTGAGAACCAGTAAAGCGCTGGGCTCTGCTCTCCGTGCTGGGGAGCTCAGGCTGAACAGCTTCTCTGAGAGTGTCAGGCATGGCCAAATTCACTGAAGAAACTCTTACAAACCAAGGCACACACAGGAGGCTTCATCAGACAACCACAGAAGTACTTTGTAACTTGAAGTCTAGGAAACTCTTCTGTTACAGCCCCCCTCATGCTACAGGACACAGGACCTTGGCTAAGGCCCAAGATACTGACTCAAATGGTTGTTACCAACGCAAACAAGAAAGTTCAAATCTTGGCTAGACACTACCCCTGAAAACAAAGTCAGCAGTCCCAAATCCAAACAAATGTGAGTGATGCTCAGTCATAGGAGTCCCTGCAGCCTATCGTGACAAGAATTTGAAAACTGGATAAGAAAAGAAAACCCAACAAAAACAACCCATGTCTCGTACTTGCAGATTCCAAACTGGTGGGCACAGACACATTCCTTATGAGTTGGTGTGTTCAGCTTTGATCACAGCTGTTTTGTAATTTAAAATCTGTGGCCTACAGCAGTATGGATTTTACAATGTGATGGAAGAATTATTATATGGACTGTAGTTAACAAACAACATTTGACAGAGACTCTATGGAAACAACAATAATTAGGAAACACTACATTTTATTTTCTGAAAGATTTCAAGAACAGAATCACTGAATGACTTAGGTTGGAAGGGACCTTAAAGATCATCTTGTTCCCCCAGCCCCAGGCAGGGACACCTCCCACCAAGCCCTAGTGTCCAGCCTGGCCTTGGGCACTGCCAGGGATCCAGGGGCTGCTCTGGGCACCCTGTGCCAGGGCCTGCCCACCCTCACAGGGAACAATTCCTAATTCCCAATCTCCCACCCAGCCCTGCCCTCTGGCAGTGGGAGCCATTCCCTGTGTCTGTCCCTCCATCCTTGTCCCCAGTCCCTCTCCAGCTCTCCTGGAGCCCCTTCAGGCCCTGCCAGGGGCTCTGAGCTCTCCCTGGAGCTGCTCCTGTCCAGGTGAGCACCCCCAGCTCTGCCAGCCTGGCTCAGAGCAGAGGGATCCAGCCCTGGGAGCAGCTCCAGGCCTCCTCTGGGACTCTCCAGCAGCTCCACACCATTCTCCTGCAGAGGCCCCAGGGCTGGGTACAGTGCTCCAGGTCCCACCTGAGGGGGAGAATCATGCCCTTCAACAGCTGGTGACAGCCCAGGATCCAGATGGTTGAAGAATACTCAAAAGGCTTTCAAATGGGAAAGCTAAGTTATGGGAAAGAACTGCCTGGTAGCTTGAGCTTCACGCTCCAATTTCATGGAGTAGTGCAAGAAGATAGTGTTTGCAGAGACTATTTGCCAAAAAGGCTTGCTGTATGTTTAATCACATATTGTTTCCTACATTCATAAAACCCAATACAAGTTAGAAAAGCAGACAGAACCCTTCTGCTCTGTTCTCTCTCTCTCTTTTCAGCTGACAGAAAAAAGCAAAAGCTGACTTTATCAACTCCCTTAAGTGGGGATCTATAGAGATGACACTGCTCTTGGCTACCTTGACGTGCACCTACACAAAGCAAACAAAAAATCCTTTTCATTTGGCTGTTTGACTTCAGGCACACCAACAAGGTACTATGGAACTGAAGAACCCACCCCCAGAGAGACAGACCAACAGAAGGATTTGCCCTTTATCAATTTAGGTAAATAAAAGGACTAAAATCTCTTCCAACAAGACATCTGAAGAAAAGAACAGTAGTGCATACACATATCATATTAACTGGAATGAACAGTACTTCATTTGATTGCTTAGATTTGTTTTTTTAAAGAAAATTGTATTGCCAGCAAAATGTAGGATTGAAGAACCATTGGGTTCAATGCACCTTAAAATGGTTCAATCCATTAATCCATAAATAGCATTACTGGTATACACTTTCGCCAAGAAGTTTTTAAAAATAACTTTTTTTCTCTGAAGATCGATCTCCTTGCTCAGTAAAACTTTAAAAAAAAAAATACAGCATCATGAAAAACATGACTAGAAGTTTGGAGAAACTACCTAGGAACTATGCAAAGCTTCCATGTGACTTTAAAAGACTCTGTGATTATTTTTTTAACTTTACAAAATTCAGGTGCTTCATCTCTCCTTAGAGGATAAAGGCTTTTCTATTAATAAAGACCAATCAATATGGCCATTTATGTTTGCAAAGACTGGTATCTCTGAGGTCCCTGTGATTGCATAGGATAAAAGCTTTTTCCACCTGCGAAACAACAGCCTTATTAATACTGAAAGAAAAAGCAATTGGAGTAAGACTTTTTTAATTACCAGTAGTAATGGACACCCACTGTATGGAACTTAAATCCCAGGACTGTGTTTCCCACAGTCCCCACGATAAGTGACAGGTGAGTACATGAAAGGGCCTCATCAGTCAACAAGTCATTGTGCAGTCTTGGGGAAAATGGAACGTGTACAGAAAAACGAAAGCATCGATGTCTGCAGCGTTGTCTGAAAAAATGCAAGCAGTGCATTAACCATGTATCACCAGTACCTGCCCCACCCTGGGAAAAGGAAAGGTTGTAGGATAGGACCTTGCAGGAAACATATCCTTTTTGAATATTGCAGAGGAAATGCAGTCACGACACCATGATAAATAGCACAAGGCATGAAAATGCCTTAAAAGCTTACATAAGAGGGCAGGGCTGTCATTAAAACTCAGTGGCACATTAAAACCCAAGGCCACACACCTGCTTGCCATAGACTGTACCCAAGTAGGAGGCACACAGCAGTTTATGAGTCCACCTGAAAGTCCAGCTGAAGTCTGGAACAGCAGTTTCTGCTTTTCTCAACAGCTCATGCTGATGTGTAGCTGGGGAGAGGTACTGAAAAAGTTCAGAAAGCACAGTTTAAACAAAAGGGGTTTGTTTGTTTTTTACATCACTGTGCAATTTGGCAACTCTCTATCCTCATGTGCACACACTATCAATGGGCTTCATTCCCTGAAAGCTGCCAGGGATTTCTGGGCCCTCATACTCCTTTGCAAACAAATGCTTTATTACAGACAAAGCTGTGCACTGCTCTAGTGTTCCTGTCACAGCCACACCAGGATCACAAAGGGTTCCACAGATGCTGATTCTGCCAGGTCACAGCTCTGCAGGAGGAGAGAGATGCAGTGAGAAATGCACCCCCAGAGAGGCAGAGATGCCAGCCTGAGCCCCCTGTGAGCGCCATCACCCAGAGCAGGCTGCACTGCCCGTGCACGTACAATAAATGAACGTGCCACACCTCAGAGCTGGGCTCAGCACAGCCTGCCCACTCGGCTCAGATCCCTGCCAGCCACGCAGGGAGCCCTTCATTTCCTGCACAAAATGTACAGGCTCATCAAGAGGAGATGCCCATGGAAATCTGGCCATTTGACAGCTCTACTAGCCGCACAAGAAATATACAGGAGCCCCGTTTTCTCCTCCTGGTGCTTACCATACCTCCAAGCTCTTGATTCCACAAACCACTACCCTGTCAGCAAGCCAGGCAGCACCAGATTGGACATATGACACTTCTCTGACTAAACACCATCTGCTTCGTGTGCCAAAGAACAATTCCACTCACAGCCAGCCAGCACCACTCTCCAGAAGAGCACCAGTGGAAGTGATACATGTCATTATTAAATAATACTGCTCATGTTCTACTAACAGAAGCACAAGGACCCATTTTTGGTTATGAAAACACTGACAAGGTCCACTGGTTTAATTTTATCCTAAAATGGGAGCATATGGAAAATGGTGCCCTAGGGAATAAAGCTATTCTCCTCAACAGATGTTCTTGCCAAAGGAAACATTTGGAAGGAAAGCAGGTGTGATTGATGAGATGGTTCACAACTGTAAACTTGGCCACAACAGCAACACCATTTCCATTTCATTTCGGGCTATAGCAAGAAGAAAGAAAAGCAATTATATTACCATAACAGAAAGGGAGGAGGGCAAATACACACTCATACTGTGTCCTTATAGAAACCATACTGTATGTTAAAATAATGCCTAGCAAAAACAGTAATAATGTAATAGTCTTTCCAATAAAGTGTTATGATTTCACAAAAAAACCCCTTCAACATAACGATAATACAGTAACGAATTTAGAGCTGATTTACCACTACAACAAATCAGATTAGTTCCTCTTTTGTTATTACTGTCTCTCTTTAGCAACCTTAAGTTAATAACCAACAATTTCTTCAAGTCTTTTTACTTGGCTGCTTCACTAAATACACACTGAGCCAGGAACAGACCTAGTCTCAAGATACGAAGTTTTGTGAAAAAGCAGGCACTAACCTCAGTGTTTTAGCGCCAGCCAAAAATGACACATTAACATTTCACTGCTTTTGAGATTTAAGTGCTGCATTTTTCCTCTGTGACAACCAAGCCCCACCATATAAGCTGTGACAGTACTGGCACTCGCTTGACACTTTCAGATTATGCTGAGTAGAAGGCAGCAAGACACTTGATACAGCATCCTTGGGAAGACTGAATTCTTACAAACAGCGACCTTAGCAAATGCTCCCAGACACAGCATTTCTAGAAGATATCAAGATAAGGCTCCTTCATTCTGCAGGATTCTGTATGATGTCCAGGAACCCTTGCAAATTAAATCATAGAAACACTGGTTGAAAACCTTTTTTCAACCCTGTCATTAAGGAAAAAGGAAAAAGAATCACCACTAGTAGGCTATTTAAAACAAGATCAGAAAGACAGCAGGAAACACCAACATCTACTGGGAACACCCTGCCATCACTTCCCCAGTTGTAACAATGAAGGCTGATAAATGAAGGATGACAATATTAGTTCACATGTGAGCCCATCACTGTGGGCTGGAATCCCAGAGGAATGGCAGGACCCCAAGAGCCAGGGCCAGGCTCCGATGCTGCTCTCCTGGCTCTGAGGCTCCGTGACCATCCCTGCACGCTGAGCCAGTCACACACTCTTACTGTGTAGAGCAACATTGTGCTTAAAACCACTCCAATCCTCCAGTGCTGGAAAAACCACTATCAACCAGGCCACATCAGTTTATCTCTGCTCTTAAGTTCAAGGCATGGGACACTTGGGTGATTTTTCTGATTCTGAGCCTCCAGCCATCACCAAGAACTCAAACAAAAATCAAACCTATAAACAAAAGTGTAAATGTACAACCTTAGAGGCACCAAGGCTCATCAGCAGAAAAAGAGCCTTTTGCCCTGTTTCTTTTTTAATAGGAAGCACTCTCTGGAAAACAGAAATCTGTGTGTTTACCAATATATTCAAAACTCAAGGATTCCTGCAGGAGAAAACCTGACATAACTTGAGGATAATACAGCTCTTTAAAAACAAAAAGGCAAAACCTCACAATTCAGAAGCAATGTGAGCACTTAAAAATATATTTACAAATAAAATGTGTGGGGGGTGTGTTAATATTTCTCTTTCTGAAGTTTCCACCTTCACTACTTACAAGGTGTTGGATGAAACCTAAAAATGTTGACAATATGTTCCTGAAACCAGTATCTCAAGATCTTAGAAGAAGGAGCTTCTTCTTGTGGAAGCCTCTCTCATGAGAGCAACCAAAGTCAAGTGCAGGACATGCCAGATAATCAATCTTGCTTATAAATTTAGCAACCTTCATATTTATACAATTACAATTCTTGTCATGTCACTGCTAAAGCAAAGCTGTGCTAAACCTTTACTCCTCCTCGTTTAGTTTGCTCAAAGCCAGTCCTTCCCAAGCCAAGTTCATCCTCTAGCCTTCACAGCTCTCTTTCTTACAGTGCCTTTGGCCTTCTGCAGAGTTATTACAGACTCTTGGCTTGCCAGGCTAACTGAGCTGAGGTCCAGCCTTGCTTTAGGAGCAAGGTTCTCCTTTCTCACTCACTCTGGTGGCCCTTTGTGATATGTTCTTCCATTTTAAAGACAACTGTCAGGGCACTCCCTGCCCCCAGACAAGTCTCTGCTGCTCGCGGGTGTTTGATTCCTCTGCAGCAGAGCAGGGATGATTTTTGTTGACCGGCTTCTGCAGAGCCCAAAGGACAACCTGCCCATGAGAAGCCAGCCGGGCAGAAAGCCCTGGCGTGCCCAACAAGGCACACACGGTGCACTCATCTGAAGACCTTGATTAACTCTTTCCTGAGCTGCATTTTCCCTCTGCTGTGTCCAAACAGCAGTGAACACTACGCAAACATTGCAGACCAAGCAGAGCAATCAGTGTCTGTCACAGTCCCATTCCCTTTGCCCTGTGTGTTGGTGTGGAATGCCAAGCTCACTGCTCGCCACCGCTCACGGTTCCACTGCAGACAACAGCTCCTGTTGTTCCTCGTGCCCACGTTGTGTAACTGTGCCTCTGCACGTGGACAGAGCTCTCCACGACCAGCCTGCACTGCACTGCCCCAAGTGCACTCACAGCACTTCTGAGAGGAAGGAACACTAGGAACTCTCTCCTATGAATCATTCTCTTCCTCAATAGCACAGGCAATCAAGGGACAGCCTGTGCAAGAACAACTTGTGCATGGGAAGAAAAGGCCCTGATGGCAGACTGACCTGCAGCCCTGCTTGACAACAGGCTCTGTTACAATTCCCTGTTTCCAAACAGCTCAAGTTATTCATGCAACAAGTTATGCAGGTAACAAGCCTGGCAACAAATGAGATAGGACAAGAGGAGATGGCCTAAGGTTGCACTAAGAGAGGGTCAGGTTGAATATTAGGAAAAGCTCTTCACAGAAATTGCTGCTCAGGCCCAGCACAGTGGTGGAGCCACCATCCCTAGAAGTATACAAAAAATGCATGGATTTGGCACTTTGGGACATGGTCTACTGGTGCACAAGGTGGTGCTGGGGATGGTTGAATTTGATGGCTTTAAGAGATCTTTTCCAACTCTAATGTGTCCATGATTCTGTTTGCCCATGCCAGTTAACAGAATGTTTCTGGTTTTTCAGTATGATTCTGTTGGCCCACAGCAGTTAACAGGAGGGCAGTGCCCACAGGGCCCCCAGGAGCCCCACGGCCATCACCACCACCCACTGATCCCATCACAGTTTATCTCCCATCCCCAAAATACCCACACTGGTCTTGCTAAAGAGATCTCACAGCAGGGAGCCTCACTAATCCTCGCCTTCCTGCTCCGGCCCATGACCCCTGCCTGGCCAGAGCTGCTGCCCCACAGACACAGCTCGGTGCCATGGGGATGCCCCAGCCCACCAGGCAGAACGGGGAGATGCAGACACCACACAGGGAGACACATCTGCAGCCATCTCTGTGTAAGTTTCATTTCTGATGACGAAAAAAGATATCTGAATACATTCCTCAGAAGACAGCTTCAATTTCTCAGCAGCAGCTGAGAACTACTATCTGTCACAGAAGAATCTGCTTGATGTTTTTTTTCATATTTTCAACTTCAGACAGAAGATCTTTCATTAACTGCAGAGTATTATATGGCACAACTAAGTCTTACAGTGCACCTAGCATTCATTATACTAAAAGCTTGATTTGACATGCAATCGTTTATTTAAATTGTTATGTAAAGTGAAGAAAAAATTTCCTTACTCAATTTAATTTGCAGGCTCTTGAGAAAGAAATTCAGGAATACTTCAACCTAAAAAACTATGCAAAACAGATGGAGAGAATATAAACAATCTCTTCCAAAAAAATAGGTGTGCACTTGAATCCAGAACAAAAAACCACCTCTTAAGTAACTTAGCAGAGCTTAACTAACTTAAAATAGGACTTTGAAGAAATTAAAGGGATAGGTCTGTTCAGAATAAATAAATGTTTTTTGTGCCATTAGTAATTGGAATCCTTACAATAGGGATATCCATTGCAAAGAACAATTACCTGGAAATAAAGAGATGAAGCACAATGAGTTATCCCATAAAGCCCAGACAGCTTCTCGTTATTTATTAAAAACTTAGAGAACAAAACTACATTTAAAGGAAGCCACCACAGGCCCATACAGGTTAGTTTAGAGGACGTCCCATTAAACTGAGAGGAAGATATAACTAATAATTTTCATATTGTGGCTTTTATATGTTGGCTGCTGTTCCAAGGACAGATTAAATACCACAGCTGCTTGGTTGGATAGCAAATTAAAAGCTCTGTGATGACCCTTTATTCCCAATGGGACATTTTTAGTCAGTTTTTCTTTTTTAAAAAAACCTATTAACTAACACAGTAGGTTCTCCAGAACATTACCCTGAATAAAAATAGTTTCAAATGACACAGGAGAAAATAGGATAGGAAACAAATATGTCAACAGAGGTTTGGGCTATGATTCAATTGACAAACCTCCCAGATGTGCACCCTGTGGGTAAGAAAGGGGAATCCTTGGTCTTGCTATGACACACCTAGAGCCCTACGAGCACCAAGTACCAAGAACATGCACCACAATATTAAGACATTTCACATGAAAATAAGATTTTGCAACTTAATAAACATATACAACGAATTTCTTCTACAAATCGTGTGGGCTTGGCCTGGAATAGGATTCAGTATTTCCCATTTTCCACTATGCAGGTGATAAAGGTAAAAGACCAGCCCCAATCCACAGCTTCTGAAAGGAACCAGGAAATACAAGGTGAAAAATAAACACTCCTAACATTAAAAGGATAAACGTCCTACTTAACATGAAAAGGAAAAAACTGAACTATGCCAGGGTAGTTTCTATTTGTGTTTAATTCCCATTACCTCTCCTAGAGTGGGAGGAACTCAAGTGAGAGTCAGGGAGGTTTCTCCCCTGAAAATTGAGACAAGGCTGGTTGAAGAGATTTTTCTTATCACATCCCTTTCTTACTAGACAATTCTATAGGACAAAACCACATTAATTCCCCCTGTAATAACATACACGTGAAAAACATGTTATTAAAAGAACCTTGCAGGCACTGCCCCCCAGCACGCGCTCCCAACACACAGCACAGGCCACAGCACTCCTGCCCACTCCCCCTTAACTATAAATCCAGAAAAATTCTCCTTGCCCTTTCCACTGTTTCAATTACCCTGATTACAGAAATAATCCGTGAGATTTCTCTGCTGTGTGTGAAGAACTAGAGCAGTGTTCAGCCTCCCTGGGTACTCAGCAGCAGCATCACACTATGCAGAGCCTTTCATCTGGGAAAAAGCTTGGTGAGAGCTTTAGATGAGAAAGTTCTCAGAGACCACACAGTTTGTGTTGGCACACTCAAAACAAACAGAATATGATCTACTGCAAAGAGCATCTTTTACCAGAACATGTTTTTTTAGTCTGCAAGGGTAAAATTCAAGTAGAGTACTTTAAAATAATTTCTGTGACATCAGTAAGCTGGGACCCCTTTATAATAGGGATACTCATTTGGTATCCCTATTTTAGTCTACAAGATTAGAAATACACTAAATACTCCAGTTCTTGTAGATTATGTTTGTCCACAAGATTAAAAATGTACAAATTGGAGCTCTAAGAGGTTCTAAGTAGCTGCAGTTAAATTCTAGATCTCTTAGAAGAGGGTGCTCAGAGGGATTCAGCAAAGGGCTTTTTTCAGCAGGAGGCTGGATTAGTCTTGCCATCAGATCCAGCTGATTTTCATGAAAGTCACTGGTTTCAATATCACAAAAGTGATAACAATAAAACATCAAGATCTAGACATGGATTGCCATCCCATACAAAAGTCCAGACATTTTCAAGATGGGAAAAAAAAACTTGTGAGTCATGAAGTGATTCACTTAAAATATTTTAAAGTTTTGTTTTCAGAAGCTTTCAAAATTAGAACGGTCATGAAAAATTTATTGACTGCAATGAAACAAATTTTAGCACAGCCTTCACTGGAGCTGCAATTCCATTTAAAACACCAAATTTCTTAACTTTCTAGCACCTTAAGAGTATGACAGTGAATGTTAGCATTGTCTCACACACAGCACTCAAAGGAGAGCTGATTTATCAGTTGCAGAATAAAGACACTTCCAGATGTTTGTAAAAGCCTTAGACAGAACTGCCTAACCAGTTCACAGTCCACCTAAATGACTCCAGGCACTCCTAAAAGAAAGCACCTGAGAACTCACAAGCTAAAGAAGATTTGGGTTTTTTTAAATCATTCAACCTACCAGAAGCACATTACTATTCCATTATGAATGCCATGCACTGCAGTTAACTTTCAAAGCCCATATGCTTCAAAATACCTTTTAACAAAGAATAATCCTCATTGCCATAATCTCATTTACAAGTTCTTAAATTTAGGAGGACACTGACAAATTTAGATTCTTGTATTTATGTCACCTGTTCAAATGCTTCATTATGGAAATTATTCCACACGTCTGTGTGGTCTTTTGAAGTAATGTCCACATACTTGTTAGGGACAAGCCTTAAGCAAAGCCCAAGAACACAAAGGGCAAATGCTTGCCATGAGCATGGAAGAAAACAGCAATTCAACAGTGACACCAAAGCAACCTAAATCAAGTCAAATCACTCCACAGCCATCTTTTTAGGGGTTGCACTTCCACTTGCAGGGCTGTTCCCAGATTTATCCCACATCAGCTATTAAACAAGGTGTAACACTAAAAAATGAAGCCAGAGAGCAGCTGCAATGTTCCTTAAATCAGCTTCATACAGAAAGGCAGAATTACCAGACTATTGTCTGAAATCAAAGGAAGCATTTGAGTCTGTATTTTCACCTCCCTATCTAAGCCTAAGGAGAAGTTAAGCCCCAGAACCACCAACTATATCTATATTATAAAAATACAGGTATTTGCAAACACGCTGATTTTGCACTGAGATTTCCCCTGCAGGGATCACAGCCCCGGTCCAGGCTTACACACTGCTGCAAACTCTACTCTGCTACAGTGGGGCTTTTCATGCCTCCCACCAGCTAAAAACAATTGTGTGCTCACTTTGATCATGCCAGATTCTCCAGACCTGCCACCACTCTAGCACGACTAGTGCATGCAGTTTTTTAAAGCAGGTAAATTTACATGGGAATTTTGGGCAACCTAAGAATAAAAGCTTCTGCTCTGAGACTGTTACCACATTTCAAAATATGTCACATCCTTAAAGAACAGACTAGACAGAATGCTTATTGAAACATGTATTAAACCCTGCCTCAGGGGGGTTAAAACTTGGGTACAGGAGCACCTTAGAAACAGTGTTTCTTTTTTAACAATTTTTTTTTAAGTGAACATCTAAAAACAGGTGAACAGGCTTGCATGACTAATTATTCATCTGTCTTACACCTCTAAGACTAATTAACATTCCAACGTACGTAAGATCTTCCAGTTAAACCAGTCCATCCATTTTTTTCAGTCATACAATTAAGCACTTTGCTGTGTCACAGATGATAGATTAGTGAAGGATCCTCCAAGAGAAATACATACAAAACTACTGGGAGTTTGTTATCCTGCATCAACTTAAACTCATGAAGAGCAAGAATTATTTTATGGGACAAATTGTTCTCTGTGAGGGTGGGCAGGCCCTGGCACAGGGTGCCCAGAGCAGCTGTGGCTGCCCTGGATCCCTGGCAGTGCCCAAGGCCAGGCTGGACACTGGGGCTGGAGCAGCCTGGGACAGGGGAAGGTGTCCCTGCCATGGCACGGGTGGCACTGGGTGGGATTTAAGCTGCTTCTAAAACACCACTGTGTGATTGTAAGAGTAAAAAAAGTCACCCATTCTTGTTATTTCTAGTGGTTGTCAAAAATACAAGGTTTAAAAGGCTGATTTTCAGCCTTTGCTTCTTAAGAAAAATACGTTCCACAATACATTTAGTGAGTCAATCATGGCAGCAACACATGGAAACAAAGCACTTCTCAATTCTTTGTAAACTTGATAGAGCACTATCAGAAATAACCAAAGTGTTGAAGCAGCCACACGGGGAGTTCACATCCTATTAGGCACCAAGGTCTCCACTCCACTGCCAGAGAATTTCATTAGCTACCCTGCTGTCAGAAATCCATTAGGAAGCACACCCTATACATCTTTCCAGGCACAAAGGTGACAATTCAGAAAACACTACATTGTTATCTCTTTTTGCACTCAAAAATTAGCTTTGTGGAAACGTTTTAATGACTTTTTTCTTTCTCTAACAGAAATCATAAATTAAAACTTCCATTCTAAAACTCAGAGATACTGCAAACAGGATAAAGCCTACAAAAATGCACAACATATAAGCTTTATGGAAGCTTGTTTTTAAAAAAAGCACTTCCAGCACACGGACTGTACTTGCAGGAGCAGAACTGCAGTACCAAAGTAACAACAAGGCAGGCAGAAAGATAACTATCAGTCTCTGCTAAGAATCAGAAACAATTATTGCACAAGACATCATAAATTGCCTTTGTATCTTGTCTCACTAGGTGTCACCCTATTTTCCTTTGTTTCTCAGCAAATTCTGATTTCTCTCCCAGGTTCATGAGGATGTTCAGAGACACCAGATGCTGACCCAGCTGTCACTGACTGATACTCCTGAGGCTGCACAAAGCAGTGCCCAAGGAAACACTCTGCACAACTGGGAGGCTCTCAGGTGAAATGGCATCTCATCGGATTAATAATGTGAGATAATTTATGCAATTGTAAAGATGACCCTCTAAAGAAAAACAAGGAATGTGAAAAAAGGATAAGGGTATATACCCTGTGGCAGTGTACAAGGTGCAGAACTGTGTCCTTTGAACTTTTAGAGGGCAGAAGACAGGAAAGAGAAGGAATGAGAAGGAAAAAAAGTCATTTAAACTGCTTATTAAAAGCCTACTGGAAAGCTTTTGTGAGGTAGCATTCATTTTACCAATAAAGCCTTCCTAACAAGGCAGTTGAGGGTGACGAGGCACTGACACAGATTGCTCGGAGAAGCGGTGGATGCCCCATCCGTGGACACTCTCAAGGCCAGGTTGGATGGAGCTTGGGACAATTTGGTGTAGTGCAAATTATCCAAGCCCATGGCAGGGGACTGAAATGAGATGTCTTTAAGTTCCTTTATAACCCAAACCCTTCTGTGATTCTAAAAGATGTCAAAGGCAGGCAGGAAGGGGCTGACAAACACCCTGTGACCATTCCCTAACCCGTAACAAAGCCAGACAGCATCAGTCACACCTATCACACCCAAAGTCACACCTATCACACCCAAAACAGCAACACTGGATTTCATTTTCAGGAGCCAAGTCTGTAAAGTGTGTATTTTTTGTGGTGTCCTGCTTGGACAAAGCCACCTGCCCCAGGCACAGACCTTCCCGTTCCAGGAGATTCCCCCCCAGTATGGCTACAAGCCCAGCAGTGCTAGCTAGAAATGGGGTTGTTATTCAGCAACATCACAAATAAAAGGAAGAAAAAGTCTGGATAGTATTTGTATGGCTAAAATCAAATCCCTCCTTGTGGCAGTTACTTTTGAATATCCAGGCTTCATTATACCAAGCGTCTCATTTCACACTGAAAAGCCCCAAAACACAGCCATGCAGCAAACATTCTTTGAAGCCCACAAGTGCATAAGCCTGAGCTTGTTATCTCCTTCCCTCAAACAGAAAACATGGTTTATATATACTAAAAAAAGTACATCCGCACTTCAGTAAATGAAGCTGTACTTAAAGTTTTAGTGTTACTTAGAGAAAGAATTGCTCTAATAGTTTTGTAGCTTTACTGGTTACAAACTTGTCATTATAGATTCATCCAAGTGAACAGATACACATTTTAATCACACACTTTTTAATCACTAACTGTTTCTTGTGGTCAGGGACGTCAGCCTCTCATCAAAGCCTTCCATGATAGCAGCCTCTGTGGGGATGTTGTGTACCTACTGCATGGCAGGAGAACGGCTTCTGGCAGAGTACTCATGAGTGAGGACAGAAATTCAAGCTGTCAAGTCCTAAACATAAAAATTATCATTTATTCCAGCAAGTTAAAAAGACATTTCACTTCCCTCTCCTAACCAGCAACTTGCTTCAAGTTTCTACTTTCTGTACTTTGAAAAGAAGGCTTAATCCTCTTGCTCAGAGAGGGATTCAGAGCTGTCTATAGCCTAGAGGAAGCCACAGCCTGCCTCCACAGCAGTATCTGGTATCACATGGGAAACTATCCAGTCAGCTTAATTTAACATGAGACTGTAAAAATAAGGCATAAAACTGCCCTGGGTCCAAATGAACTCTGCTGCTGTCAGGCACCTGGGGCTCTGACAGCCAGTCCTCAGCTGCCAGCACACCGAGGGCTCTGTGCCGTGCCTCAGGGCAAGGTGCCTGCAACAGCTCCAGCCTCCAGCACGAGCCCCAAATGGCTCCAGCCTCGAAATGTGTGTGCCCCCCATGTGTGAGCACAGCTGGGACCCAGAAATTAACCCAAACTGCACACCCATCACACGGGGACAGAGCTGAGCGATGGCACCCACTCTCCCCTGGCGTGACACCTGGAAGAGGTACTGCCCATCTCCCCTCCCACAGTGGCCAAACTTAGACTGAACAACTTACACCACATGGGGAGATTCATTCCCAGCTCCCCTCACATGTGCAAGGCTCATTGAAGCCTTTACCAAACCACCTTAAACTACTACCCTGGCAGCTAAGGACAGAGCGAGGGGCACAGCTCCTGTAATTCCATGCTCTGAAAACAGAGGATTCTGCCATTCTTAGCAATATATGTGTCATAACTGAGATAAAAGCAAGCCCATTTCATTAGTGTAACACTCACTTTATTATCTACAACTCTCCAAACACACACTGATATGAAAGAGAAACAAAACAAGTTCAGATGCAAACAACCATGCCTGTTTTCCTTAATTAATCAGCAAAGCCTGGAACCAAACAAGCCTATTTTGATAATATCTGGGTCTTGTAAAACTGATTCCAGGGTTTTAGCAGAGCAGTGCACAGGCCAGCAGCAAAGAGCTACATCCACTGGAAATGTTGTGATTCCCCCCCACGTTCCAAAGCACCCTGTTTGAACAGCAGGATTGATTCTGCTCAGCCAAGCACCACGGCTGCACCAGCTCTGGCCACACAATGGGGCACCTGAAACGCTCCTCTAACTGAAGCAGCCCAGCACCAGGAAAGGCAACATGAAAAAGCTGCTTATTTTATGAAAATCTGGAATAAACACCACAACTTTAATCCTTTGAGCACGCACTAGTGAGAGAAGGGAACATCCATTTCAGAAGCAGACAGAGGCAGGGCCTGGTCCAGACAGTATTTGTGTGGCTAAAATCAAATCCTGCCTCTGCAAAATCAATACTCGGTTCTCAATACATGAGGTGACCAACTGTCATCTGTTCTTTTTAATAAAGCCTTATTTTACAGAATATAGAACAAATTTTATCATTCAGCTAAAGAAAAAACCCTTTCTCCATCTGTTTAGCCTGACTGGGTTTTAGGCAGTTTAAGCACGTGAAATGCACTGACACTGCCTTTGGACAGGCCCTGTTAATTCAGGAATACAAAATATAACATTACCATGCTCAGTTCTGAACCAGTTTAGAGGCTTGTGCTTTGCAAAAAAGTTAATGGAAAATACTTGACAGTTCCCCAAAACAACACAAACACCTAAATAAACAAAAACATTCTCAAACAAACAATAAGGCAGCCATCATCCATATAGGTTTACATTCAAATTCTCTGAATTTTGAGAAAACAAAAGGCCTTTAAAATAGAGAGAGATTAACTATATCAGGACTTCCAGAATCTGAAAAAGATATTCATTAATAGCTTTGGCAGCTAGCTACTGTACAGCCTCCTCTCACACAAAAGCATTACAAAACAGGACTGGTGTGTAACAAAACAAAATGCTCATTTCCTTTTAGGTTTTCATTTTTTTTACAAAAAATATTAATTGAAACAATATCTAAAACTCAAATTAACTTTAGTAGGTGGTGCTGAGATACATCACAGGATCAAATACCATACTAAGAACATTTAATTTTCCTTTAAGAAGGTCAAGAATGAAGATCAGATTGAATTCACATAACATGACAAACTTAGAATTCCCCACAGTGTTAACCATGCCTTCTCCCTTCAGTTTTCATGAATAAGCAGTTTATAGTCCACTGCAGCAAACTGAAGAGCGGATGGTGTTAGGTCTTCAGTTACTCCTTCCTTGCAGTTTGAACAAGATGGACATTCCCAGAACATGGTCTTTCATTCTGCCCATTATTCCCATTGCACATTTAAGCACTGTATCATACAGCCATATTACTCTACTAACACTATACAGTAAAATCAGTTTCCAGCAGGTGTAATGTTTTTAAAAAAGCATTTTGGGGATTATGATGAACTGAAAGCACAGGTAAAAACATTCAAGACCAAGATGGAGCATCTCTCATAAAATACAATTCAAGATGAGTACAGGTATGAGTTTACTTATATTTCTTTAAGGGATTGCAGAGAGACATCACCACCCCCTCCACTACCTGAACATCATGGAAGAGTCACTCCAGAAAGTTTTCAGTGCACATTTTTTACCATCTGACTGAAACTCAGTTAAGGTTCACCAATTGTTACAGACAATCAGCTGGGAAATAAGATGCTTCCTAAGGCTTAGAGGTGTTCAGCGACATGCCTCAACTTGTATTCACAACACAGGTGATGGCATGGGACAGGGGAGAACAAGCAGGACTTGTGATCCACCCCATGTCCCAAACCCCCAGTGTCTTTTACAGAACACGGCCATTTGCATGTGAAAAGAATCTCTCAGAAGCTATGTAGCTAACTCTGAATGGACAAAATTCCTAACAATCACACTGTTTGGGATAAGCATAATGCCAGAATGAGATATGGACCTGACTCCTTTGGAGGACGATGAAATTTTAATCAGGGATAAAGGAAGTTGCTTATGGTTTGAAGATCAGTACATTCCAGAGCAAGGGACCAGTGACACATAAAAGCGGCTCTATTTTGTGGTTTACATAGAAACTGGGCTTAGAAGAATGTACAAGCACCCTTGTAGTGGTGCAGAGTGCAGGCAGAAGCAGCTGCAGCAGTGCTGGAGAAGGTGGCTGTGACCCTCCTGCAGATGGCTGGCCTCTGCTCCCCAGGAGGCAGGAGGGCAGCACAGTCAGGGACCTGCTCCCTCCTTTCAGAGCCACACAGCAAGAGCAAGGTACTGGACTGAAAGGTGTTTCCACTTGACTTATCAACACCACAAAGAAAATCCTCTGCCCTCCTTAGCCAGCCTCGGTTTCAGCACCCGTACTGTCTATAAGTGTCACTTGAAGGAAAAGATACATTCCCAAACATAACTTCATATATATATACACACATATAAATGAAGCAAACCAGTTCTGCTTCCAGGTGACCCTTCTGGACATTCTCCAGCTGCTCTCTGCAAGCCCCTCCTGCTGCAGCGCAACCAAGACGTCTCTTCCAGCAGGAGTGCCAAGTGTCACACATCTTGTGTGACACACCTTTGGCTGCCCTTGCCTGGCACCTACGGCCTGCCCAGGCATCACGCATCAACACTCAGCTCATATTTATGTCTTCTGGCCAGCAGACCCAATCCAGAGCTTAATGCACACACAGGAAGGTGTCCTGCTGCTGGCCGTCACCAGCCACATCGTGGCAAATCCAAAACCAAACTTCTCCATTCTCACTGAACTCGCGTGCACCGCTGCAGTGGGCTCCTGAGGCAGGAGCCTCCCTCCCCAGCAATGCCTTCACTCCCAACCCTTACAGCGAGTCTCCTACCTTCCAGGAGACACTCTTTCAAACCTCTGCAGCATCTCTAATCACTGAGACTACCAAAATGCATTAACTCCAGCAGCCAGCATCTTTTAGCACATCACCACCATTGCCTCCGAACTCTTAACCTCTGTTACACCCCAGCCATAAAACATCACCAGTGAAAATTCGTGTCACTCATGTCAGACTGCAGATCAATTGCAAGGATCACCACAGTGACAGCTTGCAACATCAACTTTTTGCACCCCCCATCAGCTGTGGATATGAGATGACCAAAGGGACCAGAAATATCCTTTACACCCGGCTCTGATTTGAAGTAGTTTCTTCTTATGGCAGCTGGACCCACACATTTAGCATGAAGAATTTCACCAGAATTAAGGGCACTCAACCAACCTTGAGGCACAATGTGCTCAAAGCAAAAGAAAGGAGTCTTGTGTGATTCACGAGCAGAATGTGAAGCCTGACCCAGCTCTATTTCATTTACTGAATTTGAGAAGCAGTCTATTAATAGTTCACTACCATATCCCTGCCCTGCTTCTCCATGCCAGGGCAACAGCTCGGGTAGCAAACACCAGTGATACAGGCACACATTTTCATACTGACACTGTAGAACACAGCTAATCCCGATTGTTTCAATTTAAACAGAAGTCATATTCATAAGAATTAACTGGAAACAGACAAAATTGGTCTTGAACTTCACTTAGTGTGAGCAGACAGCAATACCAGACTCAAGCTTTCAGGCATAGTCTCAGTCTCTTTTCTTCTCTCAGATTTTCTAAATTATTCTGTGCATTTACACTACAAAGTCTATCTGGCCAATAAATTACCAGTATAGATAGTAACCTGCCACTATTTCGACATCAGATGAAAGCTGCCAGCCAGCAAGGACACTAACAAAAGCCAAACTACCACACTACTTGAAATCCTGGAGTTACTACCCTTTTCAGGAAAAAAAAACCGGGAATTTTGATACAGGGACATAAGACTGTGATGATCACCAGGCATCTCACAACTTCCTGTGACAGCAGGATAAGACAGCCCAACCTTTCCCCATTCCTCAACAAAAAAAAAATTAAAATTAAATACCATGGTGGTATTCACGGTCCAAGCAAGAACCATAAAGTACAATGAGGCCTCTGCATTTCACAATACTGGGTCTGACTCTTTACAGGGTCCCTATATATTCCCAAAGGGAAACATGATGGGATTTTGAAACCATTCACCTAACTAAACAGAATATTTGGCTTGCAAGCAGGGGAGTGGTAAAGCCTGTATTCCTTATTCATGACCCAACACTTTACTCAGGAGTGCAACACTGTAATACTGTTATGCCAAAGCCTCAGCACACAGCGACCGTACACCATTAATTAATATTAATTATAGCTTCTGAAAACCTTGGAATGCAAACCCTTCCAAAATTGCAAGGGCACACTAATCCTGCTCTAGTACTTCAGCTTCATGAAGGAACAATAGCCTTATTTTCTAGCTAGAATTCAACCACAGCCTTCACCTCTTCAGACAGGTCTAAGGCCCAGATCATTTGGCTAGCACTTGGGTCCCGCCCTAATCAGAGCTATGACTTCAGTTCTGAACCCCAAAGCCGTCTTTTCAATGACATAAAGCCACTGAACAAGAATGGCTTGCGAGGCCTTTGTACAGATGGACAAAGACACACAGGCAACAGCACAAGTGGGCTGAAAAACCACTGAGCCAGGATAGGATTAATGCCTGCATGGAACTTCAGTGCTGTCCACTTTCATTTCCCCACTGCAAGTGGAACAAGCACAAGTGCATCTCCACAAAAACAAAAAAAAATACTACAGGTTGCAGCAATTTTTCCACAAAAAGGCTCTGGCCTGGGTTCTGATGGTGTGAGGCTGCAGAGGAAGGCATTTTGTCTCTTAACAGCATGGTGACATGATGGCTTCCACTCAGTCTCCTGCTGCCTATAGGGAACTTCAAATTTGTGCAGAGAAACACAAATGGGGCAGATCTAACTGACACAGCTCACAATAAAAAATTTTAAAAAAAAGAGCTCCCCAACAGCCATGAATAAAGTGATTTACTTGACAGCTTCCTCTGAATGTTTTCCCTAAAATTCCCCAGCTGAACTGAGAGCATTCTACAAGTCAAAGAGACAACACAGCCATTCACGTCTTCTCCCATTGCCTCCTCCATACAAATCCAGTCCGGAGGCACAGGCTTTAATCCTATAGTCGTTAAAGGCTTTTGTCATTCAATGAGGCTTTCCCAGTCCAGACCCAAGTACTGGCTTCCAAAGTCACATACCATCTCACATCACCTTCGGCATCACCCAAAAGGGACCCAGCAGCCCCTGCCTCCGAGGGATTCACACCAATTTCTCTAAAGCAGCCAAACAATAATTTTCTTTCCACAATTAGAAGCCTAAAGCAAATCCTGTATCAAATTGAAAATATCTAGCAGTAAGACCTGATCGGGGTTGAAGCACATATAGTGAAAACTAGTAGGAATTTGAGCATTATACAGATTTCTTCACATACAGTCAGTACAAGAATTCCTAAACAAGTGTAATTAAGAATATGAAGGCCATTCACCAGGTAAGAAAGCTTTCACACTACAGTTTTCTCTTCCTAATCTGTTCCTTAGGTGTCCATGATGCAGACTAGCACTTCCAAGCAGTGTTCACCAATACATTTGGCAGGCTTTGGTCGTTAAAGCTGCTCCATTACAGAAAATGCGTGGAAAATCCCTTTCTGTCAACCCCCTGCTAGAGCCCTCTGAGAAAACCCGGCATCGTGCAGAATCCTGGGTCTGTGCTATGGCTCTGCAGTGATGGGGCTGGCCTGGGCTGCGCCGACTGACAGGAGCAGCATCAGCCTCTCCCAGCCACCACCCCTCGTGCATTTCAGGCTGCTGAAGCAGAAGCCTTACACACTCCGGATTCAGCTCCCAGCAAAGCCAGACCTGCCCACAGGCTTTCCTCCAGCAGCTCTCTTTTAAATCCCCTTAACAATCCCCCAGATCCCCCTTTCACCACAAGCCCACCAAGACCCCCGGGCTGGAGGAGAGAGGGGCTCAGCCCCTCACCACCAGCCCTCCATACCTTGCCCGACTGCTGTGCCTCCCATTCTGCATCCCTGGCTGATAAAAGCTGGGGAATGCACGACCATGAAGACTGAGAAGTGTTCCCCATAATTCTTATTAAGAGAGCACTTCTGCAGTGAATTATGATTATGTTGTGTAATGAAATCATCAGAGAATAAAGATGTGGCTGTACATCCATCCCCAGCTATCCCAGGCAGCCAGGAGTAATTTACAAACAGATTGGGCCAACATTTAAATATAAACAACCAAGAGCTTAGACGTACAATAACACGATATTTCCATATCAGTTTCAAATAGTCTTGTAGGCCATAAAGCTCAGCCATCCAATGGAAGTTTAAAGACCCCAAATCATAAGAGTTAAACCTCCTTTCACCTAAGTTACAGAAAAACTCAGGCTGAAAAAAAAAAACCAGTATCAATTCTGTATTAGGTTTTTCTATTAGGTTTCATTGCAATGGATGCCAACAAAAGTGAGGTAACAGGCACTATAAGAATAAAAAATAGGCATGTACTACTGTGATTTTTACTAAATGCTACAAAATCCACCAAGAACAGGGTAACAGCAAAAGATAGCATATAAACCTTCGTTTTCTTTAGATATTACTGGATGATACTACTTCATTCTGAAGATCTGGAACTTTAATGTAAAAATCTGCCTTTTCAAAGGTATTTGGTCAGATAAGTGTTTGACCTAACCAAAGTACTGCAAACGTAGTACCTAGAAAAGAGCAAGCACCGGGGCATATTAGGAGGTTTCATTCACTAGGGCAGTGACAATTCCATGGCAGGGGAGAGGGAAGGTCGGGGGGAGCAGCTTCTCAGCTTTATGAAGCCATAACACAAAAGGAAATTTTCCCCCTGCAGACGCTCTCCGGTCACCGACTGTCGGTGTCATTTTAACTGTCGGGAGCGGCTGCCCGAGAGGGGCTGGGGCCGGGCCGAGCATCCCCGCTCCGCCCTCGCCAGGGCGCGGGAGCCACGCGTGACCGGCGCTGCACCAGGCGCGTCCTGCGCGGCCCCCGCGGCGGCAGCGGCGCCGGGCCGAGGGGGTTAAGCGTGGGAGGAGTGTACATAAGGTGGTGGATGCAGAGCCAATGGGGATATTGCGCTATAGTTAGACACTGGATTCTAAGCGATGGTGACCATAAAGGCTGCTCAGGGCTGAGCTGCTCTGAATGACACCAGCGCGGCGCCTTTAGTTCCCGGCTTATAAGGCAGAAAAAAAAAAAAAAAAAGCACAGGAGGATCAGCTAGGCTTACCTGCAGTTCACACCACGCGACTTCGACCCACGTCTCCGTGTCCAGACCCTTGTAGACCGTTTTGAAGGATCCCCGCCCGAGTTCAATATCAAACTTTAGGAACCTGCCATCCGGCGAGGTGGCAACCGCTTTCATATCAGCCTCCTCCTCGGGCTCCTCTTTCTTAGCCTTGCCCTGGTCCTTGGCAGCATCCTGCGCCTCTCTCCGCTCCGCATCCTTGCCCGGCTCCTTCTGCTCCTCGGCGCCCGCGGTGCTGCTGGCGGGCGGCCTTGCCCGCGGCTCCCCGGAGCACTCGGCCTCCCGGCCCGCCGCCTCCGCCGCCCCCTGCCCCGCCTTGGCCCGCTCCGCGATTATCCTCCGGGTTTTGGGGAGCAGGATGATTCTCCGCTGGTGCTCCGCCTCGGGCAGGTCGAAGGCGGGCTCCTCCTGGTCCGAGTCCACCACGCTCCTCCGCAGGAACCGCTGATGGACCAGCTTGGGGTCCCTGGAGCCGGGGCCGCGGGCCGGAGGGGTGGGGGCCCCGGGGGCAGCCGGCGCCGCAGCAGCGTCCCTGCCCGCGGCCGCCCCGCTCCCCCCGCCGCCGGGCCCATCCATGTTCACGCCGGTCTCCGCGGCCGGCGGAGCGCCGGGCTCGGCAGCCGCTGGAACCCCGCCACGGCCGCCGCCTCTGCCGCCGCGCCGAGGTGCCGCTCTGGCATCACCCCCGCTTTCCATCCGGGCCGAGGGCTCAGCGCCCGCCGCCGCCCCGGCCCGGGGGAGTCACCGCGAGCCGCGCCCGCGCCGCCACCTGCGCGGGGCAGAGCGCAGCCCTGAGGCGCCGCCACGGCCCGGCCCGGCCCCCGGGCACCTCCCCCGGCCCCGGGGCTCCGACCAGCCGGGCCCCCGGGCCGGGCCGCGGCCGCTCCGACCGGGCTCCCCCTCGTCCCCGGTGCCCGGCAGGGGCGCGGCCGAGAGCGCCAGACGACCGGTGCAGCCCCTCACCTGCGGCGGGCCCGCGCACAAAGGCGCGGCGGGGCCGTTACTTACGTGCGGAGCCGGGGGCTGCCGCGCTCAGCGCCATGCGCGGGGGAAGGCGGGCGGCGGAGGAGGGGCGGCTCCGCCGAGCGTGCGCCTGCCCGGGTGCGCGGCGGGGCCGGGGGAGCCGTTGCCGGTGCGGGGCTCCGCGGCTCGGCTCGGCTCGGCTCGGCCCGCCCCTGCGCCGCAGCCCGCCCCCGCCGCAGCGCCGGCCCTGCCGCACCTCCCGCTCCGCGCCCGGCGGCTCCGCGCCCCTGCCCGCGGGCACCCTGCGGCAGCCCCGCCGCCGCGTTTTTGTCAATGGCAGAGCTCCCGGGCAGCGCCCATTTCGGGCACCGGCGCTCGGCGACCGCCAATGAGGCTGCGGAGGGTGGGCGGCCGCCCCCCGACCTCGGCCCCCGTTTCCCCCGCCCCTCCCGGCCCCGCCGCAGACAATGGGAGGGTCCCGCGCCCCGCCGCCGCCTCGCTCCGCGTCCGGCAACGTCCGCCCCTTGGCAGGTGCCCCCACGGGCCCAGAGCATCCCCAGAGAGCATCCTCCCACGGCATCTTCCGACAGGCATCCCCGAGTGTATCCCCTGCAGAGCAGCCCGCCGAGAGCATCCACCGAGAGCCTGCCCTCCACAGCATCTCCCCCAGAGCATCCCCCGAGTGCATCACTGCCAGGCATCTCCCCCAGAGCATCCCCCGAGTGCATCACTCCCAGACACGTCCCCCAGAGCATCCCCCGAGTGCATCACTCCCAGACACGTCCCCCAGAGCATCCCCCGAGCGCTCAGTGCCCGCACAGGTGTGTGATGGGTGCAGGGCGCGGGCCTCAACTCCCTCTGATTTCTGGATCCAGGAGGTGGCTGTGCCAAGAAGCCGACTGTCATGCCTGCGAGTAAAGGGAAGGTGACTTGAAGGGAACTGGATACTCTTTGCACACAGCATCTTTGCATCAGCGTTCCCCAAATGCAAAATGTGACCAGGGACCGACTCAGGCGTGGCCACTGCAAACACCACACAGCCCAGCCATGTGCTGCGTGGTAGGTCACAACACATGACAGGCCTCATGACCTTGGGTTATCTTTTTTGTGGTTTTTTCTTTATTCCAGGCAGTTCAATAATCAGTCTATGGATATTGACCCCATCATTCACTGTGACCAACACTTCAAATTAGCCTACATAGAGGGAAACTTTGATCTCGACACCCATCTGTGCTTCGAAGAACCCCCCTGGAGCACTGCCTCCAGTTCTGGGGGCCTCAGCACAAGGAGAATATCGACCTGCTGGAGCTGGGACAGAGGAGGCCACAAGAATAATTGGAGGGCTGGAGCCCATCTGCTCTGGAGACAGGCTGGAAGAGCTGGGGATGGTCACCTGGAGAAGAAGGGCTCCAGGAGAGCTGGAGAGGGACTTTGGGCAGCAGCCTAGAGGGCCAGGACAAAAGAGAATGGCTTCCCACTGCCAGAGAACAGGGTTAAATGGGATATGGGGAAGGAATTATTGCCTGTGAGGATGGGGAGGTCCTGGAAGAGGTTTCCAAGAGAAGCTGTGGCTGCCCCATCCCTGAAAATGTCCAAGGTCAGTTTGGATGGGGCTTGGAGCATCCTGGGATAGAGGAAGGGTTAGCAATGCCCATCGCAGGGTTAGGAATGAGATGGGCTTTAAGATTTCTTCCAACCCAAACTTCTGTAATCCGTCTTTAGGTGAGGTCAGAGACATGGGACACTGGCTTTGCCAAAGGCTGTGCCCTGTAACAGCTGTGACATTTCTGCTCTGTAAATTCACAAAAGGACTCTGATTGCCTCTACTGCCAAGCTGCTTTCTCAAGTATTAGGTTCATACAAACACACCGTATGTTTTTGTTATTAAAATTTAAATAAATAAAGAAAAATAAAAAGCTAAGTTTTACCAAGTAAAATCCCTGAGATTTCTGAAGGAAAGGAAGTTGACTGTCAGGCAACCATAATTAGTTCTTGTTTTAATTAATTAATTTTCAGTTAAGAATGAATTTTTTAAAAACCTTTTAAAATAAGAAACTGGGTAGTTATTGTACTGGTGTTTTATTTTTCACACTTCACTAATAATTCAGCCTCATGGATGCATTTGATCTTTTAGTGGTTTGCTTTTTGAAGTGTTCAAATATCAGTGATATTTCTAGGACTTGCAATTGTGGCATGAAACACGGATTTGTGTGCTGTATAGAAACCCGAATTCCCGAATATTAGTCCTATGTGCTGGGCTCTGCACCTCTCTGCACAAATGGATATTTGGTACACAGGGAGCAGTCTGCAGCTACCAGGAGAAAAGAAGGGAAGGGGAAGAGCTCTGACACTTTCTCCTACTTATTACATAAATTGACCTAAAACTCTGTTCAGAGTAACAGAAATTCCCACCACCATGTAGAAAAAGAATAAGTTTCAGCGTAATTAGAGGGCTAAATGTAGCTGGCAACATTTTGCTCTGCAGGTGGACAGGATAAAATGGGAATATTCTAGAGCTGACCAAATACCAACCCCAAAACCCACAATCAAGAAAAATATGGGGAGGGGGGGAAGGAGAGTGGATTTCCCTGTCTGCCAGGTCTTGCAAGAAGAAAGAGGGAATCTGTACACCCTCAGGTGTAGGGAACATCCCACCTCTGCCTCAGGAAGATACATGAGCACTGTCATGCTGCACCAGTGTCCCCTGACCCCTTCCCAGGGCTGCACAGATGAAACAAGACCTGTTCTCACAGCTGAATGTTTGTGCTGTCCAGTGCCACATGGTGCCCAGGGCTTTTCCTGTGTCCATATGTCTACTGAAAACTTAGCAATAATTCGCATGTCACAGACTTAATCGTGATCCATTATCAAGTGCTCTGTTACATGATGATCTTCAGCATTCTAAAATGGAAAGAAAATGCTTCTTCCCAGACAGCTGTTTGGCCTTTTCCATGCTGCCCTCTGCCTGCTCGGCATGCCCAGGTGGGTGAGCTGGGCACAGGTGTGACAGCACGGGCGCCACGGGCTGGGCCCCACACCCCGCTGGGGCAGTGCCACCCTGCCGAGCAGCATGGCACAGCATGGGCAGCTCTGGCACTGGCCCCAGAGCTGGTCTGACCCAGCACTCCATGCAGCAAACAATGGCCCATGCCAGCAGAGGCATGCTACCCAGGAGACGGAGAATTTTCCTCAGCCATCAGGAGCTGTCATTCCAGCCTTCCCGAGGGTCAATGACCACAATGGGCACACAGCCATGGAGGGATCCAGCGCCCAGTTCTGCCATGCCCTGGGCAGTCCCAAGCCAGTCCCCTGTGCCAGGTTCATGCCTGATGGGTGAGGAATGCTCAGCAGGCATATGGGGTGGACTGCAATGGCACCCAAAATACAGAGTGACACACGCTTTGTTTCTGCCATCTGCCCAAAGCCCCCAGCACTGGGAACAGCCACCTACAAGCTACCTGTCCACAAGGGACAATGTCCATCCTGGGCAGGGGACCTCACACTGAACAGGCTGCACAGAGTGGGGCAGAGTCTCCCTCACTGGGATACTCCAGAGCTGTCTGTGCACAAAATCCTGTGCTCTAGAATGATTCTGTTTGAGCAGGAGCACCAGGTGACCCACTGTGCTCCCCTCCAACCTTCTCCATCCTGTCATGAGCTATTTTATGGGGTTGCCTCTACTTTCCTCAGTTTACCCAAGACAGAAGCCTGTTATTGATTTTCCTGCTCACCTGTTTCAGCCTATGCAAGCCAGCAGACACACAGACACAAGGATGTTGTTTACCCACACAGCTTACTACATCAGTGTGCTGTGTTACCAAAGGGCATGAAAAAACATGAACAGTTGCAGTTTTCATCAACCATCATCAGAGCAAGCTAGAAGCAGCTTCACCCTTCAGAACTGACTGCTATGCAGATGGCATTGGAAATTATAGCAGGTTTCAACTAACAGACAGCAAAGGTGTTACCTCAGACTGTGACCTTAATCAAGCCTTTGACTTGGAGAACTGCTCCTTGCAGGAATGAAAGGATGCTCATCCCCCCGGTGGAGTTCTCCCTCCGTGCACGGTGCTGGGTGAGACACGTGTCACCCCAGAGCACAGATGGGCATTTGCACCTGACGAGCAGATTACCACAGGTGTGTCTGTGACTCGCCTCACTTCTGGAACAGTCAGTCACTCTCTGACACAGAGCAGGACAGCTTGTCCCAGTTAATAGCTAGTGTTAGTTTTAAAAGGGAGAAGAAGAACCATTTGCACTTAATAACAGCCCTAATTTTCCTTCCATGTTTGTTAGTTTTGAGTGAGGAAGTTCAGTCCCGTTCAACCAGCTTGCCTTTCAGGTTCTCAGATACCGAGAAATTTTTTATTTGTTTAAAATAAATGCTTGCAGGACACCATGGAAACCTCTGTACTGGCCTCCAGTTTTCAATTAACTCAGTTTTTTATATAATTTATGACCAGATTGAAATCAGGTCAAACACCTATTGAGAGCTACTTTCAGTTGCACCCAGGGTATGCTCTTACACCTGCACATGTGCTATGGGCCCTAATGTAGTGTTTTGTAGTAATTGTTTTTTCTTAGAAAGAACAGTAATGACCATTTAAAAACCCAACTTCCCAATATTTTCTCCGTTAGGTCATCTGTGTTCTGTTTTAATAATTTGTTTATAGAGACTGTAGATACAGTGGTCCAGGTATCCTAAAAGGATTCCAGGTCATCTCATTCCACCCCCTGCCACTGTCCCAGGCTGCTCCAAGCCCCATCCAGTCTGACCTTGGACACTGCCAGGGATCCAGGAGCAGCCACAGCTTCTCAGGAAACCTGTGCCAGGGCCTGCCCACCTTTATAGTAAAGAACTTCTTCCTAAGTATCGGTTGATCTCAATTTGATGGTTGGTCTTGATGTTAAAGGTCTTTTCCAACCTTAATGACTCTGATTCCATGACACTCAGTCACTGAGTTAATACAAACTAATCACAAAGGCATAAACAAGCATCTCTTTATGTCAGAATGATGGATGCTGTTGGCAGACTCACCCTGCAGGTCAGGGAGCCAGGCAAGGGCAGGGAGCGGGCGGCGGGAAGGTGTGTGCCACCCTCCTCAGGACAGGCTGGGCTCCGTTTATCTTTCTTTGCCCTGCAGTGGGAATCGGGTACAACACATCATTCTAACATGCATGCCGAGCTTAGACAGGAAAAAATGCTCCATGTTCTTAATTCCTACAGATTTTAATAGGCATAATAATATGCCACCACATTACCTCTCAGGTTCCTTAAATAAACAAGCTTAATGGTGCTGCACAGAAGTTAATGGACAGTATCTTCATTGCTGTATGGATTTATGAGGTGTGATTGCTGCTCCCCAGCCCAGGAACCAGCTGTGCCTAGGGAATTGTGTTCAGGCCTCCCTAAAGGGCAGCTTAGTCAGCAAAAACACTGTTATTTTACAATTCCATGATTTACATTGAGCATTATCTCTCCACACCACTCTACAAAGGTGAGATTTATTTTTCAGACAGGCAGCCTGTCATCTTTCCCACACCAAATCTGACCAATGATGAATAGTTGTTTTAAAATTACTGTGTAATTTCAAAGTTTGTACTTAATTATTTATCTGCTTTTCTTTGCCAGAAAACAATGGCTTTCAGCCTGCCATAAGCCCAAATGAATGACCCAATTAATTTCCAAATGCTCCTGCGTGGCCACAGGGATTGCAAGAGTTCAAAGAGTAGATTGGGTTTTTTGAAAACCTCTTTCACCTCTTGTGCCATTTCCCGCTGTGATCCCTCAGGTACCTTTATAATGAAAACAAAATAGATGGAAAGAGCAATGTAAGAATTAGATCAAAACAAGGAACAGAGCAAAATAGACCAAATCAAGGAGTTAAATGTGACACTTAATAGCATGTTTAGGACTTTCCAAAATGTCAAATACATAAGTTGAGCAAGTGAATACCTTTTATTTTTATTTTTAGCATGAAGCTATATTTTATCAAAGAGCCCATCGAACACATTGTGTTACAAAATATGCAGATTTAAGACGTAACGACAGTGCCATTATTCCTCTTAACATAAAAGATGGGGCATAAGTTCTTCTAACTTCAATAAGAACATCTGCTGATCTGGTCTCCATGCAACGCTGCTCGTTATACTGAGCTCTTTGATCCTGGCTTTTCCATGAACTGAAGAAAGGGTGAGAGCACAAAACCTCAGCACAAAATCCTCCCTTCATGCAGTGTGCATTTAGTGACAGGCTCCTGTCACAAACGAGTTTGAACAGGTGCTGTGCTCTGAGGATTGCACCCATGTGCCTGACTGGTTCCAGGGCCTCTGAACACACCACTGTGAGGAACACCCAAAAGTCACAAGTACCTCTACCAAGGCATTAACCTGAAGTTAAAACAATATTTACAAAGGTTAACCACTAAAGGAATACAGAAACTGTGTCACACACGGATGGCAACAAAAGACCTGTGGAGTCAACACCTGTGCTCCAAACAGCCCTCGTGCTCCACCCTCCTCATGAGAAGCCTCCTGTTTGGTACACTGACACTGCATTTTTAAGAGCTTTTAAGTAAGCAGCAAACATCACTGGCTTCCTGCGGGGAGTCACCACACGGACACACGGAGCTCCAAGCCTGTTTGGGGGGCACAACAAGGACAAGGAACCTTTTGGAGTCCCAGGGTGACTGAGATACACGACCAGGCCTTTCAGCCAGTGCTGACTGCTCTGCCGGAATCATTGGAAAGCAGGCAGTACATTCGGGATAAATAGGTGCATCCATGGACTCAGTGCTCCGACATGGAGTGTGGGCTACACAGGAGAGGTGGCCTTGTGTCATCTCCTGCAGACCTGTGCAGTTGCTTAGTATAGTGTTGCTCTTCTCTCTGCTGGATCCCCTGCAAACATCTGAAACAGCCACAGATTGGGAAAGCCCTCTAGGGTCATCAAGTCCAACCATTAACCCAGTACCACCTTAATCACCAGTAACCCAAGTGTCACATCTACACATCAGTTAAATCACTTCAGGGATGGTGACTCTGCCTTCGCCCTGGGCAGCCTGTGCCAGAGCTGGACAACTCTTTCAGTGAAGAAATTTTCCCTATTCCCCAACCTAAACCTCCCCCAGGGCAACTTGAGGCTGTTTCCTCTTGTCCTGTCACTTGTTAGTTGGGAGAAAAGAACCCCCCATCTGGCTGCACCCTCCTGTCAGGGAGGTGCTGAGGGTGAAAGGCCTCCCCACAGCCTCATTTTCTCCAAGCTACCTCAGGTTAAGCTGCATCACCCTTTTGGGCAGAATTACATGTGTGGCTTTTTTCCTTGTAATAAGAATTAGTGGAGAGCCACTGGTGTGTATGTTCAGAGTCACAGCTACCTCTGAATTGTTTTTAGAGGTCCTAATAGAATATCACTCTTACCCTTATGCCTTGTAGAATGATACTCCAGAAGAGCATTGATATACTACCAGTTTTCAGTATTTGGTGAATAAGTATGGCACATTGCTATGTCAAAATTGCCTTCTCATCTGTCAGTCCAACACAACAAAGAAGAAAGTGAGAAATACCACAGTATAAAGAAGCTGCCATTACTGTTTCCAGTTCCCAAGAAGAAGCCAGAAAATCCATTGAAGATCCTACCTCAGACCTCAGACAATAGATTCCAGGACTGAGTCCTTTGTTCTTTTTCCTTCTTCTCCCTGACAGCAGCAAAAGGCTGCCCATGAACCCTTGATCTCGGGACTCTGCCAAGACAGTTGGCATCCTGCACGAGGAGGGTTTAGGAGGAGCCTTTGACACCTCTCAGTTACAACATACCTCCAAAAATAAAAGCAACATATCTCACTTTGGGTACCAAACATCAAGGTCTGGAGTTCAGGTTCAGATGTTAAAATTCAGTGTTTTCAAAACATCAGATATCATTCATTGGTTAGTAGTATTTGTCTGAAAATTGAATTAGAATAAGTGTTGGACAAAATTACAAAAATAGAACTCCATAAGATTTGCAGAGCAACTAATTTATACTTAACAACAGATAGTTTAGATGACAACAGAGTGAAATTGGTGCAATGTGCTGAATTTCCAGGTGGGCTCTAAAGCTAAGGTCCCAGTTCTGGTTTAATTGCACTGACTGGCCACTGATTAAAATGAAGGCAGGATCAGCATGTGATATAATAATTTCCTAGTTTAATTGTGGGTCTGCTCACCGTGCATGTGCTTGTTGAGTAAAAACATGCACTCAAAAGAATGGGGGAGTCTCCCACCCGGATACATCCCAAAAATCTGCAAGGCAAATTAAAACATGATTTTTAATCTGAAAAATTAACCAAACATGACACAATTCTACCCATCTCTCATCCTAGATATCATACATTCAAAGATTCTAAGCTCATATTTTAACTTTTTCCTTGAAATTAGCACACTACATATATTTTATTGCTTTTGAGAAGAAGAGATGATTATCAAAGTCATTAGCAGCTAGGCACCAGCACCTTGCTCATTAGAATTTATGGTTTACTTTCTGGGCAGGGATTTGGCCCATTTTCAAGCCACAGTGACAACTGGTTGTGTAATTGAAGAGTAAGTTTACAAAATTATGTATGTGAGAGCCAAAATCACTAAGCACCACCAAGTGGCATAAGAGAGAAGGTGTTGCCATAACATTGAAGCATTAGATGGTTTCAAAGGAACTGATCTCTCTTTATGCTGCCATAATTCAGTCTGCAGCTACCTATGTGGCAGGTGTAGAGCACTGAGGGAGAGATTCCCTGCAATATAATTATTATCCACTATTCAACTTGTGATCCTGCAGTACAGATCTACTCATCCACAGAATCATGGAATACCCTGAGCTAAAAGGGAGCCATAAGGATCATAAAGTCCAACTCCATGTGTGTCTGTATTTTGAGCTGTGGACACATCATGTCCTTTAAAATGTAGACCATTAGATAAATATTACAAATAAATATGAACAGAAATAACAACTTCCTTGTTAATAGAGTGCATATTTGTCTACTTTGCTCTACTGCCAAATACTTCAGTGATCTTCTCAGTTCAAAACCACATGTTAAGAACACCTGCATGTTACAGGTAATTTTGGCAAACATGTAGTAAATGTTTTTCATGCAGAACTGCTGGTTGCCAATTCCACCCCGGTGTCATTACACAAGTCTTAAGTTAGAATTGGGTTGAGTTCAAAAACATGTCTGCTTTTTCCAGGTCTATCACCTGATGTGATAAAGGCCACCACCATTTCCATCCAGAAAAAAACGCCCAACAACCTTCATTGCACAGAGCTCCAAGGATGTTACTTTTAGAATCCCTTAACATGTTTAATGCCAACCCTAGCAGGGTGTTCTCTCTCTCAGTGAATCATTCAGAGTTGCAGTGCTCCCCCAGAGCAACGACAGAGGCTCAACATAGTATGGGAAAGGTGCCAACACCCTGGGACAGGTCCCATAGTGAGAGTAATAATAAAACTCCACTACAACTACTCACAGTACCGTTATCAGCAGTGGTTTGGGGGATATTTTACCTTTTATTTATTTTTTAGGGGACCATTACATGTCATGTAACATGTTTTAAATTGTGAATTTGACATGGGAAATAAGCCAGATATACATTGGCGTGCCCAGAGCACTGGGGAAATAAAAGCAGCAAGCACAGTGCAGTTCCCTGAGTGGACTGGCGTGATGCATGGGGTAACAGGGAGAATGAAGCCACCACTGCAGCCACCAGGCATCTCAGGCTGCTGGCTGGTAATCACATCTGTCTGGGACTGTTGGGATGGCAGTACCACCAGTCAGGGAGGAAAGGAAGGAAAAACTGAGAGAAAAAACCCTCAACAAAACAGCCCCAAACAAAAAAGAAAGAGTGAAAAAACGGCAGGACTGGATGATCCTTGTGGGTTCCTTCCAGCTTGGGGTACTCTACAGCTGTATGATTCCATGTTTCATCAGTGTCTTGCTAGTCACACCAGAATGACTAAACCTCAGTTAAACCCTGCAAGCTATCTAAAAATAATGTTAGATTTTAATCTTTGCTCAGGATAATTCAAAGTATTTTTCTCTCTCTCACATATTGCTTGTCTCAGTAATGTCAGGACTGACATTAAAGCAGCTTCCCTAGCATAGAGGAGAAGCTATTACTGTGTTCCCAGGGTTTAAAGATGAATGACTTATAATATAAAAGTTTCCTAGCAACTTGTGTTCTGAGCCCAGAACATGCTGCAGAGGCAGTGATGCTTTCAGCGTTGTCTCCATCTGAGGCAGTCGCTGTGCTCTGCTGCCATTCCTGCCTCCACAGCACTACAGAGCAGCAGTCTCCCCTCCCCAGGTTCCTCTCTCACCGTCTCCCACTTCGCTCTTACACATGAAAACATCTACCCACCCCTGTCTAGTGATGTCTATCTGTTGCTTTTCTTTGGTGTTCTGAGGGAGCATCTCCTTTTCCCTCACTGAGTATCAGCCTCCTGAGTATTTCTGGCTCTCACATTACTTAGACTGCACATGCTCCAAACCAGGCAGCCCTTTTATCTGTGTTTGGAGAGCTGTGGGCAGCAGAAGGATGGTCCTGGACCTGCACCAGCACCTACCCTCCTGCAGCACCACATCCTCCAGCGTTGTGCATGAACACAGAGCAAGAACGGGGAGCAGGAGCGCCTTCCACATCAGGAACTGCATCCCACAAGAGAAATAAACACAGGAAATGGCTTAGCAAACTGGGTTTTTTATATGATTGGGGAAAAAGAAGGAAGGAGGAAAGGAAGGAGGAAAGGAAGGAGGGTTATCCTGTAACTCCTTTAAAAGGGAATCATGATCCAAAAGGTTATGCCAAGCCACTAAGTCTTGAGGAAAATCCTTTGGGGTGTGGGTGTGGAGACTCAGGTCTGTGACAGAAGGTTCTTCTTCCCAGGAGCAGATCCTGACCAGACCACTGCCCTCTCTATCCAGGGTTCCCCTCTCATGATCAGGGCTCTCCATGAGAGAAACCATGGGAGAAACCATGGGGAGGGAGGGCACAGGTAGGGAGATGGGATGCTGGGGAATTTGTGAAGGTTGAGAGGAGAAAAAAAAATTTCACCCCTATTTATTGGAGGAATTGGGCCCAAATTGGGCTAGGATTGTAAAGTGCAAACAGACAACTGTCTGGCAACATGAAAAAATACTGGAAATACCAGTAGTGGGTACTGCTCTTCCCCTGGAAGCAGGGGATGCCAGCAGAAAGGCATGTTTCAGGATCAAACACAAGTTGCACAGTCTCAGGGGGAACAGTGCCTTCCTCACACTGAGGTGCAGCTGGATCTCAGCAACTGAAGGGTGGATATCACAGAATCACAGACTGGTTTGGGTGGGAAGGCACCTTAGAGCTCTACCAGTGCCACCCTGCCATGGCAGGGACACCTCCCACTGTCCCAGGCTGCTCCCAGCCCTGTCCAGCCTGGCCTTGGATCCAGGGGCAGCCACAGCTGCTCTGGGAATCTGTGCCAGGGCCTCTCTACTGAGCTGTCTGTAGCTTGGGTGGAAGCGCAGCTCCTTCTGGCTTTCACAGTTCCCAGGAACATTTGAGAATTTGTGGCATTAGGAACAATACAACGTGCAAAGGCCAAATAATCCAGATCCTAAAGGGACATTAGCTCTGCCTCGAGCACTTGCTGCTCTCAGAGGAATGGGAGGGCAGTGGGATTTCCTTCCATCAGTTTCCTGCTAAGTCAGGCTGTTCCAGCCCTGACTGCAAGGAGGCAGGCTGCTAGTGAACAGCCTACACAGCAGCATCTACGAGCAACATGTGAGCTCTTTTGTGATCTCTTTCTCACTTATTTACTGCAAAAACATACTAATGAAGTTCTGCAAACACAAGGGTAGGCAGAAGCAGCTGAGATACCACACTGTCTCTGGTATATCTGTTTTGTGATACAGCATTTGCTTTGATGCATCCTTCAACAGCAGGTTGCAAGACTGAGTTAGAAAAGCTTCAAAGAACATTACTTTCAATTTTCTCAGTTCCTACAAGAAGAAATTAATTGGTAATGTCACAGAATACATCTTGATTCCTTCATTTCACAGCAGTTCTACAGGGCCCCATCCCATTAATAAAGGTGCCTCACACCAGCTGTGCCAGCTCTGAACCCTGAAAGGTGCCACAGGGAGCACAAAGCCAGGAGTCAATCACTGGCACACAAAGCTCTCTGCCAAGGGCTGGACAGGCTTTGGAGTCACCTTAGGACAGGTAGGAAACCTTCCTTGGGTCTGTTTATAACACAGGTCATTCTGAAGCTGTAGGGAATATACTCTACACATGGGCCTGATCTTGTTAGCAGCTCCTTAGTGTTTGCATATTATGGGATCTCTAGGCTGAGGAGCCAAACTTGCCCAGAAAAATTCTAACACATAGTTCCTTGCAAAGGGAGCCATGACCCCAATTGCTTTGAGAATTCATGCACCTGCCTCAGAGATTCCTTCCACAGGCCAATAAGGATGTGAGTCCCTTTTCTTTGATTAGGGCAAATGTGAAGCAGAAATGGCTTTAGGGGAAAAGTTGTCTTTGTGCATCAGGGGCTGGTGGAGGAGAGAAAGGCTCTTCATTTCCCTTTGACCTCAGAGATCAAACGCCAGACACCTCCATTTGGGAGCCAGTGTGTTGCTGAGCACAAATTCCTTGATGCTGAATGTTACCAATCCAGCAGCATTCTCACAAGAGACAGATTTGGACTTGGCAAAGAGGAGGCATAACTGGGATTCCTCTGCTGAATGTCAGGGGTGTCTCACCCTCTCCCTTCCTCTCCCAGGGGACTGGGCTGCAAACCACCTCCTGAAGAGTCTGTATTTTTCTTGTTTCTGTTAATTCTGGGATAAAAGGGATAATTTAGGTTCTTGCTATGGGAGGAAAATATTCAGATAACCTTTACAGTGTTAATTGCAGCACACACAACCCAAGCTTAAGCCATATGTTTTCATTTGGCTCACAGAGTCACTGAGCACACTTTCCTCTCTCCTTATTGGGTTCTACATCTGATGCACTTTATTTATAGACATCTGCCTTTCTCAGGCAGCAGCTCTGGCCCTTCTCGCTCTCCAGAGCTCCCTGACAGGAGGCTGCAATCAGGGGGTTTCTCAATCTCTTCTCCCACATAAAAAGTGATAGGACACAAGGAAACACCTTCAAGTTCCACCAGGGGAGGTTCAGGCAGGATATTAGGAAAAAAAAAAATCACTGAAAGAGCGGCAAAGTATTGGAACAGCCCTGGGATATGGTGGAGTCCAGGCTGTTCAAAATGAGAGCCGACAGGGAACTTTGCAATGTGGTTTAGTGACCAGGTTGGGTTTTGGCTGAAGACTGGCTGACCTTGGAGATCTTTTCCAACCTTGATGATTCTATATCCCATGATTCTTCAGAACTACGTGTTACATCTTCTATCCCATAGCAGAAGCTAAACAAACAAAGGGAAAACACCCTGCAGCCCAGGAGCGCTGCCCTTCACACATTACCAAAGTCACAGCGAAGAAACAGCTGGAAAAGATAGGGTCCTATAGTGCCCTAATCTCATATTCCTCCTCTGCTACTTTAAGTGTGCAAGGATCACAGAACCAAGAATGGCTTGGGTTAGAAAGGACCTTAAAGCCCATCCACTTCCACACCTGCCCTGGCAGAGACATCTTCCACTGATCCAGGCTGCCCCAAGCCCCATCCAGACTTGGACCCTGCTAGGGATCCAGGGGCAGCCACAGCTGCTCTGGGCAATTTGTGCAAGGGCTTCCCCACCCTCACAGGGAAGAATTTCTTCCTAGTATCTAATCCAGATATAGAGATGTTCCCCCTTGTCTTATCACTGTCTGCCCATGTAAAAAGTCAGTCTCCATCTTTTCACAAGCCCCCTTAAGGTACTTGAAGGATGTGTCTGCTCCCTTTCATTCGTGCAGGAGTAAAAGAATTCCTTCACAAACACAAACATAATAAATCCATAATGAGCTGTTATCATACATACTGTTGATTCCCTTCTTTAAATCCATCCTCTGGATTTCAGCCATCTACTCAAAACTACCAATAACCTATCTTAGAAGTTCTGATAACATTTAGTTCTTTTAAACAAACTTTTGAAAGCAGGACAGACCTCCCAGCTCCCAAGCCAGCCTTCCAGGGCCGGGCAAGGTATCTCCTGTTGTTATCATATTTCTAGAGACCCAGCTCTCAGGCTGCTACAGCTCCTGGCCATCCTATCTTCTATCACATCGGGGTCACCAATTGTTTTATTTATATTGTTGTTATCATATTTCTAGAGTCCCATACCACCTGGTTTTCTCACAAGCAGCTCTTCACAGCAGCATTGTTCCTGCTTCTTCATCAGGGCTCCTCCAAGGCTCTCCCTAACCACCCAACCCACCCCATTTTATCCCAGTTATCTTCATTGGCCACAGCTGCTGCCCAATTAAGGACAACACAGCTGCAGCCCATTTAGAACAACTAGGATCGGGGCAAGGCCACTAATACAATATATACCTTTTACTAGGACTCATACTATAATCTCCTGGTACTTCCAAGCTTTCAGTGCTATGGAGTTGTCATAGCTGCTCAAGGGGACCAGTCCTGCTTCAGCAGCAACCATGGACCCAGCCCTGAGGGACCGAGAGACTGAAAGATATCTGCCAATTTTCCTTTCTGCTTGGAAGGAAAGCAGGAGGGAACATTCTGATCCTACTCTTACCTCATAAAAAAATTGTGCTGAAAGTTCAGTTTTGCTATGTAAACTTAATTCCCTGATCCTGATTTTTTTGCAGATTCTTGTCTTTTCTTAGCATCATATTTTTAAGGCTTCATTTCTTTTTGCTTGTAAACTGTTGCTCTAAAGAAACTCCTGTGATGAACTAGAGGAGGAAAAACCTAGTAACACCTGTACTCATAATGCCCACTTTCTTTACAGTTTTACACAGTCTTGTAAATGTTTTTGGAACAGCTCTTTAGTGCTGTTCCTGCTCTCTGCAAGTGACTGAGATGATGGCAAAGCACTCAGAAACTGCTCTGGGAACAGAGGGGACTGCCACTGTGATGAGACTGCTGCAGATCCTAACTCCATAACCATGCTGGCCTGTAGCCACTTGAGGAACTATTTTGCTCATTCCAGCAGACCACATTGTCATTATTAGTCAGTGCAGTTATTCCTTCCCCATGCGGCTAGAAAACTGTAAATAGCAAAAAGAATAAGAATAGGCAGCAGTCAAGCAACAGAATATTAAAAAGGTCATATGAAGTGCACGGCACCAAAATATTGAACCGGCTGTATTAGAAGATGGAATTCTGATAATAGCCACTGAATTCTAAGATAATACTAGTATGGAAAACTAGCACAGAATGTGAATTTGGAAACAAGAACTGTTTAAAAGACAGTGAAGGGTTTTCTTCAACATGCAAATTCCTTTTCACAATGTCAGATAAATTCTGTGAGCTTTATTATCCTTTTACCAGAGGTTTTGATGATGCTCCATTACATGAGAATGCAGCAGAATGAAGAAGAGCCTCAGTTGTTCTGTTTGACCCTTCACTTCCATTTCTCATGACATGCTCTACCCATGCCCTGTGAAGCTCAGTAAATCCTGTGCATCCCCACAAGCATGAAACGACACCCAGCGCCCCACTGCTAAAGGATCAATCCATAATAATCATGGGTGCAACCCCAAGGAAAGAGTGGAAGAGGAAGATGTATAATTGCCTATTGGATGGCAGATCAGTGGTTCATGAGCTCATGTCTCTGGGAGATGGGACCAGGCGGCCGAGTCATTGATCAAAGTTTCAAATGATGCGCACCGTGTCTGCTGCTCCTGAACGCCAGAGTGGCTTCAGGCACGTCAGACAATCTCAGTGTTTTCTCCCAGTACCCTCCTGGAAAGGAAGCCAGTTTTCAAGGACTTCAAAATCTCTGTTATTTCCATAGCTGTAAGAATTGGTTTGCCTCTAGGAATTTCATCTGAAGACTATACATCACCTTTCAGGGCCTCTATCAGAACACCAGAGATGGGGACAAATCCCCTGCTGCTGCTGGAGACCAAAGTGAGGTTCCAGTCCTGGTTTCTGGCAGCACCAGGTGACAGCACCGAGCGAACACAGTCCTCAGCTGGAACAACAGGCATCACCTGAATGTCACCTTTTATCTGGGCAAAGCATATTGGTATCACACAGGGAAGTTTGAATCAGAGCGGGAAAAGATGTGCGTGGCTTTCACAGTTAAATGCCTGAGCAACAGGTTCAGGGAACTGTGAGCAAGTCACTAGGAATGAATGAGGGCTGGGTGTACTTCAGGGCACACTGGAAAGTTAAATCTGTAATTTTCATTACATTGGTAATGAAAGGGTGTGAGGGTGGGCAGGCCCTGGCACAGGGTGCCCAGAGCAGCTGTGGCTGCCCCTGGATCCCTGGCAGTGCCCAAGGCCAGGCTGGACACTGGGGCTGGAGCAGCCTGGGACAGTGGGAGGTGTCCCTGCCATGGCAGGGGGTGAAACAAAACTCTCTTTAAGGACCCTCCAACCCAGACCATTCTGGGATTCTATGACATGTAATAAACTGCAAATAGGGTGACAGTTTCCAGAGGCTGAATGTGCTGTCCTTGGACAGACCAGGAGCTGCGGGTGGCTCAGCACTTCACCTGGGCACAGCACAATCTAAAGCTTGGCTTTTGCAGGAAACAGGATAAACAATGTTTCTGCTGGTACTGGTTGTGAGTGGGTTTTTAATAATTTACTTGCACTTTATAGGGGATCATAATTGTTTTCAAATAGTGTCACCTCATAATATCATTGCTTCTTAAATACTTCTGTAATCAAGGGTGCAGTGCAAAAATCCCAAAGATCTTAAAAGCTGGAAAAGCAGCTAAAACATGGGGCTTTCAGTTCATGCATCAGAGAGGTACTCTAATTATTTTTGGGCAACTTTTGACAACAGGACACAGACCATTCTGTACTGCATTTCATTACAATTTTGGACAAATCTGAATAAAAAAATCTGTTGTACAAAACCTGTTGTGCAGATGGACTTACAAAGTTCGTCAGAGGTTTGCAGAGAATATTTGCAAAAATTAAATAAAACCAGCTAATAAAATATTTTTAGTATTATTTTAAATAAAAATTCTCAGCTCTCCCCTTTGCGCAATATCCTGGTACAGCTGGATCTTTTCCTATTTCATTTTGTGGGGCAGAATTGCACTCTATAAGGCATTAGGGTAATACCTCAGTAGGCAATTTTCAAGATCACTCTTTTAAGCATTTACATTTTCTAAAGTGTTATTCTAGTTTTACCAATAGACTCCAACATCAATAAGTAATTGAAACTCTATCTGTGTTCAGTAGATCGAACATCCTTTATCTAAGCCACAGGGGAGCAAAAATAAACTTCTATCCTCTGCACTGGAACCCTGAATTTGGCTCTTTCCAGTGATCTTGCAGATTATATTACAGAATTAACTATTCAGTGCCAAATTCTGCTATTGGGTTCAGGTCCATTTGATCTAATTACTAAATAATAGAAATATCGGAACAATAAAGAATCAGTTTAAAATGTGTGCTATTTAAATGCATCTGCTTATCCCTAAGGTTGTTTATATCAAGGATATAATAGAATTAGTGCAGTAGACATTTGAGCTGCATCATAGCAAGGAAACTCCCACTGCCTGGAATGAATTTTCCCAATGTGACACATGAATATGCACATAACCCCACCTCCCCAAACATGGCAGCTGTGGGGTCTTCCAGAGCTGGAAAAGCAATGAAGGGAACAGAGGTTCTGGGAGTGCCATGGAGAAGGACAGTGACAGCACCAGTAACACCACAGACCCATAGATTCTCCTGAGCTGCAAGGGCCATCGAGTGCAGCCCCTGGCCCTGCACAGACACCCCAACAATCCCACCCCGGCTGTCCCTCAGAGTGTTGTCCCAATGCTCCTGGAGCTCTGGCAGCCTTGGGGACATGGCCAAACCCAGGGAGTCTGTTCAGGGCCCCAGCGGCCTCTGGGGGAAGAACCTTTCCCTGATGTCCACCCTGACCCTGCCCTGGCCCGGCTCCAGCTGTTCCCTGGGTGCTGTCCCTGTCCCAGAGCAGAGATTGGAGCTGCAGCCCCTGGAGCTGTGACCTCAATCTTCCCTTCTCCGGCTGAGCAAACCAAGGGCCCTCAGACACTCTTTGTGGGGCCCCTCCAGACCCCTCCTCATCCTGTGTCCCTCCTTTGGACATTTTCTAATGAATTTCTTAAAAATCATCACACGGTGTCTCTCTGACACGGGGTAAGAGATCACAGCAACAGAAATCTCCTCATGCAAGGCAGATGTCCTAAAGGCACTCAGCCTGCTTTTATGAACGTTCTCTGAAATGCTTTGCCAGCATTTCTGTAGGTAGTTGTACAGTATCAGGCCTTGTTTTATCAAGGATGACACAAGCTCTGCAAAGCTGCCCAGGGCAAGGCTGGGCTGCCATGGCTCTCACAGCCCAGGACAAGAGACTGCAGCCAAGGCTAAACCTTCCGCGAGCACATGGCTGCATTTAATGCCTCTTCCAATATCTTAAAATAGCTCTATTTGCTTTTCTTTTGTCATGACACTTGCTTCATTCGCAGGCTGGAGCAAGAGTATTTTCTCACTTGATTAATGTCCCCCTAGCAAAATGACTTATAAATAGATATAGACTGAGTGTTGCTGAAGTGTCGAGGGCTTGAGCCTGTCTACCACTGTGGGTTTCATAACCATGAACATGCTGCTTTCCTAAGCTTAGCCCTCCTCTTTGCCATTCTGCTGACTCAAAAATAGGCCTGTGTTAGGTTTTTTCATAACCACCATATGGTGCCTAGAAAACCTTTGGTACATTTGCAGTTCCCTGGGGCCTGCTCTGGATTTAAGAAGTAGATTTCTGAGGATGGCAATCATTTATGGCAGCCCAAGCAATTTTAGGGGTGGTTTTTTACATCTTTTCTAGTGCTTAATGTCTGTCCAGCAAAGAGGCAACATCTGAGGACAAGTGGCTCCTCAGTGAAACTGTGTATTGCCTTTTCTATACATCAGATTTGGTGTCTCTTGATTTAAAACACTTGCTTCTGCAACCAAAGTACACAGAATGTGAGATTTCTCTTCAGATCTCTTAGCACGTCCCCCCTTGCCTGTATGCTCCCTGCCTGCCATTTGTCTGGCTTATCTCTTACCTGCTTTTCTCAGTAGTTTTTATTTTAAAAATCCTTTTTCAAACAGAATTGAAAGTTGTGCTGCAGGTGAGGCTGTGATGTGGACCTCAAACAGGATGTGGTTACATTTGCTGTGGCATTTATCTAGATTATTAACCATCTTCTCACATTTTATGATATGGCCACAGCCACACTCTGATCAGCTTCCTTTAATTTCATCTCTGCAATGTCTAGAGATGCTTCAAGTTTCTTTTCTATTGTGGGTTGTTTTTTATTAACCCTAAATTTTATCCATTTTGTGGCTTGGTTGGTTATGTTCATCTGAAGCCTTCAGGTTTTATCTGTTAAACTAAATTTCTCCTTGAAAGCTATGACATGAGTCATCCACATTTAATTCCTTGCCCTCTTTGCTCTAACGCCTTCTGCAGTTTCTTCTGTTCCAGAGATGAGAATAATTAGTACCCACTCTTAATTTCATAGTTTTGGAGTGTACTATTTTTGCTAGAATGAATATTCCCCTTCTTCTGAATGTGTTTTAAGACAGCTGGAGGTAGGTGACTTGATCTGAATAAATTAACAGCTAAACTTCCTTACAGAACAGACCTAGATGTACTTTGATGAGTTAATTAATTATTTCCCATTTTTTTCTGGAAACTGGTTTTGACCCCCACAATGGAAACAGAAATATTTAATAATAATCACACAGGTCACCTTCTTTAAACTACTGAAATCTCAAGAACATTCTCCAGATTGTGCTGGCTGTTTGTTTTGGGGAGACTTCTGCCCAATTTATCCCCCCAGGCCTTTGATAAGCATTTTTCCAAGTATCTAATATGTAGCTGACATTAATTACAAAGTAAATAAAAATAAATGAGACCTCACTTTCATTATGAAAATTGTTTGGAACAAATACAACAGCCTGAAATTAATCTAAAGTGGATGTAATATAACTCCCAGGAGATTACCTGAGCACTCTCATAAACATAGATTTACTGGAATAAGTCATTGGAAGTAGGTGCTTTTAGACGAGACCCATTAGGCTCTGGAATTTTCATTAAACACATTTCAGATGTTAGCTGGGAGAACAGTTCAGCAGATCAGCTCCTATGGCAGAGTTAATTACTGTGACTTTGAAATACACAGTCAGTTTCAGACACAGGAATTGTCCAACTCCCTGCCTAATGCATCCACCTGGCAAAGCACAGAAACAGGCTCGTGGCGCAGAACTCCCCAGCACGAGTGACTCTGGTGGGTAAATCTGCCCAAGAGACACCTGACAGAAACAGAGTACCTTAGAATGTTGCAAGAATGGATTAGAGATGTGGGTTAGTGACGAACAGGGCTGGATTACCAGTTGGACTCAATCTTAGGCGGCCTTTCCAGCCTTAGTGATTCTGCGATTCTGTCCCTCCGTGTGTTGCACAGACCGGGCAGCAGGCACAGCTCCACCTTAACCTCACCTGGCGACAAGAGCTCCCCACCAGAGATTCCCTTTGCTCAGGCTCCCCCATGCACACAACCAGCTGGAACTCAATAAAGGCACCTTCCCCGTTTGTTAGATGGTTTTCCTTCACATTTTCCACTTGAGCGGTTCAAACACCTTATCTGCTGGAAACACGCTGCACAGAGGAAGCTCCCAGCCAAACAGCAGAGGCATTTCCTTGTCAAAGCAAACAGTATTTTGAGAAACATAAGACCTTAACGACTATAATAAAAATAAGCAGGATAACCCACACTGCCATACATATGTGTTGCAGTGTGTTGTAATATCCTGTCTTAAACTTCCGGGTCCCTTCCCCAGGTGTGCCAATACCTCTCTTCCACTTCCCCCCTCGCCCCTTTGCTGAGTGAGTCCTGTCAATCAGGCTTAACATTCCAGGAGGGTTGTCGTGTGGTTGGTCAAGTTCAAAGGATGCCCCTATGCCCAGAGGTCACTGGCCTTTCTGGGTGTCATCTTCCCCTGAGACCCTGCCCCTCCCACCAGGCTGGTGGCTCACCTGTCCCTTCCCTCCCCCTCCCCCTGGAGCTCAAAAGGTCACTCAGGCCATGCGGTCAGATTCTGCTGGAGCTGTTACTACGAATCAGATCTCTGTGACCATGGAATAAAATTCTGCATATTAACCCTCCAGCAGAATCGTCTCCTTCCTCCTCACCACAGCCTGAAGCCTTCCCACCTGAGCTAAACGGAGTTCCTAACAAGCCTGGACTTGTTCAGTGCCCAGCTGAAACCTCCAGCAAGCCAAGGTGTCTCTGGGGTGAAACACCACAGCTGCCGCCTTTGGCCCAGCAGCAAGGGACAGACTGGCCCAGGCACAATCTACCTGGTAATGTTGGGATTCTATTCCAATACCCAACTGATTCTGAGTAACCTAAGACCAGGCTCTCAGAACCTAAAAACAGCCTTGCTCCCATGATTTCCAAATAAAACCTGGAGAATATTAAAAAAAAAAAAAAAAAAAAAAAAAAAATGGAGCTGTTACTACTATTCAGATCTCTGTGACCATGGAATAAACCCTCCGACAGAATCCGTCTCCTTCCTCCTCACCATAGCCTGAAGCCTTCTCTCCTGAGGTAAACGGAGTTCCTAACACATGTGCACTTGTGAAATAATGTGCCGTTTCTAACCAGGGAACAACAGAAAGGAAATGCTACAGACATTCCTGCCAGCGCTGCAATGGGTGTATGCCTCGCTGGTCCATACTCAGCACAGCAAGCAGCAGCTGCCTGCTTGAAGCAGGCTCTCACCCTGGGTCACTAACTGGTTCCTCACCATCATGGACCAGCAGCTATGGGAAGATGCATCAGGGTCTTGCAATCTTTCTTCCAGGTTTCATCAGTTTATAGGGAAACGTGCTGATTCCAGCTGCTCGTTCTGGAGCTGAAGTTAATGAACACAACAACAGATAGAAACAGCTTCAGATACAGGAAAATAAGGAAAACCAGCAGGGAAACACTAATGGGGAGTTAAAAAAAAAAACTTTAGTCAAGTTTTTTTTTACTGGGTCATTATTTCTGCTGTCAGAGAGGACATACCTTACCAAACAGAGACAGTTCCAGTGCAACTGCAGAGAGGTGCTATTTTCTGCTGTAGCTGGATGAAGACTCACACCGTGCAAAACCACTTTCTGATGCCAATAACACAAATAAAGTGCATAATGCACCACACTTTCAACAGCCTTCTGCTTTCAGCAGTTCTCCAGCTTGTTGTGCATTTTCATTAGGGCTTCACTGCCATGCAACTCTATTCCTAACTCCTATTTGTTCAGACCTTCCTTCTTCAATACAAATGAGCTTCTTCAAAGGAAGACAACTCAATAGCAAGAGGTAATGGACCAGGCAATGTCAGTAACATATCACAGCCAAGCTGTGAGGGAAGCCTGGCTTGAGGCTCCTTTCAGTGAGCTGTGCTTCCTCTACCTGCACATTCCCTTCAACATGTTCTGAAGGCAAGACATGAAACAGGTGGACAAGATGTGCACACCAGGTTGGGGGTGCTGCATGCGTGGAGTGGCAGCAGTAGTTAATACCTCAGCTCCCTTACCTTTTCTGGCAGCTGAGATACACAGAATCTGAGATAGACCTGGTAAACCTTATTTAAAAACATGACAGTAAAAATATCTAAATGCAAATATGTAAAAAAATCAAAGTTTGATGGTAGTAGCTGCCAAATTTTGTGACTGTTGAGCTAAAATGAAGGTATGGGTAGGGAAAGGCTTTAAAGGGGGAAGGGCTTCAAGGCCCTTTCCAACCTGAACCATTCTGTGATTTTATTTGTCACAGCTGTAAACCAAGTAAAACCAAGCCAAGTATCATGACACTAACCAGCTAACTGATGATAAAGTAAATTTTAAGAATATTGCCTTCTTTATCATTAAAAGAAGACTGTATTAGTATGCACAAGATAGTAAAGCAAAGTTGTCTTTATTCAAAACTAAACAAGGGTTTCTTGCTAAATTTAGACTAGTTCAAGAGAGATAGAGAGGATTTCTGCCTGTTTTCATCACATTATTTTTACTGGATACATTTTTAACAATAATAGGACGCCCTAGGAAGGATCCAAATAGCTGTCAGTGGTTGTCACTGAATGCTGTGACATTTCCAGAGTACTCTGAATGATTAAAATAATGAAATGTGATAACTTCTGGAAAAAAACCCCATTGGATAGTTACTAGCTGAATATTGCTTAAACACCTTTTGGGTGTTAAATTGCCTCAGAAGGGACGAAGAGAGGAGTAATTTTGCTACATTCCCACCTTGCTCAGCCGACGACTGGATGAGATACATTTGCTTGGAGAAAAACAGAAGAAAAATTTTAAAAAGTAAGAGAAGAAGCTCTTGGGTTATTAATACTGATGCATCATAACTTAACAGTGTTCATCCCTGTCAGTCAGAACGTATTAAAACAACTTAAAACAAGCCACTGATATTAACAGCATAACATCCACCACTTCAGGATGGTTGCATTTTCCAAGCAAATTAAGGCCCCATCCAGCTTTACCTGGATACATCATTCTAAGAATACAAAAGGCCTTCCATTGAATTACAGCCAATTTAATTACATTTCTTCTTATCATTTCTAAAAAACAAATACATTACACCTTTTTTTGCAAACTCAAAAGGTTACAAAGGCATGGGGTAGATTTCAAGAATTGCAGCAGGTTTTCCTAGAGGCATGAATTTTCCAGATCTGTGTATATTTGTCTTCTCTGTGTGCATCCTGCATTCTAAGTCCCCTTGACAGAGCTGTCCATCTGCTCTCCGTGCTCTGAGTGTTGTGTGTGGGGCCCTTTGGAGTGCAGTGCCATGGGAACAGCTCATGGGCTTTCCCTCTCCATGCTCCCACTGGAGCTGCATGCTCCTCTCCATCTCTGCAGCCTTCCCCCGGGGTCTGAACCTCCACTTCTCTATTTTCTCACAGACAGAGATAAAAAATTACTTTGGGGGCAAAACTTCAGAACTAGACAGAGTTGTTGCTTAGCTACACACAGGCATTTACATTTGTATTGCCCGTCAAGAGGAAAAAAGACAACTCTGTTGGAGTAGCAGGGATAAAACAGCACTGTAGAGAGTTCACCCAGCCCAGCCCGATGCTCTGAGGCAGGGTCCTCAAAGCATGCACCACTCCTGCCAAGTTACATCTTGTTCCAGCCTGTTCTTAGCAGACCTCCGGTGGTGGATAATCCACGTCTCACAATGCAGGCCAGCGGCCAGGGCCCCGGTGGAGGATCCTTCCCTCACACCAACAATGGTCCTTTTTATTCTGCTCTGGCAAACACAGAAAGGGATTTCTATCCCATAGATCAGGCTAATTCTCTTGCTTGGTTTCTGCCAGCTGAGCTTTGAAGATGCTCAATAATTCTAGTCCTACAAGAGTGTTACGAGCTGTTGTCTGACAAGCACATCATCAAGGGTAACACTTGAATGGTTTTTAAATTGTTTCTCTTAGTCAAAGAATTAAAATAAAAATTAAAAAGAGACAGAAGAAACAGTGCAAGCTTTAGACAAATATAAAAGGAATGCTTAGACACTATGAAAACCAAGGGAGAACATAATTACAGACCATGTTTCACTGAGAGCATGACTCATTAGAGAAGACTAAAAAAACACCTTAAACATACATATCTAACTGTTTGGCTGATAATAAAAGTGATAATTAAAAACTCCAGACACTTTGGGACTCCTTGAATCCCTCAGATTCTTCCATCCAGAAGTACAAATCCGAGCCCATCCTCAGGTGGTGCACGGAGTGTTCCAACTCCCCCGGGTGCCAGATGGCTGCTGCAGCTGCAGAGCCTCTGGGCCTTGGACAAACCACACGTGCAGACCCTGGGATGGTGGCAAGCAGGAGTTGGTTGTACACAAGGCTGATGGTTGAGTGGGGCGTGAGCCCCATCAGGCTGGGCCGGCTGTGAACAACCACGTGCCCCAGCAATGTTGGGTGCGCCAGTAATCTCAGACAGCAGCCAGGGGAGCTACTTCCAATTCAAAGAGATTTGAAAAGGCCATTTCCACCCCCAGTATGCTCACCGGCACCTGTACGAGATTACTGGAAGCTCAGTATGTCACAGCACACTGTGTGTTCCATCACAGAAGTGGTTTGAGCCTGAGTTACCGGCAATGTCTTGCCAAGATTGCAAGGAGCAAGGTCATTCCAGATGTGCACAAGGACACAGCAGCAGCATGGTTTAGATTATGGTTTTGCCCAGCTTCCCAGCAATGGAAAAGTAAAGCAAAACTTGACATTTCTTTACTGAAAAAGCAGTAAAGCATTGGAACAGGCTGCTCAGGGCAGTAATGGAGTAGTAAGGCCAACAGCTAAGGCCAGCTTTAAGGTTCTATGATGCCTGTCTTTTGCTGAGAAAAGTGAAAGAAAAAGAAATCTGTTGATATCTGATCACTGAATAGATGTACTCCAACAGGATTTACATGAGCACCCACATACACAAGATGTTGTCTGATGTGTGTAAATGCAGATATATCAAAATAGATACATGTATTGATTAACTCCTGCAGCAGTTTAAACCTCCCAGCTATTAAAAACTCCAAAAAGGCAGTCAAATTGCTTAAAAGCTTAAGGAAGAGCTACTTTTCAGCTTTTATTATTCTGCATTCAGTCCAAGAGCATTGCAGAAGTCTCAAGGCATGCCTAGAGAGACATAATCATGCTGGTAAAATAACCTCAAGATGCTTTTGTGGAAACCTGTACTATGCTGTGTCCCTGAAGTCCCATCATCCCCTGAAGATGATGTTTCCATAATGAAATTGCAGCTGCATGATATTACCACTATTGCATTTTAAGAACACATGCTCAACCGTGTAAGAGAATGAACAAGAGCGCTGGAAAAAGCCATTGCACAGTAATCGTACTCTAGGCAATTTTCTTCAAAAAAATTTTTAAAACCCAGCAACCCTGATTTTACATAAGGTAATTGCAGAGGTGAAAAAATGTAATGGGAGGTGTTAGAATTGTGCCACAGTTAAAACACAACAGTCAGCAGGGCAAATTATGGACTGCTTTTAAAATTAATATCAAACACCATGCGCCAAAAACCTAAATATGTAAATCTTGGCAAAAATTCAGCTCTTTTCTTAAAATCAAATGTACAGATTTCTCTTTGGAGTGTATAATGTATCCTTTGTGCCTCTGCCTAGCAACAAGCTGCCTGGGGCTGGATGCTCTCAGGAGAGACATTCCTATTATCCAGACCTCCCATCTCTTCACATCTTCTGCCGGGTTTTTAGGGGAAGACAGTCCTATTTCAGGTTTTCTCCACACTCATTCTGTCTGAAGCAATGGTGTAAGGTGGGCAGGCTGCACAGTTCTTACAATAAACAGACTACTGGTGAGCTGTATTCTGTCACTGCACAGTTGTACTCACAATTACAGTCTCACGCCCGATGTTGATTGTGTTTACTGGCAAGACCTATCTTGTCAATGATGACCAAAGCCTAATTTGTCACCTAATGGCTTGGACTTATTAATAGGACTGCACAGAGGCTTTAGACCCAACCTTTGCTCTCATATTGCCAAAGGCTATAATTAAATTTTAATTGACAGCCTGAATCCACCCAAGAGTTATTTCCTCACTCCTCCCAAGGGCTTGCAGGGAGCTGTTCCCTGGACCTGGCTTGCATTTACTCAAAGCTGAATAGTACTCACAGGAGCATCAGGGTTTTTACCAAGCTTAATTCAAGACCCAGATCTAGAATAAAGAGTAACACGCCTAACCTTTGTCTGAATCAAAGGCTTTTCCATTTTATGTGATGGATGAGCATTCCTGAGGATGGTGGCCATTCCCCATGGGAGGGCTGCCAGCCATCCACCACGTACCTGCATGAATGCCTCCTGCAGCTCCAGTCTGAACAGAGAAACCCCTTGACTAGTGGTCTCAGACCCGTTTGTCAATGATGAGGTTTGATAAACTCTCTGTAAAGAGGATATCTTTGCTCTTCCAGCCCACACCTCAGCAGAAAAAGACCTTCTGCTACAACCAAAGGTCACCTTTGCAGTTGGGGTTGGAAGCTGTGGAGTCTCCCCCAGAAATGGGGGAAGGAAAGCACTGGCAGAGGAGGGCACACATGAAGGCATTTGTCTCCGTACATGTTCACTTAACTTCATTTCCATTCTACACAAAACCTTCTCCCACCCAAAACCACCCCAACAACACCCCACAGCAATACAGATTTTAAATAAGGGTTTTTTTCACAGACAGGATGTGAAAGTCAATGGGACATTTGATGCAGGCAGTACATTTTTATCCTGGAAGCAGCCTGGTTCTCCCTCCTGCCAGCGTATATTATTCCTAAAAAAGACTACCAGCTAAGAAGGGAAATCCACAGCTACAGACTCTGCATACACTGAGTCTGAAAAAATAAAAGCTATTGTAGGCAAGGGAGATCAAACATGCAAGCTACACAACAGGTATCAAATGTCTTTTTCTTTTTCATTTTAACACCAGCATTTTTATATGTTTTATCGCAGTCTTGGTTCATGTTCAACACAGCAAAAGCTCACTGCAGGGTTTCCTTCAACTTCGACAAGATCTGGATCAACTCTCAAAAATACAGGCTCTCTTTCCAGTACAGAATCACAGAACCATAGAATGGGTCAGGTTGGAAGAGACCACAGTGGGCTCACCGGGCCCAAACGCCCTGTCAGTCGCCTCCCGAAGGTCACTGGGAGCACTAGCCCGCAAAAGATGCAGAGTACACACATGCATGACGAGCAAGAGGCTCACCCACAATCCACAGCTTGGAAATCGTGTTGGTAGCAGCCCCCTGCCCATGAGTGACTTCATCTCAACAACCAGAAGTGTCTGTAGAGATGCATCAGGATGCTTGCTCTGCACTGGCAGACTCAGGAATGTTGTCTGGCAGCCAGCACACACAGCTGTGCTCTGTACCACAGTACCACCCAGTTAGGATATAAGTATTGAAGTGGGGTAGGCAGTTTAACTCTCTTTCCAGTGCATTTTTCAGTATATCTATTAGGGAGATAGTGCCTGGCTGTGCCAGGTTGTTTCTCAAATCACTAGCCCCATGAAAAAGCATTTTTGATTATGTTTGCATATGTCTGCAGATCTTCTCCTAAATTAGGCTGTTGGCCTTTCCAGTAACATTTAGGTGCTTTTTACAGCAAGTCTATAGTGAATTGTGTTTGAAGAGAATGGCCCTAGATATCCTTGAGCTTCTTTAAATCAAAGCAAGCTGTATATCTGAACCTGAGCAGATAAACAGAGAGACACAAGAAATACTTTTAAAATCCTACTCTCCTTTTGCTAATTCAGTGGCATAGCAGAAAAACCTGTGCAAAAGTCTACGATTGTATTCTAGAATCATACCTCGAAAGACTTACCTCAAATGTACTGTCTACAGGCCTGCTTTACCTTTACTAAAAGCCTTCGCTTATTATGGGTAATTTCTGAAGGCATGTTTCACCATACTTTTGATTTTTGGCTTCTGACTTGAGCTGGAAACTGAGAGCAGCTTTCTTGTTTCAGTGCATACTCAGGCTCCTCGGCACAGCAGAAATCTCAGGGCATCTGACGGCCTCAGCACAAAGCTGCGTTTTGTTCTGCCTGTCTGGAGCGCACTGGGTGTGATGGCACGCCAGGTGCTGCTGCAGGGACAGCCCTGCACACCAGAGCACGGCTCCACGGCAGAGCTGCTCCCAGGGAAACTCCACAGGCACAAGGCAGCAGCTTCCCCCACAGCCCTCCCAAAAGGGCAGAAATCCTGCGCCTCAGCCACCACTCAGCATTACCTACAGACACAGGGTCATTACTTACTTTGTTTGCAGCTGCTTGCCCAGGCTTTGGCTCGTTATTTAATAGGGCCCCTTATTTTGATTATTCAGGAATTTAGGAGTTTTGTTAACACCTTTGCGAAAAACACAAAGTTAAACACAGCAGCCATTTTCAAATCGTCCCAAAGGATCAAAGCAGGTTAAAGAACTACAACATGCAGTTGGTTAATTTGTGCTGGTTTGGCTCTATGGGACTGGGATTTTCTCAAGCCTTGTGTACCTGTCCTCAATTGTACTTTCAATGAATTCCTGAATGGACAGTAATGCTGTCTACAGCAAGGCACACCACTTAAAAGCAAAGCAAATAATTTCTTGGGATCATTACTTCAACATGGTAACATAAACATGTATTTTGTGCCTTGAGCAGTATCAGAATAAGCTGACTCAGAGCACTGACCAAAGATACCCTTTCCTACTGCTTTTGCCAGATTTATGTAAAAAAGAAAGAAAAATAAAAAAATTTAAAAAAAAGAGAAAATCTACTGTTAGATAGTCAGAGAAACTGACAGACAAGCTTTGTATATATTTAGTGGATTAAATTTCCTTTAATAAACTGGAGCCATTTCAATAACAATAATAGACTCCTAGATGCTGATTTCCAACAATTCATCCCATATAACAGTGCAATTTCACTTTGCATTGTTTTGTCTATGACTTGGATGAACACCATCTAAAGGCAGGATGTTGGGAGGATTTACATTGTGAACTCGCCTTCAGACCTTGCCCTAAGGTTACCAAAATAATTTTAAATTCCTGGAAAGCCACACCACTGATCCCATGTCGCAGTGAAAATAGAATAAATATCTCATTTCTTTTCCTAACAGCTTTGCTGTTCTGCTAGAACAGAACAGGATGGATCTCTTTACCTGCTAGCTCATATACATACCTCTTATTTTATCCCATTATATGGATGCTTTTAAGAGTCCACCAAAATTAATAAAGATGCATTTGACTATGTCTAGTCTGAAAAACAGTTAAGAACACTTAATAAAACAAAAAATTAATGATATTTGGAACCAGGATGTTAAAGCCCAACTTGGTGTCTAAACTGCATGGTATTTGAAATCACCAATGGATCTGACATAAAGACATCAAAGCTGAAGTCTTCAGGAGTTTTAATTCTGATTTCTTTAATACATTAGGACAAAAAGTATTTGGAACATATATGTAACCAGAAACTGGCACCCCTGAAGTTGGGACAATTGGACATCTTAGTTTTCCTATAATATTTTCAGACAGGTGGTCTGGAAAACAGCCCCAGTTTTAAGCTTTTCATGCTCATGGCAGTTGTACTAGGTTTGGTAAAAATGTGGTTTTAGGAGGTAAGTGACTGGCCAGTAGCAATTAAGTACATCAGAGCAGTTTTACCTCTCACACTTTGCATTTCTCCTGACAGGAGTTCTTTAATGTCTATGCTCAAGGTTTTAATGCCTCACTTCCCATACAGCAGCACCATTGCAGAAGCCTCAGCCAGGGAAATCTGCAATGTTACTCACCCAGAAGGAGACTAACCATAATTGTTGACAATAATACCTGTCAATATTTACACTGTAACATAAACCAAGGCTTACACTATAATATAAACATGGTGGCTGGAGCATGGTGCAGCCAGGCTAAGGAGTCCACATATAGATTTCTTTCTCAGCTTCCTAATTCATCTTTTTATCACCACCGATATAAAAAAAATGCAGCATTTCCAAGCTAGGCTGAAATTCTGTGTTTTCCTTTCTTAAAAATATGAAGGTGTTAATTTCTGTCTTGATCATTTTCTTTTTTTAATATTTTCAAAATTGCTGTTCTGTATTTTGAGTCTATAGTTGCAATGCTTTTATAAAGGTCCTGAGACTGCCCAGTGTTGTGTAAGAATTTGTTACTCTTAAACACTACCATTGGAGCTTCTCTTCTGAAATAAAAACCAAGTGCCTAGAGATGCAGCACACAACAGCATCCAAACCACAACTGCCCTGGCCTCAGCATTAGGACATTTCCTGTCTCTGTCATTGATTACCTCTGGTTTGCATATTAATCCTGCAGGAAAGTAATGGCAGAGAGAAAGATAAATTCATACTCAATCCCCCTGCCTACTTAGGAAGTCAGAAAAATGGTTTGGTGGTGCTCAAGAAGGAAACCCTCAGAAGGGACTAATGACTTCCCCTTGAATTATAACCCTTGTACAATCCATCACATTGATTCAGGGCCTCACAGTTCGCCCTCCTGACAGCCACTGCACTGCAGTGATTCTCTACAGTCCTACAGCAGAGACAGCTCTAGCTGAAAAGATTCAATTCTGCCTGCATGCACACCTTGAGCCCAGCCCTCCCTGGGCCTGTGGAGGCTGGCAGTGAATAAGAGCACAGGGGTGCAGATGCAGGCACCCGGAGTCTGCTCCAAGCACTGGATCTGGCCTGTGCTTAGTCACTGCAAGCTCCCCTAGGAGCCAGGTCCACTACAGAATTGCATTTAGCAGTGCTTCATCCTGAAGCAGCTGATCCCAAACCAAAACTGTGACTGTACCCAGTTGTTTTATCACAATGGGATTGGACACAGCCAGCAGTGCTGGATTTCCCTTTGGGGCTTACTCTCATTAGCATGCCTGACTTGCCAATGCTTTGAGGCAGCAGCTTTTTCTCCTTCTATCCTCAGACATTCAAGTCACCCAGCTTCAATGAAGGTTCACAGCCTAGAATGGTTTTCCTCCTCCAGCAGATGTGTGAAATTCTTTTCTGAAATGAAGGAGTGTGTTTGCCCTAGTAAAGTGCAGTAGTGTAGCTGTCAGAGCACTCAGCTAACTCCTTTATCAACAGGAGGGATTCAGGCCTGTGCCCCAGACACCATGATAGTGGCTTTGTCACTGTCAGGGTCATGGTGATCTGCCTCTCACACTGCAGCCATGTCACTTCCCCTGAAAATACTTGCTGGATCAGCAAAAGAGTGATTTTGGATTGACTTTCTCTTTGCTCCCCAAAGCATTGCTGAGCTGCTCCATGCTGGGCTGAGACCCTAAACTTCTCCCACTTCTGGGCATAATCCCAAACTTATATCTAGTACCACCAATTTAGCTCCTCTAAGGCCTATGATTTAAAGTAAAATTGCATCTTCACCCTGCAGACAAGAGGGACCTGAGCCTTGTCAATATAATCTGGACATGCCTGGGGTGGATGGGGAACAGCTCCATGCTCAGACCCTCAGGGAGGTGAGTTAACCAGGGTTCAGCTTTCAGGCAGATTCAGCAGCACGATGCTCAATGAAAGCATTTCTTTAGGTAGAAGCACAACTACTGATTTTAATCTCTGACAAGACAGAGGGTTTAAAAACCACATTTGCAGATCTTAACACCATTTATCTGTTGGAAATTTCCTCCACACCTCAGGATTTCAGTAACACTGGACTGATGTTCAACTTCTCCACGAGTCATAGGAGCATTAAACAGAGATGTTGGCAGCACAGTTTGGCAATGGCAGAAACTGTCACAGCAAAGTTTAAAAAGTAAAACGTGCATGCTAATGGGGCAGTTTTCCTAAACTTACATTCCATGTAAATTTCTACAAAGCTTCTACGAAAACAGATAGGAATTTATTAGAACAAATACCCTGTAAATACAAGCTGTTTATATATCCATGGGCTATATAACTGACATTATTATATTCTTGATACCTTTTGTATTTATTTTATGTACTATTACTTCCACGATCACTATACTCTAAGTCAAAGAAAATCATTCACAAGTAGTGCAATCATCAAGAATTAATAAAAACACAAGAGTCACTCAGCAAGTAAAAGTAGAAAAAACAACAATGGGAAAGAATTGCTAGTATAAGGAAGTGAAAACATAGCAACAATGCTAATAAACTGGTTGAGTTGAAATTAGTTTTATACACTGCAACAAATATTTGGTGAAAAAAAGGAAGAGAAAGCCAGATGGCGCTGCAACATGTCTTGCAAGGAAAAGCCCTTATGTTTATATGAGGTTTTGGAGATAGGAACCAGAAGAGAGAAATATTTGCAATGTCTTTCTGATAGTCTGCCAGTAAAACAACAGAAAATTTGTATTTTTACAGGCAGCCCTCACCATAACTGCAGAGGGGAATACAGACCACAGGCAGAATTAATGTCTACAGGTTCTGCTGAGGCCACTTCAAGGTGAAAGAGATTTTAAAATTTCCTTATGTATCATATTTAATGGTTTCAGTCCAGTCTAGTCTATAGGCTGAGATTTTACCACATCCCAAAGCTGTCAAGTTTTTTTAATGTTAGCTTTAAAAGCAATGCCAAGGAGTCCAACAAAGCCAACTATCCTTCTCTGGTTCAACCACAAGCTACTGAGCAAACTGTGAGTGGTGCTGCATGAAATTCAAGCAATAGGGATTTCTGGCCACAAAATTCCATCTGGGCTTGAATATCCTCTTACTATTTTAAACTGTGTCAGTAGTAAACAACAATCTGTCTTTGGTACCTATCTGGTCACTTTAAATCATCCAAACCTAAAGATTTCATGTGCTTTTCTTTAAAATTCAAACAAACAAATGAAAAGTTATACTGTCAAATTCCTCACTTTTCAAAAAGCTTCCGTCTATGAATCTGGCAAAAGAAAGCATGGCAGGGATGGAAATTGATATTTGCAAATTCATATATTGGAATATTATCATGACAAAGAAACTACCCAAAAATGCTCAAAGGCCAATGAGCATGAGCCAGCCCTAAGTCACCTGGTGTGGCCTCACAGCTTACCCTACTTGAGCAAAATGTTAGTCTAGCTGACCTCCTGATGTTTCTTTCAACCTGGATTATCCAGAGAATCTAGCAAAAACTTCCAGAAATTCTGGGAAAAACAACCTTAATAAGGAACTCTTTCTAGAGAACGAAACCAGCCCCACTGCTTGTTCACTCCAGACACGAGAGTTCCCATGCTGCACACACCAGTCACACTCACAAGCCCATTCTGCAGTATTTATGGGCACATGCAATGCATATAAACTCATCCCATTGCACACTGTGGAACCTGAACTCAGTCTTGAGAGAGCACAAAAACCCCAAAAGGGATCAGGCCCTACAGCCCTGTCCACAGACACAATCCTACTGCTACACAGCAGCTCTAAATCTTGACTCATGCTGCAGAACTGGGATAGCTGGCAAACATCACCTGGTTTTTTGTCGTTGTATTTTTGGAGGGGGTTGTTTGTTTTGTTTTGGTGGCTTTGTTTTTTGTTTGTTTTGGAATTTGTATGGATTTTGGTGGTTTGGTTTGGTTTGGTTTGGGTTTTTGGTGGGTTTTTAAGGTCAGTAATATTAATAAAAGACACAACAAATGGGAACAGGCTGCGCCTGGGTAATGAAGGCTGCTTCTTTCATGCCTTCCCTCTGGGCCATTGCAGGGCAGGAGCTTGGGCTCCTGGGGGCTTCTTTTTCTGCCTTCCTCTCTCCCTCCTCTCCCCATGCATCTTGGAAGCTGGGAACAACTCCTGAAAACATGAGTCTGATACAAAAGAACCCTTGGAACAGCTAATTTATTTCCTTTTTTCCTTTCCTCTTTTCTTTTTTTCTTCTTTTTTTAAATGCATTTCAATAGCATGCATTGTTCTATGACTTACATTTGGGAGTAATTCCATACACAAAGGCCTTTTCATTTAACTAGATTAGTTTTTTCATTGAATTACTCTTTCCCAACAGTAGTTCTAGGGTCTGATTCTTCTCTTATTGACCTGGTTGCTGACAAGTTATGTGGGGACATACAAGTCAGATTCACACCTGTAATGAGACCTGGCATTTTAAACAGATGCATTCTTTACTCTGGTTTACAGATAACCTCCTTCCACTCCCTCTTCTAGACCACTGCTCCACTTCTGCACAATCCTGAAAAAATACATTAGGTTTGATTTTTCTTTGAATTATTTCTTTTGGGGTATATTGCTGCAAATGGGTCATCTCTGACCTATCACTGCCTATGCATTTGATGAAAAAAGTTTAAATTCACCTTTCAAAAGTAAACATTAAATCCAAGATTTGCACATAGATGTATTTAAATCATTCTCCATCTATTTGACATAACAAAATCTATTAAAAGAATTCATTGATCATAAGAAAGTTCTGTTGGCTAGAATGAAACAATGACAACACAGTTCAGGAACATAAATGCAACTGATTCCTGGTCTCATTCATTACCTAGATTAAGATTCAGCACCTCTGAAGTGAACTGAAGTACATCCTCTAAAAACACACCACCACCTCCTAAACACTGTGTTGTTTGTGGATTTTGTAACAAACCGCTAAGTTACGCAGCTTCAGGCACATGCAAATGTGGTTTTCTGAGCAAGACACTTTACCAGCTAACAGAAATCATCAACACACAGTTTTAAAAAAGACAATGCTCAAGCACAGCAGAACTTTTATACCAGGCTTCCCATGCCAAATTTGCAATTTTATATACCATTTCATTTCAGCTCCACAATTTCCTCAACAAATTTTGCAAAAAACCCACATCCTCTAATTGTACTAGTGTGTAAATACATATGCATAGATATACATACATATATGCTGTGGTTAAAAAAGGTGCAGAGACTCTACTAGGACTTTTGAAAGAAGGAATTAATATATAGAAATAGACTAAGCTATGCAATTTCAGACAGAAAGTATAACAGCTATGAAGTCTTTAAGACCAAGGATAAAACCAGGAGTTTTATTTCCTGCAATTGAGTCTCTTCTATCCAAGTTCTTGGCATTTCTTTCCTATTTTAAGTGCAAGGCTGCACCTAGTTTCTCAGCTAGCATTGTGTTGTCACTCTTGCTGAAGCAGGGAAGGTGCAGCAGTATAAGCACACCCCAAAGCAGGCGTTCCAGGAGGAATTAATAGAGGGCTTAAGCCAGGAGTGCCAGATCTCCTCAGGAAACGTGCTCCAGAATTAGAGAACAGTACCACCACCTGACAACCTGGCAGGCTGTCACAATTTTCAAAAAATAATATGTGAAAAACTGATCATCAGACTCTCCAGGGAGGAATGCCAATAATTTGTGTAAAGGGCCAGGCTGGGGGATCACACAGCTGTCTCTGAACACAAAGTTTGGAGTCAGACAACACGCTGCCATGCCATGCCATGCCCAGGCACAATCCTATGGTCTCCAGATGACTTGTGGCCATGCTCCAAATTTGAACTTCACATTCAGACGAGATACCCATGAGCACTCCCAGCCACCTCTGTTCCAGAGAAGCCCGGAGCCCTCGGGTCCCTCTTCTCCCTAAAATCAGCCCTGCCAGGCATAGTCTGACTAACATCTGCACTGCAGGCACGTTGGCTGCCCACCAAACAGCAGCCAGCACTCCAGACTATGGAACAGCTGTTTGTACAAGGCAGAATGGAGCAGCTGAGAGGCTGATTCAAGGGTACAAGCGATGTGCTGTGAACACAGCACACCGCACAGCAATGAGGGACTGTGTGGAGGGCAGCAAGCCCAGGGCAAGTGAGCACTACTGCACAGAGAAGTCTTTTGTCTAATGGGTAGTACTTGCTCTTTACAGAGAAAATGAACTACCTTACACTTCTAAATGCATCAAAAAAATAATCCAAAAGAGTATTGGTAAACTGTATATTCACGGTAAGAGCATTTTCACAAACTCCAGACGTCCCCATTTTAATGCTAAACAACTTGCATAGATGTTTCTGCTTATTTCTACACAGGAGCTTACTCATTTCCTTCTGGCACAAGTCCACACTGCTGGAAGGAAAGCTTCTCTTTCTCATAACGTCTGTTCCAAACATGTGTGTGTCAAGCAAGGCAGCACATCTTAAGCAAAAAAAAAAAAAAAAAAAAAAAAAATTATATATTTAATCATTGGCTTCAAGATTTTGAATCCAAAATGGAAAAATGTGATTGCTGAAACTGATCTCCCCAACAACAGACGCTGGAAATTTCCTTATTTGCTTCAGGTATTAAGCCCACACCAGTTGCATGTCAGCAAGCAAAACCAAAATCAGAATCATGGAATGTTTTGCGTTGTAAGGAACAACAAAGATCGTTTTGTCACAACCCTCCTGCCATGGGCAGGGAACCTTTCACTAATGTCTTTCCAGATTGTCTGGAAAACGTTCTGAAATGTCTTTCCAGGTCCTGCTGATTAGGAAGGAAGGGCACTACCCTTTGCCTTGATCATTGGCTTTTCACGAAAGCTCAGAGTAAATAAAAGTATTCAGGTCACTTTCAGGACTCGGATATTGTCAGAACCGCTGATTCCTCGGGGCCCGGGGCCGAGCGCTGAGCTCCGCCGGGCCCGGCCCTGCGCGGAAACCTCCGCCCGCGGGCAGGGAGGGGAGAGCGGGGAGAGGCAGGCGAGGAGGCGGGGAAGAGCCGGGGAGAACGGGGGAAGGCGGCCCCGGCGGCGGGAGTGGCTCCGGGCGCGCTGCGGCAAGGCCGGGCCAGCTCCGGGAGCCGCTGCCCCTGGGGAACCTTCCCCTGCCCCGCCCGGAGCAACAGGGCCCGGGCGGCCGCCATGGACTCCGGCAGCGAGACCCACGAGCTCAACGGCACGGCGGAGGGCGCGGACTCGGCGGCCGAGGAGCAGGTGAGGGCCGGGCCCGGCGCGGCGGGGCGGGGCGGGGGTCCCGGCGCCGTGTCCGTCCCTCCGTGTCCTTCCCGAGGCCGGGCGGGACGGGGACTCCGCGGGGTGCGGTGGCGGTCGGTGCTGCTCGCCTCCTGCTGGCTTTTTAGCCTGCCGTTCCTGCGGGGAGGCCGCTGCGCGGGGCCGTGTGCCCGGGCCGGGCCGGGCAGAGCATCCCCGGCCGCTCCTGGCTCCTACAACGGGCACCCGGGGGCCGCCAGGGCCGCTCCTGGCTCCTACAGCTGTCACCTGTCACCAGGGGCCACCAGGGCTGTTCCTGGCTCCTACAGCTGTCACCTGTCACCAGGGGCCACCAGGGCCCTCCTCGGCCGGGGCCCGCCCGCAGCTCGCCTCACCTGCAGGGCTTGGGAGAGGACATCCGCGCGAAATAAGCAATTACAAAAGCAGGAAGAATTGCTGAAGTGGTTGTGCCTGTATGGTTAATTTCCGTGCAGTAATCAAAATAAAAGCCAGAATACGCAGCTTTTTCATACTATGTATGGTCAAAACATGACCAGACATCCTCACTGGGAAATGTTCATTTGCATTCTGTTTAAGTATAAAGGATATTTGCAGAACATGCCACTTATCTGAAGAAAACAGACGGGTAAAAGAGTGGCTTTTATCTTGTTTTGGAAAGGACTAAACTCTAAAGGCAGCTCTTACTCCAGCCTAAGTCTCTGCCACACAGAAACCACTGTACTAAGCCCTCTTCTGTGTCGCTGGTAAAATGTTCTGGTTACAGACAGACTGGGCTGATTGTGTAGCACATCTGTCCTTCCTCCAACCCTCCCTCCCTAACAAACATTTGGAGTCATAAATATGAAACCAAGAAAAATAAAAATCTGGTTTTAATAAATCCTGGAAATCCTACCTAAAGTTAATCAAGCCTAGGATATGCAAGTCAAACTGGTGGTCTGGAGTGGTTTCCTCTAAACCTCTGACTTCTCAGGAGTTCTCTCATTTTCTTGATGTAGCTTTGTGATTGCATCACAAGTACAGACCCCAGTGTGGTCTGCTCCAAGAATTTTTCAGCAACTTTCCTGTTTTACTTCATCTTCAGTTGCAAGCAGCTCTCGTTTTGTCACATCTTTCCCATCAAAACTCAAGTTCTCAGTGAGTGCCATATAAAGAATAAGCAGTGAGACATGCTATTCCATTGTTTTAAATGTATACAGTGGCACTTCAGTGAACTTCATAAACACTTTTTAAATTTTCTCTCTCTCTCTCTCTCTCACACACACACTCACACACCCAAAGTATATGCCAGGTAAAACAAATGGATTTTCCAAGAACCCATCTCTGAATAGAAGATACCTTAAAAAGTCTGCCAGTGTTCACAATTCCCACAAACAAAAGAACGCCCCAGCTCGGCAGCCACCTAAACCTGGAGGGACCATCTGCAGCTGCCTGAATCTTCTGTATTGGGGTCAAGAGGTGTCTGAGGAATGCTCACAGGCATGGGAACATGGGCCCCTCTTGTTTCCTTCCTGCCTGTCCCAGCGTCTGTCCTCTCCTCAAAACAGACTCTCTTGCACACCTTCACCACAGACCACTGCCTTCTCATACAGAAGAGCTGGCATGAAATGCAGATGTAGTTGTTACCTTCAAAGCAATCAAAGCATAAGAATTTTTAAAAGACCAGTTAAGCTCTCGGTAGGTCTGAACAAGGGTCACACAGTGGTTTGATGTGGTTTATTTTTACTCCAGCATTAATTTGAATACATTTTTTTAGCAGATGTCAGACTTTTGGAAGCAAGAAATTCCTTGCTTCTAGGATTGGTCTGGCATGGCACACCTCACTGACTAATATGTGGGATTACACCTGGCACAAGTATCTCATCTCTTCTTCAAAGGATCTGCTCATACAAATACAGATTATAACTAGTTTTTCATCCATCTAGTTGCTTTCCTTGTTCATTGTCCATATTGAAACACTCTCCATCCACTGTGTTGTAAAATCTAGTTCAGTGTTTCCAAGATAACAGGACGTGCTAGATGAAGAGTTAAAGAAGAGCTATGAAAAAGGTGAACAAGAATTGCATAGTAGAAACAAACAGTTTTAATTGTGTTATTCCTAAAAATGTGTTGAAGTCCATATATTAATTCAGGAGTAATTTGGAACATGAAAGTAATTTGAGACATGGCAGTTTCTTGGCATCATATTGCAAGTAACCAATCTGTAGGAACTTGAAATTATTTTGCTGCATATAGCCTGAAATAGTATGTTCTCATGACTCATATCAAACTGAATTTGGAGTGTTCTATATACTCCAAATATTGATACTATTGGTGTAAATTTTTTGCTTGAATATTTTTAAGTAGCTATAATAAACAGTGTGTTAACCACACAAAATAGACAGTCCAGAGCCCAGTTGTGAGAAATAGTATTGTAAGACCAAATGAGTGGAATGAGTAGTAATAATGCAAGGCAGAAAAAATTATACAGGAGCCAACTTCTATTTAAATAGCTGTGTGAACAAATTTAAGTTACTCCTTCATTTCACAAATTTAGTCATGAGATGTGCTGATTATTTTACAGTAATTTAATGAGTAGAAATATTTTAACTGGACCCTGGAAACAGTACAGCTCTAGGAAAACAGTGCTAAAGCTGTTAAAGCTGCTAAAGCTGGCCCTCAGCAGACTGTACTTTTCCCTTTTTTAATATTAACTTCTTTAGCTCTCAGGACTCAACATGATTGCCACCGTTTTTTTCTTAATGTAGTCATGCAAGCATGATCTGTTTGTATAAAAGCGATTCTTCTTAAGCACAAGGTTTTGGAGCTGCTAGAAAATCATGATGTCTATGAAACACAAATACATGCTGAGTTTTTCCCTTTTTTCTTTTTTTTTTTTTCCTTTTTTTGTATTTGCCAGCAACCGCATCATGTGATTGCAGAGTTCTCACAAACTAGTTAGTGTTACACTGGGTTGCTACTTGGGCGAACATCTCCCCCCTCTCCTCAGAATGAAATTTCCATGGGAAATGAAACTGATGATTCACTCCAGGGCCAGAGAAGGGGTTTTTCTCTCTTGAGTCAGTACTAAACTGAGCGAGTGATCTGATGTGTTTTTGAAGGATAAACCACAGAGTATCCTCTGAGGCAGTGTACAAAGAATCCATTGGAGATAAGGAGGCCACGAGGATGGTGAAGGGCCTGGAGGGGCAGCCTTGGTCTGTTCAGCTGGAGAAGAGGAGGCTGAGGGAGACTCACTGGGGTCACACGTTCCTTGTGAGCGGCACAGGAGGGGCACTGGTGTCTCTTGTGGTGGCCAGCGATAGGGCCTGCGGGAATGGCCTGAAGTTGTGCCAGGGAGGGTCAGGGTGGCTCTCAGGGCAAGGCTCTGCCCCCAGAGGGTGCTGGCCCTGCCCAGCCTCCCCAGGGATGGGCACAGCCCCGAGGCTGCCAGAGCTGCAGGAGCCTTTGGGATGCCCAGGGTGGGATTGTTGGGGGTCTGGGCAGGGGCTGGGCTGGGTGGCCCCTGCAGGTCCCTTCCAACTCAGCCTATTCTGTGAATCTGTAATCATCCATTACATGGCTGATATGGCTTAAAATATTTTTGTTGGGCAAATACTTTTTTTCTTTGTTGAATATTTACCTGACTGTTTTTAGATCAGCAAGGTCTCTGAGATGGAGGGGAGGACTAACTTCAGAGTGGCCATAAATGGCCCTTTACACTTTCAGTGTGTAGGTGATGGAGATATGGACAGAAATTCTACAACTATAAGTATTATTAAATACTAGTGCAAAGTTGCTAGTTCAATCCTGTAACTGTAAGTTTGATCTTACAAAAAAATAAAAGTTCTGAAATGGTGTTCTGTTTCAGTCCTGTATTATTCCTTTTATGTCTGATCCATCTCTTTTTTGATTTAACTGGAATTTTTTCCAAACATGAAATTTTCCCTCAAAGATCTGGAAAAATCAGCCGTGTGGTATTTTTCTGAAGGATTAATACTTCAAAACCATAGTAAATTACTTCTTAAACAAAATTGCTTTTTAGCATCTTTTTATCCATTCTGATTGGGAAGAATATTGCAGAACACAGTAAAGAGCAGCCCCACTAAGTTCAGTATGGCTCAGCTTTAGTTCTGCATATCTTCATTATTATTTAGCAAGTTTCCATTGTTTTATAATTCAGACTTATCCTAAACACGAGATTTTCAGGAAGCTTGCTCTATGGCATTGCAAACCCAGAGGTCATTCTGGTCCAGTCTCATTTTCAATCAAAGCTGTTGGCCCATAAAATTGCATTAATAACTAACCCCAAATAGAAGGAAAACTGCTGTAATCCTTTCTATAACAATTTACTGTGTTTAGCAAAGATACTTTATTGTTTTCAGATATTTCCATTTTCAGTGCTGTTTCCTTCCCGTTGAATCACCAGGTGGGGCTTCGCTGTCATACACTCAGCACCTAAGGACATTTGCTGCAGAGCCGCCTGTATTTGCTTTTTAATAAATGCAACCAATAAATTCTTTCTGTACTTGAGAGGGACTCAGTTTTTCTGGGTGTACGATTGAAAGGGGGAGTGAAGCAAAGCAGATGCAGAGTGTGTACTGACACAGAGGGACTTGTGCAATCTTGGAGTGAAGGTTCCGTCCTACAGAACCGGAACCATGCCTGTTTATGACGTGGCATTGTGGCTCTGTCCTTGCAGAGTGCAGTGCTCTGGGCAAGCAAACAGCCCCTGCTTCTGTGAGGAGACCCAGAGTGGTACTGCCTGTGGGACAGCGCCATGTCCCTGTGAAAATCAGCTCTTCACTCCCATCCTTTGTCTAACTGTGCACGGACCAGCAGGGCAGGTCGTTGTGCTGTGAGGCCCTGAGGGCAAGCAGGCGATACTGCAGGGAATGGTGTCCCAGCTGCACATGGCTCTTACATGTGAACACATGAGCTGGCTTTGCTCAGAGTCCTTTGGAGACACAAACACAAGGGCTTATCTTGTCTCTGCCAAGGAATTTGAATGTTCAATGTGTGTGAGGAGATGTTTTGGTTGCCCTGAGGCTGAAGCCAGTCCTGTGCAATGCGTACTGCTCTTTTGCCAAGTGACACCTGCAGGAAGAGCGTTCCTTTAGGTGCGTCCTAGAAAATCTCCAGACATTCCACTGTCCCTCTGTACTCCTGTGGGTGATCAAAGCACAGCTAATGTTGTTTGGTGCTGTGGGCTGCACACGTTGCTGCATGCCTGGAATCCCCCTGAAACCATAAAGCCACATAACCCAAGTTCTACTATAATTTCTGTTGTACAGACTGTCCCTCTCCTGAGGTTAAGGCAACATCTCTTTTTTCCTTACCTGTGTATATATTGCTGTTTTACACACAATCTGATCTTAAAAAGTACCCATGTAGTACTGACTGCATCAGCTTCAATACCTCTGGCAGTGGCCTTCAGCTGGCTCCCAGAAGACAAGGCCAATTTGCTCTCTTTTTTGGATTTTTGTTTTCTGGTTTTCCAGCATCAGTCAGGAGGCAGGAAGTGAATGTTTCAGGGGTTTTCATGATTACAGGCCATTTTTCCTGGTGAAGGCAAGATCACAGGCTGAGAAAAACCTCTGACATTTTCTGCTGCCCTGTTACACTCAGTCAAACATTTAGGCTTGTGATGGATTACATGTCTGGTGAAAACAGGTCAAGTTTGGTATTTAAATGCCCTGAAAAAACTGGCAATGTGTATATGAATATCTACCCTGTTTAAAAGGAGGCTTTTAGGTCTGGACTGTGGCAAGCCTGGCTTGGGAGTTGATAATGTTTAGTTCTGCTGAGGAGAGTAATTAGTAGGTGTCTTCTGCATTTGAGCTAACCTGCAAAGCCAGACTCCTTTCACAGGAGTCTGGCAAGGAGCAACACATCTGGGCAGTAAAAAAGTCTCTAAGAAGTAGGTTTAAAGAAGACAGCTAGAACAAGTTTACTTTTCATATATTTGTCAATTATTTTTAAAGTCTAGAAGAGCAGAAAGAATGAAATTGCTAACCTGTTCAGAGACAGCAGGATAGAGGATCACTTACTCTCCATTCCTCATGGAGTTGGACTGCTAAGTCTAACCTAGTTACCCTAAGTGCATCTAATCCATAGAGAAATAGGCACTGCTGGGAGACAAGCAGTGAAATTGCAAGTCAGGTCACATGAATCATCATCAGGAAACACTCATATGTTCATCCTGTTGGGTTAACTAGCCCTAAGTTTGCCCTGCAATTGGTTTTTATTTTCCTGCTTGTTTGCAGAGCAATTTAAAAAATACCAAACAAATTAAAAACAACCCAAAACAGCTGATGTGAAAATGGGGGAAAAAAGATTCCCTTGTAATTGGGCAATTCTTGGCAACAACACATCATATGATGTAATGATAGTTAAGTGGAAAAACATCTGTGTATGGGTGTATGGATGGTCCTGGACAGTGGCATGGAAAGAGTGGCATGGAAGGAAGGAGTAGCAAGGAAAGGAGGGCAAGTAAAGCTCACACATTGGCCAACTTCACATCTGTCTTTAAAAGAAGATTCATGAGAAATGACAGAACTTTTTGGATGTGTAAGGAGAGAAAGTGAATTTAATAAATATCTGTATTTTTAAGTGTGCCTTCAGGAGTAAATTAGTCACAACAACCTGTTGTTTGCTGGATTGTGTTACAGTGGTTTTTCCCTCTCAACTTTTTCTCAGTGCAAACTTTTCAGCCTTTCCAGTCTCTTCTTTTCCCAGGGTAGAAACATGCTGACTGTTTGAACTGATCCTATAGGCAAGCTGGACAAGGTGTAAAAGGGCAGTAGAAGCAGGCAGGTTTCTGCTCTCCTTCTGGAGGACGGGGGTAACAGGGGAAAGCTGCCCAGAAGAACTCAGCACTGCTGTGGTTGTGCCCATGTAGTCACAGGAATCATTTGGTGGGCCAAGTGATGTCCCACTCAGCACCAATTAAGAGATGTGAGTAACCATTTTCCTCTCTGCTGGCTCCAGCGCAGAAGGTGGCAGTGGTTCCAAAGGAACAGACCCATCAACATCAACCACTATGCCAACAAGAAGAGCGCGGCCGAGAGCATGCTGGACATCGCCCTGCTGATGGCCAACGCCTCCCAGCTCAAAGCTGTCATGGAGCAAGGGCCCTCCTTTTCCTTCTACGTCCCGCTGATCATTCTCATCAGTCTGTCGCTCACCCTGCAAGTCCTGGTGGGAGTGCTCTTGATATTCCTTGGTAGGTAGCAACACCAAGAACCACTGACTCGTATTTTTCTTATAGGACACAGCCTGTAGGATGGTAAATAAACACCCTTTGCTTTTAAAAAGCCTTTACCTCAGAACCGATGCAGGTAAGAATCACAGAATCGTTTAGGTTGGAAAAGACCTCTAAGATCATTTAGCCAAACAGTTAACCCAGCACTGCCCTGTTCACCACTAAACCATGTACATAAACATCACAATTGCACACCTTTTAATTATCTCCAGGGATGGTGACTCAACCACTTCCCTGAGCAGTCTGTTCCAATGCTTGACAAACCTTTCAGTAAAGAAATTTTTCTGATATCCAAAAAAGCAGATTTTCTCTTGAAACCATAGAAATACTGCAGCAAAGGGAGGAAGGTCAACGTTATGTGAAATCTTCAGTTTTGTCACCTTTCTCCTACTCATTTGCCCATACTATGAATATTTTTCCTCCAGAAAGCCTGAGGAGGAAGGAAAGTTATGAAATATTGTAAAAGAATCAGTAGGCCAGATAGGATAGTGAGGTCTATCAAGTTTCATAATAATGTTTTTGGCAAGACCTGTTACCTAATCTTATGACTGAAATGTGTTTCTTCCATATCATATAAGAAGATAATGTGAATGGGGAACTCCAAAGGGGAAGTGAAAGTCAAATGTCCATCGTCATGTTAGTGTGGCATGTTGTCTTTGGCTTGGCTGTGTTGCAATCAAACTGCGTCTACCATTGCCCACCTGGAATAAATGACACTGCCAATGGTAGGAAACAGCTGTGGATCATTTCTGCTAGTGATATGGGATCATTTATTCTCATAACATTTTTCAAATCTCATCCTTTACCTCAGTGGGAACTAGGTAACTGACCTTGGGCCTAATGCAAATGAAAAGGCAGACTTCACACATGGCATTTAATGAGTTTGGCATCCCTGACAATCTTTCAGTGTTGTGCTCTCTTATCACAGCTGAAAAAACAACGTTCTGTTCAAGGAGAAAGTTCCTAGGCATCCAGGATATGCATGACTTGTAATATTCACAGTTGATATGGCTTTTTTCTTTCTTACAAAAGAGATGGAATACAGCTGTCTCTGCATTTGTTAGAGTTGGTGTAAAAGCAGAATCCAGGTCTTGGCTCAGAGGAGATTGCAGAAGGGAACTGGAAAAAACCCAACCTGTTGATGCTGGCAGGTGTGGGAAACAAGTAATGGAAAAATCAGTAAAATACTTCTGTGTTCCTCAGTTGAGGGCATCTCACTGGTTGCTTCAGCAGGCTTTGAGGCTGTAAACAAGCTCCCTGTCTTTCTGCTGGGCAATAGTTTCTCAGTATATGCTGAGATACTACTTTTAACACTTGTTTCTGCAAGACACTGCTGAAATGGTTTAAATTGCTATTATGTTATGGGCCACATGTTCAGTCCCTTAGGTGGCTGGAGACAGGGACGACACACACACCTCAAAGCCCCATTTGACAAACAGAGTGTTTTGGTGTCCAAACCTAGTATATATAGGGGATTTGAAACCCCTGGTCCCAACTGCTGATTGATCTGATCCCCACACGGCCCAGCTCCTGACCAGTGAGATGTCTGCAGCTTAGGATGGAGTGTAATTGGTTGAGGTTCCTGTCTGTCAACCCAGGGGCCAGTTTATGGAACCATAAACTGATTTATAGCCAAATCAATTGCCCAGTACAAGCCAGCTTGTACTGTGACAAATTGCTGTCAATTTTATCTTTGTCACATTGAGGGTAACAGAGCCTTTGGCTTATGGTGATGCACCCTTGGAGCAGTGTTGTCCTGCTAAGGCAAAAGACAGGAAGAAGACAGGAAACGGGACACAAAGGTACAAAAATGCAGGTATCAGACCAAGAACTTGCTTTTCACAAAGTATATTTTATAGTTTTGGCTTGCAGGAATAGTTTGTTTCTGTCCAGCCATGAAATTCTGTCTCTTCAAGCTCTCACATGGCCAAACAAAAGTCTGTGCCATGATCCAGTTTCTTTCCTTGAGTCAGGGTTTTGTCCTGGGAGCTACCAATTCTCACAGTTTCTACTAGGTATTAAAAGATTTTCCTCCTTCTAAAGAGCCTTTCACGAAAACAATGTGAGAAATGTTCAGCAAACTTGTCCTTGGGAGGGATTTGGTGACCTTAACTTTTTGGAAGAAAAGCAAAGAATGTCTTGAAATAGTTTCAGTGGCTTGAAATCATTTTCACAAACACCCTCATCTTAAGTGCTGTAATTACAAAGATAGGATTACTGCAATTCTACTTGAAAGTTTAGAGCTTTTCCTAAACTGACAAGTATTACTTGTCTTCTCTGACCCTCCTGTGGACAAAGGGACAGCTCTGAAAGTGTCAGTTTGCCTTTCAGCGTGATTGCTTTTAACTCACATAACAGTCAGGCCATTATTGCCTTTCTGTTTTTATCCAGCTGTCCCAAATGCTGTTATTCTATGTTTCAGAACTCATGATTCAGTTTCATTTATTCTTCACTCACATGCATCCACATGCCTCCAGATACTTTACAGATGTGTAAGCTCATTTTAAGTCGAAGTGCTTACTGAATTTCAGTTATTTAATGTCTGCAAAGGTGTGCAGTAGCTTCTCAGGGCAGTTCCCCCACACTGTTCTTCAATGCTTTGCCTGGCCTGTGATGTTTGACTACGCTGCTTTAGCAAACAGGACTTGAGCAGGTGCTCAGGATTCCTTGAAACCAAAACAGCATTATTAGGGACCCCAGGTGAACCTGGCTGTTAGCACTTCAGCATCACAAGTGTGTTTGCCACCATTCAACAACAAGGGATGCTGGTTCAGTGGTTCACTTCTGCAGTGTGGAACACAGCGATGATGGTACAAGCAAGTAACAAGATTTATTTTGTGTGGTAGTCATAAGTTGTGTGTCTATGTATGTGCCCATCAGAAGGAGCCCTAGGTTTTATGTTGCTGTAAAAGCTTGTCTGGTATAAACTTTCTCTCACATGTTGTGCACATTCAGACACAAACTCCAGTGATAGATGCTGTTGAGAACTTGGAGTCTCAACAGACAAAACCCATTCTCAAAACATGCTCCAGAATTCATCAGCACTCACTCCATCAGCATCAAAGGAATGTAGCCGAGGGTCTCAGCTGCAGGGCCCTTCCTGCCAGGGAATAGAGACAGGAAACTCTTGGGTTTTCACATGGTATTTCAGTGGGCATAGTATTTGGTCGGAGTTGGATCTGATGACCTTGGAGGTCTTTTCCAGCCTTAATGATTCTGTGATGCCAGGCAAGTGCCCCAGACTTCTCACTGTCTTAAAACCAAACCTGTTATCAGCCCGATGTAACTAATTTGTATGCTATCACGAGGCCTGGAATCAAAGCTTACACTCCATTAATGCTTGTGTGAGCCTCCCTCACTCCCTTTAGCAGTTCAACCAAAAAACAGCTGCAAGGAACAAAGGAAAATGTTTACACAGCAGATGCTCTCTGTAGAAAGGACTGCAGCTACACTGCTCTGACACCCCCCTCTGTTTAACAGATAGAGTACCCTTGCTTGCTAAAAACAGAATCAGGGCAAAGGCAGGGAGTACAAGGGAATACAAGCTGGGGAAGGGCACCAGTACAGAAAAAATCCAGCCCTGGTAATGACATTTGTAGCATTTTAACTAGGAAATTTAACTTCATCCTGTCAGGGCTTCAAGTTTCATGTATTCAAGATTGAAATAATTTTTAAATGCTTAAAGTCTGCAACAAAGCTAGGCTTCAAAACCTCAAGAACTCGAAAGATTTCTAGTGATGTTAGTGCATCCATTACTTCCCATGTGTCTCCACAGAGATTAGATGCTAATTACTGAAGTTAATAAGCTCCTTGTGGTTACAGACCTTTCCCTTAGCACTTTCAGTGACACTGCAGAATCTGACTTCCTTTTAAATATGACTGATCCAAATAGCTTAGCATAAGATAAATTCTGTAACTGCAGCAGAAGCCTTTTATTCTGGATTTTGAAATATACATATTATTAAACATTTTTTCTCCTTTTTCTTTGAAGTAAAATATGACCTTAACAACCCTGCAAAACATGGAAAGCTGAATTTCCTCAACAACCTTGCAACTGGACTAGTATTCATTATAGTAGTTGTGAATATTTTTATCACTGCCTTTGGAGTGCAGAAACCAGTTGCTGAGCCAGCATCAAGACAGTAAGGACCAGGTGAGTGTGGTCTCCTGCAGCATGAGGTAGCAGAGCACTGCATCCAGGAATGCAGGGCACACTGGGGCACCTCAGAAGCAGCCACAGGCTGATCTGTACTGTTGAAGTTCTTGCAGATACCTGAGCTCACTTCCCATTAGTGCAAAAGCAGAAGCTGCTGGGAACTGGTAAGTTATTACAATGTGTTTGTGAATGTGGAGTTCAAAAGTTGATGGCAGCATTTGTCACCCGTCAGAAGTGTAGGGATTGTCCTGGCCTAGCCACTCCTTTTCCTTACTGCTGACTGAGACAATAAGGGAAATTTTGTTCTGCTTTCTCCAAATGCCTCTCCTTTTTTTGAGGAAGGTTTGCATCCGGTCTGTTACTTAATGCTGAAGACAATCTGTTTCCAAGGCTGTTCAATCTGACATGTAACCCTGCACATGCTGGAGTCTCTGTTTCTGGGCTGGCTCCAGATCGTGTGGCTGCTGTGTCCTTCACAGGACGGGGCTGTGCTCTGTGGGAGACTCAGCTCACGGAGATGAGCACTGTCACTTCACATGTGCCCGTTTAGGGCAATCCTCGTGCTCTACCTGCACTTGCAGCTTTGTTCTTTACTTATGCAGAAGGATAAATGTAGGGATTGTGGGGATCAAACTGGATGTCTTCCTAGCTATGATGAGCAGTTTGGGAGGACATAAACCTAAATTATAAGCTCATAATGCAAGAAGCACCATGGTCAAGATCTGCCTTTAAAGTAGCAGTGCTGAGTCTGTGTGTGCCAGCATTGCTGTGGCATTGCTCTCCCAGATGTCAGGCCAGGGTCAGAGACCCGCTGAGGGAGGAATGGCTGGGCTGGCAGGCCATGGCTGCACTCTGTACTGCACAGGGAGCCCGTGCAGGTAACAGCACTGCTTTGTGCAAGCTTCTACAGGAAACCCTTGCTCCATAAAAACAAAGATACAAGGCCTTTAAACCATTAATCTGTAGATGAACAGCGCAACAGAAGTCTGTGACAAAAATGGGAATCAAACCAAAATTTATAATCCGTCAAAACAGCATGAGGAGAAATCACTGTTAAAAATTACCAGGAAAATTAAGAACTACAGTAATTTATCTCAGGATGTGGGTGTAATTTTCTCCTTTAACAAAACCTGTGAAAATCTGGTAGTGAAACAAGCTAGTTTTAATGCATTTTATGGCCATCGTTGCTACAAACAGACTAATAAGTATTTAATTTTAACAGCGAAGAGCACATAGATTATCTGAGCTATTACCCAAAATGCAGGTAGAATGTTGACTTCAGGAGAACATGTTAAAGCAGTACTGAAGCAATAACCCAAAAATTAACACTGGCAAAACCAAGGGAGCTGCATGAAGGATTATTGGAATTTTAGCTGCCTTCACGGGATGAAACACACAAAATACCTGGGACAGAGGCACAGACAAGGATCTGGAATAGGCATAAGGAAGCTCAGAACAGAGCCCGAAGCTGTGGGCTCCTGCCTCCATGCTCTCACACATGCAGTTTCCTAATTAAACAGCCAAATGTGGTGTCCAGAACCTATTTTTTGCTGCAGACTTATTAAATGTGAAAGTTCTTTATTGCTTTGGAACATTACAGCTGTTGTTTGCTGATTTGTACGCATTGCCCTTGCTAAAAACATCTTGTCATCTGAATGTAACCTGAGAAATAAGTGTTTTTCAGTCTGTTGCCACAGTCTCCTCAAAACCCTGAGAGAAATGAGTGGCCGTGTTCTGGCTTCACCTTTACTATTATGCATCCTTTTCCACAGAAAACTTAATTGCCCCTTTAAAGTAAATGTATCATTTACTATAATTCCTGTATCACTAAAATATCAATGTCTTTGTGTTTCAGAGACCTGGAGCATCCATTTTAGATGCCATTTGCAGTTGAGCCAGCTACGCTGGACACAGTGGGGAAAGAAAAATAATTTGAAGAAGCTGGACACACCAAGCAGCTTTCTCAAGCTTCCAACACACCTGTATACCTGAAATTTTCCCGTGTGTTAATATTTAAATTGTCTGGCATCTAAGAGAAGGTTAGCTTTGCCCTAAGGATGCTGTTTTTCTGGAATATTGGCATTTCAATTTCTGAAGAAACTTTTTTATTTTTTCAGAGAAGTGACATAAATTCATGAAACAAGGAAATAGCATCTGGTAGCATTTCACAGGACTTTTCTTTTTACATGCCTTTGGTTTTTGTGGCAATTTGTCATTTCATGATGGTAAGAAATGTCAGGCCTTTGATTCTGGTGTGGTCACATTGTCCTTCATTTCACAGCTTGGCACCAAGCCATGCACTCTGTAGCCCAGCAGGGCTCTGGTTTGCAGTGTGTAAAGGTAGCTCTGCTTTTGCACAGCTTTTTGTTTTGCTTTCTTTTCCACTCTAGCTAAAGGAAAGATGAGACAAAAAGAAATAAGCAGCATTCTTTTGCCCAGTTTTGTTCACAGGTAATCATTTGAATTGTTTCTTCTGGACACACTTAAAATTTCCTGCCCTTCATGCACAGACACAAATCACCTAATTGTTAATGGTTTCTTACCATGCATTGCTATTCTGTGTATTCTGTCCATTATATGTATTTATTTGAATCATAGAGTAGTTTGCATTCAAGGGACCTTTGAAGCTCATCCAGTGCCCCCCCTGCCATGGCAGGGACACCTCCCACCGTCCCAGGTGCTCCAGCCCTGCCCAGCCTGGCCTTGGGCACTGCCAGGGATCCAGGGGCAGCCACAGCTGCTCTGGGCACTCAGCACCTTCATTGTAAAAGGTTCTTTCTTATATCAGATTTCTGGAAACTCTGTTACAAGTGCCACCTTTTCTAGGCTCTACTGGTAAACTGGAAGATCCAGGGTGAACTTTACCTGTTAAACTGGAACCAAGTGCCTGTCAGCAGCAACTCAAATGGCAAAATGAACTGAGTTTTTCTATCTAGTTTCCTCTCTCTCCTTCCCATCATTGATTGCTGCAGTTTTGTTCCTTTTATGAGTTTATGGCTAAAAGCAAAATAAAATTTTAAATTTTTATTTTTAAATATATATATAGAGTTATAAGTATCTTCTAGTCTCTTACCTGCTGGCTCAGGGACCTACACTTTTTCTAAATACACTATTGCTAATAATAGTGTAGGTTACAATAATTTCTTCAACAAAAACATTTTAGTAATTTTATTTCCAAAGTATCGTACCTACAATCAGAAAAATCTAAGTTTTCTAGATTGCACTTATATGTAAATGTAAGATGTAGATTTGTATGAATCAATTTTCTCGGTGTCAATTTTCAAAAGCTCCTTTGTACATAAGAATAGAAGATTGACTTCATGTGTCTCATCTCATTTACAGGTTTTGTTACTGACCTTTCTCTTTGGTTATGTCTCAAAGCCCACTGATGTACCAGACTTTCATGTATATGTTCTGTAAGGATTACTAACAGAAAACAAATCAAACTCATGTGATTAGTAATGGAATAGATATTCTTTTTTTATTTTCTAATTTGTCTTTTGTTGCTTCATTTCCACTGTTACATGTATTTAACCAGTATCCAGCAGGCAGTGGTTTAATTTTGTGGGCTATACTAATGTAAACATAACTCAGAACAAGTTCTGAAGGAGGCATGCAGGACAACTTCCTTCCTGTATTTATTTTTCACAAACCACCAACTGCTGTAGGACTCTTCGTGCCCACTGTCTGTCTGTCATGGCTGTCACACTTTTGATGCTGCTTCCCATGTCTTTTATTGCGATTAAGTAAGATTTGCAAAACATTCTTAGACATGAAATCTGTATTTTAAGTCTTTGAAGCCTTCAGAGTTCATGTATTTTTTAGAAGACAGAAGCATCTGCAAGTTGGTTTCAAGTATAAATAATTTAATCACAGGATTATTATTCTTTTAAGTCAGGTGCTGCTTTAAAATCCAGGCAAATATCTCAGAGGGGCAGCAAACAAATACATATGTTTGACTCATTCTCTGGTTTGCTGTGCTTTTTCAGAGGTTTTGGTTGGAGGCAAATATCTCTTTTAAAAAGAGGTCATCAATAATGAAGGGAGATGAATTTTCCAGGCTCTGTGGGGAGCAGTTCGTGCCAGGTCAGCCGTTTGCTCCTGTTTCATAAGCTCTGGGCAGGGTGAGCACTGCTCACGGTCCTGCTCATTAGTCCCTTCAGCATGCAGAATAGCCTGGGCTGGGATTTTCAGCGTAGCTCTACTTACTGAAGCAGGTGACAACAACCATATTTACTGGAACTCACTCTGAGTATTTGTCTTCTAAACCAGGTCACTGCTGGAGCTCGTTCTGATGCTGAGTCTTATATAAAACGGGCTGAAGCAGAAAACACCATCCTGGTTTCTGTATCCCCTCAACTGCCATTCAGTTGTTTGAATTAACAACTTCTTTACCCTCAGTGAGTTTGCACATGACACTCAGGTTGCTGGGAGTATTGATGTGCTGTCAGGCAGGAAGGCTCCATAGTTTTATCTGGAGAGGCTGGATCATAGGCCAGTGATTGAGGCTGAACAAGGCCAAGTGCCAGGTCCTGTCCTTGGGTCTCAACACCCCCAGCAGCTCCAGGCTGAGCCAGAGGGGCAGCAAAGGCCCTGGGGGTGCTGTGGCAGTGGCTGAACAGGAGCCCAGGTGGGCAGGAAGGACCAGGGCACCTTGGGCTGCTCAGCACTGGTGTGGCAGCAGGGCCAGGGCAGTGCCCATCCCCTGTGCTGGACATGCTGGGGTCAGTTTTGAGCCCCTGACAACAAGAAAGAGCTGCAGGGGCTGGAGTGTGTCCAGAGAGGGGAACGGAGCTGGGAAGGGGCTCAGCCTGGAGAAAAGGAGGCTTGGGAGGGACCTTCTCACTCTGCACAACTCCCTGACAGGAGGGAGCAGCTTAGGGCTTCTGGCTCTGCTCCCAGGAAACAAGGACAGGAGGAGACAGAGTGGCTTCAAGCTGTCCCTGGGGAGGGTCAGGTGGGTGCTGGGAGGAATTGCACAACACCAGTTCCTGGAGCAGGTGGTGTTTCTGATAGGCCCAAGAGAAGCTGAGCCCAGGTACATTTCTCAGGTCGTGGTGCAACTTGAAAAGGGTCTGGGGGAGGCACCACCAGCAGGACCCCACCAGCCAGGGCATGAGCATCTGCTGGGGGAGCCCATTACTGTTCACAGGTGATCAACAAGGCCGAACCAGAGCCAGGAGCTGAGACGTCCCTAGAGGAGGAAGTAAACTGAAATAAGTGAGAGAAGGTACTCCAGGAAGAGATAAATAACAACATGGTCATAGCAGGCCTTAGGGCAGAGTTTCCATCAGAGGCTGGGTGGCACCCAGGTGCTGCAGCATGACATGTCAGCTGTACGTGGAGTTTCACTCCTCTCCCCATCACTGAGTATTCCCAGCCTGACACTGCAACACGTCCAGCAGCGGTGGGAGGGCAGAGGGGAAGGAGCATGGGCAGGACTGACCAAACAACTTGAGCTGATTGATAGCAGACAGCTCTTGGGCATGTCAGGAGGCAAACACACATTGTTGGAGGTACATCTACAGCAAAGAGACAGGAGAAAATGTGGTATATAAAGGCTTCAGCTGTTTGCAGGAATTTCTTCTTTTCACACTTGATCAAATTATTTTCACTGTATGAAATCATGAAGTCACAGAGTCACTGAATCATTTAGGATGGAAGAGATATCAAAGATCGAGTCCAACTTTTGTCTGACTCCACCTGTAATGCCCCACCTCATCCCGCTCCTGATGTTCATGCAGTCCCTGGCTGTGCCAGTCACTGACGTGTCAGTGCAGGATCGGGTGTGAAACACAGGATACAATCTTTTCAAAATAATAGCTGACCAATAATTATCCAACTTCCTAAAAGGGTGGTGACAAAACATAACCTGCCCTCCTATTGGATATTATGGGTAATTTTGAATTCACTTTTCTCCTCCTCCACAGTCTGTTGAAGATTTTCATGGTTCATTTTATCCCTTTGGGTTCTCATAATGAGAACTATTTACTAACCTGGCTGCCTCCCCAAGAAGAATGCCACAGCTACAAGTCAGGAACAGAGACTTATCAATAGTTCCTCATCAGGCAAGTCAGGCTTTGTCAGAAATGGAGATGGCAAAAACTCCTTTTTCGTTCAGCCTCCTTTCTGATGTTTTCCATTCCTCTTTTTCCAGTCTTCCAGCCTAGAAGTTGTCCCACCCCCTTTTTACATGGTACAAGTTTTAACAAGTTGAGAGGTGAGTGTAAATATGGTGCCATGCTAGGAAGCACCACACCAAGATTACTGAAACATTGCAAAACATTTTCACTGGTACCAAAAATATTTGAGAGTAAATCAGCTTCATCACCACCCAACATTACCACAGATTTCTGGCGTGAAGGATGAAAATAATCTAAACTCTTGGGAAGGCCTAATGTTTCAGATTTGTTTTGGACTTGTGGAAGATATGGAGGGAGACAGCTATGTCTCCTGAAATAGGAATCAGTTTTTTCTGTGCCAGAAAACATGATTCACCAGGCATGCCAGGGAGAGCATTGCTCAGGAAAGAGAGCCCTCAGGCCTCTCCATCCCTTGTGGGGTTTCAAATCCTGGCAACACGACTTGGGAACATGACTGAACTTCACAAACTGTATGAAGTGCACTAACTGGGGAACACTGGGAGCGAGCCACAATGTGCCTGTGTGGGTCACTGTTCTCCTTCATACTCCATAAAAATTCTTTCTTCTCCATGCTAGTAGCAAAACAGGTTTGGAAGCCCCACATCCCAGCTGCACTGGTAGGATGCCTCACAGCCTCTTGAAGGGACCCTGGTTATCACACAGAAGTCCTGCAACCTTCAAACCTGGTACCACTGATAATATTTTGCTTAACTTGCATGTCCTCTTCACTTGCAGACACAGGGTGTGATGGAATGATGTGTCTTGTTCATCTTTCCAGAGCCAGGACCAGCCTAGACTCATCCAGGGCTGAATTTCATCCAGCTCAGAATGAGGAATTTACTTCCTACTTGTTTTCTTATTGACTCTGAGATCACCAAGATGAGTTTCACTTGTATCTCACAGGACTCATAGCTTGGGAATACCCTGAAAGATATCATTGCAATTCTTTCATAGAAACCTGCTATCTAAATGATTACCATTAATAATAATTTTTATTTTGTGCTATAATTTTACCTGTTATACCTGGACTGTGAAGTTGGTTCCAATCTGATGTTAGTTATCTCCCTACCTCCTGGCAGAACAGAGTTCTTGCAAAGCAGAGCAAAGTAGCCAGGTTAAATTGGCCGTGAGCCAGCTCCAGAGGCACAGGTGAAACAAAACCCAGCTCTATGCAACCATTATGGACCAGGAATATTTAAGAGGCACAGGCATCATCTTTCCAGCCTTCACTGGGAGCTTTTAAAATGAATTAGCTCAGAGCCACAGAGGAAAAACAACGTCGGCTCTCTCAGTTTCTGCTGCAGCGGAGCGTTCAGCCCCGGGCACCCCGCAGGACCCGCTGAGGCACCCAGCACAGAGCAGCCCTGGGCAGCACCCGCAGGGCTGGAGCACCAGGACACCCCCAGGGTAGCTAAAGCCAGGCCTAAAAAGGAAAAAAAAGCCACCTGAGTGTGATGAAATATTTTGCTATGGAGAAGGTTTGCTGTAAATCGTGCTGTGAGAACACGTCTCGCCTGTGATTTATCCAAGCTTCACGTGCAGTGGCACTCTGGCTGCTGGCACCCAACTTCACCTTTTACCAGTTTGTGAAGCACAGAGTCTGAAAGGATTTTGCTTTACTAGACACAATGCTATTAAAGATTTATCAACAGCACCACGGCAGAACGTTTTTCCTTGTGACAACAGTGTAAAGTGGCCTGTGCTCCAAAATAGCAAGGGCAGCTCAGGATTCCCCCAAAATGTTCTTTTATGCCAAAGCAATGGGACTGAATTAACTGGAGCAGTGTTGCTGCATACCTGTCTCATCTCCTGCCTCTGACTTGTTTCTTTCATTTGGCTCTAATAACATCTCTATGCAGTGGGTGAGATGAAGATAGAAAATTTCCCCCTCCCCTGAATCCTGTAATTTTGTAGTTTCATCAGGCTGTTGTTTCACTCATATCCAAGCGTTGGTGATGCCCTGACGCTGTGCTGTGGTCCCTTCACCTGGTGCCTGGCAAAGGCTGCTCCTGCAGGGGCAGAGGGCTGGGGCACGCTGCCCAGCACAGCCGCCACTGGGAGCTGCTCCTCTCCCCAAGGGGCCACAGAGCAGCGGCAAGGAGGGGAGCCCAGCTCCCACTCACCAGGGAGGCAGTGCACAGAAGGGCACAGGATGAAGAGGATCTCTGCTCCTGATGAAGTTATCTCAGAGATCCTCCTCCATCACCACTCAGGCCCTGTTCAACAGAATCCAGTGCCAAGCTCTGGGGCTCCTCTTGTCCCCAGAGAGTCTTGTAGCAGCACTTGCAATCCTGGCTCTGGGTTAGTCACTCTACCTAAGGTTTTAAGTTGTGTCAGGGGAGATTTAGATTTGATATTAGGAAATATTTCTTCATGGAAAGGGCTGTCCAGCCCTGGCATGGGCTGCCCAGGACAGTGGTGAAGTCACCATTCCTGCAAGTGTTTAAAAAACGTGGATATGGCACTTTAGGACATGGTTTAATGGTGAACATGGTGGTGGTGCCAGATCAGCCTCAATTGTATTAAGAGCTCTTTTCCAACCTTAACAATTCTGTGATCCCGTGATTATCCTGCTACAGCAACAAGTTCCTTTGGTGGGATGCTCAACACTCCTCATAGAGGCACCCATGCCAGCAGTTCCCCCTTACCCAAAGGAACAGGCCAGTAACAAAATGAAGTCCCTTTTCGGGCGGCCCAAGTAGCAGTTCAAATGAGCTGTGTGCCAAAGTCCCTTTACTGGTGCACCTCCAAGGCTTCATGGGCAGTGACCCTTGGAACTCCCAAAATGACACAAAAACAAGGATTAACCCAAAGACACCCAGTCTTTGAACTGATGAGCCCTGTTTAACTCCAGATCCCTAAACAAGCTAAGCAGAAAAACTGCAATTTTGAAATCAGGTGAAAATGTTAAAAATCCTGGTGCAAATACCCAGAAAAATTTAACCATGAGAGGCAAGAGCCCAGGAGGGGTCGGGCAGCAGCCACAGGAGGGCAACAACCAAGGGGTGCTTCTGCAAGGAAGAGCAGTGCATTAACTACAGGAAAAACAGCAGCATTCTTCTCCCAGATTTTATTTCAATTTAATTGACAGCTTCACCCCATTAAAAAAAGAAATACATTAATTCCTAAAGGAGGTACATCCAGAGAAATGAATACAGGACACAGGCCCTCTGAAGTGCAGCAAACTGATTCTTGCCAGCACAGCCAAGGCATGGCATAACAAGGAGTAACATCTGTGCAGGGAAAAGCATCCACAATGGCACATTTTGATCGAGTATGTTTTCAATTTATTACAATATGAGAAAAATAACAACAATTGAAAGAAACAAAAGGAATAACTTTGTCTTGGCAAAGGCACTTGTAACTGCAAACTCCATCCAGCAGCTGTAAAGCAGCCCAGTGCATCCCAGAATGAATCATCACTTCATTCCCATTCCAGCTCATCAGGCACATCATCCTTCACCAAGTCCTTTAAATAGCAGTCTGGCTTTAAAGAGAATTGTGCAAATTCTTTGTAGGATCTATCACTTTGCTTCCCAGCTCTCTGCACACAGATGATCCTGTACTCAGCCTTGAACATTTCCATGGCTCAGGCCAGTACCTGCTCAGCTCCTGGACAATTCCTGCCTACAGCATGGCAGCCACAGTGCTCACCAGGAGGGTCTCCACCCTTGGCATGGAACCACATACAACCCAGCCAGGACAACTTCCCTGCACAGAGTGTGAACCATGTTTATAAATTAGTACCAGCACAGTTTCAGCAGTAAAGGCCAAGCTGTTCTTGACTTGCCAGGGAAACCAGAATTCTGCAGCTAAACAGCTTCATCCAAGACCCTGTTTGATTTATTCCCAAGTCTGTAACACTGTTTGCCTAAAAGGACCTGACTCCATGCAGGTGCACATGTGCTTCCTCCAGGAGCTGAAAATGGAATTATCACTGTGCTCCATATGTGCTGCATAGATGTGATGTGCTTGCAGAGAAGCAAGCTCCTAAAAGAAAAATATTCTAAGAATGTCTCCCAGCCTGTGCACATGCCAACTGTATAGGCAGCCTGACATTCATTGTTCATGTTAATAACTGGCACTAATGAAAGAACAAATTGTTTTCTATTCTTTGCTGTTAGGTCCTTTAACACTAGGATGAACCCAGACTCACTTTTTCTTCCTCCTTCCAGCTCTAAACCTTGGCATAGCTCATTCTGGATCACTTTTTCCCTGAGAGATATCCTCATCTCAAGCAACCTCAGGAAGGGAGGAAAATGTAGCCCTAGCCATAGTAAAATTTCCTGTACCATACTGGGAAAGAATTCTTCCCCCAGCCCTGGCACAGGTTGCCCAGAGAAGCTGTTGCTGCCCCATCCCTTTCAAAGCTCTCTAGTAGTTTAATATCTTTCTTATATTGTGATGCCCAAACTGCCCCAGCACTGGAGGTGAGGCTGCCCTAGCGCAGAGCAGAGAGGGACAATCCCCTCCCTGGCCCAGCTGCCCTTGCTGGGCCTGGTGCCCCCAGAGCAGGGATGTTCCCCTGGCTGCCAGGCTGTGCTGACTCATACCCAACTTTCCATCCACTAGGATTCCCAGGGCCCTTTGCATGGTGCTGCTCTCCAGCATCTCATTCCCCAGCCTGTCCATACATCCAGGGTTGCTCCATCCCAAGTGCACAATCTGGTACTTTCCCTCGTAGAACTTCACTGGGTTGGTGATTGTCCAGCCCTCCCACGTGTCCAGGTCTCCCTGCAGTCTCCCTTTACTTCACTGGGAAAGGGAAAGCTAAATGAATCTGGAACATTTTCTTGGTAGTCTGAGGTGCTTCAGGTCAGACATTCCACTCCCTGGAACAGCCCATGGGCTGGGAAGCAGCCTGCAACAGCTCCAGGGCACTCAAACCAGGGCCAGCAGCTGTGGCAGACTGGGATGAGGCACCAACTGGGAATCAGAAGACACAATGAATACAAGGCACACATCAAGGGAACTGGCGCCCACAAACTTTTTCCAGGTGCCAGTACACCTGAGCTCAGGCAGTGACTATAAAGGGTCTAGACAAAACAGTTCTGAGATGGAGATCCATTTCTTAGTAAGGGCTTTGAGTGCATGTGTTTAAGTTCTTTTCTTAAATTAATTCTCACAACAAGAAAGCCGGAGTTCTTCAAACAGTTGTGATCCTTCATTCCAATATAGAAAACACATATGCAAACATGGCTTCAGACCCATGCGCACTTAAGAGATCATTTTAAAGCTCATAATAAAAAAATTTTTTATACAAACAATAAATACTTCAAGCATTTACAAAAATAAATGGTCCATTCCCATAAAGAAGGACATTTATAGCTGAAATTTCGAATACATCTGGAGGCAAGGCAATTCTTGATTAAGCTAGTTAATAAAATCTTTGGTATCAGTACAGGACATTTTTATCCACTGTTGGCTTCCTTTGGTGTACTGTACAGACAAGCAAAGAGACAGCTTTTCCTTAATTTCTTGACATGTCTTCCAAATACAACATACAAATATTTCTAACATGTCCTCCTATGATAATAGGAGAAAAACCCAAGATTCTCCTGGCTCTTCCTATGACTTGCGTTTCTAAAATGGAATGATGAGAGGAAAAAGAGAAAGTGAACACAGTTAGATTTCATTTTATCTAGGAAGCAGCATCTGCAAAAAATAAAAACCAATTAAAAATAACTCTAGAGGAAAGCCCATTTCCTTCAATTTGTAGAAATCAACTGCCAAGAGAGGTGAACAAGGAATCTGTTCAGATTCATTGCTGCAAGCGAGACAGCAAGAGGAGATTGATCAGCTGGGGAAGGGGGCAGCTTCACCCCGGAGCACAGCACTGGATGGTGTGGAGCCAGTGTGGACGGTCAGGGGGCAGTCCGAGCTCACACCCAGAGCCAGCAGCGTGGGGCAGCTGCAGCTGCTGGAACTCAGCAAATGCAGCCAGCATCCCCCAGCCCTGGCCAGGCTCCCACCAGCTCCCATGGGGCGTGGGAGCCAGAAGGTTCTGGGTTGTCCCATGACTGCTGGGGATCATGACCCATTGCCACAGCAACAGGAGTTCACACGACCACTGCCTTTAAAAAGTGCCCCCATTTGTGGCATCTGCAGGCAAAATATCCATTATTTATAGCTCGGCGTGTTTGCTGTGCAATTTGTATCCGGAGCTCATTAATGAGTGATGAAACCTTGCCCCCCCTGTCGGGGAGCCCTGCCAGAGGAGGAGCCCAGCTCGCTGCACCCCTGCTGGGGGAAGGCAGGCAGGAGAAGCCCCTGGGAACTCACCTGAGTTACAGCAGTACCAGAAAAGGGCCAGCCCTGCAGCCACGCTGAAACACGCCAGGAAAAACACCGGGCCTACAGAAAATGGCAAGAAAACACACTGAGACAAGAGCAGGGCACCAGAAGTTTAGCTCAGCTCACAAATCACCAATTGCTATCAATATGCATAATTAAGCATATTCAAATGAAGCTAACACATTCACAATTCTGTATGTTCTGTAGCTAATGTACTGTAGCTAATGTACTGTGAAGCACATTTATTAGGCTGCAATTAATTTTTACTACAGTTGCTCTGCCACCATTCCCTGTTCCCCTCTGCTTATCTACCAGCTACAGACTATGGCATTTAAGGAAAAGTTTCCAAACCAAATCTTCTGGAAACTGTCTGCCTGGAATTACACAGAGTTTAATGGTGATGGTGTTCAATAAAACCTTTCTAATTCATACCTATCCATTGACAAAACAGCATTAAGATTTATATCTGTTTCTTTATTACCTTATACTCTATTTGTAGTTACTATCTCACTACAAACAGAGATACAATTAAACTACACATCTACTTGTAGATACAATTAAGCTACACCTATCAATTTAAGGTCAAGCGTACTGCCTCAACAAATTCCTGGAGCTGCCTGCGTGGACAAGGACATTGGAGAAACACCACAGGAGCACAGATTTGGTTGCTCTTTGGCATGTAGCCTCACAAGGAGGGTGGCTAGTGGCCAAACAATCTCTAGTCTGAGGCCAGGTCAGAAAAAAAAAAAAAGTAGTAAGTAAAAAAAAAAAAAAAAAAGCAACCAAAAAAACCATACTACTTCTTCATTTTCTTATTTCCAAACACTTTCTCTGTTCATCCTGTACTGTTATGCTGCAGACAGCAGCAGAGATGTGTAAACTCTGAACAGCAATTTGGTTCAATATTCACAGAAACACCACCACCACAGACAAAAATATACATTGAGTTAAACAGTGTTACTTATTTCAGTTTTTTCTCAGGAAACTGCAAAAAAGGCATAATTCACAGAAGGTGTTTTGAATCTCTCATTATTGTATCTAAATCTCTAAATAAAATACTGAACTTAAATGACACAATAGTTCATTATAAATGGTGAGAATTCTTCATCGTTATTTGAGATCTTCCTTTTCAAAATATCCTCCCATGAAAAAAATATTTGTCTCTGTAATCTGGCATTGAACAGAGGAAGGTGAAACTAATTAATATGTTTTCCTAAGGAAAATATATTTAAGCTTTTCCTGCCTTTCCATCATTGCTTTCAAATGACTTGTAGTTAAATTGAGAGCTTAAAAAAAAATTGAAAAAAATTGAAAGCCAGATCAAAAAGTTATTGATGGCTTTATGCAAAATGAATAGACCTTACTGTTCAGGCATTGAAGAAATCACAGGAAATTAGGAGCTTAGCTGTTTTAGTGTAAGTAATACCATTGTAAATATTGATTAAACTCTACAGTCTCTTCAATTTCCTGGCACTGGTTTCCTCGACAGTAACTCAGTACATTTTCCTCCATTAATTCTACTTAACTTGTGACAGTAAACACATCATAAGCCAAAGTAGTTGCTATATACAGTGCAAATTACATGATATAATAAATTGCATCATAATCTGCAAAGCCATTCCATCCGGTGACACTGTATGATTTATTTACCCCTGTCATTTAGCATATATTGCTCCTTGTCAGTGTCTATCTCTGTGGGATCTGGGGTTTCTAGAAACAAAAGCAATACATGAAAAGTTAGTACTCAGCTCAAGCAAACAAACAAACATAATCAGCACATGCAAAATGGTGCAAAACACTGTATTTCAGAAAAATATCCAATATTGACATAAAGTATTAACCCCTCCAATGGTAAACCATTGCTAGAGTTAAAGTTGGACTGACCAAAAGACACAGGCATAGAGTCATCTGATGCAACTACAAATAGCTGCAGCCCCACCTCTGATCAGCCTAAGCACTGACCACATAAGTAACATTACACTTTTTTCCTAAGTTAGGAAAGCAGTAGATAATCCTTCACAATACCAGCAGTTTTCATTGTAATACACAGAAACTCTTTGTTAACAGATGCACTAATCTCAAAACATCTCTATAATTTCATGTATCACCATTCTTTGTTCTTGAGCAAATCTCCGGGCATTGATGTATTTAGCAGGTAAAGCACATAGAAAGAACTTCTTGGTGTAGATTATTTACTAAATGCAGGTCTCAGCTGAAGGCATTCTTTAAAACTCTGTGGGTTCTACATGTTAACATTTGGCACAAGCAATTTCAACCTCTATCTTTCTGCAAATTCCAGTAGAAAAGGAGGCTGGCCATAGGACGAGGTGTTCAGTAGTTTCCAGCCTGGGCAGAAGGACCCTTTCAGAGCTGCCTTTGCCACACAGATTTGGAGATTATGCTGTCTGCAGAAGGGGGATGCACAGCTGTCACCAGACACGGCAGAAGAGAGACTTTTCATAACACATCACTGATCTGCAACACTGTTTTAGCCAAAGCTTTCTGCAGTCATGCAATCACAGAATCATAAAGGTTGGCAAAGACCTCTATGATCACCAAGTCCAACTGTCAAAGGGCTAGGAGGGTTAAATAAGGAAAGGAAGAAAAAGTGAGAGTTCTGAATCTGGCTGTCAATGAGGAAGAATTTAAGATTGATTGGTTTCAACTGCTCTCCTCCTCTCACGTGACACCAGGATGCAGGAGAGGTGCCTCGGAAACTGCCCAGTGCACCCAGGCAGGGACAGGGGAACATCCATCCCCCCTGCTAAAGGATATCCCTCTCTGTGGGGGGACAGGGCATGGCCTGGAGCAGGACAGAAGCATCTGTGCCCTTGGCTGTGAAGCCTGACAGCCACCAGAGCAGCAAGGATTGCTGCAAAGCTCCCATAAGCTTGGTGTGCCCCTAGCAGCCTCACCCAGCCTGCCCCTTTGAGGAGCTGATGTCCTTCCTAGAAACTCCAACTAGGAAATCCTCACACTGCACAGACAAATCTCTGCCACTTCCATCGCTGCATGGGGCTGATCCAAGCCTTTATCCTTTAAGTCCATGTCAGCATGGAGAGAAATAAAAACATTTTCTGAGTCCCTTGGAAACACCCATTTGCTTCAACAGCTCTGAGGCTGCCCATACCATGTGCCTTACCTCCCCTCTAGTGGGAATGTTCAGACATTACCAGACACTTCATTGGCAATTTTCAGTTCAGGCAAAGAAATTTTGTTCTAGTATGAATTTTAAAGCTGTCTTAAAAATGAAAAAGAAATATTTGAAAGGATTTCCTCTGCTGAAAAAATCTGTCATATGTATAGCTGCATGTAATTTATTACAGAACTACGGAGTTCATCCATGAACCATCCGTGTCCTCATTGATAATTTCTCCAGCTGTTTGTAATGCTGCTTGTTTCAGCTCAGCCTGCATTTAGAAGAAAAGCCCCATGTTAGTGATCCTCCATATTTACAAATTCTAGTGGCAGTTCTGTAAATGCTTTGCGCTAAATTTAACAACTATTGCTAAGAGCATTATAGAATGATAGCATGGTTTGTGTTGGAAGGGACCCAGTTCCAACCTCCTGCCACGAGCAGGGACATCCTCTGCTGACCAGAGTGCTCAGGACCCCACAGATTTTGGCCTGTAACAACCCTTGAGCACTTCCAAGAAGTAAAATTCGAGTAACAAATTGTGCGTGTTGAAGGTCTGAAGGATAATGCCTTTAATATTGAAAATGTCCAAGTTCACTTAAAGGAAAAGTTACTCCTCATGTTGACAAAAGGAGCTTTTCCTGAAGCATAAAGGTGTTTGCAGTTTTAGCTTCAAAAGCCGCACAGATGTTTCTTGACCATTCAATCCAGAATGCAGACATTTGTTTTAATTACAGAACTCTAGGAAGCAGCAAGCATATTAACACAATCATCTACATATTTATTTCTTAGGTCAACAGAAAGAAACTGCTGAATCTCAGCACACAGTAAAGTTTTAACTCTGTTCTTTAAATTATCCTTATCCTTCTGAGGATGGTAACATAAAAGAGTGTACCAAGATAACACAGAATTTAATGACTTTTCATGTTTACTGAAGTCAGCAGTTTGCAGCAGCAGCAAAACTGTTGGGTGCCACAAGGAGCTGTATGTTTAATGTGAAGCACTTCTAGCACAGGTATTTGCTATGCAGAGTCTGAACATGAGAAACCCTCACCCTGCCTACTCATGGCTACCTGAGGAAAGCTCAGAGTCACCACATGTGCAAGGATGAGCACGTTTCTGCTCTAGCTAAAAGTGGAAACATCCCACAGACCCTATGCAAGTCTCCTTGTAAAGATACATTTTCAAAAATGGCTTGTAGAATATGCTGTTGAACATCTAAAAAGCTTTAACTCTTAAACATCAAAACAGTCTTGAAATTTTTCTTCTTAGTGATTACACCAAGACTTCTCAAACTGCTCTTAATTCATAAAGGCTGTCTGTTAACTGCTAGTCAGCCTGGCAAAAAAACTTGTTTCTTGACCTCTACCAAAGTAAAAATGATAGACCCAAGGCAATTTGATTGAAGAGCCTGTTCTCCAAAGTGCACAACTTCTGCAAGGTGAACATCAGACCAAAGCATTGCCTCCAAGCTGCTGCGAGGCTCAGTCAGTTGGGACTGGGGCTCATCTGAGATTCTGAGGCAGGATGGGCCCAGACTTCCCCAGTTCAAAAGGGTTCAGGTATGGATGTGGGTAACTCTGCAGCCTCCCCATGCAGGCAAGAAAATGGTCCTCCACCAGTTTGTGCAGGGTAGATACAAATTACTTCTTTCAAAATGAAAGACAAAATGAAGGAAATTTACAATTTTACATCACAAAATCCCCTTACAGCTTTTGGAAAACTCAAGTCAGAAGGAATTAAGGTATACCCCAAAAATTATTTAAGTAACTTGTTTATTTGTATTATTTATAATCTGTTTAGGTTTTTTAAATGACCTACACTGCATCTGAAATTAGGTTTTGTAATACGCTGGTGAGGAAATCCACAACTCAATCAACTTACAAATCAACTTACTCAAGATTTTCCTGCTTGGCAGGTCATTAAACAGCTGTTCAGCATTGATCTGCAGAGCCCTGTAAAACTCCTGACAGTGTCTGTCTCCTTTCTTTTGGAGGTGTTTTAGCAGATCTGAGAGCCTGGTATGGAGTGATGCTTTTGGGTTCCTGAACTGCAAGAGAAAAGTGCTCATCAGAAAAGAGATTAAAACAGAAGAGAGATTAAAAGATCAATTTTACATCACTATGCCAGTTATGTAGCTTCTTTATAGAGCTTCTTTGATATTTACTAAAAGAATGGGCCAAAAAGGGAAACCTAAAAAGGACACACATGCAGTGCACAGCCCTGAGCTCCATGTGGTCAGCAGAATCTGATGGAGCATTTTGTCTCTGCCTCTCCTTCTGCTTTTTTCTGTCCCAATCAAGTGAAAGACACTGCATTTGACATCTTCCCTGCATCCAAGCTGACATGGTACTTGCTATTGTGCAGTTTAATTCTGGCAGCTGTAGATAGAATATTTCAGCAAATCTTATCATTTGAAATAAAGTTTGATGCTTTCAAGTTTGTCCTTAGCTGCCTAGCAAGGGTCCCCTAAAAGGCACTTTATACTGCTTATCCTGGTCCCAGTACTGGAGTGTTCATCATCCCAAGATTTCATACTTCATGGGGTTATTTTGTTTCCAGCCAATTAACTGCTGTACACCCACTTCAACAGGCACAAATTCCCATTACTCAGGTTGGCAAACAGTTGCAGTGGGAAATACATTTTTTCTGTAGTGCTAAATGTGATGAGTATTAGCAGACCTTACGAAGAGAAGGAAAATGCATCTCCAACTTTACACATCAAACCGTTTTCAGTTTATTTCAAAAAAAATCCAAATCCACTCTCAGCAAAACACCATATTTCATAGCAGCACAGTGGAAAACCTTTGTAACATACTGAGTTGGGAACAATTGCTGCTTGAGGGGGACAAGAATACCACAGATTTTACACAATACTTCTTATTCTGACAAAATTCCCACAGGGTCTTCCAGATACAGCTGAGATTATGAGCTTCCTAAACATTCAACAGAGTTGACACAAACTTGCCTGAATCTATTAAAAAGCAGTTCATTTCTGCCTAAGTGCAGAAGTCACAAATCATGTTTCAGATGCTTTATGGGTTTATTTTGAAACTCTTGAGGGAAGTGGCAAGACTGGCTCAGTAAATGATCTAGCTCTGCTGTACACCACAAAACACTATTTGTCTCCATGAAGTTTGATTCTGGTAGAATTGGACCTATTTTTCCTCATGTTCAAATACTGATACACCAAAACTCTCTGCAGACATGAAGCCAGCAGAGGGTAAGTACAAACTATGGTAAGTAGGATGGTGGAAGCTCTTAGCTGACTTTAATTTTGTCTCCACACAAGATCAGAAGCTTTTTTCTCCCTAAAAAGAGCTACTCATTTTTGAAAGCTTCACATCAGGGAGAGTGGCCTTCCTCCATACATGGCGGCACCACTGCAAGACATTTAACTCCACCCACTTCCCACAGCTCCACACTTACTAATGGGACTAACACCCCCACTTCTCCACCAATACTTTAAATTATTAATTCTTTACCAAAACTGATTGAGCTAATATAGATGATTTTGTGGGCAGAGATGGATGCAGCACAGATCATCTGGTGTGCCCCTCCACACCACCTCATGGGAGGAGGCAGGCATGTCAGGCATGTGGTCACAGGATGGGTGCCCTCCTGCCCAAGGACTGGCTGCCCCTGATCATGGCAGGGACTGTGGCATTACACTGCTGCTGAAGAGAGCATTCTCTCCCATGACCACTTGGCACAGGGAACGTGCCAGCCCTGTGACTGCTCCTCGTGCATGAGAGCCCAGACATAAGTGGTCAGCAAGCAGGAGGTGAGGCAGGCTGGCTGCATGTGGCACCAAGAGTTGTGTCAGCAAGAGGGCAGCTGGGGTAGTGAAGCGATACAGCAGTCAGAGACACAGCAAAACTCCTCAAATTACCTTTTCTGCTTCTTCATTGGTAAGAATTTGGGGATAGACTCTGTTGAGCTGAAGAACTATTTTATCAACCACTTGCTCATTCAGTCGGCTAGTGCTTATAAGGAAATACATGTCATGCTGCAGCCGATGGCAATACGACTGATCTAAAGATAAAATAACACAGAAGAAACCAATGCAGTTAATTAATAAGCCATTTTTAAATTCCATACATTTCATTTTACTACCAGTGATTAAATAGCTAAAATAAAATTATCCCCACCATCTAATATTAGCAAGCTGAACTATCTGTTAGGGAAATATAACACTGCCACGTGCTTTCAAAGACTCATGCACTTGAAATTACACTAATCAGAACTTCTGGCTGGTCACTCCTACTGCCTCTCTCCTTCCAAAGGGAGAAGGCTATAAATCATTTAGAAGTCAAGTTCTGATGGATATTTAATCAAATACAGCCTTAAAGTTAATTAATTACTGCAGATAAATACTCTATCACTTATGAAATCAGATTATGACATTTAAGGCACCTGCAAGATGCTTCTCCCGTCCAATGGGACGCTCCCATTCTGCTCCTGGAAATAATAAGGCTCATAAAAAAACTTATCATACATGACCATAAGCTGCCAGGCTGTCTGGTAGAGCACCTGCAGAAAAAAAACATCAGGGACACCCTTTCTTAAGTTCTTCAAACAGGGAGCTTGTCAGACACGATTCCCAACAGAGGAAGGGATGTGCCAGACCCTGGCAGCAGCCAGAACGTTGGACAAACCCATATAAAGCGCTGTGCTTTATGTGCCTGTGCTGAGGTGTGTGGCCCCTGAAAGCTGTCACTAGCCACTGGCACAACACAAACTGGAACTTTCAAGTTACATTGGTTGCTAAAAACCCCTTTGTAATTTTGTTTCTGCTTAACTATTTTTAGCATAAAACCCTCATGTTGCTTTCTGTACAAGAAACATCAAACAGGATTTTGTTTGTCACAATCCCCTGCGTACATTTCTTCATTATCTACTTTCACTGCCTTTCTGGATAAAGCCACAGGGCCCTAAGGAGTTGCACTGCCACTTCATATTTATCACAGTAAATTAGTAAGTACAGCTGCATTTCACATTTGTAGGCCGAGATCAGCCCTTCCCTGCCCCGCTGCAACACGCAAGCACTCTCATCCACACCCAGGGCCTGGGAGCTGCCAACCACCTTTAGTCAGGCAGGTGAACCCTCCCAATTCATAAGTCCAACAATATTTACATAAGGACTCTGGACACTGCCTCTGACACCACTGTATCTTTATTATGGTTTCATCTTTGGTTTGTTTTCCCCTTAAAAGCCTTCTTAAGTTTATCAAGCAAACAAACAGGATCATTAAGGAGATAAATTTAAATACAACAGACATGAAAACCGGTGCAGCTCTCTGATGTTCTCTGGAAAACACAGAACTTGCAAACATCCATTCCAGAAAGCTCAGTGGTGTCTGCTGTGCAGTGCAAACATGAGTTGCTACTCCCTGTAAAATTCCTAGGTGATTTTCATAAATATACAGAAAAGCTGGCAACTAAAACCTGGAAGGTTTGGATCTGATGATCAAACCATTTGTACATGTCCATAAGAACTCCTTTCAGAAGCATTTCAGGAAGAGGAAAAACTCTCTCTCAACAAAATGTTAGCTTAACACTAATTTAGTTTTGCCTCTTCCCTTTCAAGATCACAAGAAAGGAATGCCAAGGATTTAAGACTGGCTGCAGAGAAATGGTCTCGAGAAGATCAGGTGGCACTGGTTACCAAACGCACCCACGAAGAGCAACTGGTCTGTTCCTCTGGGCTGAAAGGATGACAGAGAGGTGAAAAACAAGATGCCACCCTCCTCTGCTACTGTGGCCTACTGCCATGTGCTACTGGCAAGTTACCAGACGTCAAGGGACTCTGACAGCAAGTCAAGAGAATCACAGAATCATTTAGGTTGGAAAAGAACCTTAAGACTTTTGAGTCCAACCATCAATCCAGTATCATCACCATGTTCAGCACTAAACCATGTCATGGAATGCCACATTCATATGTTTCTTGAACACTTCCAGGGATGATGACTGCCATGGGCAGCCTCTATCAGGCATGGGCAACCCATACCAGGCCTGGGTAATCCTTTCAATGAACAAATTTTCCTTTATACACAACCTAAACCTCCCCATGTGCAACCTGAGATTGTTACCTCTCATCTGGTCACTTGGTGCTTGGGAGGAGACTGACACCCAACTGGCTACACCCACCCGTCAGGGAATTACAGACTTCAACAACCGCAGCGAGCAAAATATTAAAAAGCATTTGATACTAGAGTGCAACATTAGGTTACACACAGTCCAAATCCTCCAAGCTCCATAAGACGGCTAAAACAACCGGAGTCACCAGGAAAACTAACCTGTGTGCTCCCCAGGTGTAGAGGCACAATCCCAGGGAGCTGGATGGAGGCTGGGAGCAAACAGCAGACTCCGCCGCCGCACAACAGGCAGCCGGTGTGCCAGGGCGTGAACCGCGGCACGGCCCCGCTACCCCGGGCACGCCAGGCCGGGGCTCCGCGCGGCCCTGCGGCCCCGAGCCCCGCGCCCGGCCCCGCCCCGCCCGCCGTCCCACGGCCCGCCTGTGCTGGGCCTGCCCGGGCCGGGCCGGGCCGTGTCCCGGGGCGCTCAGCCCGACCCACGCCCGGGCCGCGGCCGCGCACCGAACCGCCGGGGCCCCCGCGCTGGCGGGGCCACTGCGGCGACACCGCGACATCGGCGCCGCGGCCCCGGAGGCTCCGGCCGGGCCTGGGAGCGCGGCGGCGCTCGCCAAGCCGCCGAGGATCCCCGGACCCTGCCCGTCCCGCACTCACCGGCCATGGCAGCCCCGGCCCCGCCCGGCCCGCGGGCTGCGGCCTTCGGACGGCGGCCTTGGGCCTTCCTGCCAGGCCGGGCCGGGGCGGGACGGGCGGCCGGCGCTGGGCACCGCCTCCCGGGCCCGGAGGCGGCGGGGGCAGCTGGGGCGGGGGAAGCGGAGCGCAGGGCCGGGGGCAGCCGGGCCGGGGGGAGCCGGGGCGGGGGAAGCGGAGCGCAGGGCCGGGGGCAGCCGGGGCGGGGGCAGCCGGGCCGGGGGCAGCCGGGCCGGGGGCAGCCGGGGCGGGGGAAGCGGAGCGCGGGCCGGGGGCAGCCGGGGCGGGGGCAGCCGGGGCGGGGGAAGCGGAGCGCAGGGCCGGGGGCAGCCCGGGCGGTACCGGGGCAGTCCCCCCGGAGCCCACACCGGCGTTCCCATCGCATTGACCTCCGAGGTAAAACATTTCTTCAAATGTCTGTGCTCACCAGCCCGTCCCGTGTGGAAGCATGAATTTACACTGGCTCAGCCACAAGTTTTTAAACAATTAAAGCCGCGATTTCTTTTCCCAGAAGAAATTACAGTGTCCAAAACACCATGTCTACATCTTCACAACATCCATGCAGAATTTATATTTTCCTTGTGCTGCAGCACAACATGCATTTAAGTGCATCTGGACACGTAAGGTGCATTGGGCAGGTAGTGACTCAAGCCCAAGGAGCAGGGACAATTTATCTCCTAGAAAAAGTTTCAGTGAAGCATGTAATTAGTTGGGATAGTTAACTTTGTGAGTGAAAAAGTACAAGCAAATGTGTGGATGTAAAACCTGCTATTTGCCCCAGATTTCATCAACAATTAATTACCTAGCAAGGAATGGAAGAGAATATGCCTTGCTAGGGATAAATGCTGCAGAGGATTGAAGCATTGTCAATTGCTGTGACATTCATGGTGCATATCCTTGAGAAGATTAGTAGAGTATATACATCCTGAGTTTATCCTATTTACCCTCCGGAATCCAGATCATCCTAACAGCACGAAAATACATTTTAAAATTATTATTATTATTATTATTATTATTATTATTATTATTATTATTATTGCCCATGGAGACCTTGATCACACCTGCATTGGTGTGATTTTTGGCAATGTATTTTAGTAAAGAAACAGAAATCTTGGGAAAAGTAACTTGGAATTTTGTAATTCCTTTTGTGATATATTTTAATGTGATTTTGGACGGGGCTGAGCTACCTGGCACAGCGGAAAGCGCCCCTGCCCATGGCAGGGGTTTGGAACAAAATTATATTGAAGGTCCCTTCCAATCCAAACCATTCTTGTATTCTACGATTCACTTCCATATGCATATTAAAACATTACAGCAAGAGGGGTTGCCTAATATTAAGAAGCAGTGGGAGAATGCCATGCTGAGAATTTGTTTTTATGACCCCTTTATACCTCTGTGAATTCACTGCATTTTGTGCTCTACTAAAAAGTTTCCCTGGAAACTTTCAGAAATTTTAGAAGTTTTAAATTTAAAAGCTTTTAGAACTTTTGAAACTCGTAGAATCTAAACCACTAAACAGAAAACCTGGTCATCTTAGTGCGATATGGACTGAAATCTCTGCCAGTACTGTTTCCTCCCGCTAAAGAGACCGATTTGTTTATTTAAGCGAACTATTTTACTTACTAAATAACACCCTTGTCCTGGCAACATTATCATGTAGTGTTTTATCTGTTAACTGTTGGATCACAATACGCTTTGTTGTTTTCCCACCGCCAGAGGACTGAATCTCTTTAGCAACAAATTAAATCTAGATAGCGCAAGCAGTTCCTCTAACAGTCTTTCTTTGTGCTTAAGAAAATACAATCAAGTGTTTCTTAAAAAGGTCAGATAGCGCACTAGGCTCCCTTCAGTAAGTTTCAGTCAATAATTTACAAGAAGAAGCTCTAAAAGGGGGGAAAACGTGAAGGCAGTGACGGGTTGGCCACTCCCGTCAGAGCCACTGCCCCTCTGTCTGAGCTCCTGTTCCCGCAGATCTGCGCCTTTCAGACCCTTGTTTTGCCCAAATTCCTCGCTACGAATGTGCACTTACAGCTTCTGTAGAACATCATCCATGGGTTTCGGGGTGGGGTGTGCCGTGCCCGGCACACGTCCCACGCGCGGCGGCCGCAGTGCGATTCTCCTTGATGGGATAAGCGGAGGTCACGGGCAACTTGGAGAAGCGAAAGTAAAACAGGCAGGGAGCGAGTCCAGTTGTGACAGCCGGCAGAGCTCCGCCGGCCCCGGGGGGCGGCTGCTCCTCTGCGCCTGGGAGTCAGCAGCAATTTGCTGATGATTTTAGGGGACGTATAATTAGCTCTGAAAACCAAGATGTTTGTTTGCTCAGAGTTATGAAGGCTTTTTGTGTGTATGCTAATAATTTCTAGAGTTGCTTTGCACATAAAATGGGTTATTTTCCAGTATTATTTATATAGTCAGAGCATGATTATTCGTATGATTACTTTGTTGGCTAGAAGGAGATGAAGAAAAGAATTATCTGACTCCAAACACAAAAGCAGAAGCTGTGCTGCAAATTCCCAGCTCTTTATTCCTAACCAGTTAAGCCAAACCGTGAAATCGGAACAGAACTGACTTGGATGAAACTTCCCCCAGAGGGTGCTGGCCCTGCCCAGGCTGCCCACGGAACGGGCACGGCCCCGAGGCTGCCAGAGCTGCAGGAGCCTTTGGGCAGCACTGCCAGGGATGCCCAGGGTGGGATTGCTGGGGGGTCTGGAAGGGCCAGGGGTTGGACTGGCTGATCCCTCAGGGTCCATTTCAGCTCAGGATATTCTATGATAGCCTGGAGCATCCGCAGGTCTGGAAACCCCTGGTCAGTTGTAAGTTCCTGTATATTCACCCTGTACCTGGTGAATTACACACCCCTGGTTCTGCTCTATGCTACCCTATCATTGGAAATTTTAACAACATAAGTAAAACAAGAAGATGATGCAGATAATGAAAAAAATTGTGTATCTCAGTCCTGGCACAAGGGAATAATGGGCATGTAGAATAAGTGTATAGTGATCACAAATAGTCCTGGTAAATACTGCACAGATTCTGGAGAATGAACAACCAGCTTCACAAACATGTTCAATAATGCACTTGGCTCCTTATCTAAAGCACAAATCAAATTGTACCCATGAAAAAATACTCAGCTAATTATTTTTTTAAAAGCCAAACAATTGAATTCTTTGAAGATAGGAAGCAAATAAAATTGTTACAGCATCCTCCCCTTAAAATAGCTGTGTAAATAAACAGTTGACAGATTTGGCAAACTGACATTCTGCAGAGCTGTGGGAAGGGAACAAAGCCACTTCAGGTACACGTCCTCACATGGAAGTCATCCCTGTGCCAGCTCTGGGCCTCATCTGACCCCCAGAGCCAGGAATGAACGACAGGATGGTGTGCAGCCTGTGTGAAGCAAAGCCCTGGGCATGGGTTAGTGGAGGTCCCTTAGAGCTCTTGGGTTGATGGAGCTTGATGGAGAGCTGCTGGCGTGTGATGGTCTGCTCAAATGGGTGGATGCCTTTATCTTTTGTAAAAGGGATTTTGGGGGTTTTAGTTGTTGTAGTCATAGTCTTGTTTATGTTTTCCTCTTTAGTTAAATGTTTACAAAAATCCATAGGAGAGGCCTTTTTAATAAATAAAGGGGAGCTGTGGAGGCATGTGGACCTGCTAGGGGATTTCCTGCGTCTTTGCCCTGGAAGAATGTCCACTGGAACTTCAACCTCTCCCATGGACTCCTGTGACATGCTGTCAGTCAACCCCAGTGTCACAGCCCCTGTGGCCCATTGGCTGTTCAACTGCCTGCTAACCATATACGGTCACAGTTCTAGCAGTTTCTTTGTACCCTCGTTTGTCTGTACCCCTGTCTGTTTACCCTTGTGTTTCCCTTTTGGGCACTGTAATATTTTTCTCACTCACACCGTCAGGTGATTGGTTGTTGCTGTTGGCTCTGCCCCTTTGGAACAGTATATAGTCCTGGACCCTCCACCTCTCCCTGTCTTTGTCCCTGGACCCTTTCAGGGTGTAGGTGAAATAAGCTACCACTGGAAACCTGTACAAAGACCCTTCTGCCTCCGCTGTCTCACACAAGCAGCTGCTGCGTGTGAGTGTGGCATTTGCTGCGTGCTTGGTGGAGCGCTCTCCTCGTGGGGACACTTCAGGAAGGTTTCAGCAACCAACCATCTGCCTGTGCTGCAACAGCTTAGAGGCCACTGCAGATTCCAGCTCATAGACAGAGCATAAGTCCTGTGAGAAACACCTCTGTGAGCAGTGTGCAAGTCATCAGTTTTACAAAATGCACAAGGAAATGCAAGTGTTCTGTAGCAGAAACAGGAGCTTGAATCCAGCTGGAATCACTGGCCAGCAAACATTTAAGGTTACAAGGTTTTAAATGTCTATTTTAGTGTCTCAGCTGTTTTTGTCTCCTTCCTGCACAGCACTTACTTCCCTTCTGACAATAAATTACATTTGCACAAGCAATAAAGCTAACTCCAGGGGGTGCAGCCATCAGAACTAAGCACAGTCCCAGAGGAAGCCAAGCCACAAATCTTTCACAAACAGTTACCTTGGTGTAACTTTGCTGCCTCTTGCATTAGCTGCCCAAGTAAATGACAGTCATTTAGCTCTGGCACAGGGACAGTGAATTTACCTGCCTTCTGGGGGGCTTCCCACGGCTGCAGGCATCCCTGCCAGCTCAAGGGTGCACTTTTTGGCCCATGCAACATTACTCAGCTTCTCCTCAAGCAGAACAGGACTCAGGCTGTCTGCTCACACAAAGTGTTGACCCAAACATCCCAACAGGGAATTTATTTCACTTGCAGTCATATTATTGCATTTTAAAGCCAAATAATGAAATTAAAACACCAGGGAACTAAATAATGGAATTCTGTGAGCATAATCATAGAGATGGGAAGAGGAAGGAAACTGAAAAGAGCTACAGAGAGGCAGGATCAAGGATATCTTGGCCACCCTTCACATGTGTACCTTAAGCATAATATTGCCAGTAGGGCAGATCACCTCCCTCCTATGCCTGTAACTCTTTTTTAATCCTAGGCTGAGCTGTATCTTCTTTGTGAAGGACTTGTTTAACCATTTGTTCTACAGTTCAGGGGATCAGAGAAGCCCTCCCATTCTGGTACTTTTGAGGTTCTCTTCTCTCCCCTTATTAAAGTTAAATTTGCCCTTTTCCATTTTCTAAGGGCCAGGCCCTCTCAGACAAGAATTTCTTTCCTGTATCTCATCTAACCTTCTGGCAGTGGGGAACCATTCCCCTTAGTCCCCAGTCCCTCTCCAGCTCTCCTGGAGCCCCTTTAGGCCCTGGAAGAGGCTCTGAGGTGTCCCTGGAGCCTTCTCTTCTTCAGGTGAGCACCCCCAGCTCTCCCAGCCTGGCTCAGAGCAGAGGGCTCCAGCCCTTGGAGCAGCTCCAGGGCCTCCTCTGGGTCTCTCCAGCAGCTCCATGTCCTTCCTGTGCTGGGGCCCCAGAGCTGGACACAGAGCTGCGGACGAGATCCTGGCAGAGCACAAGGACAGAACCATCTCCCTTGAACTGCTGCCCACACTGCTGGGTACAGACGCTGTCTGGGTCTGACAGGCAACTGAAAACTGCAGGCAGAGTAGTTCACAGCACAACCATATCGTGATAAACACTAGCTAGTACTAACTGGATGAATTGAGAACTTAATTGGGTGGAGTGATGGGAAGTACATCCATTCTTCTTTTTGCAGTGCGTAGTAAGAAGGTGTGTTGCAGGATGCACCTTGGAATAACGTACAGTAGAACTGAGCTTATTAGAAACAAGAAAAAAGCTCTTTTGCTGCAACTTTCATCTTACTGAGTTTCAAGCACGTGTTTTTGATCTCTGCAGAGTATGGCCAGGATAGAAGAGGGCATTTGCCAGCAAGCTACAGTAATTTGAATTTCAAAACTGAAGCTTCAGAACTGCAGGTTGTGAGACGATACCTGATTCATACCAAGGGAATATACCATAAAACAATTACTGCAGTCTGCTATAAGGTCATGTTTCCACCCACGAGAGAGACGTGATGATACCCATTAAACAGACAGCTGATGACAGTATTAAGTAAAGCTTCAATTGGAACAAAAATAACTATTAGTAGTATATACATCTATTTGCATATAAACAGTAGAAAAAGCACTGTATCTGTTACTTAACTATTCAAAAAGGACAAAACAAGAAAAAAACCACACCTTGTTTCCTCACATGATGTACAGATGAACAACAGGAAAAGAAGGCAGGCTTTCAAAAGCTACCTCAGCCCTTTATTTAGAGAGGTCTCAAAGAGATGATGCTGCAGTGATCCCGAGCTGGCTGCTCCAGGAAGGCTGCACTGCTGTCCCCACCTGCACACCAACTGCTCTTGCACTGGGACACCAGTAGAAGCTACAGGAGGTCACAGGTGGGAGCCCCAAGGTGGGGACACCACATCCCTCCATGTGCCACCTCCTCTCCCTCAGGCTGGCAGACCTGCAGATGGGCCTCTGCTGCACCCAGTCTCACACGGTTTCAAAACACAGAGCAGATGAACTAAAGACCTTTCTGATACAAAACAATGTGGCACTTAATTAAAAATATTTTTTTTGTAGTTCTATCATGCTACTTTGTAAAAATATGGGGGACTTTTCTTTCTGAAATTCTTACAAAACCCACTGATTCAGAGAAGATTGGAGTCTGAGGGGTGTGTAGTTATTATCAGCAACTTCATATGAGGCAAATATGCAAACTGGGTACCACCTCTCTAGCTGTGCAGAAGGGCATTATGCTTTTGCCATGGTCACACTGCACAGCACACCACAGAGAACAGCTCTGGACTGACAGCCCCAATATTCATATCTTTATTTGTATCAGACCTTGAAGCATTTCTCTTAAATAACCATCTTGGAATATAGAAAACTTACAGTTCATATGAATAATGAACTTTCTATGTTGTCTTTAAGGCACATATTTCTATCAACATTTCATTTTGGTCCAGAGAAGCAGTTGCATTTGAGACACCAGCTATCCAGGTATCTGGCAGGTTGGTTTGTTGTAACTATCCTTATGACTGTAGACTTCAACAAGGTGTATGGAGTTCACCATCTGCAGTGCAGAGTCGTGTCTCAGTACCATGTGTGCCCCGGGTGCACCACTGCTCTTGGCTACCTTCAGGTGACTGTTGTCTTTGCAACACCCAGGAACGACGACATCCCGAGTCTGCTCTTCCTGGGACCTGTAAGCAAAGGGAAAAGTTATTTCTGCTTCATTAATTCTGGTGAAGGTACAGAATTTGTGCATTTTATTGGCACATCAGGTGTTTTGCAATTGACTTGTGCTCTAACATGAAAAATTGCTTCTCCCAGCATGAAAACCAGTTGGCAGCAGTGGTGCAAATAATTGTGTCTCTGTAAAACCTCAACAAGACCTCAAGTACCTTTTTGCTGGGTACCAACTGAGCACCACTGTGACCTGCCGTCAGGGAACAGAAGCTACATGGGGTAATGCTGCACACCTCATTGCCAAAAGAAAATCTCCTGACATAACTGCTGTTGTGCACTTATTTATTATTTTTATAGTATAAGGAACTTGGTTCCATCTTCTTGAGTTGGTAGTCAAAGGTCAAAATAAAAATCAAATCAAAGCAGCACATAGACAGAGAGGGACTGGAAAAAAGCTTTGCCTGGGCCAGCAAAACAGCCTTTGAAAAAAAAAAGTCTTTGCAAATTGTTCTGCCAGGATTATAGCTCAAGTCTAGGTGTGCTGGTTATAGAGCAATAAATCCAGTCCACCTGGGCAGAAGTCATCCCATTCTGATGTTTTTCCCTATAAATCTCTATGTTGTGAAACACTTCAATTATCCATAGTCCACCACTCAGGAACCCACACTGGCTAAAACTGTACTTGGAGAAGAAATGTACTCCTGGCTTAGCAACCCATTCCTCCCAGTTCAGGAACTACTAAGCTTTCATTGACATCTGCTGGCACAGGGTGCCCAGAGCAGCTGTGGCTGCTCTATCCCTGGAATTGTCCAAGCCAGGTTGGATGGGGATTGGAGCACCCTGGTCTAGTGGAAGGTGTCCCTGCCCATGGCAAGGGGGCGAATGGGATAGCTTTTAAGGCCCATTTCCATCCAAAACATTCCATCATTATGTGATTCTGTAAGTGTAGGGTGAGACAGTAGGCACCTCTCTTCCCTGCAACAGATTAAACCCTGAGGACATCAGAGGGACAGTGAAGGCAGTGAGGTTTCACCTCAGCAGAGGATGAGAAGAGCTATTAAGAGGGTTGCAGTGTCACCAAGGGGCAACTGTGCATGCAGTGGGCTTTGCTCTGTGTGCATGACCTTCAGTCAGACACAGTCTTCAGTTTGTCTGTACTTTGTCCTGAATAAGCATGACTGTTTTTTCAAGCACTTCAACTTTCCTTAACTCCAGTTCCCAACTGAGCTACTTCAAAACACCACAGTAAGGGGATTAGAACCCTTCTCTGCACCCTTACCTGGCTATATAAACCTGCCCCGGGCACTGCACAGCCAAGGGCATGATGCATTTGCCAAGGACAGACTGTATCTGACAGATAAAATTTGGAACTCCCATCAGGGGAGAAGAATAGCCATTACAGCATTTGTCAATGGGATTTAGAGGATTCACAAGAATATTTTTCTGTGTGACTTGAGAGATGCTCCTTGCTGGAGGGAAAACACTGTTAACAGGACATCCGAGACGTGTGAGAACACAGCCACAAAGCTGCCTGGTGCTGGTACTGCCTCTCAAAACAGCTTTTATACTAGAGGATGGGAGGGCATTTTTTCCTTGCTGTATGCCTAGTGGCTTTGTACAAGACCCTGGGGTAATCAGGAAAGCATTATGAAAATAATAATAGCAGCTCTATTAAAAGCACATGTTGCTGTACATGCCCCTTTCAAGCTCTTGCAATGACAATTAAGACTGAAATTCAGAAATGGGTGTAACTTAAAAGCCAGTTTATCCTACCCTTCTAACAGGGCCCCAAGGTGAAACCACAGCTCACTTCTGCTGTCTCAGCTTTCTTTGAAACCTGCATGTCGAAAGGTACTGGGAAGATCTGAGCCTCTAAAAGGTGGTGGTGGGGAACACAGAGCACAGGAAAAACAAGAGGTAAAAAAAGAGTAACTCCATGAACAGAGAAGCTCAAGGCTGGACTAGTCATGGGCAAAAGCAGGGAAAAGGAGGGAAAGGAAATCTGCCCCTCTCCTATGCTGCTGTCTTCCCTTCATGGCGCCATGCAATCAAACATTTTGTGTAGGAAACTGTGTCAATTCCATACAATTGTATCAGTGAATGCTCTATGCAATGCAGCATTAAACCCCGCAGTGATGCTGAAAATGCTGAGCTGCCTCTCCTAATAGCATGCTGGCTTTGTGATTTTTTACAAAATCTTTTCAGTTGGGATTCTTTGTTGTTGGATTGCTCTTATTTGCTTTTTGCCAAGTAGAATGGTAAAGCATCTTGTAGTCAGAAAGGTCTCTGATGCAAAAATTTCAGCAACTAAAATGATCTTCTGTGCGAGAATATACCAGCCTGCTTCTCTGCAGAAGGATTTTTTCTTCTTGGTAATATGTTCCAGCTGTGTGAATAGCTGAAAGGAGGACTTTAACCCTACTGAGACATGGGCTTTTCCACTTGACTAGCTTCTGCAGTCAGATTAACTGCTTCATAGAGAATGTTTTGTAACTTAGAGCTGTGACAAATAATTCACCTCTAAGCAGCCCAAATTTGAAATGCCCAACTTCTTCCAAATGTTTCCATGCTAGACAAAAAAAACCACACCAAGTTTCTTTGATTCTGTTTAGATTGCATTTTTGAGCTGGACTACTTTTTTTTTTTGTTGTCATCTTAGCTGACAGAGAATGAAAAGGAGTTAGAGTACAGCTACATTCCGTTCTCCTGAGTATGGAAAATGCTGGATCATCAAGTCTCCTTTACAAAAAATCAGCACATCCCTTGAGTCACGGGAGTGTCTATTCCAGGACAGGTTACAGGACTTTTACACTGAAAAGCAGAGCAACAGAGCCAAGGCATGGCTATTTCTGACCATCACTAGTAAGATGATGCAAACTGAAATGAGCTCTCAGTGATTTCTTTACACTTGCTACCTGTGCTGCTCCTGGGACAGTATCTTCTACACATGCAGAAGGTTGTGCATATTTTGTCAGAACAAAAGTGGTTCCAGTTGGATTCAGGATCCCATTTCTGGCACAGAACACTTGCATTTCTTTGTGCTTTTTATGGAACTGATGGCTTCACTTCCAGAACAAATGTAAATGCTACAAACTACTTAAACAAGCACAGGACAGTCCTCTTCCTGAATGGATGCTTACAATTTAATTGATGTACATTACAGCAGTGGACAGGACAATTCTTTAAAAATTTTAAAACCGGCAATGATGTTTATCAGAGCAATTGCTTATTTGCATTTCCTCAGGCTGTATTCCTAGAGCAACAGCTCTGCTGAGACTGTTGCACTAGTTTGCTGCGAAGCTTTGCCTCCTTGCTGAAAACTGAAGGCAGTTTTTAAGCTCTGTCATTCTGGAGAAGGTTTAGGTTGAATATTGAGAAAAAATTCCTCACAGAAAAGGTTGTCAAACCCTGAAATACCTTCACCTGTGGAGCAGCTACAGCTGACCATGAGCAGTGGGTGAGCTTAGGCCCCTCCACATTAAGCTGACCCCACTCTGCTTTTGGACACCCGTTTCTTTAACATAACGCCTCAGTGATCTTCACTCCATCTCTCAAACACTACTAGCAGCTGGCACAGAGGAAGGACAGCTGCCATTAAGTTTTTCTTTACTGATATTTTACCCTGTGCCTGTCATGTGGCAGAGGACAACCTGCCTTCCTGGGCAGATGCCTGATCCTAGCTCTCCCACACTGCTGCTTGCTGGGATGGCAGAGAGCTGTTTGTCTCGGGTGGTGGGTGCCCAAGCAAGTGCTCCAGAGCACAGTTAGTGCAGGGTCAGGTATTATTCTTCATCACAAAATAACTGACTCAAAAATAACACATCCTGGTACATCTTGCAGTCAGGCTCTGAGAGCCGTTCCCAACATGCTGACAAGCCCTCTGCCCAGCAGTCCTCCTGGGGACTGCTTTGGAGGTTCAGGGACATTGTTCTCCTCTAACTGCGTGGCCCAGGGCTGCAGCTAATCTCCCTTCCCTAGACACAGACCCTTGTTTTCAGCTAATCTGGCTCAAACCTCTGCACCACAGAGAAAACTGCTATCTCTGCTGCTCTGAGCTTCTCAGAAGCAACGCTGGGGAAACACCTTCCTCCCAGCAGCACCATGATCTGTAACTTGTTTTTCCCTGCTCAACATTATTTAGTGTTTTCAATAATACAATAGAGCAAATATGCTGTAAATACTTGCAGCTCATGCATATAAGACCTTTTTCTGCTAAAAATTGGTATGTTCATCCTTATTATGATTCTTTACATCCAAATGAAAGAGGTGGCATCTGGAATGACAGCACTCTGTAGTTAATGATCCCAGGTATTTGTACACATATTTCTTATCATTTTAAAGCAATTTGTTCAACCAGAAAAGCAGCCAGAATGAGGATCATTATAATTAAAGCAGTTGCCACTAAAATTCAATGTTTTCCTGCAAAACTGCATATTCACGATGTTTGTGATATGCTTCAAACATGAGGGGAGAAAGTTCTCATTTTGTGGCAGCCAGGTCCAGAACAGCACAGTGGAGCCCCTACAGTCACACAGCTGGGCTTCTCTGTTATTTATAAGCTCTGCACATCAGCACTCTGCACCCACATTGTGTCACCTCATTGCAGCCAAAATTATCTTGTCAGCGTCCTAAGGCCCCTCTTTAACTGATTAGAGTGTTTTAATCTTAAATTTGTCTGTAAACTTTTATTTGTTTTGTAAACCTGTATTTGTTAATACCTTACCTGCCTGAAAGAATTGATTTTTTATATTATACTGCCTTACTTAAAAGAATCAGCTTTTTATTTTATCTCTTCTTACAGTATTTTGACCCTCAAGTACTGAATCAAAATGTTAATGTCAAAATCTATTCAATTAAGTCTGAAAAGTAGCACAACCTACATGATTTTCTAGTCAAAAATAAATTAAGATATACTCAAGAGAGTCTTTTTCAAGGATGGAAGAGTTCTTACTCTTCCAGATACTTCATATGCTACAAGAATATGAAGCAGAACTCTCTTCAAGAAAAGAGAGAAAGCTATCATAAAAATGACTGAATTTTTCAGGCCTCCACCCTCTCCCTTGTCAGACATGGGCATCATTCATCTCAACTTCCCCTTCTAAGTGGGCTGCAGAGCCACTTCCCATGGTTGGGTTGCAGAAAACAGCATGTACCACAGCCCTGGAAAAGGCAGGGAGGAAAGGATTCATCCCCTGTGCCTCTTCAGACAGCTCCTGCCTAGAAAAACCAAGCAGGATTGCTGCTGTGCTTGGAGATCTCATGATGCATTGGGCAATTCCTCCAAATGGCTGAAACTTTAACACAAGAAGAGGATAGGGTAGGATAGAACAAGGATAGGGTGCTGATAGACTACACTAAACTAGACTGAAATATTTCAGTTGGAAGGGATTCACAAGGATCATTGGGTCCAACCGCCTGACCCCTTTAGGGCTGACTAAAAACTAAACCTCATTACTAAGGGCATTGTCCAAATGCCCCTTGAGCAATGTCAGTTTGGGCCACCAACACTGACCCGCTCCAGGACTCTGTTCCAGGGTTTGACCACCCTCTTGGTACACAAATGGCTACTCATGTCAAGCCTGAACCTTCCCTGAGGAGTCTTGGTTAAATTCTCTTTTGGTTCTTGACCATGGATATGCAGAAATATATGGAATCTTTCCTTTGAGACTGCCCACCCTCAGTTTTGCTGCTGTTTTTCAACCATGCCACATGCCTGTATTTATTTCTTTGGACAATCAATACTGTAACAGCTTCACCACTGCAGCAACATGCGCCCAGGTTTAGAGATTTCCTCCAGGCACAGGCTGCCAGCATTCCCACCTCACACTGGAGGGGAAATGGTACCACAGCAATCACCCAGACAGGTGTAATGTGTCCTTTCATTCTGGTCCTCCCAGCACAGCCCAGCTCCATGTTTGCACCTCCCCAGTGCCTGCATTGTTCTCCTGCTCCCAGTAAGCCAGATGAACACAGGATGAGGAAACTTAGCCTAATTTGTTACACACACTAAAAAAAAACAACTTGCAAGTGAAATACAAAACTGACAGGCCATTTGTTGTCTTCATGGAATCTGTCAGTAGAATTCCCACATCTCACCTTGCATGTCTATTCATTTTACAGAATTAAAGAATAGAAATCACTTGAAATTACTTGATTAAACAGCTCTTACTTGAGTGAAAAAAGAGAACAAGGTGTAAATGAGGAAGGGTCACATCCATTCCAAGAGCAATTCCAGGACAGTTTTATTTAGAATCACCTTTAATGACACTTTCATCTCGATGAGAAGCAGTGCCCACTCTCCATATCCAAAACAGCCAGACTTTTGGCTAAGGGTGCACAGACTGATAAACCTGCTCTCATAGCTGGTTTTAGCTCTGGTTAGTGTTTAGCCAGGATCCCATCAGCTCATTCAAACCTACTTTATTTTAACAGCCTTACCTGTAGAAGCCTTGGTTATCATATGCCATCTTAGTCATGTCACCAAATACAGATGTATTCCTGAGTTTCTTATTATTGTTGTTATTGTTCCTTCCCTTAAAACCAAAGTAAGCAGCTTGCATGTGCTCTAGTTCTTCAGTCTTCAGCTGGTACCACAGCTGCATTTCTCTGTGAATATACCAAGCAGTAGAAACAGTATTGTGATATATGGCTGTACAGCTGAGCTGTTATCTGACCACAGGCCTGAGTCTCTAGAGCTTAAATCTCATTCCAGGTTTGTGGTGGTGTTTGCAGGGGTCCCAGGACCAGGGAAGAGATGAGGATCTGACTCCATGTTTCGGAAGGCTTGATTTATTATTTTATTATATATATATTATATTAAAACTATACTACAAGAATAGAAGAAAGGATTTAATCAGAAGGCTAGCTAAGAATAGAAAAAGAAGGATTGATAACAAAGGCTTGCGACTGACTGAGACAGTCCGGACAGCTGGACTTTAATTGGCCATTAATTAGAAATGGCCACAGAGACCAACCACAGATGCACCTGTTGCATTCCACAGCAGCAGATAACCATTGTTTACATTTTGGTCCTGAGGCCTCTCAGCTTCTCAGGAGAAAAAGTCCTAAGGAAAGGATTTTTCATAAAACATGTCTGTGACACAAGTTTACTGAAAAAAAACCACTTCAACATGCGCTGAACTTCATGTGTAAGCCAAATTTGTAGAGATTTAAATAACACCCTAAAATAGGGAGTTCTTCAATAGCATAAATATTATTGTGCAAAATAGTGTTATTTTAAGTACTGTCCAGCACTCCTCAAAAAACAAACAAACAAACAAGAAAACGAGAACGATTTTCTTATGAGCACCAATGGACAGTCTGCTTCTTTTGGCTCTTAGCTGGTCACCTGAGAGATCATCTCTGCCTGCAAACCTGCCTTGGAGCTGGACTCTGTTGCCAATGGGATGGAGCAGCTCCTTCAGGAGACAGGGAAAGAAGCACAGGGGAGCAGGGAACTGAGAAAATCTCAGCAAAAGGAATAATTTTACAGCCTGATGACAGAATCAGGTCATTATGTCCAGAGTGAAGGGCTTTTCTTTTGTAAGAGGAAAAATATCAAGTCATCAAAATAATGAGAATGGCTAGTTTTTACAAAACTTCATTTAAAATAAATTAATAACAAGGACTGTGATATGAATAGTCTTATCAAAAAGAAAAGTGGCAATTCCAAAAATGTCAATTAACCTTTCATTTCAAAGCAATTTATTTCATGCTACCAGTAAATACCTGAATATTATGACCGACACTAAGGACTCTCATTTTTTGACACAAAAATGTCTTTTAAGAGAAACAGAAAATCTCTATTTTGGCTACACTTGGATTTCAAATTACAGAAGTTCCCCCTTCAGCCGGCTCCCACACAGCTTCAGATAAATCACAGCTCAGCATAGAACCTTCACTACTGTCTTCCCCAGTCTCCCTCCAGTGCACTGGAGGGCCTGGTGGGAGTAACTAGCAAGAAAAGGGAGAGGTAAGCCAAGTTCCTGTGGAAAGCTTTCTGCAGCAGTGACTGCAGGAGGGTGCTCTCATGAGCACCAGCAGCCTGGCTCCAGCCTACAGGCAAACACGCTCCTGCTGACACTATTCACACTGAATTTTTATAATGAACTGGACTGAAAATTTGACTTTTTCCTATTCCTGTTTATAATCCACCAATTTGTGCTCCAAGCCAGAAGACAAAATCCTCCATTCTTCCAGCCCCATGCTGGGACAGCTTTGAGGATGCTCAGCAGATGGTGAGGCCTTGGATGGCTCTGACACAGGAAGATTCCATTTCCCAGCAGTGTTCAAAGAAAGAAAGGGAAAAAGGAAAGAAATAGAGAAGAAGGGGAATGATTGCCAATCTTCAATAACTTGAGAAGAGAAATGCTGTGCCAGAAAATAAGACTTGTGTGTTCAGCTTCTGCATAACCCTGGATAAATCCAGACATGCCTAAGCCTGTTGAGGTTATCTGTTACTAACAGGTATCAGGTATTTAAGTACTCTGGAATTCCAAGTCCTTCTACGCCTAAAGCCTGACCTACAAATTAGGGATTTTAAGTAATGAACATTATTGCAGTGCTGCAAGCAGCAAATCCTTTGAAGCATTTGTTATCACAGCAACGGGGTCCATATGATGTACAACTCTTACACTGTTATTAAAACTGTCATCTTGACATACCTTTGAGTTCTTCTCCTCTCACTTTTCTTTGCACATTTAATCAGACAGCAAGTTAAGAAAGCCATGGACATCAGCAGAATGACAGCGCAGCTCACAATGGAGGCAATCACTGCGACCTTAAAGCCAAAAGTCTCGTATTTTGATATGGCTGCAACAAAGCAAACACAGAATTGTTTCTAAGATCAGTCCATGAATTTATCTTTCACATTTTCATTAAACCGTGCTAAAGCCTGCCTGCTTCACACTTCTGCTCAGTGAGGACTTCCACATTACTATGTGTCAAGATACCAGAGAATCTTGGCTTCAGCTTTGACTTATGCAAGCCTCAAACTGGACTATGTAAAAATCTCCTGTTTATAAGTTACCCATGAATTGTTCACAAGCATTTCACCACTGCAATTAATTAAACACAGCGCCCTTAGCACTGCAGTAGCTTAAAAGCACAAGTCTGCAGATGAGCTGCAAACTCTTTATTAACAAGGACTGAAGCTACAGAAATGAATACTAATACGGGTAAACGGGCTTAAAGAAGCCATTTAGAGCAAGGACAGTTCCATGTAATTACATCCTCTTTGGCAGGCAGCAAAGAGCAGGTCTTCCTCTGTTTGGGGAAGAATACAGGATGGAAGAAGTGATGTGCAGGGCTGAGTGTTCACAAGGATCTGATGCTGGAAGCGAGTCATCCAGACAAAAGGAGTAGGAATGTGATGTGGCACAGCTAACGCAGATCTCTGCCAACCCACTTGGAGCAGTAAGCATGTCTTGCTTCAAAAGTCAGCTAGTTCTCCCAATGTCACAATGACCAGCATCACAAATGGTTCAGCTGACCTCCACACAAAGTATTATATTTCTGCAGCCTCTGGGGGAATGATTTCTCTCATTTTTTCTTTTATGAGATCTCCAAAGAAGAGGTAAGAATAGCTGAGTGTGGGAGAGAGCACTAGGTGTCTGAAGAGCAAGGTATCCATTGGGGATTTGAAATTATACGAGGTCTGAGGCACCTCAAAGCTCAGAGGTACCAAGTTTTCCTTGGGTCTACTTCTGGTCAAACTATTAGCAACCTTAGAATAAATAAGCAGAAACACAGCTAAAAGGTAGTTAATGCTGTTGTCATTCAGACACTATCTATATGGTAAATTTCCCATGCAGCTGCAACAACCAAGAATTGTTCAAAAAATATCACTGTGCTTCTTTTACAGCAAAAACATTGTCAGAAAAGACTGCCAGGAGATAAAAGGTTCGCAAATATGTTTGCACATCAGTTGGTCATTCCCATAGTGTTGGGGTGATTTATGATGATGGTCTATTCCCTGATTCTCTGCTTTATCCCCAATATGATTGCTGTGTCTTTAACGTGGGTCTGAGGGAAGGGGGAGCCTTGGGGCCCTTTGCTGGGCTTTTCCAAAGCCTCAGTGGCCCAGCGTCCGGGACTGTGGTGCAGTCTGGGTTTTGCTTGGCTAGTTTGGGGGTTTTTTGTTAGCCCAGGCGGAAATTTGTTTGGTTTTTTTCTTTGCTTTTCTTGGGCGTGGAGAGGCTGCAGCAGCAATCCTTCAGCTGCTTTTCGAGGTGAATTGGACAGTTCAGTTTTCGTCCAAGATCAGTGAGAACAAGTGCCAGGAGAAGAACTGGCCGGGCCCGGCGGGAGGGAGGGGCTGCTCCTTTTTGGTCCCAGACCTGGGAAAAAGCCAGAGCCGGGCAGGGAAAGCGCATCTGCTTCACCAGGGGACCAACACCACAGATTCACTGGGTTCCCATCTGCTTGCGCCAGCTGCTGCGTGAACCTTTTGGTTTTTTCTCTGAGACAGGAGCTGGCGTCATCTTTCTCCCCACCCGCCTGCTGGCCGTTGTGGGTTTTTATCTTGCTCTGGTGTTTTGGGGTTTTTTTCCAGGGCAGGAGGGTGTGTGTGTTAAGGTCTGACAGTTCAATATCTAGCATTTATTTACCTTTTCTCCTGTGCTGCATGGGCAATCTGTTTGTCAATAAACGGTTGGGTTTTTTCACTTTCATCCACTGGTATTCATTTCTTATTGGTGGAAAGGGATTGTTGGAACCCTTTTTTTTCGAGGAAACACTCATTCCAGAGTGTTTTTCTCCTAAATTTGCCTCTAAACTGAGACACCCATACATTCTCTAAAGAAGCATACAGCTTTTAGCTAGAGGCACAGTTATTCCAGGTGCTACCAGTGACATGAGATCAGGGACGAATCCAACAGAGTCTTTTCTGTGTGTCATGATAATGGCATGTCAGAACATATACGGCGTGGAATTACCATCAGTGGGGCAACTCTGAAGAAAATGGAATTTGTCTTTTTCTTTGCACAGGTATCTAGGAAGAATCCCAACACCGCAGGATAGGCAGGGCAAAAGGAAGGCACTGCATCCCAGAGGGAGGGCAGGGTTTGGGAAGAACCTTACGCTTGCAGGAGGGCGCTCCGGCTGTCCACTGCGCGCCGTTCCCTTGCCAAACGCAGGTGACCACGGCCGCTCCGTGCAGCTGGTGCTCGGCGGAGCACTGGAAGGCGAGCACGCTTCCCAGCTCGGTGCCGTTGCCGTGCAGGAGCCGCAGCGAGCCCAGCGGCGGCGGGAGGAGGCGGCCGCACTGCCCTGCGGAGCGAACACAGACACAGCAGGGAAGCCATCCACTGGGGCTTCACTGACACCAGACTGTAAATCGGTCACAGCCAATGGCCAAAACAAATGCCAGACCTCGGGGCGGCCAATGCTGGCTGCTCTGCCAAGCATCAGCCCACGGCTACCCTCCATCAGGGCCATTCAACAGCTCCCCTGCCCTCATCCCCAGCACAAAGCAACTGATGTCGCGACATTATCTGCTCAGACTCGTACATGTTGGACACTAAAAACACTTTAAAAAAGTAATTTCTGAGTAGCACGGTCCCCTATGGATCCCTGTATTGTTAGATTCTGATTAATTCAGTACTCAGGCTGGCTGGGAGTATTCATTACGTGTCTTCCTGCACACAGATTTCCAAGATCTACTGGACTGGTCATGCAGTTCAGCGTACTTGGTAGCATCTTGGCATGATCTGACTGAAACTTCTTATCTTTACAAGAACTGCATGTCTGTTTGGCTTGGCTGAAAGGGGACAGCGGGGTCAAAACCACAGGGAAGAGCATAGAAAGACACACACATATAACTTATCTCACTTTTTGAGTGACAAACTCTGCTTTACAGTAAATCATTAATTTTTAATATATTTTTGTTCATTCCACATTTCTATTCCTTTGTTGTTTATACAGCTGCTCTCTGAGCTGTGGAGCAGTTCTCCTCTTGGCCACCTAATGTTAGCCATTAACTTCATACACTAAATTTTATTGTCACAACATTCCTTGTTCACAGTAATTTTAAACAAAACTTTTAATAAGAGATGATTAAAACAACATATAACAGCTAGATAACTTCAAAGGTAACAAGTACTTTTTCTGGGTCTGTGCATGTGCTTTGACAGAATCTAGAAACTCGGATATTTTTAACATTTACAGAATACCAGCACTGCTTCTGCATCAGAGCCCAAGTTCCCTATTTTTCACTGGATTTCCAAAGACTTGAGAAAACTCAGAGGCATAGTGCTGCAAGCACTATGATGACACATACAAAAATATTAAAAGCATGTCTACAGGCAGAAAGAAATTACAGCCTCCCTGAGAACATCCTGACAGAACCACCTGTTGTTAGCAAATGTATTTTATTTTGAATGTTAAAACTCCCCCCGTGTCATTATTGTTGCTAAGCCCCCAAATCATACCACAGCAGGCAGGTGTCCCACCTATCTCCAATTCATGCTCTTAAACTCCCTGTCCCTGGAAAACAAACCCAAAGGAATCTCAGCAAAAGACCAAACAGAAGCCCCAGTGACAATTACTAGACCAATCTACTCAGTAAATTTGCACCAAACACTAGCTTTGAAAACCATAGCTCTTTAATTCCATGCTGATTATTTATCTTTGTTTTGCCACTTCTTTCAGCCACTTACTATGGCAGAAATTGGCCTCAATGACAGCAAATATTTTCTATAGGACTGATTTCTCTTCACCTCTTCCCACCCACATCCCATTCCTGGAACACACAGGATGCATTGGACAATTTTCCTTCTCACTCCAAATGAGTGTTACGAGTTTGGGCTTTTCTTTTTATTTTAATCACTCTGTGGTTTACCGTGAGAAAACATTGTCCTAATCTCCTAATCTGTAAAATAAGGATTTTACATATAATTGTTTGGTTTTGGGTTTTTTTTTCATTTTACAATTCCAAGGCTATTTTTAGAGATCAGTCCACATTCTTAGAGTTCACACTGGTGACTCTTGTAGCTGCACAAGATGCAAAAAGTAATTAGAGCTGAATTGGCCTTGATGCGCACCTGCTGGGCCACCACATGCAGCCTCAGTAGAGGCATTCAGTATATCTGCCAGTTATTGGACTCATTGTTCACTCTTTGTTCTCCAAAGAACAAATAATTTGGCACTGGATCGTTTCTTTCAAGATATATTTCATGTACTCCAGCACTGCCCATCCCGAGTTACACGTGCAGCTGCTGGAGTGTTCTGAACCTTCCCTGCCCCGTCCTTGCCCAAGACGGTGTCTGCCAAGACATCAAACCTCTGATGGCAGTGACCTGGTCAGCACCATTCCTCACCTGTGGGCTTTAAATTGTTTTTGCTCCACTTGAGCTCTACAGAAATGTCTATTAGCCAGCATCCCCTGAAAATGTGGGCATTTCCATGCTTTGCCCTGGGCTGCAACAGCATCATGGATCATGCCAGGATGATCATTCTCATATGAATGTATTTGGGGCTGGAACTACAGAGGTGCCTCTCAATGAGAGCTACACATCCAAAACCTTCTGTACCTGAGCTGAAAGTTCATCAACAACTTCACGTACCTGCACTTGTGCAGAGGAGAAATGCTGTTCTTCTTTTAAGAGCTTTCAATACCACTTCTTCTCACGAAGCCAAAAACTTAAATGTGTCACTGCTTTTTGCTTTTCACAAATGCATTTACTGAAATGCCCAGATGGAGCTTTGCCAGAATAACCTTTTGAAATTTCAACCAAGCTGAGATTCAGCTTCTCTGCATAAAATCTGCCCTAATTTTAATCATCAATTAACTTCTAAAAATGCTTTTGGAAAACTTTCCTGCAAGCTCTGGTGTCCTTCACTTCCTTCACCTGTAAAATTTTCATAGTTAGCCATGGCATTCACTTTTCTGCTGGGTTAATTTTACCCTTACATCTCCAAAGAATCATGTTTAAGTAAGCTTCCATCCTTATACTTACATAAGCAGATGGTCCATATAGACTTCTTTTTTGAATACCCTTCAGGCATGTTTATCAGACTAAATCTACTACAATCAAGAATTTTATTATTGTTTTTATCATTAGAATTAATTATATTTTTGTTTTCAACTGAGACTCGAGTCTGAGGCTGCATTGCTGCCTGGTAAAACACAAATATTTGTGCTGACCAGATTAACATTTAAATTTGTATTCCTTTTATAAACATCTAGAAAATGTTATGTTCAGGTCTTGGTTTGCATAACTGGCACCCAAAAATGTAAAAATGAAAAACTGTAAAATTGAATAAATCCCCTAATTAGAGAGCTGGAGGCTCTCTGCTCTGGAGACAGGGTGGGAGCACTGGCATTGTTCAGCCTGGAGAACAGGAGGCTCAGGGGAGACCTCAGAGCCCCTTCCAGGGGCTAAAGGGCCTACAAGAGAGCTGGGGAGGGACTCTGGAAAAGGGCCTGCAGGGACAGGACAAGGGGGAATGGCTGAAACAGGGCAGATTTAGATGGGGTATTGGAAAGAAACTCCTGGCTGCCAGGGTGGGCAGGCCTGGCACAGGGTGCCCAGAGCCTTGAAATGCCCAGATGGACAGTGTCCCAGCTGAAGGTGTCCCTGCACGGCAGGGGTGCCACTGGATAGGCTTTCAGGTTCCTTCCAACCCAAAACCTCCTCTGAGTCTACAGTTCTATGATTCCAGTTTCTGCAGCTTTTTGCAGAGCAGAGCTGATTTATACAATCGCAATTCTCAGCTTGGCCTCACACTGAGAGGATATCCAGTGCTCAGAAAATCTCTGAATCTGATGCTGCTGTCTGGCAGTGCAGAACGGCACTGGCTACAACAAACAGGTTATTGCATATGACAAATAACTGTCCTCAAAGTAAGACAGACACTAAAGCATAGTGTTCTCCCTAAACTCTTAATTCACCCAACCTCTGGGTTCAGAAATAAACACATACATAATTTCTAGGCAGGCAAAAATAGTGAGTAATGTAAAAATTAAAATAATTCAAAATATCTCTTCTCATGTACGGCCAGGATTATCTGTATTGCAAAACTGATTTGCCAAAAAGAGGAAACATATGGTTTCATTGTCATCAAGCTGTGGGTTTATGTTTTGCTGATAAGAAAAAGAAATGAGAGAGCAACCTAGGCATGCCTGCCTGGTAAACATTTCCTGTGCCCTTCCACAGCAAAACAGTGAGTAAAATCAAATACATTGCATAAGTATCTACCAAAATTATCTAAACTGCACAAGTAATTACCTGGAAGCACGTTAGCAAGGCTGTCACTTGCGGTCTGTGCAGAAAGAGAGCAATCCATGTCTTTGTCTCATTATTCCCAGAGAAACAAAGGTTACCCCTTTACATTGCTTACTGTTGGGAATTGATACCACTAAAATACGCTGGAATAACTAGATGCCAGAAAGAAAGGGAACACTAGGGTCTATCAACACTGTAGAAAATAAACACCAATATTATTGCTGCAAGTCTCTTTTCCTAGAGAAGCACACCTCAGAAACTGGTGTCCCTGAAATCACAGGTGTGTTAAGCATCCACAGCAATCTCAAAGAAGAGCTCTGGGAAGAGCTCACTGTGTTAAAAAGCAAAAGAAAAGCAGCTAGAAGTGAAATATGAAATAAAGCAGATGTAGCAAAGCGTCTTGTATAGAGTGAAACTGTCTGGCCCTGGCATTGGTCTCCTCACCACCAGGCCTTTGCTTCCTTGCAGAGCTGGCCTCAAGGGCTGCCAGGGCTGGCCTTTTAAACCAACAAATGGCCACCAGGATCTGATCCTCCCACGAGAAAATCCAGATGCTGGCATGGTTTTTAAAGAAGTTAGTGTAAGCATGATACCAGACCTACAGTAAAAGAGTGGGGTGAGACCTGGGCTACAGAAGCTGCAGAGATTAACCAAGGTCCCCAGCTGTGCTGCAATCCCTGGGCAGCTGCTGTGAACATGTGGGAAAGCTCTTAGAGACCTGTCTGCCTTCCAGCACACAGGTATGGCTCTCTGAAATTGTTCCCTGGGGGGAAGCTTTGGCGGCTCAGGCGTGGCACAGAGCACATGCACCAAAGCACAGCCCCCTGCACTCCCATCACTGCAGGGAGGCAGCGTCAGGCTCAGCCACCACTGCTCCGGGAGCTTCACCCCCCAAATCCTGATGGAGACCTGCAAGAACTGAGCAGCAGCCACAGGACTGTTCCTCTGGGTCAGTCACAGAGAGGAACATCTGGACAACTGCACAGGGTAATATTTGCAGGTACCCAAGGAACACATCCGTCACAGCACGTTACCTGAAAAAAGAAATGCACCTTATTAATATGCGGTTCTGGCACCTGCCTCATATCAGCATTTCTGAATGAAAATATTCCCCATAAAACATTCCATGTTTCTATTGATCAAACTATTTTTAAAGTGTGATAGAGGGAACCCAATATCTGATGATTCTTACAGGCCACCATTAAATATTTGTAAAAACACCTTTTTAGAAAAGCCAGTTCTCCCATTAATATGTAACTTCCATGCAATTAAGAAGGAGAGTAAAAAGGTATTTGAAGAGAGTTTATTTCTGTGTTCACAAATCCATACTCAAATAAGCTCTCTGCTCCTACCCTTGTTATAGCAGATACCTCAGGCTCACTCCTACCCACTTCCTTTATTTTATTCAGTGTTCTGTTTAGTAGATAAAACTGATTTCTCGGCACATGTAATTTACAACATGCAAGGGTTCAGGTGCTGAGACTCCCACATCCATCACATTTTGGGCAGCATTGCTTTCATGGAATCACAGAATGGTTTGGGTTGGAAGGACCCTTAAAGCTCATGCCATTCCATCCCCTTCCATGGGCAGAGACGCCCTCCACTTGGTTGCTCCAAGCCCTGTCCACCTGGTCTTGGATCCAGGAATCCAAGGGGCAGCCCCAGCTGCTCTGGGCAACTTATGCCAGGGCCTCACCGTTCTTTCAGGTCACCATAGGACTTGCAACATGCGAGTCCCAGGGCAAGTGTGCACTTTACCTCTGCCACCAGGTCCCTCTGTTCTCAGACAGGTTTTGGTGGGCAAATCCTTGCTGGTGTCCTTCATTGGGCCAGTGAAGTCTGGATTTTTATAATTTCAACTTTCACCGTTATTTTTTCCCACCACTAATGAATAATCTCTCATTCAATAAACAATTGTAACATTTCTGCAGAGGGTGCAAAGTGATCCGCTAGTTGGAAAGCCAGCCACTGAAGAAGCCAAAAGAAACCCCAGATGTATTTCCACAGGGAAAGCACATCTCTGTTAGGAGCCATGGACAGAGGAAGGCTGAGGGATGCCCCACTAGAAAAGTGGACAGGACAGAAGTTGTGTGCTGCCCCATGTGTGCTGCCTCCTGCAGCATCCCTGCCTGTCCACTGCCCACTCCCAACACGCCCTACTCTCCTGCACTGCCCTGGGTGCTGCCAGACACAGAGCTCAGCCTGGCTGCAAACTTGTCTTGCCTGGCTCTGGGTTATCTGCCTGCACCAGCTCTTTGATCTGGCTTGTGCACAGCAACAGGCACGTGCTGGGGCACTGGACAGGGCTGATAAGAGCAGATGTGCCTGCACGATGTGGCCGGTGCCTCTTGCTTCTGCACCACACTTGCCACACTGGGCACAACCTCTATGGATGGCTGGGGCCACACTGCACTGACCTACTTGACCAAAAACGTTCTCAAGGAGGAAGGGTCCAGAGCTGGACAAAAAACAGTTCAGTCATTAAAAATCCACCCCCAATGTGAAATTTTAGGTGGACCAGATCTGCATGCTACTTGATGGTCATATTTTAATTTTTTGCCAAAAAGCTTAAAACATAGGAATTGCATTTCCACAAAGAACTGATCTGTAAAGAATATAGAAACTTTTCAACCTTTTATCTTTGCAACCACTTTCCTGGTTTAAAACAGATGATGGAATACAGGTTCGTTATTTTTCATGGGGAATTTCCAATCACCCTGTTAAGCAAAACAAGCTGGGATGCTACAGACCTTACCTGCATTCCCTCCCCCTGGCTGGCCCACTTTAGCTTCCTTAAGTCTTTCCCAAGAGCAATCTGAAGGTAATCCTGTCCTTGGTTTGCTGCGTTAAGCTGTAAAATGCACACCACAGAGCTGTGACCTAGCATCCACAACTGTCAGCAAGAATTTCTGTGAACTGATTTTTCAGACACCAGTCTGAAAAAGTTAGCAATAGCATGCCTTTTATTATGGTGACAGAAGTCATTTGTGGGCTGAGAAGCCAACAGCCAGATTTAAAACCCATCTCTGTGGTTTTATAATTTTTTATTTTGCTTCTCTCCCGGTTGGTTCTTTTCCTGACAGAGTCTGGCTTTCCTGTTCTGGGCTTCACGCAGAGGGACGTGCAGCCAGCAGCCTGGCCACGGCCACCAGAGCAAGCTGCAAACTGCTGGGTGAAAGCCACGCAGCATCCTGCCAGGAACTGCTCAGGCACAGCAACAATTAACAGCACAAGTCAATAAACACACCTGCTTTCATCCTCCCTGCACACAGGAATTGCTGCAAGGTGGCACCCAGACAGACAAGAATGCCAGTATAAGGACAGGGAACCAGTGCATTGTGCTTGCTTTTTGCCATTTAAAAAGTCAAGGACTGCAGGTGAGTTATGCACAGAACGACAAACAGCTGGAGGGAGCAGAGCAGAGCAGAGGAGGGCAGCCCCATGTCCTGCCCTTCCTTTGTGCACAGCTGGGGAGCTCGGGGCTACACGTGAGAATTCAGCTTCTGGGCTGAAACAGATTCAAATGAATCAAAACCTTAGTCCTAACCTAAATTTCTGCAGGTATTAAGAATAATGGGCACCAGGGCTCTCCTGCCTGTGCGAAACTGCCCCTGGTTTTGTGGGGTACCACTTCTTAGAGCAAAGTGGAACCTCTGTGTCCAGTCCAGATGCCTCTTTTGACCCAGTCAACTAGCAAAGATTTTGGAAATAACTGTGGCTGTAAGCAGAAACCTTCCTGGGTGTAATTCTGCTTTTACATGAAGGCACAGATTTCTGCTCTTCTGAACAGGAAAAAATCAGACCCCAAAACTTGCCTTTTGCAGCTCTCTGAGCTCCCACAGGCCAAATCATCCTCCTACACACTGTTCCCAGCCCACACACGCACTCGGGGAATTTTGTACACCATCCCTTCACCCTACTCAACTTCTGTCCCCATTTTGACCTCTCCTCAAATTCATTCCCAATCAAAGCTACTCTGCTTAGGAGTCTGGAATACAGGAGCAGCCTTGTGACTGGCTTTATTTCATCCCAGAAATAACAATGGAATCATCTCTCCCAGGTCCATTGGAGGAAAGGCAAGCAGTTAACCCATCCCTTTCCCCAACCCTGCTTCTGCCAGCCACCACCACTCCAATCTGGGCTCAGGCAGCTGCGACTGCTGCCCGCCCCGGAGCTACTGACCCCCCTAAAGATGGTGCTGGGCCAAAGGAGCTGTGCCCTGCTGCAAAGGCTCATTTGTAATCCAGGCACCAGCTCAACCCCCATCCCTGAGACCCTCAGCAGACACAGGAATTGATTTATTTTAGGGAGCAGTTGCTCATTCTGCAACTTCTGCATTTCTCTCTGTCATCTGACAACCAAATGAGAGGCAGACGTTCATGCAGACTGCAAAATCACCTCTCTGCCAATCCTGATCCACTTGGCCAGTCAAAACTGTTCTTTGGAATAACATGCTTTCTCATCTGCAGCTGCATTTCAAAGACAGTGAGTCAATAAAGTGCAGAAACAAAAACTGACAATTCTCCTGTGTGTTAGCTTGTCTCCACCATAACATTGAAGGCAAGACTCTCCAGCGCACATAAAAAGTCAGTGGCAATCATGATTAGTAAGCAAAATCACGCCAATTCTATCACAGTTATAAATCTCTTTGCTGTAGAGTTGCAGTGATGCTTGGGGATGCTCTGCTTTTCTAGGGGATAGGTCCAAGGATGTCCTGGCTCTGACACAGTGGGAACAGCAAAACTGGCAGCAGTTCCACCCTTTAAAATAGACTACACCACCCAGAAAATGCTGGGTTATCCACTGTCATTGGGGTGCTTCTGTGTTTTAAGACTGACTTGTGATTTTTTAAATTTCAATGTTTCAAAGCATTCAGCTTACCTCATTCTTTAGCTGAAATTCAGATGTCTACTAATAGTCTGTCTCTCTAGCCTAGGTAATTTCAGAGTAGCTAGGACAAAGCATTGGAGAATACCACAGGGAATAATCTTGCACTGTGGAGGACTCAGAAAACCCAAAAGCTCTCTTCCTTCTCAATTTTGTACTGTTCTAATGGTTTAATGACAAGCACAAAAATCCTTCCCTCAAAGCAGTATCAATGCCTGGTGCAAATGCCTAACCATCCAGATTAACTCCTTGCAGTACAGGAGATAAAGCCAATCACCAGACACTCTGCAACTGTCACTTCTTTTACATTACTTAATACAAAGTTTGACTTTGAGGTCATGGATTAACAAGAAAGGAGAAATAACCCTGGGGAAATGACAAGCCCATATATTCCAAGCTGTATCACCTTCTGCCCTGTGGAAATGGAAATTTGGGATCCAGGTTTTCTTCTGCAGCCTAAAAACAGAACCACATGTGAGGATGGCAGGGACAAGGTGATAAAATTCTATGCGGCCATACTACAGAACAGCAGCGCTCCTGGCTTCCAAGAACAACTTTGTTTTTGCTGTCCTGGAAGAGCAACTGTAAGTTCTTAGTTAGGTAATTTCAGTTTCTGCACTACCAAGGAAACTCCAGAAAAAATAAAAGTTGCTCACAACAAAAGAACAGCTTAAGTCACACCATAGGTACATCCACCCCGGTGCTGGCATCCCACCACGGCCACCAACATTCAGGCTACAACTGAGCCAAAACATGCTGTCCTGCCTCTGTCCTCCAGCAAACTGCAACTTCTATCTGTTCTAAGCAAGAGACCCCATCCCTTTCTTTCAGTGGTGTCTGCTAGATAATTCCTTCCACAATTAGGTCTGAACAGAGCACCCACTGCAGCCTGCAGCATTTCCCACCTCACGAAACCTCTCCCCTTCCCTGGAAAGTGGAGGAACAAGGCAGAACCACAGACAACAGCCCAGCAGTGAGACCTACTAATTAAAAACCTGTCATAATGAGTGTTTCTGCCAGATCCAGCATTCATTGTTCCCCTGTCTGTGGCTGCACGGGATGTGTTTGTCGATGCATCTCTGTGTTGGCAGCAGTACATGCTACCTGGTCTGAAAGAGCTACAGGAGGGTATTAAGGAATGAGAGGAACCACAGCAAAAAAAAGGTATCACCCTGGATAACTGGAGGGCCAGAGCCTCCCACTTCAGCAACATAAGGACTAAAAATAATTATATTCCTTTGTGCTTCTCTCTCTTTTTCCCGTTTCACCCAGAAGACCCCGGTATAACCTGGGCAGCTTCAGAGGCACCAGTACCTGAGTGGCACAGGCTGACAACAGCAGCCAGGCCAATTCCCACAGGGCAGGAGAGTGCTTGGGTCCCCTGACACAAGCCTTTCAGGACCTCAGAGGCTTTTCCAGAGAATTTACTGAGCCTGGCAAGCACTGGTTGATGAGTGTCCACAGAACACTACCACAGCATGACACTGTAAACACTGCTGTGACAGCACAACAGCCACAGCACAGAAGGCTTCTTCTCAGCTCCAGAATCTATTGTGCTCTTCCCCTACACATTTGCTGACCTTCCCTCGGGGTAAGCGCGGCTCCCACAGCTCCTCAGGGAACCACATTGCTGACCCTCCCCAGTCTGAGGGTGGGATCGTTCTGCCCGCTCCTGTCAGCCCTTCAAACCAAGGCAAGACCAGGAAAAGTGCAGGGTGTTTGAATCTCACAGCTGTGTCTCAGGAAGCTCTAAGACCTCTAAATACTACAGGCATCAGGGCTGTACTAAGGAACTTCCTTTAATTTCTCTCTCATTCATGCGTTAATTCAAATGGAAATCCTGCCACATTTTTTTCATCCTCTCAGAAGGAACATGTGAGGGAGTTTATCTGTGCAAATCTTTATTATCACCTTATTGCTCATGGTCTGAAATAATGTAAGGGGGTAGTTAGCATCAAAAAGGATCACCAATAAGGACAGGATGCAATGAAAGATACTGTACACTGTGCAACAATTGGCAGCAAACATTGACGTATAAATAACACGGTCACATTTAGACGAACAAGAGTTTAATTTAAAATTATACAACTAGCCATCATTTTAGCTATCTAAACTGCTTAGGGTTGCCACCAGTACATCCACCTGACTCAATAGTTCCAAATGCTTTATTTGCGAAGGTGGAATTACACCATGGAAAAGGCCCATGAAACAGCAGAGAGGGTGAAGAGCCAACACCAAGCTAAGGTCTGGCAAAGCCCTGGGTGCTCAAACATCACTGCTGGTCCTACAGCCAGTGCAGCACAGCCAAGCCCTCACCCAGCATATTCCAGTTTAGCACCTTACTGAGAGCTCCTGCTCCACAGTTTTGGTGTAGTTGGCTTGGAAAAAATGGTCTTTTTCATTCTGGCTGGAGACATGGCTCAGAGGTGCCAGGTCTGTAGATATCCAAGGGATTAATTGAGGGTGGATTTCTAATTTGAACCCCAAATAGTTTTTGGCAGATTAGCATTCCTCGCTGTTTTGTCACAGATCTGCACAAAGCAAGATTAACCTACGCAGAAACAGAAAGGCTGAGTGTAACACAGGACATGCCACTTCCAAAACTCATTTTAGTGTGGCCAAACCCAGTCCCACAAGACTTTGACACAACACACAAAAGCAGCTAAATATACATTATTTTAAATAAGAGAAAAGTCAGTAATTAGCAACACTATCAGACTAGAGCAACAGGGTTTACACTTGGGTTTGAGTTAATTCTCTAAGCCCATTTCCCAGAACTTGTTTAGTGTTTTCAAATTAACCGCTATATTAAATTAAAATTAAACTGTCAAGCACATTCAGAAGATACAATTTAAAGCACTGCTACTAGCATTTAGCTAGTAGCTAAAATACATTTGCCAATTTCCATAGGCACAACAAATTCAGGTCATTAATGAAGTCTTTTAGAACTTCACGAGCCAAATAAATCGCGAGGATATGAGAGAACAGGCTGCACACGAGAAGGAGGTCTCTGGATTTCAGCAGCACTCAGCTCTGCTTGCATTGAAGCCAGGGAAAAGCCCATCTACTCTGTGATCTGAAGAAAAGAGGAAGAAACCCCCGCAACCAGCAGGTCATGGCAGCTGCACCAAGCTCCAGCATCCTTCCATCTCACCTTGGTCCTGGACTGCAGAGGTGGCTGTGGCTGGGAATATGCATCTCCTGCCGCCTGGGCCAGCAGGTCCAGACCATGTTCTGCTCCCTCCAGGCCCAGACACCCACCAGCCCCACAGCCCTAGCAGCGAACATGTCCCACCAGTTCAGACCCTCCCTCACCTCACATCACCTCCAAATTATTGAACCCACTTAAGCCAAAGAGGTTTTAAAAGAATTTTATAGTCTATGCAATTGAATTGGGTAAGAAAACTCCAGGGAACAGAAAGATAAGAAGGAAAAAGCTTTGCTTGATTTCTCATTCCACCCCTCCATGTATTAACATATTCCATTAAACCACTGATATCTTAATTTCCTTCCCAGCTCGGTGATACACACCCAGGAGCGATGTCCCTGAGAACCAGCACTCCCTTCTGCCCCTATGCACTCGTTCCCTGCGCCGCGGCCATCCCAGCGACTGAACCCCAAACTTGTATCATTGAACCGCAGCGCCTCCTCTGTGGGAGCAACCACCCTCCCCAGGGCCCCGGCAGCCCCGGGTGAGCCGCTCGGACGCTCCGGAGCGCGGCTGCTGAGCGCAGCCCTGGCGGCTCGGCCCCTCCGCCCGGCCCGCGGTCCAGCGCCGGCCCCGCTCGGCTTCCCGAGCGCAGCCCCGGCAGAGCCGCCCAAGGGTCGCGGGGACCCGCCGGGGCGGCTCCGGGACACCCGTCTCGAGGCGTGCCCGAGAACTTCAGGGTGCGGATCACCGTCCCCTCCGCGCTCCGCGGCTGCAGGGACCGGCCAGGAGGGGCCCCTGCCCGGCGCGGGGTTCCGGAGTTGAGCGGGAAGGTAACGCAGCCCCGGCTGGGGTCTCCCGCGTCTCTCCCCGGGCACGTACAACACCTCTGTCCAGGGATACCGCATCCTACCCCGGCCACCCCGCATCCCTACGCGGCAGGGATCCTGCACCCTGACTGGGGTCTGGCGCTACCCCCGCTGACATCCTCCCTCCCCTCTGCCGCCAGGCAGGAGGGAACTTGCGCGAGGAACGACGCGGGACCACGCTCGTACCTGCGTATCCGCGGGGGCCGCCGCCGTCCCGCCCCAGCGCGGAGGTGCGCGGCGCGTCCAGCTCGGGTGTGCTGGCGGCCGGCATGGCTCCGCCGAGCGCCGCCGAGCCCCGCCGCGCCGAGCCGCCCGGCAGGTGCACCGCACCCGCACCCGCACCCGCCCGCCCTCCGCCGGGGCCGGGCCGGGGGGAGCAGCGCGGCTCGGCCCATCCCGGGCAGCCCCGCCGGGCGCCCGCCCCGCGGCCCCTCAGCGGCAGCGCGGGGCGGGGAGGAGGGGCCGCGGGGCGAGGGAGGGGCCGCTCGGGGCCCGCGCAGCCCGAGCCGGGGCCGGGGATTGCGCCGTGCCCTGACGGCCCCGGGCTGCGGCCTGGCCCTTGCCCGGCCCGCGCGGCGCCCCACGGGCGGCCAGAGACCGCCTGCCCCTCGCCGCCTGCCCTGCTTCCTGCCTGCCATCAGCCCCCGATGCAGCCAGGCTGGTGCTCAAGACCTGCAGAGCCTCAGGTACCTCGGTCTGGTTTTCATGGGTCTAGTCTAGCAAACACAGTATACTGCTCTTTATGTGGTTATATTCCAGGAGCAGAATCTCTCACATACATCCAGTTTATGGTCTACCAAGTTGTGTTTGTTTTCACTGGGATCTGCAAGGAAGCCCAGTGGATGGTTCCCAGATCCATCATCCTGTCCAGAGCTGGGTGGCACACACAAACATGCACAGGCTGCTTGGCAAAACCCAAGTGCCTTGTGCATGCTGCGTGTGTCATTTTGTGCTTGTCACATCCTGGCCATGTCTCCCCTGCCACTTGCACTTGCAGCATCACCATAGTGAGTCTGAGTCTCAGCAGTGTTGGCTGAGATCCTTGATTTGCTGATACTGGCAGTGGATCCAAAAAACACCTTTAATGGTCTGCACTTGTGTCCACAGATAACAAGAGGAGGAACAACTAGCTCTGCTGAAGAAGCTCTATATGTTGGTGCTGAGCCTATAGTCTGGGGCCCACACCAAGCACTGCAGCTATTCACACTCTCCCCCACTTGTTATACCCTCTCATTTTTTTTTTCACCTGGAATTAGAAGGAAAAAATAGTCTGCAGGAACAGATTAGAGAGATTAAATTCCAAGGTACTCGAAACCCAAATAGACTAAAAAACCTCTTAAGGCTCTTCTGGAAACATCAAATAGAGCAGGATCATGCCCACATGAAATGGTAACAGCTCAGTGTGCTGCTGGCCATAGCACTGGAGCTATGAGCTTATCTGTCAGAGAGGCCTCAGGAATATTGCAGATATAAGGGATTGCTATTTCTAGCTCTACCACTAAACCACATTCATAAAGTAATTCTTGGTCACATTATAGTAAAACACCAGCATTTTTGAAAATGCTGCAGTTTATGAATTGGGTTTGTATTTCTAGTAATGCCAAATATTAATCGAAGTCAAAAAGAAACTGAAGCTCCTCCAGTCAAGTCCAGTGAAACCAGAGGATTACCAAAGACAGAGAAGTATTTTTTTCTGTAAGCCAGTACCCCTGCAGCTGCTGTTACAAATGCAAGTTGAACGCAAGTGTACACAAGCAAGTCAAATCTTTCCTTACAAGCGCTTACAGAAGAAAATTCAGCAACAGCACCTGAATTCCACTCACCTCATGGCAGCATTCAGATTTGCTTTGTAAGCAAATCAGCAACAGCACTGGTTTTGCTCCACATGTCCTGGAACACCACAGGCAGCCCTGTGGCATGACACCCCAGAACATCACTCACCTCCCTAGCTGCAGGTGAGTGCTTTCATAATTTTTAATGCCACTGGTTTCACCTTGAGCATTAGGGGAAGCCATGCAGCCTCAGCCAGACAGTTCCTGCTTTTTCTTAGGGATTATTTAACTGTTGGAGTTCACTAAACTGCCCTAAGACATTGCCTTTCTTTTAATCCTAGTTATTGGAGCTAGCCCCAGGCATGCCAAGGGCACAAGACTACTGAAGTGACAGTGCCCAGCAAAGCTGCCTGGACAGCTGCAGGCAGCAGACAGGGACTGCCTGCCACTCACTGGCCACCCAAACAGGGACGTGCTCCCAGATCCCAGTCGGTGATGGCAGCTTTCCAGCAGCAGCAAGCCGATCCCCTTTCTCCTCTCCTGGCTGGCCCTGCTGCCACCCCCTCCTTCCCTGAGCCTCAGGAGCTGAGGCTGGCTCAGCAGAGCATCAGCCCCTCAGACCCAGGCAGCGACTCCTGGGTTTGCCTACGTTGTTCAGAGCCTTAGGCAGACTCTGTTGCTTGTTCTGTAACTCTTGAAATGGAGAATATTAGCTCTCAGCCTCAGCTTCTGTTTAGTTAGATCACACATGCACAGGTGTGATAGCTAAAAACTCAACAATTAGATTGCTGAAAGAAAAATGTGAACTTTAGAAATGACATGAAATGATCTGGTGGGTTGTCATTCTGTTGCCGTTACTGGATCAGTGGTGTGCTGCTGGCCCAGGGAGATGGCTTCACTCTGCCCCCGACTTTGCCTCTTCCTCCTCTCCCAGCTATAAGCTTCACTCACAGTATCACAGGATTAACTAGGTTGGAAATACCTTTGAGATGACCTAGTCCAACCTATGACCTAACACCACCTTTGTCAACCATACCATGGCACCGAGTAGCATGTCGAGTCTTTTCTTAACCATCTCCAGGGATGGTGACTCCACCACCTTCCTGGGCAGCCCTTTCCAATGCCAAAGCACTCTTTCTGTGAACAATCTTTTCTTTATGTTAAGCCTAAACTTACCTTGGGGCAGCTTAAGGCTGTCTCATCTTATCCTCATGTTGATTGCCTGGGAGAAGGGCTCAGCCCCCACCTGGCTGCACTCTCCTGTCAGAGAGCTATACAAAGTGATGAGGACTGATGAGCCTCCTCTTCTCCAGGATCAACAACCCCAGCTCTCTCAACTGCACCTCCGAGGACTTGTGTTCCAGACCCCTCACCAGCCTTGCTGCCTTTCTCTGGACACGCTCCAGCCCCTCCATGGCCTTCCTAAACTGGGGGGCCCAGAACTGGACACAGCACTCAAGGCAGGGAGTGGAACGACATGGGGTTACTGCCCACCTAAACCATTCTGTGATTTTATGATAGATGTGGGCATAAAGTGTGGCTTCTCTAAGCAGGGAGGAGTGATGCTCTCCAGTGTGGAAGAAACCAACCTGGTCCTGTGTTGTCATCATATTGTGAAGCTCTCATACCTTCTCAGTGATTTCTCATGGACAACTCCTCACAGCACTGACTCCTCCTTCTTCACAGTACAGCCAACAAATTCCATCTCTCTCCTCAACCAGCTAACCCACTCTTTTGTAGCACTTGTCTTCTTATTGGACACAGCTGTGGCCCATTCCTAATCTTTGGTGATTAGTACAGCTGCAACTCCTCAGGTGTGAGACTACCTTCTGCACTATATTTTCTTGCATTCTATCCCTCCGCAATTCCCCATTTTCTTTTAATTACAAAGTTGCAGCATCTCTGCAAAGATATGTTTGAGTAAATTGATATTATAACATATTCACATATCTCACTTAGGACTAAGAGTATACAAATGTTCAGGCAACATGTCACAGCAAGAACAACCTAAGGCTTTTAATAAACTAATGTGTTTCCTATCTTTTGCAGGGCCCTTTGCAAAAGATAGTAAACCCAGTACAATCATCTTTTGTGTAATTTCTGTTTAACTCTGGAACGTGTCTGTGTGCTGACCTTGATTTATTACTCAAACTTACATTACATATTACCAGAAACTCTTACACTTACACTTCTAGAATATTGACAATATCAATAGATGTACAACTTTAAAGGCAACTCACAAGAATAAGTTAAAGGCTATGTATTAGGATAGTAACAAATCAACAGTTACATAATTTTATCAATAGCTATAGAATTCGAAGAACATCGATCCAGTATCTGTCGAGTGTACTTATGCTTATGGAATATAAACTTTTACATTTATGCCTAATCAAAGATTAATAGTTGCCATTCACAAACAAAATGCACGTTTCATCAGCAAACGAACACACCATACTGAATGATGGAGCTACTCTGTCCCCAGCTCCAACTGCTCTTTTAATAATTCTCTTCTTCCTTCTACAGTTCTTTGTTGTATTAGTTGGCCACCTCAAGCCTCTCTTGCTCTGTTTTCCATGTTGATGAAACAATCTATTCTTCACTTGATATGTTATTTCCCATTGTGTCCCCCGCGGCTCACTTGTGCTCCAGGTGTTGAAATTCGTCAGGTCTGGACCAGGCAGCCTCCCCAGCTGCTCTCAGTGCTGTGCTGGGCTCCCTCTCTGGCTGCACCTCGCCCTACAGCCCAATCCCCAATCACATCAGGCTACTGTGGAGATGGCCACGATACAGTTTTAGAAAACTTCTCTTACGTGCTGTCTGTTCATGTAGTGGCGCCTTTGCCGTTGTGCCCTGCTGCACACACTGCCACTCAGGGGGGACCCGGCACCGTCCTGGGTCCCCTCTGGACTGCAGCCATACCTGGGCAGCGGGCACAGGGCTTGCTCCAATGCACCAAATAAGCAAAGTGTGTGGCGTCTGCTCCTCATAGCCAGCACTCTTCTTCTTGGGGGTTGTGGGAACTCAGCACAGCAGTCCTGATGTGCAGAGTCACCGAGACAACCCTTGGGGGGCTCGGAGGTCCTGGAATGTTGCCAGAAGTGCTTGGTGGTTGGACTTTGATCATGCACAGGACGCAACACCTGTATGAGGATGGGAGGATCACACGGGGATAAATGGTGAAGGGATAGATTAATTATGATGCGAAACACAGGTTTTAGAATCTCGGTACAGGGGGGTTCTATGGGGACAAGATGGAGGAATTAGGGCGTGTCCTGTCCTTCTTCTTCTTCTTCTTGTCATCCATCTTCAGTGGTGGTGGTGGCACTTTGGGATTGGTTCTTACTGGATGTGCACTTGTCAATAAGGGTGAAAAGTATTGGGGGGAAAAGGTAAATATCTTATACGTAATTTTTAGTATAAAGATAAGTGACCGCCCCGGGGGCTCTCAGTGTGCTCATGGCTGGCTTGCTGTGCGGACCTCTGTCGGGCCGGGGGAAAATATTGTAGATAAGATTTAATAAACAACACCGAAGACTGAAAAACCTGAAGACTCCTTTTGTCCTTTGGAGTGTGGGCTGCCCCAAGGCCATCCCAAGCCTTTCCAGGCCATTGGAACAGACGAGGGACAGGACAGGGGGTAGTATCCCATACATTGTCCCAACTTCTAGGCTCCCAGGTCTGCCTGGCTATAGCTCATGTGGATTTTTAGGCTCTCAGGCTCTTGGTCTGCCTGACTCCACTGTCTTATTTATGTCCTTTTTCCCAAACCACAACAGGATCACCTCCTTACTGTTCTCTCTACAGTTCTCTACCTGAATCACCTCAGGATCATGTCAGAATCATGTGAGGGTCACCAACTGTTGTCATCATATTGTGAAGCTCCCATACCTTCTCAGTGATTTCTCATGGGTATCTCCCCACAACACTGACTCCTTCTTCACAGCACAACCAACAAACTCCATCTCTCTCCTCCACGAGCTAACCCACTCTTTTGTAGCACTTGTCTTCTTATTGGACACAGCTGTGGTCTATTAAGGGCAGGCCTGTCCCTAATCTTTGTGATTAGTACAGCTGCAACTCCTCAGGTGTGAAACTACCTTCTGCACTATCTTTATTTTCTTACATTCTGTTCTTCCACAGTCCCGTACCAGGGAATACAGCATGCAGTGACCTGGAGAGTCCTTTCTGCCAAGGACACGCTGAATGCCCATGCCCAGCTCCAGTTTGGCTCTTCTGGTGACTCCCCTGGGCTGTCAGTGCACAGAGCTCTGCTGTGCTCGTGTTAAGATGGCTCATGGCTGATTTCATGTGACCTGCTTGCTTGCTGCAAACTCCACTGTGTTTTCCTTGTTTCTAGTAGGTGTTAGGGAGATGGTGGATTCAGCTTGGGGCCACAGCCAGGAACTATTTTCTTGTATTACCATTAAGTGCAGTCCAGTGTCACAGTATAGAAAAACACAGCAGATATATCCCATCCGAGCCTGAAATGCTAAACTAATTTGAGGAGGGAACATTTTTGTTCCTTCTTTTATAGAAATGAATAAATACAGTGTGACAGGCCAAGTGGCATCAATACACATTCTGTTTGTCAGTAGCTTGGAAAAACAAACACTCTGAGAACAAGCATTCGTGTCTTCAGTCCAAGATATAATGTTGCTGTGAACACTCACAAAAGCTATCTCCTCCAGCACTGTTTGAGGCTAATCAGAACGATTCCAGTTAAGCAGACATGGCCTTACAAATTGATTTGTTAATTTCCTTCTCCTAATATCAACTTTTTACAAATGTCAGGATATTCATTCTATACCTGGTAATTCTCTACCAGAGATGAGATTTATATTTTATAAACTTCAAGCAAACAGAAACAGAATGGTTAGGGGACCCTAAAGTCCATCCAGTTCCACCCCCTACATTGGCCAGGGACACCTTCCACTAGCCCAGGCTGCTTCAAGACCCATCCAGCCTGGCCTTGGACACTCCCAGGAATGGGGCAGCCACAGCTTCTCTGGGGAGCCTGTGCCATGGCCTCACCACCCTTCTAGTAAAGAATTTATTTTTAATATCCAGTCCAATACTGCCCTCCTTCAGTTTACAGTTGCTTCCCCTTGTCTTATTGCTCTATACCCTGGTGAATATCAAGTAAATTTCCCTCATTTCAGAGAAACACCACTCACTTGGTGGAACCGGCTCAGAACCTGTCCTGAACCACGGCGCCTTGGTAAGGTTTGTGTGGTGAAGTTGGCACGTGTGATCAAATCCTGGGGATCTGATCTGCATAACTCAGAAGAGGATTGAGCTCATGCGACACCAGCAAGTGCTTTAGACCCTTGCATGAGATGCATATTAGATTTGCTTTTATCCTTTCAAAACAGCAAAAGGAAGAATTCTCTAAGGAGCATAGTAAAGCGTTAGTGTACCGTTCCTGAGTGACAATTTCATTACAGACTTATAGAAATGCATTATTATCCTAAACCTACTGCATACTTCAGAAATCAGGGAAGAATTGCTAATATGCTACAAATTTGACACAAAACTGATGTCTCAGGCAAAAAAAAAAAAAATTAGCAGCTATTGGATTAACACTGTAGTGTCAGGTTTTCTCTGTGCTAGGAGGAATGGCGGGAAATTCACCATAGAGGGAGAACATTAACTATTTGCAAGCCAAGACCAATGAAAACCTGCTGGGTCTTGTCTCCAGATGTGGAGCAGACATCCTGCTCAAGTTTCTTGTGCATCTACGGACAGCAAAAGCTGTGCTGTAAATCGCTGACTATCTCAATCTTGGTAGGAAGCAGAAATGCTTAAAGATCAAACAAAACTATATGGTTAGATCCTCAGCTAATTTAACAGAGAGCTGTAACTAAATCCATCCATTTACACCAGCCAAGGAGCTGCCCAGTGTCCATTCTAGCAAATAAAGATTTCTTTTATTTTATGGTGGATGCTCAGTACTTTTCACAGCTCTGCATTTCCTCAGTGAAATTTTAAAGGGATTGTTGTGTCACCACATTTCTCTTCACAGAGAAAAGCAAGGCACAATTCTTCCCAAGCATATTTCTGGGTTTCACATTCTCTGAACCTCAGAGAAAGGAAAAATAATTTTTATCTCATTTGTTGTGCCTGTGTTTGTGTAAAGGTAGAATGCAATATGGAGATTGTTTACCCAAAGTGATGTTTTGTTTCCTTGGCCTATCAGGGCCAAGTGAGTGTGTGTCAGGACTGTTGGCTGACAGTCAAAAGATGCTGTGCAGTTGTATGCAGTTGAGTGCTTGGCAGATTCAGTTTAGATGTAATATAATATAGTGTAATATAATATAGAATAATATAGTATTATAAAGTAATTAATTAGCCTTATGATAAGATGGAGTCCTCCCTGCCATGGGGATCCCTGCAAATACTATATTGTTGCAATTCTATTAAGCAATTTTTATTTTAACCTTTTGCACTTTTCAATTCACATAATGGATTTGTCAAGGTCTCTGAGTGGTGCATTCAAATGTAATTACACAGATGCTCTGCAACATTGTTAGTTTGCTCATTTAGCAAAGGGCAGTGATTGAAGGATATGCGTACACATGTCCAGCATCAACTTCAAAACAGACTGAACTGATATTGGTTAGTATTTCTTCTTCCAGCTGGCTTAAGGGACTGAACAAGAGAAGTATTGCCCACCAGCAAAGCCCTGGCACATCACTGTTGTTCAAGACAGTCAAAATGGCACAAGATGCTGAAAAAAGAGAATATTCAAGTATTCTTTGCCCCAGATATAAACAGTCTGGGATGGAAATGTGAGAAAAAAAATCCCCTGCCCCAGCATCTGCCCTTGACCCACCTCATGTCCTGTGTGGCCAAAGAAAAGAGACTCAAGGAGGGGAAACAAATGTGATCAGAGCTACCCAGCAAGGAACAAAGAAACAGACTCCTTAGTTACAGAAAGAGACACCTGAGAAGACCCAGGAGAGTTCTGTGCAAGCTCAGGGTCCTGAGGAAGGTTACAGGGAAGCTGTTCAGTGCTGCTTCCCAGGCCAGACCTGGAAGGTGCCAGCACTACAGATTCAAAAAAGGGAAGAAGCTTTCTAGCCAAAGTGGGGTTTAGGTTCAGAATTCTTTGACACAAGATATTGTGGATATTAAAAAAAAAAATTACAGTGAAAAATATCATTGGCTAAGTGCTAGGTCAAAAATCCTCTACGGGGTTATTAAAAGCCAGGCCATCTCTAGCTTGGGATATCTTTCAGCATCAGGCAGCTGGCAGTCACACATGTTCCTTCACATCTGCTTTGGAGACAGGTTCCTCACCTGGCTAAGCTGTGTGCTCTGCACAGGTACAGGTGCTCACCTCCCAAATCCACAAGCCTCATCTCCACATCAGTGTTGGAGAGGGACATACACACAGTCTCAGTGTGCTCCAGCACACAGTGACTACTTTGTTCCGTCTCTGAAGATGCTTATAATGGACATAAAACCATATCCCCCATTTTCACTGCTCTGCTGTATTTTATCTCTCTGAGCAGCTTCAGCAAAAAACAAGAAACTCACAGCTTTGTCATCTTTCTCTCTCAAGAAGCTGTGAGCATCTGTCAGTGACAAGGAATTCCATGAAAACAAAAGATCTGGGATTCCCTCCCTTGCATCACCTTTAGAAGCAGTTTTACAGACATGTATATGATTGTGCTCACCTCGTGAGGTCTCATGGGGTTCAGATTTAAGAAATAAATTAATTCTTCCCTGTGAGGGTGGTGAGGCCCAGGCACAGGATGCCCAGAGAATCTGTGGCTGCCCCATCCCTGTGAGAGTCCAAGGCCAGGTTGGGCACTGGGGCTTGGAACACCCTGGGATAGTAGAAGATGTCCCTGCCCATGGTAGGAGATGATCTCAAAGTCCCTTCCAATCCATACGATACCGTGATTCTATGATTTAGCAAAAACCCTCATTTGCTCACAACCAGGCATTGATATGGTGGCACTAATTCTCCTAAACCCTCAGTCAATGACCCCTGTGTAACCCATCACAGCCAACGGAGGCTGGAAGATGAGTAAACCAAATGAGCACACTGAAATCTAGCCTTTTATAAGAGATTAAGGCAAATAATAAATAGTCCATCTGAATGGATCAGTCCCATTTGCCTCTGTGAAAACCTGACCCAGATTCCCTGGAGCTGATGGTCTGCAGCAGACACAGCAGATTTCCCAGTTTTCCTGTTTCTTAGTAGATTTGTCCATGCTGACTTTGCCCCTGATGGACCCTGGACACAATACCCCTGATACTTTAGATACCCATCAGCAATTTGGGGCCAGAGATATTAAAAGGCCACACATCATTTAGCAAAACCACAACTTCCTTCTTCATCATTTTGAATGGAGACAATGATTTCAAATAAAAACTCTTAACTGACTGTTTTGATTTTCTGTAGTCTGGGTGTTGACAGTGAGTCTCGTCCAAAGATGACAGCGGTAGAGCTCAGGTATTGCTTGTACAGTACCAAAGGCTCAAATGTAGGTGGATATGATGTAGGTGAATCAACTGGATCCAGATAATTTCTGGAATGCTGTGTTTCTCAGAGTTCAATGTCGTTCCTCATCCTGATCACTTCACTTTCTCACCATCTACAAAATAAGGCACCCACCAACATGCATCCCACCTCCAGGAAACAAATAAATAATTGGATAGTGGCCCCGTCTGTCTGCTCTGTCACTGCCTTTTTCTCTTGCCAGTTCTTTGTATTTTTGCCTTTACCAGCTCTTCTTTCTGAAGGCATAACACCACATTTTAATAGGAAAATTAATAAATAAACACTCAGAATGAAAAATTTGTGGGAATGAGATTAAATACAGCTAATTGATTTGTTAATGAAATCTTCCTGAAAGAAATCCAGGGTTGTTCAAACCCTTTATCTGTGATTGCCAATTTACAGAAAAAAAATGACAGACATCAGTTTAATTTAGGCAAGAGATGATGGGCACCTTGGAGAGACAGCAGCTCCTGGAGAAGCAAAGGAAAGGAAAGGTTTATCCAGCTGTTGACGGGAAGGACCAAGAAAGCTCTCTCAAGATTTGTGAGGTTTAGCTCCCAAACACAGCAGAACTTTGGCATCCTGCAGTGCCTAAAAGCCCAGAGCCCCACAGCTTGGTTTAATTCTGCACCAGCCATGCTCAGAGCAAGAATGTTGTGTCTATCTGGCAGGCAGGGTCCAGTGCCTTGACCTGATAGGCAGAATCAGAAAGACCTGGTGGGTTTTACTTCATGGTTGCAAGCAAAGTGGAGAAGATTTGTTGGTGCAGCTCCACAGGCCACATCCTTCATGCACAGAGAAGCTTCTTGGCTTATTGTGAGATTTTGGCATCTTTTGTGAAATCTGCTGATGTCAGGACACCACAGCTATGGGTATTGTGCTTTTAATCCCCACTTAATCAAAATTCAGTCCCCTGGTTGAACTTAACTGCTGCAGCCACATTTAAATTTTTTTTTCTCAGGTCTCACCATGGGCAGCATATATAATTCAGCTCTATGCAGAGCTAGAAAGGGGCTATTAGCAGCTTAAATCTTATTTATGCACTAATACGAAGGCATATGTAGTATTTATGGGATGCTTAATCCCTGTGCTAACCCTCTGCACAGAAGCAGGCTGAGCTAAGCAGCACAGCTTTTACGACAAAGGAAAGTCTAAAGCTTACAGCTTTTATGACAAATACTGTCAGCAACACCTATTTCTTCAGCTCTGGGAGTTCCTACTTCCTTCCGAAGGAGAGAAGATGAGGAAGGAGAATGAAACAAAGGTCCTAACCCTCCAGCCTTTGATCTGGAAGAGATTAGATCCTGCTGTAAATTTAGGACAAGCCTTCAGAGATGTGTGGTGATTTCTCAGAGCCTGATTGTGGTTTCACAGCAGCACTGTATTCTGGGGCCTTGTGCTAGTCAGTCAATGCCGACCAAGAGAGACTCTCCCACAACAGCATTCTGTAGCCTAGGGCTGTTCTCTGAGGGTGCTTTGCTCTTGCATTGCTGCTTGTTGGTTTGTTAATGTACTCACTATGCACATTTCCCTTGATTTGCTTAAAATCATAGAATGAGAGAATGCTAGTACATTGTAAATAAACAAAGAAACAAACAAAAAGCTCACCTCCAAACCAGAAATGTTTCTAAAAGAGTAAATTTTCAAGCACTCTACATCATTACATTTTCAAGGAAGCTTGGGAGAAGAAATAACACACACTGGAAAAAATTCCTTTTCATGGTAAAAGCTACTCTTCAGGAAGTCTTTTCTGTGTAGACTGTTGGGAGAGGGTGGATAGGGAAGAAACATGCAAGTCTCAAGAAAATTTTCCAGTAGATAATTAAATACATGGCCTATAATTTTTTATCATCATGGACTTCAGATATGTGATTTATTCACCAATGTAAAAAATAAACCAAACCCCAAACAAGGATAAGTCCTTTTCTGTAGGTCTGAAAAATATTCACTGATGCAGATCACTAATTTTCAACAATCCTAAAAAACTCTGTCTGTATGGAGCATTTATTCCTCTCTATCAATATCAGAAAATGTAGAAGGCTGAAGAGGAAACAAAAGTTAAACCAAACCATTAAAAAATACAGTACTGTGACAGATTTTATTTCATTTTGATCGATACTACATGCTTACTACGACTAGGAACAAACATGCCTTTTTTTTTTTGGTTTGTTTTAGACTTTTATAATTTTTTTTAACCTATATTAAATGTTGACCTAAACTTTGCTGTGCCTAGGAAATCTGGCTCAGGAGTTAACTGCAGGAATTTTTATTTAAATAGATAAGCATTTATGTTTGAAAATAAGACAAAAACAGGTGAACAGGAAAATTAAATTACAAATTCAGTTCATACAAATATCTCTTACACTATGTAATAAATCCTGTTAATTAGCTGAGGTCTTTTAAAAATTCTTAAAATACTTATGAAACATTATTTACAAATTATATAAATAAAATCTAGGCCACTTAAATTAACCAATACAACAAAAAAGTCACTTTTTTGTATGGTATGTACTAAAAATGTTTTTGTTTATTGATCATAACCCAGTTTGCAGTATAAAATGTTTGTTCACTTACATCAAAATGGGTTCCAATAGAAGGAAGGAAGGTACTGTTTCCAGAAGAAAGCAATCAATATAATAAATGCTTAAAATCAACTTCTTAATGTTCTGTTCTGCACCACTTGCAGTCATTTTTAGAAGTCCCTTCTACACTATTTGTCATTTGAACAGCTCATCTCAAAACAGCAGAGACATGGTTTTAGCAACAGGAAAATACTCAGTACATTGCTCACACATCACAAAGACCTTACCGGGAGGGCGAGGCAGAGAATGGAATGTCAGTGGCCAGCACAAGCCTTTACAACATTTAACTTAAAAGGCAGCATTTATAGAACTAATCACAGAATATACACATCCTGCACTCAACAGCAATCAAAAGGACTGGAAAATATACATTTAGGAAAACAAGACTGATGATTTTCCATTACCTTTGTTAAAATTAATGCTTTGCTCCTTGCCTTTTGTTTTAAAACCAGCATTGACACCACCAACAACTATAACTACTTCTTTCTTTAACATAATATATGGCAGGTAACTACTGTACTTGAAAAATGTACAATAAAAGTTGAGAAACCACTGAACTTCCTATGCAGACACATGAAAATATAAAGCCATATAGATCCCAAAGTGCCATGAATACCAAATTCAAGTGATGGTTTATAGCATGTAGGAAAGAAACTAAATGAAACTTGCTCTATGGGTTGCTGAGCCCTTCAGCTGTATCCTCAGTCTCTCCTTTGGCAGCTTTGGTGAGAATTTCCATCCATTTCATTTGCAGCTCTTCATCTTCTGCACTGAAATAGAGAGTTTGATGGGACTGGCAAAGCTTAAAAACGTGCTTCAGATCAAACTTCTCACCAGAACCTGGTAAACTGACTTCATAGCCAGGCAGAGGGACTGGACGTGGGCTTCGTCCATCCTAAAGGAGAGAAAACAAATGTAAGGGTTGAGGAGGAAATGCAGTTTGAGGTGGGAGGAGGGTACAGTGCATGGAGCCAGCAGGCACACACTGCAGGAAGCACACAGACGCAGTCCCAGCTCCTCGCTCAGCGCTGCAATGAAGGAAGCGGGACAAGGCAATACCGACTGCTCAGCTTAAACCAGCAAAAAGCAATGACCTAGTGGTGCTTCATTCTTACTTCACTGATTTCCTTTCACAGTAAATATGGCCAGGGATTTTCATATAATTTCATAGAATTTATGCGTGTGCCTTTTACAAAACTTCCTCTGCATTAGGTACAGGCAACGGGAGCCAGCCTAGAAGAGTTTGATGTTGTCCCTTTTGAACATCATGGGATATTTTGTAGGATTGGTTAAAAGGAAGCAATTAAGCAAAGCTGGACCCTGCGAGATACCAAGGCAACTAAAGGGCAAGGGAAAAGTCTTTGACAGAAAAGACAATTTTTGATTTTCAGTAATTTATGATGCTTTTGGGAGATGTCAAGAAAACCAGTGCTCAAATTCTTGACCATGCTTTCAAAGCCAGATTGACTCACAGATCTAAGGAGCAATACAGCTCTCTAACAGTCACATCTTGAGCATCAACCAACTCCTTTCCTAATCTCTCAAGAAAGACATATTTTAGCAAGGCAAGGTGTGCCATAGCCAAGCAACCTCTTCAACTGCTCCCAGCAAAGTGTTTCTAAAGATGAGTCCCCAAACTGAAGTCTGAATCACATAGGCATCAAGCATCTGTACAAAGCTACCACCTTCTGTAGCAGCTGCTTGTGTTGCAGCCCCATACCACAGCTAACAAAGCATCCCACAGAGAGGTGGCAAACTCATTCTTTTGTCAGCCCACACCAAATGCAGATGACTTGGTAAATCTGGAAGAGGACCAAAACTCTGAGAACAATGGTCAAAAAAGTTGCCTACTTTTTCCACATTTTGTCTAAAATAATTAAAGTATCAAAACTGCTCACATTAATGCAGACACATACATGAACTAAATTGGCAAGAAATACAGTAAAAAATGTATCACAGTTAATTAATAGTTTATCAATACAGGCTTCTTGATTTATTCATCTATTGCCTGTTATTGTCATGCAAAAATGCCAGAGTCCAATTGTTTGAAGATCAAGCACTGTTCAACAAGATTTAAGGCAGCTTTAGACTAAACACTAAAGTTACACTCAGTTCCCATTTGAGTGTAACTAGTTGTCCTAAATGCAGCCCAGTTTCTATTCCCTGAAACCACAGCAACATCCCTAAAAACAGGAAGGTCTTGCCCATGCAGAGGAACTGGCATGTACAGAGCAGCTCCTGCACACGTGGCACTGTTCAAGCAAGCAAACACAAGACTGATGAACACAAATGCACAAGAGCACATGCATGCTCAACCATGCCTGTTTCACTGGTCCTGGTTTGGAAGAGCAGACATTTAGACTTGTCAAATGGAAAATTGTAGGTTGCCCATGACAGTGACAAATGATATTATTTGTAGCCACAAAGTGCACTGTAGGAGCAAATTGATGTTTGAACTGTACGTGTTGCACCTACCCAACATGTGCAGACATAGGCAAATTAAGCAGTCTGCCTTTGGTCTCGCATCCTCCCTTAATATGCTGCCCTTGACACTTTGTCTGTACCTGCCTGATCCAAAAGGAAGGGATTTACATTATCTCTGAAAAGCTGTACTACTGAGAGGTAAAGGTGAAGCACTTGGCCTTGAGGAACACCCCACCCCCAGTCCAGACTTGTTTTTGGGACCAGCAGCATCCGTGCATGTCCTTTGCCACTGAGCCCTTCCCTCCTACCTGAAGCCCAGCAAATCCAGCAGCTATTATGCACCCATGAGGAATTCCAGCCTTAAACTGAGTATGTAAGTAGGATTTACAGGCCTTATAAGAGAGATGAAATTCATGTTTTTAAGAGCCTACAGGATTTGGCTGGTTGGACTGTATTTAAAAAAAATATTTCTGTGTGCAACATAGTACAACTGCAAGATACTGGTGTTTCATCAAACCAAAATACCCAGTGCTGAAAGAGCTTCACTTTAGGGCTGATTACAATAATTTTCCTCAGATAGTGTGAGTGATAGATAAAAATTTAGTGGATGTGTAATACTGTCAGCAATCACATGCACTGTGCACTCATCCTGGCTCTCAGCGGCACAACACAAATGGGTTATTTGCCTAGGTCATTAGAGCAGCATGTATTTATTGTTTTGTTACAGCCATTGCAGCATCCAGGGTTTAAGATTTGGGAACAGAATACTCAGTGCCACCAGACAGGCAGTTCTGTTTCAGGCACCCCTGCATACAGACATGCCTCTGGCACTGCACAGTTCTTTGCAGTGTATAAGCCTTTGGACAACAATGACCCACCAACGGCATGATCCACCTCCTACTTCCAAGTGGGCTTAGAAAATCCATGGTTTTTTCTACCCAAACTCTACTCCTTATCCACTCATGATCTAACCCCAACCTTACACAAGTCATCGAGAGACTCCTGTGATCTTCAGAACCATAAAAGGGCAAGCAGAGTTTACTGTAGGGCAAGGTAAATCTTCTACTAAACAGGATCAACAGGCAAGCAAAAAACCCCAAACTTCTCAAAAAACCCTGAGGTCAATTTCAAACTTAGCTACTCCCTTATTTTCTAAAAGTAAATCACATTTACATGATGAATGGAAAATTTCTCTTCTTTATAAAGCAAAATTTTCTCTTGGATCAAGCCTGACCTGATAGATATATAAATATAGCTATATATCTGATATATAAATAAATATAGCTAATGTACTAGTACAGCTCTAGCTATACTAGTTTTACCCTTCATATTTCTTCAAAATCCATTACTTTTTCAGCTATCCTGGAAGCCTTTGCACATCTCACTCAGGTAAGTTCATGTCAGAGCTTTGCAAATAGCTGAAAATTTTACAAGGCCAACAGAGGCACACGGTCCAGGTGGAGCCCTTGAGAAGACTAATTTATCTTAAAACTGCTGCTCCTTACACTTGAAGTGGCCTTTGCTTATAAGTAAACTCTTATAATTTCACTGAGATGAGCACGACAAACAGCTGTACAAATTGTGACTCCATTTGAGGACAAATCAAATTCATATGATTCCCAAACCTAAATAAACTGGGAAACCTGATGTGTGAAGTCTTATACAAGACTTGAACTGTGAACACTCAGGAGATTAATTCATTCTCCTGGAACAAAAGAGTAAAAAGAGCAGTTTTCTTGCTATTTTAAATCTGTGAGTCAGGTTTGTACCTGCATTGGCATCCCTTCTTTGGCATGAGGGCCAGGGGCGCAGAGGAAGAAGCTTTCACTGTATTCAAAGCTCCAGATTCAGCTTGGTTTGCTCCTTCTTCCCAAGAGGCAGCTATTCTCTATTCTTTCTGTTCTTCTTAACAATAATCCCCTGACTTTCAAACTTCTACAGTCATGCTTTACTCTATGTTTCAAGAGTTTAATAGTATTGTTGGCAATATTATTCCCAAAAGACACATCTCAGGCCCTGAAATGCTTCTTTGCAGGTCTAAAGAGGTCTGTGAGATTCACAGAGGTGGTTATGCAAAAAAGAACTATGTCTGGGAAAAGAATATTTAAGCATATGAGTGGCTCCCAACTGATTCCAGACATTCAGACACCAGTAATGAAGCTCTGGAAGAGATTTTCCCCTGAATTTTGGTGCATCCTGTGTAAACCAGAATTAAGAAGAATGTTGGATTAATATCAAGAAATAGCACTTCCTAAATTTTTTTTGCAGTTGGATGCAAGTTGAAATATACAAATGGGAATGGCAGGCTCTTGAAGAAAGGAATAACTTCTTGTTTATAGTCTCATTCCTGACAGTAAATGCTGGTTTTGGAATGTAAGATAAACCTTGTTCTTTTGCTTTCTTGATACTTTATTGGGAGAATTCTCTCACCCCTGAAATAGTTGAGGACACTAACCTCTAAATTTAACTGTCATAAAATTGACAATCAGTGCCAAAGGCACCCTTTTTCCCTAAAAAAATAGGATCTCACTAATAATATCAGCAGAGGCTCAAGATCAAATTTGGCAGGACATGGACAAAGTACACAGCAACTGAAGCAGAGAAGTTCCCCCAGCTTCCATCTGTGGTTTTGCATGACTGTCAGGTGGGGCCTGCAGAATCATCATTGAGTTTGCACTGAGTGCAGGTGATTTATGTCCATGGATTATTATTTGTGCTGTAGTGCAACAATCGGTTGGGCAGTAAGAGAAATTCTCAATCATACTGTGTAAGGGGTGTTGCTTCCTCCCAACCTCTCCCCCCACCACCTCTTAGATGACACATGTTTCTGTGTGAGGAAGGCTAAAGAATTTAAACTTCTCTCCCTCTATTCCTGCTCTCCTTGCCCAAGTGTGAGGCAATCTGGCTTGCTTGTGTGGATGCAGGGCTCGCACTGGCCCTTGGCTGAGCACAGCTTGCGCATCAGTTGAAAAAAGCTGCTCTCTCTGCTTGGCTTTTGAAAGCATTGTTCCTTTCTCCAGACCCTGGCTCCAGAGAAAGCCAGGCTGTTTGTTTGAGGCTGTTTGCTTTTCCAATGTATAATTTCAGCCACGCTGTCTGCAGGACAAATTGGAGGCTTACCCATTGCGGGGCTGGAACCACAGATGGAGCCAAGGGGCATGAAGCTCCAGATTCAAGCTTTCAGCCTTTGGGAGCACTATGTTTCAAACATTACACAAACTTTCTAAAAGCCAGAGGTGCTCCTGCTGACAGGCTGCAAAATGAACACAGCTCTAACGACAAGGTGTGGTATTTGTCAATCAGATAAAGGGTGAGCTTTACTCTGAAATGCTTTATAAAATCACAGGGAAAATTTATTTCCTTGACTGATCCTAGCCACAAACAGACGCTAATAAAAAGAAAACCTTTTTATCGCTACAACTACAGCAAGGTAATTGCTGGCTGAATTCAGTTCCATTACTACTTCCATCCCACAGAGGCGATAAAACAAAGCTGTGTATAAATGTGTCAAATGCCAAATGCAAAACTGGATATGGGGAATCTCCTTTCAGCATTGTTGTTCTTCAGTGCTAAGGAAGCATGAGAGATATTCTGGTTTGGATATAGATGTTTCCATCCCTTGATTTTCATCACACACAAATGCTAGTTAGCTTCAACAGTACATTTAGAGACAAAAAACTTTTATAAATGTCAGTATTTCCATTAAAGATAAAACCCCACGATGCTATGACAAGGAGCTTTATAATTTTTCAGGCTGAAGAACATCTACATTTTCACAAATTCCTCTATCTCATCAATCCAGAACTAGGTTTAAAAAAAAACGCCTGAACCAGCAGCTCCAGCAATTGCAATATCCAGCCTCCTTTGCAGCTCTATATATTTAACAGGAAAGTGCTTTCCCTAATGACAGCTTAATATAACCTTTGATTACACCTGTATAAAAGCTTAAAAAAGCTAAAGCATAACCTAATTATCCTTGTTTTGTCCTCTTTTTTAAAAAAATTGAATGAAAAAGCAATGAGCTTTAATATTTGCTCACAATGGTATCAGCAGTAAGTACAGATAACAAGGTGTAACCTAAAATCTCTGAGGCTTTGTGCTATCCAGAATAGGAAATTCAGTTCTGTTGTTGAAACCAAGCCAAATCCTTTGACCCATTTCTCAGCTCGACATGTTTAAACTTATGCTTTTCTTTTTCTGTGTGTTAGCCCTCATGAATGCCATCTCACCTGGCTGCTTCCTTGCAGATACAGAACAAGAGGTTCACTCTTGGGGATGGTCACCCACATTTTGTTCCAAGTCTTCCCTTTTTCAAGGAACTGGAGGTAGCTGCTGAAGAGGCTGTTTTCAGCCACAAGGATGCTTTGCTTCTGGATGATGGGGAAAAAATTAAACAGAGCTGTTTCCATTTATGTTTAAGTATGCAAAATACTTAAAATTAAATATAAAATACTCAGGTGGTGCAGAGTCAAATAACACTTGAGGGCAAATGTTGGGTAGGCCAAAACCAAATAAGAAATTAATAATTATTATATACAATTAAGAAATAGCATAATTCCATGCAACAGAGGCAGAACCACCATTCCCAGCAGACATGAAGCTAAATTCAACTTCCACCCAGTAAATTGAAAATGGTAATTAAGATGATGCACCTCATTTCTTGCTTAGCAAAGTAGGCTGGGAGATGACTTCAAATTAATGCAAAGGGTTCATTAACAGAACCTCTGGTGCATGGTGGAGCCAAATCAGAGTGCAAAAAAAAAAAAAATAAATGGAAGAAGCAAAGAAAATCAAAATTCCTGTTTGCATTAGGATTTGCACAGAAGCCTTCCAAAGATTTCTGGCAGCTGCTAATAACATTTGTTAAGTGGCAATCTCTTCAGATTCTACTGAGCTTGTTAAGAAAGTTTAATGTAAATAGAAGGGAAAGAAAAAGCCTGACTGATCTTTTCTTTCTATACCCTGGCTTTCTTGCATTTTACCTCATCCTTTGAAGATTTAACAAAAAAACTAGCAGCCTGAGTAGAGGAGGGAAAAAATGATACTTGTCCTTGGGTTTTTACAGCATTTTGTTGTAATCTGCTTTCTGAAGTAAAGCCATGGGTCCCATTTCATTGGTTTGCCTCTCAGCTTTTCAGATCAACAGGGCTCTCTCTTCCTGTGTAGGTGCAGGTTTGCACTGAAATAGTGCTGCAAAGTTTGTCATGAGATATCACAGGCTGTATTGGCACCCATAAAGAGCTCACAATCTGTAGTCACAGCTGGAGCATATATCACAGAACCACAGAATGGCTGGGGTCAGAGGGGACTGTAAAGACCATCTCATTCCAACCTCCTGCCTATCTGATACCATATCTGAAGGTTTTGATGGGGTCAGCTTCCAGATCCAGAACTGTTACTGCACTCTGCAGACCTGGCAGCTCATGCCATGGGGGACTTGTGGCTTTACCCCACCCTATTGCTGAGATCTTGGATGTGTTTAGGTACAAAACTGTCAAAGCCCCCAAGCAACAGAGTTGCTACATGGAATTAAAAGTGAAAAAACAGATCTTATTTTTTGAAAAGTTACTATGCACTGCTCAAGATTGGAAATACACCATAATAAAAAGAAGTCAGAGGGTTTTCCTTTTTTTTGTAAGTTGGGAAGCTGAAGCTTAGCTGCCAAACCTGTATGCATCCATGTGTGATCAGCATCCTATGATGAATGCTTACCATCTACAAACAGCATCCAGGCTGCAAGCGTGTTCAATAAGATTTATAGGTCAGAGGATTAAATACCATGGTGGGGCAGAAAAGAAAACTAATTTGATTAGCTTTTCCTAAATACACTAAAAAAAAGAGAGAGTCTCACAAGGTTTCTTAGCCAAAGACCGTACCTCTGCAGCTAGTCTTTTCTTCTGTTCCCCAGCTGCCTCCACGCCGGGGCTGCAGGGGCTGGCTGGGAGCTGCAGGAAACACTCCTTACACACGCGGTTATGGCGGCTGTTATCTGCAAGGGGCTTGAACTCAGAGCATTTTGCACAGATCACCTGCAACAGACAGGTGGTGTCATGTTTAAAGCACAATCCTTTATCAAAGAAATTGACTTACAGAATGGTTGTTAGTAAAGCAAAATTCAATGAAAGCTAATGTAAATGTAAGATAGAGAGACCAATAGAATATTCACTATGTCTACCTCCATTAATAATTAATGTGCTTGTGATCCCATGCCATATACCAAAATACCAAATTAAGGAAAACTTATGTCTTTGGGAAGATACTGTATGACTAACATCATGCAAGTTTGCTTTTCTTGCCTTTTCTTACAAGCTTTTATAAGTCAAAAAGAGCTTAAGTTGACAAAGCAATTAGTGCTTTTTAATGGTCTAAGAAAGACTCATTTTCAGAATGAAAGTGGCTGACACTCCTCATCAATCAAGGACATCCTGGAGAACTGAGTAATCCAGAAAGTACCAACTATTTTAAGAACATAGTCCAATATATTATCCATTAAAAGTGATTTGTCTATCCCAGCTGCCAACAGCATGCAATAACACATTGGGCCCAAGGAACCAGTGCTTGGAAACAATGCTGGATCTTCAGCTCCAGAACCTGTTTTCATGCTAAAAATTTGTCTCTAATACACCTGCTCCAGGGAGACAAACTGTTCCCAGGGTGTCAGCCTGATGGACATCCATTCTGACTTTCTGTACAATAATAACCAAAAACCCACAGCACACATATATGTTGTTATATGGTTCACTGTTTACTATATATTTACTATATGAAGAAGACTGCCTTAATTCAGGCAGTGTTACCCAAACAAAAGCAAGGCAGCATTTTTAGCAACATGATAGTCTTTCCTTCAGAAAAATTAACTTCTTTCGTTCGAATGCTATTGCCACACCACAAGGCATTGCACAAAAAATGGTGGTTTAATGATAAATTATTCATTTTGTATTTCTTGTTATCTCTTTGTTCCTGGGGGAAAGCCATTATTTCATTTCTTTAGTGGCACTGACTTTGCAATGGGATATTTTAAACCCCCAGAAATGTATTTCATGATTTAATAAAAGCAAACCCAGAAGACTGAAAATCCCAACTCTAGGGTAGAAATGCCTCCTCCACAATTTAATTTCAGTTGCTAAGACTGAGGTTTCCTTTAACACCTTAACTATACATTTAGATCTCTCTGCAGCTGAAAATTTATCTCTACTTCAAATCACTAATATTATTTAAATAACATTACTCTTAGTTACTTTAGGAACACTGAATGAGGTTTCAAATAATTTTGCAGAAATCCATCTCATCTTGGGCATAGTTGATTTACAGAAAAAAAAAAGGGAATTCAGGCACTGATAAATGGCTCTAGGGGAGGTGGCTAAGGGCCTTCAGTAACCCAGCCTCTGGGATGGATTTTCTTTGGTTTTTCAAGCAGGAGGAAAACACTTTTGCACAACATTTCTTTAGGGAAAGAAACGCAGAATCACAGAGTGTGCTGAGCGGGAAGGGACCCACGGGGATCACCAAGTCCAGCTCCAGGCCCCACAGAGGGCATCCCCAAGCATCACACCCTGTGTGCCTGAGAGCGTTTTCCAAAATCTCCTGGGGCTCTGGCAGATTTGGTGCTCTGACTGCTTCCCTGGAGAGCCCGTTTCAGTGCCTGACCACTCTCTGGGGGAAGAACCTCTTTCTAACATCCACCCTAAACCTCCCCTGACACAACTTCAGGCCTTCCCCTTGGGTTCTAGAAAGAGATCACAGAAAGAGATCAGAGTCTGCCCCTCCTCTTCCCCTCAGAGAAAGTTGTTGACCCCAGTGAGTCTCCCCTCAGCCTCCTCTTTTCCAGGCTAAAGAGAAGAAGTGCCCTCAGCTGCTCCTCACATGGCTCCACTTTGCCATCTTCATTGCCCTCCTTTGGATGCTCTCTAGTAGCTTAATACCATCTTTAATATTGCATGTTCAGCTGTTCATTTTAGCAGAGCTGCTGTCTGGGTGAAGTGAGGCTGTCTAAAGGCCATTGTTTCTGCACACAAACTACAACTCCCTTCCCAGACATATGCCCATCCCCACAAAAAGCACCACCTTTCTTTCTGTCCACTGAGGCATTGAATTTGCCTTTAAACTGGCACAAACTAGGACCCTTGCACCAGTTTTGCTGCTTTCCCCCGTGATATCCAGAGAGTAAAGCAAGTGGAAAAACCTGCTCTGTCAATGACTTGCCATGAACCAGGATGTCTTTTAGTCCCTGTACTGATAAAACAAAAAATTGTCTTCTATGGTCTCTGCAGAAGAAACCCAAGAGCTGAGCGTGCCGGGATACTTACAGCCCCACACTGCTTGCAATGGTGCCGCCTCTTTGTGATGGAGTTGAAGCTCTCGCTGCAGCTCTTACAAGACTGTTTCTCTTTGTCTCGCTTGGATTTGGAAGATTTCCTAGAGGAATCACTCTGAAATTAAAAGTACAAGTATGTGATTAAAAAATAATGGCAACATTGTTCGTAGATCCTCTTTGGGGTTCACACCATTTTGGGAAAGAATTTGCATGACTCTGCTGCTTGCCTCAGCTGGGGGGCTGGCTCAACCATCAGGCGTCTCGGGAAGACATAATGTAGTCTCAGCCCCTTCTGCCCACTCATCTCCTCACCACCACAGAGCAATCTCCTCTCCCTGTCTGTCAGCGCAGAGGTGGAGGAATGGTCAAGGTGGGCATCTCAAGAAAACTTCTCTTCCAGCACTCATCCCTTCCTCTTTCAAGGTGCATGTTGACTTTGTGGGTGCGCTGTAAACCTCCCTCTCTTGCTGGGAAGGAGGTGTGAAGATTTGGGGGCAAATGGCTTGACTGAAGAAGGAAATGGTATTAGGAGTGGACTTTGCACCACCCAACTTCAAATGCTTAATTTAGAAGTTTCCTTAGTCTCCCTCCCAGCACAAGATGAAGCATAAGGCTCCTCAGGAAGGCAGGGACACCTCTGCCAGGGACCTGCACTCTCTGGGACCTGCTGTCTAGGTGGCCAGGCAAGGTTAGCCTCTAAATCCAAGCCAATACCTAAAGTCACTCAGCAAACCTTATTGCACAATTTCCTGATAAATTGAATAGCATTACTGGATCCAGCATAAACTGGACTTCCCATGCCTGGACGTGTTTAAGGCCAGGTTGGATTCAGCTCTGAGCAACCTGGTCCAGTGGAAAGCCTCCCTGCTCATGGTGGAGGTTGGAACGAGACGATCTTTAGGGTCCCTTTTATCCCAAACCATTCCATGACTCCACGATTAACATGCCAACGTGCAGATCACAAAAATACAACATGTCGTATAAAGATGTCTTTAAGTGTTTGAAGAATGCCAGCAACACTTCACAGTATTTCTCAACATTGTCAGAATACAGTGAGAACAGAAGAGTTTGAAACATTGCATTGTAGCTGCAGAAAAAAATAATAAAAATGAAAAAGTCTTTATTACTTGGCAAATTCCAGAGAGCTATTATAAAAGAAAGACTTTTTCAACAAAATGTTATTTAACTACTGACACTGAGAAAGAATTTTTAAAAAATCCCTTTCCATTCCTGTGAAAAAGATGAGACCTTCCTGCACTGGCAATGCCCTCATGCCACCCAGTGATGGCTCAGGTGACTTTACCACAGACTCGTCACACATGGTCTGAACAAAGGGGCTTTTGTAGCAAACAAGGATACGCATTGTAACTCACACTGTTCACCCTAGATAAATTCAACAGTCACTTCGCAACTGTGTCACTTATTACACAGGCTACTTTATTTACTGCTGATGCCTTTTAAAGGAGGTGCTAACACAGAGCTACCCTTGCTTCAGCATCTTGATAATAATGAGCTTGAATAATTGCCATATTTCTCATCTTTCTCAATATGCCCAACTCTGTTTTGAAGCTGCTAAGTCTGACAGGAAAAAACACTCACATAAAATTTGTTCAGAGCCAGGATCTACTTCTTTCAGACTAGGCTGTTTTGACTGCTAATTTGCTTTTACTCTACTGCATTTAACTCTCTAAATCTTGACAGTTTGCTTGAATTTTAAAATTTTGGTGGAAAAATAGCATATATCCCAGCAAGAGGTACAACTCATGTGACTGCAAGATGAAGGCCTGTGGCAGGCCTTCCTAGGTGAGCAGACATCTTGAACTTAGTGAACTATGCAGCCTCCATTAGCTTCTGAAATGCAGGGGAGAATCACCAAAAAGCTGGTAGGAGCAACAAGGAAAGCAGGGGGCTTAGGAGGCTGCTGTTACCATTATTTATTACTTGCTATACAGTCGGAGAATCACGCAGAATGGTTTGGGTTGGAAGGACCTTAGAGCCCACCCAGTGCCACCATGCCATGGCAGGGACACCTCCCCCTGTCCCAGGTGCTCCAGCCCTGCCCAGCCTGGCCTTGGGCACTGCCAGGGATCCAGGGCACCCACAGCTGCTCTGTGCCAGCTATTTCATTCTGTCTGGGCTAGCAGGTAGAAATTCAGCCCCAATGTTGTTCATGTGACCCATAAATACAGTCTGATGAGACTCTAACATGAGCAGACACTTGAGCTACAAAGCAGTTTCAATTATTTTCCTTCTCATTATTCTCTTACAGGTGTATTTTCCATTTATAAATTAACTACCTGGAGCAACCCACATTGGGCTTGCAATCAGCAAGTGTTTCTGGAAATGCTAACTATAGGTGAAAAATAATTTTAAATTATATAACAGATTTTATAAGGTACTTTCTATCTTTTAGTTTGTTTCTCTGCATGCCAACATCATATTGGCAAGATTATGTGTAAGACATTTTAAACACAGGCTCACATTTCCTCCTGCATACAGAAGTCTGAGCATAACCTGCACTAGCAGTGCAGAGCAGCAAGAGAATTCAGCAAAGAGGTACTGTGACACAATAGACAAGCAGGTGATCCTTCCTGCAGCAGAACTTCATTGTCTGGTTATGCAAGCGTGAACGAGAATGCTGAAGAAAACGCCAGAAGCCTCTCAGGCAGGCTGGGGAGGCACAGGAAGGAGCTCCCAGTGTGCTGGCCACCACTACCACCGAGTGACCACAAAATGTATTGCTTGTGCTCTCACTGAGCGGCACTAAAGGGATGCCAGCACCAAAAATCCATATTTTCTGAACCTGCAACTAGCATTTTTATTCATTATTCTCTTGATAATATTAATTTTTAGCAAAATTAGAGCCCAGAATCAACACTAAAAAATTTGGGGTATTTTTGTCTTTTTGATCAACTCCATTTTTTTTCCTATGTCAGGAATTAAATTTTTCTTTAAATACATGATTTAAGGAAAATTACTTAACATATCAAGATATGCTATCATATGTAAATCACTGACACAACAATTTATAATCAACTAAAAAGATACAAGTTTTTTATTCAATTACAAATAAAATCTATATACTTAAAACCACCCCAAAATTTTTATGTAGGCTTGGGGTTTTTTTTAATACTTTAAAATATATTTTTTTCAAAGTAGTTCACTAAATACAGCATCTGCAACACAAGGCACAAAACACTAATCACAAAACTGACTGTAAATAAAGTAAAAATTGTTAAGTGAAAATATTAAGTGAAGACAAAAAAATAACCAGCAAGGAGCACACTAATCACAAACTCTTATAACTTGGTTTTTTTATAGTCAGGTTGCTGGCTTGTTTAACAGCTTTGCATTGACACTGTGCACTCTACCAGAAGGTTCCAAGCTTGGCCAGAGGTCTGGAGGTGCTGCTAAATGGCTCCTTAGTTCATAAAATCATCATGCTAATACATAACATCCTACACCATGTCTCTACAGGTAAGGGTATTTTTGGTGGTTGGTTGTTCTTGTTGAGGTTAACTTTTAGTAAATTCAACTAAGCCTAGGCATTTCCTGAAAATCTTTTATTCTAGAAGAGAGAGATAAGAACAATAAAAAATAGACCTTATTAAGGACTCAAACCCTTGATTGGATTCAGCAGCAGTTATAGCCATTTTACTGAGCAAAATGAATAATATCTTGAAAGTATATTTTGCTTTCGTGGCAGCCAATGTTTTACAGGCCAGAGACATACAAAAGTACAATCATCTCTTCCTCTGCATTCGCAGAAACATGGAAAGCATACTGTGGAAGAAGTGTTATTCAAAATGTGGTTCTGGAATGAAATCCTGAGTTATACAATGCAACAGCATTAATCAGATAGATTTCCTGGTATCTTTTTGCCCTTCTCCCTTCAATCAGTGTAGCTCCCTATCACAATTTAAATACATGCACACAAAGCCAAACAAACAAAAAAAACCCCACCAAAAATCGCCAAAAAACAACAAACAAACAAAAAAGCCCACACAAATCTCCCCCTCTCCAAACCCAGTGCTACAAACTGAAGGAATCAACTCTGATGTGTGTGCAGCATGTATCTATTACCAAAGGAGTTATATTGCTCTAAGAAGTCTATTCATGCTTTGAGGAGAAACGCCCTCACATCCAGCACTCTTAGTAAAGTAATGTCAACTTTCTAACCCAGCAAATTGGTAGAAGAGTTTATTTCCTGGTTTTTGTGACACACCTGAGCAGGATTCAAATTCCCTGATGCTGCAAATGGCAACTAGCTGTGGGTATAACTTAGCCAGGAAACTAATGACAGCACAGCTGAGGCCACAGACAGCAGGATATAAACTCTATAAAACCTATATTGAAGTATGATTATTTTTTCCTGCTATAAACATAACCCACCTCCCAACACAGCTCTGACTAAAGTATTAGCTTCAAATTACTCACCCCTCCTAATGCACCACCACCATCTGCTCCTGGCATTGATTCAACTGAGCTGGTGCTGGCTATCTGAGGAGAAAGAGAATGACAGAGAACAGCTTCAACATGGACATTCTTCCTCAAATATATAGGGAAGGGAAGGGAAGGGAAGGGAAGGGAAGGGAAGGGAAGGGAAGGGAAGGGAAGGGAAGGGAAGGGAAGGGAAGGGAAGGGAAGGGAAGGGAAGGGAAGGGAAGGGAAGGGAAGGGAAGGGAAGGGAAGGGAAGGGAAGGGAAGAAGGTGGGGGTGGTGGGGGGAAGAGAAAAGAAAGAGAGTTTGCTTTCAGCCCGTCAATTCTTTGCTTGTGAGCACACTTTAATTTATAGAATCAGATCACAGAATTATAGAATGGTCTGAGTTGAAAGGGATCTTACAGCTCATCTTGTTCCGGCCCCCTGCCATGAGCAGGGACACCTTCCACTACCCCCAGGTGCACATGTGCTCAGCCATCCTCAAATATGGGGTGGGCTGTGATGTGGATGATTTTACAGATGGCACTGAACTGCCAACCTTCCTTTGGGTGCAACCTGTGCCTGTCCCTTACATGCTGCAGAAAGCCAGTGCCAAATTTTGAAGGACACTTCTGTATTGGAGCCTGCCAGCCACACCAGCAAAAGCTCTGTGAAGGTACTTGATTCTGAGAGGAACAAAATTTACTCTATTAAAACACCACTCCATTAAGTTTCTCTTCTTCGTAATCCATTTCAATCCCTAAATAAATGTGAAGTGGCATCTCCATTTATACAGTTATGGAGATGTAAATGTACTAAATACACATAGACGTTTGTATATCTATATATATATATATGTTCCTATAGAGTTAATATATAATATTCATATATCTATATGTAAGCCATATATATACACATTCAATAGCATTCAATAGATATAAAGTGCAAATAAGCTTTGTACATTGAGTACCAAAATCACCGGCTACATTCTAAAAAGAATGGAAAACCACCTTATCTGCAAATGAATTTACAGGGAGTTTGCTAGATTACACAAGGTTTTCAAACTGTTAAATTCTTTATGATAAATTCTCCTGTTATTCCCATAGGTCATTCTTCCTTTGCTGATCAGACAACATCTCTTATTTGAAGATTATCCAAATGGCCAGTGCATTTTGGCACTCTGGCTTCATTTCATTTTAAAGCAAGAAGGTTTAATCTCTGTTTGAGTGGCCAAATTGAAGAGCTATTCATTCTGATGCCTCATTGAGTCTATTTATATTCTAATACAATCAATCAACTCTTTAGAACAAGGAAAGGAGCAAATGCATCCCCTGGGACCAGGGCTGTCCCACCCTAGAGCACTTCCTAAGGGAATACAATTGAATTAAGGGAAGCATCACTACTTAGCTCTAACCAGCTATTTCTGCCTCTGCAAAAACCCAGCAACCCTGAGGTGTTCACATCATCTGTTCCTCAGTCCTCTGCAAAGGGGGCTCTTTTCAGTGGAATCCTAATCAACCCAGGGTTTTACTCTGCCTAGTAAAATGACATCTCTGTGCTCTGATGGGACTCGGAAAAAGAAAAATGTGGAGGAAAAACAAGATTTGAAGAAGAGCTTGAGAAAACCCCCAGCAAATTTAGGGAAAAGAGTAAATTACTCCAGTTGCCTACTCAGATCCCCTTGTCTGTTTGTCTATTTGGAATAATGGGCTAAAAATCAAATACCCTCTACTCTTACCTGGAAAATATTTCAAAAGGGCTTCCCCCTGTTACATTACCATTACCACTCACACTGTCTCAGAGCTGGTAACAATACGGTTATTGACATGTTTGTCAGAACCACTCAGATCTATGGGGAAAGAAACAGCAGCATCTAACATTCATGATTTAACTAACAGAAGCATTCTCAATCTCAGATCCTAGAGATGTCATTTCCACAGAGCTCAGCTCTCTGCTGAGCTTTCCTCGCCAGCCTTCCAAGACTGCACAAATTGGGTCCATCACCACACCAGGTGCCTCCAACTCTTCTGAGATGAAGCAGTGGTGAAAGTGGTCCTTTTCCTTGGGAACATTTTTAGATGGTTTTAAAAACACCTTTCACACAGCCTGAAAATGCTGCAGGTGAAAAGGGAGGAACTAAACCACAAAGGAACCCTAAAGCTTTCCAAAAACCCTTCTTAAATTACTACTGCTACCACACAAGCATGTTCAGAGTTGCATGCACTGGTCATGAACTGCAACCAGTCCTAAGCACCCTAACAGAGAAAATGTATGGCCAATGATGGGAAAAAACCAATGTGACTCTTTTTGCACAGGCTAATTTCTAGTGGCTATTACAGATCCAGACAGGAATCCATGAGTGCATATCCATTTCTTGAGAGAAAAACAAGGGTCACTTTTCCCTCTAAAGTTGCTGCCCAGTGTTCCATAGATGATCTGTCTGGTGGATGCTACCTAGTGCAGCGTATTGCAGTTAGAATGTTCTCAGTATTTGCCCAGTTTTCCTTACAGAAATACTTTACCTTTTTTAACTGACAGCAATTTCTGTCACATTTAGCTGTGACATCAGTTTCAAAGCTGATTATCTAGAGAAGATAATCTCCTAAAAATGCAGGTTAGTATTCTGGCATTAAAGAAATTACAGTACAGACTGCATTAATATCACAGCCAGGGATAAACAAGACTCCTGCTCTGCTTGGCTTTTATGAAGAGTAGAATATAAGTAGGAGGCTACACCATGAACACAGAAGCAAAATCAAATTGAATTTACAAAGTAAGATAATAATAATGAACTTGACCAGACGCTGTGTTTTAATTCCATAGAAAGAAATGTGTTTATTAGTTTACTTATTATTTGGGCTCTGAATGCAGCCTGGCTGTGAATGCAGCCATAAGTTAACTGAAAAATATAGGCATGAATTGACTATTTTCTATTTTTTTCCCCCAAGTATTTTTAGCTGATGAATAGTTCAGGATAAGTAAACTACGCCAGATTCTGAAAATGGCTCATTGCTGGCAGCTATCAGTAGCAGTATTCTAGACTCTACGGAGTATTGAGATCTTCACTGTCAATCTGACTATGTGGGGAGGAAAGGCAATCCAACATCTCTCCTGAGGCCCCTGGAAAATCTGGTAGATAAAAAATCCAGATTTTTTATCTGAGTCACCAAATTAGTCCTGAATCTCCAAGGAGAGATGTCAAAAATGGTTAGGTACCAAAACAAAAGAACCCCAAACAAACAATGTAGTTGGCAGGGAATGGGGAAGATAAAAAGCTCCCAAAGTTCAATCTCTGCAGATGGACCTTCTCTCCCTCTACTCCAAGATCCACCACGTCTGAAGTCATAAAAGTCATAGGCAGCACCATATGATATTCCTAAACATTTTGCTCTCTCAAGCCCCATTTTGTAGCAAATGCCTGTGCTAAGGTTATCACCATCATTTTCAAGTTGAATGGAGAGATACGGTCCTGATGTCAATACTTCTAAAACAAAATTCCTAGCAACACAGAGTGATACCTTATGGCTGTAGAGAAACAACAAACTTTTAAGACTATATTACATATTCAGTTGAAGAGTATTTTTCTGAAATATATTTGCTATCTAGAAGAACAGTATTTCAAGATCCTTTTAAAATGCATAATTTTCCTTCCAAGTCTTTAAAATATTTTAAATAATAATAAAATAACATCAAAGAAATAATCCCAAAATGCATCTCTGATGAGGTGGGGAAAAGTAATAAATAATATCTCTTAGGGACACAAATAACATTCCAGACTGCTAAGCACTTATAACATTGAGGAATTATACCTGTTCTGCTAAAAAAAGCCACCAGCCTGGAAAACATGCCTGATGGGTCTCAGGCAATTGAATTGTCCTGGGTAATTTATTCTGTATCTGCACGGCTGACTAACTGTGACTGATACACATTTGAAAGCCAGAGAAATGGAGATCACTGCCCTGTAATGTCATATAAAAATCCAGAACAAGACTCCACTATTTTAAAGTTAGCTGTGCAAGTCTCAACTGCTGGTAAAACGGTTCTGGCAAAGGAGAATGAAGCACTGGTACTTACTGAGGAATCAGGAGGATGCTCCTCCTCTTGTGAAAAAGAGCTATTGAAAGCTCTGAAGGTCTGGCTGTTCTGTTTGTGCTTTTCTATTGTGGCTTGAATGACCTGAGACAAAGATGTCAGCAAAGATAAGAAGCATCACAAAAAAAAAAACTTCTCTCATAGGAAGATCGGTAGGATTACCATTTGGTGAAAAACCCTTACACTTGTATAAATGAAAGGGAAACTTAAAAGCCTTAAGTGGTGGTGTTAAACCCATTATTGTTTCAGTTAAAAACTAAGACTGCCATCAGACAGTATTTCTACAAGTCAAACTGGAAGAATATACAAGGTCTGGTGCCTCAGTCTCTTCTCATAGTGGGCTTGAGGAATGCAGGGAAGGGGAGCCCAGCTGGAGCCCCCAGATACTTTCTGGGGCCAGCTGGTCAGCACCAGGACCCTGACTGAGCTCCACACTTCTCCATGAGCAACTCCACCACACTGGCCCACCCAGCTTCCCTGCACAGCCACATTAATTCAGAACCCCAAAATGATGATTTCAACTGCTGCCTGCATGGTGATTGCCCTCCTTATCATTGCTGCTTTGTACTAACATGAATCCACTCCCTCTTCTCCTCTTCTGTCCTGTTAAAATAAAAGCAAAATAGAGAAAACATCATTGTTTTACTTAAAACATTTTCAGTAAATTCAATTCACAGCTTCACAGCTTTATATCCATTAGATTTTTAGCTTTGCTACCCACTATTTAAAAACACTATTGATAATTATTCACAGCAATTATTACCAAATGCCAAAAATACTTGAATTGTTGACACAGCGGACCCTACAAGCACTACTATAAACACTGCATTCAGTAAAGGCAATCAACACATTTTGACTTAGGACTGAGATTCTCTTACATATCTGTTACCCACCCCTGCTGCTCACCTCATAATTTAAAGCTCTGTCACACTAGCACAGCCTGTAGATCAATTTCACAAACCTTCAAAGACAGAACAAGTATCATACCTGGCTTGCAGTTCCAATGATCTCTTTTTTCCTGTTATGGAAAATGTATGAGCCACATTTTGCTTGGCAATTTCTTGGACCTGTAAAAAGCACATCAGCTTTTTCACTCATTGAACTTGTCTTTCCAACATTTTTAATGACTTACAAATACAGTCATTCTTAGAAATGCTTAGTCAAAAAGACCAATTGGAATAAAGTATAGAAGTAGAAAAAATAAGGGACTGTTTCCATAGTTACCTGTCTTGTGGCAAAACTTGTGTGTCTGTATCACCAATCACACACCTATGGCAGTAGGGGGAGGTGTGCCAGCCAGGGAACAAGGTAAGGCTCTCAATTCAAACATGTCACACAGTCACCATTACTATACTCTCTTTTTGAATGATTCTTATAAAAATTTCAAAAGCCCAGCTGTCAGAGACTCAAATGTTATAATTTATGTCTTAAACATCTTCATGAAAGACTTTTGCTTGTTATAGCAAAACTGTACAACAGATGCAGAGAAAACCACAAAAACCCTGAATGGAGCCCTACACTGCTCATTGATGAAGATAAGGTAAAGTGACTTAGGGGAGAAGAACACATTCAGAGAGAGATCAAGCTTAGCACCTTCAGGGTGGAAGTCACAGCCCCAGGGCTATCAGCTGCCAGGCTGGAACAGACCCACACACCAAAGGCTGGGGGGAGGAGAGGCTTTGGGTGTGTGATGAAAAAGCCTCTGATTTGAGCAGTGAACACCCATCCTCTGCTGTGCAGAGGAGCTCAGCTCTGGGCTCCTTCACCCTGGCAGAAACCGCATCCTCATGAAGGACAGCAGAGTCATGGTCCATCAAACACCCCCCTACAAAGGGGTCCCCAGACCCTGCACTAGAGATGATGCAACAGATCCATAGTGTTGCAAAGGACAGTGTAAAATGTGCCCTACGCAGGGGAGGCATGTGGGTGCTCCCACCTGGCCCAAACCACTTTCTCAATCCACTGGATTCCACACTTTGCAGCCACAGCTGGCAGGGGGACCCTCACCACCAAGAAGAGCAGATGGAGGGGAGCAATGAGATGTTGTTGGGACCCTGGGAAGGGTGATATGTTTCCACCCAACTGGTGTCACCTTCTCCCTTTCTCCCCACCCATGCACACCTCTTTTTCTATTTCTGTCCTTATTTTCTCTTTCTTTCTCTTTGCCTCTTTTACTATTAAATAAAATATATCACTTTTTTTTGGCACCAACATCGAACTTCATTTGGTTTTAATCAAGTTTCGGGGTACATTTCAAACCTTTCTGGGTTCGATCCATTTTATTCACAGAGGCTTAGTTTCATTTGGTCTTCTGTGTTAAACTGGTTCATAACACCAACCAACCAAAAAAAACCCAAAAAGAGATAAAATCATAGAATCACTAACGTTGGAAAAGAACTTTAAGATCCTCAAGTCCAACCATCAAAACAGCACCATCACATTCACCACAAAACCATGTTCTCAAGTGCCACATCCACATGTTTTTTGAACACTTCCAGAGATGGTGACTCCACTTCTTCCCTGGGCAACCTGTGCCAGGGCTGGAAAACCATTTCAGTGAAGAAATATTCCCTAATATCCAACCTAAGCCTCCCCCAGTGCAACTTGAGGCTGCTTCCTCTCATCCTGTCACACGTTAGAAGAGGCCAACCCTCACCTGGCTACACCCATCTTTCAGGCAGTTGTAGAAAGCGAGAAGGTCTTGCTCCTTATCTCCAGAATCCCCCCAGCTCCCTCATCAGATTTGTGCTCCAGACCCTTCCCCAGCTCTGTTGTGCTTCTCTGGACACATTCCAGAACCCTAAGGTCTTTCTTGTCATGGAAAAACTGCATTGATCCAAAGTGATCCAAAGCTGGGTTTTAGAATTCTACTATATGATGTTATGTATTTAGATTCAGCAGGGATCCAAAGCTATCAAGAACATTAAAAAAAAGAGGAAAGAAGAGATGCAAACCTGCAGTCCTGCAATGTCCATCTTCTCTCGGACACTGAACTTCTGGCCGATCAGCCTCAGTTTTGGCACACAGTACAGCACCATGCTGTTAAACTGCAATGAGGCAAGAGTTTAACTTAGGCACTTACATGCTAGACACAGCCTGCACTGTGAAGGTTTAGGGCTCTGGTGTGTTTTACTCTAAGAGACAGCTCTCAAGAAGAGATTTAAGGTGAAAGTGAGACTGATGGATCATTACTGAGAGAAGTGGGCACACAGAAACACCTCAGCCAGTCACTTCTCCCTTCTGCCCCTCCCTCTGAATTGGACTGCCTTGAAAGCACGAGAGCTCTTCTCCCAGTGCCAGTGAGAGCTGGCCATCTCCTGCAGCAAGGTGGTTTGGCTGGAAACCACCTCCTGTGGCACTCTGCAAAAACTCAGCCTCTGAGGAGGGAGATGGAAAAGACCCCTTTGGGCCAGTAAAGGCACAGCATGAAAGAAAGAAGGAAATCTTTGAGGAAAAAACTACAAGAGAAAACTGCTGCTCAAAAGGAGTAGCTGGGCTCAGCTGGTGAATGCTTTTTGTCTTTAAGCTTGGGAAGATGTAAACATACCACAGAATCATAGATTGAAAGGATGGCTTGGGTTGGAAGGGACCTTGAAGCCTATCTCCTTCCACTGCCTGCCATGAGTAGGGACCCCTTCCACTAGACCAGTGTGCTCTAAGGCCCATCCAACCTGAGCACAGCCCTGAAAATAATAGAGCAGCTGAAACACTCACCAGGAATAAATACCTATCCTGTGCTGTGCCATTCTTTGCTGAAAGTTTCTGAATTTGTCCTTCTTTAATGAGCTCGTTGGCTGGGTTAACAATATCCTCTTCACCACCCAGGCGCTCATAGACTTCCAAAAGCTTGTGCATCTTTTCCTGCCAGTACAAACATCCAGCAATTTAAATTAAAAAAAAAAATTCCATGTGGTCTATTTGCCACTCTTTAAATTCTGTGGTAAATGTATGTAAGTTGAAAGAAAACAGTCTTATATCTTTGCATTTATATTGAAACACATTGCATATTGTTCCGTGCTATTCCCCACTCTGGATTTATCATACTGGATTAGTTATACTTGGATTGTACCATTTAATGACACTTTGAGATAAATTTATTTGATACTTTTATACTATTACTATTCAATGCTAAATATGTATTATAGAATCATAAAGGTTGAAATAAATCTCTAAGATCATCAAGTCCAAATATTAATCTTTGGAACTTTAGAAGCAATGTCCAATAAAATCACTGGCCAAGCTGGAGACCTGTACACTACCAAATAATGGAAGCATGATTTATTTCTTCTACTGCACTACAACAAGAGTAAGCAGCCAACAATTAATTCAACCCTCCACTAACTTTTGGGGATATTGCTACAGCATTTCCTTTCCTTTCAGTCTGGCTTGGACCTCAAGCAGCAAAATTATTATAACAGCCTTTTCCAATGTGTTCTTGTGTGCTAACAGAAAAAGCAACCGACACAGAAACCAATGAGCCAACGAGTTGTTTCATATTCCTGATATCTGCAGAGATACTGTACAAAGCTCCCAGGAGTTAAGAGGCCCAAAACCAGAAAAATTTCCACCAAAATATATCCTTATCAAGAGAACATGCCAGACTCAAATAGAAACAGATGGTTTCCTAACTATGCTTTCAGACATACTGGAAATACACAGACATCAGCTGGCTACTTCCCCATAGCAGCCACAGGAAACATGGTCTCATGGTGTCCCCACCAGCTGAGAGAGGAAGTAATGGTCTGATAGGGAAGTGAACATAAACCTTGGACCTAAGCCAGATACACAGCATTTCAGGTCTGTTTGATACAAAATATCCTGAGACATCTGGGTGCACCAAAGGGATAACATCTGCAGCTGTAAAGCCCATTTACTTTAATGCACTAGCTCTTCTATGTGTAAAACCTGTGCTAATGTCCAAAATCTCCACATCTGACTGCCCAGCTTTTGAAGCACAGCTTTCTGAAGCTACTGATGCATGCAAAATGCACATTCTGTGCACTTAAGATGGGCCAAAATCAAATCAAAGCAACCTTCATTCTGTTGAAGAACTGTAGGACTAAAAAAACAGTGTGAAAATCTGCAAGGACACCTTGTGAATGGGTCTAATTGGAATACTTCCAACACTTCTCAAGGACAAGCAAATAACGGGTTTTATGAATACTTCCTTTTTCAACTCATTGGGTCCTTAAGAATGAGGGAGGTGGAATTTAAGCCAAACAAGCCACAGAAAACTGCATTTGCAATAAAAAGAACTCCGACATCCAACACATGTTTAAAGCCTGAGTGACAGGCAGATTTCCTCTCCAGTTACCGTGCTGAGCCTGTTGCAATGGGAGGCCCTCAGCTGAGCCAAGTGTTTCAGTCAGATCACAATTCTGTTCTGGAATTGCTACTCACCATCTTCCGGATGGCTGCATTGGAATGGTTTGCTGCTGTTGATATCAGCTCCAGCGACTCTGCAATAAAGGTACCAACAGTTATGCATTCTCTAGATTATATATTTTAATAGCACCTTGGGAGACAGGTTCACCTCTCTGAGTAGTTTTTCCTTCAAAATTGATGATACATAAGCAATTATGGACACAATCAGTTCTGCCTGTTCAACTGATCTATGTTTCATCCTTCTCTCCTAAAAATCTAGTTGAGCCAAAGCACACAGTGACAAAGAACCCTCACTTTCTAGGAATCACCTATTAAAAGTCAAGTTTCACTTAAGTCTTCTCAAGCATATTTTTGTTTTCCTAAAACAGGGATTGCCAGCTTATGGTGATATGGACATTCTTTTGGTTGAGAGCAAAAACTCCTTGTAATCAAGAGAAGTCCACTTCTCCTGTTTCACCATATAAACAGAGTCTATCTGGTTTTCTTGGCAAGAAATACACATTTAAATTCAATACAAATTTAAAACCATTTTTCCTTTCTTCCTCGGGCTACTGCAAGGATGTCTTCCTGTCTTTGTCCTTAGCCACACAATGGAGTAAACAAAAAAGTTAGATGTTCTACTACAGCAAACTTCAACATATTGTCACTGTTTGTTTGCCAAAGCTGCTTTCATTCCTAGAGCAGGTATTCCAACCCTTTTCTTCTCAACTCCAAAAGCATTCAAAATCCCTTTGTTTGGTAATAATTTGATTAATTCAAATCTCCATTTCTACCATAGTCCTGGCTGTAAGTATCTGAACACACAAAGAAAAACTGCCCAGGATTTCATTGTGCTTTTAGATTGAGAGGCGTTTACATGTACTTTCAGCATCTTTCCTGTCTGGAGATTCTTCTGGAAGTTTCTTTAAGTAGTCCTTCAGGAGAAGCTCATAACGAGGAATCCTTTGCACTGGTTCAAGCATATGATGCTGCAAAGTCAGGTTTCCACACACCTCCTGTTTCTGTAATGGAGAGAAAGCAAGAACAGGAGGGTTTGATTTTTTTCTGCCTTTGGTGTATAACAGAATGAAAAATGACCATTCACATACAACTAGAAGAGTGTACAGGAGCTTCTCAAGCCATCATAGGTCGACAGACTCATTAGGTTGGAAAAGACTGAGATGATCGAGTTCAAACATAAACCTAACACTGCCAAGGCCAACTAAATCAAGTCCCCAAGCGCCACATCTGCATGTCTTTTAAATCCCTCCAGGGATAGTGATTCCATCACTGCCCTGGGCAGCCTGAGCCAGGGCTGGACAACCCTCTCCATCAAGTAATATTTCCTAATATCCAATCTAAACCTTCCCCTGGCACAGTTTGAGGTCATTTCCTCTTGTCATGTCTCTTGTTCGCTGGAAGCAGAGCCCAACCTATCCCACATCTGCCTCTTCCTGTCAGGGAGTTGTGCAGAGTGAGAAGGTCCCTCCCAAGCCTCCTTTTCTCCAGGCTGAGCCCCTTCCCAGCTCCGTTCCCTGCTCTGGACACACTCCAGCCCCTGCAGCTCTTTCTTGTTGTCAGGGGCTCAAAACTGACCCCAGCATGTCCAGCACAGGGGATGGGCACTGCCCTGGCCCTGCTGCCACACCAGTGCTGAGCAGCCCAAGGTGCCCTGGTCCTTCCTGCCCACCTGGGCTCCTGTTCAGCCACTGCCACAGCACCCCCAGGGCCTTTGCTGCCCCTCTGGCTCAGCCTGGAGCTGCTGGGGGTGTTGTGACCCAAGGACAGGACCTGGCACTTGGCCTTGTTCAGCCTCAATCACTGGCCCATGACCCAACCTCTCCAGAGCTGGAGAGCCTGACAGCAGATATCAGAGCTGGCAGCTTTTATGTGAATCTTCATCCCATGTCGGGCATTTTCTGCTGATATGCAACTATCTTCTTTCAGAAGGCTCAGAAAAGCTTGTCCCATCCATGGCCCTGTGCAGCATTGTTCTCCCAACTTCATGAAATCACAATGCCCCCAGGAATGTACTGCTTGCCAGAGCTCACTGTATGAGCAGTAGGAACACTGCTCACACATCAGCTTTGAAAGGCAGAGCTCTCTCAAATTCTGCTTCTTTTTCACTTGGCCAAGAAGGGGAGGAGATTTGAGTCTGGTTACACAAAACACCATCCAATAAGGCACCAATGTGCTCTGCTTACAATGGCACTGAGTATTGCAGTGTACTTGTTTTCATAGGATCCCGTGAAGCAAAAGAATATTTTCGTTTAAAAGAGGAGAGATGAGAATCTCAGTAAGAACCAGTAACTTGCTTTAAAGCACACAGGAAGTTTCTGCTAGTGATGTAATCTGACTCCACAGCAGCATGTTAACCACAGACACACACAAGCTCTTCTACACATCATTATTTTTACATCAGCCCACTAATGTGGTCTGCTCTCATGTAAACAACCTCTCTATAACGATGTTAATCTCACTGTGTATTTCTCAGAGAAAGGAACTTCTTTCAAGTATCTGCAATTTCCTCATAAATATTCCAGCCCACACCACACTGCTGACTCGCTCCATTCTCACAGCAAGACTGGAGATAATGGGATGAATGTCTGAGAGAAAAATATTAGCTATCTTTCCAGAAATTCAAAGGACTAAATTTGATAAGTCACAGTCATCAACTTATTAGTAACATTTGATTTTTGTTTTCTGCTTTCCCTAATTTAACATAATTAGTAACAGTGAATGCCTAACGCTGTATATTATATATACACTATTCCGTTAGCAGCTTAGGCAGACAGTGCATCCCTGAAGGATCACAACATACTTCAACTGGTATGTTGAAAACTATCAGTGGCTTTTGATAGTGCAGAGATATGTCAAATAAGTGGACTAAGCATTCTGGGTCCAATCTCTGCCTCCTGCAGCTATAATCACCGAGCAACAGAGCAAAAGGTGCTGTGTAGGTGTGACTAAATAACCTGCAGTGCAATTCTGTCATCAGCAGGCGTCCAGGCGCATCTCCCGCCTGCATCGCCAGTGCCCACACTGCCTGGCAAGAGCTCTGCCCAGGCAACAGCAGAGCTGCCCGTGGTCTGCAACCGGTGAAGACCAACAGGCGACATACATGGTTTATGCTGGAAGCTCCTTGGTGGGAAGAGACAGGTGACTTTCAGAGAAGGGAGTTGCCTGTGCTGTAGGGAAAACAGTCCCAAATGGATTACCCTGCAGAAAGCCATGACTTGCCACTGGCTGAGGACAGCAAAACACAGTGCTGGTGTGTGTGCCCTTGGTGGGAGCAGGACGGGTACAGGCAAAAGAAGGGTAAGAAAAGGTCCTGTGGAGCAGTAGCGGGGCAGGAAAGGACCTCCCCCAGTCCTTGTTTCTCCAAACTTCTGTCTTGAGTCTCTGACACAGCCCTAAACCTCCACTCAGGGCCTCTCCTCTCCCAGCTTGCCAGGGGATTACTTGATTCCCAACAGCTGGCCCAGCCACAGTCCTCCCATTTAGGGCAGGCAGCTGTGCTCCCTGTTCAGCTTAACCCACTCCTTGCCAGCCCTTCCTTCCCAAAGGATGGTATCTGCCTTCCAAAGACTGGCAGAGAGATGCTTATGAGCATCCTGGAGCCTGGAGCATCCATTCAGCTGGCCCAGGGGACGAGCAGGATAGAACAGTTTTATGGATACACCAGCATAACCAGAGCTCTTCCCCTCTCCCTGCACAGCTTTTTGTGCAATTATGAGAAAACACATGAAAATCCATCTCAAGCGTCCTCCTGTGGAGCTGTGATCCTGAGCGCAGCTTGCCACTTTGGAAGCCTCAGAAAAACCAGACAAACAGCAGATGCTGTTAGTGACATATCCAAACCTAAGCCCACCCACCTCAGAATGAAACTGTATTTAATAAAAAAAAAATAAAGTTAGAAATGAGGAAGATAAATTCAAAAGAGTCAGAATTACTGGGCCAAAGGTGAAGTTTCATTCTGTGATCTGACGGAATCATGGAATAGTTTGGGTTGGAAGGGACCTTGAAGACCATCCAGCCCAACCCTCATCCACGGTCCCAAGTTGCTCCAAGCCCCATCCAGCCTGGTCTTGAACATTTCCACGGATCCAGGGGCAGCCACAGTTTCTCTGGGCAGCCTGTGTCAGGGCCTCACCACCTTCACAGGGAAGAATTACTTTCCAATATCCAATCTAACCCTGGCCTCTGTAAGTTTAAAAAAAATTAAAAAAAAAAAAAAAAAAAAAGAAGAAGAAAGGAATGCCACTAAAATTGTGTAATTTTAGTATGTCTTATTATCTTGACAATGTGTGTCATTAACTGGGAAACAAATAAATACACTGAATTAAGTGAGGATCTCTCACTCCTGGTTCTAGCCAGCAGAGCGTTAATTTTTTCCAGTAGCCAGGAGGGGTGTGGCCAGGGCCTCAATGTTAGTGGATAACACCTCAGGTCATCGCCAGGCTGGAGGAGAGGGTTTCATTTCAGAGAAGGTTCCTTATGGGGGAGCAAGTGTGGCACATGGAGCAGTTTGGGTGATGCTGGTCCTGACTGGAGGGAGTGGTTTTGGTGAGTAGCTGCAGCTGGATTGAACTCTGCACTCTCTTTTTGGTACACCTTTATTTTTATTATTAATATTGTTGCTCTTACTGTTTGTTTTCTTATCTCATTGTTTCCAGTAAATTGCTCTTACCTCAACCCATGATTTTTGCTTTTTGGGCCTCCAGCTCTCCTCTTCAGATACTCCCAGAGGAGGGGAAAAGGGCAGTGGGAGAAAACAAAGGAGTACTAGTGTGGTTTTGGAGTCTCTAAACTGGGGAGTATCATTCCTAAACCATTACAATCTCCAAGTCCTATTATGTGAATTAAAAACATACCTGTATATTCTGAACAACATCTTTGAAGGGAGAGGACCGCTGCATACATGTGTTCACTATGTCCATTGCCCTGTCAAAGTTCTTTACATACTCTCCATACATCTTCAGAAAAGGAGCAAGTTTCTGCAGGATATCTCCTAGCCGTGGGTTGACGCTCCTGTGGTAAAGAGACAGGTAAGTACTGAAATCTCTGGAAATGAATGGTATCTTCAGAGAGAAAACACAGCTGTAAGAGTTCCACAGTTGTCTCCCACATGCAGAAGCATTTACACATATGTGCAATCAAGACAGGCTAAGTTCAGTTTATGGTAATCTATGCAATATCCTAGATGAAACTTCAAACATGAATCCTGTTGTAAAAGGGATGACATTTCTCCCCTCACTGTCTTAAGTGAAAAGCAGACTGACTATACATCATTAAAAGAACTTCTGCCCAACACTAAATCTTGTGGGAAACTTTTACTTATTAAAAATAATCTCTTCCACCACAGCCCAACATCTGAATTGGTTTTAATGCAAAGAGATGGCTCAGTTCAACAGGGTAATCCCTAGGGGCTAGTAACCCCAGGCTGGAGCAGCAGTAGCCACAAATCTCTCTCTGCCAAAGACAGGGCCAGGCAGAGAGCCAGCCATTCTCCCCCAGCCTGCTTGCAAGCCCCTCTTTAGCCAGTTGACAAGCTTCTATCCTCCTCTGACTCCCAGACTCTGCAGTTTTCCTCTCCTCTGTCACAGCTGTCCCTGCAAGTGCAAATCAGGCACAGAGGTGCTGAGACTCATTCACCCCTTCTGGTCACTGACAAACGTGTGAAGGCTGGACTCAGCCAAGAGAGAGGCAAACCCTGGTCTTGTCTTGATCAATCAGGGGACCTGCAAAGGTCAGCACTATCTGCACCTGCCGCTGCAGGACACCATGCACCCAATGTGTCCCCTCAAATTGGATTTCCTAGATCTGACTTACAATTAACCTTTCTACCTACCACGGTGTTTCTGCCTTATCTACAGCTTACAGCATCACAGAATCATTAGGGTTGGAAAAGACCTCTAAAACCAATAAGTTCTACCTTCAACCTCATTAAAGCAGCCAAATTTTAAATGGTATTCGAAAATATTTATTTCAGCTATGGGGCCAAAAGAAGCAATTTTATTCCTTCCTAGTACTGTAATTTCATAGTACTGCAATAATAGGAGAGTAGGAATGCAGTAAGGAAAACAGCTCTGGTAATACTTCCAACTAAAAAAACGCTCACCATGTATTCTGGAAGTTTTGAGTGCTCAGGCCTTCTCCTTAAGTCAGAAATGTTTGAGAGTTAGTAAATAACTAATGTAACTACTGCATTAAACAATAAAAAATTTGGACTTAGACTAGGCCTTATGGTTGCAACAGTTTCTTGAAAATGCATTTTTTAAATAATTGTAGTGACAGCTACCTACCATTCTTGTGTAATTCTTGTTTTGAGCTCAGGAAGAAGAAATTGTCCATGGAAACAATAGATGGAAGAAATATTTGAGAAGATGCCTGTTATCACTTCAGATGAGATCCCTGCTTCGGACAATTTAGTGCAAAAAACCTGCAGAAGGCAACAAAACAGTACCAACATTTTTAACGAAAAACAGTCCTAGACATGCTGATTTTAGATTGCAATTTTGCAAAGCTGACTGCTTAGAACAGAGCTGCAGATTTTGACCCCTGGTAGCCAGTCCTTGGAGTCTTAAGGAGGTTCACAAAATTTAATCACCCAGAATTAGATATATCACTATAGGCCATTGAAAAAACTAGGAAAGTCTGAGCTATAATTCAAAAAAGATTGAAATGACTGGGAAGATCAGACATCTCATATTTGAGTGCAAGCTGCAAACATCATTCAGTCCCTGAAAAGCATTTACTGCTATTTACACAAAGCAAAATAAATAATGTGATTGGGTTTTTCTCAGTAGGAAAAATTGCACTATATTGAACAAAAGGAAAAGACATTCCCTAGATTTCTATGGTCCAGAAACAGTTTCTGTTAATCTAATACAAGCACTGTAAGTCTTTCATACAGCTCCAAGAGTTGTTAGGGTGAAGCATTCTCCAAGTTACAGCTTCTAACAGTATTTCTTGCCAGGTGACAGTTTTCTATTTTTTTTTCTTCTACTCATTTTTAAAAAGCACTTTGCTAGAAATATGTCTCATCCTCATTTTTATTTCTTTCCTGCATATTCATGTTTTTTTTGTTTGAGGTAATTATAGAAATGTCTGAATTGTGTAGCATCAACTCCAAGTCTATGGGGAACAAAGTTCAGACTCATCACACCAGTTTCACTTCACCCCCATGTGTAAACATGATGGGCAACAATTACAAAACAGACTGGTAAAAAAATAGCTGGCTGTAGGCTCAGGGCTAACACATGTGGCCTGATTTTAGTACAACTTCAACTTCTTGCACATCAAAGAGCAATCACAGATTTCATCATTTCTTAGTGCCTTCATTATCCCTGTGGTTTCCTCTCCCCACACACCCAGGGAGGAACCGAATGCTGGCAGTGTCCGTGTCCTGGACTGCTGCTTTCCCATTTCCCTTTCTGCCACCCCAATCCTCTGTCTCCTTTCAGAGAACCCTCTTGCTCAAAGCTCACATCTGGGATCCACGGCACACAGCCTGGCAGGCAAACTCCATCTTCCACCTACACACAGCATTTGTACTGAGCTACAGCTTAGGCACTGGACAGGAGACATCATTGCTGCTCACTGGAAAGAAAGGAGAGTTAATTCAAAATGGATTTACCTGGTCCAAGAGATGGAGTCTTTTAACATACGCTTCTTCTGTGTGGAGCAGCTCATTGGCGATGTTGAATAGCTTTTGGGGCTCTGTACACTGAAAAAAAAAAAAGTTACAAATGACACCATCCATCTGCACCTCCACACCTAAGTTCCACCAACTGTTCTGTTTTTCATTTTGTCAGTGGCCTAAATCCTACCACCAGAGGAGCCTGGAGTGAAAGAGGTTAACACATTCCAGAATCTACCCCACACCTCTCAAAAGATCACTTTGTTCCAGAGATATTTCATTGCTGTTTTCTGAAAGAGCAATTAGTAATGCAATCGGTGTCTGGTCAGGACATCACTTGAGTTCATTACGACTTTATAAAAAGAACCAGAAACATCCTCTAAACCTGGAAATAAGTCTAGTTAATTTGAAAAATAAGGCAACAGATTGTAAATAAACTGTTCTTGTTTTTGGATTCAGGTCCTGTAACTAAAATGAAAACTAGAAATCAGGTTGTTTGGCCAGATTTCTACTCTTGCTAGCACAGCATTACTCTCTATGGCATATTTCTAAGATTTTTGTGCAGCTTTATACACAGGCCAGTTCCCTGGAAAGAATTTTCATCAAGGTAACCCAAATTACTCAGTGAAGCCTTTCATTAAGCTCATTAAAAAAAAAAAAAAAAAAAAGAGAGAGAGAGAGAGAGAAAGGACTACTTAAAAACTCTAAATACAGTTTTAAAGCACTGACTTTAGGCACTGTTCAGCCAAAAGCTACATAGACCCTTCATTCACTAAGTGCTTAATAATATCTGAATTACTAGAATACAGGTTTGAGCTTCCCAACAATCTTTTAAAGTGTTAGATTTTAAACACCATGCCTACATATAATGAAACCAGTCCAAAACAGTGTTGGCTGGCTTGTGTTCAGGAATACAAGCATGGAAAATAGGCAGAAAGGATGATCCAATGTAGGGAAACTTTACTGGGCTGGATCCAGAAAAAAAGACAAATGCACTGAAGGTAAGAGGTGCATTAACGATTCCTGGAATGCAGAACATTGACTGGGTGCAATTAATCACTATTTCTATGGGAAAACTGAAGGGCATCAAATAAAATCACCAAGGTGCTGCTTCCTCAAGAAACACAACATTGCTGGCAGTAACCTTCACACAGGTTCACAAAAGAACCAGAAATATCCACAGAGGAAAAATTTAGCTGAAGTCTATTAAACACATGGGGCAATTGCCAGTTCAGGAAGTACCTGGGCCTGTCACCAGTAGCAGTGCTCAATCCCAAATGTCTGTCTCTGGTGCTCACATTTGGGGCAAGGACTTGTAGATGTAACCCTGTGAGCCGCCATCAGATTGTTGGAAAACATCAAATAAAGGCTCTCTTTAAGCTTCTTCAACATTACCGTGTTTTGTTTCCAAATAAAGTTGATGAGAAAAATTTAAACATCAGCCCTCCACAGAGATTCCGACAAACTGCAGTACAACTGAAAACTTCAAAGGTTTTTCAAAGAAAGCCGTGAACTCCAACAAATCAGACCCACAATTATCCTACATGGAATGAGGTGCCACTTGGCATGAAGTACTCATAGCTCCATGATGTAAGTATTATTGAAGGAAAGTAAATAGCTTTCCTTTATTTGAAGCAACATCAGACTTCCTTTGAAGCAATCCAGGCACAAATTTGAATTATTTCCAGGCACAAATCTGAAGACAGGAAAACATGAAGTTCTGACAGGGACTCTATCTGCCCCACCTCTCAAATTATTCCAAGTCAAATACTCTTTTAACTCTTTCAACATGCTACACAACATCGTGCTCTGTTCACTATATATTAATATTTAGGGGAAGTGAAAAACAAAACAAACCACAGCACAATAAGTCTTGAAACTGTTCCAAGCAAATACATCTTATTACAGTTTACACTGCAGTGCTCTGCTGGCCCAGTCAAACCCAGTAACTACAAGGATCTCTCACTGAGAAAGAATTTATCTACTGGTGTTGCTGGGCACAAAGGAGTGCTCAAATGAAAGGCACTGATGTAACCAGCTGGCATGCCAGTCACCAAGAGCATCCTTTCAGTTGTTTGAATTCAGAATTGGAAAAATACTTATTTCCAACCAAATACATTTGTACTCAGAAGTAAATCTTTACATAGCACAGGTAGTTTTTTAGCTCCTGACCTTCACCATCTGCAATTCAGCTTATATTTCAAGAAAACTTGCTGACATCTTCTTAAATACTAAACAAGGGCTTAATAGACTCAGCTTGAGCTCAGTTTTACAGTGACTCTATCTTCAGTTGCTCTCTCTGCTAAGCAGAGAGGTAGGCACATTTTTTCAGACAAATTTGCAACATATTTGCCTTTCAATGGGCATAACATTTTAAATGAAACTATAGATTAATTAAACGTGAGGCAGTCCCATTCTTCTAACTTCATTTTGTGCCATGGTGGGATAGCTTTAACAAAGCCCAAGCCATCATTCAGTTCACTAGGAACAAGATATTTCATGGTCCATGTTTCTAAAGGAAAAGTAAAACAAACCTGCAAATTGAGATTATGCTCTGCTTTGTGCAGTGCTCTTGCTGAGTGACTGCTTGCCACAAGCCACAGCATCTCCTGTGCAGTCATTCCCTAGAACCTTACACCTACTGCAAAGGCTGGACAGAACAGTGTGGCTGGAGGGGTGACAAGAAAGATGAGAAAATTGAAGAGGGAGGTGTTGACTTCACAACACAAAATTCACTCCAGCGCTCAAGGCAGCATGATGCACTTTCACTTTGTGAACGATTCAAAAATTCATTTTCAGCTGCAGCTGTCCATAAAACATTTTAAATAAAAAGAAACAACAGCCTGAAGTCAAACAGAACCAGTTTCTAATGAAGGTCAGATTCACACTTGGAATGCATTTGGACCTTAAATCTTGCAGCAACCATTTTCCATACAATGGGTGTGCACAACTACATTCAGTCAGCATCAGTCTCACATAGGGCACATAGGGCTTTCAGCAAATCTTGCAAGAGAGCTGCTGGGATAGAGCTTAGGTTAAAATCATACATGGTTATGCATCAAAACTCCATCAGTCAGCCCTGCAAAGACCACAAAAAGTCACAGAAAGATTACAGGCCACTTCCTACTCAACAATCCTGAAAATAATACAGAAAAGTTATCCTATGCTTGGTTGTCTTTGTTGCACTGAAATCACATTTTCCTTAAGATATTTAAATCATCATGGTGTCATATCTGAATTTTCTCAACCAACATTATGACTAAAACATTGACATACAGACTTTTTTTCTGAATATACATGGAGATAATCTCACCCAAAGGTCATAGTAGCAGGATTGCAAGCCAAATTTTACAACACACACTAGACAATGAAATCAGATGTGAAACCCCAGCCACATACAGGCAGAATGGAAGCATGTGTCCATGAATGCATGAGACCCACAGGGGGCTCCATTGTTACTATTTACACATCAGGAAGCATGACAGAGGGAGAAAAGCATTCTGTGGTGATTACAAATGAGCATATATGACTCTTAGTGAAAAAATGCCTAAAAAAACCCCTCTGAAGCACTGATACCCCTCCCAGAAGCATTACTCAGGCTCTCAGGCAGTCAGCAGAAGACTTGGGACTTTGGAGCACAACAGTCCCTCAGTCTCACTTTTATGTCACTTCTTTTCTTTGCAGCCATCTTTGTAACCATCCATATTAATGTGCATCACTTCCTGGAGCTCCTGACATTTTCTGAGACATTATCAAAACTAATAACCTCCCCTTGGTTAATTTTTATTTTGATAAAAGATAACAGGAAATCTCAGTAAATCACTCCTGAGATTTAAAAACATAATTTGTGCTAATACTGACCCCTGTTAGACTGCTGCAGACTCCTAACGAATCACTGCATAGCTAAGCCTAGACTAAATAAAACATTACCACTCACATATCAGGTAAAGTTACCTTCCCCAAGCATGAGCTGTGTGCAAGCTTGGGTGGAAGATAGAGGGATCACTGAAGTAGAAAAGAATAGTTATTCATGATCTTCACTTACACTGATATCCTAGGAGTTACTGATCCGCCATTAAATCACTCTGCAGCTGTACTTATGATTCTCCTCCAAGTACAACAGCTTTCATATTTAATGAGACCACTGGCTACCTTCATGGTGCAGCTGCAAAGCCTGGTACTAGGGGTAGGAGGGGAAATGCAGGAAAAATGCTTTCCCAACTTAAGGCCTTTTGAAGGAGATGAGGGCTCCCCAGCTCCCAGGCCAGCAGCTGATGCCAATTGAATTCTCTCTTCTGTCAAGCAGGAAAATTATCAGTTTTGTCAAGGATGATGTGAAATTCCAGCCTAAGAATAACCATGGAACAAGTCAACTTTGAATCACGTTAGCTCTCCTTGCTGGAAGCTGTGGCCCTTCACTCTAACCCTGAGTCCACAGTGCCTCAAATCTGCAACAGAATCAAAGAGGGGAGCAGGAAATGACCTTAAGTTATGCCAGGGGAGGTTTAGAGATTGGATATTAGGAAAAACATTTATTCACTGAAGGGTCAGGCATTGGAAGAAGCTGCCCAGGGAAGTGGTGGAGTCACCAGCCATGCAAGTGTTCAACAGACAGGTAAATGTGGCTCTTCGGGACACAGTGGACCGGTCAGAGTTTGAGTTGGACTCAATGATCTTCGAAGTCTTTTCCAACCATAATGATTCTATGATTTTATGTGGACACTTGACACAGAAATTAACTTCACCCAATGTGTCCCCAGAAGAGGGCACAATCTTTACACTGAAAGAAGAGGAAGCTGCCCTCTCGGCCTTCCTCCTCCATGTGACTGCAAAAACCAGGTAACTTAGTGTAGCTTGGTGAGCTTCAAAACTGCCTTTGGGAAGGGGAAATAAACTCAAACTGCATGGGAAAACCTGCAGAGCATCACATAAAGGAGGGAGGGTAATACAAAAAAACCAAAACAAATGAGTTTTCTTCTGGAGATACCTCTCATAAATTTACCAGGTGAGCTCCAGAGAATTATAGCCGCATAATTTTGTGTCATCCTTATTTCCTACTATATGGACACATAACCTAAGGAACAAGACTCAAAACCAGCCATCAAATCATTGATATCATATGAAACAGTGGTATTTGTCATCAAAGCACTTCTTAATCAGATGGCAAAGTGTTCAGCTTGGGGTTGTTCCAGTTGGATTGATACAGCATTCCTAGTCCAAACTGTAAATTTAATTACCAGATTATAGATTTTTAATGTAATATATTATTTTCCAGGAGTTGGTCTTTGATGATTGTTATGGGTTCCTACCAACTCAGGAAATTCTACAATTCTAGGCTTTCTTGCTGGCCTGTTGCAACTAATAACATATCTTTCAAATAATATTTCAGTGGCACACATGCACATACATGCACATCATGAATATAAAACAATTAAAGTATGTCACAGTGTGTGTATGTTGGTTATAAACACACTTGTCAAGCTCTGAGGTACAGAACTTGCATGGCATTTCATCATTCTTTTATTTATATCAGATGATTGACCTAGAAACTAAGAAATGCATTCTAATGTCCACATTTCCCAAGGGGCAAGCCCTTGACTGGCACAAATCATTATATACTTGGTGATTTCAACAGAACCACATGATTTATAAAAACTGAGGTGTGGACCCTGCATTTCACTAGCTACAGATCATTAGCTGCAGCTGCTGATCATATTCTTTAAAACACAAAAATCCCACATATTAACTTTACTATCATCATGGCTTGGGGTGGGGGGGAAACTCTAACAAACCCAAACACCTGCAAGTACAAACAAAAACAGCCATCAAACAAAAAGTGCAAAAAGTGGAATATTTTGCAGATATTTTGCAATACTCTCTTCTGTTTTTCTGGAAAAATCGAATCCCTTTTAACAGCACTATTTCCAAAAATAACTGTCTTGACAAGCTGATAATCAAAGGAATCTGTCATTAATCTTACATAGCTGCTGCAAACACACAACTGGACTATATTACTCTGGAATCAAAGAAAAATCTCTTTTCCAGATACAGTTTCCTGAAGAGTAATTTGACATAACTACCATTAAAACAACTTCTTTGCCCTCAAGAAGTGGTCACATCAAAAGCAGCAGAGGTTTCTGTAAAAAAACACTCCAAATTTTCTGTGAGACAAGATTCTGATCCTGCCCATTCTACTCAGATGCAAGGTCCTGACCCTGCAAGATGCACTAGCCGATTAACTCCCTGAATAACAGAGAGCTCCATGGAAAAGAACATGCTCTAACAAGCTGAACCCAGACAAACCCAAGCAACAAACACAAGGTAGGAGTCTTGACCTACAAAAGCATCTGAATTTTAACAGCTAACCTCTGGCTGTGATGGATTCTCTTATATTAAACCTTTTGAAGTAGCTGGGAACCTTTCTAAAAAACTATCTAGGTCAGAAACAAGTTAGGACCTGCATAAAGCAGGAAACAATACTGACTATCATGATCCTTTGATGAAAAACCAACGAAACAAATGATCCAAACAATGTATTAAAGTGATGCAAGTGTCAGGAACTGGTTTCTGAGCGCGCGATAGCAACAAACAAACTCCCTTACCTTGTTTACATCCAAATACTCCAACTTTGGCACTTCTGCTATCTCTTGCTCCTCACTGCTTCCTTCATCAATGTCACTGTCGTCATCCTGCGTGGAGTCCCTCTTCTGCTCCACAGAGGAAGGTTTGGTGCCCTTTCTGTCAGGTTCCATCTCTCCTGGGTTCCCAGCCATGCTGGACTTCTTCTGCTCGGCCCCTTCTTCACTGGGGAATGTTTCCCCAGCCACACTACAAGAAGGACTGTCAATGCCACTGTCTCTGTTGGGAATTTTACCACTCCCATTCAGTTCTGCAGTTGAGTCTTTACTGCCAAGCTCTTCTTGGGACTCTTTGCTCAAAGTCACAGCAGTACAGTCTTCATGGCTTTTGCTATCACCTATGCTCAGCTCTTTAATTTTCATTATGTCTGTGTTAGTTAGATCCATGCTGCATGGTATGTTGGGCTCCGTTTCATCCAATTCAGTTTTGTCATTTGTGGAAGAGTCGCTGGAAGCCACTGTGTCACGGTCACACAAGCTCATCTGCTTGGATGAATCCAGGCCAGGTTCCATTTTAAGAGCTAAATTTAGCTGGTTTCTTTGAAGAATATGTACAGGTTGCCTGTGAGTGAAAACAAAGCACCACAGTCATATTAATACTCAGGTTTCACAAGTGCCCTGAAAGAGAGGGTGTGATTGTCATTTGATTCAAGCATCCCACTGACAATCCCAGAAGGCAAGAGTGTGCACATTTGCAATAATAATGATCACCCAACAACACCCAGCAAAAAAACATCACCCCTACATGCTACTGAAATGGCACCACCAGAATCCTGGGCCTTTAGTGCTTTCCATGTCACCTTGAAGAACAGTCTGGTTTGAGGGTTTGGAGAAGAAATCGCCTCTAAAAAGAAGCAATTGGTTCTGGGCTCATTTAAACAGAAACTCTCATTCTTCAACAGAACCAAGCCCTTTTGGCAAGGTGTTTTCTGCCAGAGAGGATGTACTGAAGCATGAGAGGGCACTACTTTTCCTTTTTGAAAGACACCAGGTTCACCCAGGTGATAACACTCCAAGGCACAGTATGATGACTGTCTCCATCTCCCTCTTTGTGGAAAAAACCCCATCATTTAGCTCCATCAGGCAGATTGGTTCTTCAGAAAAAGTTCTTGATGTGTTTGCAAACTGAGCTGGTTTTACACCAAAATATATATATTTTTTATCCAATTTAGTGTCTTTCATTACAAAGTTTTAAAACAGCTGCTGTTCTACATGACATTGTTTCACAGTACCCTCTATCCTTCCCTGCCTCCAAGAAGCAAGATCTGATGTTTATTGTATGTCGGACAAAATGCTAAATTAGTTCATGTCATAACAATCAAGTTCCTACTATGCAATTCCCACATCTAGCCAACTTACCAAAAGCAGACTGTGGGCTACTTGCCTTTGTTAGAATCTTACCAAATTCAGCAGGTCTTAAGCTCCTTAAACATGACTGCATGTTACAAACTAAAATTTGCAGCTTGCATTAAAAATATTCTTTATCCTCAGTGAAACTTTGCACTTCCAGTAGAAAACATCCCAAGAGGACTTTCCAGGGAATCATTATAGTTAATGTTTTCTACTATTATATTTTAAGTTAAAAATGCAGAAAAGGGAGAGGAGAGCAGATCTGGCAAAGCCATATTTACCTAATACTTTCAAATTTCTCAATGAGCGTGTTGACTCCCGCTGATATTGGTACTTCTTCCTCTCCAGGTGCTAAGCTCCTTGATGACTTGGGATCAGCTGGCAAAGGCCGAGATGGTGCAGGAGGAATTCTTTCCTGCCCAGGTTTGAGATGGACAGGCTTAGGAGGTACTAATGAAAGAGAAGAGAAAAGACAGGAGGATAAATCTCCATCTTCTTTATCCTAAACTGGGAACAAAATCCAGACCAAGAGGTATCCATTCTTTCCTCATTTTTTATGAGCGGCACTGGTGCAATCCTGAAGTATTGCTTGCACCAAAGCAAGCTGCTAAAGAAAATATGACAGGCTTCTATTTTGTGTCTCTACAGCTGGCTTAGCCATGCTAACAAACTGAGCAGCTTGCAGCACTGCACTGCTTCCTCATTACCAAACAGGATGCAGAGCTTACGCTTCAGTTTGCAAGTTTGCTTGCTCTCTCAATCACACTAATGAGCTTCCCCTTCCATGACTTCTCAAAATTCTGGTACCCCATTGAATGTCTTATATTGGGAAAAAAAAGGTAGAGGGATGAACCATATCCCAAAATAAACCTTTAAAACCCAACCCCAGCATGGATTTCAGTGCCTTGCGTTTGCTTGGTCCAAAATGCCACAGGCTGAACATAATGGCTTTTCTTCCTCTCCTACTCTCTCCCCCCTCTCTTCTGTGGTGTACTAGTCTTCACAAATTTCCTTCCTCTTTCGGTTCTATGTTGCGTTGTATATGGTATAAATAAAACAAGTATTGTAAGAACACTCACATCCCTCTTCAGGACTCACAAGGAGGCCAAGGCACAAAGTTTAATACAGTATTTTTTAAAAATGGCATTAAATTGTAATGTCATTCTAAAAAGATTATTCAGACCTTAACATTAGTTGCAGAGTAAATTATTTAGCATAGACAGGCAGTAACTCATGGCAACAAATTCCCATGCTGTCATGGTTTCATACAGGGAAAACAACTCCCATAGGAAAAACTGACATTGGAAGGCAGGAAAACTGGCTGTGGGATTGTTCCCAAAGCACACACTGCATGGAGTAGGATTGCCAAGTGTGCCCTTCAATCTAGACTATCCAATGAGTTGACACATTACGTGAGGAAATTCTAACTACATGTTGTATTTTGAAAAAACATTTTTGAAAACAGTTTCTTTCAGCCATTTCTGACTCTGATCATCCAGTTGGGACATGTGATCAGCATTGTAATGGGGCTTGAGTTGACAACTGTTCTGAATGTAATTCCAGGGTTACTTTCTTTAGGAGGATAAACTGAGGCATATGCACCCAAAAAGTAAATTCCAGTTGTCCCTTGCTTGCATAAGTCCCTTCATTCTGCATTTGTTCTAAGATCCACATCAGCCCAGATGTCTGCCCTGCTCCAGCCAATGGGGAGCTGCCACAGTAGTCCATAGCCAGACCGTGTCTGAGGTCAGTGATGAAGAGGTGTTAAAGCATTTTGGAGTTTTGAGTATAGGTCACATTTTAGACTTCCTACATTACTGAGTTTATTTCTGCATGAAAGAATAAAATCAAAATTTTTAAAGATTTGAGCCTTAAGAGGACACTTCCTATAAGAGGACTGATTTGCCCAGTCTCCAAAATCACCTGAAATTCCTATCATAAAATAAAGATATTAAAGTTCAATTCTGAAAGGACCTCTACAAGCCCTATCTTATACAGGAATAACAGGGAAACAGGAGAAGAAAATCTTCTTGCATATAAATGGGATGGTGAAGATCTGTGTTTTGTTCACCAGGTTTTCAAGTGCACACCACATGATCAGTGAGCGTCTGACCATGTTTCTCCATGTAAAAATAAAAAAAACAACCTAAAAACAAGTAACCACACAGCCATCTGGCCCATCAACCAAAGATAAGCTCTGTGCTCCTTACAGAGGGTGCACAGTGTAGCAGGCAGACATGTCAGAACCTACCCCACATACCCCATCAGGCCTTTCATACACCCAAGGTTTTATAATAATATCAAAGCATTTACACTGGGTCTCACTGCTGTCCATGTAAACATTTGATGACTTTCCTGTTAGTGGATTCATCTGAATCACATCAGACAACAAATTCTGCACTGGACCAAAAGGAAGCAGGAAAACCCTTTCATTAATTCTGAATTTTTACCTACTGAAGTAATGTTGAGAAATGAAGTCTTCAACATGGAGGCAAAGCCACTAACCTTACCAAGGACTACTTAGCAAGCAAAATTTCAGCCACACCAGATGTTCAAGGCCACCTTGGTTCAAGGCCAAGTGCACCTGTGTCAGGGCAATCCCAGATGCAGACTGGGAGGAGAATGGATCAAGATTAGCCCCAGGAAGAAGCACTTTGGGGTGTGGCTGTCAAGATGTTTCACATGACCTGAGCACATGCACTGACAGCCCAGAACCTCGTCGCGTCCTGGACTGCATCCCCACCTACAGCATGAGCACCAGGTAGTGCAGATTCTCTGCCTCTGCTCCATTCTGCAGCTCTGGGGCCCCCAACACAAGAATGATGTTGACTGGTTGCAACCAGATGAGGCCACAGAGATGCTGCAAGGGCTGCAGGCTCTCTGCTCGGGAGCTGGGCTGAGAAAGCTGGCAGGGTGTTCAGCCTGGGGAAGAGAAGGCTCCAGGAAGAGCTTAGAGCCCCTTCCAGTGACTAAAGGGTCTCCAAGAAAAGTGGAGAGAGAGACTTTGGACAAGGGCCTGGAGCACTAGGACAAGACAGAATGGCTTCCTGACTGACAGCAGGGTTAGAAGTGATATTAGGAATTAATTCTTCCTAATTCCTAATTAATTAGGAATTAATTCTTCCCCATGAGGGTGGTGAGGCCCCGGCACAGGTTGCCCAGAGAAGCTGTGGTTTCTCCATCCCTGGAAGTGTCCAAGCCAGGTTGGACACAGCTTGGAACAACCTGGTCTAGTGGAATGCATTCCTGCCTGTAGCAGGGGATGGAACAAGAAAAGCTCTAAGTTTCCCTTTCCACCCAAACTGTGATTCTTTGGCTCTAATTAAAACTAGAAGTTTGCTACATGGAAGATACCAACATTACAAAGCACTTTCAGGTGCCGCCTGAAGGCTGAAGCCATATGCTGGGAAGATATCTCCTCATTCCTCCTTCTCCTGAAGGTTTTACACAGCAGCTCATGGCTTTGAATCAAGCTATCTAGGGCCCCTCCAACTTTCTGAAATACACACATAGAAAAAACATCCTCAGTGATTGGAAATCAGTGCCTATGAATACAACAGCAAAGTATTTGCACCAGATGAATTCGTTCCAGTTCTCACTGAACAGACACTTTCGCTATTCCTTTTTGTTGCCAGTAATAACAACATTCATTCATGGAACAATCATTAATTAAACTTGGGCTACCAAGACCTCTAGGTGAAAGCTCCACAAAGACACAGACCTTGTGAGATGTTTCAAGCATGAAGTAGTATATTAATTTAATGTTTAAGGTTTACTTCCAGAAGCAGAAAATACTATGCTTTCTTTGCTGTTGTTTAAAGCTGAATTGCTTTTGTATAGATATTTTAATTGGGATGGGGTGGTAGTGCAATGGCTTAGAGTGTACAACACAAGAATATCTTCTTTTTCAGATGACAATGATCATCTACCACATGAACCCATATCTTCTAAACATTTTGGTTTATGAACTTAGTATCTTCTTGAGGCTTAGCTTCCTTTGTTCAAATACTTTTCAAGTTCCATGCTTTTTGCATCTGCAATTCCCTTGAGGCAAGCACCTATTACACACATAAGTGCAATTAATTCTACAAAGCATGGGGTGGTAAGAGTAGGACTCTTGGCAAGCTGGCATTACAAAGACCAAATGTCATTTCACTGATGAAGAAACATGAAAACAATTTCTACTCTTTCAAGAATCTGCAATCTTTTTTGTAGAATTCAGAAGCCTGGGGAGACCAGAAGAACAGCTGGAACACACTACTTCCAGGCTCCTCTTCCATCATATTTTGGGTGTGCCATCTATTTGACTATTAGCTGGCAGTTCTGTGGAAGTACCACAACCCACGGGTGATTGGTTTAGCTTCTACGTCATATTTTCAAAATACATTTGCTCCATTTAGGCATTTCCTGTTGCCATATGTAGTTCTTAAAATAAATGGAAAACAGACAAGGTTTTGACAATAAGATATTATTACCTAAAATGCTTCTAAAAAAATTTATCAAAAATATAAACAATGTTGTTAAATTCAACTTACGCTTCACAGCTGCATGAGGTACACCAACAGGACAAGAAATATAAAGTGACAAGTTAAGTAACTGCTTATTGCTGAATCAATTTCTTCTTGAAGGCTTCTCTAGGTGGTTATTTAACATTGGGAAATGAAGATAATAAAACCATACCAGCTATACATTAGAATGCAAAAGTAACTGGTTTGCTGTGACTCAAACTGAAGCAATAATTTTAAAATATTATACTTCCTGTGCAATAGAAACTTGTACAATTTCTAGAAGGACAAAGCCACCTACCTTGGGGTTTCTGTAGAGGATGCATTTTGGCCAGTGCAGTTTTGGTTTTGGGCTTCCTTCCAGCCTGATGGAGACATTGTGCTGAGCTGATGTGCTGCAGTTCCCCACATGCTTCCAACGCAGGACTGGAGTCAATGTGACACTTGATTGGAAAAGGAGAACAAGGGCAACCTGAGGGAGGGAGGGAAGGAAAGAAAGGAGGGAGGGAAGGAAAGGAGGGAGGCAGGAAGGAAGGCAGGAAGGAAGAAAGGCAGGCAGGAAGGAAGGCAGGAAGGCAGGAAGGCAGGAAGGCAGGAAGGCAGGAAGGAAGGAAGGCAGGAAGGAAGGAAGGAAGGAAGGAAGGAAGGAAGGAAGGAAGGAAGGAAGGAAGGAAGGAAGGAAGGAAGGAAGGAAGGAAGGAAGGAAGGAAGGAAGGAAGGAAGGAAGGAAGGAAGGAAGGAAGGAAGGAAGGAAGGAAGGAAGGAAGGAAGGAAGGAAGGAAGGAAGGAAGGAAGGAAGGAAGGAAGGAAGGAAGGAAGGAAGGAAGGAAGGAAGGAAGGAAGGAAGGAAGGAAGGAAGGAAGGAAGGAAGGAAGGAAGGAAGGAAGGAAGGAAGGAAGGAAGGAAGGAAGGAAGGAAGGAAGGAAGGAAGGAAGGAAGGAAGGAAGGAAGGAAGGAAGGAAGGAAGGAAGGAAGGAAGGAAGGAAGGAAGGAAGGAAGGAAGATGTTAGTATGTGTTCTATTGATCCTGAAGAAAATTTGTGCTACTTCTGGAATTGTATCACTCATTCAAGTTCCTGAAGAAGGGAAGGGGGAAAGGAGAGGGATGAGCCATTCACTCACAAGTTATTACAATCAACATACCAGCATTAATAATCCTGTTAAACTGCCTGACTGATAAGACAGGCAGAATTTCCGCAATCCTGTCTTTAATGAATTATTTACATATTTACCATAGGCACCCAAAATAAAAGAGCAAATATAAAAGTTAAAAAACATTTCAAAATGATTTCTCCAAAAAGAAATACAAGTGTTGTAGCATATAATGTTCTGTTACTTGATAAAATACAACTGTATAAGGATGATTCAGAAATATGTTCCATGTGGTGGGAATGGTACAAGTGACATTTCTTCAGATTTAATCCCTCCAGTTAATTATTATTCCTCCTTATATAAAAGATTAACATGCCTGCAAAAGCTCCAGTGTAGAAGATGCCATTAAGATACAATCCAGTGACAACAGAGAGAAAGAAGTGATTAATATGATTGTTGTTTTTTTGTTTTACATTCTTGATTCAATTCTGTGAAGACTCAGCAAACAAACCAACATGGACCCCGCAGTATTTAATTTGGAGTTTTTTTGGATTTGTGGCAAGGCTACCTAAAACCCTTACATCAGCTTTTCTAGTGTGTGATAAGAAGGCTGAAAAAATAATTTAAAAAGGAAAGTGTTTTAAAGTTGCTGCTTTTGAACATATAAATATATGGGGTTCTGGCAGTACTCAGAAATGGAAAACACATCAAATTTAGAAATTTGACATAAATGCACTAAAAAATGGCAAAGAAAACATTCTTTCCCTATTACTGTTTTGAAATGGACTAGCTGAATTTACCAGAATCTCACCAGAGTGGAGGGTGGCCTACATCACATAGAAAGAATACATCTAAAGGTGAAAAACCCGTCTTTGCCTTTCTGTGATATCTTCAACAACATGGCTTTAGCTTCAAAAATGCAACCTACTTTCTCCCAGATTCCTATTAAGATCAAAAGCCTGAAATGAAAAGCACTCCCATTCACATTAACTAAATTTTCCTATATTTATATTAATGGTATTAAATCAAGATGTGACCTTTTGAATAAAGCCCCTGGAGTCTGAGCCATGCAGACTGCAGATTTTGTTGTCAAAAATAGATTCAGATGGCACAAATCTACTTACTGATCTCTGCCACCCAAATATACAATCCCTGAATTCCCCATGTATGGATGCCAGTTGCTGCTGGTCGAAGCTTCATTAGCATTTCTACCACAAATATCTTCTTTTCAGCAGATTTGAGACCAGCTATTAAAACATACTTCCAGCTAAAACCAGGAAATTTTAAGTATTAAGTTCTATTCAAATATAATTTCATTTAACAGAAAAATGCGGTGAAAACAGAAAGGATTATTAGAGCAGATTAATAGATTACTGCAAACACATCATCACTGACAGAATTTATGCTGATGGCTTGGCTCTGGGTACCAAAAGCTCCCTGTGACAGTAGCAGTGCTGCCACAGGCCAGATTTTAAGGGGAGGGACTAGAACTTCTTCCTTATGAACAGTAGCGCAACACAGCCAGAAATTAAAACAGTGCACAAGGAAAAAGCCTGAATTCGAGAAAATTAAAAGGGCAGCATGCAGAAAACAGAGCCCAACATTTCAGCAGGTATTCACTAGCATGTGACTGGAACGCAATCTAGCAATGTTGTATGTTCTTAAAAACTGCTTCAGTGATCCAATTCCTCAACAGACAAATCTCTGCCCCTACCATAGCTCTAGAAAATATGAGAAGACCCCTCTAATCTGTGCTCTGTTGTGTGATGACACAGGCACAGCACTGGTTTCAGATCTGGCAAAGCACTGAATTCCCGGTAGATGCCAGACACGTTCACAGTCCCCCACCGGCGCTGAAGCAGGAGAGCCACAGCTTCTCCTGCCCTCAGGCACCACAGCCCCACGACATCCCCAGCTGGACATCCTAAGCTGAGCCCAGCTACCCCATGCTGGCTTGGAATAAAGTACCAGTTACCCTAAGCATTCCCCATTCTTTTTCAACCACTGTCACATGTTGGTATCATTTTGTGAAATTTCAAAAGGAATTAAACCCCAATTCCTGCATCTTTCCTCCTAGGATTCATTGCTGTGAGCCACCTTACATTTATACTGAAAACAAAAGCTAGTGGTTCCTTCATTGGTTTCAAATGTGTGGCACCACCAGACACTCCTTTTGTCTAGGCTAAAACCTCTTACGAGCTACTTACAGTACTGCAAAGTAGGTGTTTTGACCCTTATTTTATAAATTCACACATTAATTCTTCATCTTATGCTGCTTTATTAGCTCCAGCATTTTGCTCAAACCTACTTAAAGGTTACAAGCTCATCTCTTCCTCCCGTCCTCCTGCTGAGACTTCGGCAGGGGTGTAAGGCAGTGTTTGTGCTGAGGCTGTACAGCTCTGCTATAGAACCCAGCTCAGTGACACTGACAACAATTAGCTTACATTTTTCAGACATTCCAAAACATCAAATTCAGCAAAACAAGTGATAGCAGAGATACCACCATAAGCTTTCGGAAACAGATGCAATCAAACAAACATTATGTTCCAAAGCAAGCAAGAATCTGGCATGGACTGCAACTCCCCACCAAAAGAGAGGCATATCACTTACTTGTGCTTGAGCAGAGACTCACACATTTTTTCTTACTTGCTTAAGTTGTAGGACAACTAAAAAGAAGGAAGAACAGCTCCTGCTGCAGCTTCCATTTCATGGGTTAAATGCCATGTTCGCAGGAAGTGACCTCCCCCAGCTCACTTCCGACCCCCACTGCGGTTGGTGAGTCAAAGCACATAAACGTGGCAAATGCCCACGGAGGAGCTGTGCTAAGCACAAGTCACACGAGATTACTGCTGGCTTTGACTTTCAAACCCTCTGAAATGCGATACAAAGGATGTGGATGGTTTAGAAGCCTGAATCTTCTGAAATAGAAAAGAGAAAGCTAGATTATGGAATCATAGATTCTCAGAATGGTTTGGAGCAGAGGGCACTTTAAACAAAAAGCATCTTGTTCCAATCCCTTTCCATTAGACCAGGTTGCTCAGAGTCCCATACAGCCTGGTCTTGGATGCTTCTGGCTATGGAACAGCCAGAGCTTCTCCGGGCACCCTGTGCCAGGACTTCACCAACCTCAAAAAGAATCTCTTCCTAACATCCAACCTAAACCTAAGCTCTTTTAGTTTGAAGTCATTCGCCCTTGTTCTGTCACTACATATCCTTGTAAAAAATCCATCTCCAGCTCTCTTGTAGGCCTCCTTCATATTTTTATAGAGTTTTTAAATTAAATATAGTTTGCTATTAATGCAAGAACAGTCAGTATCAGCAGTAACATGTCATGGAAACCAACAAAAACACAGTTCTCAGCATGCAAACTCTCAGTCTGCTTCACAGTCTGAGAAGGGAAATGAGGGACCACAAAAAGTGGCAATAATGAGGGACCACAAAAGTGACAATAAGTGCAATTCTACCAGCATGGATGGAGCTTGCTCAAAGATTTACATCAAATGTCTTGAAGATGTTCAAAGATTCTTCTCCTATCTTGCTCTCCCATCAGAATCTCCATGGGAAATGATAAAGGATGAAGCAAAATCTAAAATTTTTGAATGAATGCTGCATTGCAGGGCAGACTCCATCTTCAAGGAGACACAGAGCGGCTGCTGCTTTGAACTCTTACAAAAAACACAAACCTGACAAACACTGACAAATTGCTCAGTCTGAGCAGGGCTGCCAGAAATTTGGTCTATTCAGTTCATCTCACCCCACCGCAGAAACACAGACACAAAAAAGGGTTTTTGTGAAAGAAGCACATTGCTGAAGTTAACAAATTTGTGCATGTAAAGCACAAGAAAGGACCAAAAGCTTCCCTAGACCTATAACACTATTTGGGATTTGGTGTACCTTTATCCTGTTCTGACTAATTTTAACTGCCTTAGGTGAGAATGCTTTCTCTAACAGATGTTTCATAGCTTCTCAAGTGTCACTACTGAACATCATTGTCATTGTATCTTCCATAAATCTGGATCACAATACCCCGCCTTTATTCTCATTAGATTTTCCTATGGTACATTCCTGCAAGCTAATCCAAATAAAGGCTGTGCTTTACCAGCACTAGCACACACCTTACATCTCATCATCTGAATCACAGCAGGCATATTCCTGAGCAGTTTTCAGCTCTGACTTCTGTTCTCCAACAGGTTTTTACATACAAAGAGTAAAAACCTCTTTTACACACTCATTTGAGTGCAGTCTCTGTATCTGTCATTGCATTCTTGTTTTTATTGCCCTGTCCAGAACAGCACATAACCCAGGTACCTGTGCAAAGCTTTTCCAACACTTCTCTGCCACTGGGACATTTCACACTTGATCCTGCAGCAAAGGATTTCTCCACAACCGCTTTAAAGGAACCATTACAGAATTTTCATTACTCATTTAATCTGGTATACTTTCATTTGAAGAATTAGCTTTTCAAGAGATGTACATCAGCCCTTTCCTCACAACAATAAAGCACACTCCTTGTCCCACTCAATGCTCCCTAGACAGGGTAGTACAGGACAGTCTTCATTTTCTATATTGCATGTAAATAAAAAAACTTCACACTGCAGACCCACATTTCTCCAGCTAGAAACACTCCTGGCACTGTTAGTTCTACATGAAGCAGGAATGCAGTGTCAGTACAGGCTCTCTGGCCCCCCACCATTGCAGGGGCAGCTTGGGCACTAGGGCTTTTCTCTTAGATATGGGTTAGCTGGCAAACTGCTATTGAAAACTGGTTATAAAAGTGATTTTTAAGTGTTTACTTTACATTTATATAATTACAATGGTCAGGAGAAGATTTCTGAGTGACATAAATGAGAAGCATCCACATCTAATTCTTTATTGCAGCACTAGTTAACACAGATGTGTGAAACAAATTCCTGACAAAATCTTCATACTTAGCCAATGACAAGGTAAAGAAAAGGCAAAATTACAAGCACATCTCAGAAATCCTGCTGCTATAAAGTCATTACATACAATTTTACACTGGGGCAAGGAAAAAAAAAAACAGACAAAAAAAATCAAGCAGACACTCTACTGTCAGGTGTTTTATGTTGCTCTGAGTGCAGCTGGCCACTACATCCCCCACAGACAGCACAAAGCAAGGATCCTTCCAAGGCCAGTCAAATATGCCCCATCATTTCTACCATAGTGGCAATGATACCATCTCTTGAGACATAATACAGAATCAACTCAACTTGCCACTGAGTTGCCACAGAGAAAATTTAAACTCCTTTCCAGAACAAAAAATCAGAATCTGTCACTAACTGTATGGAAGGTCATCTTTCCTTAGTTAAGAAGGAAAGTGGTATTTCTTATTTTATTTTTATTTTGAAGCAGGCTGCCAAGCAAATTCTGTCCAACAAATGAGTGAAGGGGAAAACCACATCAGCTGAATGGGAAGAAGGGCCAGCTTCCAACCCTAGGGATTCCAAGGGGGCCTGAGGAGTGGAAGCAACAACCAGAAAAGCCATACTGAGAACAGAATAAATTCACTCAAAAGGAAAATGAGAAAGAAAAAGCACCACAGAATATATTCTCCTCCAAGATTAAAAACAGGCACAATAAAGCCTCAAAACAAAAATATTTTTCTTTCCTGTATGAAACAGGATGTGGTACTGCAGTTAGCAAGAACTTACCTTCAGCTCCTGGGGTTATTGGTACAAAGTTAAAAAAAAGTCTTGTGTTTTTACTGACTGTGTTTTGAGTCCTCTGTTAACATGCACACAGACTGAGGACATGCAGTCTGCTGCCCAGCCCCAGCCTCCCTTCAGCCACAGCAGTCAGCCCCAAATTGCAGGGCTGTACTGAAACCCCTCTGTGAGAAGGCACCTGGCTCATCCAGCTGGCGCTCCAGGGACCAGTCCAGCCTGAGGATCTCCTGTTATCAACAACAGCAACACTGTTATCAAAGCTCTACATGGACCAAAGTCCCAAGAGTGGAAAACTCCACATGTAATTATTTCTTTGCTAATAAACTTCTAAGTGATTATAATCTAAACTCTGCTGGAGAGTAGATGAGGATTAATGGATTTTGTGGGGGCTTGGGAGATTTTTTTTTAAGTAGTCATATATGTTCATGTGGTTTAACACAAATATTGTAATTTCTAGATCTATGTCTGCAGTGCTGCTGAGTGTGATAATGAACTACACAGTAAATGTCCTGAACCAATGTCAACGTTGTGTGCTTCTCCACAGTATCACAGGATCACAGAATGGTTAAGATTGAAAAAGATTTCTAAGAGCACCAGGTTGAACCATCAATCTCCCCATCATCTGCATGTTCTCCACTAAACCATGTCCCCCAAGTGTCACCTCTACACATTTTTTTGAACATTTTTGAACACTTCCACTTTTTGAGCACTCCACCACTGTCCGGGGAAGCCTGTGCTGGGCTTGACCTCCTTTTCAGTGATAAAAATTTCCCTAATATCCAACCTAAACTTCCCCTGGCACAACTTGATGCTGTTTCATCTTGTCCTGTCACTTGCTACATAGGAGAAGAGACTGACACCCACCGAAGTGGCAATGCTCAAGTTCTTCCATGCTATTCTGTGACAAACTTGTACCAAAGTTATTCTTTCAGATTTTGTTTATATTTGTATCCCTTTGGAGAGTATCAGTTTGGCCTTAGGTTTTGTCTCTCAGTTGACTTGGACACAGATGCCCATCAGTAACTTTTGCATTAGCATTTCTGTCATATCAGAATTTGTCATATCTTTACAGATCTGGTCCCTGAAACTTTGGCATTATGATTTCAAACCTCCAGTGACATTCCCGTACAGGAAACAGACAAGGCACACGGGAAACAGGTTTCCAATTTGAAAAAAACATGTTTATTGTCTTTGTCTAGGGCTGGAGACTATTCATTGGTAAGCAAATTCCTGCATTTGGCCATAGTCTTCTCAGTATTTACATTTGGCCTGCTCTTCATATTGACATATAGAGAATGGATGTTAGGGGATACTGAACATCAAATCCCCATAAATGAAGGCAAGTACAAACTTTTATGATCTAACAAAATGTAACAAAGAGGCTGTGAAAATCTCATTCTTCTGGAGGAAACATTTAGCTGATTTTCCCCCTCAAATGAGGAAATGGTTTAATTAGGCAAAAATGATCATCACAGTTACTTTCTGTGACACAAGATCAAAGGCAGAAGAGAAAAACCCCTGAGACTCCTCCATCTAGTAAGAAAAGCAGGTTAGATGACATAAAAAGACTGAGGCATAAAGAGTGACAAAGAAAAGGAGGAGCCTGGGGTAGGTGTCAGCCAGGTTGACATTGAAGGAGACAAAAGCCCTGCCAGAACGCTGCACACAACAGGAGATTCAGCCATCACATGGGACTGTCAAACACTGTTCCTCTACTAGAGAAAATGGAGGTAAGCAGGGATGACCAGCCAGACTCATTTCTTTGGTGCATACAAGTCTTGTCTTACTTTTGTGTGATGAAATGCAAAGCAACTTGTTTAACTTCAGCAGTAGACTTCAAGACTTAATTCCTGCATTGGCCAATGTGCAGATGCCAAGGTCTAGATATCAAAGACCATCTTAAGTTGTTGCATGTGCCCAATTTAGAAGGGAAAATGGGAATTGGTTTTCATTCATATATTTCATTATAACTAACATGAAACCCAGAATTCATTAATTCGAAAGACCGTGTTTTGTTTTGATTTTTTCTTTTGCAAAAGGATTCATTGAAGATGGAAGATAATTGGGCCTTCCTCTAATTTTTTCCTGAGTTCAGGATTGAATATTGGGCAGATAACATGCACAGACTAAAAAATAAAGTAAGCACTTGTAACAGGCTAGAACTCTCTCAAAGGAAGTTCTAGTTATAGTGAAGTATTTCTGACCATAATTTTACCCTCATTGTTCTTATTCTAGCCAGGTGAGCAAAAGCAAGGGCATTTCTCTGACTTACAGGACAAGTCCCACACACCACCACTTTTCAGTCTTTCAGCAACAGCATTTTAACATATCTTTTCCTCCTCCTGCCTCTTTCCCATTCAAACTCACTTTGCATCTCATGTTTCTGGTAATTAACTTGGTTTAGCTCTGGTCTCCAGATTTAGTCTGGCTGCTTCCTCCATGACACAGGGATGCTTACCCACAGACAACTCCTGGTCTCCCAGAAGGGAACACCCCATGCCAAACTGATCTCTCTACAGTGTCCCCAGAGGCAGCTGAGCACGAGGTGCAGTGTGTAGCTGCAACTATAAATGCATTTTCACCACAGATTTTCAAAGATGAAGCCATCATTTTGCCTGACAGCCTCAGAGCCCTCACTGATGTCAGATGTCTATACCACCTCTAAGACGCCCACACTGGATGAGCTCCTGTAAGATGCACAAACCAGATCCTGATGAAGGGATGCAGACAGAATCTTTATTCAGCATTCCTGAGGCTTTTCTCTTAGATGAGCACAGTTTGTTTTTTTTTTTCATTTTCCCCTGACAAGTAAAAGGTTTTTCATTATGATGAAAGAGTCCCAATTAATAATTACACTGATTTCTGATTTTGCAAATCAATGAACTATTTCAGCCTAATACTATACCCACAACTTCACATCTGTACTACTTAAACACAGGAATTGCAACACCAAAGCGATCCATTACTGTGAAAACCTAAAGAGATTTATTCTACAAACAAATTACTGCAGTCAAAGCCATCTCAATTTGTTCCTTTCAGGTTACCTGCAGCTGTGTGATTTATTGTCTTTGGGATTCTCTCCCAAGAACAAAGAGAAAGATGGCAGATCTCCAATTCCCAGAGTTGCAGGAAGAGTTTCTCTGTTCTCCAAACAGAGAAAAGCATTACACTGCCCACCTTCCAGTGATTTAAAAGACAAAATGATGAGAAACAGCCCAGTCAAGTCCTATGAGCAAATTCCAGCCTTCATTCAAAACCATGTCAAAAAATGCTTTGTGTGCTTTGTTTCTTCTCTTACTGAAAGCTTACTAAATTATTCCTAATGACAAAAGCAGCATGCAAGGATCTCTCTTTCTGCTCAGCAGATGTGCCTGTGCATCTTCTTAATGCTACACATTGCAATGTGTAAGATCTTATTTAACCAGCAAGATGAGTAAAAATTACCCTCCACTTAAGATTTAATGACAATATAATTCATCTCCAACAGTGTCCCAACCAACTCGCTTTCTCTTTATAATCCTGAATTGTTTCATTAGTTTTAGTAAACCAATAATTAGCCTTTGCTGATTTAAAAGTCTATTTAGGTACTAAATAAAAGCAGGTAAGTGAAAAGTAGCTCAAAACTGAGCTCAGGTTCTTTGCTACAGAAGCAAGCTTTGCAGGGCAGGTCTAGCTTTTCTGTGTGATCACAAAGTGCTGTCACTCCACACTGCAGAAATTAAGAAAATACAACTTCATTATTGAAACACAAAAGGAAAACTTTTACACTATTTTGACAGCAGAGCTGCATGTTTCAAAATTCAGAACAATTTCAAAATAATCACTAGAAGAAGACATATTTCAGCTCTCAGTGTGGCTCAGTAACATTCTACTTGAAGTTGAGAGCTTTGATAGAAAACGGCCAAGCCACAGATTCTTTGAGTTTGGAAGGAACTTGCGGAGATCACCCAGTCCATCCCCTCTGCTCAAAGCAGGGCCACTCAGAGTAGGCTGCTGGTTTGACTAGGTCAATCACACATATTACAATGTGACATGTATAATATTTTTTATCCCATTTAAAACAAATGTAACAAAATAACAGTGTAAATTACCAATAAATAACGTTCTCAAATATTAACTCCTATATTGAGAAAAGGACACAGAATGAAACATTTCTGACTGATAATCTGAACAAGGGCAGCAATGAGAAGCAAACAGGTCGCTGTGGTGCCCCGGCTGTGGACTGGGTGATTGAGTGCCACGTGGGCTCACAAAAGCACAGTCGCAGTTTGGAAGAGCCTTTAAGAGCCTGGACAGCACTGAGAGGCTAACAGCAAAAGCATCCCTAGTCTTGTGCCTCTTTCTCATATCTATACTTCCAACAAAGCAATTCCACACAATGACTGCAAATCCAGCGCAAGAAAATCTTGGAGGGATCTAGCCACTGAGAGTCTCTACTTTTTGGAGACTTGGAGCAGCCTATGACATTGACCAAAGGTCCACACTACACTGCACTGATTTCTCAGCTGAGTAGAGAACACCATCTTTACCCTTCTCTGGGGCCTCAGGCTCTGCACCCTGCTCCTCCAGAGACCTGCACACCCAGGTTATCCCAGAGCCACTCCCAGGTCAAACTCCACATCTCTTCCAGCTCTGAGGGGACACACAACCACATTCTGTACCTTGCAGATGGAGGAACCAAGAGCAAAGAGCACTTTTTCACTTGCATGACCATCTCCTTATCTTAGATGAATGCTTCCTCACTCTGTGATCCACAGTCTCTAAGATCCAAAGTGAGAGCAAGAAAAAGAACCTGGGAAAGGTTAAAGGTGTCCATGGGAACAACACACAGATAAATAAAGTGGAAGAGACTGAAAACCACTGAACCAGTTCCAGTATTTTGGATCCCAGTCACAGGATAGGATAAAGTATCTTTTATTTCAGCCTGACAAGCTCCAAAGAAAGTAACACCAGATCAAAGGCCTGTAATATAGAGTACAGAGAAAAACTGGAGTAAAAGGAATTAGAATTAAGTTTTCTCAACAAAACTTCAGTTAATTAATTATATCTATAGCAGCTATTCCATCTCTCCAGTTATCTACAATTGCACTTTCATCCAATCCATAGCCAATACAACATGAAAACAAAGGACATTTTTCAAGAACCCAAGTTATCATTTGGGACATAACTTATAAATCACAAAAAATAAAATCCGAGTGAATGACTGCTAAATTTCCATTCTAAAGAAAAAAAAAAACCCACAATCTCAAAATTGAATTTCAAATCTGCCAGAAATTACTTTAAAATAATTTTTTAAAATAAATAATTTTTTTAAAGCTGGACAGGAACAGGCAACAATTTCAGAATCAGATCATTAACCCAAAATATGCATTCAAATTATTATTGTGAAAATAGTAGACATTCTGTCTTGCTTAGGTGATAGCTTTCAATTCTGAAGTTAACTTAGAGTGTGGTCTATCATTACATAAAATATAACAGGCAACTAGCATTTTCCAATATGTATGCATAGCCAACGTGGATAATTATAAACTATGTCACTTGCACAGAATAGCTGAATGTTTGTGTTTAAAATTATATTGCATAAAACAGCACATACTGCATGGCAGTCACTGTTTCAATAAATCACTGGTTTCTCTATAATTTCTGCAACGTTATTCCATATTATTCTTTCATTATTGGAGAAATCTCCATGCATACAATGTATGTTTGTTGGCAAAGCTGCATTATTAAGAAAGGATGACTGGAGGGATTTAAAAATAAAAGTCAATACAGAAATTTAGATGCTATTAAGACAAATGCAAAGAATTTTCACTGTACAAGAAAAACAGTAAAAGAAAATCATTACAAGATTATTTCAGATAATAAATGACTCTTGTAATGAATTTACAATCTTGAGCTCGTATAATAATTGACAGTGAAAGTGTAATTTAGTAATAACATCATAATCCTATCAATTGCTTAGAATGGGTTATGGATAAATAATTTTTGTTTGATTGGATTTTTTTCAGATCTATTATGTCATATTGGCCCCAGAGAGCTTTAACTACTGCCAGCTTCACAAGGAGAGGAACAAGACACCTTTCAGAGCAATATCTTTACATGTAAAGTGAGGATCTGAGGTGGCACCCATCAATAAAGAACAAAACAATAACAGTAATACAACTCCAGATTGCCTAGGACACTTCCTGATTCCTTTTGCAGCATGCTGGTGTCAGCAAACACCACTGAGCCCTCCAAAATAGCCCTTCCAAAAAAGAAAACCAAAAACCACCAAACACATGCATACACGAATTGCAATAAGGCCTGATTATGCCCTGGCCATCCTGCTCCACTCTGGGAATGATTGACCCACCCCAACTCACTGACTGTCATTGATCATGACACTGTCCTTAGCCACACTCCCTGCAGCAGTTGGGTCAGCTTCTGCACATGATGGGCAGACCCCTTAAAACACTGTGGTGATTGTCACCACACAAAGTTACTGCTCAAAAGGCACCTTAAGCCACATTATCCTAGCTCACAAATAAACTGGGGCTAATTCAGAGATGCTTAGAGCTCAGATGTTATCCCTCCACATTCAAATCTGGCATTCATAAATGTCTACACCGGTCATGTCTCCCCACCTGCACTGCTCAAGAAGGACAGCTCTCCTCAGAGAAGCCAAACAGGATTGCTGCAGTTCTGGCAATTTCTAAGTTAGGCCAAGTGCACAGCCTGTCGTGCACATCCTATCGTGCACAGACCTGCACACAGTCCTGTTGCTCCCCCACCCTCACTCCATACCACACCACCGTGCTCTGGGGCCATTCCTCTTCTGTGTTCCCTGCAAACACTCCACAGAGACACACTCAGAGGGACCAGCCCTGAGCTCCAGTGTATACTGGCTAAAGCTGTGTTCTCAAAATGGAACACTTTGATCAGTTTCTGTGAGGTGCTGTGGCAAAGGAAAAATCAGACTGTCAAGCAAAATAATTGCTTCAAGATGGCTTTTAACTGAAAAGCCCATTTGCACTAATGGTCAGGAAGAATCAGGTATTTTGCTCCCTGCAGAGTTATAGAATCACAGAATGGTTTAGGTTGGAGGGGACCTTGAACTATATCTTGTTCCAACATCTGTCATGGGCAAGGACATCTTCCACTAGACTAGGTTGGCCAGAGCCCCATCCAATCTGGCCTTGTGAAAAAACAAACAAAATAATACTAGAAGCAAGTTGAAAATCCTAGGTAATCTCTCCAATTTTCTGTTCACAGATCCAAGAGTGTCTTCTTTCTTACCATAGTGAACCTCCTCTTCCTGACCAGATACTTGAATGCAACTCCTACAGCACTCCCAAACCCAATATCTACAAAGAACATTCTTGGACCAAACAGATCCCTCTTCCTCTCAGAGCAGCCAGTTTGGAATTCTCAGATGCACAAAAAGGCAACATCCCGTGCAACAGATATATGTTCAGAAAGGCATAGAGCACAAGATGCACTCTACTGAGGATACTATATTAATCTTCTACTGATCTTCTACAAGATTATCAACATTTGATGTATCTTCTACATTTGATAATAGGAACGTGTGACTGGCTTAGTATAACAAACATTAAGTGCATCAACCTCCAGTTCAAAAAGAACTTAATAGAAGTGGCTACCTAATACATGTTGTAGCAATCTTACAATTCTGCACCTGTCATTTAAAAACATTAAATAACATTAGAATGCCAGAGTGCATAGCATACACAAAGCATAGGCAGTTTTCAGAATAAGTGACCCAACCACGGATGTTGTCCAAATATTTCAGTTTATAGAGACCTCATCTGATGATGGAATTACAACAGCTATATTACAGTTCCATGAAAGAATTCATTCTAGCTATGAAAACTATACAAATTTCTTAATATCAAGTAAAATTCAATTTATCACACATTCTAAACTATTATACACTAGGGTTCCTCCTTCTTCTGTACAGTAAGATATGCCTTATTTCAAAACATTTTCAGAATTAAAAATATAATAGTTATATACAAGCCATAACAATATATTGGCTTCTTTGACTAAAGAACCTAAATTGTAATAACATTTAACAGCATAAAGTTCCAATTCACTCAGCAATCTATTGGAAATACACATGATAATGTTAAAACTACTGGGTTTTGACATTTGAAAAAAAAATTTAAACAAACAAATTGTTACATTTGATTGTTTAATCACCTGAAAGTGACAAAGGCTTTCAAGCAGTTCAAAGAGGATGCAAACAAGCCTTTTAAAAGTCACCACCATCTGGACATCAGGGACAGCAGGCAGGAGTTGCCTCTCTCCCCAGGGACATACACACAGTGTAAGCTCATCATTACCATTCTTATGCAGATCACACCATGGATCTTCAATGACATTTTACAGACAGATAAGACTAAAAAGTCCTGCCCTTAGGCACCAAAGCCTTAGAGGACAGGGCAAAGCCTGTATACCACACTTTTCAAACTGGAACTATCCATGTCACTGGGAAGTGATTTATGGGTCAGAGCCCTGCAAAAAGTCAGTAAGACATTGAATTTTGTAATCATTTCCTCAGAAAAGACTACAAATTAATTACCTGAAGATTAAAGGTAATCTTCAAAATATCTGCGATTACTAGGAAGTCAGCTCCGACTAGTGCTGCAGGACATGATGAAAGACACAAGTAATGGTTCTAGAAAGCCCATTTAGAGACTTATTGAACACCTCACATCTTGCAAAGCAACAGCAGTGCAACTAAGAACACAAACACAACAGAAACTACAATTACAAAGTCAAAGTCTGGTGCTACTACTCGACAAGAAGATATCCCCCAGTCCATTACCAACATAAACCCCTCTGGCTGTCAGTAATGTTCTGTATTTCTCCAGTCTCAGTCCTCCATGACCTAAATATTCACTGATTAATACTTCTGTGTATTTAACTCTTTGAGGGCCCTTCATATTTTTCCATCCAGGCTGGTCAGTAGAAACACAAGAACACTGGGCAGCTCCTTTGGAAGGGAAACTCAATACCTGGTAAGAACAGCACACTAGCACTCCATGTTTTGTATCTACTGTCATTCTGCTTCTCATAGCAGTATTTTCCATTTTAACAAACCAGACCAAACACCCAATTGCAGAAAGAAATGGTAAATCCTGGGCTAAAGGACAGAATTTTTCACAGGTGCAAGATATATGTGGTGGGACTAATGGTGTGGTTTAATACTACCCTTAGCGTCCTCCTACTGAAAGAGTCTTCCTGCCCTGCTCCCTCAACCACAGGCATTACATTATTCTTACTTGGAAGGTTTTGACCCGGCTCAGAACTGATTGAACTGATCCCATACACAGGGCAGCAGTAGTGTGAAAGCTGCACTCAGGATGGAAGCCAGTAAGACCACAGGCAGCAGAAATAGGAATTGGGCTTGGAGGCATCTTCTACAGTGGAACTGCAAGCAGGGCTGCTGTTGTAACAGGTCCTACACTCTGCAGAACCCTGGGAATGACATGGTTTACTGCAACTCAATTGGCCAGCAAACAGAAACATTTCATCTCAGTTATTATTACCTAATGGCATGGAAAAAAATATATCAAAACCTCTTGTTCTGCAACAAAATACTTTTTCACTGGGAATCAGAAGTATTGAAAGAAGTATTCAAAAACTGATACCATTTATTCCTCTTAAAAGCAAAGTCACCTTTACAAGGAAAATAACTCTAGTTTGATCTTTCCACCTTCTCAGATCATAGCATTTTTACCACTCATTCACTAAATATAACCCAAGTTAAAGCAGTTTGTCTTTTATAACCAAAGAGGTCAAGACCTTGAGCTTTTTCAGGGAAGTGTGTTTTCTAGACATTTACAATTTTTGTGGCAAGGGTTTTTTCATTGCCATATCACATTTACAGGGGAAATTAAACTTCAGCTGATCCCATGCTTAAGTGAAAAGGCTGAGTTTTGGTTTCCTGTTGGAACTTGCATATGCAAAAACTTCTTTTTTTGGTGGGGGGGGGGGGAGTGGGAGAGCAAGGCAAAGAACAATAGCTCTAAAAAAACCAAGATTCAGTTTTAACACTGAATTGTGAATTTATACACTATGATGAAGTCTTTCCTTTTTTTGAAGGGGTGGTAAGTGGGACCCAGTAAGTGGGAAAGAATTTTTAAACTTTGGATGTAGTTCTTCATGGCAGTCCATACATCCACACTCTCCATGTACTAGGAAGGGACAAGAAGCAGGATTAAAGTGCAAGCTAGTGCCAGTCTCTGACACACAGCAAAACCAGGTTGTTCCTAATAAAATACTGCAAATTAATTTAATCCTATTTTGTAGGACTGAAGCCAAGACTTTTCTTTCCCCACTTAGAAATGAAAAAATTAATAAGAAAAAATAAATACAAATGCCTTGATTTCAGGTGACTGTCATTGACTCTTAGAGCACTACTGCTGAGAGCAGGTGGAGTAAAAAGCATAATTTGCATCATCAGAATCCTAAAGTACCAAGACTGCTGTAGTGGCATCACCAGTGTCACTCTGCCCTATCCCCACCGGATTTTCGTATGTTAGAGCTATTTCTTTCGGTGTTGATTTCCTTACAGCATCAAGCTTGACTCTAACCCTAGAAGTAAGAAGAGGTTTATTGTGTTGTTTGCAGTCGGAGATTTTTGGCAGGGAAAGGAAGGGTGGGTTTATGTTTGTTTTGTTTATTAGATACTCCTAAATCTGGGACTTTCAAGTTTTTGCCTCCAATATTATGTATCATAACTGTAAGAATCTTGAAAGCAAGGTATGTAACCACAGAAGTCTATGTAACCAACTCCACCAGTCTCTTGCTCTAACTTGTTTTTTCTCATAACAGATTTATCTCATTATTTGAGCCTCTAGCTCAAAAGAAATCTTTTCTCCGAAATGTGAGATGGATTTCTGAAGGACTAAATTTTCCTCACATTTTCTATATTCAAAATTATAACATCGGGTAACTTCAAGAAAAAGGGAAAATAGGCTACATCACACAGACATACTGCTCTTCAAAGGAGATAATCCTACCCAGATGTAGAAAATTTCTTTTCAGCATTACTTGAAAATTTTGCTCCAGCTTAAGACAGAACTCAACATTTTTCCAAATTAAAAAAGTCATTTTATTATTCATTTGGCATCCAATAAAACATTAGATTAATGGGTGTCAAGAGGAAAATGCATGGTTCTTCACATTCTCATGTTAAGATGTAGTGTAATAATACAAGGTGAAAGTCACTGTCATGTTGTACTTACTTTTCAGTTGCCCCAATACTGAAACATACTCACAGCTCTGCCACAAGGGCAAGTAAATCCATACACTCTCAGAAAACGTCACAGACCTACTTTCTCTCCAAGTTTAGATAGGCACAAGTGACAACTGCAATGACTTTACTTTCATTTACCCAAATTACCATCAAGATTTTTTTCCATCAAGAGAAGCATGTAATTACCCTCCTCTGCTGACACTGAAACACCACTTCCACAGAACATCTAGTACATCATTCCACCAAATTCACTATCAATTACATAGGTTGCTGCTACAAGTATGAAACAAACACCTCTCCAACCCTAGTAACCCTGCCAGGAGGGAGCAGAAGACAGCACCAGGGAGATATCTATAGGTAAGATGTCTCCTCCTCAAAGTAAATACTCTTCTAGAAGATTCCTAAGCTGGATCACCCTAAAATATTAACCACAAAACAGGCACATTTAGTTCCACACACGTGCCCATAGCTGTGCAGTGGAGACCAGAAATCAAACTCCACAACTCCCCATCAAAGCCTTTTACTGTGCTGACACTACTGCCTTCCCTGCACACCCTCTCTAACGTGGGGAGTCTTTCATTCCCTTCTGAACAGTGCCAGGGCTTCAGGAGAGCTCAGAATGCCCTGTATGGTCCAACCTCTCACAGTCTGTGTTCACCACTCCAAAATCTGTAAGTGGTGATGGAGAAAGGAACTGAACACAAACCTTACTCCCCTTGGGCCGCATTACTTCACTATGTCCCAACAGGTGCAGAGGAACAGCCAGCAACATATCTTGCAAAACCCTCTTCTTCCCTGAGAGCTACACTCAGCCTCCCTTAGCAAAGGAGGGTAGAAGAACTGTTTGTTTCTTGACCATGATCAGTCCCTTTTATTGCTGTCCCCGAGCTTGCCCCTAACTCCAGGCACTCCTGTACAAAGATTCTCTTACACCTTAGCTTGCACATAACTTTCAGGAATCTCCAGGCTCTGGGTCCTACATGGGAGCACCACACAGGAATCCTCAGGACCATGGAAAAGCTCATCAGAAGTTTTCAGATCTGCAACACCAAAACTGCAGTAAAGGCAGACCTTAACTCCTGCTGAAGGTGCTCATGTCCTTGTTTAGATTCTACCTTAATTATACCGCAAACTGAATAACACATTGGACTGAGCCAAAAAAGCCCTGCATAAATAATTTACTTTAAGAGCTGGATATCATTAAAAGTCCTATACCAACAGGAGCTGTAAGATACTCTCTCAAACAGCTTAGGGAATGCCCAAATAACAAATATTAAACAAAAAAAAAAACCAAAACAGCATAAGCATGGAGAGAAGTCTGATCCAGGTCCCCATGTTGTCATGGTGACTTCCCAGTCATTTATGTACTTCAGACACATTTAGAAAAAGGCTATATTTTCACCCCTCCCTGCCAAATAATGTAAGAATGGAAAAAAAAACCCTGCCAGCTTGTCCCAAGCCAACCAAATGGCAACCAAATCCTTTGATCAGGCAGCACCCCTGAAATATTTTAACCAATACTTTTCCTGCACTGTGAATCAGATACTCATACAACACGGAATACATCAGCAGAAAATTCTAATTAATAATCCATCCAATCCCTTTATCATACAAGACTCAGAACACACTTGAACCAGACAGGTTTCTGCTTTCAGATTATTAAAAAAATAATTACTTACAATATCATTTAATTCATCCCCCATTTGTAGACACTGTTTGCAAGCAATTGGTTTTCTTTTGCCAAGTACTCTGTGTTCCACACGCCGCTGTTATCATACAGAGCAATCAAACAGTCTTAGCCGGTTCAAAAAGCATAAAATCCTCTCAACATTTACATGCAAATACTGCATAAATATGGATTAAAAAAGGCAAAAAATCAATACAGCTCATTATGGCGCTGTACAGAAAGAGCAAATGTTTTACTACCAGTACTAAATTGCTCACACTCAGCAAGCACTGCCCAACACTGCCAAACCCCCCCACTTCTACACCAGGAAAAGGCTAATGCATAACACAGTCGAGGAGGAGGCATCTAGTAAGACACCATTTTCTACATCATACCTGAAAAAGCATTACAGACTCCACAAGAAAGCGCTATTTGAGCAGATCACAGCATGCACACTTACCGGCAGCTCACCAGCCCAGCCTGGCCAGCCATCTGCCCTTGCCCGCCACCTCCCAGCATTCAGGAAATCACTGCATTTGCTTCACAGACAGACCATTCTGATGACCGGCACCCTCCCCATTAATCAATTAATGAAGCAAGACTGTTTTTTCCTTACTAAGCAATGTACGGACACTAAGCCACTTGAAGGTTGCCTGTTCCTTCCTGCTGCAGGGCCTCCCAAATAAAAATTGCCCAGCCAAATTCAGGCTTTTTCTTTTTTTTATATTCATTCAAAGCTGTAGGAATACACTCAGCCCTTGACAATGCCAGCTTGCATGATGAAAGAGCAAAAGTAGTTTTGAGGCTGCAGAATGCCTTCTGTGGGTTACCATGGAAATAAATGTGGGAAGGGGAGGGGGCTTCACCGATGGCAATTGCTGCTACTCGGTGGAGATGTTCTAAAGCCAGACTGTGTGGGAGTGTAGTCCAGGAGAAGAAAATGTATTTTACTATTACTACTATAATTTTATCTGCACTTCCTTTCATTTGCACCAGATTTCACATAGTTGAAAAGCATGAAACTTCCCTGAGATGCTGAGGGGATGCTGGTTGAAACAGGTGCGGTGTAAGATCCTTCCAATGAGGAGCTGAAGAAACTGTATTTACATATTGGAATTTACACAGACAGGAATTAATGCTCAATCGCAATTAAAACTTGATTGACAAAGATGAACATGTTGCAGAGCTGAGGATGTAGCAAGGAGGACTAGTTTCACAAAGGCCTGATAAGAAGCATCACTTTATCATGAAAATACAAGGTAGCCTTTCCTTTACAAAAAATTCTCGGATATAGTATGAGACAGATCACCTCAAGGGTCTTGTCCCTTGTGAAACTGAGAAAAATTCATCAACAAAAGCAAGGGGGACACTGTGGCACACTGCTCCACAGTGCTCCTCCATGAGATCCTGACTCACACCATCCCACCCTTCCCCTCCTTGTGTCTTGTCAGGGTCCCCACGGAAAGTCGACCAAAATAATCCATGGGAGGTGGAAGCCTGGCACCAATTTCATCAATATATTCATTATATTTTATACAAATTTAATTAGTTTTTTTAGGATATTATTAGTAGTATTTTTTAGACATTAAGAAAATGTCTTTCATTGAAACAGAATGGCTAAACATTAGAACAGGCAAACCAGAGCCTGTGGAGTCATTGTCCCTGGAAGTGTTCAAAAAACAAGCAAACATGATGCTTGGTGACATGGTTTAGGGGCCATCATAGGATTCAGTCAAATGTTGGACTTGATGATCTTGGAGGTCTTTTCCAACCTCAGAAACAGGTAAGAGCTGCTCACTACAGTGACATTAACACATTGCTTAGACCAAAGTGCAATAGTCACTGTCCAATATTTGCCACAAAACAAAGCAACTTCCACAGTCATCAGCTTACCACTGATTATTACCAATGTAATTTAATTTTGCACATCAAAAAATTCTCCAAGCACTGTCTCTGAACACACGGAAAACGTTTTTTAACAGCAGTTAATTGATAGAGAGCTCCACCTTGGCACACTAGCCAGACCTCCTCCTTCCTCAGCCGCTCTGCAGAGGATACCAAGAAGCCTGCACCAACACAAAGACCACTTTGATTTGCAAGAACAGCAGCTAAAGGCAATCCACTTCAAAATCCACCGTTTATTTACTTGTCAATTCCAATGGGCTTGTTTAGAAACTTAAGCCAAAAAGAGAGGAGGTAAGCAAGTTGTGGGCCATATAAAAAGACAGAGTAAAGCCAGGGTGGAGATACTGTGAGAGCAATTACAAGCCAGCTGGGCACAAGGCTGGAAAAAACCTGTCAGGCTTTGGAGTTTCTTCTGAAAACCCCAGTGCTGGCTGCTCCACAGCTGCTCTAGCCAGCCCCCACGCACTGCCTGCTCCCTGGAGCTCCCTCATCTCTCCAGTCCCATGTCAGAGAAAAGGAGACACCACTGAGGCCCCAAGAGAAGTGGCTGATATTGTCTACCAAAGTGGGACCAGGGGAGAACTGGTTTGAGAAATAACCTAGGCTAGGTCCCTTTCTGACTCCTCTCTCACTTGCAGCAATTTCTGTCCCAGTCTGAATTCAGAGAAAGAAAAAAAAAATGAAAACATGGTTTTTGCAACATGTCACAGCAGTAAGATGAACTAGTACATTACATTTACACATATAAAATCCCTAGAACACACACTGCCGGGACCTGAGGAAGGCAGGAGCAAACAGTCCAACCCATCATTTCCATCTGTGTTCCTCCTCAGCCAAATACAAGTTCAACATTACTTTACAAGACCACAAACCAAAAACCCTAATACAAATAAAACACAAATTTGATTTTATGGTATCACAATAAAAATCAGTTTTGCTGATCACACCTGACCCAGATCACACAGTACAACTCTCCATGCTTTCCCAAGTTCCTCCAGGCGGCCTCGCCATCATGTCTTTATAGCTGCCAACAGCAAAATTTCACTCACAGCAAAATCTCACTTCATACGCAAAGTCAAGGAAGAGCAGAATTAAATCTGCCAATGCAAGCCCAGCAAAGTGCTATAAAATGCTAGCTACTACACACAAGCAATGGAGAAAGGCTGAAAGGGCTTAAAAAATCCAAACAGCTGGAAACCAGAGCAAGCCAAAAGCACAGAGCAGCTCTGCAGGGCTCACCTGGCATGGGTTACGTGTTTCTAGCCACACTGCCTCACACCATGCCAGCTTTCCACTGCGCCCCTCTCCCAGCTCCAGCAGGCACCAAGCGGTGCAGGATGGGGCTAGTCCAGAGCAGCTCATGTCCACTGTCCAGCTGTCATCTGATGCTTCTGCCCGCTTGTCTCCTCTCTAGGAACCAGTCTATCTGGCCAATAGACTTTAGGGAAAAACAGAAAGGAAAAGGAAAAAAAACATTTGCTTAGCTCCTTAGCCCTTCTGTTGACCAGTCTGAAATGAGCCCGAGGAGGAAGAAGGGACAGAAAGCACAATGCATAAACCTCACTTACTCAGGAAACCAGATTAAAAGCCACACCATCAACTACCAGGGAAGATCAACAAGACCAGGGAGCAGCTCAGATTGATTATTCTTTTCTTTAAAAGGCACCTGCTAGGGAGAGACAAAGGTATACAGTGAGGCTGAGCAGAAGGCCAAGAAATTGCAGGGAGGGCATATATTGATTATTAAAAGTCAAGAATATATTGATTTTTACGTGTATCATACATACCCAGGTATGTCTTGGAAAGGGCAGCCAGGAGATTTCTTTGAAGCCACCCTGAACAAACAAAAAAGCATCACTGTTTTAGACTTTCTAACAGCTAAATAGCAACAGACTGACCGGCCAACATTTCTGTGATTATGTGGCTAAAACCTTTGTGCTCCAGGAACATACACATCATAAAAATCATACCTCGTCTCCTAATAACAAGGCAAGGTATCAGATGTGCAAAGCTGAGGGGAAAAACAGACTTTAGTATTTTATTGCAAAAACATAAACAGAACAAAACTGACAAATGATTGGCTATTCATTATTACATGATCCTCCTGTAATCTTATTGAAGCTTTTTATCAGAACACTGCATGTGCAAAGAAATGAAGAGTTGATCTCATGGGTGGTGGTAGCTTTTAGATGACTGATAACCTCTTATTGGAAGAACAGACATAAAATTACAAAAAAAACCCCAAAACCAAAAAGGAGACATTGTTAAGGATAAACTACCATTTCAAATAATGTACCCAGAAGAACAGGGAACAAGTTGATAGCTATTCCTTATTTTTTGTGTTCTGACAACTACATTCATCTGCCAATGAAACAAAGGAGAAGTCAGCTTGCCTAACTGCAACATCTGATGCAGGCACTTGCATTGCTGTATATTCCTACTTTCACTAGTTGCATGCACCAAAGTTAAACAAAAAACCAAACTAAGAATATGCAATAAATCTCTCAAGGCACAGTGGAGCAAGCCTTCCCCTTGAGTTTTCAACATTTTAACACCATCTCTGCCAACACCCAGCATTTCCTTCTCATATGGCAGCAGAAAAATTCCCCATATGCACTAATAACGCATACAGGTGCTACCTTACAGACCCTGGCTGCTATAAATATCAATTTTAAAAAGCTATATGATACAGTGCTCGTTAATTATTATTTCCCCTGCATGTGCAATCACTACAGGGGCACTGCAACTTTAAAGATTGATCATTCCGATCCACTAGGAGTTATCTTAAAGGCATTAAGACAGCAAGGGGATTTTATCACTGTTCTGTTGCAAGAGCAGCTTTTGAAAACCAAATAACTTTCAAGAAAATAGAAGTAGGTCTGCTGTCAATCACTTCTGCTGCCAAAATATATTCCTTTAAGAACCCAATATCTTTGCTCTTTTAGTCTTAAACAAACTAAACAGAAATTTTTGCCTTGGTCATACAAATTTCTGAAACTTATTTTAGAAACTCCCTGCATTAAGGCCTGCAGTAAAAATAAAGAGAGAGGTTTAAATCACTTACATGGTCTAAATGGTGCCAAAAAAAGGTTAAACACCCAAATAACTTCACCTACTTAAACTGGGTAATTTTTCTACTAGATCAACCAAAACAAATACTCCTCAATAAAGCTAGAAAATGGGTCTTCAGACACCTTTGATCCAGCCATTTCATACCACATCTTCAATAAGCGCATTAAATTTCACTGTTCTAATAATAGGCTATAATTGCTATTATCATCACTGACAACAGACAGGCAGTGCTGACCATTTCTTTAAGCACAAACACTTCTGAGTTTCATCCTGGAGCTGCGTGTCCCCAGAGTGTTTTGCTCTGGAATCACACCAGGAGAAAACCCAGAACTGAGCCAGCATGAAGTGGGGAACAGGGGGAGCTGGAAGTTCAACTCAATGGAATCTGTCAAACAAGTATGAGAGGTATGAAGTGCCTTTTTCAACTTTCATTTTATTTTCATAGTCAGAAAATGCTTTGAAAGTAAATAGAACTTATTTGTATGAGGTCACTGATGGGAGCGTATTTTTCTTCCAAAACATTTGGAAAAGAGGAACCAGATTTGAAAGCAGAAACTATAAACTATGACATGCACATTTATTCACAGTTGACTTTGCAAGTTCCAGTTTGGTTTTTATCAGGACAAAATCTTATGGTCTCATTTCCTTCAGTTTACAGTGAACTTCATTATTAAAACACGAGGTTTAAAATAGACCATGACTTCACCCAAAAAACAAAGGTTGTCTTTGTGCAAGGGGAACAACAGTTGTATGCTCTGAATGGTGCACAACACCACACAACTTTAGTAAGAGCATGAGCCAAGCCCATTATTCTTAATTTTTTATATGTAATTCTAAATTTTCAATACCTGTATATATGCATCCATACACTATACATATATATATATGTACTCATATACACCTTGACAACCACTCCTTTTAATAATTTCAAACTTAAGGAAACATAGTTTGCTAATGTTACAGTAATTGTTCATGATTAATTTTATGTATCATCTCTTTAAGAAAAATATTAATATAAATCTATCCATAAATAACATCACTGAACAATTTTCTTCCCAAAATCCCTATCACTGCTCCCATAGCAAACAGTGCACAAGAGCAGCACTCTGTGCTCAGGTCTGTCACATACTGAAGTGACCAGAGAGGAGCATGAATCTCTGCAATTAGCTGAATACGTGCATATGTATAATGAAGCAACTTGCCGTCTGCATTTCCAGGAAGCTGTCTGCATTTTTTGGAAGCTCAGGGATGTGGAACACCAGGGCTTGCTCTTGGTGAGAGCCCTTTGATAGCAGCTTGTTGGACCATTGGCTGTTTCTAATTTTATTATTCCTACAAAGGCACACAACAATCCCAAAAGAAAGCAGAGCCCATCAAGATAGGCACTGTACAAATACTTACTAAAAACAGGCTTTGTTCGCAGTTCAATCAAATAATGCTTTAAAATGGAAGAAATTAAAAAAAAAAAAAAGAAAAAAGTTAAGTGTTGCCAAGGTTTCACAGCAGGAACAGAAGTGTAGCATGGACTCCTGGCCAGTGTCCTACCCAGCTCCTGGGCCAGGGCTAACTCCCTTCAGCACTGGTTAGCGAGGTGGTAGTATTGTTTCAAATAAAAAGAAGTAAATAGGAACCTTTGTTCTCCCACCCCACAAAGTAAATAACTGGAGTATATGTATTCTTGGTGCACACAACTCCTCCACATGGCGGAGGCAGGGGAATTCTTGTGGGAATCCCCTACTACAACACTGGCAGAACATCACTGGCACTACAGAAAGCAAATCTGTACATTAGTCACAGCCCAATGCAAACAGCATGCACAATTCTGCAGGAAAAAAAAATAAAAGGGAAGAAGCACAGAGAGACTGACATCATGCAGAGAAGTTAGTATCATTTCATGCAAGAAGCAGTAAAAAGAAGAGAGTAGTATCCCATATTGATTCAGTTGCACTGAGCAGTAAGAGTATTTGAAAGAAATCAGGTTTACATCAGTTCTTCCAAGCAAAACCTCAAGTTTTTCAAAGAATCTAAATCCTCTTCATGGCACACTAAAACAGGGTCATCCCACTGCTGCCATACAAGGTTTAATAGATCAAAGATTTTGTCTTCCACAAGTAGAACACCCTTGGATTGATTGTCACAAGCCCATTAAAATTGTTTTTAAAGATACTTGTGAGCACATGGAGAGTGTCAGGTGGGCTCATATAAGGATTTATACCAAAGTAACACTATCCAGAACAGAAACCATATTTCTGTAACAATCTATAATGTAAAAATGGGATGTCCAAAACAAGGGCCAATTCCCATCCAAATTCCATAATACAGCAGCCTTAGACAAAAAGAAGTGTAAGGATTCATTCAGTTAACATCTATTCTTCATGACTAAGGGTGACAGAAGACTGCAATCATAGAATCATTAAGGCTGGAAAAGACCTGGAGATCATGAAGTCCAACTGCCAATCCAGCACCATCACGTTCACCATTAAACCACATCCTTGAGTGCCACAGCAACATTTTTTTAACACTTCCAGGGATGGTGACTCCACCACTGCCGTGGGCAGCCTGTCCAATGCTTCACTTTCAGTGAAGGAACTTTTCCCTAGCAGTCAATCTAAATCTTCTCTGGTGGGGAAGAGGTCATTTCCTATTGTCCTGTCTCTTGCTCCCTGGGAGCAGATCACAATTTACCTCCGGCTGCCCCCTTCCTGTCGGGGAGTTGTGGAAAGAGACAAAGTCTCCCCTGACCCTACTTTACTGCCCCCATCTCCCTCAGCCACTCCTAGCACTCCAGACCCTTCCCCAGCTCTGTTCTCTTTCCTGGACACGCTCCAGACTCTCAAGGCGGGGCCCAAAACTGAGCCAAGGATTTGCAGCGCAGCCTCATCAGTGCTCAGCGCAGAGGAAAAGCAGACCTCCCCTCTGGGCTCCTGCTGGGCGCAGCACAGCATCTCCTGCTGGAGCAGGCAGAATGCTGCACTGCTTTCCTCTAATCAAACATACAACTGGACCACCAGCGGTCCTTCTTTCTCTTACTTAGTTCCCAAATTGATTCAGAAACACCAAAAATGGTGTTAAAACAAAACACTGCAGAAATCTGCACAGTAAAAAAGAGCCTGTGGTTATATCAGCAATTTTTACATGGACTATTGCTCTACTTCTGGTTTATGAAAAAAGCTTTAACACTCAAAGCTTTATTTTGCAGCTTTTGTAATTAGTTGTATATATGCATGCTTTCATGAAAAACAAAGAAAAAGTATTTTTGTTCAATTTTGCCTTTCAATTTATCCTTTGCTGTAAAGTAAATGGTTACAATTGACTCAATTGGTCATTTCTCTACCAGGCCTAAGAGGTACAAATGCTCTTGTTTCATTGCCAGCAAACAGCAGCAGCACACTTGCTTGACATGGCAAATCCATGCATCTCACTCCACACCAAAGGAAAAGTTTAAGCTTTATAGATACAAATTTAAAAAAAAAATTAAAAAGGAAGAAAAAATTCTACTAGTTTCAGTATTGCATTGATCCAAAATCAGTGCCTGTACGAAGATCTGCAAAATTCAAATCAACTCAAGCCTGTAGTTTTTAGAGCCCTCATCTTGGATTTTTAAATGTGTTCAATCAGAATAAATCCGGCTTAATAATAATCTTAATATACAAAAGGTGTTTTTCAAAACCCCCCAAAAATCCCAAAGCACTTCATGAAGTAACATTTCCATTCATATGAAACAATATATCAATTACAGACATTCAAACACTTCCTAGCTGAGATTTTTATAAGCTTTTGGTGAAGGCACCTAGACAAAGAACTACAAATCAAAAGACTCAATTTTGAATTTTGCCAGCTGCCATTTTGGGCGCTGAGCATGGCAATTTGGAGAGCACTGCTCTGTGACCAGAGCCTGGTCTGAGATGCTCTGGACCCAGAACTAGCTCAGTGCCTGCAGAAGGAACATTTACTTTAGTCCTTTGATTTTTCAAATAGCCATGAAACTGCACCCTGGCTTGAGGAACAAGGTCACAATGCATTTGTCTTGCACTGAGTTGCCTATTTTATGGCACGCAGGGCTTCTGGTTTGAATGTTCTTCTTTTAAGCACAGCCTCTCACACAGGTTTAAATGTTTGGCACAAGACAGTCCAAAAAGCTCTTTGTTGTAGCTTGCTGCCAAGAGGTTTGGACTTAGGATGGCTATCATTTGTTCCCTCCATACTAGTGACATCCTTTAGACAAACATTTGGCAATGCACTCTTGGCTTAAAAAAACTCACATTTTCTCAAGGAAACATCCTCCCAAGTTAAATGAATATGAAAAATTAGGATCTCTGTATGAAAAAGGTGGAGAACTACTGTACTGGTTATGAAACTTGGACCTGTTGGACTACAGGAAGAAAAGCAGGGCAAAAGTGAAGATAGAAAAGGCAGAACACCACTTCCAATAAATTCCCAAGTTTCCCACTTTGAGAAAATGTGTGCAAATGCAGTCAAACAAACCACCCATGCCCTCAGTTAATGCCAGCAGCACTAAAACAGAACTGCACTGAACCACCCTGTGACTGGTGTCCCACTCCACACTTCCCCAACCTGTAAAACATGATTTTCCACACAAGTAATTTCACGTTCATATTAAGGTAAATATTTTGTTGCCCTTGGAATATTAGAGTCTTCTGCCTGACTTTAAGAGCTCTTCAGATCCTCTTCAATCCAAAAGAAAATAAATTTTATGCATCTTTTGCCCCCTTCAGTAATACACCTTGAGAATATTCTGGATTTTTTTTTTTTAAGTGAAACAAGTTGATTTTAAGACAATTTTCTGGACACTTGTAGTAAACCTTGCAGAGCGGACAGAGCCCCAGGACTGTTGGGACTGGCCCTGCAAACACATCACAGCGCAGCTCCTCCAGAGTCCCACAGGCACCCAGGAACTGCATCTGAGGCAGCAATAATCTGCTATTACTTATTAAGTTGGGCTTCAACAGATGTTTAAACAGGACTGAGGTTTATCATCAATAAATCTGTCATGCTTACTTAGCTTTGCCTCTAATTAGGGATGCATAAACCTCCCCTTGTTCAATTTCAAATCTCTTCTGAACACAGTTTAAAAGCTCCGTTTGTCTCACTTACTGCTTTATGGTTTTGATCTAATTCTTTTATGGGGTTTTGAGACAAAACTGAAGGGAACAAAAGAGTTGATCATGAATACTATAAGAAAAGTTGTGAAAAAAGAGTTAAAGTGAAAAAGAAAAGATTTGGGGAACAGATGGTAAGGGAGGAGGGAGGGCAGCAAAGAACACAACAAACGCATACCATGGCCTGTAAACTATGGCCTGTAAAACCCCAGCCTGGAGGATCTGTAATTGCTGCCAATATTGTGGTAAAACCTGCAAAGGCACCGGGGCTCCACCACACTAATGGATATTAAAACTACTCACATTGTGATGAGTTTAACAGGGTAAGAAAACACCCTTCTGAGAGCCTTTACTCCCACCAGTAACCTCTCATTAAACAAGAGTATAGAATCATGGAAGGGCCCTCAAGGTTCATCTCATCCCACACCCTGCCATGGGCAGGGACGCCTTCCACTAGCCCAGCTTGCTCCATGCGCTGTCCAGCCTGGCCTTGAACACTCCCAGGGACGGGGAGCATCATTTGTACATACCCCTCAAACTTTACAAGTATCAAAAGAAAACGTTTTGGAAATAAGAAGATCTGAAATTTTTTCTAAATCAACATAGGAATGCAGAATTTTTCATGCAGGACCACTCATGTTTTCATCCTTAAGCATCAAGTGTCATCTGGTGGACTGACTCAGAACTGCACCAAAGAACCTCGCACAAAAAATTTTGCTAGGGAGGACAAAATAAATGAACTAAACAGGGACAATATTTACCTGTGGCCTCAGAAATGAAAAGAACAGAAGTACAAACCTCTGCCAGGCGCAAGTATTATGAAATCAGCCATACAATTTTTATAACACATCCAGGGATTTGGTGGACTTAGCTCTCTGAAATTTGGGAAATGCAATTTTTTTATGACTTAATGTCTAAAAAGCTGTATGCCTCCAACAAAAACATTGAAAAATCTCAGTCAAATATTTATCTAGTTTTTTAATCTAATCTGAGATCCATAAGTAACTACCTGAATCTAGAACTGGAGCTTTAAAGGAAATTTGTCACCTTGGGTAAAATGTCAGGCTGTTTTCCCTCATCAAGAAAAAAAAAATTCAAAGGAATTAAAAATCAGATGCCTTAATCAAGGCAAACAGAGATGCTGCAAACCTTTAAATAAAAGTAAATTTTTAACTAGAAATCAAGCTTTGTATTTCTTTCTGTGCCTTTGAAACGTATATCCTGTGCTTCTCTCTCAACCAATGTTAATTAGCTCTGATAATACTGATTTTTAAAACCAGACATCCCCCTTTTTTTCCACTAAAGAGAAGTAAGAGACTGAGCGAAGAAGAAAAAGACAGATTACAAGAAATTCCTACTAATGAAGTTCCTGGAGACAAATAAAAATAATTTTTTTTTAAAAAATGAAACCTAAATAAACAAACAAAAAGGAGCAATTGCCAGGATCACCACAAAATTATTTTCTATCAGTTTTAATGCTTCAGTTTTAAAAGTAATCCCCCCTCCAAATGAACATATTACTTTAAAGACATTGATTGTAAAACATATTTAGCAATCTTGATAAGCAAACAATGGGGTATACACCTCCAGGAAACACTCCAGTTTATAGGAAGAAGACAAGTGTTGATCAACTTAGGAGGCAGAAAAAACAGCAACATCTTCCTGACCTTTCAAACAATTTCATTGCTTATTGTGGAAGGTCATGGCTACTGATGGCACTAAAGCAAGTTTTAATTGTTTGAAATCACAGCAAAAGCCAATTGTCAGAGAAGGCAGCCCAGCCTTCACAGCATGGCTTTATTTGTCAAGGTCCTAAAATGATTTGGGCTCAATGGCAATTTAAAGATTGTTTCATTTCAACAAGGTGTTCCTGCCATGGGCAGGGACATATTCCACTGTCCCAGGCTGCTCCAAGCCCTGTCCAGCCTGGCCTTGGGCACTGCCAGGGATCCAGGGGCAGCCACAGCTGCTCTGGGCACCCTGTGCCAGGGCCTCACCACTCTCACAGCCAAGAATTTCTTCCTAAAATCTAATCTAACTCTGCCTTCTGCAGTGGGAAGCCATTTACCGTCACTGTCACTCCAGGCCCTTTTCCAAAGTCCCACTCTAAATCTCTTAGAGACTCTTTAGGCACTGCAAGGGACTCTAAGGTCTCCCAAGAGCCTTCTCCTCTCCAGGTTGAACGCCTCCAGCTCTCTCAGCATAGCTCCAGCCCTAGCTGGTACAATCATGGGACTGTATGCTTTTAATTCCTCTTGTTCATTTCCCATGCTGTACTCATGTGCATAGGGGAATTTAAGCTGGGTCCTAGTGATGCCAATCTACTGGCTTAGAATTGCTTTGCACTGTCCTTCAGGTGCTCTCCTGCTGACCTGTGGTCCATCTCCAGGCTCTGGGTATCTTTTGCTGTCGCTGCCATCAAACCAGAAGGAGTGCAATGGATTGAGGTTCTCCTGCTTTAGTTTTTGGGTCTAGTGGCTGAGTTCTGCGTTAGACTGGCTTGTTCTGTGTTATGCAGTCAGACATTTGCAAACATCAATTTCATCATTATCCAAAGTCAATTTGATGAGCAAAGAACACCTTACAGACACAGAATTAATCTGCTCTCTGATGCTTCTTTCCTATGTGGGATCAAAAAGAGTGGCCAAGGCTCAATTTGAGCCTTGAGTCATGGCCCCACGAAGGTGGCTGTCAAACTCCACTGTGCGGGTTTTCCAGGGGATGACAAGTGATATGTCACCATTGATCCCCATCAATGATCACCACATGATCCCCATTTTAGTGCTAGCCAGAGGGGTCCTTTGAAGCTATCTCCCACCTCACTTCATACTACTGTGCTTTGGTTTGTAGCCAAGCACAGCCTGGGAGCATATGAGCTGCTCTCTCTCAAGAGGACAGGCATTCAGTGAGTGTGCAAGCACACAACAGCAGCTGACAGGCACGTGGTCTTTCAGGGCCTACCGTGAGCTGATCTCAAAGCCCTTCACCCAGGGCAGATGGTGAACCTCAGCACCATCTTCCTTCCACAGATCCAGTTCCACAGGCTGATGTAGACATAGCAAATACAAGCTATTCTTCTTTCTTTGATATTTTTAAGTAAACATTTTACCTAAGCAAAATCTACCACTAAATACCAAAAACTAAGAATACATCCCAAACGGAACAATGTCCGCTATAACTGCTTCCCACACCTCAATCAGAAAAACTCCAAGAATTTTTTATACTCCTCCCTTACAAGCCAAATCCAGTCTTTCCCCAAAACTGACAAAAGAGAGAAGGCAACCATCAAGTCCAGTCTTGTGAGAGCAAGTGAGACCAGACTTCTTATCAGGAATTTCTAACAGGAAGCATCCACTAAGAAAAAGTTTGTAGAGACTGTTAGTCTCTGCATCCCAAGTCACAGTTGCCACTAATAAATGCCAATGCTACAGATGGAGAGAATCCATCCAGCTGCAAGGGAGAGCGTGTATCTGCGCACTCTGGATCAAGCTGAAATCTTAAAGGTTATCCAAAATACCACTAGTTCTTCATGCCAAGAGGTGTCTTGCTAGCAACACACTAGCCTAGATATCCAGCCCAATCTTTTGGGTAGCCTTAAAGCTGATCCAAGTCTAACAGGGTTTTCCAGACAGCTCAAATAACCTAATCCTGTTTTTTACAGACTCCAAGTAAAGTCCTCAACTGACCAAGATGAATTATGGAAGAGACAAAAAGCTTCAGGAGGTCAGAGGAAACACAGCCAATCCTCTTCTTGACTTACTCAACTGCTGTCAGAGGTCCAACTGAGCCCACAAAGACCAAAAAGCATTACCTCAAAGCTCAATTCAGAAGTAGCTGATTCAGTCAAATTGTAAGCACTGTATACTAATACCTAAAAGTGAGTTTTTCAATTATACAGTGTAAGTCAGTACTTGAAACAGGACAAGCTTCTGATTCTCCTGATTAGAAACCCTCAAGCAACCAAGTGCAAAACAAGGTCTGCCTAATTGCAGAGAAAGCTAGAACACTAGAGCAGCACCTTACCTCTCAGTAATCTCCTAGTTCCATGCCTAGTTGTTTTGGGTGAAATCTAAAAATACTCTAGGTAGCTAAAGAGGTTAATAAAATTGTTAGGGGTTTTTTGTTTGTTTGTTTTGTTTTGTTTTTTAATCAGTTTACTGCAATATACCATGCATTTAGTCCCAGTGCTCCTATATAAATATGATCTTGCTATTAGTCCTAGCAGAATAAAACACTGTCTATGCATAATAAGAGGAGCCCTCCTCCACAAACTGCAGGGCAGCACCGTGCCAAAATTAACCTGTGTTACCTCTCAAGGCATCAGAATGTCTTACCACAGTGCCAAGTAAAGCCACTTCAGTGAGAAGTCTTCATGCCCAATTAGGGATTGCAAACCCTCTGTTTAGATGCATGGAAAGAAGCCAAGAGATTTACAAGAATTAGCAGGGCTGTATCTTGAGTTTCCTACAACATCCACTTTTTCCAGTGAAGGAGATCTGTGGTCTTCTGATGACTCCATCAAATGCCACTTTATCCAATACAAAAAGATGTAAAGCCACCATGACACCAGCTTCTAGCTCAAGGAATCTTTTCCTGACATACATCTTACAGATTCATTGAACACACATCTTTCTAGTTTTGCCTTTGGCGCTGGTGCCAAGACTGCTGGCTGCCAGTACAGTAGTACAAACTCAAGTTTGTAACAGGGGAGGGGGGCAGAGGACCATTCCTGACAATATTAGCAATTAGGAGTTTCCTGTAACACCAGCAGAGCACTGACTGGTGAACATCTCTGAAATGCAGAAAATTATTTTCTTCTCTCAGACCTGATCAGCCATTATAAGACAACCTCTGTTACCACTGTGACTGCAGGACCCCGTGAACTCTGCAGAGACAACAGTTTAGATTACTCACCAATGAATAAGACCATTACAAAGCTCTTTTCTTTGGCAGAACTCAAATTCTCCCACTTTTCAGCATCACATTTTTCCCTTGCCTTCACGTAACTATCTTAGCCACTGATCACTAAATATCCTTTGTTTACTTCAAAAAATGACAGATACCTTTCTGTGACTGCTGCAATTTTTTCCTAATCCCCCGAACTGAAAGAAATCTAGTGTTTCCAGATGGACCCATGCACTTCACAAGCTGAAGCACAAAAATAGCTTCTCAAACAATTTCTACTGTAACAAACACACCCCCTCCGACAAAGAGGAAAATGAAGGGGGGGGGGGGGGAGACAAAATTTTGTTCCTACTTTTATTTTCCCATTGGAACAGAGTGGTGTAACAGGCAGTAAAGATTGTTTTTTTCCTGTCATTTCCTGCTCTTATGGACCAAAGTCTTTCATGCCACATAAACAATAAAATTTCTATCAAGCCTGCAAATACAGAGTGGAAAAGATAATAGAAGAACTATTTAGAATAGCCTGGGCTTTTACCTAATGATATTGACATGTTGAAGACAATCCTCAATTGCTAAGCACCCCAGATCTTAAACTAAGATTATTTTACAATCTGTATGTATCCTCAAACACTTTTAAAGATAATCTAAGGAGATTATCCAACATTTGAATGTGGAGAACACTCATAACATGACTTGTAGGGAACTCTACATTTGGTTCAGATCTCTGAGCATACTTGGGACCTAAATCTGGAGAAAATAAATATCTGTTTTCTTACAAAGCTGAATCTGCAAGGGAATATACTGAACCCCCATGAACTCAGAAGAATATTTTTTTCCCTAACAAGACACACATTTTTCCTCTGCTGTACTGGGTCTGCTTAGTATTGCAAGCTGACTACAGTACTAAAACCTCAAGTGTCAGTACTCGTTTCTGAAGCATCATCCCAAAAAGAACACTTGTCCTGGGCTCAAGCCAAGACAGAGTTAATTTTTACTGTAGAGCCCAGAGGTTATGCTGTACTACTTCACATCATTTTCCAGGATGGGGGAAGGAGTCCCTTCCAGGTGGCACAGCATGGTGTGGTCAGGTATTGTCAAGGGTCCTGCATAGTGATGAGCACATGAATTGTTGGCCTCTTTCCTGTTCATTCTGTATTACTATTGCTGCCTTTACTGTTAATTTTCTAACCTCATCACTGTTTCAGTAAATTGGTCTTCTCTCAACTCATGATCTTTATCTGCTGCACCTCCAATTCTCCTATCCAGCTGCCACAAGGGAGAGAGAGCAAGTGGAGCATGGCTTGGAGAGTCTAGGTGGGAACACTTAGCTGGGGAGTACATTCCCAAATCATGACACCGTGAAACCGAGCATGTCAACAAAGAGCAGAAAACACGTAACCACAATCCTGGTTACATGATATAAAACTATGATGTGCCCACATTTACAAACACTGCAAGCCAACTTTTAATAGTGGGCTAGCCTACCTGAACTCAGAAGATAATGCTTCTTTTCTAGTGGAAAATCCATCCAGGGATCAAAAAACATATAATGCAAACGAAACCTGAGCTTTACTATACTGAGCTATACTGCCAAGGATCTGCTGCTTGCCTTCACTGGGATGAAGCTATTCCAGCATGTATAAAACACATAACGTTATTTTTGAAGGTCTTCTTAAAAACCAAACACACTAAAAAAACTCAAACAAACAAAATAACCAAATGAAACAAAACAAACAAAAGAAAAACCCCAAACAAAAAAAAATATCAAACAAAACCAACCACATCCTCCTCCCACAAAAAAACCCCACAAATCACCCAACAAAAACAAGAAAATCACCCCCAAAACAGTACTTGTAACAAAGATTTCTTTATCTTCCCAGGTAGAAGACCCTTAGCCATGCTGGCTAGATTCCAGGTGAGTTAACAGGGACAGCCCCAAAAAGGAAGGAGCTGACTACCTGCAAGTTGTTTTAGCAGAAGAGAGCTTAATGAGTCCTCCAAATCTGGAGACTAGCACAGGGAAACAAATGAAATCTAGACACAAATAGCTTTTTCTACATGGTCAGTGTGACAGAAGCTGCGGGAAGAAGAAACTGGAGGTGTTTGCATTAGCTTTCTGGAATAGTTAGTGTGCTGGGAATGTATTTAGAAGCAGGTCTGCATGATGGAGTGTGGATCTGTCAGCTCAGATCCAACATTCAGGAGACAATTGCCAGCACTGAAAAAGAAAATAGAAAGAAGGAAGCCATACTTCTGATTTCCCTCAAAAAGCAATTAGTTAAAAAAAAATAAATCTCAACCCTACAAGACAAAACCCTAGTCAAAAAACACGTTAGATTGATTATCAGCAATTCACAAAACCAGAAAATCAGAACAGATATAATGTGTAGGATTGAGAGAGAGCAGCAACACTGACTATCTAGGTTAACTCCAAGAGACCAGAGATGTCAATATCTTTAATGATCATGCTACCTATTTCAGCCAAACAACAGAACCAAACACTGTCACTATCTAGCCTCCACAAGCATTTCTACGCTTTCTATAAACTGCTGTAGAAATTCACAGCTGAGCTACACTTCAAATCCTGCATAAATCAGCCCCTATCATGACTGTCATTAAATAAACCTAAAAATAACAATGTAGAAAAAATACAGACTTCCAGTTTTTGAACAAACTAGTTCAAATCTTGCAACTGTGACATCCAGCTCTTAAAAAATGCATTTAATGTATTCCAAAAGGAAGAGGAAAAAAATTTGGGCACTACAGTTTAATCAATATCAGCAAGTGGAAATGAAGACTCTACACCACATCTTGAATAGACCAGCTGGGTGCAGGGCATGGGGACAAATTCAGAGTCAGCTGAAGAGTCAGCTAAAGATGCAGCAATACATTTTCATCACTGAAAACCAAACCCAGTACAAGTCAAAGCCAAAACAAGAACTTATAACAATCTACATTCAGTTTCTGCATATTCATATTACAGAATTACATATGGTTTGCATTGGAAGGGACCTTAAAAACCACCACATTCCAATCCCCTGGCTATGGACAGGGACACTTTCCACTAGACCAGGTTGCTAACATAGAAAAGACAAACCTATTTGATAAATGCGGTCCTTATGAAGAAAAATCTTGTTAATTACATTTCCTCTATTCTGGACACTAATTACACATTTATTCAGTAGACACATTTACACAAGTCTATTACCAAGCTGCAACATGATCTAAAAATACATACAATTAAGATGCATCATTTTAAGCAGAACTCTGATTATAAATCCATCCGTAAGTTGAACGTTACCACCATATTTCCAGTTCAGGCTCCCTTTTGGATAAGCATTTTTTCCAACAGATTCTCCTTCTCTGGGGATGCAATCTGGGCATGCAATCTGGCTTATCAGCTCTAGTCCTGCACTGGTTACCCACTGACATTGGAAGACATCGAAGAAGCAATACCCAGGCAAAGCTCTGCCTACTCTGTTTAGAGAAGGATTTATCTTGCTCCAGGCTGTGTTAATCCCTGGAAGTGTGACTGCCTTCCAATAAATCTATCTGGCAGCAGAATCATGAGGGGGAAAGCTGTAAAATTTCTTTGGGTTGTGTCTTTTAACACCAAAGTTGCTGAAAATCCTACTCTGCTTCTAAGTGAAATAAATTAACGGAATCTTCACTACACCAGACTGAAAAGTAAGGATTTGGATTTGAAGGTCTGCCACAAGCCTTCTCAGCAAGGGCACACCACTGCAATCCCCAGCATCAACTTAAAAAATCCTTAAACCACCATCTGATTTTCAAGTCTTAAAAAAACAAACAAAACCAAAATGGAAGTTAGAGAATCATATTCTAACTACTCCCCCTTCTATAAATGTGATCCCCTTGAAAATTCTTCTAACATTTTAAAAAGAAAAAACAATTTTATTTCATAAAAAAGTATTTTAAGGCCTTTACTGGAAATGATGATTCTGCAGTATTTTTAGAAACTAAGACATATGTTATTTAAACATGTTTAATGCATTTCAAAAGACAGATCAATATATTGATTTACCAATCAAATGGATATTAGATTAAGTCTCATCTTATTTTCCTCACTATCTGGTGAAATAAAAAATCAGCTTTTAGTGTCAAGCACCTCCTCAGTAGGTGCCTGAAGGGATTCCCTGTGGGATGCATGGTACTTAGGAATGACAATGACAATGGATTTTGTTATGTATCATATTACCACACCCAGAACTCTTCAAGCTACACCAAGAGATTACATGCTCAAAACTCTCATTTAATATGCAAAATCACTTCTTCCATCACAAGATAGAGGAACATAAATTCAGTGGGAGGTGGGAATTAAATGAAATAAAATTAAAAAATGAGGGAAAGAGCAGCACAGAGTTATCATAACTCCACAAACACAATCTATCTAAACCTCAATAAGTTTTGGATATGAAACTAAAAGTTTTAGAGGGCAGAAAGTAATGCACAAAAATGTGCATTTTTGCAATTTGGTCTCCAGAACGATCTGAAGATCAAGGCTAAATTCAGCTCCAACTGCAGTAACTTGGGGTTTATTAATTTTTATTAGTCCGCCAAGCAGACGCAACAGCAGAAACATTTTAGAACAGATGTCATCAGGAATATCCTGGAGCTTCCATAGAACTGTGTCACTCAGAACTGAATATGTCAGAGGGAAGAGACCAAGAATAGTTGGAAATGAGGAAAAAAAAAAAGTGTTAGGTTGATGCTAAGTCACATCAGTAGTACTCAAGGATTCCTCAGGCACTATGAAGTGGGACAAACAGAAGACCAGGACTCAACAGGAGTTTGATGTTCAGCCTATAAAGCTAATGGAACAGATCAGGAACCAGAAGACAGGAAAATCTAATGTGTTTGGCAAATTTGGAATATAGTCTTAGCAGCCAAGACCTTTGTGGTTGGCAGACCCAAGCAATGTAGGTGCAAAAGCAGATGTAGGGGAATCAAACAGCCACAATTAAAAGCTGTGTTCTCACAGTTTAAGATTTTTAAGAGCATTTCACCAAGGCTCTCCCAGATTACAGGCACCACCTATGACTCCTGGGTTTCTGACCCTCCATGGGAGAGAGAGGAAGCCACCACCCTATGGAGGCTCAGCTGTCATCAAAAATCATTCAGCAAGATCCTGCTCAATTCTCCATGAAAATCCAACAAAGAGGGAGTAGAGAAAAGGGAGCAATAAAACCGTGCACACTGTGCAGCTGGAGGCAACTCACCTGCCTCAGAACAGATATAATGTGAACCCTCCTTACAGCTTTGAATGAATCAGCTCAAACACAAAACTCAACACTTTGTACAGAGGAGTGGGTTGGAACATCCACCCCACCCTCCTAATACATTTTCATGATACAACATTTTAACACTTCAAACATGCAAGTAAAGCAACATGGCACAGCTCTGTATACAGCTTCTGAATGACTAGAAATTCTTTACCAGCCATAAGAAAATGTCAATTTCTGTGGAGGCCGTGAATTCTGTGAGTCAATGAACCCTCTAGCTTTAAAACACAACGGAATTTTTAAACAATTGAGAGTAGGGGGAAGAAAAGAAATAATAAAACCACCTCTTGCTGCCAGTTATTCCATAACCATTTGCTACAAAGGTTTTTGGTTTGTGGCCAGAGCCCCAAAGCAAATGGACAAGTAACTCAGCAGCTCTCCTATACTCAACATTTGCTTCGGCAGTTTCTTTGTCCTAAGAGGATTAGCAGTTTTAAAAATAACTTTTGGGACTTGCATGGTCTGGAAAATACCAATAAAAAACCAGACTATCCTTTCAAGTGAATAAGAAAAGCATCTGTTCTGCATTCCAAGTGAAGCAACTTTTTTGACTGCACAGCCATCAAGATCAAGCAGCCATAACTCCAATCAAAGACCCAGTTCCAACAATCCCACACAGCATGGATGAGACAGGACTTTCTTAAATTACTACTTTTATTTTACTATTTTGAGGAAATCTTACTCTCCCCTAGCTGGGAACACTTGCACTTCCAACAGTAAATTAGAAATGGCAAAGCAAGGCATGTAATTGCATAAGATGAAAAAAATTTTAAGAAACGCATTTCTCAACCATGCCACAATTAGAAGGGGACTTCTCCCCACAGTGCTGATATTTGGCCCCGGAATTTCTACAGCCAAGAAACAGGCTGTAAGAATTTCAACAGCAATTAGTAAAACAGATCCAGGAGAGTACAGCAGGCAGCACCCTTTGTTCCTCTGTGGGAAACTTCTCTCTGAATGAATGACTCCCACAGCCAGTGAGAGCGATTCACAGAGGTGGCACACCTGGCTCCAACAGGAAATTGGAATGGCTGAAGTTTCCTCCGGGCAAAATGCATCTACCCCCAGTGAAGGGCTTTGCAGATATTCAACAAACAAGGAAAAAAGGGGAAAAATTAAATGGAAAAACCATATATGTTATTTTAATACAAACCTCTAAGAGTTTCAAGATGTACACTACTACAGCCTGGGGGCTAGGCCTTAATCACTGTCAGTTTTTGTAGGTTCAGCACAGCTCCAGTACAACCATGTCACCCAACAGTACAATTTTACCTATGGGGGCACAATCCCCTTTTCCATCCAATTTAAGAGGGAATACAATGCCCAGCTTGCACTGGATTCTGTGTTCAGCTATCCCATGCAGGTGCACACAATCCAGCAGCAGCATGGAGCTGCAGCGTGACCCAAGGGCCACACCACTACCAAATCTCTGCAGCTCCAAACACATCTCAAAAGGTGTGGCCAGGGTGGGCTTGTATGAGGAAGCTCCATCCTCCACCAAGAACCTCCATGAGAAACCTTGCACATTTCTCCCCCAAAAGGTGTGAGAACTGAGTACACTCTCATCCCCCGTCTTTCCCAGAAACACTGCAGCCAGCACAGGGCACGATGCTGGATTGAAACAGCAAAATCCAGGGAAAAAAACCAAACACACAGGAAGCTGAGATCTGGTGGTATTTTCATTCACTGGTCTGCAGAGAGATCACTCCTTCCTTTACTGCATTTATTCAGCTCTCTGCTGGTGTTACCCTGGAGAACTTTCCCCTCACTTCTGCAGTAAGGGAATTCACCTGCCCACAGGTTAATCTTCCAGAGCGTTTCGTACAGGTTTCCTTTTCCACAAAATTCAGATTACTTACTAATTTGACTTTAAAACCCTCTTTCTTCAAAATCTCTTCCTACACCCCTATGAGGTTTTTTTGCATGGTACAAACTTTTTCCTTCTTTTTTTATCTCAGTCTTCTATTCTACTTCTTCATTCCATTCAGTTTTTACACAAACAGTTTTATTCAGCTTTTTAAAATTCAAATCACAAGCCCCCATCAGACACATAGGGCCAGTGGCAGAAAACACGGTATTTCTGTAGATCTCGTTCTGGAAGTGATAACCAAATTACACTTAGCAGGTGATTCATATCAAACATGGTAAACCCATGGCTGGAGGCTTCTTTGGTCTTCCTTTCACAGTTCCTTGCCCCAGTGTTTGGTACATTAACTTTCACCCTGTCCCAACCTCACGGTTCAAAATGATTACTGAAGTAGCAAGAATCTCATGAATGTAAATATTTCCTCAGGGTTAAATTACCAAGAGAGAATTTCTGCTCAGAGCCTGCAAGCCCAAAAAGAAAGAATAAAAAGAGGCCAAGAGTTTAAGAAAACTAGAGCCGAGTGATAAATTCCTTCATTATAGTCAGACACCTGCCTGTTTTTCAGAAGTATAAAATAAAGAGGAGAAACCTCCGACGTCCAAGTGATATTTAGATGTCACCCTGTCTTTCAAAAAATACTGGGACTACTGGGTTCCTCAGACTTTTAGAAATTAGATTCTTTAATATGAAGACTGCTGTCCTCCAAAAATCTCCATCCAGATTGTCGTGATGCCATGTAGAGGTGTGTGTGCTGTTTGCACACACTGTACCCAAATGCTCCATCCCAAGGATAGAGGCTGGGCTTCCAATAACAGGCTGACATCTCACCAGCGTCAGCTTCGGACTCTCTATTAGTGTTTTAGCCATTCACATTAATTAACCAGCTTGATGAGCACCAGAATCTACCTGTAAAGGTACTACACTTTTAGCAGTGATTCTGTATACTTCAGTGGAGATTACTCAAAATGCTTCGAGAGAGAAAAATGGCAAATTTCATGTGCAATTGATTCGTTCAATAGTCCAGCATAAAAATGCTCCCTCCTTGAATATTCATTAAACAAAAGAATTTCTGCGAAGCAGCATCAAGTTAGATGAATAAAGAAGAAATAAAGAACCAGAGCAATCTTGCAAAAGGGGACATTTCAGGATTTTAAAATGCAATTACAGTAAAGAACTTGCTCATGGCCATGCTGAAATGCATGAGGACCTAAAAAGTTTCAAAGCTCCTCACCTCTCACAGCAAAGGTCAGTGGTCTGCTCTGTCCCTGCCAGTACCTTGAAGGTTCTGTCATCCCAAAAGATGCATTTTTACTATGACTAGGAAAAAAAAAAATCAACAGATTTGAAGACCATTAATTCTACCTTACTCTATTCACTGCCCAATGACTGCTTCTGACCCAGCCTCAAGAGTGCTCTCTGAACAGCTATCAATACTTCCAGCACATTTAAATGTACTCTAGAGGCCTATGAAATTTTAAAATTTAGAAACAGTTTGCTAGTTTTGCTAGCTTACTAGTTGCCTCTAGTAACTCTGAGCTCTCTAGAAATTCACCAGCATTTAAGACACCAAAGCTGGTAACACTTGACATATTTCTTTGAGACACAAAACATCTTTCTCAGGTTATTGGTGCCCAACACGAGCACAGAGAGGGACCAACAATGCCTCTTGGGGATGCCTTGTGACAGTGAAGCCAGATTTACTAGGCTCACCATTAACATACATTACATCATTCAAGCACTGCCAAGCTCCTCAACAAAAGAGAAAAATCCCATTTTAGCACTCCTGCAACTTTTTTATGCTGATGGTTATCTGTGGAAGAGCTGTTGGTTTTTAGAGTCCATAACCACAAAATTAATTACACTAAGACGGAGAAAAGAAAGACTGAGGGACAAAAGTATTGTGCCCATATCTGAAATGTTACTCAAACGGCCTGGCTTCACAATAGGAATTTCATCCCTCTGTTAATGGAGGTTATTACAAATGAGGAGTTGATGAACTCACTTTGCTGAGCCCCTTAAGGATCCTGCAGGGAGTCTTGTATGCCATGATTGAGATTATGCTATGTCAACAACCTCCACTTCTCAGCCTTTCACCTCAATTCTTCACCTAGCCCTTTCACAGCAGTTGAATCACTCCTTTCTGTCCCACACAAGGGTCTTAATCCCAGACAAATAGCAAGAAAATTGCAACCCAGAAAACAAGGAAGCAGGTAATACCAATAAACTCTTTCACAGAACAACAAAAAAAGCAATGGAAGTCAGCAAAACCAGAAGAAAAGGCAGGGAGAATAGCATTTTGTGAGGTAGTGGTCAGGAACCACAGAGGCAATGTGCTTTAAATAATGCCACTTAAACTCAACAAGTTAACCCTGAGAAGCCAGACCACAACTGCAGACCTGGGTATTTCTCATAGAGGACATGGTGACCACTGACAGAAAAGGTAACAGCCACACCACCAAGGGAGTGGAGATGAGCATGAGGCTGTCACTCCAACGAGCATCACCAGCAGGGACAGCCCATACCAGCACATCTTCCTGCACAGGCTGGCACAGCACTCGCTGGGTACCCAGGTAAAGCAAACACTCAGTATTGCAATATCAGCAACTCCTAACTGCAGGCAGTACAGATAGAATGAACAGCCACAAACTGTGAAATAAAACCCAAAGACCCATTAAATTTTAAGATGCTGCAAAGTGTAAAATGTAAATCAAGTTATAATAACCCTTGCTTTTAGGACCTGGCTGTGAATAGGAGGGGGGAGAGTAGAGGGAGGGAAAAAAGTTCTCCTGGAAGCACTTTCCAGTATACCTCACTATTGTTCCACCAACAAAGGCATCTCAAATTTCACCACTCATAACCTCCAAACCAGCCAGAGTTCCGTGCTGTGACTTGACTGCCTCCCAAATGCTCCAGAGAATGCAACAGTGAGCTGCAGACATCTATTTTCAATTTCACATGGATTTTCACCATGGAGGTCTGGGGTCGTGTGCCCAGGGGTGCCAGGCTCAGCTCTCAGCAGGGTGTTCAAAGGGGTTGGCAGAGAACAAAAAGAGAGCCCTGAGAGCTGGTGACGGGCAGGCAGCATGGCTCAAGAGCTGTCACATCAAGGACAGGACTTCAACCATACTCCCTCCTACTTTCCTCCTCCTCTCTCCCACTCATACCCAAGTCCATCTTAGCTCAGGTTATGTCATACCCTCTGTTCCCACATCTGAAATATATGAAGTCACATTATTTTTTTTACCTAAAAGGAACTTTCAGCTAGTTCAGAGAATTTGAAACAAGAGACATATTTTCAAAAGAGTATCAATATTCACCATTGTGTAAGAATCACAAGTCATTGTCTCTCAAGTGAAACATCAAATTTCACAAATCTGATGCTGCCAATACAAATGGATACTACAGTAGTTATTACTGATTTTATCCACCACTGTTCACTCAACTCAAATGCAATCAATGGCTCAAATGTCTAACACAATATCTGTATCCAGGGAGCTAGAAATATTAATTACTTAGGTTTTACCAGTCACCTCTTTTAGTTTCAAATTGAGTTTTCAGTAAATGAAAAATTTAAATTTAAAAATTAAAATATAAATTTCAACAAAACAGCTTGAATAAGAAAATTAATCTTACTCAAAATCTTGCTCAAAAGCATTTCAGAAATTCACAGCTTCTGTGTGCTATGTGGTAGAAAGCAGTGCACAGTCAGAGAAACTAACTAAAGCATTAATCACATCATTGCTGCATGTATACTCCCTGCCCTTTCAGTTCTCACACAGACCCCTTGGTCACACTCACTGATCAAAGCAGGACTATTATTGATCTCCAATAATCTTATCAAGATCCCTAAAACAACCAATCAGACAATTTGGAAAAAAACTCCATACATCCATAATTATTAAGCTTGGTCCGCAGGAACAGACATGCTTCAGTTAGGAAAATTCAGTGTTTTTTAAGCTTATAGACACATGGGAAGACATAGCTGTTCCCAAAACTTCCTGCAGAAATTAGTCGTACATTTTTCATTGATAAGCAGTAGGAAACAGTTGGACTTTAGGTCATATTTCAGAGAGCAGCCCTGCCCACACCACTGCACCTCACACAGCTTTTTTGAGAACAAAGCTTCCTCAAAACCAAACACATTGAACCTGATCAGGGAATTCAGAGTATAAAACCATTGGAAAACCATGCGACAAAAACCGCCTTGAAAACAATGCAGTGCAAACAATGCACAACTAAAAAATCGTCACCTGGGATTTTGACTTCTCAAGTCTGTCACTCCTGGTGTCACAAGGTTTCAACATCCCGCTTCCACTACCACTGACCTAAGGCAGTCTTCCTCATTCTGGACCACGCTACAGAAGCTCATCCCACACAAAAAGCCATGGGGACCATCATCACTATGATTCTACTGCTTTTATTGTTTTGAATGTAATATTCTCTCTTGCACCACTGAGACACTCCAAGACCAAATACACTCTGCAGTCCCAACCTTGTCCTACATTACCTCCTCAGCCATTGTTAGGAGCTGGGGAGACACCCACAAGAATTGTGTCGGTCAGTATTTCCGTAGCATTCGCATGCTACAACTGGATTTCATTAAGGAAAGGGCAACCTAGTATCAACTCCATCTTTCTTCCTGCTTCTGTAGAAGTTACCTGCCAGGCCTTAGATCTGCACACTCGGCAAGAGGCAAAGGTCCTCTGGAAAGAGAAAGTCCTGACTCCACTTTCAGCAAGAGTTTTAGATATACATTTAAATGCAGGAAATTGTGGCAAATATGACTGAACAACAGCAATTCCAGCTCCATTCAAGAAGGATTCCAGCCAGGACTATGCAAGCAAGGCACATCAGATCAGAGCCACAAGAGCAAGCAAGCTCTATTTCCCTTATATTACCACACTGAGTCCCCTGACTCTGGAAACAGGAGTAAGCCTCACTGGTTGATGCTCTTTAGCGAGACGCACCACACTCAAGGAAATCACAAACACACACATACAGAGGGACACATATTGCACCAATCTACAAGCAACTGACATTGCAATTACATACTGCTTGTATTGCAATTCACAAGCAATTGACATGAGAGCCCTGACTCTTTCACTAACAGAGCAGGAGGCTGATAGCATGGGCATTTCACTACCGCAGGCTCCAACCCATGTGGGAGGACCAGCCTCTAAAAATTAACGTACTGAAGATTGGTACACAAAGTTCAGGAGGTGCCAGAAGTCAGATTGCCTGAATATCTCTGGATCCAGGGCAGGTGGGGAACTTCAGCAGCTCTGAAACTCGCCATCATCTTTCCTAGGTTGACCCAACTTTTGTAGGTAAAAACAGGACAGAAAACTTCCACTTTTTAAAAATAAGAACTTATTTCTGTAAAAGGAGTTCCTTCAAACTCAGTGTCATTTTCATAATTTTTCTTTAGCATTATTAAGGTAAGAACACTTACAACATAACGAACTGGGTCACAAATGAGCTAAATCAGGAACAACCCAGCTTGATTAGTCCAAGGGATATTATAAACACAGCTCTGCTCGATGGAGTACGAACTCTAAAACATCCTCCTAGCATTGTGAAAAACAGCTTTCTATGAATGACAAACTTCTAAAGAATGCAAGAATCCTTTTATCAATGTATTGGTTGCCATACATAACCCCTTTCCATTCTGCATGCTTCTCAACAAAACCAATTCTGGTCATTAACAATTGCCAATAGTCTCTCCGATTCCTTGGTGCCGCTGTGTATCAGGCACTGCAAGATTCTTTTATGTTGCAGAGCTGTTTTCCTTTGTGTTAAAATTCCCTAAAGCTTGCAATGGAAAGTAGAGTATATCCCTTTAACATAGTTACACCACTCTTAATATTTGGAATGGAAAATGTGACATAGGTACTGAGGTTTAAAAAACAGCAACGATGAATGTGGCCAGTTTTCTAAACATAAATCTCTTCAGGGTTTTTTGGGCTTTTCCCCCCCTTCCTTCCTTGTTTCTGTTTTTTGGGGTTTTTTTGTTTATTTTGGTTTTTTTCCCACGAGAATCCTGGTTTTACAGAGGCAGCCAGCTAAACATAGCAGATCATTATGGTTCAGAGATTTCCAATTTGCAACTGGAAATGGTTTATGTTTAGAGTACTAACAGTTCCAAAAGGTATTGAAAAAGGAGAGAAGGAAAAAAACCTCAGCATTTCATAAGTGCCTAAATATGGATTGGCAGGAAATAAATTTAATCTCTACAGTTAATAGCAGTCTTAATGAAATTAATGTTTAACAGAACTGATTTTGTGTGGTTTTACGAGAACTAAAAATATATTTACACAACTCAGCGCTGCATTTACTCAAACATGGATTCCCTGGCCATTGTGAGGCGCACAGGGACGGCGGGTGCGGGGTGCGTGTGCGGGGGCAGCTCGGGGCGAGCCCGCAGCTGGCGCCTGGGAGGCCGCGGGCAGCGCGGGCAGCGCCGCTGCGGGTCCAGCCCGGGGAGGGCGGGCCGGCCCCCGGGCGATGGGTTTGCATCAGAACCGCGCCAGCCGCTCGCGGGGGCAGGGAACGAAAAGAAAAAATCAATTAAAGAAAGAAAGTTAATTGAAGGCGCCTCCGAGTCCGTGCGAGCTGCTCCGCTGGGCCCCCGCCTCCCCGCGGCGGAGCGGCCCGACCCCAGGCTCCCCGCCGAGGGCGCGGGCGGAGCGGGGCCCTGGCGCCGGCAGAGCCGGCGGGACCGCGCCCGCCCGCCGGCCGGCGAGGGGAGGGCAGGGGAAGGAGGCGGCGGCGGGCCCGCACACCTGGAGCGGGGCCGGCCCGGGAACCAGCCTCCCGCCCGCGCCGCAGAGACCCCGCGGCCCGCCGGGACCACGGCGCCGCCTCGCTCCCGGCCCAGCTCCCCGCGGCCGCCGCAGCCTCCACCGAGAACTCCCTCGGGATCGCGGCCGGGGCGCGGGGAGCTGGGCGCAGCCTTACCCTCCGGCTCCATCTGCTCCCGCCGCCGCGCTCCGGCGCTCCCCGAGCCGCTGCGCGCTGAGCTGGGCCGGGCGGTTACAAAGGCGGCCGCCGGGCGAGGGGGGTGGGTTTCCTCTCCCTCCCACTGCAGCTGCATCGCGCCATGAGGCGCCGCCAGCGGGACGCGGCGCCCCTGAAGGCGGCGGAGGCGGGATGCGCCCGCGCCCCCGCCCCGGCCCCGGCCCGGCTCGGCCCAAGCGGCAGCGGGACCCGCCGGAGGGGCCGGCCCGGCTGCCAGGGGAGCAGGGGCTGCGCCCGGCCCGGGGGCAGCGGCGGGCAAAGGGCGCACCCGCCGGGGCTGGCCCCTCCCCAGGGCCGGGAGCGGGGGCCGAGGGGAGGGCGGAAAACACCCTTTCCTGCCCCCTTCCCGGCCGACCCCGGGGAAGCAACGCCTGCCGCTTGCGTGGCTCCTTGCGAGGAGCTCCCGCTGAGCCAGACCCGTCCTGGGCTAACCGTGCGCATCCCACTCGGCCCCGAGCGAACCAGTGGGCTCCGGGATGCAGCTGCAGGGAGCAAGAGGCGCTCAAGCTCCTCATCATTCGCATGCCACAGGGGTGTTTATGGGCCCCTTAGTGGACGAACCCAGCGCGAAGCTCAAAATCACGTCACAAGGATTAGGAAAGGAAACCTAAGGGCCACAGACTCTACCCCGGCTGTTGCCCTTGGAGCCAAAAGCTTCTCGGTGCAGCTGCTGGGGGCGGCTGTGCGACACAAGCCGAGAGGAGAGACCTCGGGCTGTGCATGGCTTCTCTGGCTGATGTGTTATTCCATGGACGCATCAGAGAGCAATTCAGATACGAATTTTGTCTGAGGGAACCAAACCCTCCCAGCCTCTTCCCAGCTCCCAGAACCACTCCAAAAAACAAGAGCTTCTTAAATAGCCAGACCCGAAAGCCCACCTGACACACTACTCTGTGCCTGGACAGGGAGTAGGATGCTGTAAGTAGGAGGGATTGCAGCAGAGTTGGAGGGCGATGCTCTCTTTTGTAGCCCTGGTGAAGTGCTCCTTCCACAGAGGTAAAACCCTGCCTCTTCAGGTGAGGCACATATTTAAAGGAGAGCTTTCTGAGATTTCCCAGCTCCTCATCACAAGGAGTAAATTATACAAAGAAAAACAAAAGTACCTATCGAGCAATCTGTCACTGAAAACAAAAGATATGTGAAATGGTCTTCACAAAGGCATTTACCTTCAGGAAAAAAATAGCAAAGCAATAAAATGAAAAGTTATCTGTGTTGGGCTTCAGTCTATTTTTTATTACCCAGTAGTTCGTTATTGCTCTTTATCTTCCCCCTGAAATAGCCAATGTTGATGCAGGCATTACTGTGGAAATATACTGTCAAGGTCTTCAGTAGTGTGCTGGAATGGAAACACAGTTTTGCAGTGACATTCCCAAAAATAATTTCCATGGACTAATCATTCCAGAACAAAAGTAGTTCTAGATGAAGTCTATGAATAGGGTCTAGATAAACCAGAGTAAGAAAGCAGATTCATCAGTGATGAACCAATCTGGATTTTTTGTCATTTGAAAATCCAACCTGTTACTTTCCAAATCCTACCTTAAAGCATTAATATACATACACAAATTTAATACACAACAAATTATTTCAGAAATATATTACTGTAAAAATGGATATGGCTCTCTTAGATTAGTCCTGTCCTTTAGGTCAATGAAGTGGGTCTTCTCCATAGCATTTTCACCAGAAAAGAGCCAAGCTGGCCAGCCATCGCTGCATGGTTATCAGGTACAATGGAGATACAGCAGCAGAAACAAACTTACAAATTGTTGAAAATTTCCCAGGTTCTTTGCTCTCATAGAAGCAAGGTCCGTGCTATAAATTGTGAAGCTGAGACAAGATTTATTTTAAGCATTTAAACTTGTTAGATATAGCACCAGAACACCAAATAACCAGCATGCCTTAAAATTACCTATTTATATCCTGTCCAATTCTTTCCCCACCCTAGCCAGCATTTTGGTTTTTTTCTTGAGAATTGGACCATTTTTCATTTTAGGCACTCACTATCTACAGTCTGAGTTATCTGCAGCATTTGTTTCTCTGACCAGAATCAGTTAAGTTATTCTGGAGTGAGTTAACAATTTAAGCAAGTTGTAGCCATCACTTTTGAGCAGCAAAATTGTAACAGAGGGCCGGTGTCAGTTTCTTTACATCTGGGAAATAAAGCCATGTCTCCAACCAAGGTAAATTGTATGGTCTCAGAGAGAAGTTTCAGCAGGTAAGTAATAAAGAAGGGCTCTGTTTTGCAGCTCTGCTAGGAACTGGAGGGAATAAAAGCTAAGAAAAAGGTGGTATGACGCTGCCAGAAAAAGAGCAAAACAGAACAGATTTAAGAAGACAAAAGAAATTGCTGGGACACCTCCCCTGAATCTGGAACTTTCTTCCCACCTGAATTGAAAGGCATGCAATCCTTTAAAACTATGAGGAGCAAAATGTTCCTGAGATCATTTGCAGCACAGTTTGTAATGGTGACTCTTGAGTAACAAGCATGGGATGCCACCTTTCTCTGAGTTGCTGGCAGTAGATATATATGCAGCTCTATAGAGCCCTTTTCTTCTAACCTGTCTCATTAGGTTAGAAGGGGTTACACGAGCTGTTTCCCTTCATGTCTTATGAAGGAAGTCATAATAGAAACAAGTCTGCCTTGTCAACATTTCTGTGATTTCTGCCATTCACAATGTTAGTCTCAAAGAAGATGAAGATTCTTTTAAATAGATTAGAAACTGGTTGGAAACCTCCTGCAGTGACCTGGACCTTGCTGAGGACCTGAAGGTCTTTGTTTTATTAAATTTTAGCAGTGAATTCTACTTTGGGCCCAGTACAATGGGCTTAAAGCTTCTTTAAGCTTTAAAGCACTGGGCAATGTCATTGAATACGGTCCTTATCTTGGGCCAGTTTTAAATTGTTTTCAATCCCTTGGTATCTAATGCACGTGTGTGCAAGGGTAAGAGTAAAGGGCCAATAAATGCAGTGTGAGCAGTTAGCAAAGTTCATACAGATATTCTTTCTCTCCAAAAATAAAAAACTTGCCTGTCATATTGCATTAAAATTCTGTTACAAGATGAGCTGTCTCAATACAAAGTAAATTTTCTTCATGATAGGCTTTGCAGTTCAATGAGGATTACCACTGCATGTCCAGGAAAGATAGATTTAATGGGGGAAAGAATAGCCTCTTCTAGATTTAAAAAGACATTGGAGACCAAAAAGCCAAGGCTTTGCAAATACATGGGGTTTTTCTGACACGCTTTTCCTGTAGGAGATGCATGTTGTGTTTGGTCTGGATCACATAATCCTTGGGGTGACCTTCATGTGCTTTAGCACATGACACTCTACGGCAAGCACAGAGTTCCTTTGTGCACAGAGTCCTTACTTATAAATCTTGGAATTTTGATTGGAGTTTCTTCTCATTCTGAAAAGACTATTTTTCATGTGAAAATTAAGATTTGAAGATTACTGTGACGTCTTTTGAGTATTTGTGCAATCTCATTCTCATTAATTTGAGGCTGGGCCTTTGCACTTGCAGATAAAGCAGAACTGCTTTATTTCTCATTACAAACTAAACCAGAAAATGCAATAAAAACAAATAAATTTTATGGGAGCACTGAAAGTTATTCTGTTGCTTTTAAATTTGAAAAAAACAAGTTTGAAAGAAATGATTGATCAAAGCTAGTTTTCAAGGGAAAATTTATTTAAGCCAAAACTCTACTGTTGTAGGATTTGGGTTTTGTTTTATGATATCTTAGGCAATAGCAAGTCTATTTCTTATTCACCAACCCCTCTTACCACAGCAGCCAAGAATCCAGAAGAAAAAACCCACAGAACAATATACAGAAATAAGGAACTGCAGACAAAAGTAAAGCAGCCCTCCATTTGGGACACGGGTCCTGTGGCAGCCTTTAAACTCTTGCATGAGGTTTTTATAGCAGACTGGAATAGTATTTTAGCTGCACATAATGAAGTAATTGAATGTAAATATTTACTGGGGCTTGAATGTTAATTTTTCTTAGCAATGAGGCATTTCCAATCCTGGACTTTCTAATATCACTAGTATTCTTTATACACTGACTTCACAGGTTTTTTTTGTTGTTGTTTTTTTTTTTTTTCATTTAAATTGATTCAGATATTTCTAAGGTAATACACCTCTGAGTTATTATTTGGGCTCTCTGAAAGCAGAATTAGGTTCATACAACAGGTAATGGAATGATCAGTGCATCACCTGTTTTTGAAGCCTGATCTTCACAACTGAAAATGTCCTCTATGTCCAAGGAGGGCACAAGAGCCATTCTTCACCTTTTACATGCTGGGCTGGGTAAAACAGTAATCCTGTTGCCATTGCTTGACAAAAAAATCATTGAGCTACAATACAAGGGTGGTGGATTCATTCACTTCTGTCTCTGGGGTATAAAATGAGGGTGGATCATTAGGGGACTCATAATATGCTGACCAGAAAGGCTACACTTGATGTGTGACTGTCCTCACCAGAGAGGATGATGAGGATGAGGAGGTGTTACTGACCTCTAGCTAACAGCCAATATGTGTGACAGACACCAGAATCCTCACCTGTTCAGTGTCTTTCTGTTTATTGGCTGTTACCAGAATACCAAGGCTGAACTCATGACAGAGCACAGCAGCGTTATAGAAACTTCTGTGTATAGATTAGGTTCTGTTTACTGTGGGTTTGCATTATATTTTGGATTACTTAAAGCTGTAGACTTGTCAGATGTGCACATTAATTTGCAGCTGTGGGGGTGAACTCAGTGACCCAGAAGATTTTTTCAGGTCCATGCTCATAATTTATTCTTGTATCACATTATAAAGTAAATGAGGAGCTATAGCTTGTCACCATTCAATTGAACACTTTTAAACAACACTGACTTTTGCATTACCTTCAAAAACAAGATGTGCTTTAAGAATTGAATCATGCATCAAGGGTGATGTGTTTTGCAGTCAATGACTTTCAGGAACACAAATCTCATTATTCAAAAGGAAAAAGCACAGAGGTACCTAAGTGCTTTTAACAATGAGCAAATTAGAGTTAAGCCCTTTCAGAAATTAAATAATCTAAAGGACATTGCTGATTTTGCTCAAGATTTTCAGCACCCTGAAATCAGCCAAACTGAGGTTCTGTCAGATTGCTGCTTTGATTAGAAAGGTAGTAAAACTGGAATCTCTGTCAAACAGGAGAAGTAAATACTGTTTTTTCCTGGGCACCACTAGATTAGAAATTTACTCCAGAAATGTTGATTTCTAATACATGCCACAGTGGTCTGGCAGACATAAGGTATAGCTTTTAAACAGAAACAGGGAACTTTCAGCACTTGATTTTTGTCACCCTAGTCACTGTTAATCTGGGTTCAGAAACAAACACTGACTCATTTTGAATTCTGATAAAAGAGTTCTCATCTCTTTTTTTTTTTTTTTTTTTTTTGTTACTCTATGTACAATTCATCAATTATGGAATCACTCCATTACTGAAGGGTGACCCAGCAAATTAGCTGAAGCCAAAATACTTAGTAAAACTTAGCTCTGGAAAAAACCCAAAGCAAAATGGTTAGTACAATATTTCTGTAATCTATTATTAAATTATCCAGAATACAGATGTATGCTTTTTGAAAACAAGATTCTCTATGACTTTTCATGAAACTACGCAAAGGTTCTCATAAAGTTTCACACCAGCCATCATCAATTGCTCTTCTCACAGACTTGGCTGGTCTATGTGTTACCAGGATCTTGGTGATTTCAATAGTGTAATGAGCTATTCAAGCATCCCAGGGTGATCACCAAATTCCTGCATAAAGCAGAGGTGGAGGGAAAGGTCTACATACAGCCCTGCCCTGCAATGACATGCCTGTTTTCTGTCACATGAGAGATATAAATTATACAAAGCCTGAACTTCCTTGAAAGTTACAATCTGTGGATTTTTAGCCAAAGCACTTTTTTTTCTAGATATTTATCTCCCAAAATATATACTAGATTTAGTTTTTACCTTGTGTATACTTAATATATATACTTAATAGATATACTTAATAGACAGGAGATGTTAGACTGTTTGTCTTCACATCTATATTTTCTTAGCTGTCACTATTATGAGCAAAGGCAGGCTTTAAGTAGTGTGGTCTTCACTAGCAATCCATTTGTGAGGCTTAAATACCTTTCCACCAGCAGCAACTGTTCCACCATATGACTTCACTCACAAGTAAAAAAATACAATTGGAGATGAACTGAAGATCCAAGAGTGGAGTTTCTGGTGGAGTTCCTTCAAATCTCTGAGAGAAATCAAATCTTTCCAGGAGTGCTATTAGCCTTTAATTGTTGGTTAAATAATAGAATTATTTACTACTTTTCAATGTAGCAGGTTTATCTGCTAGTGAGAAATTACACCAATTTTCGCAGCTATGCCACTGGGACTTATTGTAGCTTCCACATCAGCTCTTGGCAGCAAAACTGCCTAAACTAATGAAACTAGGCGTGTATGCAGTGTGTATGTGGCCATGCTGTTATTACCTAATGAGATTTTTGATTGATTTCAGTAATGTTAGCTTTGTTTCTCTCTGTACAGTAGGATGATGTCTGCTGCAGGACCCTCAGCATTGCCTGCCTGGCTTCTTACCTTTCACAAAGTCCCCCCGCAAGCTGGCAACGCCAGTGAGTGGTGAGCTGAGAATATGTGGAAGCGCTCACTCACAGGTAGCCACATCTCCCAGCCTGGCTGCTGGCTGCTGGACTCAGCTGGGATCAATCCTTGGCCATGCTGATTGAAGCAGTGCTCTCAGACTTGGGGTTATGGATGGGCAAAGGGGAAGGTGCACACCGAACTCCCAGTGGTTGCCAACCACTCTGTCAAACCTGTGACCTGACACACAGCTGAAGACAGCTTTTGCTGCCCAGCCTATTCCTGCTAGGCACTGAAATTAATAAGCAGTTAATTTGTGCAGTGTTCTATGCCCAACAGATCCTGCACAAGCCCAGAACAGTTATGTGAAACACGGACAAACGGTGAATACTCAGGAAGTGAACTGTGTTACCAGAGCAATTAAAGAAAAAAAAAAAAAAGAAGAAGAGAGAAAAAAAAAAAACAACTTCTTCACAATTGTGGTTCCATTTATTGCCTCTCATGTGACTCAGGGTAATCACCTGCAGCACTGGCATCCATCCATAAAGCTTCATACCCCTGAGCTGCCAAGCCAGTAACTCACTCAAAGAACAAGCAATATATCTAAGGTGAGCTGTAACCACAGGTAACCGTGGCAAACCTGAACAAAAGGGAGAAGGGCAGGAGTGAAGGGGAGAATTCTTGAGACAAAAGTCAAATCTCTTAGTGTAGAAGTGTGACCAGCTTTGATCTGCTCTCAGCTCCCATTTTCCTTGAAGCAGCAGAGGGTCCTGTGAGTTGATGAGTCCTGCTGGCTGGTGCTGCCTGGCCCTCTCTGGACCTGTCTGGCTCTGCCAGGCCCTGCCTGGCCCTCTGTGTCTCTCTCTGGCGCTGTCTGGCACTGCCATCACGTGCTCTTTGCCAGAACTGCTTCCTGATTCCACACAGCTGCCAATAATTATATTTTGCATGTTCAGGCATAAGGGCCACATCCCTTTTATGTTTCTTACTATTTTTCAACTCACACCATGGATTCTCCTCCCTTCATGCAGAACACAGTCAATGTTATTTCTCCAAGCTGACTTCCAAAGGGAGTTGCTCTGGACATTCAGCAACTGGGTAATAATGTGTACTGGTGAGAGCTGGTAGCTGGGAATTCTGTCCACTTGGAGAAAAACAAAACCACAAGGAACTTACTTTTACAAACTGAATCTTATTTTTGAGACTTTTTACTAAATAACCTCTTGATTACCAGCTAAAAAGAATTAATGCTTTTCCCATCTTAATAAGGCACGGTAATTTTAGGATACTCCCTAGAGCCAGGTAAGATCACATGATAAAACCTCCCTCCATCACTGTGCATGGCATGTCAGCACTGCTTCCTGGTGGAGACATCCTGCTAAACAGGAGAGAGGTTTCTGCACCAGCTCCAGGCTCTGATACATAGCTCAATAAAGGTTTGTTGTTCATCTGGCAACAGAAGGAAGCTGATGATTCACTGCTGGATCAAATATTTCATTCTTTATCCTTTGATAAAGCTTTGAGGTGCATTAATTTGAATTCCAGGGTAGAAGCCACAGAGGAAAAAAAGCTAAGCAACATTTGAGATTGGTAGAAGCTGCCTGAATGTTTAGTCAATATAATTAGAAATAACTGTCATAGTTAGTAGCAGTCTCACCACCTGAAATTAAGGGGAAATTGTTGGTTATTACAGAAATGCCAAATTGAGTTTTTTCACTAAATGTGAGGTAGCATGTGTCTGAATGCTGAGACAATGTTGAAAATTTCTGTGTAAAAAATAGGGAGTAAGGTTTTATGGAGAAAATATAAAAGAAATTATGTCAAGCAATATGAAGAAGCATATAGTTAAATAAATTGTTTCTTATTCTCTCCTTAAAAATGAAGTATTGTAATTCCTCAAATAGATTACTGTTTGAAAAGCAGAAATGATCAGTTTCAAAAAAAACCTTAAATGCTATTGAGAATGGACTGTGTGATTGCTAGTGAGAATTCAATTTTACAAGTTTCACTCTTTTAACATTTTTTTCTTCCTCTTACGATTGCTTTAAAACCATATACTAAATTATCAGTATGGAAGTTTCTCCTGCCTGTTAAGCCTGCTACAGTATTTTAGCCTAGCACATTCAGAGCCCAAATGTCCACCTGCTGATATTTCTTTTAAAAGTAACATCAGAGATGCTTCAAATATATAAAATTGTTCAAAATTCTTGCAATGTAAAGATAGTCACAAGGGTAGATATTTGGCTACATACAGTGTACTTCTAATATGACACGATTCAGTCAAAAGCCACAGTATTTGGGGGTTCTACCCTGAAAGTAATTTTCAGCTCAATTAAATTCATATTCTCATGAGGCTGATGGGAGGTCTGGACATGCACTAACTCACTTCAGCCTGCCTCAAACTCACCTCATTTACATCTAGCTAACTCAAGCTTTGCTCATGTATGTAACTTTCAACTGCAAACAACACATTACACACATTGTCCTGGTTAGATGTCAGTATAGATTTGGTCTAAATTTTAAAATTTTTCTCAGGTTTTCTCCAGCACAGTCACAAAAATCAGCTTTCATTATACTGCTCCCACTCAGTGTATTACTTTTGCTTCAGAAGTACTCTAGAATCAGATCCAGATTGTTAGTTGGCTTTCTTGGGCTTTTTGAGATTTTTAAACAGTTGCTGGACCTAGGGCATTTTACAATCCTTTCACTTGATAACTATCAAACCTGATGGCTTAGTTCAGGAGCAGTGTGTCCCAAAGTGACAGGGCTGGGTAAGGTAAGGGGCAGATCAGCTTTCAGGTTACCTCTGAGATACCAGTAAGGATAAGGAAAAACATCCCCTCCTCAGCTGTGATTACTTCCTTCTTGGGGAAACTTGCATTTGCACTGGGAAGCAGCATCCTCCCCTCCTTTCCTGGGAAAGGAGAGATGAAGCTATCTTTTGAGTGGTTTGAGTGATTTTCCCAACAATCACTAATGAATGTTTGCTTGAAACTTTTATAGATAAACATTCAAAATAACACTCAAAAATAACAACACACTCAGAATAATCACATTAACGAGCACTTTGCTTAGTTATGAGCTCCCAGATGTCTCTTTTGTTTTTAATTGTTTCTTCAAAGTTCCATGCAAAAACACCTTTTCCTGTAGGTCCATCTACTACATCAGCCTTTAAAAATCACAAGAATGTGAATATATTCTTAAAACTCTAACTATTGTAATTATTTGTCTAGCTGAATTTTCCCATGTTATCTAGTGGGATCTCCAAAAAGCACCTCAGTCTTAATCTTCATCCAGGTACCTGGGAACTTCCAGGTCTCTGATCTTTAGGCATCTTGGTACATCCAGAAATCTGCCCTGTTCCTCTTTTGAGAAGTGAGCAACTTGTTTTCAAGCCTCACTTGCAAGAAACAAAGAATCACTGCTGGATTACTGACTCCACAGCAAGCAGGAGTGTGACATTTGCTGGCAGATTCCTCTCCCAGAGACTTAACTCCAGCCACATCTGCAGTTGGAATGCTGAACCCACCCTCCATCTCTGCAGAGGCATTTCCCCCAGAGCTTAGGGAGGGGATTTTTCTACACAGAAGAGAGTCAAAGAAATGAATGTTTTCATTAATAGCCATTCACCAGACAACCTTTTAATGTAAATACTCTCCTTTGACAGTTTTCTCATTTTCTTTCTTACTAAAATATTCTTGAATCCTGTTTTACTGTTTCACAGGTCTGCTCTCACATGCATGCAGATGCATTTACATGTTTCTTCTGCAGATTACCCGGCAGGTAAAGCTCCTGTTATAGAAAATGCAGACCTCTACAATCAGGGCAAGTGTCCCAGCACACATGCTCTGCTAGTTCATCGCATACCCTTGAACAAGTGTTTTCAATGCCCAAGGAAAAACTGGCTTCTTGCGCTCCAGCTATAATTTATATTGATGAGCTGGTGTCATGCAGCTGAGAAACAACCAGCAGAATGGTTCTGAGAATCCTGCCTGGGGGCACAAGAGTTGTTAAACTAGAGTATAAAATTATAAAATGTTTCTCGGGGACAACATGAAGTCACTGCCCCAGGAATATCTTTGTATAGATGGGGCAAACCTCAGCTTTGCCCTCAGAATTTTGGCATTCTCTTTCAGGGGCTTTTTGTGAGTTTGTTTGCTAATTCTACTGGACAAACATCAACTTAATGGATTTTCACTGAATCCCTGACTGGTTGGAAGGGACTTTAAAGACCATCTTGTTTCTCCCCCCGCCATGAGCAGGGACATCTCCCACTAGACCAGGGTGCTCAGGGAACACTGCCAAGCCAGTAAATACTTCCAGGGAAGTGTTCACAGCCAGGCTGGATGGGGCCCTAACAGTACATGAGTATTTTGGAGAGTATATGAGAAATTAAGATGCAATTTCAGGATGAATTGCCAACACTGATACCATAGTTCTACCCTTAGTTTCCCTGTACAAGTGTTTGCAAGGGTGTTCAGTGACACACATTAAACCAGTCGGATCCAGGCCAAAACTAACCCATGAAGATGTCACAGAATAGGAGAGAATGGTGCTTCCTGAACGTGAGCACAAATAATTAATTTTCTAGTTCTGCAGAAAACTTCATGTGACGTATTCAGTTTCTTTCAGATAAAAATTAGTATTTATTTGGCCCCTGGCTGAAAATCCCCTCAGCCAACTACTTAAACCAGCACCTTCTTAAATCACAAAACCAACAGGCAGAACACGCAATTCCTTTTGTCTTTTATTGCTCCTGCCAATGTGACTACCTTTACGCAGGCACATTGCTTTCCTAGATTAAAAACTGTTTTATTAATCTGGAAGCAGTGTTTTGACCTCCACTCCTCCTCCTAAGGTTATCCAATTAACACAGTTATCATTTTAAGAAGCATAACTTTTTTGTTTTTCAGGTCTGTGTAAAGGTTACTTGGCAAGAATACATGCACAGGACGTTAAATGGAGACCAACCCACCACTAAAAGGTAATGCACATGGAACATAATACAGTACTTTGACATAATTTCAAATAAATACCCACATACAAATGTAGTAATTTTAAATGCAACAATATTTCTTATGAATCAATAGTGTAACAGAAGATGGAAATATAAGTCCCCACATCTAGGAATAATAATGCTTTTTCCAGCAAACAGAAATCTTCTCTGCACTTTCAATATTAATTCAATTTGTACTTTTTTTGAGAAGTGGGAGGGCTCCCCTCCAGCAAGTACCAATTAAATCATCCACATGAGCCTCACCAAGCCATTGAGAACCTGGCATGGCTTGTTGATGAGCTTCTCTCTTTCTGTTTGCTGAAATCACAATTAGATACAACATGCAAAGGAGATCCAATGTGCTGCGGTTCACATATGCACACATGTGCCGTGGCTCCTGCCCCCACCACCGCCCACAGTCAGCAACATTCCCGACACATTCCCAGACTGATACCATAAATGTGGCCATATACTGCTCATCTGCTCAAGATGAGTCCATCTGGCTCCCAAAGTGTAGTCATGTTTGTTCAGGTTTGTGGTTTTGATTTTTTCCTGTCTATACTCCGAATTTGCAAGTATTTGCATGATGAAATATCATTGACTAACAGAATTTTTTACAATTCCTTGAATATAAAAACTCTATAGTAAGCCTACCATTAAAAATGTGCGAAATGGGAGTTCACTTTGCACTTATTGCTCCACATCTTTAATAAATTCCAAACCAGCCATTCCATTCCTCCTAAGTGACAGGACTTTAACCTACGCTACTCTAAGAGTCTCCTTTCAAATTATCAAAGGCACTACTGGCAATAATGAGTGACAGAAAGGCGCTGACAGATAACACCCTATCACTGACCACTTTAGAATTTTTCTTTCTAAATGTACCATAATTTGGCACAATAAAATGAAAAAGTAACAAAACAATTCCAATTTGGAATTTAACTGGTATAGTTGTATAAAATTCTGTTAATCGATAATACTTCAACTTCCTAAAACCCAGGAATTCTGGAATTTATATGTAATACTACTTATTTAATATTTTTCAAGTGCCTATTACTGTTTTAACCAGAGCAAAGTCAAGTTTTCTTCTTGTTACCTTGAACTATTCCTAAGAATAATAATACAATATGAAAAAAACCCCAGAATTGGAATACCCTGGATTTCTTAATGAACATGGCAGTTAAAAAAATCAGTAATTTAAACATATAAAGCATAACATTTTAATAAAAAAAAGATGCTGAAGCACAGCACATAGTTCAGCAGAGCTCCTGCTTTTTGTTGAAACTCTTTTCTAATCACAACCTAGAGCCCCCCCCAAATCTCTGCCACATGCTGATATATAATTCATAAGTCACAAGTTTCAAATTGGAGAGAGACTATGAGCACAAACCACTGCATTTATATAAACCTTCTACATAAGGAATTAAAGAAGCTAAAGAAAAATATCAAAAGTGCACAGGTTTAACAATCAGGTAAAAATGAGCATCTGCAATGAAGTAAATTCCCCCATCCAAGATTTCTAGGACAGCACAGACTAATATGGTGAGGATTACAATTGAAGTAGGTTTCTTCAGCACTTGTAAGGTTTCTTACTGCAGCAGCACTTATAGGTAAAGCTTGTTTGTTTTATAGCTCCAGGCAGAAAGGGAAGGTTTCAGGTGGTATATAGCAAAAGGTGTTTTCAAAAGTTAGGATCAGGTCAGTGGTTTCCATTCTGTGTGCAATGGGCCACCACTTTGAACCAGAGTGAGAAGGGTTAAGAAATGTGTTGCACTGTTGGAAAGGCCTTCTCCAGGGACTACTCTACAGCTGAAAAATGGAAAAATAAAATAGCATTAGGAAAAAAAATATGAGTGTTTATTTCTCAATCAACTGAAAACTTAACCCCATCCATGTGCTGCACAGGCAGGTTAGTTGGCTGAGGGTCTGTTATCTGGCTGGGGGAACAGCAGCCACTCCAGCTCGCAGATGCCTTTCCAGTGGGTGAACAAGGCTTTGTGGGCTCAGCCTGGAAGCAACAGCTTTGCAGAAAGAAGGATTCTTACAAGTACTGAATACAGCTTTGCTATTCAAGCATAAGTTAAAAGCAGTGAGTGTGCAAGAAATGTTTTCAGTGAAGCTTTAGGTTCTCTAGAAACATGCAGGTCAGAATATCATGCAGGCCTATGCAGAGAATCATTCAGAAGAGCCTGCTTGCAGAGGTAGGTGATGGCTTAAGGAATTCTCCATGCTTTACCCCAACCCATTGGGACTAATATGAAAGACTTATAGTAAATTAACATCTCAAGAAATTGTTAATCAAGAATTAAAAGACTCAGTCTTAAATATTACCTAAAAATACAAACAGCAGGATCAAGTCACTTTACACCATTCCTCAGTTCTTTTTCTGACAGGATAAACCATTACAGTGATAGAGTCAAACAGCAGGCTGGCTGTTAAGGTTTTTTAAATATTTGCAGAAATGACTGAAGATGGAAATGATCACTAAGGCTATTGGGCTAATAGCAAAACTGCTCACACTTGGAACTGACAGAAGGAGCCAAGCCTGAAAGCAATAGTCATTGTCTGGTAACACCAGAATTGTTACAGAAAATTCCAACTAATTCAAAGAAAAACCTAACAATGCATTCAATTCGTTTCTCCAGTTTACCTTTTTGACATCAGTATTTTGTAAAAGTACTGTCACTAGAGACATGGAAGCAGTGAAAACTGTGTTAAAGCTCGCTACTATGGTGGAAGCAGAATTGTAACTGAGTCTATTAGAGCAGAGAAAGTTAGCATTCAAAAGCCTGCTTTCACAATGTATTAAATTGTACTTAATGTAGGAGTGAGAAGAATAAAGGCCTTTTGGAAGATTGTGCAGCAAAGAGAAAAGCAGGACTGAAAATTATAAAAGGTATCTCTTCTAAAATATCAAGCCTGCTATTTAGCAATATTAAAGCTCAAATTCAGGAGAATTCAGTATTTTCTACAAGTAGTAACAGACACACAGGGCCTAGTTTCCAAAACCAGAACTGAAATTTATTTAAGCCCCAAGCAGTCATGTTCTAGAAATGTATTAGAATTTAATCACTTGAGGTTTTTTGATTCTTCTCAAGATCATTAGATGAAATTCTGGTTCTGGGCTGCAGTATTTCCATGGTTCCCAGCTTTGAAGCAAAGTTCCATTTGTTTAAAATCTCACTGTAGTAATTTAGACTTTCCCCCAACATGCCTAAAAATATCTGGGAAGCCAAAATTTCCCGTGGTTTCTCCTCAGTGGGAAAACCAGCCATGCTCTTATTAGCTTCTGTTAGCACTGGATATCTCCTGCGTGTGCATGGGCAGCACACGGAGCAAGCTGGGAGCAAGGACAGGGACAGGCAGGGGAGCACAAGCACAGCACAGGGTTAGAATGGCTTTGGGAACCATGCTATCAAGCACTCACCAGCACAGGCTCACATTTCTTTTAGTAACACTACAGGCATATAAAAGTATTTGAAAGAGTACAAAATGAACAGGGCTTTACATTAAAATAAAGTCTGAGGCTAGGCACTTCAAACTCCAGGTTAAACAAAGAACTGTGCCTTTCTGTGCTCCACAAATTTTCCACAATTTTAGAAGCAAAGATTTTAAATCTTTTTCTGTTATGTAGGCACCAATTAGAAAGTAAACTTCTATACTGTCAAACATATTGTAATTAAGTGGGTAGAAAGGCCCCTTAAAAGTTCAATATCAGACAAAGGTTTGTTAATTTTTAAACATTAATATGTGCACTAAGCTACTTCATAAATTACTATTAGCAGGATGATCTGGATCAATTTCCTGTGCCTCTAATGTAGAGCCCTGTGAAACACATGGCTTGCATATGGAATGCAGTATCTTCCGTGTACTTAAAAAAACGATCAGAGCTCTGAAATGCTACCTATTTACGTTAATACTGAGAGCTGAGAAAAACTGTTTGTGACCAACAATGCTAGACCATAGTCACATTAATTCTACACATACATGTTGTGCGGCTACTTTCCTGTAAAGGGTATCTCAGATGGGTTCTTTCCAAAGTGTTATGCTTGCAAGGAGCAACATAAGACCACACAGAACCTTTCAGGACATAACTTCTTAAAGTGGAACTATCTACCAGGTAGAATCCCAATTTTTAATATTTTAACTTTTGTATCAGATGGAGTTAATATTGCATATTTTTAATATAAATGTGCAAGTTTCTTCTGATTATCCCTCTGAAGAGAGGGATGCAGAGTGTCCCTAATGCACCTGGTTTTGTTTTAGCTTTTATAGCCTATAAAAGCTTTAGGACTTTGGTTAGTGGTGATACAACAGCAAGTATTTAACATCCACTACCACAGGCAAATTAAGTTTGACTCCAGTTTCCAAATGCTCTGAATTCTGGAGATAGCTCTAATTTTAACCTTTGTTTTTCACAACTTAAGCCACAGTAACAAAGAAGGTTTTCTGTTTGTTTCTGCCTATGAAAGCATTTATTGAAGTATGCTGCAACCCTGGAGAAGGGATCACATTTGTGCTATACAAACTACAGTAAGTAACACCAGATACATACTCTATCAGGCGTACTCTTAACACTTACCATAAACAGCAAACCCCAGATATGTTAATTGTGGAAAAAGCTAACAGGTTTCCACTATTAACTTGTTAATAGCATCCCCATACTTATGCATTAGTTACAGTTAGGACCACTGTAATACATTTGTATTACCTGGTTCAACAACATACTAGTAGGAGTCAACTCATTGTGACATTAGATATCGGGGATTTACGCTGACAGTTACAGCATAAAATAAGATGCAGAATATGGTTTTTCTAGACATGTGTCCTAGTCACAACAGATTTTATATTTCTCACTACAAAACACCTGGTTGTTCAGGACAGATCCTTCAGACCTGTCCCCACAGGACCGAATGGGACTTACACTGGGGTTACTGCCCTTGGCTTTGGAGGCAGACTTTGTGCGCACCCTTTTGGACTGCTCGTGGTCCAGTTCCAAATGTTCCAGGCGCTGGGTCAAGGCCAGTTTCTGTTGGATAGCCATCCGAAGCAAGGAGTTCAGAGTCTTCTTCTCATCCTCGGCTGCTGCAAGTTGCCGCTGCATTTCATCCAGCTGTGTGACATACTCATCACATCTGCAATGAAATACATCAATCTTTAGCAATACTGGTTCCATGATAAACACCTTCCAACATAAGCCCATGTGTCCAGCCTATACAGGAGTGATAGCTTTGCAGCTGCTTATATACAAACTCTTAAACAGGAACTTCAACTAAACTTGTAGAAAACCACAACTACTTCTCACTGGGGTTCTAAGAATCCCACACTCAGCACTTCATGTTTGTGGTTTTCAAGATGGTGTATAATTAACAGCCTCCTTGGAGAGAGGAAGTGTGGAGCCTGATGTATCTGTACTCATGTCTGAATGTCAGTGATATGTCCTCCCACAGCAAGTAGACCCCATGCAGTCATACTACTTTTGTCTGTGCTTACAGAGTGGTTCTAAGCTTCAGGCTGGAAAGGGTCTGAGGGCAGCAACAGGAAATGGCCACCTGAACTGTGCTGTTTGTTACTTTACACAAAGTCCAAGTAAGAAATCTTCAGCGGTGACTGAACAGCGCTATTAAAAACAAGCATCCTTCAGAATTCTACTTTAACCACTCTGATTATGCTGCAAGTAGTGGCTGTCTTCTCAATAGCAAGTGGCCTTTATTTAATTGATCTCACCATCAAAATCAATTTCAGAACAATTAAAGGAACTATGTTAGTGTGAAGGCTGTGGTAAAGCTATATGAATGCCTCAAGCTGTTCCATCTACAGTCATTGTCACTGAGTCTGGAAGCCTGCTTAACTTAAAAAATTAAAGTCTACCTGTAGATCCATATAGAGACAACAATTATGCATATGGATAGAGAAGTAAATATTCATAGGTACCAGCTGGAATTTACCATCTGCAAAGTACAACTTCTTCATAAAAGCAGAAATATCAGCAGAGAAGTTCCTTTAAATTTTGAAATGGAAAAGCCCCTGACTTAAAGGGACAGTTATCATTAGGTAATATAAAGCAGACTGCAAAAAAACCCACCACAAAACAAAACCTCATTGATATGCAGATTCATCAGCTGTGCTTATGCTATCAAACTCTAGTCTCCCTGACTTTAAATAGGAGGATTAGGCTGATATGCCTAATTATATTTGCTTGGGAATATAAATAGGAAAAAGAAAATCCAGATTTTTATTTTTGAATATACAGAGATGTTAAATAGCAACTCAGTAACATGAACTATATAGTTCATATGCATGAACTATAACTGCACTGCAGCTTTACAGACCAGGAAGTTTGGGTGAGTTTGGGGCCCCCACATGCACAGGAATCTGTCCCCTCGCCTCTCTGGGCATCCTGCTCTGGAGTTCCTCACAGCCTCTCCCACACTGTGCAGCCCAGGAGAAACCAGTATGTGAGGGGTCTTTCTTTAAAAAAAAAAACAAAAACAAATAACCAAACCCAGGAACCTTAAACTTGTTGGAACACCGACACCCGCCCTTCTCAGTGTGGTCAGATGGACTTATACCAACTGCTACACGCCAGGGAGTGGAAGCCACACTCTGGGCCAGATCTTGTCCCATTGACCCATTTCAGCTCTAGAGACAAAGTAAGATTGAAACAGCCCTGGGAAGTCTGAAAAGACTAAAATAATCTTGAAAGTGTAAGAGTCTTCCCCTCTGAGGGAAGGTGTCACCAGCTTCAGAAGGAGGGTGTGGCCACAAAACTGAACAGCTCCCAGCATCCTACTGACCCTGGGCCCTGCTGCTCCAGAGCGTCAGAGAGGTGTTTTCTTCCCCTTTGGGGCGGCAGCAAGACACAAGCTTAAGATTTCTGGGAGGACAGAGAGGCTGTGGGGTTTCACCTGAGCTTTCAAACCCACTCATGCCATCTGAGGTGAAAAGCAAGGTCTGGTTATATTAGAAGTGAGCTTTCTGCTATCTTTTCTGTGCACATCTTGAACCTGATTCTTTCCAAGCTCCACTATTGCAAACCAGGGGGATGTCCAGAATAACATTACCAATTCCTTGAGAAATGAAATGTGATTGCTTCAGCAAAATATGATCTGGCACTGGAGTGACCTGTCCCTGTTGCCCTTGTTCATGCTCAGTATTATAGTCCCAAAAAATTTGGGACGCGTAAAAAAATATGCAGAGGTTCCCCCCCACTCTCTTCCAGCTTCTTTCTTGTGAATGAAAACATATCCATATTTTCGTACAGAACACATAGTTAATGTAGCCCCAAAACTTGCAGCTCAGTGAAACAGCACCAGGATTGCTGCTGTCTTGATTTGTCACGCAGCAGAGAAGTGTTAATCCAGGCCACCTAAAGCAAGGGGAAGAGAACTCTTCACCGCCATCCCATTTGGAACAAAAAGAGATAAGGAAGAGAAAACCAAACCATTGCAGTAAAGCAGAGCAGGGACTTCCCACACCATCTTACTTATGTTCTGGTATCACTCCTGCGTCTTGACCAAGTACAGCCAGTTGTGCCAAAGCCAATGGCTCACTGGCCTTTCTAGGCCTGGCATCTAGCCTAGAAAGCAGTGAAGTCTTTCCCATGTGAGCCAAGCTGTAATTAAAGCCAGGATTTTGACTCCAAAAGATTATTGTAGCAAGTCATTATCTCACACAGCTTCCTGTTAGCACAGAAGTTTACAACATCAACTTACTGTCCCTAGAAATTACAAAGTATTCACTATTTCAAATACCTAAATTGGTTGTTTGGTTTTTTTGTTTTCCATAGAACTCTATTCAGGGAGTTTTTCCTTTCTTCCCTACAAAAAGGGAAGTGTTGTCAGTAGCATATGTGCAGCTGCAGCTTGTAACTGCACCTGAGCGACCAATTTCTTCTATAGAAGAGACGACTGGGGAGAAGCAGGAGCATTAGCTACTCTGCCTACACACCATCCTTCACCCTGAACCTGCTTTCCTGATTCTTTAATCCAAAAGGAATAATATAGCCGCATACTCAAACCTTGTCCTGGTGCAAGCACAGCTGTCCTGAGTCAAGGAACATCACACTGTACAAAGCACAGCAATCATTTACTGGAACAAGGGGATAAGAAGTTTTCTAGAAGTGGCTGTAGATGTTGCAAACAGAGGCGGACTGGGATCTGCACTACTTTCTTCCTTCACACTGCTCACTGACTCTCAATTTCATTTTCCCAAAAAACCTCAAACCAAAACCCAGCAATGTTGCCTCCTTAACCATCTAGGACGACACAGGCTCTGGACCTGCTTTAGTTGGTGGCAGCAGCAGCTATAGCAGCATATCTTTGTGCCCTGTGTATTTTTACTGCTTTGACAGAACCATAAAGGCTCTTTCCTCTTTTACCATTCCATTTGTCACGTGCTAGGCTACTTCCCAGCTATATATTCAATAAAATCAGAATAGAAGATGTCTTTCTTTTAAAAACACCTTTGAAATAATATAATTTGGCTTTCACGCTTTTAGGAAGAATGTGAAATTAGTATCAACCTGCTATACTTTCACACATTTGCAGCTTTAAGTAGATAGTGAACACAAGGCTCTGATTCTGCCCATTTTCTTAGTACTGGTAATTAACAACAACAAAAAAAGAAGCTTGGGAAACATCAACTAGATTTTTAAAAACAACACCAGCTATATACAAATATATACACTGAGAAAATAAACATTCTGAGTGTTAAACATAATGGTGAGAAATAAAAACTAAATCTTCTAAAACTCTCTGAAACCAAACTATTGAAAAACCTAACTTGGCATTTTCCAAACCCGCATATGACTGCTTCCCACAAACATTGGTTTGGCCTTAGTTCTACAGACCACTTTATGTAAGGCTCAGCATGTAATAGTTTTAATACCATTTATATGTAAATTCATTAGTAAATCAAGCCCTGTTCCAGGGAAAAAAAAAAAAAAAAAAAAAAAGAAAAAAAAGAAAGAAAAAGAAAAAAAGAAAAAGAAAAAAAAAAGAAAAAGAAAAAGTGATGTAACCAAAAGCACCTGGGCATACCCATATCCTTCCCCTCTTCCCTGCAATCAATGAAGACCACATGACAACTTCCAAGGAAACAAGACAGGTGACTCAACAGTGACTGAAGGAGGCACTAGAGACAAGTATCAACTACATCTGCCTCGAGAGACTACTGTCAACTCACTAAGGAAATTCAAACATGCAGGATTAAAATCACAATTTCTCAGCTTTATTAAAAACTGGGAAACGTATTAGCAGAGACACAGTTAAAATGAGATTAAAATGAGCACTGACTGCATTCAGCTGTAAGAGATCAGCCACCTGCTGTTTCTAACTCAATCTTTATATTAGAAATTAATAGAAAGACAGATTTTTAACACCTTCCCCCACCTTTTCCTTACCCCAGGCTCTAATTCCAAGCTCTTCAGCTCTCCCCACCCCACGCCACCCAAGCCGTGCATGTGCTTTGCTTTTTACATCATACAAGCACTGACACTTTCTATGAATTGTCAAACATAACCAGGACTTGTGAATCTAAACCATGAAGATAAATAGTTGTTGCTGCAGTAACCTCCTGTATTTTAAAGTAATTCACTTTCCACTTTGATTAAAACAAAAAGCGCAGACAAACTGCCAAACAAGAGCTGCCACAGTGTACTGTGTGGAGCTCTCTGCACCATTATTATTTCACAAGAATGAATCCTGTGGTTCACTCTCTTAGCACCAGTGTTCAAGCAAAGCACCAGGAACATGGGAAGCTGGTGTGACATAGACACTTCAACAAATCTCTGGAAGAATGTTACAACCCAGGTCCAGGGCCTATCTACAAAAGGCACCTTCACCAAGGTTGAATGTCAACATATGCAGCCCTACATTTTACTTCTCAGACACAGAGTCTAGAGCAGGCACCTCAGTGCTGTAAACGTGAGTGTGTGCACAACATCATTTATGGTGTTTTGTAGCATGCCCATTGGATAGTGAAATGCCTTTGCCATGCCTGCACATCTCCTTGCTTTCACAGGGATGCTGACAGCCCAGACCTTTTTTAGTCTCTAGATGCCATTCATCACCTCCAGATCTAGCACCAGGAATAGGAGGTAAATGCTGTTATTCCCATCTGGGAACCCCTTTCTGGAAATGCTCAAAGTCACATCTTCTGTGTCTAGCTTTTCTGAATATTAATGAGGAACAGCTGAGGGAGCTGGGTTTATTTAGTCTTGTCAAGAAGCGGCTTGGGGGGATCTCATCACTCTCTACAACTGCTGGAGAGGCAGTAGCGAGGTGGGGCCAGTTTCTTCTGCTGTGCCTGCAGTGAGAGGATCACAGGAAATGGCTTTGAGCTGAGACAGGGGAGATTCAGAGTAGGTATTAAAAAAGTGTTTTCACTGTTCAGGTGGCCAGGCATTGGAATAGGCTGCCCAGGAAGGTGGTGGAGTCATCCTCCCTGGAGATGTTCAAAAAGCATCTGGACGCAGTGCTGGGTGATGTGGGTTAGAGGTTAAATGGTAGTGCTGGGTTGGCAGTTGGACTTGATGATCTTAAAGATCTCTCCCAAACTTGATGATTTAGTGATTCCATTTATCACACCATAAAGCACAACTAAGAAGCAGAAGCAAGTTCCAAAGACAAAGCAATCAAATCATCTGACACAGGTCAGTGAAACGACAGATGCCAATTGCAGGATGGACAGCCTAAGAATACCAGGATGTTTGCAACATCTTTACTTCTTCCTAGATCATCGAGGTCAAGCATCCCAGCTTCCGTGTACAATAAATGCTCATTTTCCATTGTTAAATGTCACTCCTTCTCAGAGCTAATCGCTTCAAGAACCAGGGAAAACAGGTAATCAATCTCCCAACCAACTTGAATAAACACTGCCATAACAGCTTTATGTTTTGTAGCAGCACACTATATCCACACATGTTCCTCATCAACAGGAGCATATCACAGACACACACACACACTGCAAGAAATGATCTTGGGAAGAAGCACCTACTGCTTGGTGGATGGGAAGGATGTTCAACTCTTCCCCACACAAGCAAGGAATTAAATTTTGGGGAGTTCATTATATTTGTTACCTTGTAGCAAACATAGCTCTCAGGGAAGAGAAGGTGGCAGCATCCTCCTTCAAAGCCTTCAGCTCATTTCGCAGCTTCATCATGGTCTCTGTAACCATTGCCTTCTCATTCTCATACTTGCTTTTTAAGTTGGCAAGGGCTACTTCTGCAGTCTGTTGGTTACCAGGGAGAACAGAAACATAACATTTAATGAAACTCTTCATCAAATGTCTGGCTAAAAGATTTTTAATCACTATTCACATAAGGAAACATTTACTTTGTACTGGAATGTTAAACCTGTGGTCAACCTATCTTGTATAGATAAAATTTCATTTCTGAACACTGGGAATAGACACAGTCATCTCTTACTCCCATTAACCATGCAGCAGCATTAAGGAAGTTACAGAATATAGATGTAGCGAAACCTATCTACTAGCAACACAAAGGAACAAAACAATCTACTTAGTATCTCAATACTTAAATGCATTTGTCAATCACTAGCACAGTTCTCTCTTATAGCGTCTTACTTATCTTACATTTGGGACACCTTTATTAAAATGTGCAAAAGAAAACTTAATGTGTTTATTTCATTCTTAAACGCCACTAGTAGTTTAGTAGACTAAACTACCTTTTTTTAAGACCATTTACATTTAAGTGTAGAGAAGAAGATGAAGCATGTCACGCGGTTCTTCAATGGCAGTAATTTTCACCTACTGCATTGCTAATGTTGTTGTAATGTCCAATCCCCAAAGACTATTTTTATCTTTCACCTCTGTTATTTTGATCACATTCTTATATCACATTCTCATTTTGGAAGGCTCTCTTTTATTTTGGAGTTTGAGAGAGAACAATACTTAAATTTCAGAACTCTTTTAAGGGTAACTACTAGAATTCTTTCAAGTAGAAAATAAGATTACATCTTCATTTTAGGTGTCCTGCGTTAAAAATAACGGATCTAATTCAGACAGACAGTAGATTGAAGCTACCTTAACCTTAAAAAAGTCTCAGGAGTACGTGAGGAGCTGAAATCAGTTACAGCCCCATTGCTCATCTTTAGATGGGACAGCTGGGTGCCTCTAATGGAACAGCCAGCTTCAGCCTCAGACTAGTGAAATAACAGCAACGAAAGCCCCACAGAACTGAGGGAATGGCAGAATGAATTACAAGAAAAATTTTCTTTTGCTTATGACCTAGTTGCCTAACATTGTAACCTTCAAACCTCTAAGACCCAGTTACCTGTTTGTTGGCTTTCAGCACAGTTCTCAGAGTTGCTATCTGTTCCCTCTTGGTGCTCAGCAAGGATTTCAGCTTCAGGATTTCTTCCATAAGAGCTTCCTTGTCTTTGTCCACCACTGGGCCAAGCTCTTGAGTAGCAACGCGCTGCCTGGACAGCTCAGTTGTTCTGTCCACAGCAGCCTGCAGGTGCTTGATCTGATCCCGAATGATAGCAATCAAGTTGTAAATGTTCATCGGTTCCTTCCGAGGATCTGACACAGGGGATGGCAGAGATGACACCGGGGATGGGCTGCTGTCACCACTTCCATTCTCTGCCTTTCCCAGCTCAATAGTTAACAGCCCTTTAGAAAGAAGAATGGGAGACCTTCTTCCCTTGATGTCTGGACTACTGCGTTCACCTTTACCTTCCTTGTAGTAGTCCAGCATCACTCTGTTTGGAGTTTCATTGTTGCACATGCAGACATGGTGGTACAAATTGGCCAGCTCTTCACTGAAGGTGACTAGTTCATCTTGAGCCACGCTGAGGCTGCCCTGTGTTTCTCCAGCGACATCACTGACCTTCTTCAGCTCCTTCTCCAGCCTGGCCATCTGTTCTCTATCATGCCTACTGGACTTTTCCAGTGAGGTGATCTTTTCAGTGAGAGTTTGGCTCTCAGTCTCATATCTACTCTTCTCTTCCTCATACTTAGACTCACATTCTTTGTATTTTGCCTTTAAATTTTTGAGCTCTTCCTTCAGGTCAGTAATTTCTGCCACAGCCACTTTGTACTTGCATTCCAGGATCTCTGGCCCATTGATGTCAACTTCATAATAGTCTCCATCTTCATGGCTGTCTCGGTCCTTCTCGTTATCAAGGGCAGACTGACGCTCCTTACTGGCCTGGAGCTTCTTCATGGCATTCAGATTTTCAGTAAGCCTGCCAATTTTCTCATGCTGCTCTGAGAGGGCCCCCCGTGTATTTTCCAGCTGCTTCTGAGATTCCTGCAGCGTTGTTAACAAGTTAACCTTCTCTCTTTCCATCTGAAATGCAGGAACATAGACATCTATGTTAAGGGAATCGTATCACTTAAATGGTTTTAACTCTAAGAGACAGCAACTTAGCCAACAGTTCATATGGTTACAGAAATTCAATCACTTGCACATTATAAGAAAGTCTCCACAATGTATTCTAAAATTATCTCCAGTTACAGTGTTCATAGCCAATTCTTTCCTATCTCCTGGTCAAAATGCACATTTTTACACATTTATTCCCTAGGTGATGGTCTCATTGTGAAAACTTCCTTTCAGCTAACAACAAGCTAAAGTTCATTGCTATCTTCTAAATTATCAAGTAAATTCTAGAAAACACAGAGTTACTCTATGGTGAAAGCTTGGAACTTCATGAAAGACTCAGAAATACCAAAACCTTTTCAAGTTGCTCTTCTTAAATTTCTCATTTTTAAAAATTCTGACAGCTTTTTGCATAAGGGCTTTTTCTTACAGAACATAATTTAAAACACATCTGACAAAATATTAGTAGGAAACAGAAAAGTGCACCTTGTTTTAAACTCTCCAACCTCCTAATTGCACAAATATAGCACAGAAATGCTTAGTGCTGATCACAAATATAGCACAGAAATGCTTGGTGCTGATTAAGACTTTATGCTTTTTGAACTAATTACAGAAAATATGAGTACAAAACTTCTTTTGATGAAGGTGATTGAAGTACCTTTCAATTTTGAAACAAACCACTATTGTTCTTGGTAGTGACATAATGAAGTAGACACAGCAAGTATTGCACAGGAGATGCATTAGAACTTTCCACCAAGGAAAGGACATGACTACCAACTCCATTGCATTAAAAACAAAAAAGAAAGGAAAAGAAAAAAGATGTGGTTTTTCACTGACAAACATTTAACACCCTCAAATTCTAAAACAATTAAAGCCTTTAAAAATACAGTATAAACAGTAGCATGTGAGATACCAAAAAGACTGAAATTACATCCCAAACGAACTTTAGGAACTATTTGGAAGTAGACAGCTTTTAGGAAACCCATTTACCTGTACAAGCTGCTGTTTCAGCTTCTGGATTTCAGAAATGTTTAATTCACTCAGGAGATCTGAAACCAGACTTGGGGCTGGAGGGAAGCTTTCATTTTTCTTGGGTGTTGAAGTACTGTTTTTGCCATTGCTGAGTTTGCTGAGGCAGTTTTGTTCAAACCCATTCATGATTTCATCATTATTGGGCTCTGTGGCTTCATCGCTGAACTTCAGCCCATCCAAAGAGATGTTTAAGTGGCTGTTGTACATGGAATCATTGATGTTCATGTAGTGAGACAGCTCCTTCCGAAGGTTGTTCTTCTGCTCCCGCTCTGTCTTCAGTGTTTCCAAGGCCTCCTCAAGTTGGCGCTCAGAGATCTCCTTCAGCCGGATGGCATCTTCCAGCTGGCTATTGAGAAACTCGGTTTCCTCTTCCAGCCTTTTGATTTCATGTTTCAAGCCTTCAAACTCCACCTGGAGATATACAAAGTGGGGGGGGGGGGGGAAATCTCTGATGAAAATGTCTGCCTGCAAGGCACTGAGTCATTCTGCTTTTGAATGTTTGATGTCAATTAAATATTATAGAAACAGAATACTTTTTTCGTTTCTGGAGTCTAGTTTTAGCATTATGACTGTAAACATGGCTTACGTAATTTACCTTTACAGAGACTACAGAATAAATTCACTAAGCAAACTGTCAAATGAGCTTGTCTATTCCAGCTCAATCAGAACAGGTGGGAGATACAGTGTGTCTGATACAGAAGCATCCAAAAACAGTCTTTCCTAGCTCTACATGCAAACATTTGTTTGATTAAAAAATTCCCTGGCCAGCCTTCCCACAAAGTTAAGCTTCACATTTCCAAAACTGGCACGATAAAGGTACACTTTGACACTCTGCTTCACTGCCATTCAAATACACACCACTGGGTTAAAACTGTGATCAAGCTCTGCTTTGATACATTTTAATTAAAATGTTTTAACATTTCCCTCATTATCATTTCAGCACATCTTGAAAGGGCTACAATTCAGATTCTACACTTGATATTCACATTTATGAGTTTGATGGCATGCTATCTATCACTTCTAGTACTGGACTTTTCTAAATCTCTCTTGCATTGAAATTATGTACACAAACAATTCATGTAAAATTTTTAATCACTTGGGAGTAGCAGGGAGGAAGCAAACAAAGAATATTCTTCTTTACTCTGAAAGAAAGGAACTCATACCATATGATATCTCACATTATTTATTTTTTGCCAATTGCTAAATAAATTTTAGATGTCAACATAGAGCCACCTGGGAGTGTGGACCACACTCAACTTATAAACCAGGAATCAAATATGTTAATTCAGTGTTGCCTGGGAAAACTTGATGGCTACTTCTAGTTGCATGAGTAACTAGAATAATTAAAAACTAGCATAATTAAAAGTTCATCAAGTAGGATTAGGACAAGGTAGAAAATTAATCCACTGCCATGAAAAGAACAAGCTCTTGGTTCTGTATACTTCCATTAAGATAAAATACTTCAGACTGTAGTCTATTTTCAAAGTTTCCAGAATAAAAATACAACAGTCAATAACTACTAGCAAATATTGAGATAGCATCTGAGGTTAAATTTAACTCAGGCCAGAATGGCAGCATTCTCCAGTATTGTTATTCTAGAATGAGAACATGGAGCTGGGAACTTTCACCTGCTGCTCTGAATATGATGAATGAGAAAAAAAAGTAAAATCCAAAAGTAAACAAATACATAGGTTTGATTTTGCCAGTTCCCTCTCTCTTCCAGCCTGCATCAAGAGCACAACAGCCCCTTTTGTCTCTACTACAGGACGTCAGAGTGCCCAAAACTGCATAATTAAACCAAATATATGCAGATGAGAACAGGTCCAACCTGGAATCCTGTTTTGCACAGTGAGGCCCAGAGTAATAAACAGAGATACAGAGTTTCACTTGGACATAAATAAAATACATTCAATACCCCACATATCTAGCCTGACAGGGCAGCTTTCATTCATTACACTGAAGGAGTTCTGCAGCAAATTCTACAGAGATTTTACTATGTGCTAACCACAACAGATGCTATTAACATTGAGTTTTCTAAAGAATTTTGATTTCAGGAATATTTTCATGGAATAGTAGAATCAGAGAATAGTTTGGGCAGGGAGGGACCTTAAAATTAATCTCATTCCTCCCCCTGTCATGGGTAGGAATGCCTCCATCTAGACCAGGTTGCTCTTCCAAGCTCTGCTCAACCTGGCCTTGAACATTTCCAGGGATGAGGTAGCTGCAGCTGCTCTGGGCAACCTGTGCCAGGGCCTTACGACCCTCACAGCCAAAAATTTCTACTTAATATCCCATCTATCCCTGCCCTCTGGCAGTGGGAAGCCATTCCCCCTTGTCCAAGTCCCTTTCCAGCTTTCTTGGAGCCCCTTTAGGTACTGGAAGGTCTCCCTGGAGCCTTCTCTTCTTCAGACAGAACACACCTAGGTCTCCCAAAAGTGTTTCCAGAGCAGAGGGGCTCCAGCCCTAGCAGCATCTACGTCCTTCACTTTCCCAACTGAACTTTATTTATGCAATGGAACTGACAGCTACCCGAAGAATAAAAATAGGAAGTCACACACTGATAGATGAAGATAAGTGAACCATGCCAAAGACCACATCTATCTTAATTAGCTCCACAAATGATAACTCAGGGAAGCTCTTAAGAAATTCCAAGAATGCAGTTTTCTAAAATTCTGGAAATAGCTGGAACTGTACAATTAAACACGACCATTCAGACAAGCAGTCACACAGATGTGACAGTGCAAAGCAACTATAACATCATTCCAGGTTTATTGAAAGTAGCTAGAAGAGTAGCACAGAAACTGAGAGAGAAGATAAGGATAAAGTAGCAATTAAAACATGTTTCAGAAACACTCCTATTTCCAGATACTGGAGAAGGGGGAAGGGAAGGGAAGGGAAGGGAAGGGAAGGGAAGGGAAGGGAAGGGAAGGGAAGGGAAGGGAAGGGAAGGGAAGGGAAGGGAAGGGAAGGGAAGGGAAGGGAAGGGAAGGGAAGGGAAGGGAAGGGAAGGGAAGGGAAGGGAAGGGAAGGGAAGGGAAGGGAAGGGAAGGGAAGGGAAGGGAAGGGAAGGGAAGGGAAGGGAAGGGAAGGGAAGGGAAGGGAAGGGAAGGGAAGGGAAGGGAAGGGAAGGGAAGGGAAGGGAAGGGAAGGGAAGGGAAGGGAAGGGAAGGGAAGGGAAGGGAAGGGAAGGGAAGGGAAGGGAAGGGAAGGGAAGGGAAGGGAAGGGAAGGGAAGGGAAGGGAAGGGAAGGGAAGGGAAGGGAAGGGAAGGGAAGAAGGCATTGTAAAGAGACACTGAAAAACTACTGCAGCAAAAGGACTAAAACAAGTAACAAAGCAGAGTGACAGAGACTTCTCTTTCATCAGAGAAGGCAATGGAAGGACTTGGAAGTCAAAGTATTATGAAGTATTATGACTGTGTATAGAGTCAGAAAGGACAAGTCTTGGTGCTAAAATGTAGAGCTTATAGTCTCAAAAGTAGTACAAAGATAGAAAATAAGTAGGTATATGCTCAAATGAGACAGAACCATGCTGTACCACAGGAATTAACTGGTACTACCAAAGCAATGCCCACTGGTTGGAAAACTTGCCTGACTTTGCTTCAGGACAGACACTTGTTTCTGGAGACAGATGTTTTCCTCTTCAAGTTCAGTATAGTCTTGCAGCAAACGTGCTTCTCGGAATTTATATTCCTTAATATCATCTCGCAGACGCGCCCTTTGGATCTCCACATTTTGGTTGACCTGGGAAAACAAACAAAGCAAAACAAAAATGGTAGCACCTGGATCAACTACAATTAAATTGCAAAATTTTATATCTTTTTTATCTTTTTTATATGCACGAATTCATTGAATTATATTGAAACATATTGAAATTATATATTTTCCCCTCACCCTCCAAAATTACAGAAAACCAAGTCATTTACACAATAATTAGATTTTGTATTCTTGATTTTCTTACAAATTCTCACTACTGACTCAAAAGAAGTCAAGAAACAAGCAGGGAAAGCAGCATTTACACCTGTGTTGTTTCACTGGCTGTAGCAACCAGCAGAAGTTTTCCAGACCAGAAGTCAGTACCCAAATCTGTTTCAACTTTAACAAGAAGGGCCTTTTCACAAGAGAAAGTCAGAGTCAGATGAGTCCAGATGTTCTTATTTGGACATGTATTTGCTGCTGCTTTTCAACAGATATTTTCTTTATAACCAGAGCAATAAGTTGAAAACATGAGAGAATTAATTCTTCTGGAGAAAGACACTGAGTTAAAACCCATGAAGCCTAAGATGTCAGGTTGATGAGAAAAAATAGAAACTAGTTGACATAAAATACTCCCGTCCCTTAGCTCCAAGACTTACGCAGGACTTAACGAAAGATTTAAAAAAAATTAGCATTTTTTTGAAAGATAAGAAGTAAAAACCAATATATTGGTGTAGTATCACCTTGGGATCTTTCATGAACATACACAGACACTTGAATAAATTGAGCTGGAACATAGAAAGCTATAGAAATGGCTCACTACACTTATTTTTTATTTTTTCCAATATTATTTTCCTTCAAGTCCTATCTTCAAACACTTAACTCATACAAAGTGAAAAAGTATGTTCTAAAACATTAACAGAATCAGCTTCAGATATAGGCAAACAGGGAATACAGTTGCCTAAAAAAATAGTATTTTTGTAGCTGTGCCCATGATATAATGGAGTAGTTTTCCACACTTCTAATTCAAAACCACTGCTAGCTGCTGATGGAGGCAGTCTGTCACTTCAGCTGGCATATGGAACCTGCTGCCTGCTCTCACCTGCCTGCAGCCCAAGAAAGCTTCAGCCTCAGGCCTACAAACTCAGATTCCCTCCGAGCTCTCCACTCCTGGCCAGACACAGGCATGTCAGTGATGACTAAATATGGTCTCAGCCCTTGAGAGTGTGCAGCAGGGTTCCACTGAATAACCACACAGGTTCCAACAGGCACACACAGCACACTGAGATAAGGGAAATGTTTGCAGCTGGAGGATGTGCCCAGAACTGAATCTGGCATGTTTTGAATACAAATACTGAATCACCTGCAACTGTTAAGACTAATAAACTTAAATTACAATTCCCTCACATGTTAGGTAAAGACTAGACTATATAAAATTGTCTGTTTGTTTTTAGCCTGAAAGAGAGCACAACTTCACAGCACACCAAGAAATCAAAATTGCTGGAACCAGACACTACAGTACACCAATACAAATTACAAGTTGCTATAGCCCATGTTCCATGCCTGAGTAAGTGTTGTCTCTCTATGTTTGCACAAACCCAGGGCCAAAGGGAAAGCTAAGGGCTGACATGAATTCACATTTTTATGTCTCCTTAAAAGGTGACTGGAATGTGGCAGTATCTGGAAAGAAAAATGGCCTCCAGTTGCACTGACACTGGAAGCAGACCAGAAATCTGCTGCTCAGCACACTTTGAGAAGGGACCAGAATCCCTCACAGACACTGTGCTGCCTCTGGAGTGGGCAGTTTTTCTATTAAGCTAGTTTTAAAGGTTGGGAAATACAGACAAAGAGTTGTGTCTATGTTTCTAGAACTGCTTCCCGGTCTAAGGAGAAGGCATGATTCCAACTCTGTTCCACAAAGTTAAAGGAGAAGTTAACCGGCATATTTGATCACTTGTGACCGCTTGTACCACAAATCTTCTCTGTCATATCCCAACAAGAAGCATCAGTGAATCCCCACATCACCAGAAAAGTAACCCACATTTCCTCATTGATTTTACCACCAAATATTATCCCCATATTTGTTACTATGTACTAAAGAAATTACATGAGACACTTGCAGCTGAGGTCACATGGAGTAAATTGAGATTCAGATATGGACTCTTGGATAGCCTTCCCTCCTGGCAGGGGAGGTCAGTTGATTAGCTTAGGAATAGACGAGATTAGACGCCAGTGCTTCAAAGGAAGGTGCAAGAAAGCTCAGGAGTAATAACTGCTGACTGTTTTATCCATCCATCTGTGGTTTACAGTCTCTGTATTTTACCAGACTGAATTTAAGCAATAGTTTGAGGTCTCAAAACAATCATTTCTGCACCAGTACCACAAAGACTTCAGCTGAACTACAGATTTTCTAAGTAATTAAACTCTTAAAGTAACTTCTCAGCAATTACTTCCTCTTAAAAATATGTGGTTTCAATAGCAAAACAATAAAAGGTCGAAGCGATTACGTTTAAACAAGGTACATAAACGTAAAAGCCACCGCTTCATGAGAAAAAACTCAAGACTATAAACTTTCCTATCCCTCTCCTTGTGCATTTCAGTGTTTTGTTATAATCCCACACCTTCAGAAATTAAGGAGGAAAAATGGATAAAAAGGGAAATGATGCCACAAATATTCTGCAGCCAGAAAATCTGCATTGGGAATGAAGCAGCAAAGTACATCCAAGGGTCTCTGTGCTTGGCCTAAACAGGTTCCTCTGCTTTTTAAGGCAGCAATTCGGGAACTGAGGGAACTGATGTGCAGTACCCACAGGACCAGCATGACCAAACATGCAGCCATGTGTCTGTCAAATCACCTTTCAGCTCAGGAATCTTTCCTTTTTTTGGCTACATAGCAGCAGAAAATGTAACAAATCCAAGCTGCAGTGAACCCTGTGCATCTTCGCTCACCTCCTTCAGTTCCTGCGCAACAGAATTAAGGCGTTCATTTTCAGACTGTGTGTTGGCAAGGACATTTCTTATCTGTTTCAATTCTGTCTGCAACTCCATAACCTTCTTCATGTAGTATTCTTCTTTGGTAGCTGATTCTTGAATCAAGGTTTCCTCTCTGCTCTCTCCATCTGCTGCTACTTTCTTGTGGTTGGTATGGGCCTGTCCAAAAGCCTAGGAAAGTCAGAAAACACATTTTTTTATCAATAAACCTATAATTCTGCATAAGTAAATTCAATGCTAAGTAGCTGAAAACATTTACCCTCATATAGTTCTTCAAGGCAAAGGAATGTAACCTCTTCCTACATCCTCCAACTCAGATTTACAAATCCTAATAAGTTGCCAACACTGTGTTCTTGAAAGTAAACCACAGCACCTAAACAGTGTTTTTTGATGCAGAATGCTTAAATAGAACCTCATATAAACCCTTGTGGGAGGGAACAACAATGTAGTGACTCTGCTGTTGAAACACAACTGGCTTTCAGCCAGATGACTGCATGACCAGACACTACTGCACATGCATATTCTCTATAGTGGAGTTAGATTCACTTCTGCAAAACCAGAATCACTGAGAACACATCTGGCATTAGCAGCCTGTTCCCTTTCCCAGGCTGGGAGCTCCCAGCAGCTGCTTCTGGCTGGTAGATTACAGCCCCCTCCCTTGGGCTTGAAGACGTTGGCAGGGCTGCTCCAGATCCAGGCTAAGCCAGTGGGGTCACACTGGCTGAACTAGGTCAGCGGACAATCCCCCAGCCAGCTCGAGACATCAATCCCCAGCAGTGTGCCAGCAAAGGTAGTCAGAGGCAGGTCAGAAGTCCAACCCACTTGGCACAGCCTGCCTCTGGCTAGTCCTGACATTGACATTATTTTGTCTCCTCACATTTCTTTTGGGGGGGGGGTCTTAATTTTGCTTGAAACCCTTGCAGGTGATGGTCCCTGTGGTAGTGTTCTCCACACGTGCCCCCAACCCACACAGACACCCCAGCTGCTGCAGGGCAGAACAGCCTGCGGCTGTCACTGGCACGTGCTGGAGAGCAGAGCTGGCCACTTCCAGTAGTTCTATTTGTAACACACAGCCCAGCAGATCGGCCATATTCAACAACATTAAAAATGTGATCTTTTAAGTGTTGCACACGCTTGCACCACAATTCAACCCAAGGAGCTTTCAGGTGCCACCATATCTTTTCAGGATGCCAAAACATGGCAGATTTTCCCAGTCAACATTAATATCAGGTCAAGTCAAGGACAGAGAAGCATCTCATGAAACTCCTTATCTAGTCATGCATTTTCAATTGATGCCAGCTCTTCAGAAAAATACTGTCAGAGAAGAAAAAAAATCTGCTTTGAAGAGAAACAGATTTCAGTGTTTTGTTACTTCTGTATATTGCAGCAGGCACATTAATAGCACAGAAACTACTGATTATACCAGGGCTGAAACAGCTGATCAAGTACGCTAACTCTGCCTATGATTAAAGGCACACAGATATTGCTCCTATCAGACTAAATTTTATTTCAAATAAGCAAGTCAGAGATATAGGAGACAAATATCCATTGGAGAAATTCTAGCCAGATTCATCAAGATAACCTACGGGAAACTAAAAAGTGCCATATTTCAGACAAAAAGCACCATCTGGTGCTGTCAAGTCCTTGTCAAATGAATTTCAACAAAGCAGCTTAAAAGCCTAATACCCAAGATCTCCATAAATGTTAAAGGGATAACAAAAAGCACACTAGCTCCTCAAATACACTATTTTTTTTCTGTAATAAACCAAGATCCACCTTTAGAGATCAGTATGGATGACAAATCTCCGGCACAGAGAAAGAGGCAATGGGTATCTCTTTGCCCAGTGAAGTAGCACCATTTGCTCAGCTGCAGGATGCCAAAACAGCAAATGGAAGTTCAGGATGCTTAAAGCCACAGCTGATCACCCAGACCTCAGAGTCCAGGCATGATTCCATCAAGGAGCTCAGTAATGTCACTAAAGGAGGGATTCTTAGGAATAATTGTGGAGACTCTGGAGGGCATTCCCTGGTTTAGGGACACACAAGAAGCCTCCCTCAAAATGCTGTTAAGACCCCATTGTCTCCTTCCCTTGTTCCTATGTCCCTGAGCCACTCCTATTCCCTGATGGGCCCTTATCTTTGTACTGCCCCAAGACCAGGGTCACCCTCAGGGTCCCTTGGGAGAGAGAAACGTGGACCCTCCATGAGCACGTGCCTGGGACCTGAAAATGTTACCAAGCAGCTGAAGAAAACATCTGTGGATACCATGCAAAGGCCCTTTTTGCTTCCTTACCCTGGACTTTATTAGCAACAATAATGGCTGCAACAAATAATGACTAATTTGCTTGTGAAAGTTCCAAGGCAGATGCTAGGCCATGGGTTTCTTTGATATCTGGAAAGAAAATGTCATCATTTTGCCCAAGTCACAACTGACAGGGAGTATTTAAACACAGAAACTGCCATAGAGGATGAGACTTTTTAAAAATCCAATATCCTGTCTTCTACAGAGGCTAAGGCCAGATGCTTCAGAGAAAGGTGCAAGAAACCACATAAGCTCTTCAAAGCTGGGGATTACCTTAAACTTTAATGGAGAATGCCTAATTTGGGAAAGCTACTAATTTTGAGTTACCCATGTAAAACACCTCCTTATTTTTCAAAGGTTTATGCATTTTTTGGCCTCAGTAAAATCCTACAACAATGAATTCTATATATAAAACCTTACTCTTACATGACAGTTTTTCATCAGTTTACAAGTTTCCCACATTTCCATAAAAGAACACATATTTTTGCTCAGGCTTGAAGGTGTGGTGTTAATCCCATGATCAGCTGTCAATCACTCACTATTTTTTGAGACATAAATGTCTCTATTCTCTGGTGATGGCAAGGTGAAGTTCAGTAAATTATCACTACTTTTATGTGTGAGAGGTTTTTCCATTCACTACAGCAGACTCCCTTTACAGAAACTGCCTTTTATTATGGCTTGTCCCAACAGGTTGACCCAACCAAATGGAACTGCTCACACACAGTAACTGCAGAAACAAGCTCATGGTCACTCCTACCAAAGGATGCTGCTGCTCCTTGTGGGCTCCAGTTATTTCTGCACAGTAAGTATTATTTGCTCTTGGCCAGCATGCTTGTGAAGTGTCAGCAGAAACCCTGCCGTTAGCTTGAGTATATTGCTGCCTGGAGTACAGAACTGTGTGTAAACAGCCTCTGACATAGGCAGAACACGAGAAACCTCCTTCAGAGTCATAGCCATCAGGACAGACAGCCTGGAACAATGCAAGCTGCATGCATTTATAAGACAACACTTGAAAAGCACTTCCATTCCAACCAAGTTTTGTTATCTCTCTTATAAGTATTTAGAAACAACCTCAGACATCACTGTTACAAGCCATTTTCATAACTCCTATGGAGAACAGGAAATTAACTTTTAACAGAACTGTGCAAAATTACAGGGCAAAGCAATTACCTGCCATAGCTACAGCCTAGACTTGTCTTAAATCAAGCGAAGAAAACTGACTTTTTACTGCTACGCACGAAACCCCTAAACCTTCATACATGCTGGAGTCCAGCATGTGCCCATTTACTTTTGCTTTAACATTATCTAAAGCACAGGAACAGAAGTCAGTTACCTTCCTCTTCCTCCTCTTCCAAAACCCCTACTTCCATCTACTAGGGAAGAAAACTGTTCACAGTTATACTGGAATGATAGACTTTGGAGTATCTCTTCACAAGATAAAAGCTTCTGATGCGAGGGCTCCAAAACATCATGTTCTGCTCAACAGCTGCCTCTAGGAATTACGAGACATTAATGTTAAGGGATTATCAAAATTCTTATCTTCCAGATTCCCAAGACCAGGGCAAAAGCAAAATCAAAGAGTTCATGAACCAAAATGCTGGCTTACTATTTGCTCAGCTGTGCTTGTCAGTGCACTGGAAAGCACTTTTCTGAACAAAGGTACAATTTAGTCACAACTACCTCTTCAGAGAGCTGCACGGGACACACATCAAAAGCTCTCCTTGGGTTTAACACTATCTGAAACCAACATAAATGAACCTCTACCCCCAACACACAACCTCAAATTCTGTCATACACAACTCCAAATTTTGTATAGCCACTCACCTCTGGACCAGGCAAACATGGAACATTTCCCAGTGGGGACTCACAGTTATGTGGTTCAAGTGCACTGAATGATTCAGATGATAATTTTTGGTCCTCACTCATAACCTGCTGCCAAAGCTGCAGATCAGCTCACACCCTGTCAGGTTTCCTTTGGTCAAGCTGCCATCCCCAACCAGCTACACCAGTCTGTGAGGTCCTTCTCCTCTTCCTTCAAATACACTAAGACAGCATTGCCCAAAGGCCAATTACAACATCCCTGACACATACAGAAAATTTACCATAATTTGCTGGTGAAGGTTTACCAAAATTAGTATCGAAAATGCTATTAAATGCACTTTCATGTTTACAGAATTACTTACATCAGCAGACTTAAGGCATGTAGAAAATACATGCTATCATATTCTTAAATAGCCCAGAAAATATCATTGCTAAATTAAGGAGATTACTACAAATTTCAGATGATAACATCTTAAATCTCAAGAATTTAAAGCTCTCCACAACAATTATGAATGGAAAAAAGAATCTGGACAGCAAATGGATGAGGCATACTCATCCAAAAACTGCAATGCTATATAAAATGGTCAAATCCAGTTCACTTCAAATGAAGCCCTGGATCAAGCTACATTTAGACTGAGTTTAAAGTACTGATTTCCAAAAGACAGACTTAAAAAAAGGTGACGCTTCCTCTAGGTTTGATGATAATACAGATTCATCTGTTTATGTTGCAGGAGGAACAAGATCCCAATCATGCAGATGCAGATAAGCTTTCTGCATGAAACCCAGTACACTGAAGGAAGCTTTCATATAAAACTCCAAGCTTTGAGAAGAAAGTTTTCTCAATTCTGTGAAGTTTAGCATGCTGCTAACATATAAAGTTCTTAAAAACATGGTTAAAATTTTAAACATGATCTTTTGAAAGAAGTTCTTTATCACAGTGCAGCTGTTCATGGAACACATGAAACGCGAAGAATCTCTGAAACACACTTCTTAGAGAATTCCAAATGCTTCTCTCAGAACAGCTGAGAGAATGCTTCTCTCAGAACAGCTGTGATATGGGAGATGCACAGATTGATCTCAGCCATGCTCAAAACAAGACTCTCAAGGCCTTCAGGAAAATCAGAACAGTTATTAGCCTCTATAATCTGTCACACCAGACCTCTACTTAGCCCAAAAGTCATCCAAAGTATGCTGGTTATGCTTCCATATTTTCTGGGATCCTGAACTAGACTGCTAAAAACAAGAGTAATACAAAACACTGGGATGCCACTATCAAATAAAACCTCCCAAAGAGATGCTGGAAAGGGCTTTTTCTGAACAAGCCCTGTATGATCTCAAACCCTCTACTAACCTCTGCAAGGAGGCAATGTTCCTAAAGCCCTGCCAAGAGCTGATCAGAATCCTGATGCTGCACAGGGACTGTTGGGGGCTCTGGAGGCTGCCCCTGCACTGTTTCTAGAGCACTACCTTCACCTGTACCTGTCTTTTTACACACATCAAAACACAGCAACTAGGAAAGGGCAGAAAGAGAGTCTCATGGATACTTAAAGCTGACATACTAACAAGCAAAGTCACAGCCCACTGGCCTTGAGATGACACAGATGAACAGAGGAAGTGACATCTCACTCATACTCAGTCAAAATCACAGGGAGGTTCCTGTACCATGCACAAATACACCCAAACAAACAGAAAACAACACAAATATTTCAGTGAAGGATTTTCATAAAATATGTTGCTTAAAAATTCATTTATCATCTAAATCTGAACTTGTATTCTCCATTTAAAGGAGTAAGGAGGGAGCAGAGAGAGACAATTGCTTATACACAGGATGAAAAAATAATAAAGAGGGAGAAAAACCTTAAAAGAGCACGGAACTCCACAATACAGATCAACTTCTGGACACCACTGATCCCCATGCTCATTTCTTCTCCAATGAAGACTCCTTTGCCTGTGCACCTCATTTCTTCCCATTTTCCAAGCTGTGCATCCAGCCACACATGATGCTGAAAATGTCAACCAGCAAGGGCAGTCCTTAGTAAATGTCACACTAGCCTTTTCTCTGCAGTGAAACACTGCTATATGACGCTAACCATCCTCAAAAGATGAAGCAGCATGAGGCATTAACCCTTTCCTTCACTCACACAGTGATGTTTAATTGATGCTTCAGCCCTTCTTGCTATCACAGTCACATTAACATGGCTGCTGCACCACCATAAGCAGACTAGGACATGCATAAGTTCCTCAAATAAGCACATTAGGAAGAAGAGGAATTAGTTTTAAACTCATTGACAAGAAAAGCTGACATAAATATGAGAGAAAGGCAATAAAGGAGAGCTTGTCTGAAAAGAGTCCCTTGCCTTTCTCAATCAAATTTGAAAAGCAGAGTGATGCCCATGTGCATGCATGCACCAGAAGAGCAGTACCATGTACATCCACCACCAGAGGAAACACACAGAGCGGTGCCTATTCACCTTTGTGGTGAGGTTTGAGAGCACTCTAGTAGATGTGTTTCTGTTTCTTTTGTACTGAAGATAAAGAAGGATTTGCAGAAACTGCCCCTTTTAGAAAGCTATGATTAGCTACTTTTGCAGTGAAAGAATGGTTTACCCATAAAAATTAAACAGAACCCAAGCCCCCAATAAAAAAGGTGCCATTAATCAAGATGTCCTTTTTTTAAAAAATAAGGATAAAAGTCATGAGACTAAACATTAAACAGGACATATTCCTTCAGTTGCTCTCTACCACTACTCAAGACAGATTCAAGTCTTTTTTCAGGAGGCTTTCTACCAATTAACAGATATTAGCACTCATCCTTCCCCTCCTAGCACCAGGCAACAAACTGTGATCAAGGTACACATGCTCTCTCCCTTTGGTGTAAGGGAATAAAGCCAGCCCTGCCAGGAGTCATTTCTGTCCGCTCTGACTTCCAAGCAGAGGTCCTGGAAAGCCTGGAGTTAAAAGCCAAGGACATTAGTCACAAAGTATTTAATCCACCACTGTCATTCATCACAGCCAGGAAAGACTGTGGGCTTCACTGCTCTTGAAGATGTGAATGCTACTTTTGTTTCAAAGTTTGTGCTATAAATTAGCTAAATACATACCCTCCCCCAAAAGGTGGTCTCTGTCACTCATAAACACATGTGACTACTGACATCAAAAGTACATTTCCTGACATGATGGAGCATCCCCAGTGTCCTGCTTGGGGACAACCGGCAGGATGGTGTCCTCATGGCCACCTCAGAACCTGCTGCTGCCTTCATCATTAATCAACTTCCCAGGAGAGCCACACAATCAGCAGACCCCTGCACAGCCCACCAGCAAGTCCAACTGTTGCCGGCAATTTCAATGGGCACTCAGCCAAAGCCTGGGGTTTCAGTTTTGGTTGTTTTCCTTGTTTGGTTTGTTTGTTTGGGTTTTTTTATAAGAAAAATTCCTATAACTGTAACAGGGAAGTAGAATTAAAAAGGACCCAATTGCATTCTACTGAGTTTAAACCAGAGGGGAATGGAAGTTTTGGTGAGCAATTCATTTCCGCTTTCTTAAAAATAAAGAAAAGGTGCATGAGAGGGGTGCATGAGGTGGAATGATACACAAGTCAACAGAAAAAAGTACTCCTTTCAGGATAATTTTAGATCTGATGGGTTAAGAAAGAACATAAAACAAGCTATCCTGAGGCATCTTTCTCTGCGGTGCATCATAACAGATCAATGAACTACTGCAAGGAACATCTACACAGCTCCAGACCAAGCCTCAAAGAAAAGAAAGATGGAAATATGTAGGAGAAGGAGTTGATGCTGCTGAATATCAGCACTATTTGGGAGCTAGACAGCAGAGGAGACTAGAGATTTCTACTTACAAGTCCAAAGGCTCCCCTTACCTGCCCACTGTGATATCAAAACATAGGTGAGACTCACTCTTCCCAGACGTCACACTGCAGGAAATTTGATCAACAACTGCTCATTTTTAAACCCTTCTGCTAACTTTGATGGAATTATTTACTTGTACAGGCCAGTTCACAACGTTGGCTGATCCTGTTAAGCAGGTCATTGGGTCATCTTCCCCTGCATATGAAAGGAGAAGTGACTGCAAATGGACTCTTTACAGCAGCATCTTGTTAAGACTGTGTCTCCACTGCATGCACTTGAGCTAAGCACCTGTCAGGACATGCATGACAAATAATTGTGCAGAAACTTGATGTGGGTATTATCTACAATGAAATAATTTTTAGGAACTGAAAATCAGGTGCAGTGATCTGTAAGTATTACACCAGATCTTTAGCAGCTGATCTCAAAGAATAATTTCAATAAAGCCCATAATGAGTCCTGAGAAGATATGTTATGAACCTTCGGAGGGTGTAACAGAGGGTGCCTCGCATAGCCTTTATAGTAAAAATTCCTAGAAGAAAATCTTTCATCTAGTGTTAATAATCAAATGATACCCATTGCTGTTCAGTAAGTGCCTGATCAATAAATCACTGGAAAGTGAGCAAATGCACCATGGAGAACCTCTGCTGACACCCTTCTGCCTTCCTTCTCATCTTCACCTTTGATAAGAACAATAGAACAATACTTTTTTACTCTTGTCAAATAAAGGGAACAATGCAACCTTGGAGAAATAGATATGGCTAACAAAGCAGAAGCCATGCAAAACAATGATATTGCACTTCCTCAAAAGTGAAGGTTGAAAAACAGTCACCTAAAAAGGACATCAGAAATTGAAGACCACAAAAGAAGACCCCAAAGAACACATTAGGACCCTCCAATAAGGAGGGCAACTATGTAAAAGAAAGTATCACATACGCATCAAGTAAGCAGGCACAGCTAATGAATATATAATCAGAGTTTACCATTAAACCTCTGTTTACCAGGGCACTCAATCAGAGCAGGAATTCTCCAAGCGACCATGGCTGCAAAAAAGAACACCTGCTTTCTAATACTCAAAACCGAGTTAGACAGTTTCCATCTGGCTAATTCTGGTACCACCTTAACCTATCCTGTGGCAGTGTGGGGCTTGGAGGCTGGATGGACTTAAAACACAACATTTCCACTAAAAGGTCCCACAACAGCATGAAAGAAAAGTCAAATGAGATCTCAGTCCTCTAAACATGTATGTGTCTGTCTTTAAAGTTAGGAGGAGTTATACCTACCTAAAACAACTCATAAACTTACTAAAACCAACTTATGCTTAACAGAGCCAGTATATGTATTCTGTCCTTCACATTAGATGAAAATTGAAATAGTTTAACTGCCCCCCACATGACCTACAGGAAAAACATTTCTTTTTCTATCTGAACACAACATTTTGCTTGCAGTCTGTTAGGCATATGCACTGGAATGTGTGTGGCCTTGCAAGTAGCAGGTGTGACCGAGTTACTCTTGGCAACTTGGATCTCTGGACCAGCACCACTACCTCCTTCATCCACAGCCCAGCCCACACACAGCCTGTGGCCAGCCACCACTGGGGTGCCGGTACAGCCACACAGATCTCAGTTCCTCATCTGCTCCTCACCATCGCAAAAGCTCTCACACTTACACGAGTTTGGGAGTAGGCTCTTTCTCCCACACACAAATATCCCCAGGGGCCAAACACTACCATAAACTACACAGCAGGTGTAGATTCACAAACAACAGCTCGAAGGAGATTTGGTACCTTCAGGGAAGTTGTGAGGCTTTTCAAAACATTACATCACTTCCCACCACGTCAGCCCACTTCATACTGACACACATCAAGCATCTTCCAAATCATCATGCAACAGTGAAGATTTGTGCACGCTCCAGGAAAGAGTCCAGTCCTTGATCTGGCTTTCATTTTGTTAAAATAATGGTCTACACTTTCTTTGGAGAAAGCCCAGTTAACACAAAATAATTCTAGACTGCCTTCCATAAAATGTTGTAGTGCGACCTGGAGAAGGATTATGCCTTCCAGAGTGTCCCGGCATCACAACCCTACAGCAGAGCTCAGTTCCCCCTTAGGTACCTGTTAAATAATACATTGTAAGGAAACAAAGTGACATTGTAGAAATTTGAAGAATCAGGCTACCCATCTACAGCTGTAAAAGCCTGCTGAATGTGCCTCAACATGATTAACTCCAGAACTCAAAAAAGCTGCTGCAAGATTATGAACTACTTTTCTATAAAAGGAACATAAAAATAAAGCACAAGATATAACATTGTTGCTCCCACACAAGAAGATTACTTATTACATATGAGCACAATCCACTTATGCAACCGATGTTGAAGTGTAGGCTTCTACAAGGTCAACCAAGAGTTTAAGCTGGCACCAAAGGAACTGCTCCCTGGCTCAGCAGACAGTCCCAAGAAATCAAGTTTAACCTCTCTCTCACCTCCTCTGCCCCAACCCAGCACTTGAAACTAGAAAACCAAGAAGACAATTGTTTTAACTGGGAGCAAGATTAAGAGGTTCAGGATGAGAAGACACTCCTTCCACTCACTCTTTAATTATTGGTAACCAAAGGAGCACACACACACAGAGGTGATAGTAAACACTTTCCATCCTCTTCACTGGCTTTGCTTCCCAACCAAGGATGTTTTATCTGTATGGATAACAGTAAGCATGAAATCCTCCAGTGACATTCAAGTAAATGTTTTCCTTTTTTTTTTTTTAATACAATAGCTAATAGCATACAGCTCTCACTGCAAGAGGACTCCTCCTAAGAACAATGCTTGCCTGCTGTGCAGGCACACCCACTCTAGAAATAACACAAGGAAGTAAGTTGCATCCTGCAAAACATATGTAATGTACAGCTTATTACACTGCTGCTTATTTACCAGCATAGTGGCTTCCCCTGGTTCTGACAATAACAGAAGCTTCCAGGAACAAACTCCACAAGGAGTCAGAAATATGGCTGCATAAACACAGCCCAGTACATATAAATACTTACTAGTTGTTGGTACCAGAATGAACCAGGGCATGAGGCACTTTGCGGGGAAAAAAAATTTTACAATCTCTGACTAATTATTTAAAATACCTAAGCAGATTTTCAATTACTGAAGTATTAAAGGAGACTAATGCTAAGTGTGGAATTACTTCCTGCATATGTCAAAGTTACCAGTGCTCACGTGAGCTCTGTTGTTCATGTACTTTCATGCAGAGAGCTTTATATAAACCAAAACTACCCGTCAGGCTTTCTGGTTTTAGTTGTCTTCAATCATTCTCACAGAGGTGTGCACACGTACACGTGGCACAACTGCACAAGGCATTTCATCCAATGTACCATTGGTAGCTAGTTCTGTGTGGCAAAACAAGACATTTTCTTGTTATCTAATTGCTCTTTAATTAAGACCTCATTACACCTGAAAAACAAATTTATTTCTCCCCTAGAACCTAAGCAAAGGTCCAGACAGTTTAACGCAAATATAACTGCATAATCTATTGTGTCCTACTAGCACAGTATTTTCAACAAACTCCAGAGGAGTCTCTCGATTCCTTCTGACATGTTCTGCTTGCAACCTATATCCAGGAAGAGTAGACATATTTGAGCCTCTATTTTAAGGTTTAGGTTAAAAAGCAAGAAGGGAGAGGGACAAAACCTGGCCTTCTTCTCGCAATGCAATTTCTACAAACACCCTGTAGAGAACAACTGCCAGCTGCAACAGCCACATGGCCAAGTCCCTGGCGCGCGCCAGTTAATCTGGAGCACAGAGCTCAATCGATACTTGCTGAGGCTGGCAAGACACTGCCAAGTGCCCCCCGATGTCTGCCCGACAGTAGTGTCAGTGTCAGAAACAATTCAAGGACGGGGTTTTACCATCGCTTAAAAAAGGGAGGACAAGTGCATTTCCATCTGTTCAACTCTATGAGACACTTTCTGGAGTAAAGGAAGAATTAGGAAAGAGAGATACAAAATACAGGAGGAAATGAAGCCCTGGTGCATGACTTAAACACTGGCAAACAGGAAACAGAGGCCTCCCTTAGGGCCCCATCCCTGCAGGGGTCCCAGCAGCACTGCACGGGAAGGGAGAAAGCCCCTCAGCACATGACAGCACCAGCACACTGGCAGCTATTTTTACAGGGCCCTGTAAAGATTATAGCAGTCACTGCTCATTTTGGAGCAGAATACCTGTCAAAAACAGAGCAATAAGGGGCACTGTCTTTGCTGGCAAGAGCAGGAGTTTTGGCAAAAACAGACAGCCCAACAGAGAGATCTGCACACCGTCACATACATGCTGAAGATGTTATGGATCCTGCTCCTTTGTTCAAGCCCATTCTAGCAGCATCCAGCACATCTAAAGAGACTACAGGTTATCCTGGGATGTGTCACTGCTCTGTGGCCATCTGAGAGGTCCTACATCACCATGACACTACCAGCTGCAAAGCAAGTGCCTCTTCTCTCCAAACATTCAAATACTTTTCATTATTTAAGTTTAGCTTTGTTTTCTACCTTATGAGCAAACCCACAGTCTCCAAAGCTCAGGCCTGATGGTACCACGGGAAGTCAATGAGTCTCACTGCTTGCAAGACAGAGCTGCCAATTACAATGGGAAACCTTACCTCAGCAAGGCCCAATGTCCAAAATCAAGATAAACTTGGGAATTTGCTAAATTGGATGTAATCTGAGAAACCCACTGATAGCTTGTGAACACAGTCTGTTCCTGACTTCAGAAATCTTTCACAGAAACTGTAACTAAAAAAAAAAAAAAGAAAAAAAATTTAATCCCCGCCAGAAACCAAAATGGAGCTTCAGAAAACACCCAAACAAAGCCCACAATGTTCTGTCCTTGCCAGGAATGCAGCAGCAAGCAAGCAACAGCAAAGGGTCAAGAAAAAACTGTCCTCAGATTTCAAATTAATCAAACACAATTGCTGGCTACTGAAAAGGGAGAAGAATTAGTTAAAATAAATGACTGAATAATAACAGGACAAGAGCCTGATTATTATTGGACATGGTAAAGGGTGATCTTTTTTTGGTTAATTACAAGACTGTAAAGAGAAGTTGTGTAGATTTTTAAATTATTGGCTGAACTGCATAACACCTTGTCAAAGAAGAAAAACACATAAAAATTTCTTCAAAGTTAAAAGATGCATAAAAACTCACAGGATTCAACACAGAAAAGATGGAATTACCTAACTCTTCAGTAAATTGCACAGCAAACATTAATTACACACAAAGAACAATTAGCTACAGTTAGAAATTAACAAAAATATGGATCATTACAAGTTCCAAAGGATGTCTTGATAAGGCTCTGTCTTGGGAGTCCAAGGCCAAGGTCTAAAACCTGAAATCACAGCAGTGCTTCAGAGGATCCAGTGAAAAACAAGGAAGAGTTGGAAGAGCACGATGGATTCACACACAGTGAGAAACTGCCAAAACCATTAGAAAGGAAATTGTCAAAGACAAGAAACTTGAATAATCTACAATGTTATTTTATCCTAAAGCCTTGGACATTCAGAATTAAAGGGCAGTAAATTAAATCTGTGAATTTTGGAGACTTTGAAAGCAGATCACAGACCTCCTAAAATAGCTTTACACAGCTAAGTCAAACCATAAATAAATCTTATATTTCATTAAAGAGTTAATTTACAAATAATAATATTGAGACTTTGTAAGTACACATAAGGGAATTATTTTCTTCCCCCTCCAGACAAATTTAAAAATAATTACATGTTCTTCATCATCTCAAAAGATAAGAATCTCCACGGTTATTCACTTCCAACTGCAAACCCAGGTATGACCTGCTACTGATGCACGTCCCATATGATTCCACACCTCCTGTGTAAAGGTGTGCAGAACTGTGTGGTCTGTGTGGTAGGAAATAAATACAGCCACCACAAGAAAAATAAAATCCTGGCCACGAAGAGCAGACCCCAGACTGCAACAACACAAGACAGAACTGCATACACAGAGGTAAGGGCTAAGTTCAGACTCTCTTTTTATAAGGAGTACTAATGAAGAGACAATAAAGTATTACTCAAAAATAAAAATGAAGCATCTTTCTTCCAAATAACGGATCTGATTTTATTTTGTACTCATAATTTCACCACACCCCTGATTTCAGCAGGGCAGGACACTGCAGCAAAGCAGAGCTGAACAGCAGGAAGCAGAAGGAATGTTTACATTCCTGAGCAGTGCTCTCACTGACAGATCCACTGAAAAGAAATCAATGTTATTATCATCTTTTAAAAAAACGCATACAGGAAACCTCATTTGGAATTTTGGACATGTAAGGGACTATCACTGCTTAATTGTTCCAAACATTAATTCAAAGGCCACTTGTCACCACAACAGCTGTTTGACCAGCTCTTCTGTTTTGCCTATGTTTTTTTTTTTTCTTAGATGGGGAAAGTCTGTGACAGATTAATTCATGTCTGTCACCATCCTCCAACAAGAGGCCCTTCATGTGGTTGCTAACTGAAAATGCACTTTAAAACAAATAAACACATCTTGACTTAAGTTCTGATCTCACGTTCAGTAGGAACGCAATGCAGGTTTTGTTGCCTCTATTAATAATTTTAACATCTCTATGAAGGTTCACTTGCCCAAGGTCACACACCTGAGGAGGTGATATATGTGAACCCCTCTGCCAGCACCCCTCACTCTTGCACTTGGGTGAGGACCAGACTATTCAGGAGCCATCCTACTCCTAGGCCACAGACAGATCAAGAAGGCCCACACCAGGTCTGATCTTTGTAGTAATGGTACAGACACTGCTATATAGAATCATAAGTGAACAGGATGGGAAAAAAAAAGTCTTACATAATAAGGATTTTAATAGAATTTTTTATAGTAATATATTTCCGATCCTATTGCTAGAATCCCACTGAAAATCTCCAAATTACTCTTTTCCCCTCAAGGAACTTGCATAAAAACACGGAATCAAAGCAAGCTTCTGGATATGTTTCACTGATAAGCTGCCCTCAAACTTCTATCCCCATTACTGTTTCCTCCTTCCATCCTATTTGACTGCATTTCTTTAAACAAATCCACATATTTATGAGCAAATAAACATTTTGACTGCATCTTGCTCTACACAGTAGTTCCTCCAAGGAGAGGCATAAAAGTCTAGTCTTAACATGGGCTCAAAAGGCAGTCTCCTCCTGTTCCCAAAGGTGAAATTTGTTATTTAATAATCCAGTTCAACAATTCCAAGAGCAGTGAAAAGTTAGCCCCCCTTCATTGATTAATGTTGTGGCAGTAGCCTCACACAGTAACAGTAATTTAAACTACAGTTTTACACACACAGCTGCCTTGATTAAAACAAACCAATCCATACTGCCAGGACTCTTTGCTTTCATGCAACACTTATACAGCGCATGGCTGGTGAGTGGACAGCCAACAGCATGGACCCAGCACACAGTCACAGGCAAAGGCATCTCCCATCACCACAGCATCCAGGGTCAGGACTTCAGCAACAGCTGCCTCCCAAGTTTCATATGGTATGAGCCATACAAGGAAGTGGTAAATAACTACTTCTCCATAGACCTCATAGGGGATTTTGGAGTTCTATCTACAGGCAGATCAATAAAAAATTGTGATTCCTCTCCACACACAAACCATCCCAGGACCATTGATGTACAGGTTGGTTGGACAGTGGCCCAAACAATAAGCTGTTTTCAGAAAACCAGGGATTCATCCTCTTATGTGGCATGAGGGAGGGATTAAGCCTTAATTTAGCACCATTTAGAAAAGATTACCCTTTAATTGCAATAGGAGTTGGCAGACACTGGCAGCAATGAAAAGCCTTTATCCTGCAAAGCTTCCAGACAGTCAGTGACAGCTCCCAGGCCAGTAGCAGAGAGCCAGCCCATGCTGTCCCCAGCCAGCTGCTCAAGGCTACTGGACCGATGGGGCAGAATGCAGGAGCCACACAGCTGCATCACAACTGCAGAGACAAACCCCTCATTGATTGGCATTCATTGGGTAGGGTATGTGGGGCTGCCACAGTGCACTGAGGAGCCAAAGCTGTCAGAAGGGCTCAGCTGCCAGTACCAGCCAGAGCTCTGCCCGGTGGGACCCAGCTGGTTTGGGCAAAGATCCAGTACTGCGGATCTGCCCACTTCCTGCCTACTGCTATAAGTCTGGCCCAGTCAGCAGAGGAAGATCCCCACTGACCTCAGCTCTGCTATTCTCTGGTGACAGGGCAAGAGAGGTGTCATGCTGTATTTTCTGGCACTGAGAACTCTTCTAAAGCAGATACCTGACATGCCTCAGGTGGAAGGTTGGCAGATCCCTGCCAAGGGTTCCCAGTAGCCCATTGCTGCTCAGGAGCCTGTTACAAATGTCTTCTGATTTGGAGCAAAGCTAAAAGATCTTCCAAATTGGCACCCAGGAAAATATAGTTCTTGTTCAAACAGATTTTGTTGCAGTAGTAACATGTGTTTTAGATCTGTGCTGGATTAATCCAAGTTTAGGCTGGCATAGGACATCCCAAAGCCTACAGCAGTTTAACTCAGGCCAGCTTTATTTTTAAAGTTTCAGCGAAAAGTAACAATTTCTATGCATAGACAAGGCTTTATATCAAGGCTTAACCCCCTTCCTCTCCACTTCTTACTCATGCTGGGCAGCGCCTGGCATTTCTGACAGCCTGAGGCCTGAAAGATGAAGCCACTGTTCAGCTGGCTGAGCCATCTCAGCTTACTGGGAACCAGTGAGGGGAGAAAGAGCTCTGAGGCATGGAGGCTGGGAGCTGGAGAAGAAAACTGTGTGACTGATTAGATGAGGAGCCATGAGAAGTACTAGTGTCAAGGGAGAAAGCAGGTCTTGTAAGGAAGAGGCAAAGAGAATGTGTCCAAGGGAAAAGATAAGAGATGACAGTCAAGACAGTGGCACAGGGCAATAGCAGCAGGATGAGGGTAACAGCAGCAGGATGATAAGTGGCTGCAATGGAATTCAACAGGAAACCAAGGAAGAGGAACAAAACCAAGCACAGGATGAAGTAGGAGTGGGAAGAAGAGACATGAGCCTGTAAGCTGCTTGTCCACTTCAGATATGAAAGGGCAGCCTCATCCTCTTTGTTTCCTAACTCCTTCCAGTTTCTTAGCCTGTGGCTGAAGTTTGCCTCCTACCCTGGAAGAAAACCTGACCAGTAATTGTGTAATTTGCTCAGGGCATTCTTTCTAAAAAACTTTCAAGTTTTGAAAGTTCAACACCAAGTAGTCTGGCATTGCACTCAAAAACATCTTAGAAAAAAAATTCAAGAGTATATTATTAGTTATCCTTGGACATTATTACACTTTGCATTCACTGTCACTGCTACCCTTGCTGCTCATTCTCAAATGAAACACTGGATACAATCATACAGGACTGATGTCTAAAGCACAATTATTCCAAAATAAAATTCTGATCAGAACACAGAACTGAGAGTTGCATCTTGTACTCTATGACACACTGAAGCAGACCAGTGTTACTTTTTAAGAATACAAGGAAGAATTTTGTCTCTCCAGGAGTTCATTTCATATTTAGAGCTTGAATTTCAGCAAGTTGATTTGTTGCATTATAAACAGACACTAGTTTTAGGCACATAAAGGCCATAAAGTTAAAGAAAAAATGAAAGAAATTGAGTAAGAGGAACCCTAGCCATCCACACAGATGTTATTCAAATTCCTCAAACATAACTTTTCCATTATTACTGTAGTCTTCTGCACTACAAAAACAGACATATACCTATTATCTACAGACCTGAAATTTCAAGACACTAAATCAGTAATCCAACAGCAAAACACTACAAACTACACTCTGCTGCAGCACCAAAGGCAGCATTAAGACAGTTCTTAAAACACAAGAAGAGAAGTTAAACAATTTAAGAGTTAAACAACCTAAGCCTGAACACTGGAGAGCATTACTGGGTCCACAGACACCAAGTACTAGGCTGTTCCAGATAGATCTAGAATCCTTTAGAAGTAAAATCTAGCTTTAGAGACTCATTGAACTAAGAGGCAATGCAAGAAAACTTGGATCTGCATGAACTCCACATCTCATGGAGACTCTGTTCTCTTGTTGAGCAATGCCTACTGAAGATTAAGGCCACATTCTTGATACAAAGCCTAATGTTATGTGCAGTAAGACAAAACTAACACATGACTAGCACAGCATGGTACCAGGCAACAAATGGAGCTCATGGCAAGAAAAATACTTTCATCAAATAATCACTTTCTATGGAGATGACCCCTGCCACAGAGAACGATGATAATAAAACAAGAAAATACATTTCTCATAAAGCACACATACAGTGTCAACCTTAATGCTCTTCCAGGTCTATTATGGGAAAAAGAGCATTCACAGCTACATTGAGAGCGGCAGACCACAGGGCTAATAAATGCTCTTTAAGGCCTGTTCTCACAACTCCCAGAGCCAAGAACCTTAAAAACAAACAGATGCCTCACAGAGGCTTCACCAGCCCCAAAAGCTTCCCTGGATGAGCCAGATTCCAAGATGCTCCCCAGTCTGTCACACTGAGGAGCATGAAAGGAATTTATGCCTTTCTATCCTCCCCAAAAACTCTAACAATAGGGAGGTAAAAGGGAACATCAGATCAATTTTCATGTTAATGGACATTGTGTCACATTAAAAGGGCCCATTTGCTTCAGTCCCAATAAGGCATTTATATTTTAGGGCACTCGGCCACACAGGCTACACAAGAACAACCAGCTACAAACCAGTGGAGTAGCTATTTTTCATATGTGTGTGTGTACATATATATGTATATATATGTGAGTCTGCATATAACAGCCGCTCTGTCCCAAAAAATTCCTTTACTGTACTCTTATTGTTTGGCTTCTACCTGTTTCCCAAGTGAAATGAGTAGGCATTTCTTCCTGTCTCCTTCTACAGAGAGAAAATAAGACTAAGCTGATTTATTATTAAGTGCTCAGATGTAAAAGCTGTCTGAAACATAACACTGCTAGGAAAGCTGCAATCTTCCTTTCCATGAGAGCCTGGAAAACAGAATATTTCAATGGGAAAGTTTTCCTCCAAACTTCCAGGACAGACAATGCTCAAGTCCACTATCCCAGCAGCCTTGACAAAAAGTCTACAAGCAACCCCTCAGATGCTCTCTCTAATTCCTAAAACCCTCCCAGATTTCAAAAAGAAGAGATCGCAAGGTATGTACTTAAGCCTCAGTCAAGCCATGAAGAGTCCTAGCTATGGTTTTACTCCAATTCACTACTATGCTTACCTCCACTGTGAACCCTGAAGGATAGAAAAGTGATACATCTCACATGAGTGAAAACTAGTCCTGAAATACAAGCTTTCCCCACCCCAGAACCCCACGAAGTTAAAGGTAACCACAATTCATTCACATGTATTGTATATATCACATGTATTGTATATAACGTAACTCCTTGTTTAAGGAGTTACGTTAGCAGTTTACAAGTATAGAGAATTGAATGATGCAGAATACACGCAGACGTCAGAGGAGGGCATCAAAATTGCTAAACAGCAAAGTGATTAATAGGATCACTGCAGAAGTCTACATGCACGAATAAAACTATAAAATCTATGAAATGCCTGACAATGACAGATAATTAACTCTTCTCTGCATTCCTTTCCTAAGGGGTAATACTGCAAGTATCACAGTAGACAGCATTCCGTCAGCCCTCCTGTAGTCCAGACACACAACTAATATGTCTCATGTGCTCCACTTGGTAAAATACAGATTCAGCTACTCAATCCTTCAGTGTGTATTCACTGACTAAATAGACCAGGAGGGGATAAACAATACGAATTAGTTCAAACTTCAGAATTTAAACTATGGGGCATATTTTAAAGCACAGTATGTAAAAAACATACATATGTAAGCAACAAAGTAACAGAATTGTAGATATTGAAGACTGGAAGGGAGCTATTGAAGGTTATATACTCCAACCTTCCTGCTTAAAAGCAGGGTCACCACTAAAAACATGCTCAAGACATTGTCCAGTTGAGATTTCAGTGATCCCAAGATGAAGGCCACACAGCCTATGGGCAAAGAATAGAAAATAAGCTACATATGGCACATTGTGTTTGTGGTCACTAATGTGCTCAGTCTTTAGTTTTTATGGACTGCTCTGTAGCAACATAAATAATACTGGAGGCTAGCGCTGAACAACTCCTCAGCTTGATTTCTTCCAAGTGACTCAAATCTGGTCTTTAAATATTTCTATGATTACTGAACGATCTTAGAACAAGACTTTTTTGTATCCACTGTGGAGAGGGGGAAATGTTTTAAAACAATCCTACTTCCCAAACACTGCTCTAATTTAGCCATTAAGTGCAAGTGGTCCTGTTTCCCAGGCAATAGTTTGGATATCTTGGCTTCAGCCCACCTTTAAGTAGCTTCCTGAATTGGACTCAATTAGTATAAAACATACATGAAAAAAAGAGGTATCAATAACCCCTAAAGAAGAAACTTGCAAAAACACCTTCTATTTTGCATTTTGTCTCTGAGTCAAATGTGTCTGAAAGGCAACCTGACAGAGCTTCAGGTGGAAGCAGATGTTATACTCAACCCTGTAAACTGCACCAAGAGCCAGAAGTGTCTAGTGCATCCATATGAACCTTCCTACCAGTAGATGCTCCTCATCAGCACCCTCGGAACCCTTTTCATCTATGCCAACCACTATAACATGAATCTCACTCAAAAAATACAATCTCTCATCACTTTCTAAATCAGCTACGTGCTGCAGTGTGGCACCTTCCCAGGGAACATCCCATCTCTGCTGCTCACCGTCACAGCACCTAGCACACTTGCCCCAATAAGCCACCTTCAGCAAGAGAACACCAAGCTATTAACAGGCAAATCTGGTGTAAGACCAATATCAGCTCTCCACCACTGACAGACTTGACTTATCTGTCTGCAAAATCAAACTTTCATGTGAGGCTGGCTAGCCATTTCTTAGTTAAAACCATATACTTTCTGAAAGCATTCCCAAAAGGGAGCCAAGTGGAATTGCTTTGCACAGCTATTGACCACAGTGAACCAAGACACAAGTAGGACAGAAGCTTTCATTCACATAGATACAAGTCTCATAAAGCTACTGCATTACACTGAGCCGGAGAAAAATTCAAATCTAGACTGCTGCTGGATGATTTCTGCTGAATCGGAGACCTGCATTTATTAGAGAAGAATGTTTGGCATGATGATCTTTCTTTGTTTGATAGTATATACCAAAGATGGGGGCACATGCTACATGACACACTCGTTACTGCTTGTGACCTGTTGGGGACAGTCACACTCATCCAACAATATTGGATTCCTATTTGGAATCCAATTCCTATTTCAGAGGCCAAATGCTCTCTCCAAATGACATCATAGAAAACCACTAAATAATTATATACTGATTGCTTGAAAATGCATTTTTCATTTCCTTCCTAGTATCACACTGGTGAGAAGTTTCACCCACAGCTTCCAAGAACTAGAGGGCTGAGTGGACTACAGATACGTCATGCAGCAGCCAATTTGGACATCACAACCAAATTTCTCCCTCAAAACACACACAGCCTTGTGCAGCAAGATGCGAGAAAATCATTCTGGTTTAGAATTACCCATTCATACAACAGAACAAGCTCCAAACAAACACCATTCTTCATCATCGGAAAACATAGTGGATTCTGGCCTTGGAAAATCAGATGTAGCAAATTCTCTGTGCACAGGAAGCAAGGAATCTTGTTTGATTTGGGCAGGCTGGATCCCAGTTATGGTATTAGGTCAGTATACTTCTCTGCCTTAGAGCCAGAGCTGAACTACAGGCCCAGTTCTGTACAGCACTGACACTGAACATGCAGAACGACTTCCTAATGAACTTACCAAATACTGTCTCACTGCCTACAGCACAGCACTCTGCACCATGCTGGGAGCTTGCCAAGCCCCACACCGCACACTGGCAACAACTGAGGGGTGAAAAAAAATCATTTAAGGAGACCAAGGACTGCAGCATGCTGCAGAGTCTGCGCTATCCAGCACGACTCAGCACCCCACCAGACATACCACTTGCTTCAGCGAGAGCTGTATAGGGCCTCGCACGGCACAGCTGCTTTCCAAACACAGACACAGGACTGCAGAGAATTCATATCCATTCCCACACTGAGCTTCAACTACGCTGGGGCCAAACACCCCAAATTAGCCCCATATCCCTGCTTGCTCAGAGTCCCAGTGGCAAACCTGTCTGTGGGCAAGACACACTACACCTTTTAGAAGATTCCTCAGGTAAGTCCCCACTCCAAAGTGAGGTGAGCCTGACATCCCCTGCCTGGTGTATATTTCAGCCAGAAAACAGCAGAGAAGAGAGGAGGGGGAGGAAAGTAGGAGGTGGAAGGAAGGAAGATGAGATGGAGAATGGGGAAATGAAGAAAAAAAGCTACAGTTTACAGCTATTATACCTAAAACTTTGGCTCCTCCCTGAAATGGAGGGTCTTCCATTCATTTGGACGGCAAAGTTGATCTATGTCATTTCCCTCTGCTGAGGTTTTGTAGGCGATAATTCAAACCCACACTATATTCCTCTGTTGCTGGGTTACCAAATCTGAACAAACAATTCTCTGCAGTCTGCCAAAAGCAGAGAAAGCAAGCAAACGAATGCCTGGAGTATGCATCACCCTCTGGAAGCCATCTTACAGCCCAAAGCTGCTACAGATTACTCACAAGCTTACATACCATAGAGTGAAAGAGGAAATGGTGAACTTATTAAGTCTGGGGCAGTGCATAGACTTGAGAACTGCTGCTTCCACCCTCCTGCCTCCTCCTAGTAAAATCAGACAATTTTCCAAATAATTAGAATTCTCCTGCAGACTAGAAGAAAGTCTGGTCAAAGGGATATTTTGAGTATTAAGTCAAATATTGGGTATTAATAGCCCTGAAACTAGCAAGCATGTTTCATAGATTTTGAAAGGATGAATCAAGATTTGAAATGAGGAAACCGCAACAGCCCATGTGATGAAACACCAGCGACTCTAGGTTTAAGACTTTCAGTTTCCAGGCAGGACATCTGCCACATCAGCGGTTGCACAAAACTTCCACTTCAGGGGTGTGGGAACACATGGATATCCCCCACTGTGAAGCCCTCTGAGTTCACTCCAGTCCTCAGCAATATTGCTTGGAAGGAATCTTCCCCTGCAGCACCCATGCAGAGAAGCCACAGCGTGCAGCATTTGGTCTAGTGTTTTGTATGTGAAGATGGTCTGCCCCTGTTCTCTGAACACCCAGGCAGCTTCCCATCCCACCTTCAAGGCCCAGCTCCCAGGTACCCTCATGGACTGCACATTGAAGGATGCCAAATGCAAGGCTCTAAGGAACAATTAATTTGTGTAAATACAAGAAATGCTACAAGAGAGACTATATCCCAGGAGAGACCTCCACCAAAGCCACCAGCCTGAACAACACTGCCACTGCAGTATTCCCAGGACTGCTAATTCCCAGCAGCAGGCCAGACAGATCCCGCTCGCTGTGCAGCTGCTCTCTGTGGTGTTAAGGCAGCAGCTTCGTCGCCAAGCTCAGCAGAAAGACTAGCTGAAGCTGCTCTTCTCATTCCTTGTTTGCTGCTGCTTTAACACACTCTAGGTGAGGTGGTACCTGCACAGCCACGTACAACACGCCTGTGACACAAACTGGGGTACTGACCTAATTTAAGAACAAAACCAAAAGAAAGAAAAATAACAAAGAAAATTTGGCACAGTTCCACAGCATAGTTTTACTATATCCCCTCCACTGGACAGCAAACACTCCATGTTGCCACACCTCCAGGGAAAAAATAGGTAGCAAATTGCACTACTGCTGACAAACATCAAAACCTCGGGTTAAACTTAATGAAGAAACTTAGAAACAAATTATCTAATGTCTACTAGCAGTCAGGGACAGACCTCATTTTAGGCCAAGGCACAGACAAGCATCACAAACCAAAAGTAAAACATGACTTTTCCCCAAGACCCAGCTCTCAGCTGAGACTACAGCAATTTAGGGAAAACTACTTCTGCAGAAACGTGGGGGTTTTTAAAATAGGTTTTAAAAGTTCCTTACTATTCATCCAAATACTTATGGTTGTTCTAATACATAAGGTATATTAATTTTATCAGAAAAAGACTAAGAAGAACATTCAGCAATTTCATAAAATAATCTGAAATCATAATTTCAAGAATATTATTTATTATTTTTAAGAAAGGCAGTTCAAGGAACAACAGCAAAGAAAATAAATTTAGTAACATGAAACATTACAGGTTACTATTTCTAGTACACCAGGAAGAATTGGAACATTTAATTTTTCACATTTTGGTTTCTTCCTAAATAAGGATATGTGAGAAAAGTAGCTTTTCCAAAACATGGTACTAAGTGTCTATACCACTGCAAACATCAGATTAATATCAGGGGTGCCTCTATTCTTCATATAAAGCAACTACGATTTATCAAAATATAAGAGGCTTAATTTACACAGGAATATTTTGCTTACCCCACCCACAGCTTTTAGCCTGATTTGACAGTAGAGACAGCAATTGTGTTCTAACATTTCAAGTGTGGCAGGTGCTGAAGTCCAAGTAACAATCACCACTAAGTCCCCAAGACAGATTCACCAAAGCATAACCATTTTCACCTAATATGTGCAAATTTGCTATCAGTTTCCTAAATTCAATTTGCAGTTGTACGTTTCCTACTCCAAATTTACATCTGTATAACCAGAATTAAATTTCACCTAAGCTGGTCTATTTAAGTAAACATTTATTTTATTAAATCCTTTGATTTTAACTGCGCTGCAAAGTTAGAGGCAATCTCAAAAATATTAACATCCTTTCCTTTCAGCAGGAATCAATATATCACCTGAATATTTAACAGGAAGAGGCTGCAGATGTGTACCTGAGGCTTAGAGGTACTGAAACTGAACATCATTATTTACCATAATTAAATACAAAGACTTGGTCAATCCAGCATTGATTCATGTGCACAGAGGGTCTAATCCCAGTCTGTCGTGAGTTTGTTAGGTACCTTTAGCCTAGCTGTTTCTTCCCTCTTAGCCTTTATGTTCTTACACACAAAATGAGAACAGCAGTACAAACTGGCAAAAGGCACTAGACAAATCCAGTGGGGAAAATCACTGCTAATTCAGCAAGCAGTTTACAATGTCTGTCTACAAGGTACACAGCACTATATGAGGTAGACAGGAAAGGCAATGATTTCTCCTTCACTTCTGAAGAAGCACAGTTAAACATTCATTAATAAAATGTAACATAACGAAATGTTAAACCAGCCTGGATGAAATATAATGTACCAAATTAACTAGTACATATGTAAGTCAATTAAGCAAAACTTCTGTCAGCGATCACAGATCTTCTACACCCCACCTCAATATAAATTCAAACAGCAGAAATACTACAGCCTGGGACACATCACCTCAGCTGCATCATACACCCCACTTGGGCTTCATGGGAAATGAAGCAGCAAGGTCTTATCTGAGTGTGTCTTTTAAAGTCAGCTTGCAAGATTACCCAGGAATTGCCAACAGAGAAGTCATAAAATGGCATTAAAGTCAGTACATGATTCTTAAAGGCAAAAAACAGAAACAAGGGCCACTGTTACCATACAAAGAAATTAAGAGCCCTGTGGAGATCTTGTAAGCTTGTTCCCTCCTTAAAAACCACAAACCATCTATGTTACGCTAACTGTGACACACTAACGTATGCTTTTAGACTTTAAGGATAGACATAGTCTACTTAGGAATTTTTGCATTGTTACAGAAATGATTAATCATAACGCCCATGTTTTCCAAGGGTTTAAACACAATTCTGCAATCAGCAATACAAGAAAACCTCTTAATCAGAAAGGAGCTTTGGACAGCAGCCAGTTTCATAACTGAGCTAGTAGCTGGTTATGAATCTGACATCTCAAAGCAACACTGAAGTACTGAGCAAAGCCAATAACCTCTTTTTCAAGCAAACCTTCCATGCTACATTCCCCCACAAATCATCAGGAAAGCAATAACTGAATCCTCAGACAATCACTTTGTGAGCTGGAGTGCACAAAGGTGTGATCATATGTATCATCCACGTAAGAAGTGTCTCTGCCCAGGCATGTAGTCAGCCCCGTCATTTATATAATTGGCAATATCACAAAGGCTTGCAGGGTGACTTACCAGCTGAAACAAACCCTACAGAAAAAACTTAAGTTACTTCATCTCCTAGAGGGAGCAAAAAATGAATAAAATTATATGTTCACAACACAATGTAGTATTTTACTACAAGAAAACCAATATCTTATTTCTCTGAACTAGGGAAAATATTTATCATAATCTCTGCTACAGTTTGAAATTAATTCCTTTTTACAAAAGCAAATAACAGTAAGTCTTCCTGGGAAGACAGTTTGTACTTCAGTTTTGTTCTGTCAAATAAAATGACAGAAGAAATGCAGCAGAAAGTTCCTTAAAAGATATATGAGATCAAGTCAGCACACATACAAGTAAAAGAACAAACTTAGAGAAAACCTGACCCCTGTTAAAAAGGGGTTGGTGTGGAGGTTCAGCACGGCAAGGACACAGCAGCTCCCCATTTTCAGCAGGACAACTTGGATTGCAAATACTGAGAGTACACTGACACCTTTACCAAATGGGTTACCACTCTGACAATGCCATTCTCATTTACCAAAGGGATACAACAGTGGTGGTTAAGGCTCTGAATTTCTGACACATTGGAGACTGGGTGGCAGGGAGGAGAATCTGGCCAGAAAGATCTGATGACTACAGCAGAAAAGCCTGTTCTTTCAACAAACTGTATCATAAAGTTCCTACGCTCTGACCACGTTTACCTATGGTATGAATAGGACCATTATACAGGAGTTATAATATTAAACTAATTAATGCATATCCAAATCTACAATAGCTAGCAGGACAGAAAACCACCGCGTGCTTGCCCCACACAGCCTTGTGCCGCTTAGCTCACTCAACACAGATGAACAAAGTAAGCTCTATAGAGACTAAAAGGGCTATACATTAAAAGGCTGCATGAAGTCACGGTTAAGAAGCAAGAAATAGAAAGCAATACTGTTCTAGTTTCACATCAATCTCCCACATTCCCCAAGAACAACTTCAGTAACCCAAGGTGGAGTCTCTTTAGGTTGGAGTGTGACATGTAGTAAGTCTCATATGCAGCATTCCTCTAACTGAGTGTGGGAAAAACAAGAAGTTGCATAAAACAGCAACAATGATAAATTCCTTCTACAAGCATATGCTTCATACATCTGCTAAAGGTTTACAAGATCTACAGCAAACCAGATTCCTGCACAGCATCACAAGAAAGCTAGAGGAGCAATGCTCTTTCCCTGAGTAGGCTATCAGAGGACTCAAGCTGTTCCCAGAATTGTCTGCTTCCCAGGTTTAGACTTAATTAGAGCAGGACATGAACACACAAAGCAAATCCTTCAAAATGTTAAAAGCCAAAAAGAGTGAATCATTGCTGATTCTGCCATTTTTTTTCCTTTTAAATGCTTTTACAAGCTTCTCAATTGTAACAGCCCTAAATGAATAAAAATACAGTATCATCAAGCTTTTTTCCATCTGCAAGTCAAAACATGTAATGCCCAAACACACATAGCACAGCCCAGTGACTAAAGCACTACCTGTGATGGAGGCATCTTGGCTCCCACTGGTGTGTCAGGCACTGCCCTGCTGAATGAGGTTGGGCCAGACCCATAATGCCTCCATGCTATGTCTCGCATTCCACCTACCAACTAGGTTTACTGACTTTTCTCTCCCTTGAGATCAGTTCTACAACTGTCTCTGCCCTTGACTTCCAAGTTCCTGCTCCTGTATGCTGCTGTAACTGTGCTGGTCTCAAGTGGCTTTAGGAATAGCAGCATATCCATTCAGCTTGCATATTTAGTTAACAAGTTTATAGCCATGTAATTCAAAGTAATTAATCTCTTTGCTTATACTTGTTTAATGCAATAAAAACAAAATAAAGCTTTATTTACAAGACCAAAAGATATATATTAAGCAGGAAGGGAAGGATTTCACCAATTCAGCTGATTTTATACCAGTCTGTTACAAGCATTTATTTTTCCTTTGAAATACTGTATTCTGATTTTATTTTAAATCCATCTCCAACTGAATAAACAAAAGCTAAGTCCCACTGGATACAATTCGTACGGGTCAAATCCACCTATATTCACCTCTCAGGCTGTATCACAAGGCAAGGCCTTAATCAGCTGAAAAGCAGCACAAGGTTTGCCTGCATGCCAAATCACTGAACCAAGCAAAGCTATACGCAGACAAGTTCCCATGGGCCATGCTCTACAGTGGGCTGACAGGATCAGCTCATAAGGAGCGCAAACCACCACTATGCATTCTCTGACTACTCCCCTGATAGCACTTTTCCCACATTCCACACCTAGAGGAGATCTTGCATGAGAAGAACTCAACGCGCAAATTGCCTAATACAGCGTTTCTACTGACAAACTTTACTCTCCTGTACAGATTAGGTTTGGAATTTCCCTTATAATAGAAAGTAATAAAAAATATGCTAAGGGCAGGACCTGCACCAAGGCTATATGAACTGAAGTCTGCTGTATTATTTTCGTGGTGGTCCCCACTGAGTAAGTGATTAACACCAACGCACGATTTCTCCTTCCACACAAAAACAGGCATTAGACAGCATCGCCACCGCACCTTGGTCCCGGCCCTCGCCCCCCGCCGCCTGCTTGGGTTTTGCTCGGGGGCGCGGTGGCGGCAGCCCCAACCCCGGGGAGGGGCAACCCGACCCGGCTTCTCGCCCTACGCAGCCCTGGGGCGGCCCACCCACCGGATCCCGTGGCGGAACGGAACGGGACGGAAAGATAAAGAAAAGCATCTACTCGCTTCCCTCCCTTTTCACCGGAGCGGAGGTTGGAGCGGAAAGGCCTTTTTTTCCCATCCCTTCCCTCTTCTGGGCCGGCCTGCTGCCAGGCACCTCGGAGCTGTCATTTTGGGGAGGGGGCAACCGCCCTGCCAGAGCCAGACGGTCGCCCCACAGCACCCCGGGAACCCTCAACCTGCCGCCCCCCGACTCCAAAGCGGTCCCGTTCCCACCACTCAGCGCTGCCTTCGCCCTTCCACCCGCCACGGCCGCGCTTAGGACCAGGCCGCCCACCTGCCGCCGCTCCGCCTCACCTCCTTCAATTGCTCCATCTCGGTGCGGATGGTCTCGTACTCCAGCTCCAGCTCCTCATACTGCTGCTTCAACTGCTGCTTCTCTTCCAGCACTGCCAGCCCGTACTCCGCCGCCTGGATCTTCTCTCGGGTGGTCTCGCCCAGCTCCTGGAAGAGACGCTTGATCTCGCTCCGCAGCCACTCGGGCTCCGACTCCATCACCAGCCGGGCGTACTCCTCCTCCTCCATGGCCAGCGACATGTCGGCGGACGGACCGCCGGCCGCCGAGGCGGATGGGCGAAGGGGTGAACGCGCAGGCCGTTTAACCACTCTTAACAGCGGCACGGCTCGCAGGCGGCCACGGCAGGGCCCGCTCGGGCCGCCATCGACGGGCCAGGCGCGCGCCGCACCCGCCGCAGATCCTCGCTGGATCCCGCCCGCCGCCGCTGCACTCGCCGCAAGCGCCGAACGCAGTGAAATCATTCAAAAGGCACGGCCGGGCCGGTGCCCCACGGGACGCTGGGAGTGGAAGTCCTCAATACTCGCCGCGCCGCGCTCCGCGCGGCTTGCCGAACTACAGCTCCCTGCAAGCATCAAGGGACAAGCGAGGGAGGAGGAGAGCGAGCTCTGCCGGGCGGCTCGGGGTAGCGCGACGGCGAGAGCGTAGGGCCGGCGGTGCCCAGGGACGGCCTGGCCGGACAGCACCCCGGCCCCCCCCCGTGACCCCGGATGCAAATTCGGGCACAGGCCTCGGGACCACGGGCACGTAACCCGTGCACACAACCCGTGTACACGCCCTGGCGGCCCAGACCACGCTCAGGAGGGCTTTCGTGGCGGGTTTGAGAAAGCGGCGGGATCAGCTAGGCATGAAAGATAAGGCCCGAGCACCACAGCGTGTGTGGGGGAAGACGTTCCGGTGCGGCGGGCGGTGCCACAGCAGCACGGAGAGGACAGAGGGTCACAGAAGACTGGCACCAGCCCCACACCAGCCAGCCCCACATGAGAGCTTCCAGCATCCCACTGTTCCCGGCGTTGTGCATCTAGGGGTGGAATATCTGCTACAAGGCGTTCTCTACTCACCGACCGGGACCAAACCATGTCCCCGAGTCATCCTGAGGATAACCACGGCCACGGGACAAGGTGTTCCTCTATGGTTGAGCTACCTGATGAAAGGAGGGATAGGTTGCATCAAGAGCCAGTGCCGTGACTAGCCACGGAACAGTGAAACTCGGGCAGCTGTAATGTGCTGCCTGAAAAGGATTTGCCATCCTGTGAGGAAAATGGCATCAGTCTTTGCCCCAGGTTACACCCATTGGGAACATTTGGTGGCAAAAGCACAGGGACTGGGACACTCATTGGGGCACCACGAGTAGAACTAATTTCTAAAGCATAGTGATGACTGAACAGAGACAAACCTCTACTAGTTAGACCATTGCAATTCCTAAGCAGCCCCATAAAGGTGGGGTGTGTCCCTGTGGGGTGGGGAGATGCCTCACTGCCATGGTCAGGAGCCCTACAGCTTCATCATCCCTTCATACAGCAAGTGCTGCTTGGATTTTCTTCCAGTGTCAAAAACAATTGGTAATGAACTGGTGAGCAAATAGCAAGCATAATAAAAACAATAATGTGTTTGAACACTCCACAGTGTCTCAAATATAAAGCAATGTATTTACTCACAGCTGCAGGGTTTTTTCAAGCTACTTTGAACTTCTGCCTGTGCGCTTATTCCTTTAATAAGCTGTGTCATGGCTGAATGCTGCCTGTTAGTCATAAAGCTGTCTTGGTCAATTTTTCTTCAGGGTCCTGACACTGTCTGGAGCTCCCTGTGCTTCAAGTGCAGGTATGCATTTGTCTGTGAGCACCAATGTGGCACTCAGTCACCCAGACCTTAGAAGCAGCAAATCAATGTCCGCAACCTTGTGTGCATGTGAAATTCCTTTAGTTTTTTACTTTCAGAATTCTCAGTAGAAGGCATTTTCACTCTTGTGTGCCTCTGTACCATCATGACTGTCACAGAATGTTTTTAGGGGTTTAAACATTCTGATTCTTTGATAAAGATAAGTGGGAAAATAACAGCATTACCTCTCCTCCACACACTGTTTTTCAGGACTTCTTCATGGCCTTTTATGTTTTTCTTCTGTCTGCCCAAGCAGGTAGTATCACTAGTCCCACCCATTCACAACTGATTCATCATTAAGATATTTTTAATAATAAATACTGGCTTGTTTTCTTTTACCTCATACTTTCAGAGCCTTCATTCCAGGTTTTCTCTGCAGGTCTGTGCTCAAGCACATTAGCTACCCTTCAGTGCTCCTCCCTCTCCTAAACTGAAACCTGCATGTAATGACTTGCTCTCAGGACACAGAGCTTCAGTCCACATCCTGAATATTTCTGGGATTACAAGTTAATTGTGAGATCTAAATGCTTTGAGGGGTTAATAGAGATGAGCTGATGAACTCACCATAGCACAAGAGACTTCACTGGGTAATTTGTTTTCTAGGTCATATCTAGAACTATTGCTTTTTTCTACGTTTCAAACTTTCTTATTTTATAAACTGCCCAAGATGCAAAGGCAGCAACTATAAATACTGCAATAGCTAATTTGAAAGCATTCCTGTCCATTTTCAGAAAACTGCAGTAACTTGTCAAAGTTAAGGTTCCCATCTTCCTTCAAGGTAGTGATGCAGGATGGTAAAAGCTTGTATAATGAGTGGAGGAGTACAGCCTGGCTAGTGCCCACCACCTGCTCCTGAACACAGCCAGAGACCATTGCCCATTTCCCCAGGTCACTGTCCCCAAACTCCATCAATGCAAAGATTTAGCTGCCACCACACTGATTTAAGGTGTCATGGCCAAGTGTACTTTGGTGATATAGACTTACACGACAGCTGGAGATTGTTGCTCTTCTTTTTCCTGTTGAGATTTTAAAGCTGTCCACTGAGAACAAAGTGGTACAATTATACAAGAACCATCTTGAATGCTAAAATAAATTTGGGTAGTGTTTCTTCTTGTGGAAATTAACCTGCAGAAAAAATTTTCCCTAGTGTAAAAGTCATAGCAAAGGCAAAGCCCTGCAATGCTAATTTTATTTAACCTCAGTCCAAATCCCAGAGCAGGTAGGCTCTCTAATCCAATGCTGGAAAACATTCAGGTATCTGAATGTGTAAACCGATCTAACCTGTGCTTAAAATTGGGGTCACTGCAGACAGGAAACTCCTTCTAGATGTCTTTCTTTTCATACATTACTTTGGATAAATTCAAGTGTACCACAATTAGGGTGGTACAGCACATCATAATTTCAATCTCTTTTTTTATCCACTGCATTTGTGTACAGCTTAGCTATAGCAAACACCAGAACAATAAAGTCTTTCAGTTGGCCCTGAAACAGCCATAAGAAACCCTAGCAAGCTATTCCAAATTTCTCATCTTATTTTCTACAGGAAAAAACCCAACTTTAAGCAGAAGACTTTGGGACTGCTTAGATCTTTGTTAAAAGTATGGTAATGACCCTAGGCAAAAACGAACTTAAAATCCTCTAGACTGTTCAGTATATGTAGCCTATGTAAGAGTAAAAAAAAACCCATTATTTTTCAAAGTATTAAAACTCATTCTGGAGGGAAAAAAAGAAACTGCATGATCACCTTGAAAATACTCAAAGGGGGTTTTAGGAGAGGAAAAGTTTTTTCCTTCTCTTTTACACAACAAGAAAATTGTGTAAATAATTTTACACAATTACAGAGAAATAATCTGTCAGCACCAAGATACTTAATGAAGATTGGTGTAATGACTTGAATGCTCTTTCCCTGTTTGTCACAGCTATGAGGATTAACAATTAACATGCTCTTGTTCAGTGCAGTATGTATTTCTCTTTGGTTGAGATCTTTATACACAGACAGTCAGAAGAAATTTTTTAAAACCCCAAAACACAGAACCCCCCCAAAATAAAAATCCACCCTGCCAAAAGACAAGTAGCGTGAAGGAAACCAGATCCCAGTACTGAAAGGGCGCTGATATCTCCATCCTCAGGCTATTATCACAGGGACTCTGATTGTTGACTTAAGGTGACCTCTGTCATCTACAACAAAATTTCCAAGCAAAGAGCTAAATCAGCTGGTGAATTAGCACAAATTCTCAGATCACTCTGGCTGGCGGGAGAGGGAGAAATAAGAGAGGAAGAAGAGAGAGATATCTTCAGATTTCAGCTTTACTCTAGTATTCAAGTTCATCTGTGTTGCCCTCAAAATTACAGTTGCTAGAGCTGCTACTGCCTTCAGTTTTGCTCACTGCCAGTTGAAATGCTGCTCTTCCCATCACAGACAGCCGTTGCTCTTGCCAACAGCATGAGAAAGGAAAAGCAACTTCCAGGTGGCAAACTGTCACCTCCAGTGGCAAGAGCCCTTGGTCCAAGGCTTCCATGGCAGAACTGCTGTACTCCATCCATCTCTCTGCCATTCCACATGATGCTGCCTTTAGGTCTGGGGAAAAATACCTTGAAAACATCAGACACAACCCACTTCCACAAGCACAGATGCACAGGAACTGCAGTCCCAGTACAGACCATTGGGAGTGGGTAGCAAAAGTGAAGCTAACTAAAGCTATAGTCAGAGAAATATTCCAAGAGAGCTGTATGAACCATGGACTGAGCTGGTGGAAGGTGATGTGGTGTATGGCGCTGAGTGATTCTAGCTGCTAGGTAAAATAAGCATGCTACTAGTTCAGACACATGGGCTGAACAGAAAAACACCCTAAACAATACTAAACAATACAAAACAAAACCACCAGAAAAAGGGCTAAACTGAGGTAAATAGTAATGTCAAAGGATTAATAGGATCCACTGGGATTCCCGGCCCTTCTTTCTCTGGTATGTGTGATGATTGTCTGGTAAGTTGCTGTGGCCTTGAACATAGAGTTTAAGAGCTTCTTATTTTACCTTCAGGAAAGCACAAGAGCAATTAGGGGTCAAGCTGGCTGTAATAATATGTTGGATGCTTTCAGCGTGTTTACCCCCATTTCTATACTGGAGGGAGAAATAGGAAAAATGTCTATTTAGTCACTATTGGAGAGAAATTATCTCTTGTCCAATTTTGAGACAATTACTAAAATTCAAAGCATGTTTACAGAAAGAAATATCTGGAACAAGTAATTTTGCAGCATGACTGAAACAGTTTCTGCATCCTTTCCCAGTCACTCAGTTCTGGGATCATGGTGCAGGCAGCTCTTGTAAACAACAAGCATCAGCCCTGCACCTCTTAGAGAGATTTCAAGAGGAGAAGAAATAACAAAATAGAGAAGGCAATAAAGAGACGTGTTTTTAACCAAGGATGGATGTGCTTCCAAAATTCAGGCCAGAATTTACTAAGTTCAGATTATTTGTAGGAAACAAATGACAGAGAGATGGCTCTCTCTCCTTATCTAAATATGTTTGCTCCAAACAGGAAGTACCTTAGAAAGAACAATTTAGGTTTCTCTGCCATAAATTGTGGATGCAAACGCACTTTCCACTGTGCTGAACTGCTGTGGAAAGCATGGAAGGGAAGGTGGTAATTCATTTTTGCAGGCCAGTAATAAGGTAGGCATTGCTGAAGAATGTGATGGAGAAATTGCCTAAGACAGAAAAATTTAACAAGCAGGTCTGGAGAAACTGGGATCAGGTGAGAAGCTTAACAACCTGCTGGCAGAGATGCACATGGTGTCTCTCCCATATGAGGAGTAGTGGAGGGGTCACCTACATCCTGCCATGTGCTCTAAAAACCATATCAGGTTATTTGATCAGAGCATGCAAAAGGAGAGAGGATTAGCTCCTCTCCATTTGCTTCAGCTCCTTCTCTCTAAAATGGGGCTCCAAATATCCCATCCCTCCACAGGACTGAAAAAAGATCCCGTGAAACCTGTGCTGTGTGCAATAAGCAGAAGGATTTGGTATTTTTTAAGAGTTATCATGGATGCAGGAAGTAAGACTTGAGTTTCCCACCAGGAGTGAAAAGAAGGTAATTTATTAACCACTTCATCATGATTGCTCTTTGCTACCTGGCTTGGTTGAGCTGAAAGAAGTCCTGAAAAAACATTTATTCCAAGAAAGGTTACCAAAGCTGATAGTCGTTGTCTCCATTGTAACTTCCACTGGGACATTGAGAGAGGGATCTGGAATGTATATGCAGTCCTGGGATCAGGAGGTTTTTAATGGCTAATGCCTTTTCTGCAGATGTACAAATCTCATCTGACATATGTATACTCCACGTGGATCTTATTTCCCAGTAACTGGAGTGTAACTGATAGGCTGCTGTGCTTCTTGAAAAGTGTGTGCCTTGATTGGAAAGTATTGGGGTCTTCAATGCCTTTAAGGGGGAATAGAAAACTTGTATCTAGACAGAGACATCACCGTTGGGGATTGTTAGTTAGGTATTAAAAACTTAGGTGGGTGTCACAGACATCTTTTGTGACAAATCCTTTCTTTAGGATTTTTCCCTCTTCTGGAAGACTGAGGCCCCAGAAAGAGAATGTAAACAATGGCTATCTGCTGCTGCGGAATGCAACAGGTGCACCTGTGGTTGGCCCATGTTCCATGTTTACAATTAAGGGCCAATCAGAGACTGAGCTCTCTCTGGGAGAATCAGAGAGAGCTCTTTTGTTGATTCATTCTTTTTCTATTCTTAGCTTAGAGGCTTCTGAGACTTTTCTCTCTATTCCTTTTAGTATAGCCTTAATGTATTATATATCATAAAATAATAAATCCAGCCTTCTGATCAGGGAGTCAAGATTCTCGTCTATCTTTCTTCACTCCTGCAACCCTTGCAAGCCCAGCAACAGGTGGGAAAGCATTTTCTGGGGATTAGTGACCATCTGGGAGAAACCAATGGCCTAAGAAACCCTGATCATTATAGGGTTTTAGATCATTATAGGCCTGTATAGGCCTTGTTCTTATTCAAGGTCATCAGTAGGGCTGTAGGATGTGGCTGGATCAGAATTTAAATATCCGTTCAAAGGCACCTTCTGACCCCTGAGAAGTTTGTCCCTGCTTTGCAGCCAGCTGCAAATAAACTGGTATTAGTGAGAAGGTTTTGAAAGCATTCAGAGACCCTGTTTGAATGAGGGATAAAAGGATCACAGATCAGGTAAGCTTTAATCTCTTCAGTTTATAATATCCATCAATTAAGTTTTTTTACAATAAAGGCTTTACCCTGGAGCTCATTAGAAGCAGTTTTGATGGTGTCAGTCCCCAAAGATGATAGTACCTTGGTGTCTCAGATTTCTGCCTGGCATATCCACTAGCAAGAAATGTTTCTCAAAAGAGGTGGAAATTGCAGGATAACCCACCCAAACAGGGAAATTTTATTGCTTTGGTATGAAATTTAGAAGTTTAAATTTTCAGCAGTTTTATACACATGCTTTGTATTCATACATATAGGTATGTGCACACAGAAAGAGAGAAAGAGGGAAACAATGTCATGACAATGAGGTCCACAATGCTCTAATCATTCTGGACCAAATGGTTGGGTTATTTCATTATGTCATGTCTCTCCGGCTCCCCAAGACAGGGGATGGAGCATGGCTTTGGGTTTTTAAGCAGGCCTGATAATTGCAAACATCTTCCTGGCTTTTCGCCTTTATCTTGAAATCGGGAGCTGAGGTGAGAAACGCCTTGGGCTCATCCCCGGCTCTTGGGTGCCGGGGGTGGCTGAGGGTTGGATCCGGGGACATGCGGAATCGGCAGCAAGCCACAGCGAGCGCTTGGAAGCTCAGGCCCGGGGTTGGAGGGGGCCGAGGGCCAGGACCGGGGGTCCGGGCAGCCCCACCTCCCGCCGGGCTTGTCCCGCGCTCGCCCGGTGACCGGTGACGTGGGAGGAGCACGAATGGCATTGGCGAGCGGGCCGTGGCATAGCCAATGGAAGCGTGAGGCGGGAGGGGCAGAGGCGCCGGGGATCCACCGGGCACCAGGTGACGTCAGGTGCAGTCCGGTCACCATTGGCAGCTCGCTCGGCAGCGGCCCGGCGGGGACCCTGCTGGCTCCAGGCAGCTGGGCAGAGATGGTCCCCGAGCAGCCTGCGGGGAACACCCTGGGGAAGCAGCTGTCCTGCAGCACCACATGAAGGTCCACACCTGCAGAGATCCACGTGCAGCGTTTGGAGGAGTCCAATGTCGTAGAAGGTGGGTGTGCCTGAGAGAGACTGTAACGCTATGGAGACACTGTGCTGGAGCAGATTCCTGGCAGAACTTGTGACCCTGAGGGCAATCCGCACTGGAGCAGCCCGTTCCTGAAGGAGTGACTCCACAGAAAGGACCTATGCTGGAGCAGTTGTGAAGAACTGCAGCCCACAGAAAGGACCCATGATGAAAACATTTGTAGAACACTGTCTCCTGTAAGTGGGACTCCACACTGGAGCAGGGTGAGGAGGAAGGACCAATGGACAATGCAAAATGAACTGATGACAATCACATCCTGCTGGGGGGTGTGTTGCTCAGAGTCTCCCAGAGCCTCAGCATGGCTCTTTCATAGCTGTCAGGCATAGTGGAAGGGTGACGATCCCCCATCTTTCCAGCTTTTACAGCGACAGGAAGGAAGCATGGGGGCAGGAGTCAGAAGTGGAAGAGATCCTGATCTAAAGGGCGAGGTCAGCCCTGGAGATGGAGCAGCTCAGTGTGCTCAAAATGTGTCAGGGATGCCAGGGGTGTTACTTAGTTCCTCCCTTCCCTTGTCTCGTCAGTGAAGAGCTCACATCTCTCCACCTATCCCTGATTTGTGGCCTGCACCATCACACATCTCACTCAGCAACCCCACAGTGGTCTGGCCTTGGGTTGTGATTGCCCTGTCAGGAATAGACACTGGCCATGGGGAGATGTGGAAGGGGCTGTCAGAGGACTGGCTTCTCCTGACATGCCAGATGGAGACCAACCAGAGTCCAGGAAAAGGAAGAGCATCTGCTTGCAATAGGGAGTATCTGTAGTGCACAGAGGAGTTTCCTGAGAAAAGCTCCTGAGGGGGGAAGAAGGGTGAGAGACACAGGAACCATATGTATCAGAAGAAGTTCATAGCTGTTTAATGCAGTTGTTTTCCAGAACAAAATCGTGTTGGTGCTGATGGGTCAGGGGTGGGGCATGAAGTAAGAACGGAGAGCAAGCAGCTGTTGCTGTGTGGGCAGCAAGGCCTCAAATGATGAATTCCTGGGTCTCCCATGTAGCCTCGTTACCTTTCCTGCAAAGACTACGTGTGAGCTGTGGTGACAGTCAGGGACTTCACCCCTACAGAGCTGCTGCAACCCCTGAACCGACCTATATGCCCATAAAATCTTACAGCAGGAGGATGAGAGGGAGAGCTCACCTGCGTTTCCACCACCAAAAACCCCCAGCAAAGGCTGTGGCCACAAGAACCAGCACTGCAATGGTGATACTGATGGTTGGAGCTGCACTGTGGTTTTCTGGGACAGGGAGAGAAGAGGACAACTGTGTGAGGGTGGCAGCGCCAGTCAGGAGCTGCCACCCTCACAGGGCTCGGGGCTGGTATCTGCAGCCTGCACCCCATCCCCCACGGGTGGCACCTACCCCATGGGATGAGAAGGCTGCGGGTGCCCAGGCTGTGGTGGCGCACACGGCAGACATAGCTGTGCCCATCACGGGGGGCCACGGCCAGGACGCTGCGGAGCTGGTAGGTGAGGTCAGCGTTGGGCAGGATGGTGCTGGTGTTGAGCGCCGGGCCCGGAGGCACCTCCTGGCCATCCCGCAGCCAGGCCACGCTGATGGGACGGGGGTAGAAGCCAGTGACATGGCAAACAAGCAGCAGCTGGTCTAGGCTGGGGGTGCGGGCGAAGACCGTGGCCACAGGCAGCTCTGGGGAGTGAGAGCAAAGGGCTGGGGCACAGCTGGGTCCCAGTGTGGGGGCCTGTGGGCTGGCTGTTGCAGGGTCAGGGTGGTCTCACCTTGTCTCTCTAGAATTTCCTTCCCATACCTCTTCAGGGTGAGGAAGTTGCTCTGGCATACCCAGACAGAGAGAAGGTGCTCCAGGAGTATTCTGAGAGACTTCTGACTGTTGAGGCTCTTGCTGACCAGCTCTGCCAGCTGGGATGACTGCCGGGCCTCCCAGCCCTGTTTATCTACCTCAAAAGCTATGAGGTCTCTGCCATCCCAGCCAACATTCAGGAAGCCCTGGCTCGTCGTATTGGGGTACAGCACACAGCCTGCACGGAACTGAACCACCAAGGGGTCTGTCAACAGCAAAGCCAATGGAGAGGTCCCATGAGTGGGTGGAACGTGGGTGGCATGAGATGGGATGTGTCTGAGAGCACATACAGGGATGCAGTGGAAAGTAGGGTGCAATGGGCAGCAGGGGGTAAGGCCATGCTTCAGGAGGCCCCAGACACCCTGCAAGCCCTCAGGCCCCTTGGAAGAATGGAGTGGATACTGGTGTGGAGTGCTTGCTTAAAAAGAATTCTGTCCCCAAAGTATTTGCCCCAGTTTTCTCTTTCATGATCTTTGCTGTGTCAATCCTTCAGCTCCAGTAAATTTGGTGGCAGCTCCCTGATATACACAGGGGTTCCTTGTGCTAGATGGCAGAAGCCCCAAGGGGTATTTTTGGTCTGCTGCCCTACCCACTCCTGCTAGTCATATTCCCCAGCAGCTGCAGTGTTCCAGCAGCTGTTGCACCCTGTGAGATCCCCCCAAATGCCATCCTGGTGGGGAGGAGGCCACAGCCAAAACCTGGGGAGAAGGACTAGGGGTGTGGAAGGGCTCGTTTCTGTACTCACAGTGCTGTTTTGTCTGCTGAACTGTGTCGTGCACAAATCGGATCATATTGCGCAGAGCAATTTTGTACTGGGACATCATCTTTTCCCCATCATCTTCAGCTGCAGCCTGGCTGACCCAGGGCCAGTGGAAGTGGATGCTCCAGTTGGCCGGATCCAGTGTAAAGATGGCTATGTCCCCTACGAGTGCCACACATGACACCTCAGCAGAGCTGATGTTGGCGAAGAGGCTAGTCAGGAGGTACTGGATAACCTGTGGCTCTGCTAGGAGAGAGGATGGAGACAGGAAAGGGTGCAGGAAGGAGATGAGTGGAGGTGCTGAAGGGGAAACACGAAGTGGAGGTGCTGGAGTGGAAACAGGGGATCCAGACTAGATAATAAGAAAGAAATCTTTTAAGTGCGGGGTAGTGAGACACTGGTACATGTTACCCAGACATATGGTGGATGTCCATCCCAGGAAACATTCAAGGCCAGGTTGTTTGGGGCTCTGAGCAGGGAAGGTGTTCCTGTCCATGGCAGAGGGGTTGGACTTAATGGCCTTTAAAGGTCCTTTTCACCCCAAATCCTTCTGCGCTTCTATGATTCTATGCTCTTCATCCTGCTCAGGGTTGCTTTCCTGTCTGAACTTCCTCTAACTTCACTGCTCTTTTTCCTTCTCTATTTTTCTTTCAGCAAAGTGCTTGTCTCCTGCAGAGGATTTTAGGCATTTTGTGCCCTCCTTTCCATGCCTCCCTCCTGGCCACAGCTGCTGTATTACTGTGCAGAGCAGATGAAAGGGCACCTTGCTGCTCGTTTGGAGTGATGTTTCCCCCCAGGAGAAACACCTGTGCCAGGACCTGTATCTGCCACAGATCTGGACATGGTACAGAGGATATGGAAGATGGTTGATAGAAAAGGGCATTTTGTCCAGATTTGGGGGTCCCTGATAGGCCCAGGACACCAGCCAAGCCCAGAGATCAGTCCTGACTTTTTGTGTCTGACGCTGCCTGCCCCGGAAGCGTAAGGTCTCACAGGGTTGTGGTAAAACTGTCTGTGTGACAGCAGTGCCCAAAAAGCCCTCTGGCAGGTGCAGCTCACTGACGAATGAGAGGCTGCTGGAAGAGGCCCTCAGCACCATGTGGAGCTGAGATCTGCCTGGCACCCATGGACTCCCGGCAGGGGGAGGCCATCTTGCAGGGTAACTCCACACCCACCGCCTGGCTGGGGACCGCTGTTGTCTCTTCTGCTTGTGTGCCCAAGGCCTTGTGTTGGAACTGGTGAGGCAGAAGTCCTGAGCTGGAGGCAGGAAGGGTGGGCAGGGACAAGGCATGTTTGGGTGGTGCACGATGGGAGGTGGCCCTCTGATGCTGGGAATCATCCACCCCCCCCCCGATATGGCACAGTGGCCTGGCCATGCCTCCCCTGAGCAGAACTTGTGGGGTTCTCTGACAGGGCGGGGGTGGTAAGAGTGGTTGAGGTGAGCCAGGGCTCCCACTTACCCTCTGGGTCTGCCCACATCCCAGGGAGGAGGATCGGGAGAAGGAGGAAGAGGAGGAGGTGAGGGGGCTGCATGGTGCATGCGGCAAGGCTGAGGAAGCAGCAGCCGTGACTGTGGGAGGAGGAAGAACCTGTGGGAACCCAAGCTTCAACCCAGCCCAGCAGTCACTGCGGTGGCTCTCACCAATTGGAGAATCAATGTGTCGAGGGAGGGGCCCAGAGGTCCCAAGCTGAAAGCTGGGGATGTGTTGGAGGGACAGAAGCTGAAAGAAGCTGAAGTAAGGTCTTGAGCACGAAATGCCCTGACAGGCTGGGGCTGGGGAAATCTCAGCCAGAAGGAGAAGGCGGGGAAAGAGAGACCAATGAAACAGCACTAGGAAAATAGATATTCAAGCGTCTAAGCTGAGTTTTCCTGACTCCCCCTCCCCACCTGTTGTCCTATCCCTGTTCTTGTGGGATGCATCAGCACCAATGGAGGTGATGATGGCTTTTGGATTTCAGACCTGACAGGAGAAAGATGGTTGCTGTCTTCTTAACCCCTACACAGGGAGAAGGGATACCCCCTCCCTCTCCTGGCACCTCCAGCTCAGGCTGCTCCTGCGTCACTTGCCTAATTCTGTGGATGGGGCTCCCAGGGAGGAGGCAACAAGCTGTTCCACCTACACCAAAGCTGTAGGACACTGCTGAGGAGCCCCTACTCTGCTCTAAACACCTGGGGGTGGGGCAAGCAGCTCCCCTTTCCTTCCCACCAGCTTTGATGAGGAATCCAGTCCCCCTCCCCAAGAGGCCCTTGTGCATGGGAACAGAAATGGTGGGAGCCATGCCCCTGCTCTGTCCCCATTGGCATCAGTGCCCAGTGCTGGAGGGATCATGGGGGGACCAGAGCCAGCCTCTCCTCACAATGTTTCCAATCGACTCCTCCTCTCAACTCCTCCCCTCAACAGGCAGTTTCTCTTCCCCTCTTTTGGGTAGTGCCTGCACTGGGGGCAAAGGCAGAACCAAAACCACAAGCAAGGGCAAGTTTGAGGAGTTCAGCTCAGTAGTGTCCAAACACTGAATATTTTGTTTCCATGGAGCTTTTGAATACTTTGGTCCCAGAGAGAAGTAGGGATGCTGTGGTGGTCTGGTAGGCCCAGAAATGACACCAACTTCCCCAGCAGCATGACACAGGGGATGTCCAGTTATGCCACCACAAGGTCCACATCCTTCCCACTAGTCCCAGACCCAGAGGAGACTGTTTGGCTGTCAGGATGGCAAAGTGCAGCCATGGGGCAGCCAGGGAGGGAAGAGACAAGGGGGCTTTTGTTTCTGCAGTCCTGTGAGGTGATCACTTGTGCCCATGGCTTCCCCTGAGACGACTGCGGGTCACTTCTTGCTGAGCAGCTGAGGCCATACGCAGCCCTCTGTCCCGTGAGTTGCCTGAGTTGCTCTTAGGACAGGGGCAGCCACCTGGCTTGTGTGGGTGGTCACAATGTGTCCAGCCCCCACAGAAATTCCTTCCATGTCTCCCACTCTCTCAGTGGGTCTGCTTTACAGTTCTGCTTTAGCCCTTCCACTTCTCCATTGAATGTACTTCTCATGTCAGGAGTTTTTTTCACTTCCTTTTTTGCTCACAACTTCTTCCTCCTTCATATTTTCACTTCTCTGGTCTGAAAATGACCCAAGGAGACAGGGGACTGACTGTAGGTCCACACAGTCTGTTGGTCCTCAGAGTCCTCTCAAGGGACCATGGTCCTCAGAGTCACACCCAGGTTACCACTGGTCTCCACAGTTTCCTCAGCTGACATCAGTTGGTCCTTACAGTCCTCTGAAGTGATTACTGGTCCTCACTTCCCCCCTGCCCTAGAGCACTATTGGACTTTGTGGTTCTCATGTGGCCACTGGTCCTCAAAGACCCCACAGGTGACATTGGTCCTTGCAATCTCCCCTGAGGTGAAGGCTGTAAGCCCCCCCAAGCTGGGCCTGGGGGAGTTGGAGTGGAGGGAACAGGGATGCAGTGCCTCCGGGTGCCATACTAGGTGTGTGGGTGCGCGGCAGCAACCACTGCACTGGGCTGTGATGGGGTGCCTTAAGAACCCTCTAAAAATGCCTGGATGGGGTGTGTTATTGTAAGGTCTCTTAGGGGATGTGAGCAAACACTTGTAGACACCCCTCTGGTACCAGCTGTTTGTGGGTGTGGAACTGTAGGGTCTCTTGGGAGGTCATTCACATGAACAGATTTCCTCAACAGGTTTCCTGACTGGCTGCACCTGATCTCCAGGTCTGCCTGGTATCATGAGTGCTGCAGGATGTTCCACTCTGCTTGGGAGAGGAATTGCCCCATTTGCCCTGCGGGTGCCAAGGCCACAGGGAGGCATGCCCACACCTAAGTGTTTCATCTGCCTGTCCCAAGTCAGCAGGAGCTGGGAGAGGCTTGGTGTCACTCCTCTTGCAGTGAGTTCCTTGAGCCATGTGATGCCAGCAGGTGACACTGGCTGCTAGGGAAACACAGTACTTACCCCAGCATTGTTGTTTCCAGGTTCTGGCCAGGGCGGAACAAACACCATTGGATTTGTGATGGATATGGCCACAAGACAGCCAGGTTTTCTGGCTTGCCATTGCTGCCAGACTTATCCTGGGAAACTGCAGGAAGTTGTCCAGTGAAACCAAACCTTTTGAAGCTACATGTTCAAGTTGATTGGGAGCATGAACTACATGCCTTCCTGTGTGTGTGTGAACTCTGCTATGTTTCATGGGACATGGGCTTCTTTTTTTCTCCTTTATTGGGAGCCTTGGGGATACTTTACCGCCATGTGCACAGTTGTTTATTTCCATGCAATATCTGAGAACATGTTTATATATGCACGGGCACACATGTACTGTTTTTCCCCTATGCCTTGGTGCTTCCTGCAATTTAGTGCCTATAATTCAGTGGTGTTTCAACTTGCATACATGGCTGATCAAAACCTCTCCAAGCCCATTCAACTGCTAAGGAAAGGCAGATTACTTAGTGAAAATATGAATGGTTTATTTTCGTTTCATACACATATGCAGCTCCCACACATTACATCAGAGTTTCAGTATTACTCAGCACTTTGTAAAGCCATTTCTGACCAGGTTCTGTTAGTCTATGTGGAACAGTTCAGTCTCAGCACAACTATTTCTGGGATATGGCTAATAAAGGCAATTTTTAGGAAAAAAAATTACCAGAAAGTGACAGTAGAAGGGGACATCTTTCCACCTTCTGACAAAAGTGTTACTGAAGCAGAACCAGGAGGATTTGCCATTGGGTATTGAGGTGCCCTACAGCATCAGTGGGTGGACTGGCCAGTGCCACAAGCGAAGAGACCATCATGTGTAACAAGGGAGGAAGTCACAGATGTGCGCTTACATCTGTTTAGAAAATTCAGGTGAGTCAAAAGCTCAGATTTCTCTCGCCAGGTTTCTTTTGTGCATCTCTGAATCAAGTTAGTCTTGCAATTGGCAATGCCCAAAACTTAGGTAAAGCAGAAAAAGGTAGTTCTGGTTACTCTGTAGGCCGTGGGAGGGAATGAGAACTGTTAGCTCTCTTCTGAGCTAAGCTTCTTTCCTCAGGATGGAGTTCCTGGACTCTGATTCCTCCATCTGCTGGTGCTTTCTGAAACAAGAGGGAGATGGGTGGATGCTGCATGGCAGAGACCTTGTGGGAGTGCAGACAGCATCTGCCAGGATCCAAGCAAGAGCTTTGCTGCTCAGTGCAGAAATCCCCACAGCATTCCTTTCTCTCCTCTCTCAATGCCGCTCCATGGGGAAGACAGGGACTGACCTTTGTCTCCACACCCAAAGCACCGACATGGCAGCTACAGCCATGGCTGCAAGCAGCCCGGCCATGAGCCCTGTGATCAGCACCACTTCTGAGTTCCCTGGGAAACATAAGGAGAAGCTGCCATGAGCTTTCCGGGGTTTGCTCCATCTTGTGGTGCAGGGTGGCTCAGGACCCCCATCTCATCCCCCACGGGTGGCACCTACCCCATGGGATGAGAAGGCTGCGGGTGCCCAGGCTGTGGTGGCGCACACGGCAGACATAGCTGTGCCCATCACGGGGGGCCACGGCCAGGACGCTGCGGAGCTGGTAGGTGAGGTCAGCGTTGGGCAGGATGGTGCTGGTGTTGAGCGCCGGGCCCGGAGGCACCTCCTGGCCATCCCGCAGCCAGGCCACGCTGATGGGACGGGGGTAGAAGCCAGTGACATGGCAAACAAGCAGCAGCTGGTCTAGGCTGGGGGTGCGGGCGAAGACCGTGGCCACAGGCAGCTCTGGGGAGTGAGAGCAAAGGGCTGGGGCACAGCTGGGTCCCAGTGTGGGGGCCTGTGGGCTGGCTGTTGCAGGGTCAGGGTGGTCTCACCTTGTCTCTCCACAGCTGCCCTCCCATAGTGCAGCAACATCTCCATGTCATCGACACAAGTATAATTGAAAAGAGTTTCCATCAGCTCACTCAAGGCGGTGTAGTTCTGGAGAAAGGACTGGACATACCGTGACAACTCAGTGTCCTGGTAGAGGGTCCAGGTGAAATTCTTTGTGTTGAAGCTGAGGAAATCCTGACCATTGTAACCCACATAGCCAAAGGCCAGGGAGGTTCTGTTGGGGTACAGCGTGCAGCCTGCTGTGCACTGAACAACAAAGGGGTCTGGTGGGGCAAAGAGGAGAGAGAGGTTGCGTGAGGGGCTGGGATTTCCTTCCTCTAGACATGGTCATTGTCTCCTATACAGCACCAGCACTATCAGATCCTTCCCCACCTCCCAGCTGCTTTTCAAGAAAGGGGATGAAGTGAAAACCGAGCACTCACAGGGGATGTCCTTTTGCGTGGCCCCTTCATTGATTAGATGGTTGAACTGCTGCAAATAGATCTTAAGCAGGTTTTCGATGGTGTCCCAGTCAGCACGGGGAAGGGCTGGGCGCACCCAGGGCTGGCAGAAACGGATGGACCATGTGTGTTTATCAAGAGAACCAAGTTCGATGTCTTCCAGCAGGCCCAGCCCCTCTGTGTCCACAAATGAGGTGTTTTGGAAGGTAGTAGTCTGGAGCAGCCGGACAGTGAAGGTCCCTGCATGAGACAAGGGTTGACAGGGATGGGACTGGGAAAAGAGGGCTGAGGAAAGTGGAGGAACTGAGGGATGGGTCCTTGATGTTGCAGGGATCTGTGGGTTCCCCATAAGCCCCTTACAGCATTTGCAGCCCCAGTTCCCATCTTCTGCATGCACCTGGGGTGGCTGCATCCCTGCTGGGGAGGAGGTGTGAAGCCAGGGGAGGGTTAGGGTTAGGGTTAGGGTGTGAGGAGGCAAGTGCCCAAGGTGGGTGTGAAGCAAGAAGCCTCTCCCCTGTGGAGTCCCATGGAGGTAGATGTTATGAGCCAGGGGTCCCACTTACCCTCCAGGTTTGCCCATGTCTCAGAGAGGAAGAAGAGGTAGAGGAGGAGGGAGAGAAGGCAGCAGCAAGGGGACTGCATGATTTCAGCAGTGAGGCCCAGAGTGTGCAGCAGTCAGTGCAGCAGCAGGAAGAATAGATTGTTGAGAGATGTGGCCTCAGATGTCTCCTCAGGCTGGCTCTGCATGGGCAGCTCTGCTGGTGCCAATGGCCCTGGCAGCCAATGGGGCTGGCACTGAGGTTTAGGGGAGGGCTCTGAGGTTCCCACTTGGAGTGAGCTGGGGCATCTTGAGTATGGCTGTGAGTGCTAGGAGAATTTGATTGAGAGCAAAGTTGTTCTATTGGATGCAGGAGCAGTCCCTCATGGCTGCAGCAGCACCTTGACAACCAGGGTGATGTGGGTGAACTGAGTCCTCTGTTCTACCTCCCTTTCAGGTCAGTGTGTCTCTTGGCCATGTGCTGCATCCATTGCACTGATAGGAATATCCTTTACTTATGTCTGGCATATCTGGCCCTGCATAGAACAGACATTGCCACCTGCTCTGCACTGCCAGGTGGGTTCACAACAACATGGCTGTTTTTCTCACAGGGCAGGCAAGCCCTATTCTGACCCCAGGGCCTCATGCCTGGGCTCGCTGTGCCCCAAGGCTGTGCACTGGTCCCATGCCTCTTTGTCACCTCCCAACCATCCCACAGCCAGGCCACTCTGATGGGCCACAGGTATATAAGCCAGTGATGTGGCAAACCTGCAGGAGAACTGGGCCATGGCCTTGGAAAGCTCAGAGGGATAAGAGAGTGAAGGAGAAAAGTTGATGGTTATATCCCTTGACCCCTCAGCACTGCTGGTCTCGTCCTGGGGAAGGGACTTCCCAGAGTTGAGGCAATGAGCACTTCCAGCCTGGATCACAGCTGTGGGATCAGGGATGGCTGAGGAAGCAGTTCTCCAGGAGCTCTTTTTGGGGTGCAAGAAGTGAAGGGAGTGGAGCAGCTATAGTGTGGTGGTCCCCAAGGGGACTGCTGGCCCTGGAAAGGACTGTTTCCCACTGACAGTCATCAGACTCCTGGAGCAGTGGCAGTGACAGGATCTTCAAGCTGGGATGAGGATGGGACCCCACCATCAAGCCCATTCCAGGGAGTTGCAGTGGATATGCAGCTTCCCCATTTCCACAGAGCTCTATCCAATGCCATGGGATCTGGGAGTTGCCTCTTTGTTTCCCTGCACCTCACAGTGTAGGGGAGCCTGAAGTCTGCCCTAAATGCCCCAGCAGAGGACGGTCTGAGGATTGGCTGCAGCCTGGCAACTCCCCTTTCCTTCCCACCAGCTTTGGTGAGGAATCCAGTCCCCCTCCCCAAGAGCCCCCTTGTGCACGGAAACAAAAATGGTGGGAGCCATGCCCCTGCTCTGTCCAAACTGGCAGCAGTGCCCAGTGCTGGAGGGACAATGTGGTGACCAGAGCCAGCCTCTTCCCACAATCCCATATCCACTGCTCCTCCCTCACCTGCAGTTTCTCTCCCCCTTTCCTAGGGGTGCCCATGTCGAGGGTGAAGGCAGAGCTACAACCATAGCCAAGGGGAAGTCTGAGGTGGGGTGCCCTGATAACAACCAAACACAGCAGAGGTGTCCATGTTGGTATGTGACCCATCCAAGCACAACTGGGATCAGGTGTCACTGTTCCATGTCACCATTTTTTGTGTCTCCAGCTGTAGGGACATGGGGAAGGCCCATATGTGGATGCTGCAGGATGAGCTCCAGCACCCCATGACACTGAGTCAGATATGGGGACAAAGGGACACCAAACCCCTTCCCTTCCATGGAGCTGTCCCAGAGAGAAGTAGGGATGCTGTGGTGGTCTGGTAGGCTCAGAAATGACACCAACTTCCCCAGCAGCATGACGCAGGGGATGTCCAGCTATGGCACCACAAGGTCCACATCCCTCCCACTAGTCCTAGACCCAGAGGAGACTGTTTGGCTGTCAGGATGGCAAAGTGCAGCCATGGGGCAGCCAGGGAGGGAAGAGACAAGGGGGCTTTTGTTTCTGCAGTCCTGTGAGGTGATCACTTGTGCCCATGGCTTCCCCTGAGACGACTGCGGGTCACTTCTTGCTGAGCAGCTGAGGCCATACGCAGCCCTCTGTCCTGTGCAGGTGCACGTGACAAAACTCAAATAACACGCAGCCCCCTATACCTCAAGATGAGGTCCAGAGTACACAATCCTCTTATATCTACTCATATTTCATTTCTCCTTACTGGTGGAAATAATCACTAGATGCAAAATTGCTAAATCCCACAAACTCCACAGAAACAAAGACAAACCCAAAACAGAGGGTACTCTCCCCTTTCAAGATAGCATCCGCCACAGACAACCATGTTTAGGGAGACAAAGGGAAAATGCGGTCAGCCTTCCTCCCTGCTTATCTCTCCAACAGCAAAGGTGGCTGGCACTTTCCACAGGTGATACTTAGCAAACAGCTACGACTCCTGGAGAGACTGCCACACGGGCAGAGGACAGCAAGGCAAAGCAAGGCAAAGCAAAGCAGCTGGGCTGGGTGACTTGGTGCCTTTTTGCCTCAGCGAGGCACTGCTGGGAAGCTGTGGGCAACTTAGGCTGGAGCAGGGCCACTCTGTTCCTTATGCACAGCGCCGCTGACAGGCACTCCTGGAATTTGCCTTGAGGCAGGCCAAGATGCAAGAGAGGAACAAAAGGGAGGGGGAAAAAGAAAAGCCCCAAAGATTCTGCCTTGAGCAAAGATAACAAGGCAAGAAGGGTCTGCCTGAGAGACCCCTGACTTTGAAAAGGGGTCTTTGCACCTTGCATGTCAACTTTCATCCATGGCACTGGATCTGAAAGAGACAGTAATAAGTTTGGGCACAGATAGATATGGACCACAATAACATAGTGGGTTACCCAGGAAACATGCTTATTTGAAGTGAGCCAATCTTCCTTCCTGCCCTTTCCCAGGCTCAGCTTGCCCTCAGACTTCTCTCCTCCTGTTCATTACAGCTGAAAGTCATCCTCCATGCCATTACCCAAGTGCAGGGTACAGGGTCTGTGTACAGTGTAGGGGCTCTTGCTTTGCCTGTGCTCCCGCCTGGCTTCTCTGCAGACTGCAGTCCCTTAAGGGGTGGGAGGGGGTGGCCCTGGCTGGCAGGTGACCCCCCCATCCTGCTGTCCACTCCCACTCCCTCAGGGCGACAGGAGAGAGACTCACAAAGGCATGAGAAAACACTCATGGGTCAAGACACAGATGGTTTAACAAGGGAAAGAAGCTCTCTCAGGAAACACTTCCTCATATCATACTGTGGCCAAGGATGGCAGGAAACTCTGGGGACCATTGAGCCCAAGCCCTTCTCCAAGCAGTCACCTATAGCCCAGCTCAGGAGGTGGTTCAAGAATGATAGACAATTTAAAAAGCATAAGCATGGCAACAAAAAACTGCCTGAGTGTGGCCTTGGCATGTCTGAAATCTTCAATTCCAACCTCATCCCATTACATTTTGAATGCATAAGTAATTACCCAAAGTGTAGTGTAGTGGCAATATCTAATGCAAAGTGTTTAATTTTGACCCTTTTAAAGCTGTGAAGCATAGTACTGATGTCCATCTAATACTAGAAACCTCTGCTGCTTCTTTGAGGGAAAGAGTATCTTCTACATGGGTAAGTCTGATTAAAATAACACACAGTTCCAAATTGATGCTTGTTTTATTAGAATACCAGATAACATGAAATTCACAATTTATGACACTTAAGCATCAAAATCCTAAAGTTTCTTGCTTTATTCCAAAACCTCTAAGATGTGAAGAAAAACCCAACATGTTGTTCTAACCCAACATCTTCAGAATGTTACTTTGAAAACATTAGCAAAGTAGAATTTAATTTAAAACATTTAATAGCTGAGATAAGCAATGCTTGGAGAAAGGTTTACAATACTTACAGAAGAAACAGTGCAACCCAATATTCATACTACAAATCTACCTTTCCACAACAATTAGTACTTCCAGGTCAGTTTTTTCCACCAAAAAGATGTTGTAGTGGCGAAAAGATGATGCTGGGGAAACAGTAACAACAAGAAGAGCACGTTAGACTTAAAATACTTCTCTGAATATCGGGAAAAAAGCTGATTTCTGTGCGGAAGGATAAAATACTAGTACATAACAATACAGAGGGAAACTGAAAAAAAATAGAGGAAACATTGAATAAGTTGTGCACTAATGGTCTGGTCTCAGTCATTAAAGGAATGGCACACTTTACAATTAACAAGGAGTTTTATTTTTGAAAAAAAACCCCAAAAACCAGCAGCTGCCAATATCCACCTGGTTCTGTGCAGTGATGGCTGGCACTCACAGGATCCAGCCTCAGCCGCATGAGAGAACTCCTTTGGCCAGCCAGCAGATGTCTGAACAGTGACACTGATTTCCATTTAAAATGGTGCCTTTGGGAATCAAAGTCCAGATTTGTTCAATGGCCAAATAAAGGTCACATGCAGCTTCATGGGGCTGACAATCTGTCCAGGAAGACCCTTTTAGTTGGCACTTGCAGCTGAGAAAAGCCACTTTGTATAATGGCTGTGATGGAGATTCAGTCACCCTCTCTCATCAGGAGTTTTTCCCAAAGACAGCTCAGAAGAGGAACATTTAGTGGTAATACTGCCCCTTAGCATGAGATAAAATGACATCCCTTTTTTTTTGCCTTGGGAGACTTTGGTTTAACCACAGAAAAAATGTCTCCGTCCTTCAAAATTATGGAGAACAACCTGGCACTGCCAGAATCAGCCTTTAACACAGCCTTGGACAGAGCCAGGACTGCCTCTGCTCATCAGTGTAGGATTAGTACCTTCTCCAGAACTGTGAGAGACCTCTTCCTTCTGACTTCATGTTTCCTTTCTTTCCTGTTTGGTCCACTTGCTGCAGCAGCTGCACTGCACCCTCAGCCTGACTGACTGCTCTTTTTTGTTCAAGGGCAAATTCCACAGGCCCGCCTGTAAGAAACAGCAGCAAGAACAAAACCACATCCTCACTCTCTACACACTCCCTGTGTATCCAGGGCAATGAAACTCAGTGGAAACCAGGAATTCCTTACTCACAGAAACTCAGTTGGTCACAGTCTTTCTTAAGGGATGCTGTGCTGAACTCAAGCTCATTTGCTTTGGAGGAATTCTAAAAGGAAAAGTAACCCAAGAACTATTACACAATACTAAGTTCTATTGTACAGAGATTTTTGTTAGCTTGCTTCCTAAAAGTATTAAAAAGCAAGGTTTAAGTCTTTGTTGTGCGGTTTCATTTGGGGATTTTTTTCTGTTACAATGAGGACTTTCTTCACCAAGGTATTTTTACACATACTTCACCAGGACATTACATAAAGCTGTAATTTATTTAGAAGATTTTAGCATACCAGATAGTGAACTAATAGTAGCTATGGAATAGGCAGAGATTTCAAAAAACACGAACAGAAGAGCTGTGGGAAACGACAGCCCCTGGACAGTGCAGGCCCCTGGAAATTCATCGTTCTAGGACATGGTCCCGGGACACAGACTTAATTCGGAAGGGTCAAAAATGAAAAGTTCCAGAAGCAAGAGGTGGGCCAGGAGTACCCATTAGGAAGGTGATCAACAACACAAAGTACCACACAAAACAAAATAAGCATATAGAAACATAGCAAAATCAGCAGGTAAGCTTCTAAAAGAGAGTAAACCCTAAAACAACGACAGGTCCTAATGGTGTTTCCCTTGCACTAATCTCAGAACCATTTTGGTTGGAAAAGCCTTTTAAGATTGAGTCCAGCTGCTAACCCGCCATTGCCAAGGCCATCACTAAACCATGTCCCCAAATGCCACATCTCAGCTCAGGTTAACACAAAATTCCAAGCCTCTGATGGCCTGAGATCTTTGCAGTTTTGTCTGAGAGCATTAATGAAGTTAGGAAAATTCTCTGGAGTGACAGGCTGAGTCTCTTTATTTGACTCTCACTGGTGCACTGTGTAAGTGAAAAGACATGCAGGTTTGACCACATTCATCCTGACCAGATGTCACCATCACAGGCCTGGGAGACATTTGGATGACAGCTGAAAATGCGGTCTATTGAACAGTCATGTGCCTGTGGAAATTCTTTGCTCCTCATTCCAAATCCAACATCCCTAAGTTGATCCCACACATACTACGTAGACAGATTTCCTTCCTGTTTAATGAAACCCTTCCCTTTTTGAGAAGCATTATGAAATAACAGGTGGATTTGAAACCAAAGCCATACACTGTTGATAAACTGAGAAGAAGCCTTGGAAGAACAACAAGAAAAATTCCAACAAAGTATAGGAGCTACTGACATGTTTTTATCCTAAACCTAATCTTTCTTCTCATCCTGAATTAAAAGAAAAAAATCAAACAAAACCCAAATGGAAAGCATGTCACAGAAATATTTGGCTTTCATCTTCTAAAAATGCGTGTTAGGACTTAAGAAGAGGAATTCTGCCCACGATTTCACACAGTACTTGTGACACCTGATCTGGTGTTTATCAACAGAACAGTCTGTGTCCAGACAACCCTCTCAGTTTAACAGTGCCTTAACTAGTGCAATTTCGAGGACAAGTCATGATGTCACAAGCAGCTGTTCCAGAGAAGGTTCTTTTCACCTGGATTGGTATTTACTGGGTTATTTTTATCACAGTCCCAGTTTACCTGGAAAGTGCTCATGACATGCCCTCCCACATTAGTTAACACAAGAAGAACTTAGCGTAATGTCTGCCAACTGTCATACTGTTTCTCAGAGTCCAAGCTGCTAACCTGGAGCTCCAGCATTCAAGGACTCTAATGTCTTGAAAACTGTATAAACAACAGAGGAATTCTGACGACATTGATTATATCAAAGTGGAGGACAAAAGAAGCATCTTTCAGAAAATTATCCTTATCTCACCAACAGTGTTTGCAGTACTTGAGGAAAGAAGCCAGAGAGGGCATGTGTAGAGACCTGTCACTTATACTGCAAAGATAAGCAGAGGCGGGGTGGGAAAAGGGATAAAAGTTTTACAGACAAATAAACCTGCTTTTTTTAGGTAAGTTACTCTTTACTGAATGCTCCCAAGGAGTTATTAGTCAGTCTTCTTCCTATCCTGCAAATCCAACAAACCTGTCAAAAAACCCTGTTCTAAAATAATGTATTGGGCTTCTTTTGTGAGCAAACCCAAGAGAAATGTGTTTGCCTCCTTGAAAAAAATTATCGTCCAAAAAGCTAGAGAGGGGGAAAAAGCCAGAAAGGTGATAGTGTAGTAGGGATTTGAATTAAATTTAGAATGGGTATCCAGAAAATATATGAAGTGCATTTGGGAGGATGTGCAACATCTAGGAAGACACAGGTGTTAGGGTGTGACTAAGAGCAGCTCTATCTGAGCAGGCTTGGAGCCTGTGGGCTAGAAGAAAAAGAATCTTCTCCTCCTAACAAGGTCTTTGGAGAACACAGAGCAACAGCCAATCCCTCCGGAACAATCCTGTCATGAATCTGCCTTCTGGTGACGTAGTGAGAAAAGGCATGGCACTGTTTCAGGAACAGGGTGATGCCTGCACAGCCATCAGCAGAGAGAGGGACTCTGGTGGGGAGTGGCACATGGTCACAGCAACGCCAGTGACAAGATGCCAGCACTCACTGTGGGCCCTTTGTGGAGTTCTCCATAAAGGGGCATGTGAGATGACAGAGGACTGGAGTCCTGGAGAGAAGGCAGGGCATCCCTCAGGCTCACCTCTCAGAGGCTGAGCTTACCCCCGTGCTTGTAGCTTGACAATCAGAAAAGTTTGCGTAATCTCAAAAAAAATATAACTCATACCTTTGTTAAGTCTTGTGAGGAGTCAAAAATGATGAGGGCGATGCAGGGAAAAAGGGGACAAATTACCGGCAGGCATTTTTATGCTTGCCACTGTAAGGGTCCAGGACTAAATAGGTGATGTTTCTTTCTGAATTTTCTGTAGCTTACCTTTTCAAATCCTTGCTCTGCTTTACTCATGTGGTGAACACAGTCAGCTCCAGTTCTAAAGAAAAGTAAGTAAAAACTGAGTTTACAAAAAGGAAGAAGCCACTCCAAGTACTTCACTAGAAAAAAGGACTTTAGTAGACTCTACTCAACAAGATATATACCCTTAATCTATATTTGTACTCATGTTTCAAAGTCTTCCTTAAAAATGAAAATATGCACTCATTCTGTTTTTCTACTGTTGGGAAGGATGAAAGTTTGACAAGAAAATCTCACAGACATGTATGCTTGGCAGAAAGATTTTTAAATGTAGAGTCTGATGAAGGAATAGAGATGGAAGCAAATTTTGATATAGAAGAAAAGAATTGCTGAGCCAGTCTTACTGGATAAACAAGAAGGCAAAGCGGTTAGTCAGAAGGGGTTTTTATGACTTAGAGCAAAGGATAAACCCACCTCAAACAAGATCTTTTTACCAAGCAGAAAGATAGCACAGGCAAACAAGTCAGCAAAGCTGCAAGTAGAAAAAAGGTCTCAGAATTTTCCACTGCAAGAAAACTGAAAAACAACTTCTAGCTTAAACTGTAATGTACTAACTTTTAGTGATTGGAGAATAGTAACATGAATAGGGTAATTACAGTAGTTATGATAGGCTATAGATAATAGTTAAGGTATAGATTGGTTCTACTGTACTAAGATGCTAAGCAAAGAAGAATATATAATACAATGTAAGCAAAACCAAAGGGTCTCCAGGCCTGCCTGCAGCTGGAGCTGACAGCTGTAGGCACAGCTCTGTCACGCACAATCTTGGACTGCTGTAACGTCTTGGATGGAATAAACTGCATTTTGGAGAGCTGCCTGGAGTCCCACGTCTCTCATTTAGGCTCTTACATTCTACGATGACAAACAAGCAGTTAAAGAGAAAAAGCGTTACATGAAAAGGGGGATGAGCAGAGAGTTGAGAAAGCTTGTGGATCCTACAAGGTTACAAGGGCAGGTAGTAAAGAACCACAGAAAGATCTTGCAAGACTTGATCATGGGGCATTAAAATGGCAGAGGAAACTCCATATGGGGAAGTATGAAGGGATGCATGTGCAGAAAAACCACCCTGGCTTCACTTGAGGTGATCAGAATCACTGGGAGTGCCACTTGGAGATTCTGATTTCTCAACACTCAGTAGCACCCCAAGAAAATCCAAATCCCCCAAGACAATTTAGGAGCAAAAGAGATTGTCCAGAAAGAAGAGAAGACAGAGAGCTGGTCTCATTGCAGCAGACACACTCCTTCCTGGGGCAGGGAAGATGCTCAGCCTGAATGAGCTCTTCAATCTAACAGTCTAACTGGAAAAAATGACAGAAGGCTTGAAGCTAGTGCTCACCAATTTGATTTTGAATTCAAGCATACACTTAAGAATTACGGATTGTTCTAATCATAACTGCTGTGGCAAGATTCAGGACCTAAAGTGAACTGCCAGACTGGATCATGAAACAGCCCTTTTTGACCTTGTATTTTATTAATCTACAACTTGTGTCTTTGGATAAAAGAAATAAAATTCTGAATTCTGGGCTCATTCCTCCCTCATATTCAGCCGTTGTATTGTGAGTAGAAACAGGCCAGGGGGATGGGGGTGGGATTAAAGGAGTACATTTGCATGAGCAGGAAAAGAACTGGCTTCAGACTTTGTTAATATCTCTGCATGAAACACGCTTGGGAATTGGGTAGGATATAAGCACCAAGGTAGATGATTGGATATAGTCTGTACATGGGAGGGGAAAGGTGCGCACTGATGGATCCAGGACTGTTTACCACAGACTTGTGAGGATTCAGCATAGGTATAGATTTTCTTCTTTTAAAAAATACACTCTAAGAAGAAAGAAGTCTGCCAGCCTGTAAGTAACACTGGATATCTGAGAGGTAGTCAAGAACTAAGCACAAGGTTCACCAAGAGCCAGCCCTGTACCCTCATGCGGAAGAGTGATTCAGCTGAGCTGACTGATTCACCCTGAGCTGAATTAGGCAGAGCTCTGCCAAACCACTGCCCTCAAGCAGTGATCTCTCCCCTCTGCTCAAGGCTGCTGAGGCCCCTCTGCCCCAGTATGGACTGAAAGCCCCAGCACATGAGTGGGACTCACAGCAAAGGGCCACATGCAACATGATGATGGGACTGGGGAATTTTTTTTTCAAGTGGAGAAGCTTTAAGAGACGAGGCTGTTTAGCCTGGAGAAGGCTTGGATGGGATCTTACCAATGTACACCTGATGGGAGGAAATGAAGAACAGAGAGCCAGACTCTCCTCAACCTTCTTGTCTTGTGGCAGGACAAGAGGTAAATGGCACAGACTGCAAAACATGAAATTAATTTGAACACAAGAAAAACCTTTTTCACTGGAATTGTGGTCATACACTGCAAGTGGCTCTCCACAGTTGTGGTGGTTCCACCCTCACAGTCTACTCAAGACCTGAGGGAACTTGCTTTGGGTGACCTTGCTTGAGCAGAAGGGGTCTGAACCTTGATATCAAAGGACCTGTCCAACCTCAACCATTCTGTAAAATCCAGTGATAGAGATCTACTTGGAAATCACCATGAGAAGTTTAGCTACTGAAGAAATATGGTGAAGTTGTGTGAGAATACTCACACAATGCATGCAATTTCATGAGACTTTAAAGCACTTGGAAAAGAGCAAGTTCCAAGGTGTTGCCATCAGCCTCAAGCCAAGAGGGCAGCATTTATCAGCTGGCTCAATGGAGCAGGCTGGGAGGCAGGTGGAAAACTGCTTCCAGTTCTTCCCTTGCTGTCCTGAACTCAGGTGTGTAAGCCAGCGCACTGCTCTGTCTGGCCGCTGAGCTATCACCTCACTGCGACTCAAAAGGTGATGTGAACACAGAGGAGTTAAACAGGCAGAGCTCTGGTCAATAGTACGGGAACTTGGAAAGTACGGGACCGCTTTTTTCCCAATATGAGCAATGATGCTTAGATTCTGTTAGCCAAGGAAGAAAAGGAAGAAGGAAAATGGGGCAAAGGATTGCACAGAAATGAAGCATGAAGAAGGTACAAGAGACATTAAGAATATCAGTATGTGTCCTGGGAGACTCTTTTGCAGTCAACTTACCTGTCCATACAGGACTGTGGGCATGAGGTATCATCTCTGATTTCCACTCTTCTCCTCTTCACTGCTTCTTTCATTGCAGTACTTTCTGACATTTCATTTCTTTTCCTGACCTTCAAAGGATTGCAAGTTTGGTATTGGTAACAATTGATTTTGACTTTTCTATTTTAGAACAAAATTCCTAGTTGAAGTACATTCATATTTTGCAAAAATTGTTCCTGCTTATAATCTGAAAACAAATAAAAAAAGGATTCAAGACTAAAACAAGCACTGGGAGGTCAGCCAGAGAATTATGCTCAATAGTTTTAAACAAAGTATTTCTTTCTAGGGACATCCTATTTCGTCCATTTTCAGAGGACTGCCAAGGAATGTAAATAGCAGGAATGCAGAGATAGAAAAAATTCTTTAGGGGAATTTGGACACTTCCTTGGGGGAATTTGGATTTGAATTATTCTTCATTAATTCACTTCAGACACTTACCTATATTGAAAATAATCCTATCCTGAACTCTCATTACACAAAAACTTCTCAAATAAGCATAACTTTGCTGTTCATGACACATTACCTAGTGAACTACTTAATTACTCAGAAATATCAACCTCACAGATTCTTCCAGTGATGAAAACACTGGACAGCTCACTCAGTCAGGCTTGCAGAAAATCCGTAGAACTGAAGGCAGCAGGCTCTTAGGTCCTGATACAGGACTGCTTTCCAAGCTCAGCAGAACTGTCAGAAGAATGTCTCTCCCCTTGGTTCTGCATGAGAATTCGGTGCCACTTTACACTGCCTGACTAACTCCTAGTGGTAGGGGAACTCTAGCATTGCCTAAAGGATAGATTCTGTTTCTGAAGAATACTTAGAACATAAATTAAACAACAAAATAAAACCAAATGCACAACTTACAAGCTCATCACTGCCCTCCTTGTTTACTTCTTTACCTGCAACAGAAGTATAAAACTTGGTGAATATTTGGACTCAACTTTCTTTAACCAACTGAAAAGTATATTTTTGCACTGCAATTTCTCTTCCAGGAGCAAGATAAACTACTGTGAAACAGTCTGGACCTGCACATGATACACCGAAATAGAAAATGTTCAAATACAGCTCTTTCTGTACTGGAATTCCTGGCTATGAACACCAGATATCATTGGGATGGGACAACTGCTTGTCTTAAAGAAGTGAAAGGTATCTTCAGAAGAGAAGGGCCTGAAAAACAGTTAGCATCTCGCTGTGCTTTGGGCACCAGATGGAAGATGAAAGGACATCTGGATCACAACCTCTAGAGAATACTGGCCAGCTGTAGGATGTATGGGATTCACACATATTTCCCTGAAGAAAAATCCCCACCAAGAGAAATGTGAGATGTCAAGTCTGAAAGTAACAGTGCCTTACACTGCTCCTAATTTTAGAATAGCAATGCTGTACAACTATCTGGATAAGGCAATTAAATACTGCAGCAGATGTGCAGGGAAGTGAGTGAACTCTCCATGGTTAGAAGTCTTTACATCCAGACATGGTACGTTTGATAGGAAATGCAAATAGGCGAGACTAAGAAAGTTGGCCATCTTATAAAGATCCCATTATCTGCTAGGCAGTCATTAAAGAAAAACAGTAAGTTTTTCCAGAGACTGGTAATCACAACAGGAAACACTTTAAATACTCAGTTTTCACATCAGAGGAGTTTTAATGTAGAGTCCCACAGAGTCCTTAGCTGTGGCTTGAGGTTGTTCAGAAAATTCATAGAAAACCTGGAAACTGAGACACTGTTGAGGTGAAAATGTTGGCTAATTGTATAAAAGATATTATTAACATGATTACTATCATTTGTTTTTTACAAAAATCTCTTATTTCTTTAGGAACATAGCAACAAAGAGTGTGATTTTCTTTGTCAACAAATGTAGTCATGCACAAGGAAGAAAAACATGTGTCCCATATACATTTATGTGCTGGCTCCAGACCACTGACTGACATAAAAAAATGAAGGTTGGGAGCCACTGGGCATAGCTTCACAAAAATACCAGCTAAAGAGTCACCAGTGGTTGGAAAGACAAAGGGGAATTCAGGGAATTTTAGACAAGCAATATGAGACAGTAAGGAACACCCTCTTAAGCACTATTTCAAACTCATGGTACAGGCATCCCACATGCAGTTTTGCTCTCTCCGATTCAGATACAGTGACAAAGGAAAAGAGAAAAGCAAGACATAGATCATAGATGTTTACAGAAATTACCCAAACATAATCACAGTGACTTACCATAAGATATATTTTGCTGAAATGAGTTCAATTCTAGATACAACGTACAAATGTAGGGATAAGGCATGAGATAGACATTCTCATGTTTGAATTTCATTTTTGATACTCGCTCCCATTTACTCAAATCTGAGAAGAATGGTAAGACCAAAAAACACAACACTAACATTTCAAGGAAACATGAATCCTGAAAATGTCTTCTAAAGCTTCAGAAATCACAGCACACTGTACATGTGCACAAGGGAGCAAATACAACCTGTTCTATGAACTTGTGAAACTGTACTAGTAACACACTACAGGAAACACTTATACATTTTTATTTATCCACACTGTCCCATCAGTCACCTGTATTAATAGTGTTCTGTTCCCTTAACTGTGCTTGCCTTCAGTACTGACACCCTCCTGAAAAAGCTAACCCACGGCCTTCCAAACCTATAAATAAAAAAAAACCCCTTCAACAGTCTTTCTAATTAAAAAGGAATTATTTTAAAATTTTATTTAAAAATTAAAAAGGATTTGGATTCATAGAAGCAGCATGTCCTGGTTTGAAAAGGAAGTGAGTTTTTCAGGATGCTGTGGTCAGACCAATAGGTGCTCAGATTTGAACATTGGCACCTGGTGTGGCCACTGAGGACATGGGTACGCCTCTGAGAACACAGGGGGTTAAAAGCAGAGAACTCAGGGGGAAGCTCTCTTGGGCTCCGTCCATGAAGGAGGTCAGAGCTGCCCTGCCCGGCTGCGGGCTGGGAGGGAGAGGGGAAGCCATGGGGCCGGGTGAGGTGAGCCGGGCCTTGGACTGAGAAGGGAGGTGATGGTCCCTGAAGGATGGAAGGGTGGAGGAGCACCGAGAGACACTGGGCAGCCCCTCCCCTCCCCCGAGAGAGAGAGAGACAGAGCCGGTGCCTGTGCCAGCTTGAAATTTGATAGCATGGCCAGCTGAGAAGGAAAAGGGGGGGGAACAGCAAGATGGTGCCCGGCAGGGCAGCGTGGGAGTTCTGGACAGGCAGAGCCTGAGATTTTTAACCCTTTTCTTGGGTGATGGAAACCTTACAAAGGCTGATCCTCCTGGAGTTGAATGAGAAGAGAGATAGAGATGAGATAAGAGGAAATGGGCCAATGTGATGCAAGTTTGTTCAAGTGAAATATGTCCAAGAGAAGTTGAGAAGAATCCTAGGTGGGAGGAGATGATAGAGTGGCCTTTGGCTGGACTTTGGTGCCACGTGTGACAAGAGGTCTCGAATGTGTTTCCAGGGAAAGCCTATGGTACAAGAGGGACTCCTCTCTCCTTGATGAACCAAGAATTATCTAAAGGGTGGTGATGGACTGAGAGTTGGTGATCTGAGGGGTACTAACGGAATTGAGAATCCAAGGTTCTGTACTGCTGTAATGTATTGGAAATTTGGTGGGGGGAGGAGGAATGTTTTTAGAGGGGTTTCATTCTGAGTTCTGTGTGTGGCTTTTTTTTATATATAGCTGTAGGTTAATAAAGTTTTTTTTCTTTATTTCTAAGTTGGAGCCTGCTTTGCTGTATTCCTGGTCACATCTCACAGCAGACACCAGGGAGAATATATTTTCATGGGGGCACTGGCATTGTGCCAGCATCAAACCATGACACAGCATCATTAAATTTACTTCACAGTTCAAAACAGGGGAAAAAAGATAATTGACATGACAGCCATTCCTTCATGTGAGTGCAGTTCTGACATGCAGGAACTTCTGCTTGGAAGGTCAAATGGTGCTGGACATAAGTCTCCTTACACACCTCTGATCTCAGGGTGAAATGAATACTGTTAGTCCTCATTTGCTAGGAGAAACTAATGTCTTGGGGACAGAAGACGATGAAACATTGATACAATCAGTTCCTTTCAGGACTGAAACTGCCTGATTTTTAGCTTGAGGGACTCATCATTGGGGATTAACAAAGACACTGTCACTCTACAGAGAGGAGACCGACACACCAACTGTCAGACAACCCCTCATGCCAGGCCTCTGAGCTCACAGTTCTCTTCCAGGCCCAGTGCTGGCCGAGCATGTGGATGGACTTACAAGTTCTAGAAATACAAGTTTGTAAACCAAACACTCTTCAATACACAGACAGAACTGGTTGAGCTTTAGACCAAACTAATAAAGTTGGTTGGATTGGGTGTCTTCTGTATAATGACGCTCTTGGCTGCCTTATCTTCTTGACTCTAACATAAGTAAGTTGCTGTCATATGTACCTGCTTCGGACAGAGAAAAAGGATGGCCTCATTTCTCATTCCATTATGCCTGCTATTAAGAGGCATAATGCAGTCTTCTAAGACAGGAGGGGAATGCCTCAGAGGTTTTCATTACTCCAGGGCACTCAGAATCACAGGAAGTGATGCCAGATCTGATCCAAAAATGGACACACCTTTAGGACTGGAAAACACTAACATTTAACTGGATTACTTTTCTCTTCAGCAAAAGTCTCAGGAGAGTAAATTCTCAACCTAATACATAACAGCAACTACAAGAGAAATACTAAGTTACCATCTCTTTTATCAAGTGATTGTCACTTTAAATTAAAAATCTGCAGAATATGTAGCAGACACGACTAAATTCTGTCCAGTTGCCCAAGCCAGAAGAAAAAAAATGAAGGCCACTTATGTATTCTGATGGTAGAACACCTAGAAAGAGGAGAGCCTGTAGTACAGCCACTAGCTAGAATAATCCAATCTCAAATGCCTCAGCACTTCTGTATCAAAAGTGAAATCCTGGGAAACTACACTCCTCAAAACCTGTGCTTCTATATGACTATGCCGTGCAATTGCACACAGCTTTTACAGCACTGTCTGTGGACACCAGGCCAGACTGACAGCAGCTCAATGCCTCTGCAAACTTCAGGGAAGACAGAAAAGATCTGTTGACTGGTCCCATAGGGGTGAGAGGCATGAGTGCAGTAAAGCGAATACTGTGCCAATGACATTTGCTTCACAATTGTTTCTAGGCTTCAAGGACTGAAGAGGGAACCAGGATAACTGGATGACAATTCTGCAGGCTTTGTGTGTTTAAAAGCCTGTCTGGACTTCCAATTATCCTAGCTCAACTACTGCTTCTTGTAAAGCTCACTCTGTGAGGTACTTTTTGCTTTTCTCAGCCATCTCTGTGGAGACATGAGTGCAGATTCACACTTGCTCCAATCCTCCATCCCCAAAGGCTCATGGTGGTTTAACCTTGAGGGACCTAACAAAAACAAGTATGTGAGTTTCCCTGCTCATGAGCCAGCATTGCTGGGCCTGTAAGGAGTGTTTTACATTCCATGAACCTTTGGGAACAATGCACCGGCTGTGCTTCTGAGCACAGGAGATGTGCTTCCTGGCACTTTATATATACCTTTGTTTGCTCTGGCTAAACCTGATTTGGAACACAGGGCTGTTTGGATGAAAACACTGCAAAACACTCTTGTCGCATCAGTTCTCTGGTGAAGGCAACAGCTGAGGTGCTCACAATACCTTCAGCCAATGTCAAACTGCAAAGCAAAGATTGAAGTAGTACTACTCCAGCTAAAGAACTACACACTCCTACACATAAATGTTGACTTATGCAATGCCCAAAAGATACAAGCCATTGAATCTTTTCTTTTATGAGTAGGACAGAAAGGATACATGGAAAGACGGTGAAGTGGTCTGTAGAAAATGGATGTAAATCATCAAGATTTGCAAGGATTACTCGAATCACTTCCTGGAGAGACCAAAAAATAAACAAAGGAAAAATATTAAAAACATAGTGACAATTCCACTGTCAAGTACACTTTCAAGACTTGGGGAAAAATTAACATTACTTTACAGTTTGCATGAATTGTGGAAGACCAGGTTCTAGATATTCTGCCTTTCTTCCTCCCCTTCTTCTCCCCACTCCTTCTTGCCATTTTAGAGTGTACTACACTGACAGACTCATAAAAATTTAGGTGAATGAGTACCTTAATCTTGAATTGACATAGAAGAATTACTATGGAAAATGGGGGTGTGCTTTTAAATTTAAGGAGTGTAATTTAATTTTTCCAGCAAAACACACACAGCATTTACTTACTCCTCTTTCTCTGAATATTGACCCAAATCAGTTATAAGGCAAATGCAGTTAAGCCCCAACAAACTCCTCTACAAACACAAAACATTTTCTAGTAATACCTTTCAACATTTTCAAAAGTGAAAAATATTGTACTTCTTCATATAAATTAAAATCAGCACATTTCCTTCATTAAGATTTTCAATGCCATTACTTTACTTTGAAGATTTTTAGAAATTAAGTAATAGGGAGGAGCATTTTTAAGCAGGCAGTATATTTGTTTCAATTTTTTAGAAATGGCAGGGGCCTTCCTCTGTGTCAGGAAGAAGATGACAACAACACAACTCATCCATTGTAACCATCAGTTTGTGCTTGGACACAAAGCAATGGCATCATTAAAAGAACACTAATTGGTTCAACAGTTGCAAGGAAAGCATACGCAATTTAGCATTTGATTAGCCTCCATCGAGCCAGCTCACCATACTGCCACAGCTCCTGAAAAACCAAGAGGGATTAACAGCTAAGTCAAGTCTGACAACTTGAAAGTTTCGAGGTTGAGACTGAAATCCTGGGAAAGAGCTCCTGCAAGAATGACTCTGAAGAGGAATAAGGCAGGAATTGGGTGCGACTAGCTCAAGAAAGAGGAGCTTCCCTTTGTCCAATTTCAACAGTCAGTAGCTTCTTTGGAATATTTCAAACAAAAGCATGACTCTTCTACACTAAATTTTGCCTGTTAAGGAACATTTTTCATTTGTGTGTTTGTTTTGGTTTTTTTTTTTTTGGTTTTTTTTTTTTTTTTTTTTTTTTTTTTTTTTATGCTCAGATTCTCCAGGGAAGTTTCCCCTATGTTCCCCATTGCTCACACTTGAAATGCTGCATTTGACAAAATGTTCCCAGTCCTGTAACAACTATATTATTTGTTTAGACTAACACCCATCTGAAGTCCTATGGACCTGCCTCAGCTCCTACCTCTGACTCCTTGGCAGCGCTTTCAGTGAGACTGAGATTGGGAGAGCTGCGAAACAAAGAGAGAATTGGAACCATCCCAGTCAAAATGCAATGAAGTTACATTTCAAGTAAGAGTTTAAACAGAAACAAAACATAATTTCCACTGAACAGGAAAAAATACTTAGTGGGCAGATTAATTCCTAACCTATTACTCTTAAAAAACATCCCTTGTGAACAAGGATTGTTTCGTGTGACCCTTCTATCCACTTGCGTTTTGTTTTTTAAGGTTGGGTATTAACTCACTGCCACATGCAGCCAACAAACTGCAGACTGACTTCTTGGCTTTAACACACATACCTGTTGAAGTTGCCATACCGGATTTTAAATTTGTACACATGCCTGCCAGCATGAAGAAATCTTGTTTCGGGCAATGGATAGGTGAATGGTTTCAACGACATCTCTCTCTCTGAACGCCAGACTAGGAAAGCAGGAGAGTCAAAGGTTAATTCCTAAAACCCCTCACCACATCTCTTTCTGTCGTATGGAAAGATTATATGCAGTTTTTCTTCCAGGGGACATTTGCAGAGAGAACTCTCCTACCAGTCAGCAAACGGCTGATCTGAGTGTCCCCTGTCAATAGCGCTGTGTTTTTGAGCAGGATCCGAGGACAGGCCCAGAGCAGACGGTCACCTCGTCTTCAGCTGCACTGCCCTGCAATTGCCTCTGCCGAGGTCCCTGAAGCTCTACGGGACTCGTGCTACGGGGATGGCAAGCCTCCTTTCCTCCCCCCGCGCCCGCCCCCGACTCCTCCGCGGAGCCCTGTGGGGCCCGTGGCCGGCACCGGATGCGAAGGAAGCCGCGGATCCTGGCTACCCCCGAGAGTCCGGCCCGCAAGAACTCATTGCTCTCCACTCCCACCGCACGTCCCCGGTGCCCCCAACCACTGCAGCAGCAGCGAGCAGTGCCCGGCCGCCCCCGGGGTGGGGCGGACAGCTCAGGCCCTCTGGTGCAAGGCCTGGCCCTGCTGCGGACGCCGGCACAGCGTCTGGCCTGCCAGACGCGACATACCGCCGCCTTTCCCGAGTCGGGGGCGGCCTGAAAGGCCTCCGGACAGCTCCAGCGCCTACCGGCCACCCTCCGCTCCACGTCCAGTGGTGCCACTGTGCCCACTGTGCCCACCAAGCCCTCGCCTCGCGGGGCCGAGCCGGGGCTGCGGTGCCAAGCGGTGCCGAGCACAGCCAAACCGATCCAAATGGAGCCGAACCAATGAGAGCCTAGCCGAACCTAGTGGAGCACAACCGAACAGAGCCAAATGGAGACGAACCAAGACCAGCCCAGCCGAGCCCGGCCTAATCCCGCCGAGCCCAGTTGAGTCCAGCTGCAGATAAGGAGAGGAGGCATGGCCCAGAACGGGGCCGCAGCTCTGCAGCCCCTTTCCTCGGAGGGGTAGCGGGACCGGACATCCTGCTGGTGGGTGCTGGAGTTGGCCACGGTGCTGAGGTGGCATTTCAGATGAGGCAGAGGCACCAGGAGGCTCCAGGAGGCACTAGACCTGCGGCGAGAGGGGCTAGGGCTCGATCCTTAGCTCATACAGCACTTCTTTCTTTTCCCTTTCTGACTCACACAGCTCCCTGCTCCACTTCTGCTGCTTCCTGTTGTCCTCCCTTTATATAGCTGGAATATTTTATATACTACATCTCTTTAAGAAAGACTGGAATTGAACGATCGTTCCTTTTCTCACAGTGTTAATTGTGACGGTGTTCACAGGGGTTCCATCCTCACAGGATGAGGGAAGAAGAGACGAGGATTTGACTCCATGTTTCAGAAGGCTTGATTTATTGTTTTATGATATATATTACATTAAAACTATACTAAAAGAATAGAAGAAAAGGTTAGAAGGCTAGGCTAAGAATAGAAAGGAAAGAATGATAACAAAGGCAGCTGTCTCGGACTGTCTGTCCGAGCCAGCTGGGCTGTGATTGGCCATTAATTATAAACATCCAAGATGGGCCAATCAAAGACCCACCTGTTGCATTCCACAGCAGCAGATAACCATTGTTTACATTTTGTTCCTGAGGCCTCTCAGATTCTCAGGAGGAAAAATCCTAAGGAAAGGATTTTTCATGAAAAGATGTCTGTAACAGTTAATATCCAGGCACTGATACAGCATCCCTTGCAGTTCAGTCAGTGAGGTGAAGTCCACTTCCTATAAGCAGTGGCATGATGGTACCCCTCAGCATTGGTAAAGACATGATATAGAGAATAATTCAGCAGCTGTAGAACAATTTTGAATTTATTTTCACTGTCTTTTGGTTTAAAAAAAAAAGCAAAATAAGCTTAGGGAGTCAAGAAGTAATTGATGCATTGATTTCATGCACAGGCAGGAAATTGGTAACTACCAGTGTTCAAGCAAGCAGATAACACAGTGGAAAACACCCCTTCACTAACTACTCTAACCTTCTGTAAAGATGCTGAGCCCACCCTTCTGGGTGCATCTCAGCAAAAAGGGCTATGTCCTGTTTGAGCTGCTCTTCAATAGCAAATGAGAGGCTCTAAGTTGGCTTTACAGTAAAACAGCACCCTCAGGAATCCCTCCAAGAAATCCTTGGGGCACTCCTCAACACTAATGGATCTTGCAACTAGGCAGAGTCCCATCTTGCCACAGTGTCACAAACTGATGCCTGAAAATTAGCCAAGAAAACAGTAGTCCATAGTATAGGGCCTATGGAGCAGGTATTTGTTTAATTGATGCCAGGAGTGAGGAGGATAGCTCCACCACAAACTCACTTGTCCATTCTTTGCACAGTACTACAATTATACTTTTTAACCTAAGTTGTATATGATACTTTTCTAACCTTCATATTGCAATCTATTTTCCAATTATATGATTATGTAAGCCCTTGTAGCACATGCACGGTTTCTGCATGAGGTGATCGTCAGGCTCCTGGTGGTTGCTTTGGATGAAGGCTCGTAAGTCTTCCTGGGGTTTGAATTTTTCACCTCTGTTTTCGGTGCAAACTGTATAAGATTGCCTGCTCAAAGAGCCATTGGTTAGCTTTTGCAGTTAGCTTGTTTTGCTAAATTTGCTAAATTTGCTGATTTGACATACCCTGTTCCAAAGTAACTACACTTTCTGCATAGCTACAGCCTTTGCATAGCTCAAGCATTATCTTGTCACCTAGCCATCAGCACAAGGAACTCAATGTACATTGTGACACAGCACAACGTCATGGCTCAGCAGACCATTGTGACAACCTGAAATCTCATGGATCCAAGCATCTACTTGGACAAAGTAGGGGCTCGTAGGACACAGGTGCCACTGGGACATTGCCAGCTCTTGTAGAATCCAGTGTCCATTGCACAGCACAGCCAGATGGAAACATGGAGACCATTGGAATGGAATCTGATGGAACAAAGTGTCAATTGTGAAGACAGCATGGCCTCATGGAATTCAGGGGCAACTGGGACTGGACCATGGCTCATGGAAGCAAGGGGCCATTGTGACACAGCAGGGCCTCACAGAACCCAGGAGAACATTGTGGGACAATGGAATTCCATGGAAACAAGTGTCAATTGCCAAAATCTCGGGCTTCATGGAACCTAAGTGACCATTGTGACTCCATGGCACTGCTCATGGAAGCAACTGTCCATTATGGCACAGCCAGGTTTAGCAGAATGCAGGAGACAATTGTGATGCAGTGGAATCTCAAGACACCAAGGCTCCATTGTAACACAGAGGGGCCTCATGAAACCAAGGAGACTGTTAGGCAATGGAATCTCCTGAAACAAAGTGTAAATTGTCAACACAGCAAGGTCACATGGAAGCCAGGTGCCAATAGGATGTTGAAAGGTTTAAAAGCATCATGCCTATGCATACTTGGGCAAGAATAAGATCCATTGTAGCCAATATAGAACCTGGCAAACCCTAGCCACAAGCTGGACACAGGATGAAACTGGGCAAAAAATGGGGAACAAAACTTCAAACAATGCAGTACAGAGCTTGCTAAAACCAGTGAGAAAATTGCTGAAACAGCTAACAAGAGACTGCTCATGCCTAGAGGAGAAAGGTGAAATGGGCACGGTGATAAAGACATCCAGCCTTCATCAGTGGACCATCAAGGAAGATACAGAGCCTTCCTCAGTGAGACCTGGGTGCACTGTACCTCTGTTTTGCATATGCTAATGATAATGACGAGTTCTAAGAAATAGTTTGTATAACCACAACTTTTCTAAGGAAAACAATGCATGAAGTATAAACACGTATTGTAATCTGCTGTGTACCTTGGGTGTGGCGATGCTAGGAGGATTGATCCCTGTGCACCCAGCACACTAAATAAAGCAAATACCTGTTTCTTGGACTTTGTCTCAGAAATATCTCTTGGCCTGGTTTGGGGCAATTCAACATTTCAAAGGCTCATGCAAGCAAGTGTCCATTGTTGAAACAGCTGGGCCTAATGGAACACAATAGAACATTGTTACACAATGGAATCTCATGGAAGCAAGTGTCAGCACTTAGACACTGGGGCCTCATGGCACTGTAATGCAAGTAGTCTTGGGGAAAAAAGTTTCAATTTTGAACAACACAGCTCCTCATGGAACACAGGTGCCACTTGGATAATGCCAGGGCATGTGGAACTCAATGTCCATTGTGACACAGCGCAGCCTCATAGAACTCAACTGACCATTGTGACACAATGGAATCTCATGGAGCCAAAGCTCTACAATGACCCGGGTGCCTCTGGGACATTGTCAGGCCTAGCAGAAATAAGGCTTTGTTATTGCGCAGCAAGGCCTTATGACACCTGGAGGCCACTGTGTCGCAATGGAATCTGATGGAAGCAAGTGTCCATTGTGACACAGGAGGGCATCATGGCACCCAGGAGACCACTGTGACACAATGCAAGCTCTGGGAATCAAGAGTCAACTGCAAACCCAACAGGATCTCCTTGAAGCCAGATGCTATTTGGATATTGGCAGGGCAGGTGGAACTCGGTGTCCATTGTGACATAACACAGGCTCATCAACAACAGGAGAGCACAGTGACACCATGGCATCGTGGTGAGCCAAGCATCAATATAAACACATCAGGCTCTCATGAAACTAAAGAGAATTTTGTGATGCAGTGGAATGTCATAGATCCAAGGCTCTAGTTTGGGCAAGATGGGCCTCATTAGACACAGGTTACTCTGGGACCTTGCCAGGCCTAGTAGAAACAAAGCTCCATTATTGCACAGCAAGCCTCATGGGACCTAGGAGGCCACTGTGTCACAAAGCAGTCTGATGGAAGCAAGTGTCCATTGTGACACAGGCAGGCCTCATGATATCCAGGAGACCCCTGCCGTGCAGTGCAATCCCTGGGAACCAAGTGTCAGCTGCAAACACAATGGAGCCTCCTTGAAGCCAGGTGCTACTGGGATATTGCCAGGGCAGGCAGACCTCAATGTCTGTTGTGACTCCAGTGTCCATTGTGACACAGTGTTGCCTTGCAGAAACATGGGGACCCTTGTGACACAATGGAATCTCATGGAACTAAGTGTCAATTGTGAACTCAGCATGGTCTCATGGAACCCAGGGACAACTGGGGCTGTGCCATGGCTCATGGAAGCAAGAGGCCGTTGTGAAATGGTGTGGCCTCATGGAACTAAGGAGAACATTGTGAAGCTATGGAATCCTGAGGAAACAAGTGTCAATTCTCAGAACAGCGAGGTCTCATAGAACCCAAGTGACCATTGTGGCTCCATGGATAATAATGGAAGAAACTGTCACTTGTAGCACAGCATGGCCTCATGGGACACAGGCACCACTGGGACATTGCAACTGTGCATGGAACCAAATGTCCATTATGACACATCCAGGCCTGATGAAACACAGGAGGACACAGGAATATTGTGACGCAAGGGAATATCAAAGACACCAAGGCTCTCTTGTGACACAGAGGGCCATCATGGAACCAAGGTAACCATTGTGAGGCAATGAAATCTCATGGAAAAAAGAGTCAGTTGTCAACACAGCAGGGCCTGATGGAACCCAGGTGCCAATGAGATGTTTCCAAGGCTTGTGCAAGCCTCCATTGTGACACAGCTGGGCCTAATGGAACACAGGAGAACATTGTTAGACAGTGGAATCTCATGGATGTAAGTGAAGTCTTTTGCAGCAGGTCCTCATGGAACCCAGGAGACCATTGTCATGCAAGATATCTTGGGGAAAAAAGTTTCAATTTTGAACAATGTGGGGTTTCATGGAACACAGGTGCCACTTGTGTACTGCCAGGGAACGTGAAACTCAGTGTTCTCATTGCAACAAACCACAGCCTCATAGAACTAAGCAGACTACTGTGGCACAATGGAACCTCATGGATCCAAGGCTCTCGTTTGACCAAGATAGGCCTCATGGGCCACAGATGCTACTGGAACATTGCCAAGCTTAGTAGAAACAAGGCTCCATTATTGCACACTAAGGTCTCACAGCACCTGGGAGGCCACTGTGTCGCAATGCAAGCTCTGGGAATCAAGAGTCAACTGCAAACACAGTGGGGCCTCCTTGAAGCCAGGTGCTATTTGGATTTTGCCCTGGCAGGCAGAACTCAGTGTCCATTGTGACATAACACAGGCTCGTGAACAACAGGAGAGCACAGTGACACCATGGAATCTTGGGGAACCAAGATGGTCTCAACACAAATCCTTCTAGGAGTAACTCTTGCAAAAAACAGACTTTCTTTTGTCTTCAATGGCCTGGAATATTTAGCTTTGGAAAATCAACTCATTTACAAATGTAATTGCAGGGGCAAGCCACCATTCTTTTAATTAACCTGTATATGTGTATAACCCTTAGTGGGGATTCATCCTTGTGACACACTTCACATTTTCTAAGAAAAGAGGCATCATTTATTTGCTTTAGTGAAAAAAATCTTGAAGGTACTCTGAATAGAATTAGAATCCAAAAGACTGAATATATAAGGAACAATTGAGATATTGCCTGGGATGAGATGCCTTCTAACAGCTTCACTTAAGGTCCCAAATTCTCCATCCAAATACTGGCAGATTGGTCAGAGGAGAAAGGCATTCTTTTTTATTGGTCCTTTGGGAAGACAGAGCTTGCAGGGAATTTGGTACTTTCTGGTCTACTGCCTACATTTCAAGAATTTTAAATACTAAAACGGCCTATGGAAGATGAAGTCATTATGAATGTGAAAGTCCAGTGCATCGCAGTCTCAGAAAGGAACCCATCAAAGCCCTTGAAATCTCAACACACAAGTTGCGAGTTGGCAGTGTATGCTAACCAGTTTTTAGCAAACCACAGAAAATGCAGATGAAAAAACAAGGTCATTAGGTCAGATACAGTGTGAAGAAGAATTAAAAAAGGAAAGCAGAGGATTGCAGCAACTCTGTTAAGTGGTATAAAAAATGTCAGTATTCTTATTGACATTAGCAGAAATTTGCAGCCAGTCTGAAAATTACAAACTAAGCAAAAGAAAAGGGGACTGATGACTACTCTGGGATAGGGTTTCCTAACAGGGATTTTCAAAATATACAGATTGTATCATCCTTTAATCCAAAGGATGTTATTAAAATGACAGTAAGGAAACTGCATCAAATGCTAGAAAGACTCAGGACAGCATACATATAGCTAGAAACACCACTGATACACTGAGAAAACTGACACCAATGCAGCAACTTTGTACTAAACTCCACAAATGTCCATTGCTTCACTGTCTGGCCTTTCATTAATATGCACATAGCAGCTCTGCAACATTCCTACTGATCATCTTCTTGGCACACCACTAGTTTCTTCAGTGCCAAAATTTTAGGTAGACGATATTACAGCTACAAATCTATGGCCTTCAAGTGAAACATAGTGTGGGGAAAAAATCCTGTCTGAGATGTTCAGTCATTCAGTTTTCTAGACAGACCAAATAAAAAGAAAAGCAAGCTCTTGCTATTACAAAACACCTTCTGGCATCTGAAAATAAACTAGCAGAAAATATTCATAAATGGCAGTTGAGGCAAAGAAACCTTTGAAGAGAATGATGCTGTGATAAATAAATACAACACATTTCCAGGCTATCAAGGTACTTCAAATGTAAGAAAAGGATTGAGAGCAGAGGCTGAACTAATGAGGAAAGATTAAAAGAATCCCAAGAAAAAACATGACCAAAAATTCTGAAAGATAAGGACAACTGACATGCTTAAACCTTCACAAAATTAGTGACCATGGATTTAGATAGACAATTAAATCAAGCAATTTACAGGTGCACCTTCTGCTCCTTTTTCACCTGGCAACATCACAGGGTGAATTGTGACCACAGAGTCAAGATGATTTGGATTATGTTTTTTGCTTCAGGAGAGAAGTACAGCAGCTCAAGTACCTGTTGCTGATGTGATACCCAGGAACACAGAGTTGACACATTTTATTAATGTCCAATCACAACTAGCAATACCAAGAGCATAGGATTGGCCTCTTTTCATGATGCTCTTTTTTTTTTACAGCCTGCTCTGATAGTGATCCTCTTAAACAGTTCTCTCTAAAAAGGAGAAAGTCCAATTAAATTTCCCTCCCTACTGGTGGAGCTTTGACATTTGGTTTGTTCAGCCTAAAAATGGAAATGGAACTAGCAGGAATTACTGTATTTAGGTTTCCATCTCAGTTTGATAAAAGCCTACATGCTGTTGACTAAAGAATGTTCTGTTTTCCCCAAGACGAAATGCATGCAGTTTCATCAAACAGTCTGTAATAAACCCCAGCAATACCAAAAAGTCACAAATAGCAGGAATAATTATTTCACCATTTAGGGAATCAACCTTCTCACCCTCTTCTGGAGTGAGCATAATCTGGTAGCTGAAGAAATAAACTTGACAACATAAATCTCCCTACTACCGAGAAGCTGCTGACACAGGAACCTCTTAAACTCTGTGACTTTCTCCTTTACATTCACTTAGTCAAGCTTAGTAGACTATATTGGCAATGGAGACAGATGGGGACAACTGACTGGTGGTCAGAATCCAAATTTATTCTGGACTACATATGCTTATACACTATTCTAGGAAAGCTAGTGATTTTTATTACAATGATTGGGTTCATCATCACAAAAACAAATGTCTACATTTTGCAACATCTCTTGCTTGCAGTAGTTGATTCAATCTTCTTTCCTGTCTCATCCAATTTTCTGGAAATCTTCAAAGCTCTGTTTGTTCTTGCCAAGGCATCCTGGTTGTCAAATCTCTTATGCTAATCTGGTCCAAAGTACATCAGCCTAAAATTGACCCAGTAAAACAACCAATTTCTGATATCAAACATTTCACTTCTGTAATGAACAATCATATCTATAACTTAACACATGGATTGGATTTGGCAGCATGAGCATCTGAAGGCTCTGGGCTTTGCAATGGCACTCTAATGCATTGCCAGAGGTTAATATGAAGAAGAATTCTAGAAAAGCACAGGAAAAATTGCACCCAGTTTCCCTGAAAGATACATACCAGGACATTTGGCATCACTTGTCAGAAAAGTGCATGGAGTTTTCTTGATAGCACAGCAACTGTTTCTTTTTTCTTCTTCTTCTTCATTTTAGTCCATATTTTTAGAAACTAGCAAATATGAGGATTAGTGCACCATGAAATCACAGACCACTGCAACAGAAAAAAAGGCTTTATTAGATTACTAGGAAAGCAATGTCATTCCTTTCTCTGGAGTTTTCCTGTTGTTAAGCGAGTCAGTAACATTTGCTTTGCCTTTTGTATATTTGTTTTGTATATTCTTTTGCACAAAAGGACTCATCTTTTTCATTACTGAAAACATGCACAGAGGAGCATATTGGTTCTTGTTATGAAATATTTAAGAGCAAAGGCTAAGTCATACAAGGAGAATAGTAAAAACAAAACAGTTCTGACAGCTCTCTCGGCTACTTTTAACATCTTGGAGGGGTGGCAGGAAATATGGAACAGTGGTGTGAAGTCAAGTCTGTCCTTAATTCTGTCACACTGACAAGGCTTTCCCCTCTGGTTCTCCAATGCAAAGAAGAATTTCAAATGGATGCACTCCAAACACATGCCGCCATTCGCTCCTGCCTGGGATGGCTTCTTACAGCTCAGCTCTTCTGTTGACGGGATGTACAAAATCACAGGAGCATGACAAAAAGCAGAAAGGCAGATATTGGAAGTCACCTACAATATGTCGGGCAAGTCTCTGATCTCCCAAAATAGTGAATACAAGAGTGAGACATCAAACAACATGAGCCCCTATGCATTGCCCAGCCCCACTGCCTCTGGCTGGGAAACTTCCATTAAAAACAGCCAATCACTCTTCCCTTAGAAACATGGTGGCCAAATCCAATTGCCTACTGCATACAATGGGTCCTGGATTCCACTTTCCCTAAACCATGCCTGGGCATTGTCTCTGCTTAACAGGCATAGATTCAAACCTGGAGTGCTGGTACAGCTGCAGTAACTAAGGATGTAACCCCACTAGATGACAGCTAGTTATAGGGCGTTACCACAATCAGAGAAGACTGCTTGCAAGTTGCAAAATAAATACTCAGAAAATTAATTTAAAGCTGAAATAACTCATGCTAAGCAGATAATCCAACATAATTGTATTATTATTATTATTATTATTATTATTATTATTATTATTATTATTATTCACTAAAACTTTATACCCTATCAAGTAACAAAAAATTTTTTAATCAACACGGCATATTATTTTGTAATGGATATTCTTTTCTATACCATTGAAAAATGGCTTCACAAATTTTCAAGTTGAATTGTTTGTTTATTCTTACACTTTTAAAAATAACTTCTATTTTGAAGGACTCCCAAAACACAACACCAAGAGTTAAAATATATCTCAATCCCTTCACAATACACAACACATTTATTAATTGTTTTAAACTAATGCACCATCTGACTTTTAACTCCACCGCTTGCAACTTCTGCCTACAAGGAGCAAGTCTAAGGTCAAGGCAGCAAGAAAAAGAGCTCTTTTCTCCAAAGTCACAATCTAGTTTTCAGTCACAAAATGACTATAGGTTGAGTTTCTGCTAAATGACTGCCAAGTTTCAAAACATGAAATTAGAAATCAAAGAAAAAAACAAACATCTACATTCTAACTTCATCTGTCATTAGAGAAAAAAAAAAAGTCCTTCTTGTGTAACTTTTCTAGACCATGCCAAAAGTGTGAACAAAAAGCCACTCTGTGCTCTATATGTTACTGGAATCCAAAACTGTGGCAGATTATCATCACCCCAGCATAGTATACACCTACTTATTTCCTGGAGAGCGAGATTTTGGTTTGCTTTGGTTCATTTGTTGTTAAAACATTTGTGAAAATAATTTAAAAGATTGAAAGAAATACCATCAAGGCGATACTTTAGAGGACTTGCTAACTGGTACCTTCCATTTTACCAGAAAACAATCACAACGCTAATGATTCAATTGAAATTATTCCTTTTAAAAATGGAATTATGGCTTCCTATGAACTAGAACTAGATGTGATTAAAGTTAACCATTTCTCAAAACAAAAAAAAAGTTTCATGGCAGTCACTATGAGGGAAGATATGGCTAAAGATTCAAAGATTACAAATCTCAGGAGGAAGAATTTTAGGGACAAGGAGGGGTATATATGCAGACCTTCACTCTAGACTGTTTTGTTCCCTTACATCATGGTTACAAATAATCTGCAGAAGGACATTTACACTGAAGAGCAAGCAGGAGTTCCACAGATTTCCGTCTTGAAAAGTGTCACAATTCAAACAAGTTCCATCAGCAAATACTTTGGAGGAAACAAACTGTCTGACAGATGATGAAAAGCATCTTGAAAGCTCTGCATCCATTGTAGAAACAGTCCTGTCAACAGGCAGTGCCTGTTAGCTTAAGTGTCCACGAATGTAAGCTGTCCTAACAGCTAAACAACATATGAAGCCCTGTAGAAATTAAACTCCCTACCCTGAATGCAATCTAGAGACAATGAAGTGACTAGACCCACAAGAATAGCAAGTACCATGGTGAACATAGCTAATGCAACTTAAAATACAAACACCCTTAACAGACACCTAAAATATAACAGACAGCAGATCTTATCAACTGCACCTCAACCACCATACAGAACTAACTAAAAAACAACACATTGCAATTCCTCCTGTGTCGAAGGAAGGGGACCAGGACACCAGATGGTTCATCACAGGTCCGGTTTATTGAAGAAAAGCATCAAACACTTATACAGCAAATAATAAGCTTATGAATATTCTGTAAGCCAAGCGATCTATTGGTTAAACTATTCCATGAACTCTTCCTCATTCCTTTGGGCCTACATTCTCTACTTCTCACGTCTTGCTGCCCACTTCGTTATGATACTCAGCTAGGCCCAAGGACACGCTATCTTGCAGGTGCAGGACTTGGAATTAGCCACGGCTTTGTACTTTTCCAGTCTCTAGTCAGCTAAATTCCCAACACTCCTTAGACTGGCAAAAAATGTATTTTCTGCTACAATATCAGGTTCCAAACTATAGGCTGAGTAGTACAATTTATGATTAAGCACTTCAATCTAATGAGGAACTCTAAGGTTAATACATCCCAGGGAAAAGGAGACCTGACTGTATAACAGAACTGTTTTACACACCATAGTTTCCAAACCACTCGGAGAACTGGTCAGTCCTGGCCTTCTGTATGGATGAGAACTGGAGATTCACCACTGCTAGGAAGGACTCATCAAAAGTCTTAAGAGGCCACCAAGAATTACAGAATGAGAAATTCCCAGAAATAACAGAAGCAAAATAAATTGAAAGGTGCACATCTGACCCATCTTCAAATTCTGGAAGCATGTGTAGGACAAATCTGAACTGCATGAGATGTTTTTGCTCCAAATTCTCCTCCAGCATATCAACAGTGGCACACACCTGCTGATTCATCAAGTTACATAGTCTCTCCTTTGGTCTGTCATACACAGTCAAGAAACTGCGTTTCTAATAAGATAAGGCATCTTGTACTTAAAGCATTCGGAAAACCAACCAAACAAGCAAATAAAAAGCCCACTTTCCATCTCTTACCCAATGCGTCTGTATTCTAAGTAGAATCAGTCACTGAGCAAGAAGTTCTTAAACTCAAATCTCAAAGGCACAAGACAACCCTACTGAGATGGACTAGGGTTCCTGAAGCAGCTGCTTCTCGTCCATTGAGCTGGTTGGCAAAAATTAGAGGAGAAAAAACCCTACAGAAAAAAAAGGTCAGAATTTGTCTTGAAGAGGAAAAACTTAAGATCAAAAACAAATACAGCTCAATTGTAGTGCACAAATCAAAAGTTGCTAAGCAATCTGTAGTGACATGACTGGGTTAACCATGTGAACGTGACTAGCTTCCTCAGGAGGTATCAAAGGACATTTAGTAAATAAGACAATTTTAAAGGCACAAGTTTCTTGCTCTAAAACAAGCTAAGTCACAGCTAAGTGATTAGCACAATTCATTTCACAGGCTTTTTAATCATCCAGTAGTAGCAACACTAGTTCTGGAGAATTGTTTGAAGTGCTATGAGGACAGAAGAAGGGAAGAATTCCAGCAAACAAACAAAAGAACAAATACAGAAACTTCAGGATTAAATCTATCTGCATTGTTGAAAAGTATCACCAATATGAAGAGACTAGGAAGCCAAGGGAATGTTTTTCCTAACACCTTTGTTTCTTAAGGCAGCTGGTAATTAGTTTATAAAATGGCTTCTATGTATTGCAACATACATGTTGTAAGATGACATGTAACAACAAAATACTGCAAAAATTGAACACTGCAAGTTCCTGGAATGCAAGATAAAGCCAGAAACACTGGCACAGAAAATTGCGATTCTATGTACCAGAAAATGGAAAGTAGTGCTAGGAGTTGTGACACTGAAAGAACCACTGTAGTCACGGGTTCAAACGGAAGCCAGAAACAGTTCCATGCATGTTCCAAGAACTGTTTCAGACACTGGAGTACCTGAAAGACCTGCACAGGCTGCCAGATATACCACAGAACTTCAAGAACACTCTCATTTTCTGGAGCTGCTCCTTGAGGTCACACAAGGGTGAATATGGCAAACGGTCTTCAGGTATCCTTACTGCAAGTGAATGAAAAGTGCCTCCACAAATGCAGACCTTGAAGAATATATTCTGGGTTTATCATATAGAAGTTGAAATAAAGTGAAAGGCTCAAAGAAATATTAGTTAAGTGCTTCACTTGCTAACAAAATCAGAATTTTCAGCCTACAGATGTTTGCTTACATCTCTAGCCCGGAGTATGCTACTCAGTTTTATCAAGTCAACCTAGAACACATTTCACTACAAGTAAAAAAAGTCAGTTAAGAGGAATACTAAAACTTCAAGTTTAGGCCAAGATTTCATCAAATTAGAACATCCAAGATCAAATACAAACAAAGGAGAGGAATAAGCATTATGGTTTTTCCCTTCACCCACACAAGCGTGGCCCAAACAGTTCCTTTTTTAGCTAGCAGTTCTATATATGTATTTATACAGAGTTGAAATGGTGTAATGATTTTTCTAAGATTTCCGTACTGAAACCTGACAAAGAACTCTAAAAAGTGTCAAATACATAAAAAACCCCACCCAAGCAGGCAAACAAACATGAGGTCTTATAAGAAGAGCATTGAAAAAAATAAAAAAATTGAAAATAATCTTGTGAAGGTCAGATGGATGCTCAACCATTGTTGACCTTTTAAGGAATTGTTTCATCCCTGCCTCTTTCCAGAGACAAAAACCCCAAATCTAGTTTGCACATTTATACAGAAAAAAGAACTAATCCAACTTTTGCATCTGGTTGTCTCCCTAGTACCATCAGAAGAAGCTAGGCCATTTATTTGCTTGAGTGAAAACAACCTGGAGAAACAGTCCTATTGCTCGGGACTCCAGTCCACAGGATCAGGTTACTGAATACATCAACAAATTGCATTAGTCCATAAAAGGACTGAATGATATTTCAGTCACGACTTTTCAGAATTTCAGCATGTTCCATTCTCACCAAATGAAAGCACCTCCAGATGGAGCAGATGTAAGGCTCCATGTGAGTGAAAGGAAAACCATACTTTTACTACAACATGTAATAGATAGGGACTCATATTCATCTTCCTGATCCCTCAACTCTATCTAGTCTTTCAATATAATAAAATTATATGATTACATTTCCAAGTCTTCATTTAAAATGGCTTCCAGAGTTAAAATATGCATATAAGTCTGGCCCATTACTATTTGTTGGCTAAGCAATGCAATTGTGTAAATTAATAGAACTGATTTTTCATAACAGGTTTTTTTCCCCTCTATGTTTTATCATAACATTAAAGGAAGAAATTGTCTTCCTGTTTCCAAAATCTCCAAATTTCTTTCCTCCTTCCTGCATCAGACAAAATGCAGGATTACTAAGGGTTTTTAAACCCAAACTTATTCCAGGCAGGAAAAATGAAGAAGAGCAAGTAACAGAGAGGGATTTGGACATCAAACCAAAAATGGCCGAGCACTAAGGGCAGTCAACTTGAAAAGAAAAGACAAAGCATTAAAATTCAGGTCTCCTGCATGACATGGATGAGACAAATCTAATAACTAAGTTACATCCTGTATGATTGTCCTGGGGTGACTTTGATGTTGAATTGTATCCCCCCCATTCATCTGTTTAGCCCAAAATTAAGTTTTACACCTTTAAGACTAGTTCTGAGAGCAAAGGAGGGGGAGAAGAGAAGCATGCAGTTTGTTTCTGAAACTGCACTCACTCCTCCACATTCCATCTCCCAGACTGTATTATCTACAGCACAGACAGACAGCAAGGCAGTTTGTTTCTGAAACTGCACTCACTCCTCCACATTCCAGCTCCCAGACTGTATTGTCTACAGCACAGACAGACAGCAAGACAGTGCTCTCCTTTACTTTTTAGTTTGTTTTTAGCTAGCTGAAGCAGAGAAGTTCCCTCAACTATAGTTTTTCTTTTTCCTTAGAACTCTTTGAACCTGCTCTAAACTGAAAAACCAGAAGAGCACCAACAACTCGCACCTATTAACCCACCAAGCCTAGCCTAGATCTTAACATTTCCCAATACCAGAAAAACTAATAGAGCACTACGTAGACGCAGCACGAAAGGCAGTCAACTTAAAAAGGAAAGATGAAGCACTAAAATTCAGGTCTCCTGACTGACTGACCACTTGTACACATCTTCTGATGTGGACAAGACAAATCAAATAACCGTGTTACATCATGTAACACGATGTATGATTCTCCTAACCACTCACTGTAATTTCAGTGTGGATCAATTCTTCTTGCTTGAAGCATTGATGTAGCTTATTTAAGCATGTGCCTGCCATCCACTAGCCATGCAAATTATTTACCCTGCTTTACAAATATTACACCTGGAATAAGCACTCAAATATCAGCAAGTCCCCCACACAGCATTTGCCACCATCCATGAGTCAGTGCAAAGGCAGAGTGTTGGCCACTTCTCTCATTCAGCCATATCCAAAGCATTAAGCTTTAAGCTCTGTAACCTGACTGGATCCAGCTTGTCCTTCAGTGGCTTCCACAAGTTGTCATGTAGGACTCCGTACAGCAGCTATCCATTTTTGATGCATCTCTACAATATGGTAGGAACCATCAGTAAAGGTAGAATTTTCACTTTTCATTTTCTGGTCAGGGCCTCCTTAGCATGTGCCACCTTCGCCTTTTCCCCTTCTGATGATAATCTGAAATTTTTGCCTCAGGGCCAGTTCGTAATGACTTCCAAGAAGCCTTTACCTTTGAACATCCAGCCCAGCACTGGCAGTGGGGTGCCAGTTGTTATAAACAAAAAATCTGCCAATTTTTTTTGTGAAGAAAAAAGTTACAAAAACTAGTCAGGCCACTGTTGCTGCTGAAGCAACCTGTTTGTTATGATAATTACAAGTTGTTGTCGTTAATGGTTTGTTGCAGAATGAGCCATTTGTCTCAGTGCAGGGAAGGCTCCAGACCCTCAATGTGAGTGTTCAGCAAGCTCCGTTTATTGAAGAGAGCATCAGACATTTATACAGCAAGTAATAAGCTCATGAATATTCTGTAACCATCCATTGGCTACACCACAACATCAGCTCTTCCCCATTCCTTAGGGGTCACATCTCTCTTTTCTCATGTCTCTTTCACTATTTGTTCTCATACTACAGCTAGGCCCAAGAACACGCTATCTTGCAGGTGCAGGACTTGGAATTAGCTACGGCCTTGTACTTTTCTAATTCTTAGCTACTCTCCCAACAATGGTTCTTTTTTTGTATCAGTAAAGGCCCCGGCTGGGGCAACGTTTATGGCAGTTCTCCTGAGACACTGAAGGGTGGGGACCTCCACCAACAGTGAGGAAAAGGGACAGTGAGAAAAAGGGACATAGAAGGGGGAGCATGCAAAATAGCCTCAGGACCAACATGCCATGAGAGGCTACTACTCCAAACGTAATGAAAAGACCCCCAAAACAATGAGCCAATATAGAGTTGGGAAATTGGAGTGATGTCTGAACATGAGGAACAAAGTGCTTGAGCCTGCAGAGATGCTGGAGACCTTCGTGGCCCCTCACCCTGAGCACGAAAGTCATCCCGAAACTGGGAGCCGGAGAGGGGAGGCTGCAGGGTTCAACATCTGGGTCACCACGCCCAAGGCTCCCAGGAGGACTGGACCCCCATCCCTGCCCCTAGTGGACAAAGCTGCACATTCCTCCTCCTCTGAGTCACCCTGGGAGAGACGACGGAGACTGCAGACCCGTCGAGCTTCCCAATCTTGAGCTGATCACTTTTAATAAAGGCATTAAAAGGAGAAAAAGTCTCCTGCCCTGTTTATTTCACCAGTAGAAGTTGTGCTTTGGTGCCAATCACTTCTGACATAGATGGAACCTCCTCATAAGCTGCCAGTAGCTGCAGTGTGGTTTAGGGGTACAGCTGGACTCAGATCCTTTGTATCCCAGAGTCAAGAGCCATACAATGGTCCTCAAACTTCCTCAGGTCCCTTCTGGCAGAGGCTCCAGGATGGACCATTCTCCCTGGCTACAGTGTGGAGCCTGTTTTCCACACCTTGTCCTGTCCTGACTGGTCCAATGGCTACTGTAGGAACAATCTCCTCTTTAATTTGTTCAAAAGCTTGTTGCTGTGAAGGACCTCACTTGAAATCAATATTCTTCCATGTCACATGATAGAGAGAGTTTACAATCTGACTGTAACACGGAATATGCATTCTCCAAAATACCACAGTGCCAAGAAAGCCTGTGTTTCCCTCCTCTTGGTCAGTGGGGACATGGCTGCTATTTTGTTAACCATATCTACTGCAATCTGACAATGTCCATCTTGCTATTTTCCTTCTAAAAACTGAATTTCCTGGGCAGGTCCCTTGACTTTACTCTGTTTTATGGCAAAACCAGTCTTCAGGAGGATCCGTCTCCCCTCACACCGAACAGCTGCCCCCATGGAAAACCCACAGCTGCCCCACCACTCCTCCATGTGGCCATAGCAAGCCGTCTGATACTCGCTGCCTAGCCCCAGTCAGGGCAGCCTGTGGAACCGGGGCCGAGGGTGGGTGGGTAAGGCCAGCGGCCCCAGGGCCCCGCTGTTGCCAGGTGGGTGGGCAGCCCCACCGAGGGTTGGCTCAGGGCCGCGGTCTGGGCAGTGAAACCCACTCACTGCCGCTGCAATAGAAGCCTGGTGCCGGCAGTACCTGCGGGCACCAGTCAAGAGAGACTCCCGGGAGGGGCCAAGGTCCAGCATGGCTGCCAGAGCCGGGAGCAAGACAAAGCTCGGACAGCAGCGCCCCAATACCAGCAACACGTCCAGCAACAGAAACACGGACCCACTGACAAAGGTAAAAATGTCCTTGCCCTGAATGTTTTGGGGACAGTGAAATGGTTCAATGTAAAGAACAGATATGGTTTCATAACCTGCAATGTTAACAAAGAAGATGTGTTTGTACATCAGACTGCTATTAAAAAGAATAACCCCAGGAAATACCTCCACAGTCTAGGAGATGGAGAAATTGTGGAATTTAATATAATACAAGGAATAAAAGAGCCCCAAGCAGCCAATATGACAGGACCTGGTGGAGTTCCAGTGCAAAGTAGTGAACATGTACTGAACTGCAAAACTGCGAAATATTATCCACACCATAGAACTCCTCCTCACACCTATCAAGGAAATAGAACCCAAAACCAACAGCCATCAAACCCCAGCAACAGCCTGGAATCCAAAAGGGCACAGAACACCAACGAGCTGTCTTGCATTGAAAAGTCCACCTCCATAATGACTGAACCTTCCAATTGGGTAAGTCCCACTTCTTCCCGTTTCCCTAATCCCTGTGGCCTCCCTGCCCCTCTCCCACTTTCCCCTTTTCCTTTCCATTGTCCTATTACCCCTTTTTTATGTTCCCACAAATTCCTACCTCCTCTTCCCCCTTTTCATGGCCTCCCTCCACTATTCCCTTTCCCCAGTGTTCCTTCATAATACCAGAGGGAGCATGATTGGGAGGGAAAGAAAAGAATGTTTCCCTAAAGCAACCATCTTTTTCTTAAAAGTTAATAATTTCTATTTTGGAGTTTCCAACAGGCACACCACCACCTACACTACATCATACAGAGCCAGTCACAGACCACAACACTGCCGCAGGTGGCAGAGAACCAGTCCCTGCTGAAGGAACCTTCTCCTGACTCAGTTTCCAGATAAACCGTACTCAGAAAACCCTACATCCGTCCTGCCAGCTGTAAGAAAATAAATTTGGAATTGTTTGCATTTTGAAAATTTTCTTATGAGTGCTTTTGATTGTTTTTGTCATTTTATGTTGATTCAATTGATCCTTCAGAGAAGCTTTCTTAATAATATCGAAATGGGGAGTTGTGGAGACCCTGGGGGGCATCCCCATGTGGGTTGGGGAAACACAAGAAGCTTCCCTCAAAAAGATGGCATTGGCTCCTTCCCCTGTTCCTATGTCTGTTCCTGTGTTCCTGAGCCACTCCCTCCCTATTCCCTGATTGGCCCTTATCTTTTAACTGCTCTGAGACCAAGGTGACCCCGGGCCCCTGGGGAGACAAAAACCTGGATCCTCCATGTGTGTGTGCCTGGGACCCAAACATGTTACCATGCGGCTGAATTAAACATCTGTGGATATTATGCAAAGGCCCTTTTTGCTTCTTTACCCTGGAGTTTACTAGCAGCTATTCAGGCTGCAACACTGCAGCTGTGCCAGGTCACCAAAGGCAGTGGCAGGGATGGCCGAGAGTGAGTTCTGTGACAGGCAGAGTGAGCGCAAGGCACTGAGGCCCTGGAAGAAGCGTTGTGGGACCACACGCATCCCCTGTGGCTGCTGCGCCTGCAGCTTCAGCTCCCAGAGGCCGTGCAGGGAGTGGAAAGGCGGCAGCTGCCACGGGTGTGGGCTCAGGCAGCGCAGCGCATTGGCAGCAGCTCCAGCACACCCAGGGTCACCTGTGTTGTGGTGTGCTGTATTGTCCCATTTTGGCCTTCCAGGTCACTTTCCCAGGTGTGCCTATATGTCTATCCCTTCCCCCTTGCCCCCATGCTGAGTGAGTCCTGTCAATCAGGCTAAACGTTCCAGCAAGGCGTCGTGTGGTTGGTCAAGTTCAAAGGATGCCACTCAGGCCCAGGGGTCATTGGCCTGTCTGGGTGTCGTCTTCCCCTGAGACCCTGCCCCTCTCTCCTGGTTGGTGGCTCACCTGTACCTCCCCTCCCCCTGTCCCTGAGCTTAAAAAGGTGATCAGACCATGCGGTCCTGGTTCTGTTGGAGCAGGTCCTCACGTTCAGACCTCTGTAACCATGGAATAAACCTCTGGACATTAAACCCTCCAGCAGAATCCTCTCCTTTTTCTCTTCACCATCGCCTGAAGCTATCCTCCTGAGGTAACGGGGTCCCTTACAAGCCTGGACTTGTTCAGTGCCCAGCTGCAACCACCAGCAAGCTAAGGTATCTCTGGGGTGATACACCACAGTTGCTGCCTTTGGCCCAGCAGCGAGGGTCAGACCGGCCCAGGCACAATCTAACTGGTAATATTGGGAGCCTTTTTTTTTCCAATAACCTGCACCGGCTGCAGTGTGGCCACGCTCACCTCCAGCAGCGGCTGCAGGCCAGGGAAAGCTGGCAAAGCCGTGGGAGGCCCTGGAGTGATCACAAAATAATAGAGTTCTCAATATTTGGTGAAGTCAGGAAGAGCATCAGTAAAACTCTTGCACTGGACTTCCGGAGGGCAGACTTTGGCCTGTTTAGGAGACTTATTCAGAGCGTCCCTTGGGAAGCAGACCTTAAAAACAAAGGAGTTCAGGAAGGGTGGGCATACCTCAAAACAGAGATCTTGAGGGCACAGGAACAGACCATCCCTGTGTGCCGAAAGATCAGTCAACGGGGCAAACGTCCAGCCTGGCTGGGCAAGGAGGTTTTGGAGGAACTTAAGAATAAAAATAGCATGTATCAGCGTTGGAAGAAGGGTCAGGTCTCTAAGGAAGTATTCAAGAAGGCTGCTGGAGCCTGCAGAAAAAAAAATTAGGGAGGCCAAAGCTCAGTTTGAACTTAGAATGGCGACTTCTGTAAAGGATAATAAAAAATGTTTTTACAAATACATCAATGGTAGAAAGAAAGGTAAGACCAGCCTTTGTTCTTTATTGGACAAAGGAGGGAACTTAGTATCTGCAGATGAGGAGAAGGCAGAAGTGCTTAATGCCTGTTTTGCCTCAGTTTTTAGTGGGAAGATGACTTGCCCTCAAGACACCTGCCCGCCTGGGTTGGTTGATGGTGTCAGGGAGCAGAATGGTCTCCACATTATCCAAGAGGAGGCTGTCATAGAACTACTGAAATGCTTGGATATTCATAAATCTATGGGACCAGACGGGATCCACCCCATGGTAATGAGAGAGCTGGCAAATGAGTTTGCAAAGCCACTCTCCGTCATTTACCAACAGTCCTGGCTCACTGGTGAGGTTCCGGATGACTGGAAGCTGGCCAATGTGATACCCATTCACAAAAAGGGTGCAAAGGAAGATCCTGGTAATTATAGACCAGTCAGCCTGACCTCAGTACCTGGCAAAATAATGGAACTGTTTATATTATGCGCCATCACGCAAAATTTACAGGATGGCCAGGGTATCAGACCCAGCCAGCATGGATTTAGGAGGGTAGATCATGTTTGACCAACCTGGTCACCTTTTATGATCAGGTAACCCACCTAGTGGATGCAGGGAAGTCGGTAGATGTTGTTTACTTGGATTTCAGCAAGGCCTTTGACACTGTCTCCCACAGCATACTCCTAGACAAGCTGGCAGCCCATGGCTTGGACAGGAGCACTCTTTGCTGGGTTCAGAACTGGCTGGATGGCCGGGCCCAGAGAGTGCTGGTGAATGGTGCTGCATCCAGCTGGCGACCAGTCACCAGTGGTGTCCCTCAGGGATCTGTGCTGGGGCCAGTTCTGTTTAATATTTTTATTGATGACATGGATGAGGGTTTAGAGTCTTTTATCAGCAAATTTGCAGATGACACTAAACTGGGAACGTGTGTTGGTCTGTTAGAGGGACATAGGGCCTTGCAGAGGGACTTGGAACGGTTGGATGGATGGGCGGAATCTAATGGGATGAAGTTCAATAAGTCCAAGTGCCGAGTCCTGCACTTTGGCCACAATAACCCCCTGCACCGATATAAGCTAGGGACGGTGTGGCTGGACAGTGCCCAGGTGGAAAGGGCCCTGGGGGTGCTGGTTGACAGTCGGTTGAACATGAGCCAGCAGTGTGCCCAGGTGGCCAGGAAGGCCAATGGCATCCTGGCCAGTATCAGGAACGGTGTGGCCAGCAGGAGCAGGGAGGTCATTCTTCCCATGTACTCAGCACTGGTGAGGCCTCACCTGGAGTACTGCATCCAGTTCTGGGCCCCTCACTTTAGGAGGGACGTTGAGATGCTTGAGCGTGTCCAAAGGAGAGCAACGAGGCTGGTGAGGGGCTTGGAACACAGGCCGTATGAAGAGCGACTGAGGGAGCTGGGGTTGTTCAGCCTGGAAAAAAGGAGACTCAGGGGTGACCTTATCACTCTCTTCAACTTCCTGAAGGGTGGCTGTGGTGAGCTGGGGGTTGGTCTCTTTCTCCGGGCAACAACAGACAGAACAAGAGGACACAGTCTCAAGCTGCTCCAAGGGAGATACAGGCTAGAATTAAGAAGGAAGTATTTTACAGAAAGAGTGGTCAAATACTGGAATCATCTACCCAGGGAGGTGGTAGAGTCACCATCCCTTGAAGAGTTTAAAAAAAGACTGGATGTGGCACTTGGTGCCATGATCTAGTTAAGGTGTTAGAACATGGGTTGGACTCGATGATCTTAAAGGTCTCTTCCAACCTAGAATTTCTGTGATTCTGTGATTCTGTGAATGCCACAGCGACCCAGTGCCGCAGGTTGTTCCCGCCCAGGCCAAGGGGCTGCAGGCGGTGACAGAATGACCCACTCAGGAGATGAGGGAAGGGCCGTGGATGGATATTTATAGACAGCAGTAAAGCCTTTGGTACTGGAGAAGCTGCTCATGGATTGGACAAGGCAACTGTTTGCTGGATGAAAAACTGGCTGATGCCCAAGCCCAGAGAGTGGTGGGGAATGGAACTAAATCCAGCTGGGGCTAGTGTAGCAGGATGTGTTCCCTGCCACAAAAGCTTGCTAATTGGTGAAATAAATCACTAAAGACCGCTTGTCTCGTGGTTATTTGGGAGCCATGGAAGCAGCACTTGTAGCTGACAATAAACATCTTGCTGTGGAAGCAAGATTGTGGAAAGATAAACTGAAATTTCTGACAGACACTTTACTTCACAATCTATTAAAGCTATGTCAAACTTTCACAAAGTAGAAGTTTTTGCACATTCCCTGGAAATGTGTGGGGCTTTTCCCGCAACGTTGGGATGCTGGTTTTGTGGTTCCTCTCTTGAGGGTTGAGTGAAAGGACTCTGTGCACACTCTTGCCAGATTAGTGGTAAGTTACATTGACTTCTTATCTATACTATTTCTTTCCTAGCTTTGATATAGGTACCTTAATATTGTGAACTGTTTTATGTAATCTGCTAGTAGTTTTTCTGTTTTATACCGTGTAGCAAGTAACTCTGTTCAAGACCTTTTGTCTATTATCTCCTGTCTATTCAATAAATAACTAATTTCATAATAGACCTGATCTGCCACTCTTAGAACTTGCGAGCCAGAATGGTTTAGGTGCCCAAAAATATTAGCCTAAGACAGGGCTTGTCTGAAGCTCCCATTCTATCCATAACACCCGATTACTTGTAGGTGACCCCAGGAGTCAGTGCTGGGTCCCGTCCTGTTCAACACCTTTATTGATGATCTGGATGAGGGGATCAAGTGGAAGTCAAACTAAGTTCACAAATGACACCAACTTGTGTGGGAGTGTGGATCTGCTGGAGGGCAGAAAGGGAGAGGATCCCTGCAGAGGGATCAGGGCAGGCTAGATCAAGAGACGGAACCTGTCTTCTCCCCCATTGGGATGCCTGTTGTGTAGGAATCATGCTCCAAGTGCCTCCACCTGAGGGACTGGAAAGGGCTGGAGCAGTTCCTGAGAGACTCACACCCCCCCAACCCATCTCTCCCAGGAGCTTTCTCATCAGGTTTTCTCTTGCTGTCTCTTCCTGAAGTGTGACTGATGGAGCAGCCTGGGAGGGCACCTGGGGTCAGCCAAGGTTTCCTACCCCAAACCCCCTCCACTTTTAGAATCCCAGGCTGGTTCAGGTTGGAAGGGACTTAAAAGGTCATCTCCATCCACCCCCTGCCATGGGCAGGGACATCTTCCACTATACCCAGGTTGCTCCAAGCCCTGTCCAACCTGGCCTTGGACACTTCCAGGGATGGAGAAGCTGCAGCTTCTCTGGACAACCAGTGCCAGGGTCTCACCACCCTCACAGGGAGGAATCTCTTCCCAATATCCCATCTAACCCTACCCTCTGGCAGGTGGAAACCCTCACCCTTCATCCTGTACCCTGACAAAGACCCTCCCCAGCTCTCCTGGAGGCCGCTTTTTATATTATATTTTATCTCTCTATTAGATTTTTACCTACATACATATCAGCCCAAAAAGTGGCTCAGGAAGTCCACCTGGGGTAGCCCCTTTTGGGGGGTGCGGGGGGGTACTGAGGGTTTGGGCAGATCTATGGGTTATTTTAGAGAGCCTCAGGAGGTTTTAGAGGGAGGTTTGGGAGGGTCTTGAGGGTTTATAGGGTGTTGGGGAGGGAAAGCTATGGAGCATTTTCAGGGGATTCTGAGGGTATTTGGGATGTACTGGGGAGTCTGTAGGGGATGGAGGGGGGTCTCTGGGGTTTTGTATACACCAGCTCCCCAAAGTCCTCTCAACCTGTTCTTCATCTGACAGGATTTGCTCCACTTGTCAGGGAAGTTCACTACACAGACTCTGAAATAAACAGGGCAGGAGACTTTTTCTCCTTTTAATGCCTTCCTAGTCATCAGCTCAGGATTGGGCAGCTCGACGGGGAGCTGCAATCTCCGTCGTCTCTCCCAGGGCGACGAGAAGGACACGGATAAGCGCAGCTTTGTCCGCTGGGGGCAGAGCTGGGGGGTCCTCCTGGAAGGCAAATGTTGATGACTGCTCTTTTTCTCTGGGTCTTCACCGTCGGGACGACCCCTTTGCTCAGGGTGAGAGGGACTACGAAGGTGTTCAGCATCTCTGCGGGCTCAGCACTCTGTTCCTCATGTCTCGACATCACTCCAATCTCTCAACTCTATGTTGGCTCGTTGTTTTGGGGGTCCTTTTAGCAAGCTCGAAGCAGTAGCTTCTCATGGCATGCCGGTCTTGGGGTTATTTTGCATGTCTCCCCCCCCCTAAGTCTCTTCTCACTGTTCGGGAGGTCCCCACCCTTCACTGTCCCAGAGAAGAGCCATTCACTCGGCCCCAGCTAGGGCTTTTACTGATACAAAAACAACTATTAACGACAACGACACGTAATTACCATAACACACAAGCAGCACCCCAGCAGCAAGAGTGGTAACCTTTTTCTCACAAAAAAAATTGGCAGATTTTTGTTTATAACAGTTTCTCATCTTTTTCTTAGATCGAGCTTAAATTTAAGCTTGCATCAACTTACAATTTTTTACTCATGAGCTTCATATTTAATTTTTTGTATTGATTATAAATTTCTTGAGCACTCTGGTAATAATCGTGGTTACTTACTTCCTTACCTTTCTTGGTTTCTTTAGGTTGGTCTGCGTGGCCAATACTACTTTAATGAAACAGGGAAACAAGCATAGTAAAAAGAGCAATCCTCCAAGTATACACACAGTGAGAAAAACTTTTCCCCATACATTCTTATTGAAAATCCATAGGTTATCCCACCAACTGGAATCAACTGGAGTTTGTTCTTGGTTATTTATCAAGGAGTTTGTTTTTGGTTATTTACACATGCTAATTTTTTTATTTAGTTTGAAATGTTTCTGATAATTGCATTCTTTATTTTTAATACTCCCTGGAGCCTGGTGATTCTGTTTAACATAGATATTGGAGTCTGAACTTGGCTTTTACAATTTTGGATTTTCTCAATTTCTATTGCACTCTGCTTCTTCTGTTTGGTTTCTCCTAAATCATTGTATATAGGAACTCCTAAACTTGATCGAGTTTCTTTGGGAAATAAGAAGAAAGCTGGTTTTATTATTCTAGCTGTGTAGCTGCCAGAGCAGTCTCCTGACAATCTAGTGTATGCTGTAGTACTAGAGATCAAAACCAGTTGTTTAGAGCTCTCCTGAAATCGCTTTCTGTTGGGCATTCCTTATTTTGACACATTGCTTTCATTTTCCAAGAGGGGTTTATCCCTTTTTCAGTACATTCATATACTTTATAGTGGGTACACTTGTCTCTTTCTCTTTTCTCAACAGACTCTTATTTGTTTGGATCTCTTGGGATCCACTGGGTAGCTGAATACTTTACTGCTAAATACTTGTTACAAACCATCTTTCTTACTGTTTTTACCATTTCTTTTCTTTTTACTACATCTACTGAGCTTGTTTCAGCAGCATCACATTCCAAGCACAACCAGGCTTTTCCTGTAGGGCACTCTTCCAGGAGTGGCTGCCTAAAAGTGGCAGTATTCTGGGCTATCCAATGCATTCTCTTATTTTTCTGATAAAGGACCAATTGGGAGAGGTTAACACAATCAGGGTTAGAACTGATGTGGACTCTGGACAAGGAGCTCACTTCTTCCTCCTCATAGCGGGGTTGGTAGCATTCATTGCACGGCTCTCCTGGGCTCCCCTGAGCACCACCAGCAATCAGAGCCATCATTACTACCCTTCCCAAGAGTCCGGTATGGGTCATCTTGCACAGCCTGCCCACCCAGCCTTGCCTCTTGGGGAATTTTACTGAGGAAAAGCTTCCAAGCTCTTTAGAGTCCCTTCTACCCGCTTCTCTGGTTACACCTCTCTTGGTCTGTTCCCTACCAATTTTGGTTTCTCCTAGGGGAGTGCTCTGTAGAGGATTAACTTGGAGTCTTTAGAACCAAATTGGGGAACTTAACCAGAATTACTTATTTACAGTCTTAAACTTTTTACCAGCATAGTTTACACAGAACTGTCTTGAAACATTTTAAGCTATGTTAGAGCTGCGATAGCAATTATTTTCCCATACAGTTCAGTCTTTTTGACTCTTCCTTCTGAGAGTCAACTTAAAATCTTTTGGTCCTTTTATCAAGGTATACTCGGGTGAATTAACTTGCGAACTGGATGAATCTTGTCCAGCGCCCGGAGGTGAGAGTGATGTGGATTCTGGTCCAATGCCAGAGGGAGAAGCTGATGTTGGATCTGGTCCCGTACCTGGGGGTGAGACTGGCCCTTTTATTCTTGTAATGTGAGTCCAACCTTTTTCTCTGGTCCACACAGCTGAATTTGTGATTAGGAGCACCTGAAAGGGGCCTTCAAATTTAGGCATTAATGGTCCCATATTCCATGATTTTATCAAAACCCAATCTCCTGGACTAATGTTATGAACTTTCATGTCAAGAGGGGAAATTTGAGGGAGGTATCCTCTCTTTCTAAGTCCTTCTAGAGTTCTTCCAACTATCTCTAAATACTTTCTGGTAGCCTCTTCTCCTTCCAGATAGTCTCCTGTGCTATAAGGTGTTAACAAGAATGGCAGCCCAAATATCATTTCATAAGGTGAAATTCTTATGTCAGACTTATGTCAGGTCTTGTTCGGATGCGCAATAGCGCTAGGGGCAAACACTTCAGCCAATTCATTTTTATTTCTTCAATCAATTTAGTTAATACATTTTTGAGAGTTTTGTTCATTCGCTCTGCCCTCCCAGAACTCTTGGGCTGCCACGGAGTATGTAATCTCCATTTCACTCCTAAAGCCTCAATTATATTTTGCAATGTTTGGGACACAAAATGTGGACCTCGGTCTGAATCTCTGGTGTTCACCATTCCATATCTGGGGATAATATTCTCTAGGATTGCTTTTGCCACGACTTGAGCTGTTTCCCTTCTGGTTGGGAAGGCTTCTACCCAGTGTGTGAGATGATCAACTATAACCAGTAAATATCTGTATCCTTGCACTGGGGGCATCTCAGTGAAATCTATCTTTATGCTTTGGAAAGGTCTCAAAGCTAATTCTCTCCTTTCAGGTCCTACTTTTCTCACGACTTTCTGGTTCACTTTTTGACAAATGACACACCCTCTTGTAATGGCTTTAGCCAGGCTATATACACCTATGCATAGGTTATTTCTTAAGAAATGATCACGTAGTCCATTAGCACTGTCTGAGCCAGCACTTTATTCAAATACACCCGTCCATCTGAGCTTAACCACTCTCCTCGTTGTCCTTGTGTAACTTTAAACCTTTTATAGCTTCTAATTCTTTTTCACTAAATACAGGTTTTTCCCTTCTTTCCCCTTCTTCAGGTGTCATTATTGCTTTTAAAATTTTTACTGGATCCCCTGGTTCTAGAGCTGCTTCTTTGGCTCTCTGATCAGCTAGTTGGTTTCCTCTAACTTCAAAACTGTCTCCTCTTTGGTGCCCCTTTATATGGACCACTGCTATTTCTGTAGGTTTCTGCAGAGCTTCTGACACTGCTGTGACTAAGTTCTCATTGACTAAGCTTTTTCCTTTCGAACTTAAGTATCCATGTTCCTCCCATATTTTCCCAAATGTATGAACTATCCTATGTGCATATTGGGAGTCTGTATAAATGGTTCCCCGGTCCCCCTCCAGTAAGTCCAGTCCCCTTTTCAGGGCATATATTTCACAACTTTGGGCTGACCCAGTTTGGGGATAGTTTCCCTTTTTCTTCAATTTGTAATATTTCTCCATCTATAATGGCATAACCTGAAGCTCTTTTTCCATTTACTACCCTCGAAGAGCCATCTATGAATAAGCTTCTTCCAGTTGCTAGAGGCTGATCTTCCAAATCTTCTCTTACTTTTGTTTGGAGATAAACCAATTCTAGACAATCATGTTCTAAATTCTCTATAGGCTCTCCCATTAGGAATTGTGCTGGATTGAGGCCATTGGATGTGATAAATTCTAAGTCTTCTGTGTTCATTAGTATTATCTCATATTTTAATATTCTAGCATCGGTTAACCACTGCGGAGCTCTCTGTCTCAGTACTGCCTTAAGATCATGAGGAGTATGCACTTTAATTTTTCCTTGTAAGGTCAATTTTTGGGTCTCCTCTATCAGGATTGCAGTTGCTGCTACTGCCTGTATACAAACTGGACAGCCTCTAGCCACTGGATCTAACAATTTGGATATGTATGCCACGGGTTTCCTGCACCCTCCCCACTCTTGAGTTAATACTCCATAGGCTATACCTCCTTCTGCACTCACAAACAGGTCAAAGCCCTTCCTGAGGTTTGGTAAGCTTAGGACTGGGACAGAAGACAATTTGTCTTTTAGGTTTTCAAATTGTTGATCATCTTCAGCTGTCCAAATTAGGGGATCTGGAGCTACTAATTTATTGTATAGAAATTTCACACTATGCGTGTATTGATCCAACCATAACTTACAATACCCGAACAAGCCCAGGAGTTTTCTCCCATGTCTTTTTGTTTTTGGGGTCAGGAGAGCTAAAATACCTGAAATTCTGTCAGGGCTTAATTTCTTATACCCTCCTCCTATTATGTGCCCCAAGTATGTTACTTCTGATTGCACAAATTGTAGTTTCCCTTGGGAAACTTTTAGTCCTTTCTCCCCCAGAAAATTCAAAAGTTTAATACTAGTTTGTCTGACCTGATCTTTTCCCTTTCCTGATACCATCAGGTCATCAACATACTGCAAGATCTGCACTTCTTGTTCAGGGACAAATTGTTCCAACAAACTCTCTAAAGCCTGTCCAAAGAGATTGGGGGATTCAGTGAATCCTTGTGGTAATCGGGTCCACCTTAGCTGTTGTCTCCTTTTTGTACTCGGGTCCTCCCATTCAAAGGCAAACCAATCCCTACATTCTGTTGCCAGAGGACACGCCCAGAAAGCATCCTTCAAATCTATGACAGTGAACCAAGCATGTTCTCTTGGAATTCTGCTTAGGAGACTATATGGGTTGGGCACAACTGGATGTCTGGCAATGGTTCTTTTGTTGACCTCCCTCAAATCTTGTACCCACTATAATTCCCTTCAGCTTTCTTAACTGCCAGTATAGGGGTATTATGTGGTGACATGCAGGGTTCTAAAATTCCCTCCTGCAACAATTGCTCGATGACTATAGCAAGCCCCTTCCTTCCTTCTAGGGAAATCGGATACTGTTTAACCCGTATGGGTGAGGTATCATCCTGCATCTTTATTGTTATCAGTGGAATGTCTAATAAGCCTCGCTTTCCCCCTTCAGCCCCTACCTCAGGGTTTATCTCTGCGACATCTCCTTGAGACAGCTTCATCACTTGTACTGCCATCCTCCCTTCTCTTGGAACAATCCCAACCCCCAAATGAACTTGCAGATCCCTTCCTAACAAACTTTTTTCTAGCTTAGACAGATAAATAAAATTAGCTTCACACTGTCTTGAGTTTCCAATTATTTTCACAACTTCAATCACTGACGCTGTAAATTGTTTCCCTTCCGCACCTAACACTTCACAAAATTTTCTCCCAATTTCCATACCTTTTGGTATTTTGTTGAGACAGGATTTATCTGCTCCTGTATCAACCAAAAATTCAAATTCTTTATTTAGGGGTCCCACTTCAAAGTTTACCAAGGGGTCTTCTAGATGTTGCATCGGGTCCCCTGTAGTAAAAAGCCCTTGACACCCCTAATCGTCATCCCTAAGGATCCTTCCTAAATTATCTTGTTCCCTGGCTATTGCCTCATCGAAACTGAGCTTTCTACAAAACCTCCTGACGTGTCCTGCCTCTCCACAGTAATAGCACTGTCATTCTCTCAAAGGGACTTGAGGTCTCTCCATCCTTCGTGTGCCTGTCAGTACTGGCCTACCTCTGCCTCCTCCTGGTGGTGGACTCGCCCATTACCTTTGTTACCTTGGATTGTGGTATAGAATTGCTTGCCCCTGCACTTTCCCTAGCTACAGCAACCATGATCCTAGACTTGGCTTTTGCTTTTTCTTCCTCCCTCCTTAAATACACCTTCAATGCCTCTCTTAGTAACTCATTAATGTCCTTTTCTTGCCAATCTTCCATCTTTTCCAATTTTCTCCGTACATCAGGCCAAGATTTGGTAATAAATTGGACTTGTAGTAGCACTTGACCTTCTGGGGTGTCTGGGTCTATTCTAGAATACAACTGGAAGTTCCGCTTCAGGCGATTAAGCCAGGCAGCAGGAGCTTCATCCTTCTCTTGTGCACCCTCAAATGCCAATTTGGTATTAAGTCCTTTGGGAACTGACTCTTTGATCCCCCATATTATCAAAGACCTATATTCCATCATGGCCTTCCTCCCCTCCTCCTGATTAGGGTTCCAGCTGGTATCTGTTGGCGGCAATTTTTGTTCACCTGTTAGCATCTGGGGTCCTGGATGGTTATCTTTTTCCCAAATTCTTATGCTAGGTGCTCTAATCATCTGGACCTCTTCTGGGGAAAATAATATACCCAGGATGGAATTCATCTCCCCCCAACTGTAGATATTTGGACCTAAGAATTGATCCACTTGGTTGGCTATGCCCACTGGGTCCTCAACTAAATGCCCCAACTCTTTCTTGAATCCTCTCATCTCAGAAGCAGTTAGGGGAGCATTCACAAAGCCAACACCTCCTGCTACTCCTCCCATAGGAACTTCTCTGAGGGGAAAGAGTTTCTCTGCCTTGGAAGTCTTGGATCTAGTGCTACAGTACGGCCCATCTTCAGATGCCAAACTACTAGTTTGAGGGGTATCTGGGTTACCCTGAACTTAATGCACATCAGCAGGTGTATTTGCTGATAGCTGTTTACTGGGCAAGGAGGCATTTGTGTCCCAACTAGGAGGAGGTAAAGGGACAGAAATAGGAGGGGGAGAAGAGCCTGAGTGGATATTAAGTGGAGCTGGAGAAGGGGTGGAGAATGCAGCAGGTGTAGTAGGCACTTGTGGTGATGCAGAAGGAACTGGAGGAGCTGAGAGTGGTGAGGGAGTGGTTACCGGAGGAGATACTGGGTTTATCATAGGGGAAGCTGAAGAGGTAGAAGGAGGAGTTTGAGCAGGTGGTAGTGAGATGGCAGCCGGGGGAAGAACCGGACCTGCCATTTGAGGTGCTTGAAGAAGAGGACTATAAGGTGGAGGGGCAGAAGGAGGCAAATAATCCAGGGGGTCCCATCTTTTACTAATTCCATCATCCCCTCCTTCATTCCCCTCTTTCTTCTTCTGTACCTTACAAATTCGCACCCCTTCATCCCCAATAGTGTTCTTTAACCAGCAAGCTACATACAATAATTGCTCAGGATCAGTATCTCCTCGAGCTGTCAAATAATGATTTAGTTGTTGACACATCCACTTGTCCCTTGTCCCACACCAAGGCCATCCTCCTTGCACCTCTAATTTCAGCCAGACTTCTACACAGTAGTGGATCATCTTCACTTTATCTAATCCCTCTGTGGCCTCTATAGAATCCTATTTCTCTAACAGTTATCCTAAGGGACCATTGGGAGGTATATTCCTCAGTCTCTTGACAGTCTTTTTACTATTACACCCTCCCATTTTTTAGGTCTGAACTGTAAAAAAAATCCCAAAGGTCCCTCTACTGACAGGTAATTTAAAGAAAAATTTATTTGCCTGATGCTCAGGACTTTATACTGCAACAACTGCCCGATCTCTTGATTGCCTAACTTTCCTAACGTCAGGTCTTATATCTATCAGGACTTGAACACACGAAACCCCGGCATAAGAAGCCGGTTCATGCCTGACTCCCCTCTGTCAGGAAAAACAACTGCCTGATTTCTAGTTTGCCTAACCTTCCAATTTTTAGGCCTCACCGTATCAGAACTTAAAAACAAACCGCAGCCTCCTTCGCTGGGATTTGTGCCTGACCCCTTTGTCAGGACTTACTTTGCCTGCAGGGCTTGTGAGCTTACCCGAATCCTTCTTGGGACTTATAATCTGCCTGACTTCCCTCTGTCAGGACTTCTGGGGGTGCGTGCCGCTCATACAACTATTCCCTCCACACGCCCGGAGCGGGGGGGGCCCTTTTTTCCCCTTAGGCGGTGACTCACTCACGCTAATTCCATGCGCTTCCCTCTGTTCCCGGCCGGCTCCTTCGCAGGGGTCTGGAACCCCAGTACTGAGGGGTCCACTCTCGCTTTGAAGGTCCGGCTGCCGGCCTTCGTCTCACTCACACACACGCGCGCTCGTCTCCCGCTCCTGCCACCGAGTTTCTCACCAGTCCGGTGCTCCGGTGCTCCTCTGCATCGCTGTCCTGAGCCGATCTCTCTGGTCCTGGTAGCCAGCTGTCCTGGAGGTCCAAGATGGCCAGTCCTGGTGTCCTCTTCCGGCGTGGCTATTCCGGACAAGCGCCCCAGCTGAAATAAACAGGGCAGGAGACTTTTTCTCCTTTTAATGTCTTTTTTAAAAGTGATCAGCTCAGGATTGGGCAGCTCGACGGGTCTGCAATCTCCGTCGTCTCTCCCAGGGTGACGAGGAGGAGGAGGATATGCACAGCTTTTTCCATTAGGGGCAGAGCTGGGGGTCCTCCTGGGAGGCAAATGTTGATGACTGCTCTTTTTCTCTGGGTCTTTGGTGTCGGGATGACCCCTTTGCTCAGGGTGAGAGGGACTACGAAGGTGTTCAGCATCTCTGTGGGCTCAGCACTCTGTTCCTCATGTCTCGACATCACTCCAATCTCTCAACTCTATGTTGGCTTGTTGTTTTGGGGGTCCTTTTAGCAAGCTCGAAGCAGTAGCTTCTCATGGCATGCCGGTCTTGGGGTTATTTTGCATGTCTCCCCCCCTACTAAGTCTCTTCTCCTCACTGTTTGGGAAGGTTCCCACTCTTCACTGTCCCAGAGAAGAGCCATTCACTCGGCCCCAGCTAGGGCTTTTACTGATACAAAAACAACTATTAACGACAATGACACGTAATTACCATAACACACAAGCAGCACCCCAGCAGCAAGAGTGGTAACCTTTTTCTCACAAAAAAAATTGGCAGATTTTTGTTTATAACAGACTCTGTTCCTGATTCCAATGAAATTTTATGCACACAACATGCAGGAATGCTTTTCCTGCAGTTTCCCTGGCTCCAAGAGGGACCACGGGAGTGGCACGAAAAAGTGTGGGGGCCTGTCCATCCTCCACATCGGCAATTGCAGTTTTGATTCAAATTTTAATTAAAGGCTGAAGTGTTGCTGATACTGTGATAGAGTCAGGGTCTTTCTCTACATTGTCGTCATCACGCCAATTCCCAGGAGACACTTGAGGGGTGCTTTAAATGAGCCTTGCTTGGTCTTATCCAATGCAAGCTGTTACAGCTCCAGAGCTCAGTCCCCAAGGGGACTGGGTGCCAGAAGCCAGCTCGCTCTCAGACCAAGGCCGCGGGACAGCCCTAGCAAGCAGGGAATATTCAGCTCTTAGTGATTAGGCAGCTCTTGTGATTTCAGCATTGCTTGCTAGGTAGCTTTTCCCTTGGCCTAAGGCTCCAGCAGACGGTAGAGAGAGGAGAAGCAGAAGACGCTGGCTGTTCCACAAGTATGGCTTTAATGGAGGGTCCGTGAAGGGTCTCAGCTCTTCTTCCGAGTTAGTAGGGGTACAGTATGCTACTTTTATACCCTTGGCCCGGATCCAATCCTGACCAATGGCAAAGGTGTTAGAGTGACCATAAGTGACCAATAGTAGGGTTAACAACATATTGCCTTACATGGCTATAGGGATAAGGTACAAGGCGGATGTCCCTGGAGACAGGAAACTTCTTTGCTGCTGTGTCAGCATTCTATTCTCCAAGGGGCCCTGGCTAAACCTGAGGGGTTTACTACAACTCCACTTTCTGTTTTTACAAAAAATGCATTCGCGAGAGTTCTTTTGAAACAGTGAACAAGACACAAGAACATAGCTAACACAGTAAAAATTACAAGAAGTATCAACAACAATCCCTTAACTAAAGATGCAGCCCATCCTGTTAGTCCCCATTGCCCGAAAAGTTCATTGACACAATCTGGGATTCTTTCTACTTTCAAGTCCTTCACAAGATCTTTCAGTTTCTGGATGTTTGCATGGATAGACTCCGAATGCGAAGAGAGGTTGAAGCAGCACATTCCCTCGAAGTCCTCACATCCATGTCCATGGGCAAGCAGCAGGAAGTTGATTGCTGCTCGGTTTTGGAGTGAAGCTTGTCTTGTGGTTTCTTCTTCCTTTTAGAGATCACTTAAGGCTGCTGATGTGGTGTTAGCCTGTTTACTGAGCCAGCACCCAAGGTGATTGATTTCACCGAGGGCTTTAGCTGCAGCTATCCAGGGTAAAAACAGAGAGACAGCAATCTTTTTTGGTCTGTTCCAATCGTAGAATCTCGGATCACAATTTTCATCAAATTCAGTGTAGGACCTTTTTTCACATTTTGATTCTCTTTCTTTTTTCCAATTATGTAACAGGGTGATGTTTGGAGTAAGGGTAGAAAGTTTTCTCAGAGTACAGGGACCTCCCTGGAGTCGGGAGGGGATCCCTGCCCATACTCTATCACCACAGATGAGAAACATTCCCTTGGGTAATACTTTAGGATGGAGAGAGGACACAGAAATTACATGAGCTGTGTAATTGCACCAATCATGAGGGTTATAGGCTTTGTTAACTGGTGATACATCTTTTCGATATGTGTTTTTGTGTTGGTCAATTTCTGGCCAATCATTTTTTGGACGCCTAAAGTAAAATTTGACACAATATGTGGCCTTGGAGGATCCCAATAGATCCAATTCTTGGGGTTCCTCTCGAGTATCTGGCAGAATTTTCGTCCACTCGTCCCAAGTATCAGTCCCATTGGGTCTCTTACCTGTGGTGCGGAGAACCTCTGAGTTCTGGACAGGCCAATCGTCTGCTACAAAGGGAATTCCTACTAGACATGTAGAAAGTGGATTATCAATGTTTCCCATGGACAAGCACATGTTGTCTTGTTTTAATGTTTTTGCTAAGGTTACCAAAACATTATGGCTGGGCTGAGGGCTAATCCAGCCGAAGGCACGCGGTACGGTGTAGAGCATCCAGGCAGCGGTGAGGACAGCACCGACAGAGATATTTTTCATCTTTGGGCAGCATTAGGGCTTCTGATAGGGAATATAAGCAGAATTTGTTATCTTTATGATGAGAGGGATTTCTGCCTTGTTCTTTTCTGTGTTCCCCTCCTCCCCCTCTTTTTCTTTTAATTTCTAAGCTACACTACGGGAGGAGGAGCGGGTAGAAGGTTATGAGGTTTTAAGGTTAGGGAAAGGGAATAATAAGGCTTTTTACAATATAACACACAGTGTAATAACACATAATTCAGAGAACACTTTTGTGTTAAGGCTATCTGTGGCCTATTACAGCAGACTGTTATTTAACTTTCTGTTTTGTCTGTTGCCTTGTAATGGGGCAGTCTGTTCTTGTGTTTGTGGGTGTTCGGCGACGCCTTCGTCTCCAGGCTGAGCTGGTTTGGTTTTGAGGTGGTCTTGTGTTTGCCTCAGGAGAGTTCTTGTCCTCGTCTGTAGTAGTGTTCGCTGTGCCTAAGTATGGTTTTACGTATTTTCCTGGGTACCACCTTGGACCTGATGGTAGTAGCACACACATATAACCTCTTCCCCAGATAATCAACTGATGAGGCCCTGAAATTTGGTGTGTTTCAGGGTCTTTCACGAGCACAGGTGGTTTCTTCGTGAGCTTTGCTTGTGTGGTATTCACAAAGTGGCAAAGTATTGGTGGGTCAGGCTCTGACGCTGTGCAGTTCAGGAAGTTGATGACACAGAGAGCCTTGCAAAGTCTCTCCACTGGAGATGTGATTTTCGTGTCCCTGTTCTGTTGCTCGAGGACTCTTTTGAGGGTTTGATGTGTCCTTTCCACGATGGATTGTCCTGTGGGGTTTACAGGTATGCCCGTCTTGTGTGCTATGCCCCATTCATTGAAGAACTCCTTCCACTTGTGGGAGGTATAGGCTGGCCCATTATCTGTTTTAATCTTCTTTGGTACACCCAGGCTGGCAAAAGTGAGGAGAAAGTGTTTTATTGTGTGCATGGTCTTTTCTCCTGCATGTGATGATGCAAACACTGCTCCTGAGAACATGTCGACTGAAACATGCACATACTTTGACCTTCCAAAAGGTGCATAGTGAGTTACATCTGTCTGCCACAGCTGACAGCAATTCAGACCTCGGGGATTGACTCCTGTACCCATTGATGGTATCTGGTAGTTTTGACAGTTCAGACAGGTAGCCACGATAGCTTTTGCCTGATCCTTTGAGAGCTTAAACATTCTCATAAGGGCAGGTACATTTTGATGAAAGAACGCGTGTGACAGCTTTACCTGAGCAAAAATGTTAGGAACATTAGCAGTTTCTGCTGCCATAGCTAATGCATCTGCTTTCCTGTTGCCTTCTGCAACAACACCTGGGAGGTCCGTGTGAGACCTCACATGCATTATGTGATAAGGTTGTTTTCTGTGGGATATCAATTGTATTAATTTAGAGAGCAGTTGGTATAGCTTTGGGTTAGAGACCTCTTCGAGAAGAGCATGTTCTGCTCTCACAGCTATTCCCGCAACATAAGCTGAATCTGTGACCAGATTGAAAGACTCGTTTTTAAATTTTTCAAAGGCTCTGATGACAGCTGCTAATTCTGCAATCTGTGGCGATCCTTCTACTGTCTGTACGTCAGATTGCCAATCTTGTGTTTGGGGGTCTCTCCAAGTAATCACTGACTTGTGGGATGACCCTGAGCCATCTGTAAATAGAGTTAGAGCCTTGAGAGTATTTCTACTTTGGATTCATTTTGGAATCAAATGGAAAGTTTCATTCTGGTTGAAAAGCTTGTGTTCTGGGATGTCTCATGAGGTTTGACCCGTATAACTGTCCAGAGCAAACTGTAGACTCACATCGGTCTTGATCAAATCCTCAAAGTCTTTAAGGGTTATTGGCAAATATATGCATTCAAAATCACAACCTGAAAGAGAGCAAAGGCGAGTCCTAGCCTTTTTTATTAAGTGTGCTATAATCTCCTGGTAGGTCGTAAGTGTCTTTGTAGGCTGGCTACTTGTAAAAACCCATTCCAGTATCAACAAAGGATCTCGCAGCTTAGGGTCCCATTAGAAAATCAGTCCATGGAATCTGGGTGCTTTTCCCAGGATGATGAACTGGAAAGGCAGACTAGGCTTGTAGCGATGGGCTTTGCATGAAGACAGGGCTTCCTGGACTTTGATGATGGCACCTCTGGCTTCTTCTGTGAGAGTGTAGGGAGAGTCCAGTTCCTTGGGTCCACAAAGAAGATTGAACAAGGGAGCAAGGTCCTCTGATGTATTTCCTAGCAGTGGACGCACCCAGTTGATGGATCCACACAGGCTGTGTAAGTCCCTGAGGGTTTGTGGGTCGTTGTTGATGACGATCTGCTGAGGTAGGATAGTTCTTTCCCGGATCTGGACTCCAAGGTAAGTCCATGGCTCGGTGTACTGTATTTTGTCCTTACGAATTTCCATTCCTGCCTTTTCAATGGCTTCAATAGTCTTTTTGACCGTTTTGTCCAAGTAAGCTTTGTCTGAAGCACACACCAGAATGTCATCCATATAGTGATAGATGATGGCGTCCGGAAATGATTTCCGAATGGGAGACAGGATGTGAGACACGTACCACTGGCAGATAGTTGGCGAGTTTTTTAATCCCTGAGGAAGATAACGCCAATGATATCTTTTGAGCGGAGCTTCCTTGTTAATAGAGGGAACAGAAAAAGCAAACCGTGGAGCATCCTCAGGATGTAGTGGTATGCTGAAGAAACAGTCCTTAATGTCTATGATAGCAAGTGTCCAGTCTCTAGGCAGCATCGATGGGGAGGGCAGGCCAGGCTGAAGAGGGCCCATGTCCTCGATGACTTTGTTGATTCTGCGAAGGTCGTGGAGAAGCCTCCACTTGTTTGTACCAGACTTTGGTAGAACAAAGACTGGAGAGTTCTAAGGGCTGTCGGACTCCACTATGTGGCCTTTTTTGAGCTGTTCTTCCACGAGGGCATTTAGGGCATGCAGCTTGGCTTTCTTTAGGGGCCACTGCTCGGTCCAGATTGGCTTGTGGCTTTTCCAGGTGAGACGGGGTATTTCTGGCAGCGCGCTCAACTCAGTGGCCCCAGTCAGAAATCCTGAATGGGAATACGTAGGGAAGCACCCCACTGGGATAAAACATCTCTTCCCCAAAGGGTGATGGGGGCCCTTACCACAAATGGATGGATGGTTGCCAGCTTGCCTTCTGGCCCTTCAACCAGGATGTTGTTCTTGCTCCTCATGGATACTGTAGTTCCACCAATCCCGGAAACCATGCCTGCAACTGTAGATCCCAGTGTGCTGGCCAATCTGAATGGGCGATGATGGTCACGTCTGCACCGGTGTCCAGCATCCCTGGCAGGTGGGTCTTCTCTCCTTTGTGGGAGAGGCTGCACTCGATGGTAGGCTTGGATGGTCCCATGACTTGTGCCCACATAGCTGTAGGGTTGAGAGGAATCTGTTCCCTGTGATTCTTTGGGAGTAAAAATACCTGAGCTATTGGAGTTCCCTTAGAAAGAAAAAATGGTAAGTCTATGCAGTATACCTGCACGAGGATCTCTTGTCCCGGTTGCACTGTCAGCACTTCCGGAACAACGAAGATTTCCTTCAGAGTATTAACAGAATCTCCTGTAATTAAAATGTCTGAAGGACTCCCTTTAGGTCCATATTTTCCTGTAGGGACACGGTGAACATTCTTATCATTAAAGTCAATGGACAAAGCAGTTACCAGTTGCCGGCAGGTACCTCTCTGGGTTGTCCCGTGGGTTGGGGCTTCTCCTTTGGGTCTGGAGCAGCCTGGGTTTGTGCGTGATTGGGTCTTGGTGGCCTTTGATTTGTATTCTGTGCCCGAAGGTCGAACGGGCACCTCAAGGAGTTTAAAGGACGCGATTGATAGTGTTGCTGATGTTGGGGTCTTTGATAATAATTCCGATGGTATCGGGGGGGTGTTGTCTCCGGGCAGTCCTTTATATAATGTCCTAGCTCTCCACACTGATAGCATTTAGCTTGTTCTTTAGAGGTTATGACTGCATATGCACCAGAAACTCCTTCAGCAATACCCTTAGCAACTGCTTGGGCCACTGCATTTTCAGTGGACATGTGATGTGTACAGCATTCTAGCATTTGCTCTATAGTGGGGTCTGTATCCACAGGTAAAGACCTCAAAATGGCCTTACATTTCTCATTTGAGTTGCTGAAAGCAAGCTTACATAAGAGTTCCTTTCTTGTCTCAGTACTCTCTATTTGTTTCTCCAAAGCATCTCTAAGTCTGTCCACAAATTTTATAAAGCTTTCTTCAATGCCTTGTTTTATAGTAGAAAAATGCATTGTTGGCATTGACTCATCCTGCATAAGAAGCAAGGAGGTTTTTGCTGCAATTGCTACATCCTGCGGCGCTTCTTCATTCAGAGTTTCCATTTGTTCTGCTGGCTTTTGAAAGTCTCCTTCACCAGCCAACTGTTCTACTGTGAAGTTGATCTTAGTAGCATCATCAGTATATGAATCTGATAACGTTTTTAAGTGTTTCTTCCAATGCCTATCCCATAACAAATATTCTGCCGGTGACAGAAGGCATTGTGAAATATTTTTTACATCATGAGGAAGCAAGCGGGTTTCGACAATGGTTAAATATAACTCTCTCTCATGTGTTGTTAGTCTTAGGGTGCTTAAACAAGTACCCATGATTTTTCAAGCCCTTTCCACAGAAAAACGAGAAAAAAAGAAAAAAAAACAAAAAAGTTTTTAGAGCACCCAAAGGTATGCTCGCAATCTTAATACTTACGTCCTTTGGGGTCAGGGGTCTGTGGAAGTGTGTCTGCTCCTCAGTTCTTCTCAGACTTTATCTCGTCCAGATGTATTGTTGAGGGTCGAATTGAGCCTTCCGCAGAGAGGATTTTCTAAAACAAAAAGTTCTTTTGCAGAAGGAGAGGCTTCCCGAAGAGGCAATAACAGGAGGCCCTAAAAGGCTCCGATGCTCCGGTGACGCTTCGCTCCTGGGGGCCAGGGTCCGATGACACGTTTGGGTGGCCACTTCAATAGCCTTGCTTGGTCTTATCCTATGCAAGCTACTACAGCTCCAGAGCTCAGTCCCCAAGGGGACTGGGTGCCAGAAGCCAGCTCGCTCTCAGACCAAGGCCGTGGGACAGCCCTAGCAAGCAGGGAATATTCAGCTCTTAGTGATTAGGCAGCTCTTACGATTTCAAGCTCTTTGCTTGCTAGGTAGCTTTTTCCCTTGGCCTAAGGCTCCAGCAGACGGTAGAGAGAGGAGAAGCAGAAGACGCTGGCTGTTCCACGAGTATGGCTTTATTGGAGGGTCCTTGAAGGGTCTCAGCTCTTCTTCTTCCGAGTTAGTAGGGGTACAGTATGCTACTTTTATACCCTTGGCCCGGATCCAATCCTGACCAATGGCAAGGTGTTAGAGTGACCATAAGTGACCAGTAGTAGGGTTAACAACATATTGCCTTACATGGCTATAGGGATAAGGTACAAGGCGGATGTCCCTGGAGACAGGAAACTTCTTTGCCGCTGTGTCAGCATTCTATTCTCCAAGGGGCCCTGGCTAAACCTGAGGGGTTTACTACAGCGCTTGGAGGCCAGCTGGGGATGCTTGCGGGATCATTAAAGGGTCTGGAGGGGTGCTTAGGGGTTGGAGAGGCAGCTGGAGAGCACTTGGGGGTCCAAAGGGATACACAGGGGGCATTTTGGGGGCAAGTAGGGGACCGGCGGAATTCGGGACCCTGAGGGGCACTTGAGGGTCAAAAGAGGCAAACTGGCGGTACTTAAGGGGCCCCGGGGTGCATTACGGTTCAGGGAAGCACTCAGGGAACAGCTGGGACGGTACTTAGGGGACAGTCCTGGCCCTGACAGGCTTCTTGCAAGTTGCACAGCATGACGGGAACCGCAGTCCTGGCTCTATCGGCATCCTAGGGGCCCCGTGGTCTTTCAGGAGTGAGTAAACTGGCATGAAACCAGTGGCCAATGGGAGGCGGGGAGGGGGGCACGAGGGATTTTTGGGGGCTCAGGGGGAGCTTCTGACGCTCCCATGACCCCCCCCCCCCCGCCCAGCACCCTAGGGGCGGAGGGACACCAGAACCCCCTGGTGCCACGTCAGCCGTGTGAAGGTGAAGAAGACAGGTGAGCCCCACTCCCACGGATTTGGGTTTGGGGGTTCCCCTCTCCGGAATGCTCAACGAACCTCCAGGCACCCCTATAGACCTCCTAGTCCCCGTAGACCTCCCAACGCTGTTCTGGGCCCCCCAAAACATCCCTCAGACTCCGGGACCGTTAAAGACCCCCTCAAAGCCCCACCTAGACCCCCAATATCTTTCACAGATTTTCCTTGATACTCCTAGAGTCTCCCCTAAAAATCCCACAGATGTCTTCTAGATGCCCTATAGATACCCAGTGTGCCCCTAACCACTCCCGATTTCCTGCACTCCCCATACAACCCTCAAATCCCTTCTGAAGTAAATAATGTAGGAGATCTTTCTCCTTTTTAAAGCCTTTATTAAAAGTCAGCTTGGGTGGGGAGAACCACACGCCACCGCTGTGCCCAGGAGTGGCACAGAGGAGAAGAAGGAAGAGTGCAGCTGTGTCCACTGGTCTGCAGGCAAACTGGGGTTTCCATCCTCAGGGGAGCACCAGGAGATTTCCTAGTTTCAGGCTGACATTTGAGGTCCTCTTTCTGGCCGACATCTTTTAGGTTAGGATGAAAGGTAAAAAGGATCTTAGCAGACACTGGATTCAGTTCCTTACCTCTAGGCATCACTTAGATCTCTTAATTCCACAGTGGCACCTTGTTTTAGGGGTTTTTCCTGATAGATTTGGTGAGGGGTTTCCTCATTTGCATGCCTACCCCAATGTCACCTCCTCCTCACAGTCTGGAGTGCCATTTTCCAGGAAGCAGCAGGATGATACTCGAAGAAGAGGGATTTATAACCATCAGCAACAGGTAATTAAAAAAAAACCTATTGACAACAGGTAATTACAACATGAAATTATTAACAACAAAAAGTTAAAACTCCAACTTAGCAGCAATTGGTTTAACCTGTTAACTCTGCAACCTTTTTTTAAAAAAATGGACAACTTTTTTACTCATAACACCTTCCTCAGCCTCTGAGCCCCTCCAAACACCCTAAAGACCCTCACAGACCCCCTAGAGACACCCAGCACCCCATCAACAGCCGCCTTTGAGCCCCCAGAAGCCCCCAAATGCTCTTGCAGCCATTTGAAGGGAGAAGGGACTGGGGGCAATCCCAAAGGTGGGGGAGGTAAGGGAGGCAGTTTTGGGGGTCTCCCCATCTCCCGGGTGCAAATTTGGGGTGTCATTGCTTTACTGGCCCCACCATGGGCTGGAGGTGCCCAGGTGGGCATTCCAAGAGAGTCTCAATGGCCCTGGGTGAGGGAAGGGAGAGCAAATGGGGAGTTAGGGGGACCTGGGGGATGCGCAGGAGCAGACCCCTGAAATTTGGGGGCAGGGATGTCTTACCAAAGGCTTCCCCTTATGGCCTGGCGGTGGCATCGCAGCATCCAGAGGAGGAGGTCCCCAAGAGGACCTGGGGGACTGCATGTCAGGGGTGTGGCAGTCCCACAAATTTTCTCCCAGCCCCACAAGGGACTTTCTGAACCAGAAGTGTCTCCCCAACCCACAAAAGCCCCCTCAGCCCCTCAAGTGACCCCTGACCCACAACTGCCCCGCTGGCCCACAAGTGACCACTCCGGCCCACAAATGACCACCTGAGGCCACAAGGGCACATCCAGGCCCATCAGTGACCCCTCTGACCCACAAATGTCCCCAGCCCCACAAAGGTGCCTCATGACCCTCAGTAGCCCCCAGCCTTCGAGTGACTCCTGGGCTAACAAACACCCGCCATGACCCTCAAGGATTTCTCTAGTTCCTCACCCATGGCTGCTGCCATGGCGCCCCCTGTAGAGCATCACATGCACTGCTCCTGATTGGCTGTGGGGCCTCACAGGGGTCACATTGAAATCAACATGGGCAGGAGACTCTTCTCCTTTTTAATGCCTTTATTAAAAGTCATCAGCTCTGGGGGGGGGAAGAACTGACAGGTCCACACACTGCTGGTGCTCTCAACCGCTGCTCCCAGGAGTGACTTGAAGGAGGAGGAAGAGTGCAGTTTTGTCCACTGGTCTGTGGGCAGAGCTGGGGATTCCATCCTCATGAGAGCATCAGGAAAATCCCATGTTCTTTTGGTTTGACCTCCAGGGTCCTGCCTCTAGCCGAGGTCCTCCTTGGCTAGGGTGAGGGGCAAAAAAGGGTCTCAGCATCTCTGCAGGCTCTGGACTTTGTTCCTCATGTCTAGTCATCACTTTGATTCATCAATTTTGTGTTGGCTCATTGTTTTAGGGGTTTTTGGCTAGGTTTGGTGAGGCGTCTGTCCCGCTGCATGCTGGATCCAATGTTATTTGCATGTTGATTCAATGTCCCTTCCCCCTAGAAGATGGTGTCATCTTCCAGGAAGCAGCAAGGTGTCACTCTGACAAAAGGTGGAATTCTTAACCATCAACAACAGGTAGTTAATGAAAATGACTGGTGATTACAATAACACAGTTAGAACACCACCCTGGCAGCAACTCGTTCAACCTGTTCACTCTGCAACCTTTTAAAAAAAATGGGTGACTTTTTTTACTCATAACAACATGACCTCAAGCCTGGTGCAGGGGGTCAGGAAGCGCCTCCCTTGCAGGCTGCAGGACATCCTGGGAGCTGCGGGACTTCCAACGTGGGGCACACCACAGAGCCCCGAGGCAGTCATGTGACCACCAAAATGGCTCCTGCAGCAAAGGCTCATGGGACTCTTGCTTCCCATTGGGTGGTGCCCCCTGGTGCAGAGGTGCACAGCAGCTGCTGCTGATTTGCCACGGGCCATGGTGGGAGTCACGTGACTGTGAGTATAGTGCCCCCTGCAGGGTATCCAGAGAGCTGCTCCTTATTGGCCAGAAGGTCTTGTGGGAGTCATGTGGCCTCCAACATGGATCCTGCCACAAGGGTTCCTGGGAGACAGCCTGGGGTGAAGATGCCCCCTGGTGCTTGCAGAAGTGTCTCCGGATTGGCCATGGCGTCGGGGCCCTCAGATGGGTCACATGATTCCCAGAGCACAGATCCCTGCAGGGGCCTGGAGGTCATGTGAGCTCCCTGGTGGCACTCCCTGCAGGGAAGCCCAGGAAGCAGCAAAGCTCAGCAGGGCCCTGGCCACCAGGGGCATGCCCAGTGCTGGCTCCTCCCCCTGGCATCGCCTCAAGCATCATTGGATCATCGAGGGTGGAGCTGCAGGGGGCAAAGCCTCTGCTTGGCTCCGCCCCTTCTGGCCTGCAGGGGCGGGGCCTGAGCAGGGCCTGTCTGGGGTGGGAGAAGAGAGTTGGGGAGGGGCAAGGACCCCGAAATGCTGACCCTGCACTGACCTCGTGGGGCTGATGGTCTCAGGAGAAGTTTGAGGGGCTATGGGACGCACTTATGGGCAGAACGACGGGTCCGGGGCATCACCTGGCATTGGGAGGGGTAGTTGAACGTCCTCAAGGCGCTCTTGGGGAACACTGGCACAAGGGAGGGAATTTTCAGGCATTTAGGGGTCTGGGGCAGAATTTGAGGATCTGGGGAGCACTTGGAGTCCGGAACAAAACTGAGGGAACGGGGGAGCAGACTGGAGCCTCCAGGGGGCACTTGGGGATCCCGTAGGGCACTTGAGGATGGGCTGCTCTTCCACCTCCTTTGAACCAGACACTCTGTTCCCTGCTCCAGGCTGAGCCTCTGCGGGAGATATGCAGGAAGTGACGTGGGGTCCCCCCAAGCCTCACAGATTCCTCCCTTGGCCCCCTCTGGAGCCCTCAGGCCTCACCCACTCCATCGCCCGTGCTCTTGTTTGGTTTCCCCCAGCGCTCGGAGCTCGGGCGATGATTGGTTCAGGGTGGAGATGGGCGGGCGCTGCGGCTAATGGGAAGCGGGGGAGGGGGAACGGGGGAGAGGGGAGGGGTCCATGGGAGGGCTTTGGGGATTCCCGGAGGGGTTTGGTGGCTCTGGAGGCACTGAGGGAGGCCCTGGAGTATAAATGAGGGTCCCTGGAGGGGTTTGTCAGTCCAGGGGTGCTGAGACATGCCATGGGAGTTCTGGGGGTCACTGGGGTGGTTTTGAGGATCTCAGGTTGTTTGGGATCCCCAGGGAAAGGTTTGGGGTGGAGGAAGGTTGGTGTGGTTCTGGGCATCCTAGAAGGGACTTGGCGGTGCAGGAGGCTCAAAGGGATCTCCATATGGTTTGGGAGGCCCTCAGGTTGGTTAAAGTAGCAGAGAGCTGCACTGACAGAGACCCCCGATATCCCCCATGGACACCCCCCCCAAATCTACCCTAGAAACTCCAAACCCTCCCAGGGACCCCCAGATCCTGACAGGACTCTCTCAGCTCCCCTTAGATTCGTTAGCCCGTCCCAGGGAATGCCACCAAAATTGGCTGGCAAATAAACTTTCTAACACAATTTGAAGCATTAGAAAGCAGGTGTTCTTTATCTGCACAGGACACACTGAAGGATTTCTCCTTTAATCTGATGTGTGCAGTGAAACTTTACCACAGGGTATGGTCCTGGAGGGACCACGAACAATTCTCTGGTGGTCATGTTCACGGAATGCTTCCATATTTCATGTGACCTTTCCTTGAACATTTTCGTTGTGCATGCACTGTTACTTCTTGTTACGTAATGTAGTGTTGAGAATTTTTTGCAGGACAATGGACATATGCAACATATGCACTATCCAGCCTTCATAGAAACTGAGTAAGGTTGCCATGTTCTTCTCCTTCTGTGCCCTTTAGGACACAGAAGGAGAAGAACACGCTCAAGTGCAGTCAGTTCAGGATGGTAGACTGCAAAGGCACACAAGAAAACTGCAGCAAGATGCATAAAGAAGGAAGACTAACTAAAATCAACTGAAATATTAAAATGCGTGTGTAAAAAGGATTTAACCAATCATGTATTAGCTTGAGGTGTGAACAATAGAGAATAGTATTAATATGGCTTGCTTTTTGTAATAAATTGGCTTGACTTGATCATATTGGTCATGGCGTGATGTCCCGTTAATGATCCTCTGCAATGCAGCAGGCCCAGAGCCTGCAAGACTTCCCTGGTGATCAGAAGACTAAGATAGGAAATGCCAAGTCATGGTGACTGGACTAGAAGCCCCCCTCTTCCACCTTCAGACCCCTTGCTTATCTCTAAGACTATAGGTCACTTTCCTTTAACCCTTGCTATTGGACAATTTCTGAAACCCCTGTACCCTATATAAAGAGCTGGTTTTGCCCTGCTCTGGCAGAAGAGCTGTCACTGGGAACCTTCGCTGAAGAATTAATAAAAGACACTCCTGTGGAACCCCACACAGCTCTTCTTCTCTCTCTCCCTGCATCTGCCTGCCTAGGCACCTAGCAAGCTGAGATCTGAAATCACAATGAGCTGATAATCACTAAAGGGCTGATATCCCATGTTTTATTCCCAAACCTCATTATTCCTATTTTTCCTCCGAACACCCAAATTCCATTTTTTTAGGAAAAAAGCCAGAATTCCCCCTTTTTACCTAACCCCCAGTTCCCTATTCCTTAAATTTAAAAAATTCCTTATCACCTACTTTTATACATATATATGTATGAAAATTGAGTTTTAATCAATTGCATCATATTTTTGCAGGTTTTTGCTCCACAAAAATCTCCAAGTTCCCTTTTTTTACCTGATTAGAGAAAAATCCCAGCCTTTTAAGCTTTTTTTGGGGCGAACCTGGGCTTTTTAATTTGCTTTGTAACATTAAAAAAAGTCCTGAAAATATAGTTTGAGTTCTTTAAAAATCTTTTATATATTTTAGTTTCATATATTTATATTTTTAATATATATTTTACCTTCTACAAAATAATTGTAATCTTAATTGGCTAAAAATAATATTAAATACTATAAATGAATAGTAATTCTTGGTAATATGAGAATAATTACTTCTTAGTGCTTATCTATAGTATTATATGTTTTGGATATATTAATTTTATATGTATACAACTATAGTTATATAATACAATTATATAGTTGTTAGTGTAATTATATAAAAATCTAACACATTTAAATGTTCTGCTATAATTATATTGTTATAATTCATTTGCATTTTTTTGTTAAAATGTCTATGAAATTTCAGTTTAAAATGATTTCAAAGTTTATATGGATGTATAAAATATGTAAAATATAAACACATGTAATATATTTTATATTTATATAACATACTAATATATCAGTGTATTTATTAATATAGCACTCCATAACAGGTATAGTTTCATTTAGTAATTGAGAGGTAATTATAAAAGAATAGATATAAATTACTATAAATATAATTATGTTCAATTTTTAGTTTATTTTGCAATGTAATATGTTGCTTTTTATTATTGAATTGTATTATATTGACTTATATTTATTGAATTTTAATTATATATGGAATTACATTACATTATAGTATTTATAATTCTATGTAATTTATTAGTAAGTATTATATGACTGTCCTGGTTTGGGGTAAATCTGTGAGAAAACCTCCAAAAGGGGGCCCCTCCAGAAAGCAAACCCACACAGCCCCTCTCCCCAACCAAGTTGGGAAGGATTCCTTGGAGAGAAGTGGAAAGAACCTGTTTATTTAACGGGCACAGCAGCCCCCAGCACACAGAAGGAACAATACTGGATGACACCAATCTTTCACCGTTCTGAAAAAGGTGACAAAATTCAGAAAGTCTCTCCTGGGAGTGGTCACTCTGTTATCGGTCCCTCCAGCGCTGGGGTAGCTGCTGCAGCCGCAAGGTGCAAACTCTCAGTGTTTCCCAGGTCCTAGTACGGAGCAGGCTCAAGTGGCTCCAAGAAAAGGAAAGAAAAAGAGTCCAGGGAAAATTTGGACTGCCTAGTTAAACTAACAAACAAGCAGAAGCAAAAGCAAAAGCAAAGCAGGAGCAAGAGCAAAGCAAAAGCAAGAGTAAAAAGCAAAAGCTGCCCTATATACTGCCCCGTCTCTTTGTCCCGCCGACTGTTGGGGGAGTGAGCAGACTGATAACTGATAACAAAACTAAGCTTTGCTCTTCAGAGACAGTCTTGAATGTACAGAACATAATATCCAGAACAACAGAACAACGACTGGGGATACAAGCATCATAATGTCACCCTAGGACAATGACAAAATTATATATGTCTAAAATTTATGTTGCAATATGATATCCACTATTATAAAGAAATATTACTTATATATAATCATAGATTATAATGTAATAGTATAATATAATGGTATAATCATTCTATTATTGTTATGAACAAAAACTCGGTTAATATTTTTTTTATGAGAAAAAGTTTCAAAAAGGCAGCCAGACCACTGGCCCTGCCCAAGTTCTGTGTGTTTTGTTATTGTAATCACGGGTTGTTGTCGTTAGTGGTTGTTTTTGTATTAGTAAAAGCCCTGGCTGGGGCGAGGTAATGGCCCTTCTCCTGGGTGGGGACCTTGCCCAAAGCTAAGTTTTACCTTTCTCAGAATAGGGAAGACACCTGAGAAGGTGGGGGGGGTTATGCAAAGTGACTCGCAAGACCAGAATGCTTTGTGGGAGCCCATCTCCAAACTCATGGAGAAACCCCAAAAACAACGAGCCACCTAAGAGTTGAGAGAATGGAGTGATGTCTGGACGTGAGGAACCAAGTGCTGAGCCTGCAGAGATGCGGGAAACCTTCATCGTTCCTCACCCTGTCCTCGAGATGCCCCGAGCCAGGACTGGGGGGGTCTGGAGACCCGGACCGAGGCAACATCTTATGGGATCAAGCCCTGAAGGCTCCCAAGAGGATCTGATCCCCAGCTCTGCCCCTGGTGGACAAAGCTGCGCATATCCTCCTCCTCTGAGTCGCCCTGGGAGACGACGGATGCTGCAGACCCGTGGAGCCGCCCAATCCTGAGCTGATCACTTTTTAATAAAGGCATTACACAGGAGAAGAAGTCTCCTGGCCCTGTTTATTTCAGCTGGGGGCGCACGTCCGGGATAGCCACGCCGCAAGAGGACTCAGGACTGGCCATCTTGGATCTTCAGAGGACAGCTGGCTACCAGGACCAGAGGGACCGGCTCAGGACAGCCACGCAGAGGAGCACCGGAGCACCGGACTGGTGAGAAACTCGGTGGCGGGAGTGGGAGACGTGCGCATGTGTGTGTGAGTGAGACGAGGGCCGGCAGCCGGACCTTCGAAGCGAGAGTGGACCCCTCAGTACTGCGGTTCCGTCTTTTCGCGAGAAAAGCGGCCAGGAACAGGGGGAAGCACGTGGAATTAGTGTGAGTGAGTCGTCTCCCAAGGGGGAATAAAGGGCCCCCCCACTCCGGGCATGCGGAGTGAATTACTGTGTATGAGTGGCACGCACCCCAAAGTCCTGACAAAGGGAGGTCAGGCACTTTTGTAAGTCTCGAGAAGGATTCGAGTAAGATTTGTCAGTCCCGAGAAGGATTCGGGTGGTTCACAAGCCCTGCAGGCAAAGTAAGTCCTGACAAATGAGTCAGGCACAAACCCCAGCAAAGGAGGCTGCGGTTTGCTTTTAAGTCCTGATATGGTGAAGCCTAAAAATTGGCGGGTTAGGCAAACTAAAAAATCAGGCAGTTGTTTCTCCTGACTGAGGGTGTCAGGCACGACCCGGATTCTTGGCCGGGGCTTCGTGTGTTCAAGTCCCGATAGATGTAAGACCTGACGCTGGGAAGTTGGGCAATCAAGAGATTGGGCAGTTGTTTCAGTATAAAGTCCTGAGCATCAGGCAGAAATTTGAAGTTCAGTGGAGGAGGCTGGAGCTCCTCAAAGAAGGTTTTTTTAAAATTCCCGGTCAGTAGAGGCACCTTCGGGATTTTTTATTGAAACCTGAAAAATGGGATGTTGTAGTAGTAAAAAGACCGGCAAGAGACTGAGGTATATACATCCCAATAGTCCATTAGGAGAACTGTTAGTAAAATGGGATTCTATAGAGGCCACAGAGGGATTAGATAAAGTGAAAATGATCCATTATTGTATGGAAGTCTGGCCAGAATTAGAGGTGCAAGGAGGATGGCCTTGGTGTGGGACAAAGGATAAGTGGATGTGCCAACAATTAAATAATTATCTGACAGCTCGAGGTGATACTGATCCTGAGCAATTATTGTATGTAGCTTGCTGGGTAAAGAGTGCTGTTGGGGATGAAGGGGTGCGAATTTGTAAGGTACAGAGTAAGAAAGAGGGGAATGAAGGAGGGGATGATAGAACTAGTAAAAGATGGGACCTCCTGGATTATTTGCCTCCTTCTGCCCCTCCACCTTATAATCCTCTTCTTCAAGCACCTCAAATGGCAGGTCCGGTTCCTCCCCCGGCTGCCATCTCATTACCACCTGCTCAAACTCCTCCTTCCACCTCTTCAGCTTCTGCTATGATAAACCCAGTATCACCTCCAGTTCCTTCTGCACCACCACGAGTGCATACTCCACCTGCTGCATTCTACACCCCTTCTCCAGCTCCGCTTAATATCTACTCAGGCTCTTCTCCCCCTCCTATTGCTGTCCCTTTACCTCCTCCTAGTTGGGACACAAATGCCTCCTCGCCCGATAGACAAATATCAGCAAATACACCTGCTGATGGGCAGAACATTCAGGGTAACCCAGAAAACCCTCAAAGTAGTTTGGCATCTGAAGATGGGCCATACTGTAGCACCAGATCCAAGACCTCCAAGGTAGAGAGACTCTTTCCCCTCAGAGAGGTCCCTATGGGAGTAGTAGCGGGAGGTGTTGGCTTTGTGAATGCTCCCCTAACTGCTTCTGAGGTGAGAGGATTCAAGAAAGAGTTGGGGCATTTGGTTGAGGACCCAGTGGGCATAGCCAACCAAGTGGATCAATTTCTAGGTCCAAATATCTACAGCTGGGGGGAGATGAATTCCATCCTGAGTATATTATTTTCCCCAGAAGAGGTCCAGATGATAAGGGCGGCTGGCATAAGAATTTGGGAGAAAGATAACCATCCAGGACCCCAGGTGCCATCAGGTGAACAGAAATTGCCACTAACGGAGCACAACTGGAACCCTAATCAGGAGGAGGGGAGGAAGGCCATGAGGGAATATAGGTCTTTGATAATACGGGGGATCAAAGAGTCAGTTCCCAAAGGAACTAATACCCAATTGGCATTTGAGGGTACACAGGAGAAAGATGAAGCTCCTGCTGCCTGGCTTAATCGCCTAAGGCGGAACTTTCAGTTGTACTCCAGAATAGACCCAGACACCCCGGAAGGTCAAATGCTACTAAAAGTCCAATTTGTTACCAAATCTTGGACTGATATACGGAGAAAACTGGAAAAGATGGAAGATTGGCAAGAGAAGGACATTAATGAGTTATTAAAAGAGGCATTGAAGGTGTATTTAAGGAGGGAGGAAGAAAAAGTAAAGGCCAAGGCTAAGATCATGGTTGCAGTAGCTAGAGAAAGTGCAGGGTGGGCGGGTCCACCACCAGGAGGAGGCAGAGGAAGGCCAGTACTGACCGGGGCACGAAGGGTTGGGAGACCTCAAGAAGTCCCTTTGAGAGGACGACAGTGTTATTACTGTGGGGAGGCAGGACACATCAGGAGGTTTTGTAAAAAGCTCAGTCTCGATGAGGCAATAACCAAGGAACAGGACAATTTAGGAAGGATTCTTAAGGGGGAGGACTAGGGGTGTCAAGGGCTTTTTACTATAGGGGACCCGATGAAACATCTAGAAGAGCCCTTGGAAAATTTTGAAGTGGGACCCCTAAATGAGGAATTTGAATTTTTGGTTGATACAGGGGCAGATAAGTCCTGTCTCAACAAAATACCACAAGGTATGGAAATTGGGAGACAATTTTGTGAAGTATTGGGTGCAGAGGGGAGACCATTTAGAGCATCGGTGATTGAAGAAGCGAAAATAATTGGAAACTCAAGGCAATGTAAAGCTAATTTTCTTTATCTGCCTAACTTAGAAAAAAGTTTGTTAGGAAGGGATCTGCAAGTCCATTTAGGGGTTGGGATTGTTCCAAGGGAAGGGAGGATGGTAGTACAAGTGATGAAGCTGTCTCAAGGAGATGTTGCAGAAATAAATCCTGAGGTATGGGCTGAGGGGGGAAAGAGAGGCTTATTAGACATTCCACCGATAACAATAAAAATGCAGGATGATACCTCACCCATACGGGTTAAACAGTATCCGATTTCCCTAGAAGGAAGAAAGGGGCTTGCTATAGTTATCGAGCAACTGTTGCAGGAGGGAATTTTAGAACCCTGCATGTCACCACATAATACCCCTATACTGGCAGTTAAAAAGGCTGAAGGGAAATATAGACTGGTACAAGATTTGAGGGAAGTCAACAAAAGAACCATTGCCAGACATCAGTTGTGCCCAACCCATATAGTCTCCTAAGCAGAATTCCAAGAGAACATGCTTGGTTCACTGTCATAGATTTGAAGGATGCTTTCTGGGCGTGTCTTCTGGCAACAGAATGTAGGGATTGGTTTGCCTTTGAATGGGAGGACCCGAGTACAAAAAGGAGACAACAGCTAAGGTGGACCCGATTACCACAGGGGTTCACTGAATCCCCCAATCTCTTTGGTCAAGCTTTAGAGAGTTTGTTGGAACAATTTGTCCCTGAACAAGAAGTGCAGATCTTGCAGTATGTTGATGACCTGATGGTATCAGGAAAGGGAAAAGATCAGGTCAGACAAACTAGTATTAAACTTTTGAATTTTCTGGGGGAGAAAGGACTAAAAGCTTCCCAAGGGAAACTACAATTTGTGCAATCAGAAGTAACATACTTGGGGCACATAATAGGGGGAGGGTATAAGAAACTAAGCCCTGACAGAATTTCAGGTATTTTAGCTCTCCCGGCCCCAAAAACGAAAAGAGATGTGAGAAAACTCCTGGGCTTGTTCGGGTATTGTAAGTTATGGTTGGATCAATACACACAGAGTGTGAAATTTCTGTATAATAAACTAGTAGATCCAGAACCCCTAATTTGGACAGCTGAAGATGATCAACAATTGGAGAACTTAAAAAACAAATTGTCTTCTGCCCCGGTCCTAAGCTTACCAGACCTCAGGAAGGGCTTTGACCTGTTTGTGAGTGCAGAAGGAGGTATAGCCTATGGAGTATTAACTCAAGAGTGTGGAGGGTGCAGGAAACCCGTGGCTTACATATCCAAATTGTTAGATCCAGTGGCTAGAGGCTGACCAGTTTGTATACAGGCAGTAGCAGCAACTGCAATCCTGATAGAAGAGACTCAAAAATTGACCTTACAGGGAAAAATTAAAGTGCATACTCCTCATGATCTTAAGGCAGTACTGAGACAGAGAGCTCCGCAGTGGTTAACCAATGCTAGAATATTAAGATATGAGATAATACTAATGAATACAGAGGACTTAGAATTTATCACATCCAATGGCCTCAATCCAGCACAATTCCTAATGGGAGAGCCTATAGAGAATTTAGAACATGATTGTCTAGAATTGGTTTATCTCCAAACAAAAGTAAGAGAAGATTTGGAAGATCAGCCTCTAGCAACTGGAAGAAGCTTATTCATAGATGGCTCTTCGAGGGTAGTAAATGGAAAAAGAGCTTCAGGTTATGCCATTATAGATGGAGAAACATTACAAATTGCAGAAAAAGGGAAACTACCTCCAAACTGGTCAGCCCAAAGTTGTGAAATATATGCCCTGAAAAGGGGACTGGACTTACTGGAGGGGGACCGGGGAACCATTTATACGGACTCCCAATATGCATATGGGACAGTTCATACATTTGGGAAAATATGGGAGGAACGTGGGTATTTAAGTTCAAAGGGAAAGAGCTTAGCCCATGAGAACCTAGTCCAATCAGTACTAGAGGCCCTACAAAAACCTATAGAAATAGCAGTGGTTCATATAAAGGGGCACCAAAGAGGAGACAGTTTAGAAGTTAAAGGAAACCGACTGGCTGATCAGATAGCCAAAGAAGCAGCTCTAGAACCAGGGGACCCAGTAAAAATTTTGAAGACAAAAACGACACCTGAAAAAGGGGAGGAACCTATATTTAGTGAAGAAGAATTAGAAGCAATAAAAGATTTAAAGTTACATCAAGGACAACAGGGAGAGTGGTTAACCTCAGATGGACGGGTGTTTTTGAATAAAGCACTGGCTCGGACAGTGCTAACAGAACTACATAAATTAACTCATTGGGGAGTCCAAGGACTATGTGATCATTTCCTAAGAAATAACCTATGCATCGGGGTATATAGCCTGGCTAAAGCTGTTACTAGAGGGTGTATCATTTGTCAAAAAGTGAACCAGAAAGTTATGAGAAAAGTAGCACCTGGAGGAAGGGAATTAGCCTTGAGACCCTTCCAAAGCATACAGATAGATTTCACTGAGATGCCCCCAGTGCAAGGATACAGATATTTACTGGTTATAGTTGATCATCTCACACACTGGGTAGAAGCCTTCCCGACCAGGAGGGAAACAGCTCAAGTCGTGGCAAAAGCAATCCTAGAGAATATTATCCCCAGATATGGTATTGTGAACACCATAGACTCAGACCGAGGTCCACATTTTGTGTCCCAAACATTACAAAATATAATTGAGGCTTTAGGAATGAAATGGAGGTTGCATACTCCGTGGCACCCCCAGAGTTCTGGGAGGGTGGAGCGAATGAACAAAACTCTCAAAAATGTATTAACTAAATTGATTGAGGAAACAAAGATGAATTGGCTGAAGTGTTTGCCCCTAGCGCTATTGCGCATCAGAACAAGACCTCGGGCTGACATAAGAATTTCACCTTATGAAATGATATTTGGGCTGCCATTCTTGTTAACACCTTATAGCACAGGAGACTATCTGGAAGGGGAAGAAGCTACCAGAAAGTATTTAGAAATAATCGGAAGAACTCTGGAGGGACTTAGAAAGAAAGGATACCTTCCTCAAACTTCCCCTCTCGACACAAAAGTTCACAACATTAGTCCAGGAGATTGGGTTTTGATAAAATCAGGGACTACGGGAACATTAATGCCTAAATTTGAAGGCCCCTTCCAGGTGCTCCTGATCACAAATTCAGCTGTGCGGACCAAAGAAAAAGGTTGGACTCATATCACAAGAATAAAAGGGCCAGTCTCACCCCCAGGTACGGGACTGGATCCAACATCAGCTTCCCCCACTGGCATTGGACCAGAGTCTACACCACTCTCACCCCCCGGCACTGGACGAGATTCATCTGCTTCACAAGCTAAATCACCTGAGTACACTGTGGTAAATATGGGTATACTGGAAAAGAGATAAACTCCTCTTGGAACACATTTCAGGGGAGCCTTAAACCCCTAGATTTGATCTTGTCTGGCAGCTGCGCCGCTAGAGTGATAAAACCAATTTTCTTGTTGCCCAAAGAAACTGGATCAAGTTTGGGAGTTCCTATATATAATGATTTGTTGGGAGAAATTAAACAGAACAAGCAAAGTGGAATAGAAATTGAGAAAATCCAAAATTGTAAAAGCCAAAGTCGGATCCCAATATCTATGTTAAACAAAGTTATTCGGCTTCAGGCAGTATTAAAAATGAAGAATTCAATTATTAGGAACATTTCAAACAAAATAAAAAGGTTAGCATGTGTAAATAATGAGGAACAAACTCCTACACTTGATCCCAGTGGGTGGGAGAACCTAAAGATTTTCAAAAAGGATGTATGGGAGAAGGTAGTTTTTCTCAGTGTGTGTATACTTGGAGGATTGCTCTTTTTACTATGCTTGTTTATCTGTTTTAGTAAAATAGTACTGGCCGTGCAGACCAACCTGAAGAAACCAAGGAAAGTAACAAGGTTAAGTAACCATGACTACCAAAGTGCACAAGAGATTTATATTAGATTCAAAACAAAAATTAAGAGTTGATGCGAGCTTAGAGTTTAAGCTCGATCAAAGAAAAAGAGGGGGGACTGTTATGAACAAAAACTCGGTTAATATTTTTTTTATGAGAAAAAGTTTCAAAAAGGCAGCCAGACCACTGGCCCTGCCCAAGTTCTGTGTGTTTTGTTATTGTAATCACGGGTTGTTGTCGTTAGTGGTTGTTTTTGTATTAGTAAAAGCCCTGGCTGGGGCGAGGTAATGGCCCTTCTCCTGGGTGGGGACCTTGCCCGAAGCTAAATTTTACCTTTCTCAGAATAGGGAAGACACCTGAGAAGGTGGGGGGGGTTATGCAAAGTGACTCGCAAGACCAGAATGCTTTGTGGGACCCCCATCTCCAAACTCATGGAGAAACCCCAAAAACAACGAGCCACCTAAGAGTTGAGAGACTGGAGTGATGTCTGGACGTGAGGAACCAAGTGCTGAGCCTGCAGAGATGCGGGAAACCTTCATCGTTCCTCACCCTGTCCTCGAGATGCCCCGAGCCAGGACTGGGGGGGTCTGGAGACCCGGACCGAGGCAACATCTTATGGGATCAAGCCCTGAAGGCTCCCAAGAGGATCTGATCCCCAGCTCTGCCCCTGGTGGACAAAGCTGCGCATATCCTCCTCCTCTGAGTTGCCTTGGGAGACGACGGACGCTGCAGACCGTTGAGCTGCCCAATCCTGAGCTGATCACTTTTTAATAAAGGCATTACACAGGAGAAGAAGTCTCCTGGCCCTGTTTATTTCAATTATCTTCTGTAATGGACTGTAATATATACTCTATCGCTCTAATTCTGCTTCTTATTGCTTATTTTTGCTTGATTTTGGCCTTTTTTTTCCAAGCCATTTCTATGAAGAAAAATAAAATTCTTTTAAATCACTATCTCTATAATATTCTGGAGAAAATATAAAGTATTAACTGTTATATATAATTATAAAAATAAAATATAAGTTTAATTTCTACTATGATAAATACTAAAATAAATAACTGTAGTGGTTATTATAATATTACATTAATTATTTTTAATATTTCTGGTTTTGGATTGATTATTCGCTTATATTTCTTTTATGATTATCTACAAAATAATAGAAAAAATATATTTTCATAAAGGTATATTACAAGGTTATAATTAATAGATCTGTATAATAATAACATAGGAAACTATATAAATAAGTTATATACTTGATAACTGATATGATATGATGTGATATGATGTGATATGATATGATATGATATGATATGATATAATATAATATAATATAATATAATATAATATAATATAATATAATATAATATAATATAATATAATATAATATAATATAATATAATATAATATAATATAATATAATATAATATAATATAATATAATATAATATAATATAATATAATATAATATAATATAATATAATATAATACAATATATAACAGGTTAAAAAGATGATAACATGTTTTTAGTAATATGTGAGTTCTATATCGTTAATATAATTAGACTAATAATTAGTAATATATCAATGTATATTACATAATGTAATTAATATATAATAGCATAGGTTTTTGTGGTAGTTGGTGTTTTACAGTTGCTTTAATATAGAAGTTAGACCTTTTATCTTAGTTGGTTACCATGTACCCCTTTTGTTCCCTCAAATGGTTCATTCCTAAGTTGTTTACCACAAAGTTTTCCCGCCACTTGTCGGCCCATCAGTGTCAGTCTCCCTGTTCCTCCCCTCATTAACTTATAAGCCCTTGTCAATCCCAGTTGTACTGCTCCTTACTCTTGTCAGTCTCTGTAGTCACTCCCCTTGTGTTCTCGAATGTTTTGAATCAGTTAGCCCTGCTTCAATGGCTGATTGAATTATAAAGCTTCCTCCCTCTCCCTAATGAGCCCTATTGGTTTTGTTGAGTCCTCTAAGATACCCTTGTTGGATGAGATTTGTACCCACCCCTTGTACCATCCCCTCTTAAAAAATGCTAGTGGGATCTATTTTCTCTGTCACTTGTCCCTGACCCTTCCTGGGAAGAAGCCTTCCTTGGATTTCATACGAGTGATCTCTCCCAGTTTCCTTTGTCTCAGTTCCTTGTGCCCGGTTTCCTTGCTGTGCCACCCACGCCACAGCCTGCTGCAGGGAGCCGCAAACTCCCTGTAACCACCACCACCCGCAGAGGTTTCAGGTGAGATTTGGGGGCGGCCAATCTAGTGTGTGCTCCTGGCCACGTGAAGTGTGCTAGCCAGCAACTTTCTACCCTGTGGCCACAGCGTGCACCCACACGTTTTCATAATACAAATGTGTGTTAATAATGTTTTATTATAGCATTTTATTTCATATAATATTAGTTAGTAATGTAGCATTTTTTCATGTTATTAACACATTGATATAATATTAACATTAATTTGTGAATGCCTGCTCCGTACTAGGACCTGGGAAACACTGAGAGTTTGCACCTTGTGGCTGCAGCAGCTATTCCCAGCGCCGGAGGTACCGATAACAGAGCAACCACTCCCAGGAGAGACTTTCTGAATTTGTCATCTTTTTCAGAGCGGTGAAAGATTGGTGTCATCCGGTATTGTTCCTTCTGTGTTCTGGAGGGTGCTGTGCCTGTTAAATAAACAGGATCTTTCCACTTCTCTCCAAGGAATCCTTCTCGACCTGGTTGGGGAGAGGGGCTGTGTGGGTTTGCTTTCTGGAGGGTCCCCCTTTTGGAGGTTTTCTCCCAGATTTGCCCCAAGGCAGGACAAAACTTGGTGCCCAACATGTGGGGGCAGAGAGAGAGTGGAAAAAAACTTGTTTCAAGTGCATTTTGGTTGCCATTACTCTGTACTTGTATAAAGCAGTTAATAGCCATGTTTTCTGAATTCATAATGTCTCTTGGTATGAAGGCTTGCATGCATTTCTGGTCCCTAGGTTTTTTGAGATCTTAATACCTCTATAGTCCCTAGGTTTATTTTCTTATCCAGATATAGCTCTAGTATTGTCCTTGATATGTAGTCTTTACAGCAGAGGGGCAGTGACCAGAATAGCTCTCCTGCTGGGCTTGGTGGTAATGACTTGTAAGAAGTTTATAAAGGTGTTTGGGTCAGTTCCTGGTATGAATGGTTCATGTTTATGGTTATTCACCCAGTTTGTTAGAGGACGAGCAGGGGTGAGGCTTTTCAGCCTTTGCTTTCCTTTTCCTCTGAATCTGTTACGACGCTATTGGAGAATGTTCAGTTTCCCCTGAATGTTTCTGGTATTTAATCTGCAGCTTCTCTAGAATGAGGGCTGAGATTTCTAGACGGGCTGATGAGACCCCTGACCCAGGAGTAGATCCAGGTGTGGAAAATCCTGAGTGGTGTGGGAAATGGGAGGATATGGGCCAAATCCTGAAGGAATTCTCTGACCCTATAGTCTGGGACTTTCCCTGAACAAATTCAGAACCCAGTTGAGGTGGGGAAATATCTGAAAGAGTAGTAGCAGGATGACCCTAAGGAGGAAAAGATCATTGCAGTGAGCTGGGCCCTGGCTTGTGCTTATCGCACATTGCTAGATACTGTCGGGCAGCAGACAGAGGCAGGGGGCAGGGAGATAAATCAGCAACTATCCCAGTCAGGCTACAGCCAACAGCCCAGGCTTGAAGTCAGCAAGCCAAACCAGATAGTGAGCCTAAGCCAGCAGCTAAACCAGACAATAAGCCTCAACCAATGGCTGTTGCTACCAGCACTAGAAGTGGAAAGTGCACGGACAAGACTAATTGACCTGTGGATGATGATGATGATGATGATGCAGGAGAAGGACCCTCAATGCTTCCTGACATAAAATCAGGAGTCAAAGCAACAGGCACAAGATCAGAAGTCAGTATTGTGTTGTTTTCTCTGAAGGATCTTTGTGGCCTAAGGAAGGATTACACTTGAAGACCTGATGAATCCACAATTAGTTGGTTAGTCCATCTCTGGGATGCTGTAGGCGAGGCTACAATTCTGGATGGCACTGAAGAGAGGCATTTGGGATCCCTGTCACAGGATCCTATCCTCTACCAAGGAATGATGAGCGGGGCTAACCCTCACAGCCTCTGATCTTGGAAAGTGTAGCACAAAGATACCTGTGTGCAGATGATCTCTACACGCAGCAACCCAGTAGAAGACTATAGAACAAAGGATTCAATGCCTGAAAGAAATGGCAGTGGCAGAAATTATCTTCTCAGATGACGAAACAACTAGGAACCCAGACTTAGTACCATGCATGTCTGTGATGTGGCAAAAACTTGTACGACTTGGGCCACATGAATATGCTTCTGCCTTAGCCATCATGAAGAGGGATGAGAGGGGTGAGACTGTGCTTGACATGGCAAGGAAGCTCCGAGCATATGCAGATGCTGTGCATGGCCCGACACATGCCAGAATTGCAGCAGTGGAAACACGTCTGCAGAAATTAGAGGATAAGATAGAGGAGAACCATAAGAAGCTCAGAGAGGAGATTAAAGAAGACCTTCTCCAAATCTCAGCAGTATAGATCAGAGGTTCTGGTACCCAATGCAAATGTTCCCCAGATAGCAGGAGAAGGTACACCTCACAAACTGAGCTGTGGTTCTTCCTGCATGATTGTGGAGAAAACATGAGGACATGAGATGGAAAACCTACTGCTGCTCTGGCACAACAGGTGCATGAATTGAAGGAAGACAGGGCTCAGAGAGGAAGTTCCACCAAAAGGAAAGCAGCTTCAGTTGCCTGTAGCCAAACGGCCAGGTATGATGATGATGATGACATGTCCGATCCCTTTGAAGAAACATCCAAGACATATGCCCAGGGAAAGAAGGATAACCAGGCTTAGAGGGGCCCTGCCTCTAGCCAGGTAGAGGCCAGGGAAAATCGTGTTTTCTGGACTGTGTGGATTTGTTGGCCTTGCACATCGGAATATAAAGCTTTGGTAGATACTGGTGTGCAATGCACATTAATCCCATCGAGACATGTGAGGACAGAGTCTGTTTCTATTGCTGGTGTGACAGGGGGATCACAGGATTTCACTTTGGTGGAAGCTGATGTGAGCATGACTGGAAATGAATGGAAGAAACATCCTATTGTGACTGACTCAGAAGCCCCATGTATTTTAGGCATAGATTGTCGGTTTCCATTTTTCTCTTTCTCTTCTGTTTTATGGTTGATTTATGTTTGCTGGTTGTCGGTTTCTCTTCCCGGCTGTTTTATGTCCGGAGATAGCTCAGGGATGCCACTTGCTCGGTTTCTCGGCTGTTTCAAAGACTTGGAAAGGCCCAGAGTGGCCTTGGACAGCCCAGCGCTTCAAAGGACGAGGAGAGACTTCTGATCTTGTTTCGGTCTCAGTGTTTATTAATTGTTTATCTAAAAGATTTTCTTTCAGCCCGACAGAGGTCTGCACAGCAGTCAGCCATGGGCACACTCCCGAGCCTCCGGGGCGGTCACTTATCTTTATACCTAAAGTTACGTGTACAATATTTATGATTTTTCTCCAATACCTTCTACTCTTATTAACCGGTGCACTTTTAGTAAAGACCAATCCCAAAGTGCCACCATCACCACAGAAGATGGAGGCCAAGAAGAAGAAGAAGAAGGACAGGACACGCCCCAATTCCTCCATCTTACTTCTTTAGACCCCCCTGTACAGAAATCCTAAACCCTGTGTATTATACTCTAACTAACTTATCCCTTCACCATTCACCCCAGTGAAATCCTCCCAGTCCTCATACAGATGTTATCTCTTGTGTAGGATCAAAGTCCAGCCACCAGACACTTCTGGCAACATTCCAGGACTCCCGAGCCCCCCAATGGTGCTCTCGGTCACTCTGCACCCTCATCCTGAGGTGCTGAGATCCCACATCTCCCCCTTCTGTTTGCACTAGGAAAACTTCTTTCGCTATCCGATTCATAGTGTGTTTTAAACATGCAAATATGCATGGGATAACAAGTATGAGGACTAGTAGAATTATTAAAACATAGAACTCTACCCTTAAAATTCCTCTCCAAATGGGAGAGATGTCAAAGAATTCTACCATACATTTTGCTTTGGCTGACTAATAGGTATATTACCCCCATTGCTTACTGCAATGAATGAAAGAATGATGCAGATAAGCATCATAAAACTCATGGCTTCGCTTCTATGTGAAATCATTGTTTCGCTTTTCTTTTCAGGACCTTAACAGAGAATTCCCCCCAAAGTCCTTAGTTTCTTTTTATTTCTCTTCCAAGTCGTCTTGTGCCATCTGAGTCTCGACTCCTGTCTGAGTACTCGTCTCTTTGTTTCTTGGATCTTGTTTCTCGGATCCGCGTTTTCATGTTCTTGCACTCGAAATGGTTTCACGTGTCGCGCCGACACCCACGTCAGACCTCACTCTGTGGAAACACAAGCGAAAGCCTTGCCCCCCACTAGGTGGCGCTGTCACCGGCCTCCCCAGGTCGGACGACAGCATGAGCTGGACCGCCCCTCGTCCTGTCAACTGCCGTGTTTGTGATCTCCTTTGAGACCGTGTCTGTCTGGCTTTTATTTCAGCTGGAAATGGAGCTTGAACACCAGAACGTCTCCCTTGAAGGGAAGGGACTGACTCCGAGGGTTATAACCAGAGGTACCAAGGCTGAAGAGGGTGTGGAGCCGCTGGGACATAGGAACCCGAGCACGGCCCCTCCTCGCCCGAGACGTCACGGGCCCGCCCCCGCCCGCGCTCTACTCTCTGCGCATGCGTGCTCTCCGAGCCTCTCCCTGTCTCTCCTGGGCTGACGTCACTCTCCCCCCCTTGTTCCACCTCCCAGGTCTCCTCCCTCGGTCTGCCCGACTCTGTCTCTGTGTCCATTCCTCCCGCCGGTGTGTACGGCCCGCCCCCCGCCGGCACCCGGGCCCGCCCCGCCCCGCAATTCGAGCCGAATTTGTCCGCGGGTTTTTGCGAGTTCTGCCCGCCGCGCGCGTCTCCGGGACGGCCGCCACCCCCCGGCGCCGCGCTGACAAAAGCCGCACCGGGACTGGTGTCTCCCGGTATCTCTTCTCCCGCGCTCCCCGCCTGCTCCGCCGCTACCGCGCCGTGCCCCCGCGAGGAAGCGTCCCCCCCCGATCCCTTCTCTGTCCCCCTTCACCCCCCCTTCCGATCCTGACTCCCCTGTACTCTCCGGAGTTTCAGGACGCTTTAGGAGTTTCCTGGGGTTTCTGGGTTTTGGGACCGGGGCTTTAATATTTTTCTTGCTCTCTTTCTTCGAGAGCCCTTTCCCCCTGGCTTCTTAGGGCCAGTGATAATTTTTTTTTTCCGGAGCTTTGCTCCCCCACCCTTCTGCTGAGGATGCAGAGCAACTTTTCGTTGCTCTCCCAGTCTTTTCGACTGTCCTGATATGCTTTTCTTTTTTTTTCTTTTTCCGGGAGCCTTGCTCCCCCACCCTTCTGTTGAGGATGCTCTCCCAGTCTTTTCGACTGAACCGGTATGCTTTTCCAGCAATACCCTTGCCGACGAGAGCAGCTTTAACGCTGTCTCGTCTTTTTTGTCGTTAAGAAATATCAGTGCCTATTGATTTCCTGCCAAAACCCCACTTCGAATAGCAGGCATGTTTCGGCCAGTGGGTAATTAAACCTTGCCCACAACAATAACTGTTTTAATTCTTTCTTTGGGATCGCTTCTGTGTGTGCTTGAGCCACGCCTTGTAAGGCGGACAAAATTTCCCGCTGTTCCTGGGAGAGTGTGCCCCCCATGTTCTTATTTTTTGACCTTCTCACCGAATCTGTCGTCAGAGCTGTCCGAAGTCTCCCAATCTCTGTCCAGCAGGTCACAGGAGAAGGATCCGGAGGCGCCTTCCGGTTCCGATCCGGGCTGCTCTGCTACGAACTGTCTTCGGTAGAAGCTGAGAGATGTAATTCTCAGTGACTGCTGTTTTTTGCAGACTCCTCTGGCTGTTTTTCTTTCTCTTCTTCTTTTTCTTTTTTCTTCAGGCTTCTCTCCTCAGGAGCTATCAGTGCTCTCCTGGGAATTCGTCCTAGATTGGAGCTGCCCTCTTTGCTCTTCAGCTCTTGAGCTTCAGCTCTTCAGGGCTGACCCCCCCCCGAAAGGGTTGGTGGGGAGTAGCCCACGCAGTGAACGCCACTTGTCCGAGTTTCATTTTTCTCTTTTCCCTCTGTTTTATGGTTGATTTATGTTTGCTGGTTGTCGGTTTCTCTTCCCGGCTGTTTTATGTCCGGAGATAGCTCAGGGATGCCACTTGCTCGGTTTCTCGGCTGTTTCAAAGACTTGGAAAGGCCCAGAGTGGCCTTGGACAGCCCAGCGCTTCAAAGGACGAGGAGAGACTTCTGATCTTGTTTCGGTCTCAGTGTTTATTAATTGTTTATCTAAAAGATTTTCTTTCAGCCCGACAGAGGTCTGCACAGCAGTCAGCCATGGGCACACTCCCGAGCCTCCGGGGCGGTCACTTATCTTTATACCTAAAGTTACGTGTACAATATTTATGATTTTTCTCCAATACCTTCTACTCTTATTAACCGGTGCACTTTTAGTAAAGACCAATCCCAAAGTGCCACCATCACCACAGAAGATGGAGGCCAAGAAGAAGAAGAAGAAGGACAGGACACGCCCCAATTCCTCCATCTTACTTCTTTAGACCCCCCTGTACAGAAATCCTAAACCCTGTGTATTATACTCTAACTAACTTATCCCTTCACCATTCACCCCAGTGAAATCCTCCCAGTCCTCATACAGATGTTATCTCTTGTGTAGGATCAAAGTCCAGCCACCAGACACTTCTGGCAACATTCCAGGACTCCCGAGCCCCCCAGTGGTGCTCTCGGTCACTCTGCACCCTCATCCTGAGGTGCTGAGATCCCACAATAGATTACCTCTAAAGTAGGTATTTCAGAGACCCAAAAAGACTCAGGTAAGCATTTAGGATAGTGGCTGTAGTGACAGAAGGTGTCCAGCAATTGAACACCTTGCATAGACTGTCCAAGAATCCATCTACAGTAGGACTTCTGAAAGAAGAGCAACAGGTACCAATTGCCACTTCCACAGTGCATCACTGACAGTATAAAACAACTCAAAATGCTGTGTTTCCCATCCATAAGATGATTCGAGAGCTGGACAGCCAAGGCGTGGTCAGCAAGACCCAGTCACCCTTCAACAGCCCCATTTGGATTGTGCATAAATCTGAAGGAGAATGGAGATTGACTGTGGACTACTGTGCATTGAATGAAGTGACTCCACCACTGAGTGCTGCCGTGCCAGACATATTAGAGCTCCAGTACAAGCTGGAGTCCAAGGTAGCAAAGTGGTACGCACTATCAATATTGCCAATGCATTTTCCTCCATTCCTCTGGCAGAAGAATGCAGATCTCAGTTTGCTTTCATGTGGAGGGGAGTGCAATACACCTAGAACTGACTGCCCCAAGGGTAGAAGCACAGTCCCACCATCTGTCATGGACTGATCCAGACTGCACTAGAAAAATGTAAGGCTCCAGAAAACCTAGAATATATTGATGACATCATTGTGTGGGGAAACGCAGCCACAGAAGTATTTAAAAAAAGAGAAAAAAATCATCCACTTACTCCTGGGAGCTGGTTTTGCCATCGAAAAGAGCAAAGTAAAAGGACCAGCTCATGAGATTAAGTTCCGAGGAGTAAAGTGGCAATATGGATGGCATCAGATTCCTACAGATGTCATCAACAAGATCACAGCTATGTCTCCACCAAGGAATAAGATGGAGACACAAGCTTTCCTAGGTGCCATAGGCTTTTGGAGAATGCACATTCCTGAGTACAGTCAGATCGTGAGCCCTCTCTTTACCTGGTCACCCATGAGAAGAACAGTCCTGAGCAGCAACAAGCCTTTGCCCAGATTAAGCAAGAAATCTCGCATGCAGTAGCCCTTGGCCCAGTCAGGATGGGACCAGAAGTGAAGAACATGCTCTGCTCTGCAGCTGGGAATCATGGTGTTTCCTGGAGCCTTTGGCAGAACGTGCCTGGGGAGACTCAAGGTCGACCACTGGGATTTTGGAGTCGAAGCTACAGAGGGTCTGAAGCCAACTACACCCCAACAAAGAAAAAAATCTTGGCTGCCTATGAAGGAGTCCAAGCCACCTCAGAGGTAATTGGTACAGAAGTGCAACTACTCCTGGCATCCTGACTACCAGTGCTGGGGTGGATGTTCAAAGGCAAAGTTCTACCCACCATGCCACCAGTGCTACATGTAGCAAGTGGATTGCTCTTAGGACACAATGCACGCATATAGAGAAACTGAATCACCCTGGGATTTTGGAGATAATCACGAATTGGCCTGAAGATGAAAATTTTGGTGTCACAGATGAAGAACAAGAACCAGTGACATGGGCTGAAGAAGCTCCTCCATATAACTAAGTGCAACCAGAGGAAACATGCTATGCTTTTTTCACTGACAATTCCTGTCACATCCTAAGAATGAATTGGAAGTGGAAAGCAGCCATATGGAGCCCCACCTGACAGGTTGTAGAGGCCACTAAAAAAGAAGGTGGATCAAGCCAACTTGTGGAACTCAAAGCCATTCAGCTGACCCCAGACATTGAAGAAAGAGAGAAGTGGCCAAAGCTCCACCTCTACACTGATTCATGGATGATAGCCAACGCTCTGTGGAGACGGCTAGAGAGGTGGAAAGAGGCTCACCATCAGCATAGAAGAAAACCAGTTTGGGCTGCTGAAGAGTGGAAAGACATCGCTACCAGGTTAAGAAGGTAAGACTGTGAAAGTCCACCATGTAGATGCCCATGTCCCCAAGAGTAGAGCTAATGAAGAGCACCAAAACAACGAGCAAGTAGACCAAGCTGCAAAGATAGGGGTGTCAAAAACAGACCTAGATTAAAAACAGAAGAAAGAGTTATTCCTAGTTTGATAACCCCATAATGAATCAAGCCATCAGGGTAGAGAAGCCACCTGTAAGTGGGCATGAGACCAAGGGGTAGATTTCACCATGGACAGTATTTCGCAAGTTATCCACAACTGTAAGTTTATGCTACCATCAAACAAGCCAAGCAGTTAAAACCCCTATGATATGGTGAGTGGTAGTCCAAGTACAAGTATGGGGAGGCCTGGCAGATCGACTACATCACATTGCCCCAGACATGCCAAGGCAAGCGCTAGGTGCTCACAATGGTAGAAGTCACCACTGGATGGTTGGAAACCTACCCTTGTCTCCTGCTACTGCCCGGAACACCATCCTGGGCCTTGAAAAGCAAATGCTGTGGAAACATGGCACCTCTGAATGGATTGAGTCAGATAATGAGATTCATTTCAAAAACAGCCTTTTTCAACACCTGGACTAAAAAGCACAACATTGAGTGCGTGTACCATATCCCCTACCATGCACCAACTTCAGGCAAAGTGCAGAAGTACAATAGATTACTAAAAGCCCAATTGAAAGCCCTGAGTGGAGGATCTTTCAAAAATTGGGAGCAGCATTTAGCAAAGGCCCCCTGGTTAGTTAACACCTGAAGTTCCACCAACCGAGCAGGTCCTGCCCAGTCTGAGTCCCTGAATATAATAGATGGAGATAAAGTCCCAGTAGTACATATCAGAGGTTTGTTGGGTAAGACCATGTGGATCAATTCTGCCTCAAGTACAGACAAACACATTCATGGGGTTGTCTTTACTCAGGGACCGGGGGTGGGGGGGTGGGGGTTGGTGCTGTGCCTATTAAATAAACAAGTTCTTTCCTCTTCTCTCTAAAGAATCCTTCCTGAACCAGTTGGGGAGAGGGGCTGTGTGGGTTTGCTTTCTGGAGAAGCCCCTTTGGAGGTTTTCTCCCTAATTTGCTCTAAACTGGGACAGTGGTGGAGCAGCTCTTACCAATGACAGCGTGGAGGAGGAGCTACATTGTGCCACCCAACCCACTGCAGACAGATGTGGACTTCATTTATGTGGTGACAGATGAAGACAACATCATCACCTACAACACCAGGAGAGGGAATGCCACTGTGGCCATCATGGCAGTGGAGGTGCAGATGTTTGTGGTGAACCATAACTCCCACATGTATGTCAGTGCAGTGGTAGCTGTGCAGGTGGCATTTTTCTTCAGCGGGTTGTCTTGGCAAGATCCCTTCCTCCTTGTTGTCCCACCTGTCACCTCCCATTGCACTGCATTCCGCTTCAGCAGTATGCCCACCCAGTATAACCATTCCATTCTCATTGCACTCACCACTGCCATCACCACCCTCAACCATGGGCCAGAAAACACCATGGCGTGGCAGGCCATTCCTGGCACAGATTTCTCCCGGGCCAGCATCACCATGAGTGCAACGATGCAGAGTGCTGAGAACTCAAGGGTGCCCATTGGGCTCCTAGTGTTTGGGTTCCAGAGTCGCACAGGAAATGGCTTCCTGGGGCTCTGTGCTACCCATGAGTACAGTCAGTTCATTGTTGTGTCAGCCCAATGGTTGAGTGATGTGCAACTGACCATTCATGGATTTTCCCCCTTTTTTTAAGTCTTCACACCACTCTTCTGTGAGGATTTGGTATGCAAGGAGAAGTGTGATGATGGATGGACAACCAGAGTGCATCCAGGAGACTTTCTCCACCTGTTAGCTTGCTGGCAGGCCACACTACCGCAGTTTTGATGGAAAAACCTCTGATTTCATGGGAACATGTGCCTACAATTTGACCACCATCTACGATCCCGATCCCACCCTTCCTGCCTTCTCTATTGAGGTCAAAAAGGAAGAAAAGGTGAACTCCAAAGTTTCCTCCATGGGCTCCATCACCAATCACATAGACAACATCACTGTCACCACAGTCCTATCAGAGAATGGGATGATGAGGATAAGCAAAAATCAAGTAATTTTTTTGGATTTTGCTGAAATTATGTATTTAGCATTGATCTTGAGAGTCTTTTCCTACAAAATTCCAGGATTTGCTGGTGTGTAGGCAGCCCTTGTATGAAGACACCTCAAATCTTCTTAAACGCCATGTATTGCCCAATTTTGGTGAATTTTAGTTGTTTTGATGATTGTTGTTGTCCTCCAGGTAAGCAGCCACCACTCATGCCTCCCCATGTCCCTCTCCCATGGGGAGCTTCACATCTACCAGAAGGGTAAATCCATGTTGATTCAATCAAATTTCAAACTGAAGGTCCTCTACAACTGGGATAATCATTTAGTGATCAAACTGCTGGCTGCTCTTTCTGGGAAAGTCTGTGGAATGTGCAGGAACAACAGGGAGCTCTGGGATGACGCACTCCCTCCTGATATAGGAGTGGGATATTGTGGATTTTGGGTGGAGCTGGAAGGTGACCAGTGAGAGTGGCCGCTGCCAGGACAGATATGATGGGGAATGGGAGCTGTGTGGATGGGACCAGGTGCTGACATACAAGGCAGAGACCTGGTGTGGGAAGTTGTCCCTACATTCTGGGCCATTCCGGTCATGTTGTGACACTATCAGTCCCAATATCTACATGAAGACCTGTATCTACGACCTGTGTGTCAATGAGTGGCATCATGATGCACTGTGCCATGCCTTCGAGATCTGTGCTGATGACTGCCAGGAGGAGAGGATCAATGTTTCTGATTGGAGGAAACAGTGGGATGTTGTGAGTAAAGGATGGTTGGGTGAAAATAATCCTTCGAGTGGGTGGAGCCTAATTAATGGGAGACTAAAGATCCACGGGATCATGGGTTGGGAAAGGTTATGGCAGCAGATCCAAGCAGAAAATCCCTGGAAGTTCAAGGAAATTCCAGGAAGTCCATGTAGAATGTCCACGAAGTCCATGGAGTCTCTAGAAAGTCTGAGCAGGAAGTCCAGGAAGTCTGCAGAGCCTCCAGAAAGTCCAGTTAGAGCATCCAGGAAGTCCATGGAGACTTCAGAAAATCAATGGAGACTCCATAAAATCCATGGAGACTCCAGGATATCTGTATAGATAGTCAGAGAAGTCTGTCCCACCATGTGCTGCCCTACTCTGACCGCTGTCTCCCTCCCTGTCCAGCTCTCACTTGCCTACCCAAGAGCACCTACAGTACCTGTGGCCTCACCTGCCTCCCTTCCTGCAACATCCCTGCTGTGTCATCCAGCTGTGCTGCTGTCACCACCTGCGTGGACACCTACGTGTGCCATGAGGATCTTATCCTTGATGCCAACACCCTCATCCCCCTGCTCTGAATGTGGCTGTGTATCGCTGGCTGGGGGTCTATGTACAAATCACAAACAAGATGGGACTGCTAGGAATGTCCCTTGAGCAGCTGTTTTATTTTCCAGCATCAGTCTCATACATGGTTATGACAATGGGTAGATATCATCAGCTCACATCCCAGGCAGCAGACCAAGGACTTAATGTTACAACTTACTTTATAAGTTTTTTGACCAATTACACAAAGCAAAAGCATATTGACAGTAGTTCTATCCAATCACTATGAGCACACGTACCTTCGGTTAAAACAATGTTTGCTTATTTCAAATACAAGAACTGCTTGTAAGCATTAAAACACAATGCACAGATCTCCATTATTAAGCTTAAAACTTCCTAATATCTCACTAGATATACTTTTCTGCAGCTTGGGGAGTTATGCTAGACAAGCATTAGTACACAGACCATTGTTATATTTGCTCTTCCTTTTCTACTTTTTAAATGGTTTTTCTGCTCACCTATCTCGTGGCTACTGCTTAGCTCTAATCACAGTTCTGCTGTCTCTGAGGCCTACCTTTTGCATCTTTCCCAAAACAATCTGATTTTACGAATTCCCACAATTTCCCCTCTTGGTTCACCTAAAAGGAAACTTTCATAACCATGTAGTTTATTAACTACTTTGCATTTCGTAGCTTTACTATAATATTTTTGCTTATTACTTACTTAAAACATCTTTTTGCTCGCACTAAGCATTGCTATATTACAACACAGCAATTTTAATTCTGTGAAAGTCTGGTCAGTTCAAAGGGCATAAGTCATGCCTGAAAATAATTACAAGTGGTTGTTCGAAAAAGTCTTGTTGGTTCCAAGCTCTTAATTCAAAACCTTCCTCTGTGTCTATACCTTCATCCACCATCTCTGTGAGATTTCGAGAACTCTCTGGGAATCCATTTCCTACATCTCTCTCTTGTATGATCAAAACTTCTTTGATAGTTTTGTCCATCATTTGTTGCACACACCGAAGTATACAAGTTATTACTACTAATATAACTACCAAGACACCCAATACATGTAGACCTATCTTACAAAGTTCCCTTAGCCAAGGTGCAAAGCTCCATTCTTGGAACAAATCATCTAACCAGGACCCACCATCTTCTTTAATTTGAGCTGTCAAATCTTTCAGCTTTTGTATGCTTTTCTGGATGTATTCAGAATTATCAGACAGGTTCAAACAACACAATCCTTCAAATTCCTCACAACTGTGTCCATGTACCAGTAAAAGAAAATCAATTGCTGCTCTATTTTGAAGGGTAGCATGTCTAACACTATAAACATCTGTCAACATACCGCTGATTGCAGTGGATGTGGCATGAGTTTGTTTACTCAGCTGACACCTAACTCGATCTAATTGTTTCAATGCCATTGCTGAAGCCAGTTGGGGTAAAAACAAACTTGCTGAAACTCTTTTCGCAGCTTTCTAAGGTATGAAATCACTCTCACAGGTTTCACCATAATGATAAGCAGCTCTTGTTCTCTTATGTTTCTTCTTAATGACTGCTTTAGCAGTAGGTGCTATCCTATCTTGATGCTACATGGGCTACCTTCAAGGTGTAAAGGAATGCTCTGCTAAGCTTTATCTCTACAAATGAACCAATATCTTTTTGGCAATTTTTGTGGATATTTGTACAGAAAGTACATCCAACTGTTTGAATAATTGCACTAAAAACTTAAATTTCGGTATGCAAAATGACAGGGAGTAGCATCATACTTTGAAGGATCACCTTCTTGCTAATTAATAGCTATAAATGTAAGGCAAAAATCCATTGTTAAAGAACCAAGGATTTCTAATACTTGGGGTTCAGATACTGCTTTGGGAAGTTCTTTGGCCTAAATGTTCCAATTCAATATCGGAGTGCTCTTACGGTCAATTTCTCTAGGCTCACTATTAGATTGCTTTTTGATCAAAGGCAAATCTTTTACTGGCACACTGACTAGACAGGTTGAAAAAGGCTTTTCTGGTTCTAAATTAGACAAACATATGGTATCTGAGCCTGCTGCCTTGGCTAAGGTCACCCAAACATTTGGTTTTGGTTGTTCCACAGGTAAGTCTGCACTACAAGAAGTAATTAAAACCAACCAACACCTGCATATCATTTGATTTTGCTCCATCATTTCATGAGCTAATTTTTGGCAAAAAATCCTCCCATGTATATCAATTTAAAAACTTTGCTTTTTGGCCTTAAAATAAGATTTCACTTTTGAAAGTCTAAGAGAGGGGATCTATAACATAACAAAACAAAAACTACACTTTTGCTAAAAATCAGCTCTACAAAACTAACAATCGCATAAAAATAGCATAAAATCAGAGTTTGCAGGTTCTACCGATGAACAAGGAGCGTCAGGCATGACCCAGAATCTCTCTGTTCAGCTCATGTCTGTGTACTTACCTCTTTGGGTTTGGACTCGTCAACACGTTCTGGGGTGTGATATGGTTTAACGTTTTTGGTTGGGACTTACTTAATTCTTGCAGTTGTAGAGACAGAAGCTTACACTTCTTTAAGTGATCAATCGGAAAGGACTTTCAATTTTTCCTGGTTAAAGGTTTCTAATTAAAACAGGGGGGTTTTCTTTCAGTTTCACCTGTGTATTATTTGAAAAATGCCTATAAATTGGTGGATTAGGTTCTGCAATTGAGCTGTTTAGAAAATTAAAACATACAAAGCTTTGTTCATAAAATATGAATAAAATTAAAACATACAAAGCTTCGTTCAAGGTCATCAGTGGTGTAACTTTTAAACCCCCTCTCTGTTGATCTAGAATGCGTTTTACTGTCTGATGTACTCTCTCAATATTTGCTTGAATTGTAGGAGAGTGAGAAATACCAAAGATGTGATGAACACCTCATTCTTTTAAAAACATGGCCAATTTTTGAGATATATATACAAGACCCTTGTCAGTTTTTACTTCTTGGGGCACTCTACTACTGAGAAGTTTCTGACAAGGGAACCACCTAAACTTTGTGACTTTTCCCTTTCCATTCATTGGTCAAACCTAGTAGCCTAAAATTGATGGGGTCAATCCAAGACAAATGCTAATCTAGTCAGAGGTCTGTGAAAGGTCCAAAAATAATCTGAGTTCTTCTAAAGCAATAGAAATGGAAGCAGAGCTACCAATCTATTTCCTTGCAACATATCCCTAAAAGTCATTCCCTTCTATTCATAATTAATGTATAGCCACCAGTACAATCAGGAAAAGATGAAACTTACTGATGTTAGCAAGGGAAGGATTTGAAAGAACTATTCCCATCAATCATGGGATTACTAGACAGTAATTCTATCATTAAAATTGGAGCCCGTTTAGTGAGTATCACTTGTGGGAAATTCAGGACTCCTGGACAACAGACCAAGTGGATTAAGCAGAAGCCATTGATTGCTGACATTATGAACTTACACATTCTAACTTTCTACACACACAAGTCCCGGATTTCTTATTGGTGCCTTTGTCTTGTCCATGCATTCTGTGTGCATCTTTCAGAAGATGCATTTGGTTACAGTCCAGGCGCTTTGCTGCCCCCCGTTATGGAGCTCTTGTGGTCTTGGAATTTGGTTTCTTTCTTATTTTAGCACGGCTTATGTCTTAGTAACATTGATGAATTCCAGAGGGCCCTGAGAAAATTCTGATAAGAACAGTTCCAAGCTGGATGACTGGTGCACCCTGTAGTCGAAGTGGTTCAGATACATTGCTATTCAGATAAAATTCTCCCTTCTCCCTTCTATTTCTTGCACCAGCCAGACCCCTTCCACTGTATTTTCTTCCAAGAGGCTCACCAGTTTTATGATGCATGGAATAACACAAAGCAATAGTGACTACTAGTAATAACAAAGCTCCCTTTACGAGGTCTTTCAACCATCCAGTTCTTTCCTATCCCTCAAACCATTCATGCATACCCCACTCATTCCCAATCAATTTCTTCATGTTATCTTGTTCTTTGAGTTTCTTGTGAATGACTGTAGAATGGTCACAGAGGTTCGTACACATTCCTTCAAAACCCTCACACTCGTGCCCGTGTGCTTACAACAATAAATCGACAGAAGCTCTATTTTGCAGTCTGCCATGTCTAATCGTATCCATGTCAGTGAGCAACTCATTTAAATGGCTGACCGTACCTTTAGTAGTTTGACCATCCAGCATCCCAACTTATTAAACGTAGTCAAAGCTTGACCAGCAGCGACACCTGCCGTAAGGAATGGCACTAGTATTCCGGCTGGAGGGACCAAACTTCTACACAATTGTGGCAATCGGGTCTTAAGCTTGTCCTGATTGTTTCAGTTCCCCGGAGATGAAGAAGCGGCTTCTTTGCACACAGAGCATTGCACTGATCGGGGTGCGCTCTGAAGCGCGGCTTCTGCAGAAAGACGCCCGGGACTCGTGCTTAGCTTTGGAGAGCTCCATAACTTCGTCTTTAGCGTCTCCTGTGACATGCATCCTAGCAAAAAGCTTTTCCACTATATCTGGCAAGGAGAAACTGTGCCAGCACAGAAAACATCTCTGATCATGTTCTAGAGGTTGCACGGAGGTTTGTAGAATGTTTAGCAAGAAGCAAAAGGAAGTTGTCTAAAACTCCTTCAATTCAAATGTTAATGTGAATGGAAAAGGCAGGAGAGTGGGAAGTTACTGTTTTCTATCAGATTGCAAGCTATGTACACAATCCCTGTGTTGTGCAGCTTCGTTCTTCACCTTTCGGAAGCTGCTACTCTCTCCGGCTCTTTTGATGCAACTCTTAGCCAGACAATATCTCTGGGAAAATTTGCAGTGGCAGAAATCAAGCCCTTCCTGAAATGGTTCCAAAGCTATTCCCATTCACTGTTGCTAACCTCTGCTGTTTAGCTGTCAAATATGTTTGGGACCATGTTGAAAGAATTCTAAACAATGTACTGATGCTGCACTATTGAGTCAACATAGGTCTTTTCCATAGGTGTCAGGGAAAAATATTTCTATTGGTAAAAATGATAGAAAACAATACCAGCATGGCAGAAAAAAAATTACAATAGAATGAACATGCCCAGAATTCTTATTTTGAAGTGACAGAGTCCATATTTTCTAAAGAAGGTTGTGAAACTTATGAAGAAGTAGGAGTACAATCCATGTGACTGGTGCACAAGTTCGTGTTTCCAACTTACAAAGAAGATATTATTAAAGGGAAAATGTTCTGCCTTGTAAAAAAGTAACCCATTAGTAATTTTATCCAAGGTAGGATTAGATCAAGTATTCCTACAAGACAGTAGTAGTACTACGAAAAGCCTTTTGGCGTCTATTGAACTACAGGAAACTTGAGAAAGCCAGAAGAGTGTCTTTCCCTGCTGTAAGCTGTAGTTCCTATATGCAAGTGCTGCTTCAACATTGTCTAAAGAAAACTTGTCAAAATAAGACTATTTTATACAAGCAACTGTAACTATCCGTTCTGTTCCAGCTAATTTAACCTAGCAGGTATGAGTCACACACTCTAGTTGAATATTCTAATGCATAGATGGAGTATACCGTCATTAATAAATGGGGACTCTGGACAAAGGAGCAAATGAAGATGAATTTCAGGGAAGGAAATTATTGGAGAGCTAACTGCAGTCCCTCGACTTGACAAGAAATGATGTCCAGTAATCCCAACCAGAAACAAACAGAACTCCATTTTCAAATGGGTTGCCATCTATGGTCCTCTGTTCTTCCTAGATGAAGAAACTGCGTTTTGAATCTATCTTCAAAATGGTATGGCTAAAGACCTTAGATGCCTCCAATTTTATTTTTCCAGAAGCAACTGTCTCAAAACCTCTTTAAAGCTGACTTTTTCCCTTAAGATGACATATTTTAAAAGAGCACCTTTTCATTTAACAGGGTATTGCAAACATCATTTACGAATTTAGACGAAAAGTACCACTCTTCCTGGTAATCTATCCTTTTTTGCAGCTCAGTGCTAACATAGGCAGCAGAGAAGAGAAGGGACCACAGCTCTTTCTGGAGCATCTTGAACAAATGCCCTTGCTTATGTTCTAATCATTCCCTTCACCAAAATACTCAATGATGAGGAAAAGGTTGTGAAAGCATTACTAGTAGTGTTACATGGTAATGGATAGGTGTGATTTCTCAAGTAGAATTTGTATCACATAGATAATACTTGGCAAACAGCAAATGAAGGGGTTTTCTTCAGGTCTCAGACTGATGTTACGTGTGGGTAATTTAAAGAAAAGATAACAAGAAAGATATTTTTTAACATGTGAATTTAATTACACCCCTACCATGGACATCTGAATCTTATGAATAGACAGTGTCTGATTTAGAAAGAAATAAAAAATGATAGGATCATAAACATTTTATGTTCTCACACTGCCAAAGAAAGCTGCTGATGCCAAGTGCGGACAGGATGAGCCATTGCTGGGACTGAAGCCCCTCTCTTGGGGCCCTGCAAACAGCACTCCAAAAGGAGCCCTTGGAGCTCTCCTGGGCCAGTGACTCCCTCTGAGTGGGGCCTCTCCCAGCCGGGAACTCTCCCGTTTGCTGCACTCGGGGATCCCCAACAACGACGGAGCCTGGGTCGATCCCCCCACTCCTCCAGGCTCAACCCTTCACCCTCTGGGGAGATGCCAAAGGATCCACAGGGAGCATTCCCTGCCCTCAGGGGAATTTCTCACAGGTGCCTTGCACTGACTCTTTGTGTCTGTGTGCACACAGGAGTGCCTGTGCTGGGGAAATGTGGCAGAAATGCTGCTCTCTGAGGGGTTTGAGTGCCTTGGATAGCTGAGTCAGTCAGGCCTGTAGGGAAGGTTAAATCACAAGGCCTAAACGAAGTAAAATGCTGCTGAGAAGTTTGCTTTTGCTAAGCGGTTACATCTAGTATAAGTTATATGTTAAGTTCAATATTGTTAAGTGTTATTCCTCTATTAAATTGCGAAGTCATAGGTTTAAGTTAGGTTACATACTGTTATATTCTGCTCTTTTGCTAAACTGTGAGGTTGAAAGTATCAGTTAAGGTTAATGTATTAGTAAAGTCCTGTTAAGTTTGAGGTCTGTTAAGCTTTCAGGCCGTGTTCCTGTTATCCTTGCCCTTGCTGTCCTTGTGTCACATACACACACACACACACACACACACACACACACACAGAGGGACACTTCTAGGTTAATTTCTGGTTTGATTGCCTGGATTTTGTTTGGTTCTGTTTTTGCTTTGTTTCCTTGGTGTGCCTGAAGTGTCCAGTCAGGAGCAGAGAGCAGAGTGACTCTTGCCAAGGAACTTTGTGCTGCTGTCCCTTAATATTAAATCTGATTTTTGCTGATCCCTTGCTGGGGATTTTTTCAGCGCTCTCAAGGCCTCGTTGGTACCAGGGTGAGGGAGCCCTGGCCCAGGCTCTGGCCCTGGGGGACACGGGGACGCTGCCGGGGGGTCCCTGTCCCCCTGTGCCACTCCCAGGGCCCTGGCCCCGATTCAGGCTCTGGGGTCAATCTCGTGGAACATCCTCTGGGGGAGGCTGCAGGGCCGGGGGCGGGGGGACCCGGGGGGACAGGGGACCTCGCTGTGCACGAGCAGGGTTGGACTGCTCTGGGGGAACTGTGAGGGGGGCCACAGCAGAGTGACCTCCCCAGTGACCTCACACAGCCCCTGTGATGTCATACAACCCCTGTGATGTCATACTGCCCCATGATGTCACACAGCCCCTGTGATGTCACACTGACCCTGTGATATCACACTGACCCTGTGACGTCACAGAGCCAACTCTATGTCACCCTGTGATTTCATACAGCAGTGCTGTGACATCGCAGAAGACTGATGTCACAAAGTCACCCTGTGATGTCACAATCTGTTCTGTGATGTCACTGCCTCCTCTATGATGTTACACAGCCACCAGGTGATGTCACAACCCATTCTCTGATGCCTCAGAGCCACCCTCTATGATGGCAGACACTGCTCTATGGCCTCCCAGCCAGCTCTGTGATGTCACAGAACCCTCAAGAACCCTCAGGAACTCAGTTCTATTCAAACTCTGAAGTTTCTTGTACTGTCATGTACAGGGACACAACAGAGAAAGTGTCCCCAGGCCCCAGGCAGAGCAGAGATCTGCAGGCAGTGCTGACAGGTGGAGACAAAGAGAAGCCAGTTCTTGGTGCCCTGAGGCACAGCAGGGTCTGTGCCACCAAGGGCTGTGAGGAGATACCTTTTCCTGAGGCACTGGGGCCTCCTGGCACAGCCCCAGCCAGGCTGGGCACTGACAGCCCCTTGTCCTGCACTCAGCATCCCCCCCTAGCCCACATCTCAGTGGCCTCAAGGATCTGCTGGAAGGAGTCCCTGGGGAGCCGTGCTCAGCTATGGCTCTGGGGGCTCCTTAATGCTCACAGGGCCTGCCAGTTTTTGAAAGGGCTTTGGGTTTTGCTTTTGCCTTGGAAACTCTGAGAGCTTTGTGCAGCCATGGCCTCCAGTTATGTGTTGTAATTAGTCCCTGCAGAGGCTTTCTCAGTAATACCACTCAGTGGGGCTCATTAATGCTTCAAGTTACTTCAGTTCTTTTAAGGTACTTGGTGTTTCCCTTTGGATACAGACTCTGGGAGAGGTTTGTGCAATCATTGCCCCAAATATCTGCGTTAATTAGTCCCTGGAGAGCTTTGTACTGACACTCAGTGGGGCTCATTAATGCTTTGAGACTCAAGGCATTAATGACTTTTCCACACTGTCTGAGAGGTTTCTGTGCCATCCTGGCCTCCAGTTCTCTCCTGCAAGGAGTCCATGAGGAGCCTGTGGGAGGAACCTCAGTGGGAGCCATGAATGCCTGGAGACACTTGGGGTGTTTCCTCTGCCTTTGACTCCTGGCAAGGTTTGTGCAATCTCCTCCCAGGCCCTGAGGTTCAAGGGCTCACTCCAAATGCACAGTGAGGCTCATGAGGATCAAGCAAGTCCTGACAAACCCTGGCTCTGCCTTGATTTCCCTCTGCTCCAGTGTAGTTCATTAGGAGGTTTTCCTTTGACAGTTATGGACTAATAGTTCAAAGAGCTTCCAGGAAATATGTATTCCTATTTTAAAGGGTGTCTTTTATTGCTGTTCCTATTACACAAGAGGTGATTGCAGCATTCAGTGACTGATATTGATGCAGGGACTCTCCTAAGGAGGTCTGGCCTGCTCAGAGAAGCGGCGCCTTGAGCTCTGAGCCAGTGTGGACAACCTTGCTCCACTTTCCCCATGCCCATTGTGTCTCTCCTCACTCACCTGGAACCTGCTTTGCTTGGAGAAGTAGCTGCACACAGCCAAAGAGGGATTTGCCTTCTTTGATTTTTGCAGCAATCTAAAACTCCTGAGTTTCCCCATTGCAAACAGACATCCTCCTCAAGTGTGTGCCAAGCCCAAGCTGCCACCAGGAGCACTCCAGGCCTACCCTGGGCCAGCTGTGAGGGTGGATCATCATCCCAACATGCAGTGGTGCCATTGCAAGGGACTGTTGCCATGGACACTGCAAGGACCCCACTGCTGGGTTTGGGTGCCATGGCAACCCCCATCAGTTCAGGTTTCCTTGGAAACCAGCCCAAGGAGCCATTTCTGAAGCCAGGTTCCATGGCCACTTGCCTGCAGAGCTGTTGCTGTCCTCGGCTGCCATGGCAACCCTGGCAAAGTGGTGTCAGGGCTGTTCCAGGTACAATTCCAGTCACAATTGTACCTGGAATTGGTGCCACCAGGTGCCATGGCAACGGCCACGGGCCCCGGTCCTTGGTTTGGTGCCATGGCAACCAATGCCTGGCCCCATTGTGGTGGTTGGTGGCCATGGAAAGCTGCCCTGGGCCCTTGCTCAGGGCTGGTGTCAGTGCCCAGAGCCAGAGGGGATCCCTTGCTGGGGGCTGTGCCATGGCCACCTGCCCTGTGCCGCGCTGGCCGCTCTGGCACCAGGAATCAGCAGCCACCGGCACTGCCAGGGCCAAAGGCCAGGTCAGCCAGACAGAAAGGGGCAGGGCTGGGCACTATTTCCATGGCAACCGGCACTGGGGGGACACCTGGGTCACCTGGCCTGGCAGTTGCCATGGAAACCCCTGGCAGGGACTGAGGGCACAGCCCCTGGCACTGATTCACTGCTGGGCCGGGTGCTGAGCACAGGGCTGGGCACGCAGAGATGATTTTGTTCTTGCTGAGCTGCAGCACAGCCAAGGCCTGTCCTGCCCCTCGTCAGCCACGCTGGGGAGGGGCTGGGGCTGCGGGGGAGCTGGGCAGGGGACACAGCCAGGACAGGGGACCCCAACTAACCCCGGGCATACCCAGACCAGAGCACATCATGCTCAGGGTATGAAGGGGGGAACAGGGAGGAAGGGGGGAATTTTGGAGTGAGGGCTTTTGCCTTGCCAGGGAACACTTGGGCAAGAGGGGGCCCTGTTTCACCAGTGGGCAGGGTCATGACCAAAGACACAGACACCAACTGAAGGAATTGTGTCATTTATATAATGCACAGCTGCAGAGATTTACAAAAGGATATGCTCAGCAAAGCTCATCATTATTAGCAAAGAATTACAAAAGAAGCTCAGCAATCCATCATAATCCATCATTACATTTTCATGACCAATTCCTTGGTGAAACACTAGAGGTATTTGTGGCAGACAAAGATTCTGGCTGACTATCAAGGTACACCTTACAGACATCAGCAGTACTTTAGTGACAATGTTCTTCATTCTTTTTTTTCAATCTCATTCGAGTTAGGAACAAGAATTCTGTTGTCCATGGAGCTGGCACCTTTTTAATTCCAGAATAATGCCCCGAGGCCCTTAGCTGTTCAGCTTTCCCATGCTGTCTGTGGGTAACAAGGCCTGGGGGGCCCTTTCCCCTCTGGCTGGAAGGGGCCGGGTCCCAGTCCCTGAGGGGCACCCAGGCTCCTGGATGGAATTCCTGTGCAAGTCCCTCAGTGTCACAGCAGCCTTCACATGGAGCCCTGTGGATCAGAGCATGTTCCAAAGGGGGCCTTGGGGCAAACAGGGAGATCTGGTCTGGCAGGATGTGTAAAACAATCTCCTGGCAGATCTACTGGTTCTCACACAGAATCCTTGGCTGCAGGGACGCATTCCCATTGTTCCTGCCCAGGGTTAAGGACTCAGAGTTGTCTTTCCCAGGAGCTGCTCCTTCAGTTGCCTCGGGAGGGCCATTTGGCCTCCGGACCCACACTCTGGCTCCATTATTAGAGCTGCTGGATCCAAACCCTTTATCTCCACAAACGGTGGTGACTGGAGGTGGATCTCCTGTTTTCACAATTGTTCTTAAAATTGCAAAATCAATAATTGTGCTACCCTGTCATGGGGTTGAACAATCCAATCTTGTTTGTTATTGTTTACAGAATTACTGTACTTTTTCCTTGATATTCTGCATCATTTCCTCCTGCCATGACATGAACACTTTGCAAGGCCAAGCTCCAAGGGAGCAGTTACCAAATCAAAGTGTCCTGGAGGAATCTGAATTCCTGTTTCAGAACTGATAGCTCTCATTTGCTTTGAATTTCTCCTAATAAATTCCAATGCACGAAGGCCCAGCCCTGCAGCCTCTGGGCTGGCCCTGCCAGGGGCCATCACAGCCACAACAATTTCCCAGGCAGCCCAAGTCTCACTGCCCATGGCTGGATTTGCAAACTGGAGGCAGCCGTGCACAGCCAGGGGGTTCCATTTCCCCAGTGGGCCATTGTTAAGGGCATGGAGCACATCTGGGAGATCGGTTCTCCATGGACAAAGGTTCCCATCTCCTCATTTTCCCAACTGCTCTTTTAACAACCCCTTCACCCTTTCAACCATTCTTGCAGCTCATGCATAGTCTGGTACATGAAGAACCCTGCAGGCAAAATCACTGTATTTTTCACAGGAACAGACAAAGCACTCTGCATCACAGTATCAGCAAACCCTGCAAAAACAGCCAATTTCCTCCCTTCCTCCTTTTTCATTGTATACAATCTCACAAAGTTGACCACTGACATGAGGGTCTTGGCCAATTTTGTTCTGTAGGGTATTTATTGTTACATCCCTGAGCAGCCAAAGCTACAAAATTAGTATTGTCAGCACTATTTCACATTATTATTATTTTAAATATAGATACACATATTGATATACATATAGACAGATAGATACATATATATATAAATATATATATAAAGACATATATATTAATGCCTTCTTATTCTATAAATACATATATTGTTATTTATTATATTGATATTTCACTTGTACAAATGCATCTGAGCTCAAGATTAAAGCCTTTTTCTGTTGCTCCATGTGGGAGCATTCCAACAATAATTGCTCCTTCTGAAGGTGCTGTTTCCTATGTACTCAAAACAAATTCATCTTTGTCTGCCCAAACCCACAAGGTCTTTTCCTTTTCCATATGCAATTTTTGGATGCATTTGAAGCCATCCAGGGGTGCAGCTTCTTTTACCCGACTGCCCCACTGCTCCCATAGGGCTGCGACCTCAGCCCACTCCAGAGCCAGGGAACTCCAGGGAAGGGCTTCCCAGCTGGGAATTTCTGAGGGGACTGATTCCTCACACTGACACTGAACAAGTGACATTTTGTTGGCATCTGGCCAGACTGTGCCAGTTTTGTTTTACCAGTGGCCAAAGTCAGCACCAAAGACACAGACTCCAACTGAAGGAATCAGTGTCATTTCCTGCACCTCAGAGCAGCAAAGAATCACAAAAGGAGCAGCTCAGCAATGCACCCAACCATCCCCACCAAAGATTGCCTACAGTGATTAAGAAAGATCCAGCAGCATTTACCCTCAGCCTTTACCATCCCCCAGACCCACACAGCAGCTGGGGAAGCTGTCACAGCCAAGGGCTGCAGAGCCACTCCTGGGCACTGGGAATTCCTGCAGGTGCCTCCAGCCCCAGGTGAGGCTCCAACCCCGCTGGGAGAGGGCCCAGCTCTGACAGTGCTGAATGAACAAACTGACAGCACTGCTAATGTGGCAACATCTGCTTTCATCCTGCTCTTGGGTCCCTCCCAAAGCCTGGCCAGGGCTCAAGGAGGAACCAAGGGAGGTGACTTTGACCATACAGCCCCAAACAAGGCCAGATGTCAGATTTCATGGCCTTGTCTGGCTTCTAAATACACAAAGGTCAATACATGTTTCACTAATGAGTGGCTACATCTATCTCAGTGCTAAAATCCATGCCCATTTCATTAGGGAGCAGATACAAAGATAATGTTTGCTTGGAAGGTTCATCCAGAGGCCACCTTTGGCTCAGGGCCTGCTGTCCAGGCCTCACTCAGGGCTGGTGTCCAGGCCTTGGCACTTCAGGGACGTGCTTTAGTGCTGGGCTTGGCACTGCTGGGTGACCGGCTGCGCTGGGTGAGCTCAGAGTGCTTTTCCAAAAGAGAGGATTCCGTGATTCCATGATTCTATCCACTGCATTCAGTAGGGGCTATTTTAGCAGCATTCCTTTGCTCCAAAAGTTCCCTCTTGCCCAGCTCCTGTGGCCTGAGGCTTCAGCTCCTTCAGCTCCTGGTGCTGAGCTGCTCATGCTGAACGAGACGACTCAGAGAGAAGAACACAGTCCATGCAATTCCTTCTGGGACACGGAGAGAGGAGGCTGTGCAAACAGGAGCATTGTTTGCTGTGGCCTCCTCTCTGCCCTTCATGCCTTTCAGTGCCTTGAACCAGCCAAGAGCTTTCTCCAAGAGTGCAATGGAGCAGCTGTTCCTGCTCCCAGGTCTGGCTCTTCCCAGTCTCTGCCCTTGCCTGGTGCTGTCCCTCGTGCTGTGCCCTCTGTTCCCCCAGGGCTCGCTGGCTGCTGCCCAGGACTGTGGCACTGGCACAGATCCAGTGCTCCAGAGCCTCCTTTCTGTGCCCTTGCAGCTGCCTGGGCACAGCAGCCTTTTCCATCTGGAAGCTCCCCATGGACAGGGAGTGCCCAGCTCCGTTCCTTGCACAGCCTCCAGGAGCCCAGGGTTGCCATCTCCAGTCCCTGCTGGCCCTGGGGGCTCCCAGGTGCCTCAGGCTGCTGTGACACCGCTGCACACGGGAGGCAAGAGGGGCAGGGGCTGTGCTCAAAGTCAGCTCCATCTGCTGCTGCTGCTGCTGCTGCTGCTGCTGTGGGGTCATTTGTGCAGCCCTGTCTGCCCAGAGTCAGGGATCAGATCCTGCCAGTCTCTTCCAGCCCTGGCTGCTCAGAGTTTTGGCCTTGGAGCCTCAGGTGGCCAAAGGCAGCTGCTGCTGGTCCCCGTGTGTGCCCGTGTTCAGCAGTGCTGCTCCATCAGTCTGTGCCCAGCAACGGGGAAAAGCCTCAGCTCTGCAGGGCCAGGAGCTGCCGGGCTCTGCCTGAGCAGCTCAGCCAGCAGGAAGGGAGCTGCTCCACATGGAAACCAGGAGCAAAGGACATTCCTTTTGTAGGACATGTTTTCTATTTAGAGGGAAAAAAAAGGAAAAAGGAAGAAAATAGGTAAATTGTAAAAGATAAGAATAAAATCCAAGTGTTAGTGAAAAAACATAACACAATGTTAGTGAAAAAACCAAAACATAAATGAAAATATACATTCTTTCCATTAAGAGGTAAATGATCTTTTTCAAAAGAGAACTCAGTTCTTTACATTGTAAATGTGCTGATGGCATGGATCCATCTTACTGACCTCAGCAGCCTCTTAAAAGATTTTGGGCTTTGCTCCCAACACTGGTATTTGAAATTGTGCTCGAAGCAAGAGGAAATTGCTTTGTGCCCTTCCAGCTCCAAGCAGGACTGGGAATGGAAACTCTGTCAAAGCCCAAATCCTTTAGAAGATGACCTTCCTTCTCACCCTGCTAATGAGCTGCACATTCCCTTTGAAACTGCCAAGAGTTTCTTAGAGTCACAAAGTCCTACTTACGGCTTTTTGCTCTGGCTTGGCACTGCAGAAGGGCAATTCTCCATCCACCAGCTCCAGACTGCACTGCCTCAGGAACACGGCCCACTCGCCAGCTTTGGCCCACTCGTGGCACTGCTATAGGAGGAACAAAGTGCAATTGCACAATTCCAGCCAGTCAAGAAGGATGAATGGGACAGACAAAACACCCTGTACAGATCCAGGCGCTCAGCTGGGACTGTGGAGAGTTTGGGTCCTTGCCAGTTGGATGTGTGTCCCCAGCTGCAATCTCTGGGCCCTGCAGCAGAGTCTCACTCACCTGCTACAGCAGAAAGCTCAGGCACTGTGCTGACAACGGGCTCGTCTGATGCAGAGCTGTGAGAGCAATGTGAGGGCAGAGCCAGCCCAGCTGGGCCCAGGGCTGAGCCCAGCAGAGCCCTGGCAGAGCCCAGAGCAGCCTCAGCACCTGCAGAGCCCGGCTGCAAGGAGAGAAAGCAGAAACCGCCTGTCAGCTGAGGGCTCCTGTGCCCTTGTGCCAAGGCCTGCGGTGCCCAGGCCATGCTGGCTGTGCCCAGAGCTGCCCATCCCTGCTGCCTTTGGCAGCAGAGCAGGAGGGCAGGACATGTGCCCAGCCTGCAGCCAGCCACGGCACATCCAGCCCTCAGCAACTGCCCAGAGCAGGATGCTCCTGTGCTCGCTGCCATCTCCCAAAAGCTCTGATCCCACCCTGCCAAGCACACAGGGACCCACATCACGCCAGCCACGGCTGCAAGAAAAGCTGCTCCCAAACCATGGCCTCAGCCTTCTCCAAGGGCACGGCCCATCCACACCACAGCTGCTCCCAAGCACTTCCCCATCCACACTGGACCACCATGAATGCTTCCTCTGGAAAAACAAACAACACATTATTGAAAAGAGATTAGAGACAAAAAGCGAAAACAAGAAAAATGCTATAAAGTCTTATCTCGGTCAGTGCCTTGAGGAAGGCCGAACCCCTGCATGCCAAGGAAGAACCCACCCACTGGTGAGGGAAGCCTACACTTTCTCTCTTCCCCCTGCACTGCCCCCCAAAATCACAGTGACCCTGAAGCAAACAAGGGCAGTGGAGCAGCCCAGCCCTTCCTTGCCTGCACAGCAAAGCAGCTGTGCACAGGTTCTGGAGCCCCACCTCTGCTCCCACCATGGGGCTTTGTTTGTGTCGGGCTGGCTGCCCCAGCCCCAGCCCAGGGCACGGTGGGTGCTGGGGGCTGTTGGCAGAGCCAGGAGCCCACTCCCATTTCGTACCCACCCCAGCCCATCCTCCCAGCCCTGCCAAAAGCAGCTGGGCGGCGAATGAAGAATGAGCTGCATCTGCCCCAGCAAAGGGGGAGCCTTTGGCTCCCAGCCAGGCTCGGCAATGCCCAAATCTGGCAGAATTTCCCCGGGTGGCGACTCACCTTCAAATTCCCATTGGAGTTTGGCTTTGAAGAAGGTGCCAGAATCAAAGTGCATCACCTTCAGCCTCCCGTGGCCAGGCTGAGGAAGAGCTTGTCATCCTTGATGTCATCCTCGCTGTCTCCAGCAGCAGCAGCAGCAGCAGCAGCAGCAGCAGCAGCATCCCCACTCAGTACAGCTTCTGCAGGGGCTCCTTCTCCTTCCCTGGGTGCAGACCAGGCTCTCAGGGCTCTGCCCAGGGCCCCAGCTGTCAGGGAACCAGGACAAGCAAAACCAGCTGGGATGGCGGCCACCAGTGCTGGGCAGAGCAGCTCAGCTCCAGCACAAGGGCTGTGTGTTCCCATCCCATGACCCCGGTGCAGTGACACTGGCAGCACAAAAAGCTCTGGGTTCCTTTGCTTCTCATTGCCAAGGCATATGTGGAGCAGGAACTTACCAGGGCTCTGGATCAAAGTGTGCCTGTGGCTCTCTCCCTTCTTCTATGGTAGAGGAATATCCCACATCCAAGGATCACAGAACAGGTCTTCCAGTGTGGGTCTGTCCAAGGAGTTCACGGATAAACACCACCTGATCAGGTCTTTGCACTCTGGGGAGAGAAAGCAGAAAGTGGTGGTCAGCCAGAGAAGGCTCCTGTCTGATTTAGCCCACTATTCCCGTGCCCAGGCCGTGCTGGATGTGCTCAGAGCTGGGCCTAAACTTTCCCATCAATTCCCTGTTTTGGAGGAGAGCAGGACATGTGCCACCTCCTCAGCAGCTGCCAGAGTGGGATGCCCACGACCCCGCTGCTGGCTCCCAGCACTGGCATTCCCCCCGTGCCCAGAGAAGAGGATCCACCTTGAGAGAGCCGTTGTGGCAGCGGGAGCTGGCCCCAGCTGAGGTTCTGGCCCCTTCTGAAAGGGTGCTCCCCGCAGACCATCTGGTGCAGCAGGATGCCCAGGGACCAGATGGTAGCTGGCTCGCCATGGTACCAGCCAAAGTCGTTCCATTCCAGGGGGCTGTAGGACAGTGTTTCTATGGAATACAGATGGAGTTCATCAGGGGGATGCTGCTGCTCCCAGAGCCTGGCCCCAGCATCCCTGCGCCTGCGGGGGCTGCATCAGGGGCACACAGGGTGACCACTGCCCTCTCGCCAGCACCTGGGACTTGTGCACAAAGTTAGGGTTGGAAAAGAAGCCTCTGGTGCTGGAAGAGGGCAGCCCTGGCTAGGCCCGACCATGACATGCAAAGGAAAAACCCACTCCATGATGGGGAAAAAACCTGCCCTTATCCTCCCTGCCTGCATTGCCCCAAAAATATTATGAAGCCAGGGAAACAGGGCGAGTGGAGCAGCCCAAGCCCTTCCTCTTTTCTGCACACCAAAGTGGCTGGGGCACAGGTTCTGCCCTCCCTCTCTGCTACCCCACCCACAGGGGTTTTGGTCTGGCTGGCTGCCCCAGCCCAGCCCCAGTCCAGGGCAGAGTGGCTGGCAGAGGCTGCCAGCAGGGCTGGAAGATGGCTGGCCACCCAGCCCCGCTCTAAAGCAACTCAGCTGAAGATTCAGTGCCCTGACTGGCAGCAAAAGGGAGAATCCCCGCTGCCACAGCCAGCTTGGGCTGAGAGATGTTGGGCCATGAGATGTCAGCAGCGGGAGCACAGCCCTGTGTAGGCTCACCTGCAAAGTGAGTGTAGACTGTGTCCTGCAGGTAGGTGCCACAGCCAAAGTCAATCAGTTTGGCCTGCCCGGTGTCCAGGTCAACCAGGATGTTCTCTGGCTTGATGTCCCTGTGCAGGACCCCGCAGCTGGTGCAGCGCCGCACGGCCTCCAGCACCTGGCGGAACAGCTCCCGCGCCTCCTCCTCGGGCAGGAACCGCCGTGCCCGAATGAAACGCTGCAGGTCCTGACACTGCTCTGGCCGCTCCAGCACCATCACGATGCAGTTGGGGAGCTCGAGCCACTCCAGCAGCTGGACCACACCGGGGAAGCCAGTGGACACCTTGGCCAGCAGCACGACCTCCAGGGGTGCGCTGGTGCCGTCGGGCTGCGGGAGGAGCACGATGCCGTCAGTGGGGCCGATGCCGTGCCAGGCCTGGGGAAGCCCTCAGCCAGCCCGGGATGCTCTGAGCCCTGCGCTGGCCCCACGCCCGCTCTCCGTCGGGGCGTCCTGGCGTCTCCCACCGTGCCGGGCCCCGGCTCATCCCCGGCCGGCAGCCCCGGCTGCTGGCCCCGCTCACTCACCAGCTCGCCCCAGTGCCGGACGCGGTTCCGTGGCACCCTTTTGATGGCCACCTGCAAGCCAAGGGCAGCAGCGGGGTGAGCTCGCCGCCCGCACTGCGAGCCCCATCCTCCGCCCTCCGACCTCCTCCTCCTCCATGCCCTCCTCCTGCGTCCGCCGCCGGCCCCGCCGCTCACCGGGGCGCCGTTCGAGATCCTCGTGGCCGAGAAGACTCTGCCGAAGCCGCCGCGCCCCAGCAGCGATCCCAGCCGGTACCGCTCCAGCAGGGCCTCCTGCGCCGTCCCTGCGGGCGGGACGCGGCTGTCAGCGTTCGGCCCGAGGCCAGCCAGGGCCCCCGAGCGCCCCTCACCCGCCCCGGGCCGGCCATGCCCAGGCGTTCGCTCCCGGGAACGCGGCACGGGAGGCTCGGGGCCGGCGGCCGCGCTGCCGAGCGGCGGAGCTCGGGCCGGGAAAGCCGCAGCGGAGGCGGCGGCAGCAGCCGCGCCGCCTGTGTGCTCCGCGGGCCCCGGGAGGAGCCGGGGCCGGGCTCGGGCCAGGCGGAGGCAAAAGGCGGCGATGCCGCCCCCGCCCAAGGCACTGATGCCCGCCCAGCAGCGCCACCGCCAGTACAGCCAGAGCCGGGCGGAGGCGAGACCGCGGCGGGACGGCCGGGGCCGGGCACGGAGCAGCCCCGCCCGGGGCCGGAGGCGGGCCGGGGGCATGGCCCGGCCCTGCAGGGGGGAGGGAGGCGGGGAGAGGAGAGGGACGCCGGGCAAGGGACCCCGAGAGAAGGGTGCCCGACAGCGGGAAAGGGAGAGAGAGAGAAAGAAAGAGAGAAGAGAAAGAAAGAGAGTATTCAAAATATCTCTTTGCTGCCGCCGCTTCTGCTGCCGCCGCTTCTGCTGCCGCCGCTGCCGCCGCTGCAACTGAAGCACCGGGGCCGTTCGTCCCCGTGTCCGTTCCCCACTCGCCCCATTCGCCCCACGTTCGAGCCCCGCGCGCCCCGGGGACAGCCCCTCCGTCTGTCCAAACACGGGAACTTTGCAGTGCTGAGCCCGGATGCAGAGCCCTGACTCCTGCGCACTGGCACAGCGATCCCCTCGCTTGCTGCTGGGCATTGTCCTTGCTGAGGGGCAAACACTGTCGGGCCACCTTCCCTTGGGGTAGGATTCCTACCTGAGCCCAGCACTGCACTGCACTTACATCTCCAGTGTTGCTTTCCTGTAAAAACAGGGGAAGGAAAATTCTGTGTGGCTCATGGTATTTTAGTGTCTAAAAATCACTAAGTCACCGATCTTAGAGGTGCTGTGCATCTGGAATTACTGGGATGCAACACAGAAAAGGGGAGCATAGAAATAAATAGAGGAAAAGATCTTGGATTGTTTCTTTCATTTTCATTTTACTTCTGGAAAGCTGTTTCAGTTTTCCAGGAATCTTCTCCTGTCTGCTCTTCCCAAGAATCTCTCATGGAGAACAAGGTCAAGCTTCTGTCACAAGATTGCCACCGGAAAATTACGCCACCGGTGAAATTTTCATGATGACTGTTTGTGCTGGCTTAGGGCAAATTTTGGGAGGAAATCTCCAAAAGGGGTCCGTCTAGAAAGCAAGTTCAAATGGCCCCTCCCCCTACTAGTTCAGGAAAAGACTTCCCTCGAGAAAAGTGAAAAAACCCCAGTTTATTTAACAAGTAAAGTATTCATAAGCATAAAAAATGAATAATATTAAATAAAACCTCTAAACCTCTGACAGTGGTGAAGAGATGGCAAATTCAGAAAGTCCTTTTTGTGGGTTGTAGTTGGCTCACTCGGTCTCTTCTAAGTCCCTATGGCGCTGGAATGCAGCGTCCCAGAGCTTGGTGGGCCACAGGTGTGAGCTGCTGCCGGTGTTTTTCTGGGTTTTCAGTCCAGAGCAGGTTTAAACAGTTCCAAGAAAAAGGAAAGCCACAGTCCGAGGAACTTCGCTTCCTAAGCTACCTAAAACCAAATTGCTAGACCTGGGCTGTGAAGGCATCGGGAAATTTCCAAATCTGGGCACTGGCGGTCCCAGCCAACACCAGAGCTGGATGATGCTGGTGCCAGAACCTGCAGATTTCCAAATTTTGACTTTCTGTGCCAGCAAATCACTGGACTTGGGCTGTGCCAGCACCAGGAAGTTTTCAGATCTGGGCGCTGGCACTGCCAGCCAACACCAGATCTGGGTGGTGTCATTGCCAATGACAGAAATTTGCCAGATTTGGGCTCTGCTGGCACTGAGAAATTTCCAAATCTGGCTTCTGGTGCAGGAAACACAAGATGTGGGGGCAGTTCCAGACCCAGTAGCAGGAAGCTGCCACAGGTTTTGGGTTGCTGTGCCAGCAAATTGCTGCACTTGGGCTGTGTCAGAATAGGGATGTTTCCATATCTGGGCACTGGCAGTGCCAGCAAACAGCCCATTTCAGGCTCCAGGCTCCAGGAAGGACTGGGTCTGGATGCCTTCCTCTTTTCTTTCCTTCTTTCCTTCCATCTTTCTTGGGATCCTGCTGCCAATAAACTCCAGATTGGGCGGTGCTGGCAAGGGGAAATTGCCAGGTTTTAGCTTTCTTTGCCTGCAAATTCTGGACATGGGTGGTGCCAGAAGAGGGAAATTGCCAGATGTGGGCACTGGCAGTGCCAGCGCACACCAGATCCGGGTGAGGGATGAGCCGGCACTGAGAAATTTCCTGATGCTAATTTTCTGTGCCAGCAAACTGCTGGAATTAGGCTGTGCAGGCATCTGAAACATTCCCGATCTGGGTACTGGCGGTGTCAGCAAATCTGAGACCGGGTTGCTGTAGGTACCAGGTCTTTGCTTGGTTTTGACTTTCTTTGCCAGCAAGTTGCTGCACTTGGGCTGTGCCAGAATAGGGAAATATCAAATTCTGGGAAATGGCAGTGCCAGCAAACACCACATTTCAGGAAGGACTGGATCTGGACCCGTTCCATCCCTGCCTCCCTCCCTCAACAAGGTGCCAGAGGGGCTGGAGAGCAGCCAGGCAGAAAGGGACCTGCAGGGAGTGATGGACAGCAGGCTGGGCATGAGGCAGCAGTGTGCCCAGGTGGCCAAGGAGGCCAATGGCTCCTGGCCTGGATCAGGAATGGTGTGGCCAGCAGGAGCAGGGCAGGGATTGTTCCCCTGCACTCAGCACTGCTTGGGCAGCACCTCGAGTGCTCTTTGCAGTTCTGGGGCCCCCAATTAAGGAAGGCCATGGAGGGGCTGGAGCGTGTCCAGAGAAGGGCAACAAGGCTGAGAAGGGGTCTGGAGCACAAGAGCTGTGGGGAGTGGCTGAGAGAGTTGAGGTTGTTTATCCTGGAGGAGAGGAGGCTCAGGGGAGACAAGGTGGTGTCAGGGCATGGATTGGACTTGATGATCTCCAAGGTCTTTCCCAGCCATGCTGATTCTGGGGTTCTCTGAAACCACCCTTGGAGCAGTTGCAGGATGAGCCCTGGGCCTCCTCTTCAGCAGCTCCAGCAGCCCAGGTCCCTCAGCTTCTCCTGCCAGCCCCAAAGCCCATCCTGTCAGTCCTGCAGAGCCTCTGCAGCTCCTCCTCACTGCCCAGAACAGAGAGCCCCAGAGCCAGACACAGCAGCCCAGATGTGCCCCCCTGCCCTGGGGTGCCGCTGGCAAGGGAGCAGCACCAGGCACTGCAGGAGCCTGCAGACAATTGATCTGAAGGCCAAAGCTCCTTAGCTCCTTCTGAAAGAGCAGGAACAGTTCCTCATTCCAGTGTGGTGGAATGCTGGGCACCACAGCTCCAGGTGAGGACTGGACACAAGTTTGCTCCCACTGAGTGCTGGGATGGGTTCTGCAGGAGCTCTGGACTCCTGTGCTTGCCAGGCACAATGAGGAGAGAAGGAGCCAAGTGCACTGATGTGGAAAATGGATATCTAGAAAGCTTTTAGGGCCTAGTAGAATGCCCACAGAGTATGAATCTGTATATAAACCTTGAGACAAGAAATGCTAACTTAAAAATGCCATGGAATAGGACAGATATTGTTGAGAGAGAAATGGAGGTGAAAAAAAGTTCCAAAAGATGGCCTTGCAAATAAGATTTTGGAAAAACAGAGCTATGAAAGATGCATTGTAGTGGGACCCATGAGGGGCAGTTTTAATAATTGGCTTTAAGGCATTCACAACGTGGCATGGCAAAAGGCTGATAGACCAAAAAAACTAATGATAATGTATTATAATTAGGAAATAGTTGGCTTCTGATTGTGATGGCGTGAATTATAACATCTGTATTGTCTCACCCTTCTCATAAGACTGAAAATGGAATAAAAGTTTTTAAAACACCTCTCAGTGTCCCCATCTCTAGGTCAAGAAAAGAGTATTATCCAACACACTGAAACACATTTGCCTCGAGCATAACCCAGCCTGGACCAAACACACTGCAAGGTTTCCCCTGTGGCCCATGTCTCGAAACATCAGGTCTGCTGTTTGACAGCTCAGGTTGGTTTGGTGTCAAGGAGTTTCCCTCAGAAATACGGGGTTTGTCCTCCTCTGTGCCTTCCCCTCAGCAGCCTTGGGGATGCTCCTGTGTGAAGCCATCTGTCTCACACAGTCTCAGACAACTTCAAACAGGATATTGTGCAAATTCCCCTTGGTCTTCCTGGGCCCTTCCCCCAGGTGGGATTTGGGCTCATTTGGTCCCTCAGGAGCTGGGCTGGGGGCTGCAGAGGTGGCTGTGGAGCATTGCCTGTGCTGTGCCAGGGACTGGCAGCCACTGCTGGGCTGGGATAGAGGCTCTGGGGGGATTGGGGTTCCAGGGCAGGGCAGGGCTGGAGTTCCAGGGCAGGGCAAGGCTGGAGACCTGCCCCTTTCTCCCCTGCACATGAAATGTTTTGCAGCCAACAATCTCCTCCAGTCTGACACAACAGGCAATGTTGGAGGTGAAATCCCTATTCTGACCATGAGCATCTGGATGAGAAGGAAAATTATTTTCCATAGGAAGGAAAGCACAGAGCCCCTGTGTTTGGAAGGCCGATGAAAGCCTCACTAGGCCAAGGCCAGCCAGACTTGTCAGGAATGGCAGATTTGGTCTGGGAGCAGTCTTTGCATTTAGGGAATTTTGGAGGTGAAAGCCCAATCTCAGCCATGGACTCCTGGAGAAGCAGAACAGTTCTTTTTCATAGGAGGGAAAGCATGGAGTCTTCCCCCATGTTTTAGGGACAGATGAGAGGTGACCCTTGTTAAACCATTACCTGCCAGACTTGTCCTGGAAATATTCCTTTTGGAACAATTCCTGGATATAAGGAAATTTGGAGGTGAAATCCCAGTTTTGGGCATGGATGCTTGGAGGAGAAGGAGAGTTCTTTTTCTATAGGAAGGAAAGCACAGAGCCCCAGTGTTTCATTAGCAGAAGAGACAACTGAGTTCTTGAGGGTCTTGGCACCAAGGGGCACCGCATTCCATGGGGTCCAGCAGTGTCACAATGGTCCCAATGATTCCATGAGGCCTTGCAGTGTCACAATGGTCTCCATGGTTCCACAGGCCCCACAATGTCACTTGACTCCTCTATTCCATGAGCCCTGCAATGTCACAATGGACCTTTGGCTCCATGGGATGTCACAGTGTCCCAATGGCCCCTTGGTTCCATGATACCCCAAAGTGTCACAATGGTCTCCACAGTTCCAGGAGGCCCCGCGGTGTCACAATGGACCTTTGTTTGATGGGGCCTCTCAGTGTCACACTCCATGGAGCCACACAGCTGGCATTCCACACATGGAATAGATGTGTGTGGTTCCATGGAATGTAGGGATCATTGTGACACTAGTGGTGGGACCTGGGGGCACAGGGGACCCCACTGTGCATGAGCAGGGTTGGACTGCTCTGGGGGGAGCTGTGAGGGGGGCTGGGGCAGAGTGACCTCCCCAGTGACCTCACACAGCCCCTGTGATGTCACACAACTGCTCTGTGATGTCACAGAAGACTCTGATAAAAAATATCACACAGAGATGTCACTGTCTGTTCTGTGATGTCACAGCCTGCTCTATGATATTACACAGCCACCCAGTGTTGTCACAACCCACTCTCTGATATCACAGAGACACCCTCTATAATGGCAGGATCTGCTCTATGGCCTCACAGCCTACTCTACAATGTCACACCCAAGTCTGTGATGCCACAAAGCCCTCTCTGTGATGTCATACTGCCGCTCTATAATATCACAGCACACACTTTCACATCAAAGCCTGCACTATGACATCATACAGCCATACAATGGGGTCACAGCCTACTCTGTGATGTCACAGAATCCCCTCTATGATGCTGTAGCTGTTCAATGACCTCACTCAACAACCTCTGTGATGTCATAGCCCAATCTGTGATCTCACACAGCCCACTCTGGCCTGTCACACAGCCCCTTGCTGACATCCCAGCCGCTCTGTGCCTCTATGACACAGCCACAGAGGTGCTGCTGTGTCACAGCCCCCTCTGGGCCATCCCACAGCCCCTGCCAGTGCTGAGCCCCTGTGAGCTCTGTCGGTGCCCTGCTGGTGTCCCTGAGGGGCCCTGGCAGTGCCCCAGCCCTGCTGGGCTGTGCACAGGAGCTGCTCCTGGCCAGAGCTGTCTCTCTGCAGCGCTGCCCTTGCCAGGAGCTGCCTCTGGGCCAGGAGCCCGGCCCAGCTCAGCAGCACAGACACAGCACAGGGACTTCAATGACTCTCTGGGGCTTCGGTGCTCTTTGCATCAGACCCAGTCCCTCAGAGTGTGCTCAGAGAACTTCTCAAGAACTCAACGTCAGGTAGGAACAGTGAAGTTTCTTGTACTTTAAAGAGATCCCTGTGAGGGATAAGACTGAGAAAATGTCCCCAGGTTCCAGTTAGAGCAGAACCCTGGAAGCCCTGATGACACAGGGACAAGCAAGGCAAAGGTGTCTCTGGTACTGAGCACACCTGGATGTGTTTCAGGAATGCAAAGGGCCAAGGCCTGAGCCCCAGCCCCTGGCCAGGCAGATCCTGTCCCTCCCTCCTTGCTCAGGGCTCTTGCCGGGATGGGCACTGGCATGTGGGGATGTGCAATGGCAAGGGCAGGAGCATGGGGCGGCCCCTGCCAGGCTGCTGAGCAGGGACAAGGAGGCAATGAGGCCCCAGCCCTGCAAGGGTCACTTGTCCCCTCGTGGCCTCAGGCCCAGGCCCAGCAGCCATGGCCAAAGTGCTGCCCAAGTTGGCTCTGGCAGGGCTGTCTTGCAGCTGCTGCCCATCCCTGTGCCCTGTGCAGCCCAGGCTGTCCCACGGTGTCCCTGCCCTGCGCCTCTGTCCCTGCAGGCTGTCGGCATCCCCCGGCTGCCCCACCTGGCTGGGCCCTTCCTTTGCTGACAGCTCTGCCTCCTGCCTGCCCCTGCCTGCCCACACAAAGCCTTGGGCTGCTCCATGCTCCTTCTGGGGACGTGCTGCACCACAGCCCTGCCCTGGGAGAGAAATTTCGCTCTTGTCATGCTTCATCTGGGCCTCTCCAGCTGCCCTTGGTGCCATTATTCCTTTCTCTGGCTGTTTTACACAATGAAGAAAAGCTCCAGTCTCTCTGAAACCACCCTTCAATCCTTCCCAGGCTACTTCTGTTCTGTCCTCAGTCTCCACACCACTGACCACAGCGCACTCACCCTCTCCCTGCTGCTTATGTGATGAGGCCTCCAAACCCCATCCTGGGAGATTTTTGGTTCCTCTCCAAGGTCTATGAAAATGGAAAAATAGAGTTATTTCCTCCCACATCTTGCAGTGATAAAAGGGTCAGTATCTTTAAAATGAATGAGGGCAAATTAGCATTTGTTAGCAGAGGAAATATTTCTCAAGCATAAGGGTGACACAAAACTGCAACTGTATTTCCATATAAGTGGATTCCCCATCCCAGAAATTGTCCAAGGTCAGGAGCTTTCTGCAACCTGACCCAGTGAAACCTTCTCATCCCCAAGGATGGAGTTTCTGTAGTGTGGGTTCTCTGATGTGCTGGGTGCCCTCACAACGTTTCTGGCCAGAATGTCTGCTGAGGGCAGTCAGGCTGCTGCAGGGGCAGTGGCCTTACAGCCATCACCATGGCAGCCCTGTCCCCTGGGCCTGGCTCTGCCCTTTCCTCTGCCCCTGCCTTGGTTCTGCTGCCATGAGGAGTTTTGTCATTAATATCATGTCCCCATGGTGCTGGGGCCAATGGCTTCCCAGTCAGGCTCCTGGGGCAGAAGTGGCTTTTCAGAGCCCAGCCAGGAATGAGCCCTGAGGCAGCAGCTCTGCAGTGGTGGCCACCAGGCCGGGCTGCCAAGGGAGGCTTCTGGCCGTGGCCTGCAGGCAGCTGCTGCTGCCAAGGTGCCTTTGGTGCCTCAGGCTCTCCCTGGTACAGCTCCCAGCACGGCACTCTGCCCTTGTGCCCGAGCCCTTCCCTGTGCCGGGGCTGGCCTGGGGCTTTTCCTGCAGCGGGACCTGCCCTGCTGATGGCACAGGAAAGGCAGTTCCTGCTGGAGCAGGAGGCTCTGCCTGCAATGGCCTCCAACAACTCCACAAGACCCTGTTTGCAAAGCCCCCAGTGGGAAATGAAGGAGGGGTGTCACACTGCTTTTGGGGTGAATAATGCTGAAACCAGCCTGACTCCTCCATCCCAAAGCTCAACATCCTCAGAGCAAGCTGAAGCTGTGGCAGAGCTGGAAAAATCCCCAGAGAAAGGAGCAACAAAGTGACACCATTGAGAGCTTCTGCAGAGCGTCTGAGCTGGCCCAGCCTGGGCACATCTGACTGACAGGGCAGCACCTCAGATTAGAAAATCCCCGTCCCAAATATTAATGGCAGCATCTCCTGACATTTCCCTTCTTGAGGGGTGTGGGTATTCCTCCCAGCAGTGGGGACACCCTCAAGGTCACTGCTCCAGGCTGAGCCAAAGAGATTTGCCCATGGTCATTGGTCTGCAGGAGTGACATCAATCTCTGCTTAATTACAGGTTTTGCTTAATACAGATGCTTTGAAATAATTTCCTAGTGCCATGTATAATATATTTTACATCTCTTATATCCTGGCATAAATACTTCTGATTAAGGCAATTTTGTCTAATCATTACCATAATAGAGAATACGTATTTATATAAATATATCTGACCATGACAGGAACCCCTGTGAATGTCTGGGACATCCCGGCTCTTTGGCAGCCTGGGGACTCCTGGGATGTCACCGTGGAGCCCCTGTGAGTGCCTGAGACAGATCGGTGCCTTTGCAGCCCAAAGTCCCCTGGGACATCACCATGGAATGGCTGTGACTGCCTCTGACCCCATGGCACTTTACCATCCTCAGAAACCCCTGGGTGGTCTCCATGGAGCCCCTGTCTCTGCCTGTGACATTCCAGCTCTGGAACAGCCTGGAGACTCTTGGAAAGTCCTCATGGAACCCCTCTGAGAGCCTGTGGCAAATCTGATCCTTAGCAGGCAACCATCAGGGGCACCCTGTTGCTATGGTCAGTTTCCATGGCAACCATCACCAGCTCCCTCTTGCTATGGTCAGTTTCCATGGCAACCATCACCAGCCCCCTCTTGCTATGGTCAGGTTCCATGGCAGCTCCATGGATACCCCATGCTGGAGTGGTTGCCATGGACACCAGCTCAGGCCTGCAGCCTGAGCACGTTGCCATGGCAACCATTGGCAGCCCCATCCCCAGGCTCATGGGATCCCAGAACCACAGAATTGGCTGAGCTGGGAGGGACCCATCAGGATCCTCCAGTCCCACTGCTGGCCCTGCACAGGACACCCCAACAATGCCAGCCTGGGCCTGGCAGCGCTGTCCAAACGCTGCTGCAGCTCAGAGAGCCCTGGAGCTGGGACCCTTCCCTGTGGAGCCTGGGCAGGGCCCCAGCAGCCTCTGGGCAAAAACCTTTTCCTGACATCCAACCGGAGCCTGCCCCGACTCAGCAGCCGTTCCCTCCACTCCTGTCCGTGGGCACCAGAGGGAAGAGGTTCCCACAGCCCCAGCCAGGGACCCACTCCCAAGGCTGTTGCCATGGCCACCAGGGCTGGGACCAGCTGGGATGGTCGGTTTCCACGGGCCGAGGTTCAGGAATAGGATTCCCTAATTTCCTGCTCCTGCTAAAACTGCTCTTCCCTCACTGCCCTCCCGCCTCCCATGGAAAGCACAAAAGGCAAAGATCCTGGGCTGGGATAAGAACAATTTATTGGGAACAGCAACGAGATAAGGAAAAAATGGAACAGAAACAATATTGATAACAGAAGAGATAAGAAAAGCTATTTACAGGGAAAACTACAACATCAACAGCAGGCTCTTCCTGGCCAGGTATTTCCCCCTGCCTGGAAAGGACACCCTTCTCCTCTGGGGAGAGAGAGAGAGAGCCCCTTTCCAGCCCCTGGCAATGACCTGAGGTGGGAGTGAATGTAATGACAGGGCCATGGGAAGATCCTCATGCTTTCACTGCCACATCATGTCATTGGCAGGGGCAGGAAAAGGGACAGCTGTCTTCCCAGCATGGGTTGCAGGGAACATGGATCACCAGGGGTCTTCTCAACATGTGACTTCCAATGGGGAAACAAGCTGGAGCTGGGCATGAAGCTCTTCCTGCAGTTGGGGCACTCACAGAACTTCCTTACTGATGACTCCATTGGTGTCTGGTCAAGTCCGAGCTCATGGAGAAGCCCTTCTCATGATGTGGGGCAGTCTTAGGGCCTCTCCCCAGTATGGATGTGCCGATGGGTGCTAAGGGTGGATTTTTTCTTGAAGCCTTTCCGCACTCATGGCAGTGGAAGGGCCTCTCCTCTGTGTGATTTTGCTGGTGCAGAGGAGATGGGAGCTGGTCTGAAACCTCTTCTGATACTCAGGACACTCGTAGGGCCTCTCCCCAGTGTGGATGCACTGGTGGCGGATCAGGGTACTGCTCTGCCTGAAGCTCTTCCCACACTGCAAGCACTTGTGGGCCTTCTCCCCATCATGAAGCTGCTCATGGACCACCAGCTTTGAGGTCTGGTTGAAGCTCTGTCTACCTTCCTGGCTCAAGGTGGGTCTTTCCTCTTCAGAGCCCCCTGGGCTGGGTTTAGAGCCCCTCCTCCTGTGAGATCTCTGGGGCTTTTCCTCCACACCACATTCCCGTGCTATGGAGCCGCTCAAAACAGCCTCTTTTACGAGGTTCTGCCATGGGGATTTATCCTCCCTGGTCTCCATGCTCAGCTGCTTTTCTGGAGGAGTAAGGACAAGGAGAGGATGGGATTTGCCTCCGTACCAGAGGGAAGGGGAAGGAGATCCCCCCAGTGCATCACTGGCAGGATGGCATTGGCAGCAGGGTTGTCCTGCAGCCAGGGGCAGTGATGGGCTAGGAGATGGAGCAGGAGAGAGGAGGAAAGGGGCACTGACTTCTTCCTCACCTTCCTGGGTGTCCTGGGGCATCTTCCTCTTCCTTGCAGCTTCCTCTTCCATCAGGTGAAGGTTTGGGAATGGGAAATTTTGTTTTGGGAGGAAAACAAGGGATGAGTACACTAAATTTTGTACTGGTTAGAAGGTAAACCAGGGGAGGGTCTAAACCAGAATTACTATCTAGCAGGCAAGGTGCTCCTGGTGTTAAAAGCCTCAGAATATATCCAGGTAGAAATGCTTGGATCCTCCCTCTGGGCAGAGCATATCACAATAGGATGATGGAATTTTATCAGTCCTGCAGTGACACTCAATGGCCCATTCACAGAAGATATCTCCCCCGGAGGGCGTTATCAGGGGTGAGTCATGGAAGCAATAAAGAACACTGCCCCACCTGTTTATAGCAGTTGATGAAGATGGGGATTGAAAACATGCATTTGGTTACATCTTACATTGCAGCCTGAAACAGTGGGGTAATCCCTGCTTGGGTGGCTAAAGGGTGTCCCCTTTACCCAAACTGGGTCAGGTGTAAAACCCCCTCCCTGGGAAGGCCACAGACACAGGGGACAATGTCACACTTGGCCCCCTCCAGGGGAGGTCTCTGTCCCGGTCATGCTTTTTCACAGGCTGGGCGACTTTGCCAAATGTTAGAGTAATTTTTTTCTTTGTCCCTGTCACCTTTGTGACAGCTACACAGAGCTTCCCCTTCCTTTTCATATTCTGTATTTGGCCTAATTTCCACTTTTCTTTTATCAGAATGTGCCAGCAGCTGAGCTGGAGCTGTTCAGGACCAATGGAATTTGGATTTGCCACAAAATATCTTCTATTGTAAGTTTATATAATTTTGGGATTTGTTTGTGTTTTCATCACGTGACTTGTGGGAAAAGCAAATATTCATCAAAGTGTTTTATGCAGAGTTAAGTTTGATTTCTGCAAAGTTTATTTTGTCCGGTGCCCAAGGGATGCTCTGTGCCTCTCACCCTGGGGGATGCTTGGGAGGGGCTGGGGAGGGTCCCTGTCCCTGTCACCCCAGGCCATTCCCCAGGGAGTGTCCCTGTCCCTCTCTCCCCAGGCCATTCCCCTGGGGGTCTCCATCATTCTCACCCCAGGAAATGCCTGGGGGGTCTCCCTCCCTCTCACCCCTGTGCCAGGGGGTGCTCGGGGCAGTCTCTGTCCCTCTCGGCCCAGGGGATGCTTGGGGCTCTCTGTCCCCTCACCCTGGGGGATGCTCGGGAGGTCTCCATCCCTCTGGCCTCAGGAAATGCCTGTGCAGGGCTGGGGACCAGGGGCTCTGTGTCCCTCTCACCGCTGAGGATGCTCGGGGCTGGGGGGGCTCCCCAACCTCCTCACATCTGGGGAGGCTGCGGGGTCTCTGTCCCTCTCAGCCTGTGTGACCCCACCCAAACATCATTGGGGTCCGAGGTATTGTCCAATTGATAAATGACACAAAACTCGGATAAGTTTTGTGGGTGCTTTATTAAGGGCCCGGGGAACTGGGGGACTCACGTCCCTAAAGTCCGGGCCTCCAAATTCACGTATGGGTGCTTCCTTCTTATATATGAGATTCACAACAAAGTCTCCAAGAAACAGTTTCTCGTTCCCCTTGCCTAGCCTCCAAGAAACAGTCCTCCGTTCCCCTTGCCTGGTCACAGACCCCTTGTGATACATTCCTTGGTTCACAAACAAGATCATTAATCCTCTGCTTATCTTATTCTAAGAGCATTGTATGCTGCCTCCAGACAGGTTAGCATTCTTACTTTCCTACACTAGTTTAATTATTTATTAAATCCCTAAGACTACCTGCTAGGTAACACACAAAACCCAACACACACTTTCAACGGCTACAAAACTACTTTTTAACAAACCAGTTCACACACAACTCACTATAATTAAATATTTTGCTAAATTTCATTTCTTTTCCAACATTTCCCCCCTTTTGAGCATCCTTCAGTCCTGCTGCAAGGATGCTCAATCAACAGTATTGACAGTAACATCTTCATAACGAGGTGGGGAGTGTTCCTCATTCTGCCACCCGCGGGTCATCGCCTTCAGCAACCGGAGAGATCGCTTCTTTTCTTTTTCGATCACACCTAAGAGGCATCTATATACAATCCCTATAGTCACTAAAAATACTAAAAACATTAGTATGTATTGTACAGCAGACGTAATCCAGCCAGACAGGTGAAGCCCCAAAGAATCAAATACTGCTCCTATCCAGTTATGCTGTGCTTCCTTTTCAATTTCCTAGGTTTTTGTTTCCACTTCTGCCAGTTGAGAAATATCTTTCTCAACTTCAAGTGTAACATTTGGAATGTGTATACAGCAATGATCTATTCTCCTACTCAGGTAACCATAAACTCCATGTTCTTTTAACAGTAACAAATCCAATGCCATTCTGTTTTGTAGGGTCATTCTTGATGTAGCTTGCAATTGCAAATTTAGATCTTTAAATCCCTTCTTAGTAGCTGCTGCCAACCTTTCTGTCTGTCCTAACAAATTGTTGACCATTTCCCTGTTTCGATATGTCGCTACCGGAGGGAATAATGACTCTAATATCCATCCAAATTGCACTCCTGAGCTAGGTTCATGCCACTGCTCTTCTAGGGATTCTTCCCTCTTTCTGAGTCCTTTCCTTTGGATCAATCTATTCTGTTTCCAGTATGGACACAATGTGGGAACCTCTAGGGTGATTTGTGTTACTGATCTATCTAGAGGTAAATGTGTGGTCCACTGTCCGTGTCCCAACACCCCGACTAGATTTCCAGGGCTATGCACAGTAGTATATCTGCAATCTATAGGCTCATCCATGGACTCTCTGCTAACCGTGTGATCATACCCCCTACACTCGCATCCCCACTTTAATGCCATTTTCACCGGTACCAATCCAATTCGGTCTTCCGGTGTATCACATGTAAAAACCTCAGTACAATTCCAATCCTCTTTCTGCGGTCTGAACTCTCGGGAAGATGTAGACGTGATAAGGGCCCTATAATGTGACTGATTCTTTACTCCTGACCATTGGATGCACCATTGTACTTCTCCAAGGTAATTATAGTGTTCCAAAACACTAGGTCCCCATAATGTCTTCCAACTATTCCAGGTGTCAAAATTCTGTGTGACATTCTGTCAACTCATCTCATTTCGGTGGGATTTCGTTCTTATTCTTACTGTATTGCATGGCTCATCTATTGGGGTTGCAATTAAACACCTCCTGGTATTTTGAATCCAACCATAATGATTGGATTTCTTTTCACATTCCTCTCTAGTCATAGCTCGAGTGGTCATACACAAATCTTTCTATACATCTACTGGTTTGGGAACTGACTGGCAGGACCATGAAACATTCTTGAATGTTTCAAGCATTTTGGTTACTGGTATTATTCCCCAGGGAATTGGTTCACCTGCAGCCTGTGGTAACGGCAGGCAAGCTGTTATTTTAGTCACGTTCTGCATGATCCCAAAATCTCTGATTAATCCTACCACTAAATTTTCCTGCTCAGTATTTCGTTCTATTGTATCATTAACCTCCCGTCTACTCCTTCTACCGTGTCTCTGTAAGGATAACATCATTCTGTCATGCCTCCACCATGCATTTCCTATTCTAGGATTAGTGACACTCGACCACCCACAACCTTTGCCTTCCTTCCCCCACCAATTGGTCCCGTCCTCTATTCTGTCCCAGGTCAGTTCCCTATTTTGCTTCCACCATTTGACCCAAAGGTTCCTTTGATATCTTAATCTTACTAAGAAGGAACAATTTATTCTGAGAGGTTGCCCATCCCACATGTCCACTGCCATTGATACTGGATTAACCTTTATGTTTTCAGCACGATCCCCTGTCCATGGCAAAACCCTCATACTCACTCTTTTGTAATCAAAACTATCCCGTATTTTGACTAAACATGTATATTCTCCCGTATCGTTTGTGGTTACTTTGGTAAGATTCAGTACCGTGTTTCCATGTTGTTCATCTTGATCTCAACCGACTCCTATCTTGCCTCGGCTTCTTTCATCCCCCCGTTGCCATATTGCAATAACTTCACCGGCTTCAACTTTCTGGCTGTCAAATATAACACAAGTTAATCGAACATCTATCTCTTCCATGACTGTAACCTTTGTTTCTTCAACTTGTACAAGAGTAGACCCTTGAACGGGTAATAGTCTCATGATCACTAGCAGTAATATAATTAAGAAGGCGGCTTTGCGCGGAAGATCATCCGGGTTGGAGACACTATCTGGGTTTCCCACTGGAACGGTGCCTTCTTTACCCTGGTGTAATGGATCTAAGCATCTATCTCCTGGACCTTCACCGCCGTGTAGGTCGTCATCATCACTTGGTGGGGTCCGCTCTATGATTCTCATAGCGGATCCGTGCTCCACTTCTTGACGTACAGCTAGTCCCCAGGCTGGATGTCGTGGACAGAATTCTCCAGCGTGAGCGGTCTATTCTACTGTAACGTATTTCTTAAAGAATTCAAGATCTTATTAAGTGACATAACATACTCTGCAATCGCCTGGTCCCCACTCACATGTACCTCCCCTTTTAATACAGTTACATGATATGGTTTGCCATATAATATCTCATATGGACTTACGCCTACCTTTTCCTTTGGTTTAATTCGAATCTTGAGTAGGGCCAAAGGCAAAGCTTGAGGCCAGTGCAGTTTAGCTTCCTGGCAAATCTTTTTGATTTGTCCTTTCAGGGTTTGATTCATCCTTTCCACCTGCCCACTAGACTGAGGTCTCCAAGGGGTATGCAAATTCTAGGTTATATCTAACATTCGTGTTAATTCTTGCACTACCCCGGCTATAAAATGTGGACCCCTATCTGATGACAATCTTAAAGGAACTCTAAATCTTGGTATTATTTCTTTTAACAAGGTTTTTACCACTTCTTTAGCCTGATTAGTTCTACATGGAAAAGCTTCCGGCCACCCTGAGAGCGTACATACATACACTAACAAGTATCTGTATCCCTGTGCCTTAGGCAATTCAGAAAAATCAACTTGCCAGTAATCTCCCAGTTGTGGCCCGACTTGCAACTTTCCCATTTGTATTTGTCTCTTAACTACTGGATTATTTTTCAAACATACTGGGCACATTGCATTAACTCTTCTTGCCATTGTTAACATCTGATTAGAGTATATCTCATTCTTCAAAAATTTTACTAATACTTCTGCCCCCTAATGACATTTATTATGTTCTGATTCTAAAATAAATTTCATTATGTGAGTAGGTACCACTATTTGTCCCATTGGTGTAACGTACCACCCAAGTTGATTCCTCTGTGCCCCTAGGAAGTTTATTAGTTTTCTATCTTCTATTGAATATTTGGGCTCCTGATTCAGGTATGGGGTAGCCGGATTTGTTCTTACCGGTACCAATGCCATTTGAGTCTATACTTCTTGTGCCACTTGCCGAGCTGTAACATCAGCAAATCGATTTCCTCTGTAAACGTCTCCTTTCGCAGTCTGATGTCCTCTAACATGCATTACTGCAACTGCTTTGGGACTATGTACCGCATCTAGTAGCTGTAGCACTTCTTCCCGGTGCTTGATGTTGGTTCTCTGTGAATTCAAAAGCCCCCTTTCCTTCCATAACGCTCCATGTACATGAACTACACTAAAGGCATATTTAGAATCTGTCTAGATATTAACCTTTTTGTCTTTGCTCAAATACAGGGCTCTGGTGAGTCCAATCACCTCTGCCTTCTGGGCCGAAGTTCCAGGTAACAAAGCCTTTGCCTCTATTACCCAATCCAATGTTACCACTGCATACCCGGCATAGCGAGTCCCATTCTCGACAAAACTGGATCCATCAGTGTATAGTTCCCATTCAGGTTCTTCCAATGGTTCATCCTTTAGGTCGGGTCTGCTGGCATATACTTGTTCAATTACCTCTACGCAATCATGCACCAGTCCCCCAGCTTCCTGGTCACTGCGTAAAAACTCTGCTGGATTAACATGATTAGTAGTCCTTATTTCAATATCATCTTGTTCTCTCAGGATGGCCTGGTATTGCAACATTCGACTGGATGATAGCCAGTGACCTCCCTTTTGCTCCAAAACGGCCATGACCATATGGGGAACAAACACTTTCATTTTTGCCCCCAAAGTCAATTTCCGGGCCTCTTGAATAAGAATTATTGTTGCCGCTACGGCTCGTAAACACGAGGGCCACTCGGAACTTACCGAATCTAGTTGTTTACAGAAGTATCCCACTGGCCTCTTCCAGGATTCCACCTTCTGGGTGAGGACTCCCAATGCCAGTTTTTGCCTCTCATTCACGTACAACTGGAATTCCTTGGTCAGGTCAGGGAGTCCTAGGGCTGGGGCCTCTTTTAGTGCCTGCTTCAATTCCTAGAAGGCCTTCTTTTGCTGTGTCGTCCACTCCAAACGATGCTGCTTCAAGGCCTCATATAGTGGCTTGGCTAGGAGACCGAAATTCATGATCTACAGTCGACACTATCTCACTTTTCTTAGAAAAGATCTCAATTCTTGATGGTTACGAGGCAAAGGAATAGCACATATTGCCTCTATTCGGTTTACTCCCAAACGTCTCTGCCCTTGTGTGATCTCACAACCAAGGTAAATAGCGCTATTTCTGAGCAATTGAGTTTTTCCTTAGAAACCCGATACCTTGCTTGGCCAAGCATGTTGAGTAATTTAATTGTTAATTCTACGCACATTTCCCTTTCCTTAGTCGCCAGAAAAATGTCGTCCACGTACTGCAGGACTACATACAAGGATGGGAATATTGTTACCTGGGTTATCTTCCATTCCTCTAGCTCTTTGGCCAGTTGGTTTCCAAAAATAGAAGGGGAGCATTTAAATCTCTGTGGGAGTCTCGTCCACATAAGCTGCTTCTTTCTCCCAAAATCAGGACTCTCCCACTCGAAGGCAAAATATTTCCTACTCTCTACTGCCAGTGGGATGCAGAAGAAGGCATCTTTAAGGTCAATCACTGAGAACCATTTAAACTCCTCCGATACAGATGTTAACAAGGTATAAGGATTAGCAACAACTGTATGTATGTCTTTCACTATTTCATTAATATCCCTTAAGTCCTGTACCAAACGGTACTTACTATTAGGTTTCTTTACTGGAAAAATTGGAGTATTATACTCTGATTGACATTCTTGTAATATTCCTTGAGCCAAAAATTGTTTAATTAATGGGGCTACTCCTCTCCTTGCCTCAAGCTTCAAGGGGTATTGCTTTATCCTCACTGGTCGGGCCCCTTCCTTTAGTTCCACCTTTACTGGCTGCGCAGCTTTAGATTTTCCGGGGACCCCTGACTCCCATACCCAGGGTACTACAACCTGTTCAATTTCTTCTGGAATAGGAGAGGCATCTACTTCCTTGATTACAAAAATGCCTGCTATTTGTTCCTCAGGTATTTCTAATTTCACCTTTCCCCCTTCAAATATTATTTTCACGTTAAGTCGGGAACACAGATCTCTGCTAAAAGGGGTGTGGGGCAGTTTGGCATATACAGAAATTGGTGATCTAATTCCTTCCCCCCAAACCTAAGATTTAAAGGTTGTAAAAATGGTTGTTCTTCTAGCTTCTCTGTTGCCCCCACCACCTGTACTGTTGTGTCACGCAAAGGTCCCAATCGTCTATTGAGTACAGAATAAGTAGCACCAGTGTCTACCATAAATTCTTGATCCTTTCTATCTATTTCTAAAACTACCCTTAAATCCTTTTCTAGTCAGCTTTGATTCTGATAGTTTCCCAAAACTAGTGCTTGAGCGACTTCTGCTGGTCTTCCCGTGAATCCTCTCACAGGGGCATTTCCCATTGGGGCTGTATTTAATCTCATGTTTCCCATGCCCATACTTCCTCTAACCGGGCATTCATTTTTCCAGTGTCCCAATTGTCGTCAAAAGGCACACTGGTTTGGATCCAACCTCCCAATGTTAGGTGCAAACCCAAATCCTCTTCGACCTCTTGGCAACCCCCTCTGTCCGTGATTAGCTCCTCCCCGACCTCGACCCCTAATGGGTCTTCCTCCTGCCCCTGTCTGTTGCATTACAGCCAGAATACTAGCTTGTTGTCTTTTTGCAGTTTCTTTTTCCCTGTTGTTGTATACCTTCCACGCTACCTCCAGCAATTCATCTAAACTTCAAGTATCCTCTCCTTCCAGCTTTTGTAACTTTTTCCTAATATCCTCTTGTGATTGCCCCATAAACAACAATGCCAATTGAAGTTTTCCTGATTGATCCTCTACATCTAAATTAGTAAACTTCCGAGCCATGTCTTTTAATTGTTCTAAAAAGGCAGACGGAGACTCATTCTTGTCCTGCTTGACCGAATACAACTTAGACCAGTTCAAAGTCTTAGGTATTCCTGTCCTAATTCCTTCCACCAACAATTCCTGATATCGTTTTACAGCTCTTATTCCTCCCGTAGAGTTTGGGTCCCACTTAGGTTCTTCACTTGGTACCAATTCATCAACTGTCTCATTTAGTTGTCTCAACCGAATTTCTTTACGAGCCTTTTCTCTAGTGGCTCTAATACCATTTCCTTTTCCGTGGAATCCATTATAGTATCTAATAATACCTGTAAATCATTCCAGTCTGGATTCTGAGTCTTTATTACCATTTTAACCACCCTTGCCACCCTTTCAGTATCCTCCCGATAACTCTCCGCTGATTGCTTCCATATTACTAAATCTCCGGGGGAGAAAGGCACCTTTATAAGCATCCTTTCTCCCTGTGATCCCACAGCTTCCCTCAACGGCGTCATAAACTGTGGCCCCTTCTGCCCCTTCCTTCTCTTGCGAGTCCGCCCTGCTAACGGAGTTCTTTTAACACTCTCATTCTTTTCACCATCACCACCATCACTATCACTCTCACTAGATCCCGTTTTTATAGCTATATCCGCAGGGGGAGCAGGGGGCACATTAGGAGCAACCGGAACCCTCGGAGGTGCTATACAATAAGACAAATCTTCCTCGATTGAAGGATACAAATTACGCTCCTTTCTTTCTTTACATCCCACACACTCCCTTTCATCATTCACTTCTAAAACCAAAATACCACATTCCTTTTGCCATTCCTCTTTCCGATATAAAACGAAAAACAAATCCAAATATGGTATTTCATCTCATTTCTCATTCCTTCTTAAAAATTGCATCAAGGATTTTATTATCCCCAATTCCAGTGTACCATTCACCGGCTATCCCGCTTCCCCAATCTCATATTCAGGCCACCAATGATTACAATAATCTATCATTTTGCTTTTATCCAATTCTTGATAATACCCCTCACTTTTCCACTGTTTCAATATACAACTTAATGGTGTATTTCCAGGTATTTTACCATTGGCTTGCACTAAGGTTTTAAAAGTTTTAAAAGACATCATATTACAATCTTTAATTCCACTATTAATCTCAATAAACCAATATACCTTAAACCAATATACCTTCTCGCCATCCTTCCCTAAAACAAAACAGGAGGTGAGTTCCGGTCCTGCGTCCTTAGACGTCTTATGGCCGGAGCCTAGGCTTTTTTTGCCAACCACAAAATCCAAATCTAATTATCACCTTTTTTTTTTCTAATATAAAGCACCTTCGGGCTTACCTTAATGCAGTTTGTCCGACAGGGGGTCGGGCACGACCGATGACTCCCCGAGAAGTGCTCGGTGCCGGCTTGGAGTGGATCGGGACGCGAACCACCCCAGCAGCCCTCGGAGTCCTGCCGCGGTCGCCAGAAAACTGTTGCCCGATTGATAAATGACACAAAACTCGGATAAGTTTTGTGGGTGCTTTATTAAGGGCCCGGGGAACTGGGGGACTCACGCCCCTAAAGTCTGAGCCCCCAGATTCATGTATGGGTGCTTCCCTCTTATACATGAGATTCACAACAAAGTCTCCAAGAAACAGTCCTCCGTTCCCCTTGCCTGGTCACAGACCCCTTGTGATACATTCCTTGGTTCACAAACAAGATCATTAATCCTCTGCTTATCTTATTCTAAGAGCATTGTATGCTGCCTCCAGACAGGTTAGCATTCTTACTTTCCTGCACTAGTTTAATTATTTATTAAATCCCTGAGACTACCTGCTAGGTAACACACAAAACCCAACACACACTTTCAATGGCTACAAAACTACTTTTTAACAAACCAGTTCACACACAACTTACTATAATTAAATATTTTGCTAAATTTCATTTCTTTTCCAACAGAGGGACAGAGACACCCCAAAGCCCCAGAAGGGCTGAGCCTGGAATTTGGTTTGGGGCTGAGGATTTAGGAAGGGGCTGCAACTGGGGCTTGGGTTGGAGTTGGAGCTGAGATTCGGATTAGAGCTGGGATTGGGGTTAAGGCTAAAAGTGGGATTGGCTTTAAGGCTGGGATTGGGACTGGCTCTGGGGCTAGACAAGTCTGAGACTGGGATGAGATAAAATACAGAACTGTGAAGATGTCTAAATGTGGAATGAGATTGAGACCAGGATCTGGGTCAAGTTTGGGACTGAGCTCACCCAGAGTGAGACAGGGGGGATGTCTCTATGAGATAGTCTGGGGAAAAACCTGGTTTGGGAAAAACAAGGTGTGAATGCCTTCAGTCTGGGATTCCTCTTGCCCAAGTCAATCTCTAGAAGTCACCTGATGTCCCAAAATCAAGAGTGAATAAGAAAAGGCTACCAGGAGTGTCCCATGTCCAGTTCAATCCCTCTCGGGTTCTGGTGGTCCCCCATCTCAGGGCTGCTGGGGATCCCCCCTCTCCAGGGTCCTGCTTTTGGATTTTGGGAGTTTTTGGAGTCCCAGGGTCCCCCTCTCCAGCCTCCCCTCAATCCAGCCACTTGGGGTTCCCCCTACTTTCCACCAGCCTGTCCTGGTTTAGGGCAAATTTGGTTGAAAATCTCCAAAAGGAGTTTCCTCTACAATGCAGAATCAGCAGCCCAACCCTCGGCCAGTTTGGGAAAATTCTTGGAGAATAGTTAAAAAAACCCTTTATTTAACAGGCAAAGCATTCACCAGCAAAATTTTGAACAATATTAAGCAATAGTACCTCCTGCTACTCCAGAAGAGATGAGAAACTCATAAAGTCTCCATGGTCTGTAGCTGGGCTCACTCAGCCTCTTATCAGTCTCTTATCAGTCTGTTATCAGCCCCTCCAGCACTGGAAATGCCACAGCCCAGGTGGGCCAAAGGTGCAAGCTGCCGGTGCTCTCTGGTGTTCAGTCAAGAGCAGATTTAAACAGCTCCAAAGAAAAAGAAAACCCACAGTCCAGGGAACTTCTCTGCCTCAGAGACCTAAAAACTAACTAAAAGCAAAGGAGAGCTCTGTCCTGCTGTCTCTCCAACCAGCAAATGGAATGTAGAGGAGTGAGTGCAGTTCCTGAAAACAAACTGCAGCTTCTTCTTCCTCCCTTTCACTCTCAGAACCAGCCTTAAAGGTGCAGAACTAATTTCTGGGCTAAACAGACCGATGGGGGTACGAACACCATGAAGGCACCCCAAGACACGCCCCTGTCAGGGTCAGGGGGTCCTGTCCTCACCTCATCTCTGGGCTGTCGGGGGTCCCCCAGCTCCGGTATCGCCCCTTCCCCTCTCCCCACCCCGGGCGTCCCCCGTTCCACAGCCCCGGCTCTCACGGGGATCCCCAAAATCAATGTCCCGTCCCGTCGGTACCGGGCCATCCCTATTTTGAAACCCCGGGACCTTCCCGAGGGGTGATCACAGGTCCTCTGCCCCTGAAAAAGCTCCTCTTAGGGAGCCCGGAGATATCTGGGGCTCAAGAGATCAGCCAGCTCTGAACACTCTCAAAAAAAAAATCCTCCCGGAGACCCCTGGCCGGAGTTATTTGGGAATGCAGCAACTTGGGCTGGGCATCTTATAGGACTTTCAGCAGCCTTGTGTTCCTCACCACAGTGTGAATGAACCTTGTCAGTCTCTCTGGTAACATTTGTTCCCTTTCCTCCAGTGATTTTAACAAACTGTTCCGGAAGGACAACAAAGCATTTACTTTACACTGCCCACCCACAATGGCCATTTTCCTCATCAGTTCTCCCATAAGTCGCTCAAAGGAAGCTGTGTCCATGTTTCCCAGAGTTCTTTCAGAAAGAACCACAACCTCCTCAGTGGAGGGAACCATGCTGTACTCAAAGGCACTTGGGGTCAAAGAACAGTGCCTGAACTCACTGTGCCAAAATATTGTTGCAATATGGTTAAGAAAATGGTAGAGAGACGCCTCTGCCCCAAATAAGGTGCTAACGAGACCAAATCCAAAGTAGATTTTATTAAACAGTAAATGTGAGGTAGAGAGAGAGATCGAAAAAAGAGAAAAGGGAGGGAGAGAGAGGGAGTGACAGGGACAGAGACCTCCCCTGGAGCAGGGCAAGTGTGACTTTCTCCCCTGTGTGTGTGTTGCCATCCCATGGTAGGGGTTTTACACCTGAGCCAGTTTGGGTAAGAGGGGTGGTGTTCACTCCCTGAGCAGGGATTACCCCACTGTTCCAGGGTGCAATGTAAGATGTAACCAAATGCATGTTTTCAATCACCATCTTCATCAACTGCTATAAACAGGCGAGACAGTGCTCTTTATCTCTTCCATGACTCACCCCTGATAACGCCCTCCAGGGGAGATATCTTCTGTGAATGGGCCATTGATTGTCACTGCAGGACTGATAAAATTCCATCATCCCATTGTGAGATGCTCCCCCCAGGGGGAGGATCCAAGCATTCCTATCTGGATATAAGCTGAGCCTTGCAACGCCAGGAGCAGCTTGCCTACTGGATTCCCAGAGGACAAGAGCTCCGTAACAACCACTGGACCTTCAGAGGAAGACCAGACCCTTCTACAGGATCACTGCTTTGACAGAATCACGTTCATCACTCCAACAGGACTGCACCCACCATTTAATGGGACTGCTACCACCACCTTGACCAACAGGGTGTCAGGTTGGAATCCTGACTCTGTCAGTTTAAGGCAGTGTTTCTGTATCATTGCCTTGGTCCTAATTTTCTCATTAAATTGTAATTCTGACTTAGACTTGCCTTCATGTTTGCCGTCAAACCAGTACAAAACTCAATGAGCTCATCCCTTGTTTTCCTCCCAAAACAAAATTTCCCATTCCCAAACCTTCACCTGATGGAGGAGAAAGCTGCGAGGAAGAGGAAGATGCCCTGGGACACCCAGGCAGGTGAGGAGGAAATCAGTGCTCCTTTCCCCCTCTCTCCTGCTCCATCTCCCAGCCCAGCACAGTCCCCGGCTGCAGGACAACCCTGGTGCCAATGCCATCCTGCCAGTGATGCACTGGGGGGATCTCCTTCCCTTTCCCTCTGGCATGGAGGCAAATCCCATTCTCTCTTTCTCCTTCCTTCCCCAGGTAAGGAGCTGAGGATGGAGACCAGGGAGGAAAAATCTCCACATCAGAACCTTGTGAAAGAGGCCGTTTTGAGCGACTCTAGTGCAGAGGAATCCAACATGGAGGAAATGCCACAGAGATCCCACAGGAGGAGGGGCTCCAAAACCAGCCCAGGATTCTCTGAGGAAGAAAGAACCACCCAGAGCTAGGAAGGGGGACAGAGCTTTAGGCAGAGCTCAGAGATGGTGGTTCATGAGCAGCTTCGTGATGGGGAGAAGCCCCACAAGTGCTTGCAGTGTGGGAAGAGCTTCAAACAGAGCAAGCACCTGGTCAGCCACCACATGATCCACACCGGGGAATGGGCCTACGAGTGTGGGGAATGTGGGAAGGGCTTTAGCTAGAGATCCACCCTTGTGACCCACCAAGGCATCCACACTGGGGAGAGGCCCTATGAGTGTCCCCAGTGTCAGAAGAGGTTTCACACCAGCTCCAGGCTCCTCCAGCACCCACAGATTCACTCGGAGGAAAGGCCCTTCTGCTGTCCTGACTGTGGGAAGGGCTTCAACCACAGCTCCCACCTCATCAGGCACCAGCGCATCCACACTGGGGAGAGGCCCTACCAGTGCCCCACATGTGGGAAGAGGTTTCACACCAGCTCCCATCTCCTCCTGCATGAGCGGATTCACACTGATTAGAGGCCATTTTGCTGTCCCGACTGTGGGAAGGGCTTCAAGCACAACTTCACCCTCATCAGGCACCGGCACATCCACACTGGGGAGAGGCCCTTCAAGTGTCCCCAGTGTGGGAAGAGCTTCATCCAGAGCTCTCACTTGACAAGACACCAACAGAGCCACCAGTAAGGGAGGCCCTGCAAATGCCCCAGCTGCAGAAACAGCTTCATGCACTGCTCTATCTTCATTACCCATGGGAGAACCCACATTGAGAAGAGCCCTTGTGATCCATTTTCCCTGTGATCCATGCTGGGAAGACACCTGCCCGTCGTCCTGCCCCTGCCCTTGACATGATGTGGGATTGAAGAACATGAGGGTCTGGCCATGGCCTTGTCATTACATTCACTCCAACCTCAGGTTATTGCCAGGGGCAGGAAGGGGACTCTCTATGTCTCTTTCCCTGAGGAGAGGAGCGCCCTTTCCAGGCAGGGGGAAATTGTGGCCAGGGAGACCCTGTAAGTTGTGTTTTAGATTTCCCTGTAAACAGTTTTATTTATCCCTTCTCTTATCAATATTGTTTCTGTTCTGTATGTTTCTTATCTCGTTGGTGTTCCCAATAATTTGTTCTTATCCCAGCCCGGGATCTTTGCCTTTTGTGCTTTCCATGGGAGGCAGGAGGGCAGCGAGGGCAGCGCAGTTTTAGCAGGAGCAGGAAATTAGGGAATCCCATTCCTGAACCCCGGCCCGTGGAAACTCAGCATCACAGCTGGTCCCAGCCCTGGTGGCCATGGCAACAGCCTTGGGAGCGGGTCCCTGGCGGGGGCTGTGGGAACCTCTTCCCTCTGGTGCCCAGGGACAGGAGTGGAGGGAACGGCTGCATGTGAGTTGGGGCAGGCTCAGGTTGGATGTCAGGAAAAGGTTTTTGCCCAGAGGCTGCTGGGGCCCTGCCCAGGCTCCCCAGGGAAGGGTCCCAGCTCCAGGGCTCTCTGAGCTGCAGCAGCGTTTGGACAGTGCTGCCAGGCCCAGGCTGGCATTGTTGGGGTGTCCTGTGCAGGGCCAGCAGTTGGACTGGAGGATCCTGATGGGTCCCTCCCAGCTCAGCCAATTCTGTGGTTCTGGGATCCCATGAGCCTGGGGATGGGGCTGCCAGTGGTTGCCATGGCAACGTGCTCAGGCTGCAGGCCTGAGCTGGTGTCCATGGCAACCACCCCTGGCATGGGGTCTCCATGAAGCTGCTGAGGGACTGACTGTAGCAACAGTGGCCTGGTGATGGTTGCCATGGAAACTGACCATAGCAACAGGGGGTCCCTGATGGTTGCCTGCTAAGGATTAGACTTGTCACAGGCTCTCAGAGGGGTTCCATGGGGACTTTCCAAGAGTCTCCAGGCTGTTCCAGAGCTGGAATGTCACAGGCAGAGAGAGGGGCTCCATGGAGACCTCCCAGGGCTTTCTGGGATGGTGAAGAGCCCTGTGGTCAGAGGCAGTCACAGCCATTCTATGGTGACATCCAAGGGGACCTTGGGCTGCAAAGGCGCTGATCTGTCACAGGCACTCACAGGGGCTCCACGGTGACATCCCAGGAGTCCCCAGGCTGCCAAAGAGCCAGGATGTCCCAGACACTCACAGGGGTTTCTGTTACGGGCAGAGTGGGGCCTTCAGGCAAAGTTCATTAGAGAAGCTCCTGTTGGGTAACAAGGCACAGAAAGGATCCCCAATAGCCCCCACAGATCCCCAAATGTCACTGTTGAGTCAGAGATGACACAGACTCAGATCAGAAGGCTAAAGGCCAAAAACCACCTGTTTATTCAATCCTCTTATGTTATACCTTGGTTTGCTACAGGTGGACCTCACTGGTCCTTTAATCAACACATTTCACATGATTGGCCAGTTAAGACAACACCCTTCAGTAAACACTTTCATGAAAAGAACCAACTTTTTACAAACATTGTCGGGGCACCAGTTATTGATGTTTATTTTATGTTGAGCCTTTTTGGGGACTTCCTGGATGGGGTAAACCCTCCTGTAGCAATTCTGTGCCAGATAAAAGGAGATGCACAGGACTTTTTTGGTCTTTAGCTTCTTGTTTATTGTCATCTTATCTAAAGTTTTGCATTGCTGTCCACACCAGGCTCAGCACGCTGGAAAGACACCTCAAAATGGCCCTAAAATGCACGGTTTCAAGGTCTTTTAATGTTGTCTCATTCAATTAACTCTTAAAATGTACATTATTTCTACTTATCTGCCAATAACTCATCCCTTGACTATCCACATAAACTCTGCACTGTGCTTTCCTTGACCAATCACCCTGTGCCACCAACACTGCAGAACATGGAGTAGATGAAAAAGAAGACAGGGACTACATCCCAATTCCTCCATCTTGCTTCCTATCTACAATATACTAAAAATCCCAAAACCTAATTTTCTCACCCAAGTGACATACTACACTACTCTCCATTATCTATTTCACACTTTGGTAAATTCTAATCTAGATCAAAGTCTTGGAAGTCCTCTCCATGGAAAAGGTTAATAACAGTGTTTCTCTGGGGGTCAGGACCCCTCAGAGCAGACAGAGAAATATTCCCTGTGCCCTGAATTGCCACATGTTTAACCTAAAATCCTTTAACCCTTAATATGTGAAGTTATCCAAAAATGTTCCAGGTAAGCAGGATTAGAACAGAAGAAATAGAGAACAACTGAAAGACAGCAGATCCATAGAAAGACACACACATAGGCACCAACTGCTGGGATTCCAGGGTTGCTAAGAGGAACCCCAGGAGAAGGCAGGATCCAGACCATAAGCTGGCCTTGTGCTCAAGCTTTTAACCCCCTGGGCCTTCATGGGTCTGCCCCTGGGGTGGGACTGCCAGTTGTTTGTCCAATCAGAGCCAGGGTAGGCACCAGCTGCTAGTGTGTGATTGATTGACAGATCAGCCAATCAGAGCTCGGTTAACACTGCCCCTGCTGTGTGACTGACAGCTCTGCCAGGCCAGGGCTGGGGGCGGGGCTCTGTTCCCCCACAAACCAAGGCCTGACCAGGCCCTGGCCCTACACAGGCATTCCGAGCATCCCAAGGTGTCTCGGGACATTGATCTCATCCAGCCTCTGACAGTGACCACGGTGACATTACGGAACCTCATGGAACCAAGGGTCCACAGTGACATGGTGGACCTCCGTGTACTGAGGAGTCCATTGTGGCTGAGAGGCAAGATGTCTTCACAGACTATTCAATGGGTGAATGTAGGGATGTTAGCATCTTTGAAATGGGTCTTAATGTCTCTACTAACTTCAAGAAACATTTTAATTACAGAGGCCGGACAGCTTGGTATAGGAACGTGCTTCTTGTTGACGGAGTGACAAAACTATTCTTTGTTTTCTTAAAAAGGAAAAAAAGCTCAGAAGTTTCTCTCCTCAATTATGTGAAAAGACATTTCATAGGAAGCCTCCTGAAACAGAAAAGGGTCTGCACAAGCCTGAACTTCTGAACTCTGGGTTAAAATCACTGGTTCAAGAGGGGAATATGGGGTAGGGGGTTCAAAAAGTCTGTATCGTCTGAGTACCTCAGCCAATGGGGAAAGGAAGGGGGCAACATGTGGCTAGGAGCTTTTAAAAAGGAGGCTGATCCCTCTTGAAACTTCGAGGAGAAAACTCCATGGGCATGTGCCCTGGTGGATTCTCTCCCTTTATTCTATTAAAGTTGAAGGACTCCTCTGTCTCCTTTATGGACACTGGCTTTTCACAGTGTGATTTTCCGTACACGACACCATGGAACATCACAGAACCAGGGAGCCACTGTGACACATCAAGGCCCAGAAAAACAGAAAAACCATTGCTGACAGTACAGAACTCATGGAACCAAGGGGCCATTGGAACAATGCACATCCAAGGACACCATGGTGACACTATGGAACTTCATGGAATCAGGGAGACCATTGTGACACTCTGGTACCTCACAGAATCAGGGGGACCATTATGAAATTCAGGACCCCCATGGAACCAAGAGTCAAGGATGAAGCTGTGGGGCCCGTAGAACCAAGGAGCCATTGGGACACAGTGGGGCCGCAGGGAGCCAAGGAGCCATGGTGACATAGCAAGGCCTCAGGGAAGCATGGGGCTATTGTGACACTACAGAAGAAAGGAGAACAATGTGACACTCCAGGGCCTCATGGAACCAAGGAGACCATTGTGACACTGTGGGGCCCTATGCAACCAAGGGCACAGGGAACAGGTGTGGCTGGTTTGGCCTCCCGGGGGCTGCTGGACAGGTCTGGCTGACCTTGGCATGTCAAGGCTGCTTCTCCTCTGCCCCTGAAGCACTGGGACTCTGGGCTTTCCTTCCTATGGGAGAGAATTGTCCTTCCCCTCCAGGAGCTCATGGCCAAAACTGGGATTCCTCTCCCAAATTTCCTTATATGCAAAGATTGTTCCCAGATGAAATCTGCCAGGAGAGACAGATCTGGATGCCTTGGCCACCCAGGGGCCACCTCTCATCTGCCTTTGAAACACTGGGATCATGTGCTTTTCTTTCTTATGGGAAAAAACCATCCATCTCGACCAGGTGCCCGTGGCCAAAATTGAGAATCTGCCTCCAGAATTCCCAACATCCAAGGATAGCTCCCAGACAAAAGCTGCCAGGACTGATAAGACTGGCTGGCCTTGGCTTCCTGAGGGCTGGCACTCATCTGCCTCTGAAACACTGGGGCTTTGTGCTTTCCTTCCTAATGAAAAGGACTTGTCTTCCTGTCCAGGCACCCACAGCCAAATATGAGATTGCACCTCCAAAATGCCAAATGTCCAAGGATAGCCCCTAAACAAAAGGTGCCAGGACAGACAGGTGTGGCTGTGTTGGCCTAAGGGTGGCCACCTCTCATCTTCTTCAAAAACACTTACACTTGGCATTTTTCTTTTCTATTGGTAAAAACCCTCCATCCTGACCCGGTGCCCATGGCCAAACCTGGAATTCTACCTCCAAAACTCTGTACATCCAAGGATTGCTCCCAAATGAAAGCCAGACAGGTCTAGCTGCCCTTGCTGCTTGGGAGCTGTCCCTCACCTGCATCAAAACACTGTGTTTGATGCTTTCCTTCCTCTGGAAAAGAACCATCCTTCTTCTCAAGTAGTCCAAGGTCAAAAGTTAGATTTCTCCTCTGAAATTCCATATATCCAAGGATTCCTCTATGACAAAAGCTGCCATGCCAATCAGGTCTGGCTGGCTTGGGAGCCAGGACAGGAGCCACCTGTCTCCTCTTCTGGCTTTGAAACACTTGGGCTCCGTGCTTTCCTTCCTCTGAAAAAGAACTGTCATTCTTATCTACAAAGGAATGGCCAAAATTGGGATTCCACCTCCCAAATTCCCTATATCCAAGGGTTGCTTTCATACAAAAGCAACTAGAACAGAGAGGTCTGGCTGACTCAGGCCTCTGATGGCCACCTTTTGTTTGCCCCTCAAATATCAGTGTTCCCTGCTTTCGTTCTTATGTAAAAGAACCGTCCTTCTCCTCCAGGTGTCCATGTCTGAAATTGGGATTCCACCTCCAAAATTCTGTATATCCAAAGGTCGCTCCCAGGTAAATCTGCCAGTACCATCAAGTCTGGCTGGCCTTGGCCTCTGATGGATGCCCCTGCAACACTGGGGCTGGGTTCTTTCCTTCCCATGGAGATCCCTGGGACACTCTGGGGACCTCATGGAACCAAGGGGATCCTTGTGGCACCACTGGAGCCCATGGAACCAAGTGGATCATTGTGGCACCACTGGGGCCCATGGATCCAAGGGGATCATTGTGGCACCACTGGCGCCCATGGAACCAAGGGGGCCATGGTGACCCAGCGGGGCTTCATGGAACCCAGAGACCATTATGACTCTGTGGGGCCTGATGGAACCATGGAGACCATTGTGACCCGTCAGGGCCTCGTGTCACCAAGGGGGCATTATGACACCTCAGGTCCTTATGGAAGCAAGGGACCACTGGGACACTGTGGGGCCCCATGGAACCGAGGGAACAGGGAGCAGGTCTGGCTGCAAGCACTGAGCCCGGCCGGGGTCACGGAACCATCTGCGGGTCCCGGGTGAGATATGAACTCTTTCAGTGCTTCCATCCTCCCTGGAGTGAGAGAAAAGGACAAAGTGCAGGCACATAGAGGAGCAACATGAAGACGCCGAGGGCAGAGAAGAGGAAGTTGTGTCCCAGATGGGAGGGATGAGGAGATGTCCTGATCTTGGGGCTGAAATCCTCTTGTAACGCTATGGAGAAGGATGTAACTAATACATCAGACTCTCCTTTTCCCTGTATCGCATTGAAAAGTACGAGGAAATGACTTGTTCAGCAAAGGCCTGCATGCTAAAGTAGCAAATGTCAAAGTAGCTGTGATCCCATGAGAAGTTTGAACACGGATAAAGGGAAGTGTGATGAGATCCTGTGCCTTCGCAGGGAGAAGAAAAAGATGTCGTCAGAGATGAAGATGATTTCAGAAATAGATGAGGAGAACCTTTGCTCTTACACAGCTCATCTTTTAACTAATACCCCATAAGTTGACATGGCCCATAAACACAACTGTAAAAGAGCTTTGAACAACTGGGAGGGATGTCCCAATTGCAGATTTTCCTGGGCAGTTGCTATTCATGGAAATTGAGAGCGACAAGAGAAGTGTCTCTTCTGGACAAGTCTCCGTAGCATGAAAGAGAGAGTCCTCTCCTTAAGCAAACTCAAGAAAGACTATTCTAGTTGGGGTAAACTGACTGAAAATTCTAGGTTTGTCTATTTATATTGTCAGTAAGAAAGAAAAAGTTGTAGGGAGACGAGAAGTTTTCTGAAAGTTTTGTTCTTAATTCTCTTTCTTTTAGTTGCTAATAATGAACTTTTCCTTATACCCTCTTAAAGTTTTGAGCCTGCTTTGCCGTTCTCCTAATCTTATCACACAGGAGGAAATGAGTAACTATATTCTAGTGAGTGCACTGGTAATTAGCCAACACAACCCACAACAATAAATGCTGCATGCTCCAAGAAATCTCAAATTGGTGAACCAAAACCACTACAGAAATATTTCTGATGAACTGCACTAGAGCAGAGGGAAATCAAGGCAGAGCCATGGTTTGTCAGGACTTGCTTGATCCTAATAACCCCTATGGTGCATTTGGAGCTGAGCCGTGGAATCTCAGGGCCTGAGAGGAGATTGCACAAACCTTTCCAGGTGTCAAAGTCAGAAGAAAACACCAAAGTGTCTCAAATCATGGTTGCATCTGACTGAGGTCCATCTGCTACACAGGCTCCTCATGGACTCCTTGGAGGAGAGAAGTGGAGGCCAGAATGGCACAAAAACTTCTCAGAGATTCAGTGTGGAAAGGAAAATCCAGAGTACCTTAAAAATCTTGAGTAACTCAAAGTATTAATGAGCCCCACTACATGTCAATACAAAGCTCTCACGGGACTCGTTAAAGCAGATAATTACGGCCATGATTGCAGAAACCTCTCTTAGAGTCTGTATCAAAAGGGAAACACCAAGTACCTTAAAATAACTGAAGTACCTTGAATCATTTATGAGCCCACTGAATGTTGTTACTGACGAAGCCTCTCCAGGGACTCATTACAGCAAATAATTGGAGGCCATGATTGCACAAATCTCTCAGAGACTCAAAGGCAAAAGCCAAACCCAAAGTCCTTTGAAAAACTCTGTGAGCATTCAGGAGCCCCCAGGGCCATTGCTGAGCAAGGCTCCCCAGGGACTCCTTCCAGCAGATCCTTGAGGCCACTGGGATGTGGGCTAGGGGGGGATGCTGAGGGCAGGACAAGGGGCTGACAGTGCCCAACCTGGCTGGGGCTGTGCCAGGAGGTCCCAGGACCTCAGGACAAGGTGTCTCTTCCCAGGCCTTGATGGCACAGACCCTGCTGTGCCCCAGGGCACCAAGACTTGGCTTCTCTTTGTCCCCACCTGTCAGCACTGCCTCCAGTTCTCTGCTCTGCCTGGGGCCTGGGGACACTTTCTCAGTTGTGTTCCTCAGTGGGACCCATTAAAAGTCCAAGAAAGTTTGGAGTTGGATTCTGACTTGGAGTTCTGGAGAGATTTCTTCAGCTCCCTCTCAGGGACTCATGTTCAGGGCCTGAGCGCAAAGCCCCAGAGGCTCATTAAAATCCTTGTGCTGTGTCTGTGCTGCTGAGCTGTGCTGGGCTCCTGGCACAGAGGCAGCTCCTGGTAACCAAGAAGAGCTTCAAAAGCACATTTCTCTTGATGAGAAGCTCTTCTGCCAGCCCAGCAGGGCTGGGGCACTGCCTGCAGCCACCCTGGGCACAGCACAGAAGCACAGAGGGCTTCAATCAGTCAGGGCTGGGAAGGTGCTGAGAAGTTTCTTGGGCTGCAGGACAATGCAGCTGCAGCTCCTGGAGCCATCTCCTGATGCTGGAACATCCCAATGCCTACAGACGCTGTGAGTACAATTCTGAGTATTTTTGTTTCAGGAGAGGTGAAATGCTCATCAAACTCTTATATGCTGAGGGGTTCTAATCAGTCATAGAATAATTCCCAGTCAAGGATTTTAACAAAAATGAGAAAATTTCCTTAGATTTGAAATCAGTTTCCTGCTTCTGGAGAATGGCAGGAAGGGGGGATAAATATTAAAGGTAGGTTATGAATTATTAATTATGAATTTTGACAAGTGTCTGAGGCATCTGAAACTCTTACTTTTGGTGATTGTAGGGTCACAGGAGATCCCTAATGTGCTTTCAGCCTTTCTCTCCACGGACAGCACCAGCATCACCTTTGCTGGAGCCATCAGGCTCAGTCTGAACTCTCCTTTCTCCAAGCTGCAAACAGAACCTGCCCCCAGGCAGTGCCCTGCAAACAACCAGGGTTCTGTCAGGCCAAGGAGAGGGCACAGAGATTTGGGGTCTGTGAGTGTTGGCAGGGAGAGATCAGGCACAGGAAAACACCTGCAGAAGGAAAATCTCCAGGAAGCAGAGAAGAGATTGGGCAATGAGAGGAAACAAAACCCAGCAATACTGTGGCAGGGAGAGTTTAGAGATGTCCACAGGACCCCCTCCAGTGCAGCCCCTCCCTCTGAACAAGCCCCCTCCCTCCTGTGCCCCCAGCCAAGCCTCTGCCCTCAGGGCCGGGGCTCCAAGGCGTGCAGCCCCTCCTGTGCAGGCAGAGCTGCAGCAGAGCCATGGGGCAGCTCTGCAGCCCCGGGCCCAGTTCCCTCTGCAGAGCACAGGGCTGGGAGCAGCTGCCTGGCACTGGGGGCTCTGCCAGGGGGCACAAGCTGGCTCAGGGTGACGCTGTCCCCAGTGCCCGGCTCTGGGCAATGCTGTCAGTGCAGCCAGGGAAGGAGCTGCCTCTCCCTTTACCCAATGCCATCTTAAGGACACTTGGAAGTCTCCCTGAGATTTCAATCCAAGCGGGGAGCTTCCACCCAGGGAGCAAACCTGTCCTAGAGCCTCTCTGTGTTATCTGAAAGCCCCAGGGTGAGGCACAGAAGTTCTAGGTTGAGAAAATGCTGTTGGGTTGGTCAAATGAGCCCTATGTGCCCTTGGGTGCAAATGTGGGGCTGAGACTATAAGAAAGCGATGGACATTTGGTGGACTGTGAGGGATCCATATGCTCTCAGCATTATCAGGATGGTTTTTAAAGGAAACATCAGAGCATTATCATCCTCTGTCTGAGAATGCTGAAAGCCCACAAAACCTGGGAGACAGACCACCTCCCCTCACTCTCCACTCATCACTTTGCCTCAGACATCTCACTCTGTTCTCCATGATGGCAGCAGAAATGCTGAGAGTTTCTGACATCCAAAAATAGTCAGCAGAAGAAAGGGAAGAGGAGTATAAAAACTCTAGAATATTTAAACAGACTTTCCCATTCCTCGGGGTGCAGATGTTAACAGGGCCTTCTGTGTTAACAGGGTTTCAAAGTGGAACATGAGGACAGGTCCCTGTCCCCCTCCCACATCTGCATAGCAATGTTGAATTATAAAAACACTGTATGTAGTTGCCCTGAACCTTAAGTCTCACTCAGGCACCAACAGCCAAGGCTCCCCCACTTGGAGTTGAAGGAAAATCTGCTAGAAAATCAAAAGGGTGTTAGAGGGTTACAGGAGAAGGATCTGTAGAAAAAGGCTTTGACTTTGCTGGAAGAAGTTCCTCCTAACATGTCACTGACCTTTCTCCATGAACAGCTACCCAAGTACAGCCTCAGCAAATGTCCAACAGCAGCTCCATCAGCCACTTCCTCCTGCTGGCTTTGGCAGACACGCGGCAGCTGCAGCTCCTGCACTTCTGCCTCTTGCTGGGCATCTCCCTGGCTGCCCTCCTGGGCAATGGCCTCATCATCTGCGCTGTAGCCTGCAGCCACCACCTGCACACACCCATGTTCTTCTTCCTGCTTAACCTGGCCCTCACTGACCTGGGCTCCATCTTCACCACTGTCCCCAAAGCCATGCACAATTCCCTCTGGGACACCAGGATCATCTCTCATGCAGGATGTGCAGCACAGCTATTTTTCTTTGTGTTCTTCATTGGATCAGAGCTTTGCCTCCTGACCATCATGTGCTACGACCGCTACGTGTCCATCTGCAAACCCCTGCACTACGGGACCCTCCTGGGCAGCAGAGCTTGTGTCCACATGGCAGAAGCTGCCTGGGCCAGTGGCTTTCTCACTGCTCTCATGCACACAGCCAATACATTTTCACTGCCCCTGTGCCATGGCAATTCCCTGGGCCAGTTCTGTGAAATCCCACAGATCATCAAGCTCTCCTGCTCCAAATCCCACCTCAGGGAACTTAGGCTTCTTGCAGTTAGTGTCTGTTTAGCACTTGGTTGTTTTGTGTTCATGGTTTTCTCCTATGTGCAGATCTTCAGGGCCGTGCTGAGTATCCCCTCTGAGCAGGGACGGCACAAAGCCCTTTCTACCTGCCTCCCTCACCTGGCCGTGGTATCCCTGTTCCTCAGCACTGGCACATTTTCTGACCTGAAGCCCCCCTCCATGTCCTCCCCATCCCTGGATCTGGCCCTGTCAGTTCTGTACTCAGTGGTGCCTCCAGCCCTGAACCCCCTCATCTACAGCCTGAGGAACCAGGAGCTCAAGGCTGCAGTGTGGAGACTGATGACTGGATGATTTCAGGAACATTAAAATATTGCCCGATCCTGACAATTACGTGGAAGAAAAGTAATCTTTGATCTATTTTGTTTCATTGTAGTGTCTTTTTCTGTGTTTTACTTACTATATCTTGTCAATAGAAAATGTTCATTGTTTATGCCCTTTCTCATTTTGTTTCTCTCCACCTTCCTGTGGCCAGAGACTGTGTCAATGAGGGGCTGCACACTTGGTGTCTTTAAAGGAATTAAAGGATCTCCCAGCAAAGTTTTCTGCAGAGATGCCCTTGTGTTGCCTTCTGTGGAGCTGCGGCAGCAGTGTCTGTGTGCAGAGCTGGGGGCAGATCAGTGCTGGCACAGCAGCTGTGCCCAGCAGCAGCAGCAGCAGCACTTGGTGTTGCCAGTGCTGCTGCCGTGGCCCTGCCCCGCTGCCCTGGTAGCCCTGGTGTTGCTGTAGGGCCTGAGTGCTCTCAGCCCTGGAGGTGGCAGTGCCAGGGCTGCAGCAGGGACAGGCCATGGGCACTGCTGGGGCAGCGCTGACGCCTCAGGCCAGGGCCTGGGGGCTCCAGGCTCCTTGCCCAGGCTCTCTCAAGAACACACCCAGGCCAATGCTCAGCACAGAAACCCCCGTGAGCAGCCCCAGGCTGGCCGTGGGCAGGCAGGGGGCAAACAGCATGGCTGGGGCTCTGCAAGGGCCCTGGGGCAGATGGGAAAGAGCAGCAGAGCAGGGACTGATCCATCCCCAGTGTGCTGCACAGCCCAGGGCAGCGTCCCAGAGCGTCCTGATGGAGCTGCCAACAACATCCCCCCTCTGCAGCCCTGGCCTCTCCCCCAGCTCACACAACTGCCCCATCCTTGCAGGCACAGACACAGCAGCACTGGCTCAGCAGCCCCTGTTTGCATTGCACAGATGTCCTTGTTTAGGGCAAATTTGTTAAAGAATCTGCAAAGGAGGGCCCCTCCAGGAAGCAAAACCCACACGGCCCCTCCCCCCAACCGGTTCGGGAAAAAATTCCTTGGAGAGAGGTGGAAAGAACCTGTTTATTTCAGGCACAGCACCCCCCAGCACACAAAATGAACAATACCCGATGACACTGCTCTGAGAAGGATGACAAAATCAGAAAGTCTCTCTCGGGGATGGTTGCTCTGTTCTCAGTCCCTCCGGCACTGGGGAAGCTGCTGCAGCCGAATGGTGTTCCCGGGTCCCAGTCCGGAGCAGGTTCAAGATGGTCACAGAAACAGGAGAGGAGAAACAGTCCAGGAAGGGATGTGGACTGTTTAGCTAGAACTAGCTAATACGCAGAGGCCAAAGCAGAGCAGAAGTGAGAGCAGAAAAGAGAGCAAGCAAAGCAGCAAGCTGAAAGCAAGAAGTGAAAAACAGCCCCTTGTACTGCTCGTCTCTGTGTCCCTGATAAGAGAAACCCAAACAAAACTTTGACCTTTCAGAGTCGGTCTTAAAGGCACAGAACAGGTGAATGGGGATACAAGCATCATAACGTCACCCCAGGACATTCCACCCCTTATCCCCATATCATCAACATACTACAACACATCATACATTATTCATACAAAATTTCCATCTGTTTCCCCAAAATTACAAGCAATACCCACCATGCCTTCATCACATCCCCACACTGGACCACTGAATCCAGGCCCTATATTACAGAGCTGCAGAGCCCCTTTTCACTTTAGTCACCTAAAGCTCCATCTATCACTTGCTCAGACCTTCGACACTTACACATTTCCTTCTCCATCTTCCACTTGCCCAGACCTTCAACTCTTACACATTTCCTTCTATCTCATGTCTGTATGGTTTAATGTACAGACAATGGCAGTAACATCCAATGAACAGTGATATTGCATATCATTCTTACCCCACAATCAGATCTCCCTGAACAACAACATCGTGTTGTTCCATCTCTTTGCATTATCCACCACATGCAACCTGGTCCCTGAGCAAAGACAACCCCACGAATGGGTTTGTCTGTACTCCAGGCAGAATTGATCCACACAGTCTTCCCTAACAAACCTCTGATATGTACCACTGGGACTTTGTCTCCTTCTACTACATTCAGGGACTCAGACTGGGCAGGACCTGCTCGGTTGGTGGAATCTCGGGTGTTGACTAACCAGATGCTAAATGCTACTCCCAATTTTTGAAAGATCCCCCACCCAAAGCTTTCAACTGGGTTTTTAGTAGTCCATTGTACCTCTCCACTTTTCCTGCAGCTGGAGCATGGTAGGGGATATGGTACACCCACTCAATGCCATGTTCCCTAGCCCAGGTGTTGATAAGGTGGTTCTTGAAATGAGTCCCATTTTCTGACTCGATCCTCTCAGGGCTGCCATGTCTCCACAGAACTTGCTTTTCCAGGCCCAGGATGGTGTTCCGGGCTGTAGCATGAGACACAGGGTAGGTTTCCAACCATCCAGTGGTGACCTCCACCATGGTCAACACGTAGTGCTTGCCCTGGCGTGTCTGGGGCATTGTGATGTAGTCAATCTGCCGGGCCTCCCCATACTTGTGCGGACCACCGCACACTGTACCAGAGGGGCTTCACTCGCTTGGCCTGCTTGATGGCAGCACACGTCTCAGTCATGGATAACCTGAGAAATACTGTCCATGGTTAGATCCACCCCTCGGTCTCGTGCCCACTTATAGGTGGCATCCCTGCCCTGATGGCTTAGGCATCATGGGCCCATTGAGCTAGGAATAACTCTCCCTTATGTTCCCAATCTAGGTCTATTTTGGACACCCCTATCTTTGCAGCCTGGTCTACTTGCTCATTGTTTTGGTGCTCCTCATCAGCTCCACTCTTGGGTACATGGGCATCTACATGGCGGACCTTCACAGGCAGTTTCCCTACCCTGGTAGCGATGTCTTTCCACTCTTCAGCAGCCCAAACTTGTTTTCCTCTACGCTGCCAGTTAGCCTGTTTCCACCTCTCCAGCCATCCCCACAGAGCATTGGCTACCATCCATGAATCAGTATAAAGGTAGAGCTTTGGTCACTTCTCTCTCTCAGCAATGTCCAGGGCCAGTTGAAAGCTTTGAGTTCAGCAAGTTGGCTTGATCCACCTTCTCCTTCAGTGGCCTTGCCACCTGTCGTGTGGGGCTCCATACGGCTGCTTTCCACTTTCGGTTCATTCCCACAATGCGGCATGAACCATCAGTAAAGAGAGCGTATCGGGTATCTTCTGCTGGCACTTGGTTGTATGGTGGAGCTTCTTCAGACCGTGTCACTTCTTGTTCCCCTTCATCAGAGAGACCAAAGTTTTCACCTTCTGGTCAGTTTGTAATTATTTCCAGAATCCCAGGGCGATTCAGTTTTCCAATACGGGCGCGCTGTGTGATAACAGCAATCCATTTTCTCCATGTAGCACTGGTGGCATGGTGCGTAGAGGGAACCTTGCCTATGAACATCTACCCCAATACTGGTAGTCGGGGTGCCAGGAGGAGTTGTACTTCAGTGCCTATTACCTCTGAGGCAGCCTGGACTCCTTCATAGGCAGCCAAGATTTCTTTCTCTGTTGGAGTATAGTTGGCTTCAGACTCTCTGTAGCTACAACTCCAAAATCCTAGTGGTCAGCCTCGAGTCTCCCCAGGCACCTTCTGCCAAAGGCTCCAGGACAAGCCATGGTTCCCAGCTGCAGAGCAGAGCACATTCTTCACCTCTGGTCCTGTCCTGATTGGGCCAAGGGCTACTGCATGAGCAATCTCCTGCTTGATCTGTGCAAAGGCTTGTTGCTACTCAGGGCCCCAGTGGAAAGTGTTCTTCTTAAGGGTGACCAGGTAGAGAGGGCTCACGATCTGACTGTATTCGGGAATATGCATCCTCCAAAAACCTATGGTGCCTAGGAAAGCTTGTATCTCCTTCTTATTGGTGGGTGGAGACATTGCTGTGATCTTGTTGATGACATCGGTGGGAATCTGACGCCATCTGTCTTGCCACTTCACTCCCAGAAACTGGATCTCTTGAGCAGGTCCCTTGACATTGTTCTTCTTGATGGCGAAGCCAGCATTTAGGAGAATCTGGATGATTTTCTCCCCTTTCTCGAACACCTCTGCTGCTGTCTTCCCCCACACAATGATGTCATCAATATATTGCAGGTGTTCTGGAGCCTCACAATTTTCCAGTGCAGCCTGGATCAGTCCATGGCAGATGGTGGGGATGTGCTTCCACCCCTGGGGCAATCGGTTCCAGGTGTACTGCACGCCTCTTCAGGTGAAAGCAAACTGAGGCTTGCATTCTGCTGCCAGAGGAATGGAGAAAAATGCATTGGCAATGTCTATAGTGGCGTACCACCATGCTGCCTCGGACTCCAGCTCGTACTGGAGTTCCAGCATGTCCGGCACAGCAGCGCTCAGGGGTGAGGTCACTTCATTCAATGCACAATAGTCCACAGTCAATCTCCATTCTCCTTCAGATTTTCGCACAGGCCAAATAGGACTGGTGAAGGGTGAGTGGGTCTTGCTGACCACCCCCTGGCTCTCCAGCTCTCGGATCATTTTTTGGATGGGGATCCCAGCAGCTCGATTCATTCGGTACTGTCGGTGGTGCACTGTTGAGGTGGCAATTGGCACTCATTGTTCTTCCACCTTCAGGAGACCTACTGCAGATGGGATTTCTGACAGTCCAAGCAAGCTGTTCAACTGCTTGACACCCTCTGTCTCTACAGCACCTATTCCAAATGCCCATCTGAGTCCCTTTGGGTCTTTGTACCCACTTCGAAGGTAGTCTATGCCCAAAATATATGGGGCCTCTGGGCCAGTCACAATAGAGTGTTTCTTCCACTCATTTCCAGTCAGGCTCACCTCAGCTTCCACCAAAGTAAAATCCTGTGATCCCCCTGTCACACCAGCAATAGAAACAGACTCTGTCCCCACATGTCTCAATGGGATTAATGTGCATTGAGCACCAGTGTCAACCAAAGCTTTGTGTTCTTGTGGTTCAGATCTGCCAGGCCAATAAATCCACACAGTCCAAAACCCACGGTTTTCCCCAGCCTCTACCTGGCTAGAGGCAGGGCCCCTCTACGCCTGGTTATCCTTCTTTCCCTGGGCATATGCCTTGGAGGTTCCTTCAAGGGGATCAAAAATATTGTCATTATCATCATATGTGAGAGTTCGGTTACTGGCCACTGGAGCTGCTTCCCTTTTGGAACTTCCTCTCTGAGTCTTCAGTTCACGCACCCGTTGTGCCAGAGCAGCGGTTGGTTTCTATGCCATCTCCCCATGTCTTCTCTACAATCACGCAGGTAGAACCACAGCTCAGCTCATGGGATGTACCTTCTCTCGCCATCTGGGGAACGTCTGCGTTGGGTACCAGAACCTCTGATCTTTACTGCCGAGATTTGGAGAAAGCTCTCTTTAATCTCCTCCCTCAGTTTCTTGTGACCGTCCTCTATCTTGTCCTCTAATTTTTGAAGATGTGTTTCCACCGCTGCAATTCTGGCATGTGTTGGGCCATTCACAGTGTCTGCATATGCTCGGAGCTTCCTTGCCATATCCAGCACAGTCTCCTCACCATCATCCCGCTTCATTATTGCTAAAGCAGAAGCGTATTCTCGTGGCCCAAGTCGTACAAGTTTTCTCCACATCACAGATATGCATGGTACCAAGTCTGGATTTACAGTGTTTCCATCATCTGAGAAGACAATCTCAGCTACTGCCATTTCCCTCAAGCGTTGAATCCCTTGTTCTATGGTTTTCCACTGGGTTTGCTGCATATAGAGATCATCTGCACACAGGTATATTTGTGCTACACTTCTTAGGACCCGTTCCCAGAGGCTGTGAGGGTTAGCCCCGCTCATCAGTCCTTGGTCTATGGCAGGATCCTGTGACAGGGATCCCAACTGCCTGGCTTCAGTGCCATCCAGAATTGTAGCCTCGCCTGCAGCATCCCAGAGACGGACCAGCCAACTAATTATGGATTCATCAGGTCATCAGGTGTAATCCTTCCTTTGGCCACGAAGGTCCTTCAGGGAATAAGACTCAATATTTGCATCTGATCTTGCACCTGCCGCTTTGACTCCTGATTTTATGTCAGGAAGCATTGAGGTTCCTTCTCCTGTATCACCATCATCATCATCATCCACTGCTCGATCAGTTTTTTCCGTGCGTTTCCCACTTCTAGTACTGGTAGCAACAGCCATGGGTTTAGATGCTGGCTTAGGCTCACTATCTGGTCTGGCTGCTGGCTTTGAGCCTGGGCTGTCATCTACAGCTTGAGTGACTGGGATACATGATTTATCTCCCTGCCCCCCTGCCTCTGTCGGCTGCCTGACAGTATCTAACAAAGTGCGATAAGCATAGGCCAGGGCCCAGCTTATTGCAATGAGCCTTTTCTCCTTAGAATCGTCATGGCACTTCTCTTTTAGGTATTTCCCCACCTCTGCTGCGTTCTGAATTTGTTCCCGTGGAAAATCCCAGTCTACAGGATCAGAAAATTCTTTCAGGGTTTGGCCTATATTTTCCCATTCTCCACACCACTCAGGATGTTTCACGCCTGCATCTGCTTCTGGGTCAGGGGTCTTACCAGCTCCTCTGGATATCTCAGCCCTCATTCTAGAGAAGCTGAAGACCATATAGAGGAAGCTTACAGATTAAATACCAGAAAGATGGTCTCTTTAACATTCAGGGGAAACTGAACATTCTCAAAAAGTGACATAACAGATCCAAAGGAGAAGAAGGGAAGTAAAGGCTGGAAAGCCTTATTCTCAGCTCTTCTTCTAACAGACTGAGTGTAATTACTACTAAATTTCTAAAACGTACTACTGGAATTGGGATGCAGGGTAGGATGAAGAAACCATAAACCATACATATCGTAAACAGACTCCAGTATCTTTGTAAAAGCCCTATAAATCATTATCACCAAGGCCAGCACAACATCTATTCTAATCCGTACACCTCTACTGTAAAAATTACATGCTTTGGACAATAATCTTAGTGACCAGAAAGGTATTGAAACCTCAAAAAGATCTAGAGCCCAGAGCCACACAAAGGTTTTCACAACCAGAGACATCAGGGGTCCAAGCAGCATGGCGACTAACTGCTTTAACAACAACAAACACACAATTAATAGGGCTTTTTTCCACCTTTTCCAGCCGCGCATTGGGTGTCAATTCATGTATTTGTCCAGGTTCAGAGCAACTTTGGGGAAGAATCCCCCAAAGGAGCTCCAGTGGGAAAAGCAGATCCAATCAGCCCGTCCCCCCAACTGGTCCGGGAGGGAAAAAATACCTCCTTGGAGAAAGGTGGAAAAAACCTGTTTATTAAACTATAAATCCAAAACAATATCAAAACAATGAGACTCCTTTCCACTCTAAAAGAGATGACAAACTGAGAAAACCCCGGGTTGTAGCTCAGCTCACTCAGTCTCTGATCAGTCCCTCCGGTGCTGGAATTGTCGCAGGCCAGGCCCAGCCCAGTGGGCCACAGATGCCGCTGCCGGTGCTCTCCTGGGTTTTCAGTCCATAGCAGTTTCAAGAGGTCCAAAGAAAAAGGAAAAAAAACAGTCCAGGGAATTTCTTTGCCTCAGCTAGCTAAAAACTAACTAAAAAGCAAAAGAAGACCTTTCTGCCCCGCTGTCTGTCCGCAGACAACACAGTCAGGAGCAGAAATGTGGAGGAGTGAGTGCAGTGTCTGAAAACAAACTGCGCGCTTCTTCTCTCCCCCCCTTCACTCTCTGGAACACTCTTAAAGGTACAAAACTTATTATTATTCAACATAAACAGAATGAGACGATTGGGGATAAAAGCATCACATAGTCAACCCAGGACAGACACAAAGATACAATTGTATGGACTTTGAGATCATTTGTCCATTCCAAATGGCTTTCCCTTCAGTCACAAGAGGCTTCCATCTCTTCCAAAAATTGCCTGCTGAAACTCTTCTGCTCCCTTCCAAATCAGTTCGCTACTCCAGCATAACCCTTGAAGCATGGACAGATGACTCTTCAACTAATTATAGTTGAAAAGAAGGGTATTTATTGCACTGCTGGACACATGTGAACTAGTTTCCAAAGACACGTGCAAGGAGTTGCAGACTCCTGCTCTATATTTCTACAGAAAAGGTTTTACATTAGGTTTCTAAGAACCCATAATACATAATTATTACCTCCTGCTTCACATTTTTATCAGCTGAATATCCTATACAGCTGCGCAATTGTATTCCCTTAACTGGGTTGATGGGATTTTGAAATGAGGGAGTGGTTGTATGGGAGGAAGAAAGCAGCCTTCCTCATGGTGAACTCTTCTCTCATGGCCAGTTGGCATGACCTTTTGACCTGCTCATTGTCCAAGGCTCTCCTAACTGTTCAATTATTCTTAAGGCAAGGTATTTCTATGGTCTCTGCTTCTTCACAATTGCTTCCTCTATCCCTGTCACTCCTAGCTTTATGTTCCTAATATATTTGGTACTCTTTAACTAAGGGACGTGATTTCTGCTAGCTGTATTACTAACTTAACTTCTTAAGTCATTTTAAAATCTTAACTAAAATATGCAGTCTTCTACTATCCCAATTCTATTCCCAGCTGGCCCCTCGACTCATCCTCACTTTTCAATTATCCTAATTACATTTTCAGCTATCCCCTTGACTCACCTCAGGCACATCCCCAACTGCCTCTCTCCCAGCAGCTCAGAGCTGCATTGCACAGCGCTTGCTGTGCGCCAGAGAGCACAAAGCAGGCTGGCCTGGTGGGCCTGAATATTTCTGCCAAACACTCTGCATCTCACACCTTTGCTCTGGCTCAGTGCAGAACTGCAGGGTTGCAGGCGCTTCCTCCCAGAGCTGCGTGAGGCACTGGCTCCTGCAGATGGGCCCTGCCAAGCTGTCCCTGCCTCATGCTGGCCTCATTTCCCCTGGCACAAGTGCCGGGCCGGAAGGAGCTGCCCTGTGCTCCAGCCTGCCGAGCAGCCCGGCTCCCTGCCCCGGTGCCCAGAGTGCTGCACACACTGCTGGCCTTTGCCAGGAGTTGCAGGGCAGCTGGCAGAAGAGGAGGAATCCTCAGCCAGCCCAGCGGCCCGCGGCTGCCCTTGGCCTTTCTCTGCTCCTGGGCACACTCCAGACGGCCATGGCCTCCAGGCTGGGCTGTGCCCAGCACGGCTGCGCTTCCCCTCGGCAGCAGCCAGCTGCCACCTGGGCTCTGAGGGCGGAGGATTCGCCCGCTCCCAGCAAGAGGCACCCAGGGCCCGGCTGCTGCCTCTTGCAGCTCCAAGGGCCTCCTTCCAGCCTGCCTCTGCCGGGGCTCAGGCTGCTCCAGCCTCTGCCGGGGCTCTGCTGGGGCTCCAGCCCGGGCAAGGCCGGGCCCGCTCTCACCTCACAGGCGCTGACAGCTCTGCACCACAGGAGACCTTCCCGAGCACCCTCTCTGATCTTTCTGCTTTCTCACTTGAGCAAGGCTTTCCTCCAGCCAAAGAGATTATTGCATTTAGGGATCCAAATCCAATTGGCAGGAGCCCCAATGCTCTCCAGTCACAGCTGAAGGCCTGCATCTGCACAGGGTGTTTGGGCTGCCTCATTCTTCTTTTGGTTTTGCTTTCAAATGCCATTGCCCTTTCTGCCTCAACTATAAGTACCAAAGCTGGCCAAAAACAGACCAGTGGGCCATATTCCAAAGGCAGTGTGGTCTGGAGAGGATGAATGAAGAACATCCTTCCCCACTTTCACACCATGCCAAAGACACTGTGTCACTTTCCACCTTTAAGAAACAACAGACAATTCAGAAGGAATTTTTGAGCTTATTTGCAGAGTGAGAAGGAAGGTAATCTTCAAGGTGAGGTGTGGTTTCAGAAACTTTATTCATTTCCAATCCTACTCTGCAGTCCTATTAGACAATCCTACTCTAACCCTAACCCTAATCCTATCCCGAATCCTAATCCTAATCCTAATCCTAAATCTAATCCTAATTCTAATCCTAATCCTAGTCCTAACCTACAATCCTACTCTAAACTGGTTGAGGAATAAATGGTCCTGATGTGATTGTCACGTTCTTGTCTCCCTCCTCTTCTTCACTGAAACAATCAGCGGCACCAGGCTGGACGCAGGCTCAGCAAATGTTACAAATGGATGCTGCCCAAAGGGAAAAAAAACAAATCAACAAAAAACAATGGACCATGACTTTCCAAGCTCAGTGCTTCACAGGATTCCTCTGGCTCCTAGAAGGATACAGGAAGAGGAACAATGGGACCATCTACACCTCAAACTTTATGTGCAGGACTTTGCCATCACAGGCAAACCTGACCCAGAATCCCACTCATCCATTTATCCAGGTGTCTTCATCTTGCTGAGATTTTTGCCCTGCCAGTACTCTAGAAATGGTGCTTTCTTTGTCCTTGGAGTTTCTACTTTTCAGGAAACTCCAAAGCCTCAGACTGGTTCCTCTCTTTGAAAGACAGGCACTGTGCTGATTTCCACAGGGAGACAGAGCGGTGTCTACCGTTCCATGCCCTGCCCCTCGTGTGCTGGATGGCACCTTCCTTCCTAGCAGGGCCAGCCCAGTGGCACTGGGCCCTGCAGTTCCCTCTCTGCCACACAACCTGGCAGTAACCCTGGCACAGTTCCCGTCTGCTTGAGCATGCCAGGCAGCAGATGGGGCTGGGACAAGTCCCTCCCAGCTGTCCCTGTTTGCATGGCAGAAACCTCTGAGGGTGGGCTGGGGGGCACCAACCAGGGCCCCTCAGAGGCTCACAGTGAGCCCCCCACAGCCCCTCCTGCCCACAGCCAAATCTCTGACCCCTAGGCTGGGACTGGCTTCCTTGGGTTCCTCCACCACCATTTCATGTCTCTGAACCCTGCATTGCTCTACTTCAATTCTTTTGCCATTAGATAAAACTGAACACCCCACCAAATTACAAAAGAGGGTGACAGAAACAGCTAGAGGACCTCTCTGACTCAGGAAATGCAGAGGGAGCTGGAGTTATTCAGTTTTGTCAAGAACAGGCCCCAGGGAGACTTTATTGCCACTTTCCAAGACTTCAGAGTGGCTTTGAAGAAAGTGGGCGACATCTTTTTTAACAGGGCCAGATACAATAGGATGGGGGTGAATATTTTTAAACACAAATAGGATCTAATCAGACCTTGTTTACTCCGAGCATGGTGTGACCCTGGCACAGCTTGCCCCAAGAGCTTGTAGGAGCCCCATCCCTGCAACCATTCCAGCTCCGGTGGCAAAGGGCTCTGAGCAACCTGATCTCTTTAAAGATGTCCTTGCTTATTGCAGGACACTTGCACCAGAGGACCTTTACAGGGCCCTGCCACCCAGCCCAGACTAGGATTCCTCACCATTTTCATTTGAAGAGCAGCAAGAATGGAGGTGAGGAGGAAGGGGGCTCATCTGATGCCTTGGGCTTGAGTGGAGGAGGAGCCCATCCCTCAGAACCTGTTTCACCTGCAGCCCCTTCACATTTTACCTGCAGGAGCTCCTTGGCAGACCAGCGCCGTGCCTCGTCTCTCTGCAGGCAGCAGCTCAGGAAGTCACGCAGGCAGGATGAAAATAGGTTGGGCTGCTTCAGCTTTTGTCTTCCTCCTGTGGCTATCAGGAGTTGAGGCTGGGGAAAAAGGAGACACCAGGCTCCACCTGCTTCTTTCCCATCTGTCACTGCTCTCCCAGATCCCATTGATTAAGCTCCACTCTGCAGTGGCAGTTTCTGCCCTGGCAGAGACCCAGAGATGACTTTTCTTTACCAACCAAAACCCCAAACCCCGATGCAGCCACAGCCTCTCCAACATCCCACAGATCTTGCCTTGGCAGCTGATTTCGTTGACTGACCTAGTTAGTGGGAACTACATCAGCACAATCACATTTCCTTCCCTGAGGATTCATACCAACTTGAGAGGCTTTTTGGAAGAAGGACTTTGCTATACTAACTCTACTCTATCCAAGGGTTAGTATATGAAAAGTATCTCTGCAGTGCTTCTTGGTCCCTTAAGCACAGCTGCCATAAAACAAAATGAATCAAGTTTTTTGCTTTGTTCTTGAAAACAATGGGAATTGGAAGGAAAGAAAGGAAATGCACCAGGTATTCCTCAGGTAAGGAAAAAAACATTGGGAATCTCATCTTCAACACAGACACATTAAGATGCATGCACAAATGTACTGGCATGAAAACGCCTGCTTGGACATACAGGAGCCACCTGCAGCTCTGTCTCTCAGCAGTCTGAAAATTTCTGCTTTCCTTACATGGAAAAGAAAAACCTTTCATGGTCAAATCAGAAGGAGAGGTTCCATCCCTACGGTCACCCTCTGCTCAATTGGCTACTCAAGTCAATGCATGAATGCTAGGCCCATCCTAGAAAGTGCCAGGAAACAAATGGGAGGTTCTGGCAGGCTCTCCACATCACCAGGCTCTGGCTTGGTGACGGGCAGAATGTAGCTTGGGCTAGGAGAGAAACACGGTCACTGAGTGTTTCAGCAGCACTGCACAAGAAGCAGAAGAGACTCTGTGGCCTTTACACCCTCATGGCCAGGTTTCAGGCATGTTTCCCAGTGAGAAGAAACTGCACAGGGGGTTAAGTTCCTCTCTAAAAACCAGTGCCTTAGCAACTTTCTTGTGTTTGGGCTTCTTTTCTTAATTTCTGGAAATGTAACACCAGTTCTGAGAGGCTTGCCTTGTGGTTTGAGGGGCATCTTCGCAGCCAGATAAGTGGGAACAACTTGAAACCCAAAGCAAATGTTGCCTGAGAAGAGCTGGGGAGTGTTTGCCTGTGGTGAGGCTTGAGCTGTCTGGCAATCCCCTTCCATGATGTGCAGAAACATCCAGCTGCTCCCCAGAACTCAGTCCCTCTGGGCACGCAGGCCTCTGGAAACACCTGACGATTCCAGCCTTTCTCCTGCTCAAGAGCATCTAACCTAAGCTGTGGTAGATAGGGAAAGGCTCTGCGGAAGATCACGCGATGTCACGGAAAGCCAGGACCCTTTGTTCCTCTAAGATAAGAGATTACCCTAGGAATGTGGCTCCACTAACAGTAGGAATGTGGCTCCACTAACAGTAGTGCTAGTAACTTTCCATTCCTTACCCAGTACTTTTCCATTCCTTGCTAACCATAGATAAGAAAGACAAACCCCCTTTTAACGTAGAGACCCCTTAGACTATAAGACCCCACGAGAAGAAGTAATAAACGCCTTTTGACCGTCCATCATATTGATGTCTGCGTGTGTCATTGGCCCGAGCGGCCCTGGAGAGTGGGCTGCTGTGCTGATCCTCAGAACCAGGTCGCCTGCCTTGCTCCAGAAGGCAACACTAAGCTGAGCTCCAGTTTCTTCAGCAAGGCCAAGGATGCTCACTTCCATGCAGCTGACAGTGTCCATGGAGCTCAGCAGGTCTTTCTGATACTCCTCAGGCCAAGGAATTACAGTGTAGATTGGCAAGACATCGGCTGATCATATCCAGTGTGGTTCATGTGGAACCAAGCTCTAACACGCTGACAAGTCAGAGGGAGAGAGCTCATTCTGCTTTTGCAAGACGGTATTTAGAAACATAAGACACCGACTTGGAACTATTCAAACCTCAACTTGCAGAATCCATCTCAAATAGACAAAAAAAACAATGGCAAGAGGCCTTGGAGTCTCCATAAAAATGCCCACCACTGTCATGATAACTCTGTGCTCGTGGCGCTGAAATAGATGGTGACCAAAGAGACTTTGCTATTATCCTCTTTAACCCAAAGGAGAATTTCAAAGCCAGAAATGGCAATGCACTCCCCTTGTGTACAAATAATTGATGCGGCTTTCTGTCCTTTTCCCACATCACCAGAGGTGACAAAGAGGGTTTTATCCTGACTCTCAGCTGAGCTCAGCCACTGGCCATGGTGGGGAGCTGGAGCCCTCCCTGTCATTAGAACTGTGCAGGCCAGGGATGGCCCTGCTCCTGTGGTAAAGAAACACAGCACCGGTGTCAACTGCCCATGTTGGATCCCAGCCCAGGCACCTGCCTACAAGCTCATCAACTTGTTAAAGTACCCAGAAACAGCCAAGGGTTTGGCAACTGCAGTCGGAGAAAAAAACATCCTAAACTTATCGAGGCCACCCACACACATGACTGAACGATGTACAGATGACTTGAAAGCCTGAAAGTTTTGAAGATCCACAGGATTTGGAAAAGATGCTACAGAATGGAAGAGAAGAGCTGTGTTTAAAAAATGAAAAAGCAAGCAGAACTGCTTGGGCATTGCTTTGGTAGTAGGTTTTTTTCTCTTTTTCTTTTTTGTTTACTTTTCTTTTTCCTTTTTTTCTTATGTTTTCTATAAAATTTAAACTGGAAAGGTCTAACCTCCATTGCTCAGGATGTTTATCACATGTCTACCCTCTCCACTGAAAAATTGTTGTCCTTCAGAAACAGAGTTCCAACATTGTTCGAAAAACAAGTGAGAAATGTCAGGCATGGCTGGAGGCCAAAATGGCAGGTTTCTGAACTGGTTAGGTTTCTGAACTGCCACTTCCCTTTCTGATACAACCAAAGCTACAGCAGATGCTGATGTGCTGCGGGGGCATCTTCAGAAGGAGACCTTGGTGGAAGTGGTGCCAGCAGATGGCAATGGGATTTTGTCCAATGGCACACAGAACACGGGACAGGTGAGAAAGACAGTGGGATCAGTGAGTATTTGCACCTTACCAAGACAGGAGTTGCATTCCAGGAAGGAACTTCTTGTTCCACCATTTCGATGCCCACGATTCCCAAAGACCATATGTCCACTTTGGGGCCACATGGTTGACCTGTCACCACTTCAGGCACCAGCCAGCCAGCAGCGCTGGCCACGGAGCTCCGTCTGCCCTGCTCAGGGCTGAGCTGAGCAAAGAGGCCAAAGTCAGCTGTGGAGAAAACAACAAACCATGAAAGCCAGCTCCAATTAGGAAACCAAGCAACTGAATTCCCCACTCTCAGGCTAACAATGTGCTGTTGGATCTCCTGGAGAACTGTCCATGCTCGATTTCCTTGGGGCTTTCCAAAAAATCCCAGGTTTCTTAACGCTGCTCACAGCAGTGGACTTCATTCCCCTGAAGCTTTAGATTGTAGCTCCCTCTGTCTGGAAGGGACACACACAGAGCAAGGCCACTCTTGACTGCTTGTGGTTCCTTCTACCTCTGTGCACGTTGCAACTGTGCCCTCAGCTCGCAGCAGGGGTCCCTGCACTGCCACCAGCACCATTTCTGGGGAGCTGGCAGTCACTCCAAGCAGCCCCACACCCACATCCCTGGAACGCCTGCACCTGACCAAGAATATACTGACCCAGCTTGACAGAACCGTCAGTTATGAGAAGGATGTTTCTGCTCTTCACATCTTGGTGGATGACGTGGTTTGAATGAAGAAATTGCAGTCCTTGCAGGCACTGAGAGAGAAAACAGAAAGAGGAGGTCAAAAATGAGTGATGTGATTTCATCCCACAAGAAAGGAAACAAAGAATCGAAAAAATTCCCTCTCCAGGGGAATGGGGAGTAAGGGCAGAACAGTAATGGCCACTGAGAGGAAGAGCTTGCTGCTCCAACACTTGCAGAGCAGGACCTTTCTGAGGAAAGGCACGTCAGCCTTTGAAAGAGCAGCAGCACCTGCTGTTGTAGGCTGTCCCCTGCCAACCAGCCAGGATGACTCCTTCTGCAGTAGACGTGCTTTTTCCTTGCAGAGGACAAAGGAGGGGTTTGGAAAGGAAAAGTCCCTCCCTTTGGTCTTTAGTGGATCACTTTTGGGTGGGAGGCTGCATGACAAAGATTTTCTTGCTGGCCTCAGCACAGGCTTGGATGTATCACACCAGTCACTTTGTGGAAGCAAAGAGCATTTTGGCTGCACTTCTATCCTTTTCAGCTGAGTACTGTGAGAAATGAGTCTTTTTTCTTTGCTGATCATTTCAAATCCTGCCACCAGCACCTTTGCTTTCACAGGCAAGGAATGCAGTGAAGACAGACTCCAGGCAAACATTTAGAGAGGCAAGGTGGAGAACAGCAAATACAAATACAAGAGACAGAGCGAGAATACAACAGCAGGAGATAAGAGTACTGGCACTGAGTACAGGGAGTGCAGGGGCACTGGCAGGCCTTTCACTTGAGATGCTTTTACTTGCCCATAGAATAGCAGCAACACAGAAACAAAGCTTGGCACAGGAAATCACTCCAGCTCTGAGGCCCTGTTTCCCAGACAATGCTGCCCAAGCCCTTGGAAACACAGATGGGATTGCTGACCTCCCTACTGATGGCTGCCATCTCATCTTCCGACAGGTAGGTCTGGCTGATGACATTGCTCAGAGTGCCTCCATCCATGTACTCCATAACCAGGGACAGTTCCTCACCCACAAGATAGCTGAAAGAAGGAAACAAGGGCGTGGAGATGAATATACATGGCTAGGTTGCTGTTTGGAAAAGACGGGTTGACTCTTCTTTTCAGATCCCTTTGAGACAAAGACAAAATAAAGGAAGAGACATCCACTCTTGGCTGTGCATTGTTTGCCATCTGTGCAGTCTCAAAGAGAAAGGCGCAGCTGCGAAAAAGGAGATGTCTTAGATGGGCAGCAAGCAAAATGTGCAGCTTAGAAACAGCCCAGATAAAAAGCCTGTCATGCATGGTGTTTCTGGAAAAAAGCACTTAGTCTTCCTGGCATGCATAGCAATGGAAAACAGTGGCAACAATCCAAGGGAAAACCTTGTTAGTTTACCTGGATGTAAGAAGACACTTGAAAAAAATCAAGCTCGAAACCAAAGTGGTGGCTGTGAATATAGAGATCATTGATTTAGTAAGACACAACTCATCCGGGTTTTTGAACAATTTTCAAATGCCATGTGCCAGCAAAGACTCATGCAAACAAAATGCAATCTCTTCCCATCCACTGGAGATGAAAAGAGCAATCATAATTAGCCAATAATTACAGCTCTATTTTCTGCCAGTGACCAAAGTGGGATTTTACCTTGCATGTTTGCAATATGTGAACAAATATTCATAGGACAAAAGCACAACACACCTGTCTAAACAGTTGACCAGGTTGGGATTCCTGTTCACCTTCATGACCAGGAGTTCATTGACTTTTAGTTCCTTCATCTTCAGTCCTTGAACATGTATTTTCTTGATGGCCACCTAAAATGACATTGATAATCAGTAACTTGAGAGGTTGGTGGCACGAGACAACAAGGCATGTGGAGCAAGTTATTTTGCAATGACACAGCTGAGCTGTGCCAAACTGCCTTGTGATTAGGCAGTGCTGTAATCAGGAACTGACATTCCAACAGCCCATTTCTCTGCTCCCTTGGGAGCCAGTTACAGGACACATGGGGCCACTGACATTTTGCCTTGACCACTTGGTAACAGCAGTGTCTCAGTTATCACCCACAAACCTCTGACCACACTCTCTGCTGTGTCATTTGGGATTCAGAAGAAGTAATCCTTGCCTTAATACTCTGTGGATACATCTTGTGATATCGGCAGGGCTTAGGGCTTTCAGGGACGCCTTGCTGATCTCTCCCTATGTGCAGTTCCCAAGTGCAGAACTGCAGGTGGCTAAGGATCTGCCAGTAACTTTGAGATGGATTTGCTGGCAGCCAGAAATGAGAATTCAGGACTCTGAAGCTGTAGCCCCAAAGAACAGTGAGGTGCTCGAAGGCACCACCTTTGTTTTAGCAATGGAGAGCGAGTGAGCGCGTCCTTCTCTGAAAGGAACCGCTGCCCTCCGTGCCTTCCTTCCGGCAGCTGAGGAGGACAAAGTCCCAAATGTGTTCTGTGGGCTGGCACCAGTCTGTGCTTCTTGTGCCTTTTCAGTACAGCTCTGCCCAAAGCTCCAGCCACAGCTCACACCAGAGGGGAAAGCCCTCGAGTGCAGCAGAATCTGCAGGGGCTGTTGACATTTACCTCTCCTCCTGTGGCAGTGTCGAGTGCTTTACAAACATCTCCAAAAGTCCTAGAACCAAAACAGAAGCAGAGAAAGGAGAAGCCATTTAGATCTTGCAGTGAAAGCCAGCGCAAACAGGAGATCTGTGCTGGAAATGCCTAAGACCTGCAGGATACTGGAAGCATGGAGATGTCTCTGACAGTGCCTTCTGAGCACACTTAGAAATTCTGATCAGCACTGACAATCTAAGCCCAGTGCCTGAACACACTTGCAGCTTGTCTGACTTTATACTTGATACCTATTCCACACGCAAAACACCTCATGCATAGTTTTGTACAATTAACATTGCTTGGACTCACCCACTGCCAATATTTTCCAGTTCAATGTATTTTAGAATAGGATTTTCCATCTTCACTATTCTCCCTGAGGGAAACAAAATGCAAGATGTTCACTTCAAAGCAGAGATCCCACCTTCTAGGTATACAAAAGGCAGCCCCACTGTCTGGGGCTCTGAGCCTCCCTTAGTGGACAGCTGGCTAACAACAACAGGAACAGGAACTGGAACAACAAGAAAAGAACAGCAGGCCCACAGCACAAGTGGCTGGCACAGAGACTGATTTCCATCATCCTTTGAAGAGAGAGACCTCTTGACAGCAGGCACACAGGGAAGCACAGGGAGATATATTCAGAGGAGACTGAGATCAGAAGAGAATACCTACCTAGGCAAGTAAGTTTGCCATCTAGAAACATTAAGGAGAGCTGGAACTAACAGTGCCTTTGTTTTCTTGTGGACCTTGAAGACAGCGCATGTGAAACAGATGAGAGGTGATAGAGAAGTTGAGGGAGAGAAGAAAGAGCATATGGCTGAAACGAGAAAGTATTTCTCCACGTGATCATGGAAGATTGCAGGAGCCACTTGGTACTATCAAACCAGCCCGACTTGGCACTGGTGCCACCTTGGGTCTGGGAGCCATCTTGCATATCGTACATTTTAAGGAGCCAGCTGGCCACACCCAGCCATATGCCCCCAAACACAAACCACGGCCCTTTTCTCTGGCAAACAAAACTCAGCTGCCCTGCTTCTGGATGGCAGATTGCAGGAGCCACTTGGTACTATCAAACCAGCCCAACTTGGCACTGGTGCCACCATGGGTCTGGTAACCATCCTGCCTATTGTAGCTCTCCAGGAGCCAGCTGGTCACTCTCAGCCATAGGCCCCCAAACACAAACCTTGGCCCGTTTCCCTGGCAAACGAAAGTAAACTGCCCCGCTTCTGGATGGCAGATTGCAGGAGCCACTTGGTACAATCAAACCAGCCCGACTTGGCACTGGTGCCACCTTGGCTCTGGGAACCATCCTGCCTATCGTGGATTTTCAGGAGCCAGCCGGCCACTCTCAGCCATATGCCCCCAAACAAAAACCATGGCCCTTTTCTCTGGCAAACAAAACTGAACTGCCCCTCTTCTGGATGACAAATTGCAGGACGCACTTGGTACTACCAAACCAGCCCTACTTGGCACTGATGCCACCTTGGGTCTGGAAACCATCCTGCGTATCGAGCTTTTTAAGGAGCCAGCAGGCCACTCCCAGCCATATACCCACAAAAACAAACCACGGAACTTTTCTCTTGCAAACAAAAATCCGCTGCCCCGCGTCTGGATGGCAGATTGCAGGAGCCACTTGGTACTATCAAACCAGCCCGATTGGACACTGGTGCCACCTTGGATCTGGGAACCATCCTGCCTATCGTGGATTTTCAGGGGCCAGTCGGCCACTCTCAGCCATAGGCCCCCAAACAAAAACCACGGCCCTGTACTTGGGAAACAAAACTCAGCTGCCCACCTTCTGGGTGGAAGATTGCAGGAGCCAATTCGTACTATCAAACCAGCCCGACTTGGCACTGGTGCCACCTCTGGTCTGGGAACCATCCTGCGTATTGTGGATTGTCAGGACCCAGACCACCACTCTCGGCCACAGACTCCAATCAAAAACAACAGCCCGTTTCAATGGCAAAAAAAACTCAGCTGCCCCGCTTCTGGATGTCAGATTGCAAGACGCACTTGGTACTATCAAATCAGCCCGACTTGGCACTGGTGCCAACTCTGGTCTGGGAACCATCCTGCGTATCGTGGATTTTCAGGAGCCAGCCGGCCACTGCCAGCCACAGGCCCCCAAACACAAACAACGGCGCTTTTCCCTGGAAAACAAAAGTAAGCTGCTCCGCTTCTGGATGGCAGATTGCAGGAACCACTTGGTAGTATCAAACCAGCCCGACTTTGCACTGGTGCCACCTTGGGTCTGGGAACCATCCTGCGTATCCTGGGTTCAAAGGAGCCAGCCGGCCACTCCCCGCCACAGGCCTCCAAACACAAACAAAGGCGCTTTTCCCTGGAAAACAAAACTCGCCTGCCAACTTTTTGATGGCTGATTGCAGGAGCCACTTGGTACTATCAAACCAGCCCAACTTGGCACTGGTGCCACCATGGGTCTGGTCACCATCCTGCCTATCGTAGCTTTTCAGGAGCCAGCCGGTCACTCCCAGCCATAGGCCCCCAGACACAAACATCGGCCTGTTTCCCTGGCAAACAAAAGTAAGCTACCCCGCTTCTGGATGGCAGATTGCAGGAACCACTTGGTACTATCAAACCTGCCCGACTTGGCACTGGTGCCACCTCTGGTCTGGGAACCATCCTGCGTATCGTGGATTCTAAGGAGCCAGGCGGCCACTCCCAGCCACAGGCCCCCAAACACAAACCTCGGCGCTTTTCCCTGGAAAACAAAACTCGCCCGCCAACATTTTGATGGCAGATTGCAGGAGCCACTTGGTGCTATCAAACCAGCCCAACTGGCACTGGTTCCACCATGGGTCTGGTCACCATCCTGCCTATCGTAGCTTTTCAGGAGCCAGCCGGTCACTCCCAGCCATAGGCCCCCAGACACAAACCTCGGCCCGTTTCCCTGGCAAACAAAAGTAAGCTACCCCGCTTCTGGATGGCAGATTGTAGGAACCACTTGTTACTATCAAACCAGCCCGACTTGGCACTGGTGCCACCTCTGGTCTGGGAACCATCCTGCGTATCGCGGATTCTAAGGAGCCAGCCGGCCACTCCCAGCCACAGGCCCCCAAACACAAACAACGGCGCTTTTCCCTGGAAAACAAACTGGCCTGCCAACTTTTTGATGGCAGATTGCAGGAGTCGCTTGATACTATCAAATCAGCCCAACTTGGCACTGGTGCCACCATGGGTCTGGTAACCATCCTGCCTATCGTAGCTTTTCAGGAGCCAGCCGGTCACTCCCAGCCATAGGCCCCCAGACACAAACCACGGACCTTTTCTCTTGCAAACAAAAATCCGCTGCCCCGCGTCTGGATGGCAGATTGCAGGAGCCACTTTGCACCATCAAACCAGCCCGACTTGGCACTGGTGCCACCTTGGATCTGGGAACGATCCTGCCTATCGTGGATTTTCAGGGGCCAGCCGGCCACTGCCAGCCATAGGCCCCCAAACACAAACCACGGCCGTTTACTCTGGCAAACAAAACTCAGCTGCCCACCTTCTGGGTGGAAGATTGCAGGGCCAATTCGTACTATCAAACCAGCCCAACTTGGCACGGGTGCCACCTCTGGTCTGGGAACCATCCTGCGTATTGTGGATTGTCAGGACCCAGCCGACCACTCTCGGCCACAGACACCAATCAAAAACAACAGCCCGTTTCAATGGCAAAAAAAACTCAGCTGCCCCGCTTCTGGATGTCAGATTGCAGGACGCACTTAGTACTATCAAACCAGCCCGACTTGGCACTGGTGCCAGCTTGGGTCTGGGAACCATCCTGCGTATCGTGGATTTTCAAAAGCCAGCCGGCCACTGCCAGCCATAGGCCCCCAGGCACAAAGCTCGGCCCGTTTCCCTGGAAAACAAAAGTAAGCTGCCCCGCTTCTGGATGGCAGATTGCAGGAGCCACTTGGTACTATCAAACCAGCCCGACATGGCACTGGTGCCACCTCTGGTCTGGGAACCATCCTGCGTATCGTGGATTCTAAGGAGCCAGCCGGCCACTCCCAGCCACAGGCCCCCAAAGAAAATCATCGGCGCTTTTCCCTGGAAAACAAAACTCGCCCGCCAACTTTTTGATGGCAGATTGCAGGAGCCACTTGGTGCTATCAAACCAGCCCAACTTGGCACTGGTGCCGCCATGGGTCTGGTCACCATCCTGCCTATCGTAGCTTTTCAGGAGCCAGCCGGTCACTCCCAGCCATAGGCCCCCAGACACAAACCTCGGCCCGTTTCCCTGGCAAACAAAAGTAAGCTGCTCTGCTTCTGGATGGCAGATTGTAGGAACCACTTGTTAATATCAAACCAGCCCGACTTGGCACTGGTGCCACCTCTGGTCTGGGAACCATCCTGCGTATCGTGGATTCTAAGGAGCCAGCCGGCCACTCCCAGCCACAGGCCCCCAAACAAAAGCAACGGCACTCTTCCCTGGAAAACAAAACTCGCCCGCCAACTTTTTGATGGTAGATTGCAGGAGCCACTTGGTACTATCAAACCAGCCCAACTTGGCACTGGTGCCACCATGGGTCTGGTCACCATCCTGCCTATCGTAGCTTTTCAGGAGCCAGCCGGTCACTCCCAGCCATAGGCGCCCAGACACAAAGCTCGGCGCTTTTCCCTGGTAAACAAAAGTAAGCTGCCTGCTTCTGGATGGCAGATTGCAGGAGCCACTTGGTACTATCAAACCAGACTACCATGGCAATTGTGCCACCTTGGATGTGGGAACCATCCTGCGTATCGTGGATTCTAAGGAGCCAGCCGGCCACTCCCAGCCACAGGCCCCCAAACACAAACAACGGCGCTTTTCCCTGGAAAACAAAACTCGCCCGCCAACTTTTTGATGGTAGATTGCAGGAGCCACTTGGTACTATCAAACCAGCCCAACTTGGCACTGGTGCCTCCATGGGTCTGGTCACCATCCTGCCTATGGTAGCTTTTCAGGAGCCAGCCGGTCACTTCCAGCCATAGGCGCCCAGACACAAACCTCGGCCCGTTTCCCTGGTAAACAAAAGTAAGCTGCCCCGCTTCTGGATGGCGGATTGCAGGACGCACTTGGTACTATCAAACCAGCTTACCATGGCAATGGTGCCACCTCTGGTCTGGGAACCATCCTGCGTATCGTGGATTCTAAGGAGCCAGCCGGCCACTCCCAGCCACAGGCCCCCAAACACAAACAATGGCGCTTTTCCCTGGAAAACAAAACTCGCCTGCCAACTTTTTGATGGCAGATTGCAGGAGACACTTGGTACTATCAAACCAGCCCGACTTGGCACTGGTGTCACCATGGGTCTGGTCACCTTCCTGCCTATCATAGCTTTTCAGGAGCCAGCCGGTCACTCCCTGCCATAGGCCCCCAGACAAATACCTCGGCCCGTTTCCCTGGCAAACAAAAGTAAGCTGCCCCGCTTCTGGATGGCAGATTGCAGGAGCCACTTGGTACTATCAAACCAGCCCAACTTGGCACTGGTGCCACCACTGGTCTGGGAACCATCCTGCGTATCGAGCTTTTTAAGGAGCCAGCCGGCCACTCCCAGCCATATACCCCCATACACAAACCACGGACCTTTTCTCTTGCAAACAAAAATCCGCTGCCCCGCGTCTGGATGGCAGATTGCAGGAGCCACTTTGCACCATCAAACCAGCCCGACTTGGCACTGGTGTCACCTTGGATCTGGGAACGATCCTGCCTATCGTGGATTTTCAGGGGCCAGCCGGCCACTCTCAGCCATAGGCCCCCAAACACAAACCACGGCCGTTTACTCTGGCAAACAAAACTCAGCTGCCCACCTTCTGGGTGGAAGATTGCAGGGCCAATTCGTACTATCAAACCAGCCCAACTTGGCACGGGTGCCACCTTGGGTCTGGGAACCATCCTGCGTATTGTGGATTGTCAGGACCCAGCCGACCACTCTCGGCCACAGACACCAATCAAAAACAACAGCCCGTTTCAATGGCAAAAAAAACTCAGCTGCCCCGCTTCTGGATGTCAGATTGCAGGACGCACTTGGTACTATCAAACCAGCCCGACTTGGCACTGGTGTCACCTTGGGTCTGGGAACCATCCTGCGTATCGTGGATTTTCAAAAGCCAGCCGGCAACTGCCAGCCACAGGCCCCCAAACACAAACAACGGCGCTTTTCCCTGGAAAACAAAACTCGCCTGCCAACTTTTTGATGGCAGATTGCAGGAGCCACTTGGTACTATCAAACCAGCCCAACTTGGCACTGGTGCCACCATGGGTCTGGTCACCATCCTGCCTATCGTAGCTTTTCAGGAGCCAGCCGGTCACTCCCTGCCATAGGCCCCCAGACACAAACCTCGGCCTGTTTCCCTGGCAAACAAAAGTATGCTACCCCGCTTCCGGATGGCAGATTGCAGGAACCACTTGGTACTATCAAACCAGCCTACCATGGCAATGGTGCCACCTCTGTTCTGGGAACCATCCTGCGTATCGTGGATTCTAATTAGCCAGCCGGCCACTCCCAGCCACAGGCCACCAAACAAAAACAACGGCGCTTTTTCCTGGAAAACAAAACTCGCCTGCCAACATTTTGATGGCAGATTGCAGGAGTCACTTGGTACTATCAAACCAGCCCAACTTGGCACTGGTGCCACCATGGGTCTGGTCACCATCCTGCCTATCGTAGCTTTTCAGGAGCCAGCCGGTCACTCCCAGCCATAGGCCCCCAGACACAAACCTCGGCCCGTTTCCCTGGCAAACAAAATTAAGCTGCCCCGCTTCTGGATGGCAGATTGCAGGAGCTCTTTAGTACTATCAAACCAGCCCGACTTGGCGCTGGTGCCACCTCTGGTCTGGGAACCATCCTGCCTCTCGTGGATTTCCAGGGGCCAGCCGGCCATTCTCAGCCATAGGCCCCCAAACACAAACCACGGCCCTTTTCTCTGGCAAAAAATACTCAACTGCCCCTCTTCTGGATGGCAAAATGCAGGACGCACTTGGTACTACGAAAACAGCCCGACTTGGCACTGATGCCACCTTGGGTCTGGGAACCATCCTGCGTATCGTGTATTTTAAGGAGCCAGCTGGAAAGTGCCAGCCATATGCCCCCAAACAAAATCTACGGCCCTTTTCACATGCAAACAAAACTCAGCTGCACAGCATGTGGATGGCAGATTGCAGGAGCCACTTTGCACCATCAAACCAGCCCGACTTGGCACTGGTGACACCTTGGATCTGGGAACCATCCTGCCTATCGTGGATTTTCAGGGGCCAGCTGGCCACTCTCAGCCATAGGCCCCCAAACACAAACCACGGCCCTTTACTCTGGTAAACAAAACTCAACTGCCCCTCTTCTGGATGGCAAATTGCAGGACGCACTTGGTACTAAAAAAGCAGCCCGACTTGGCACTGGTGCCACCTTTGGTCTGGTCACCATCCTGCGTAACGTGCATTTTAAGGAGCCAGCTGGAAAGTGCCAGCCATATGCCCCCAAACAAAATCTACGGCCCTTTTCACATGCAAACAAAACTCAGCTGCACAGCATGTGGATGGCAGATTGCAGGAGCCACTTTGCAGCATCAAACCAGCCCGACTTGGCACTGGTGACAACTTGGATCTGGGAACCATCCTGCCTATCGTGGATTTTCAGGGGCCAGCTGGCCACTCTCATCCATAGGCCCCCAAACACAAACCACGGCCCTTTACTCTGGTAAAAAAAACTCAACTGCCCCTCTTCTGGATGGCAAATTGCAGGACGCACTTGGTACTATCAAACCAGCCCGACTTGGCACTGGTGCCACCTTGGGTCTGGGAACCATCCTGCGTATCGTGGATTTTCAAAAGCCAGCCGGCCACTGCCAGCCACAGGCCCCCAAACACAAACAACGGCGCTTTTCCCTGGAAAACAAAACTCGCCTGCCAACTTTTTGATGGCAGATTGCAGGAGCCACTTGGTTCTATCAAACCAGCCCAACTTGGCACTGGTGCCACCTTTGGTCTAGTCACCATCCCGCGTATCGTGCATTTTAAGGAGCCAGCTGGAAAGTGCCAGCCATAGGCCCCCAAACAAAATCTACGGCCCTTTTCACATGCAAACAAAACTCAGCTGCCCAGCATGTGGATGGCAGATTGCAGGAGCCACTTTGTACTATCAAACCAGCCCAACTTGGCATTGGTGCCTCCATGGGTCTGGTCACCATCCTGCCTATCGTAGCTTTTCAGGAGCCAGCCGGTCACTCCCAGCCATAGGCCCCCAGACACAAACCTCGGCCCGTTTCCCTTGCAAACAAAAGTAAGCTACCCCGCTTCTGGATGGCAGATTGCAGGAGACACTTGGTACTATCAAACCAGCCCGACTTGGCACTGGTGCCACCTTGGCTCTGGGATCCATCCTGCGTAAAGTAAATTATAAGGCGTCTGGCGGCCACTCCCAGCCACAGGCCACCAAACACAAACAACGGCGCTTTTCCCTGGAAAACAAAACTCGCCTGCCAACTTTTTGATGGCAGATTGCAGGAGCCACTTGGTACTATCAAACCAGCCCAACTTGGCACTGGTGCCACCATGGGTCTGGTAACCATCCTGCCTATCGTAGCTTTTCAGGAGCCAGCCGGTCACTCCCAGCCATAGGCCCCGAGACACAAACCTCGGCCCGTTTCCCTGGCAAACAAAAGTAAGCTGCCCCGCTTCTGGATGGCAGATTGCAGGAGCCACTTTGCACCATCAAACCAGCCCGACTTGGCGCTGGTGCCACCTTGGCTCTGGGAACCATCCTGCCTATCGTGGATTTTCAGGGGCCAGCCGGCCACTCTCAGCCATATGCCCCCAAACATAAACCATGGCCCTTTTCTCTGGCAAACAAAACTGAACTGCCCCTCTTCTGGATGATTAATTGCAGGACGCACTTGGTACTACCAAACCAGCCCGACTTGGCACTGATGCCACCTTGGGTCTGGGAACCATCCTGCGTATCGAGCTTTTTAAGGAGCCAGCCGGCCACTCCCAGCCATATACCCCCATACACAAACCACGGACCTTTTCTCTTGCAAACAAAAATCCGCTGCCCCGCGTCTGGATGGCAGATTGCAGGAGCCACTTGGTACTATCAAACCAGCCCGACTTGGCACTGGTGCCACCTTGGATCTGGGAACCATCCTGCCTATCGTGGATTTTCAGGGGCCAGCCGGCCACTCTCAGCCATAGGCCCCCAAACACAAACCACGGCCCTGTACTCTGGGAAACAAAACTCAGCTGCCCACCTTCTGGGTGGAAGATTGCAGGAGCCAATTCGTACTATCAAACCAGCCTGACTTGGCACTGGTGCCACCTTGGGTCTGGGAACCATCCTGCGTATTGTGGATTGTCAGGACCCAGCCGACCACTCTCGGCCACAGACCCCAATCAAAAACAACAGCCCGTTTCAATGGCAAAAAAAACTCAGCTGCCCCGCTTCTGGATGTCAGATTGCAGGACGCAATTGTTAATATCAAATCAGCCCGACTTGGCACTGGTGCCACCATGGGTCTGGGAACCATCCTGCGTATCGTGGATTTTCAGGAGCCAGCCGGCCACTGCCAGCCACAGGCCCCCAAACACAAACAACGGCGCTTTTCCCTGGAAAACAAAAGTAAGCTGCTCCACTTCTGGATGGCAGATTGTAGGAACCACTTGTTAATATCAAACCAGCCCGACTTGGCACTGGTGCCACCTCTGGTCTGGGAACCATCCTGCGTATCGTGGATTCTAAGGAGCCAGCCGGCCACTCCCAGCCACAGGCCCCCAAACAAAAGCAACGGCACTCTTCCCTGGAAAACAAAACTCGCCCGCCAACTTTTTGATGGTAGATTGCAGGAGCCACTTGGTACTATCAAACCAGCCCAACTTGGCACTGGTGCCACCATGGGTCTGGTCACCATCCTGCCTATCGTAGCTTTTCAGGAGCCAGCCGGTCACTCCCAGCCATAGGCGCCCAGACACAAAGCTTGGCGCTTTTCCCTGGTAAACAAAAGTAAGCTGCCCTGCTTCTGGATGGCAGATTGCAGGAGCCACTTGGTACTATCAAACCAGACTACCATGGCAATTGTGCCACCTTGGATGTGGGAACCATCCTGCGTATCGTGGATTCTAAGGAGCCAGCCGGCCACTCCCAGCCACAGGCCCCCAAACACAAACAACGGCACTTTTCCCTGGAAAACAAAACTCGCCTGCCAGCTTTTTGATGGCAGATTGCAGGAGCCACTTGGTACTAACAAACCAGCCCAACTTGGCACTGGTGCCACCATGGATCTGGTCACCATCCTGCCTATCGTAGCTTTTCAGGAGCCAGCCGGTCACTCCCAGCCATAGGCCCCCAGACAAAAACCTCGGCCCGTTTCCCTGGCAAACAAAAGTAAGCTACCCCGCTTCTGGATGGCAGATTGCAGGAGCCACTTGGTACTATCAAACAAGCCCGACTTGGAACTGGTGCCACCTCTGGTCTGGGAACCATCCTGCGTATCATGGATTCTAAGGAGCCAGCCGGCCACTCCCAGCCACAGGCCCCCAAACATAAACAATGGCGCTTTTCCCTGGAAAACAAAACTCGCCTGCCAACTTTTTGATGGCAGATTGCAGGAGTCACTTGGTACTATCAAACCAGCCCAACTTGGCACTGGTGCCACCATGGGTCTGGTCACCATCCTGCCTATCGTAGCTTGTCAGGAGCCAGCCGGTCACTCCCAGCCATAGGCCCCCAGAAAATACCTCGGCCCGTTTCCCTGGCAAACAAAAGTAAGCTGCCCCGCTTCTGGATGGCAGATTGCAGGAGCCACTTGGTACTATCAAACCAGCCCAACTTGGCACTGGTGCCACCACTGGTCTGGGAACCATCCTGCGTATCGAGCTTTTTAAGGAGCCAGCCGGCCACTCCCAGCCATATACCCCCATACACAAACCACGGACCTTTTCTCTTGCAAACAAAAATCCGCTGCCCCGCTTCTGGATGGCAGATTGCAGGAGCCACTTTGCAGCATCAAACCAGCCCGACTTGGCACTGGTGCCACCTTGGGTCTGGGAACGATCCTGCATATTGTGGATTGTCAGGAGCCAGCCGACAACTGCAAGCCACAGACCCCAATGAAAAACAACGGCCCGTTTCACAGGCAAAAAAAACTCAGCTGCCCCGCTTCTGGATGGGAGATTGCAGGAACCACTTGGTACTATCAAACCAGCCCAACTTGGCACTGGTGCCACCATGGGTCTGGTCACCATCCTGCCTATCGCAGCTTTTCAGGAGCCAGCCGGTCACTCCCAGCCATAGGCCCCCAGACACAAACCACGGCCCGTTTCCCTGGCAAAAAAAAGTAAGCTGCCCCGCTTCTGGATGGCAGATTGCAGGAGCCACTTTGCACCATCAAACCAGCCCGACTTGGCACTGGTGCCACCTCTGGTCTGGGAACCATCCTGCGTATCGTGGATTCTAAGGAGCCAGCCGGCCACTCCCAGCCACAGGCCACCAAACAAAAACAACGGCGCTTTTCCCTGGAAAACAAAACTCGCCCGCCAACTTTTTGATGGCAGATTGCAGGAGCCACTTGGTGCTATCAAACCAGCCCAACTTGGCACTGGTGCCACCATGGGTCTGGTCACCATCCTGCCTATCGTAGCTTTTCAGGAGCCAGCCGGTCACTCCCAGCCATAGGCCCCCAGACACAAACCTCGGCCCGTTTCCCTGGCAAACAAAAGTAAGCTGCTCCGCTTCTGGATGGCAGATTGTAGGAACCACTTGTTACTATCAAACCAGCCCGACTTGGCACTGGTGCCACCTCTGGTCTGGGAACCATCCTGCGTATCGTGGATTCTAAGGAGCCAGCCGGCCACTCCCAGCCACAGGCCCCCAAACACAAACAACGGCGCTTTTCCCTGGAAAACAAAACTCGCCCGCCAACTTTTTGATGGTAGATTGCAGGAGCCACTTGGTACTATCAAACCAGCCCAACTTGGCACTGGTGCCTCCATGGGTCTGGTCACCATCCTGCCTATGGTAGCTTTTCAGGAGCCAGCCGGTCACTCCCAGCCATAGGCGCCCAGACACAAACCTCGGCCCGTTTCCCTGGTAAACAAAAGTAAGCTGCCCCGCTTCTGGATGGCGGATTGCAGGACGCACTTGGTACTATCAAACCAGCTTACCATGGCAATGGTGCCACCTCTGGTCTGGGAACCATCCTGCGTATCGTGGATTCTAAGGAGCCAGCCGGCCACTCCCAGCCACAGGCCCCCAAACACAAACAATGGCGCTTTTCCCTGGAAAACAAAACTGGCCTGCCAACTTTTTGATGGCAGATTGCAGGAGCCACTTGGTACTATCAAACCAGCCCGACTTGGCACTGGTGTCACCATGGGTCTGGTCACCTTCCTGCCTATCATAGCTTTTCAGGAGCCAGCCGGTCACTCCCTGCCATAGGCCCCCAGACAAATACCTCGGCCCGTTTCCCTGGCAAACAAAAGTAAGCTGCCCCGCTTCTGGATGGCAGATTGCAGGAGCCACTTGGTACTATCAAACCAGCCCAACTTGGCACTGGTGCCACCACTGGTCTGGGAACCATCCTGCGTATCGAGCTTTTTAAGGAGCCAGCCGGCCACTCCCAGCCATATACCCCCATACACAAACCACGGACCTTTTCTCTTGCAAACAAAAATCCGCTGCCCCGCGTCTGGATGGCAGATTGCAGGAGCCACTTTGCACCATCGAACCAGCCCGACTTGGCACTGGTGTCACCTTGGATCTGGGAACGATCCTGCCTATCGTGGATTTTCAGGGGCCAGCCGGCCACTCTCAGCCATATGCCCCCAAACACAAACCACGGCCGTTTACTCTGGCAAACAAAACTCAGCTGCCCACCTTCTGGGTGGAAGATTGCAGGGCCAATTCGTACTATCAAACCAGCCCAACTTGGCACGGGCGCCACCTTGGGTCTGGGAACCATCCTGCGTATTGTGGATTGTCAGGACCCAGCCGACCACTCTCGGCCACAGACCCCAATCAAAAACAACAGCCCGTTTCAATGGCAAAAAAAACTCAGCTGCCCCGCTTCTGGATGTCAGATTGCAGGACGCACTTGGTACTATCAAACCAGCCCGACTTGGCACTGGTGTCACCTTGGGTCTGGGAACCATCCTGCGTATCGTGGATTTTCAAAAGCCAGCCGGCAACTGCCAGCCACAGGCCCCCAAACACAAACAACGGCGCTTTTCCCTGGAAAACAAAACTCGCCTGCCAACTTTTTGATGGCAGATTGCAGGAGCCACTTGGTACTATCAAACCAGCCCAACTTGGCACTGGTGCCACCATGGGTCTGGTCACCATCCTGCCTATCGTAGCTTTTCAGGAGCCAGCCGGTCACTCCCTGCCATAGGCCCCCAGACACAAACCTCGGCCTGTTTCCCTGGCAAACAAAAGTATGCTACCCCGCTTCTGGATGGCAGATTGCAGGAACCACTTGGTACTATCAAACCAGCCTACCATGGCAATGGTGCCACCTCTGTTCTGGGAACCATCCTGCGTATCGTGGATTCTAATTAGCCAGCCGGCCACTCCCAGCCACAGGCCACCAAACAAAAACAACGGCGCTTTTCCCTGGAAAACAAAACTCGCCTGCCAACATTTTGATGGCAGATTGCAGGAGTCACTTGGTACTATCAAACCAGCCCAACTTGGCACTGGTGCCACCATGGGTCTGGTCACCATCCTGCCTATCGTAGCTTTTCAGGAGCCAGCCGGTCACTCCCAGCCATAGGCCCCCAGACACAAACCTCGGCCCGTTTCCCTGGCAAACAAAATTAAGCTGCCCCGCTTCTGGATGGCAGATTGCAGGAGCTCTTTAGTACTATCAAACCAGCCCGACTTGGCGCTGGTGCCACCTCTGGTCTGGGAACCATCCTGCCTCTCGTGGATTTCCAGGGGCCAGCCGGCCATTCTCAGCCATAGGCCCCCAAACACAAACCACGGCCCTTTTCTCTGGCAAAAAATACTCACCTGCCCCTCTTCTGGATGGCAAAATGCAGGACGCACTTGGTACTACGAAAACAGCCCGACTTGGCACTGATGCCACCTTGGGTCTGGGAACCATCCTGCGTATCGTGTATTTTAAGGAGCCAGCTGGAAAGTGCCAGCCATATGCCCCCAAACAAAATCTACGGCCCTTTTCACATGCAAACAAAACTCAGCTGCACAGCATGTGGATGGCAGATTGCAGGAGCCACTTTGCACCATCAAACCAGCCCGACTTGGCACTGGTGACACCTTGGATCTGGGAACCATCCTGCCTATCGTGGATTTTCAGGGGCCAGCTGGCCACTCTCAGCCATAGGCCCCCAAACACAAACCACGGCCCTTTACTCTGGTAAACAAAACTCAACTGCCCCTCTTCTGGATGGCAAATTGCAGGACGCACTTGGTACTAAAAAAGCAGCCCGACTTGGCACTGGTGCCACCTTTGGTCTGGTCACCATCCTGCGTATCGTGCATTTTAAGGAGCCAGCTGGAAAGTGCCAGCCATATGCCCCCAAACAAAATCTACGGCCCTTTTCACATGCAAACAAAACTCAGCTGCCCGGCATGTGGATGGCATATGGCAGGAGCCACTTTGCAGCATCAAACCAGCCCGACTTGGCACTGGTGACAACTTGGATCTGGGAACCATCCTGCCTATCGTGGATTTTCAGGGGCCAGCTGGCCACTCTCATCCATAGGCCCCCAAACACAAACCACGGCCCTTTACTCTGGTAAAAAAAACTCAACTGCCCCTCTTCTGGATGGCAAATTGCAGGACGCACTTGGTACTATCAAACCAGCCCGACTTGGCACTGGTGCCACCTTGGGTCTGGGAACCATCCTGCGTATCGTGGATTTTCAAAAGCCAGCCGGCCACTGCCAGCCACAGGCCCCCAAACACAAACAACGGCGCTTTTCCCTGGAAAACAAAACTCGCCTGCCAACTTTTTGATGGCAGATTGCAGGAGCCACTTGGTTCTATCAAACCAGCCCAACTTGGCACTGGTGCCACCTTTGGTCTGGTCACCATCCTGCGTATCGTGCATTTTAAGGAGCCAGCTGGAAAGTGCCAGCCATAGGCCCCCAAACAAAATCTACGGCCCTTTACACATGCAAACAAAACTCAGCTGCCCAGCATGTGGATGGCAGATTGCAGGAGCCACTTTGTACTATCAAACCAGCCCAACTTGGCATTGGTGCCTCCATGGGTCTGGTCACCATCCTGCCTATCGTAGCTTTTCAGGAGCCAGCCGGTCACTCCCAGCCATAGGCCCCCAGACACAAACCTCGGCCCGTTTCCCTTGCAAACAAAAGTAAGCTACCCCGCTTCTGGATGGCAGATTGCAGGAGACACTTGGTACTATCAAACCAGCCCGACTTGGCACTGGTGCCACCTTGGCTCTGGGATCCATCCTGCGTAAAGTAAATTATAAGGCGTCTGGCGGCCACTCCCAGCCACAGGCCCCCAAACACAAACAACGGCGCTTTTCCCTGGAAAACAAAACTCGCCTGCCAACTTTTTGATGGCAGATTGCCGGAGCCACTTGGTACTATCAAACCAGCCCAACTTGGCACTGGTGCCACCATGGGTCTGGTAACCATCCTGCCTATCGTAGCTTTTCAGGAGCCAGCCGGTCACTCCCAGCCATAGGCCCCGAGACACAAACCTCGGCCCGTTTCCCTGGCAAACAAAAGTAAGCTGCCCCGCTTCTGGATGGCAGATTGCAGGAGCCACTTTGCACCATCAAACCAGCCCGACTTGGCGCTGGTGCCACCTTGGCTCTGGGAACCATCCTGCCTATCGTGGATTTTCAGGGGCCAGCCGGCCACTCTCAGCCATATGCCCCCAAACATAAACCATGGCCCTTTTCTCTGGCAAACAAAACTGAACTGCCCCTCTTCTGGATGATTAATTGCAGGACGCACTTGGTACTACCAAACCAGCCTGACTTGGCACTGATGCCACCTTGGGTCTGGGAACCATCCTGCGTATCGAGCTTTTTAAGGAGCCAGCCGGCCACTCCCAGCCATATACCCCCATACACAAACCACGGACCTTTTCTCTTGCAAACAAAAATCCGCTGCCCCGCGTCTGGATGGCAGATTGCAGGAGCCACTTGGTACTATCAAACCAGCCCGACTTGGCACTGGTGCCACCTTGGATCTGGGAACCATCCTGCCTATCGTGGATTTTCAGGGGCCAGCCGGCCACTCTCAGCCATAGGCCCCCAAACACAAACCACGGCCCTGTACTCTGGGAAACAAAACTCAGCTGCCCACCTTCTGGGTGGAAGATTGCAGGAGCCAATTCGTACTATCAAACCAGCCCGACTTGGCACTGGTGCCACCTTGGGTCTGGGAACCATCCTGCGTATTGTGGATTGTCAGGACCCAGCCGACCACTCTCGGCCACAGACCCCAATCAAAAACAACAGCCCGTTTCAATGGCAAAAAAAACTCAGCTGCCCCGCTTCTGGATGTCAGATTGCAGGACGCAATTGTTAATATCAAATCAGCCCGACTTGGCACTGGTGCCACCATGGGTCTGGGAACCATCCTGCGTATCGTGGATTTTCAGGAGCCAGCCGGCCACTGCCAGCCACAGGCCCCCAAGCACAAACAACGGCGCTTTTCCCTGGAAAACAAAAGTAAGCTGCTCCACTTCTGGATGGCAGATTGCAGGAACCACTTGGTCCTATCAAACCAGCCCGACTTGGCACTGGTGCCACCTTGGGTCTGGGAACCATCCGGCGTATCCTGGGTTCAAAGGAGCCAGCCGGCCACTCCCAGCCACAGGCCCCCAAACACAAACAAAGGCGCTTTTCCCTGGAAAATAAAACTCGCCTGCCAACTTTTTGATGGCTGATTGCAGGAGCCACTTGGTACTATCAAACCAGCCCAGCTTGGCACTGGTGCCACCATGGGCCTGGTCACCATCCTGCCTATCGTAGCTTTTCAGGATCCAGCCGGTCACTCCCAGCCATAGGCCCCCAGACACAAACCTCGGCCTGTTTTCCTGGCAAACAAAAGTAAGCTACCCCGCTTCTGGATGGCAGATTGCAGGAACCAAATGGTACTATCAAACCAGCCCGACTTGGCACTGGTGCCACCTCTGGTCTGGGAACCATCCTGCATATCGTGGATTCTAATTAGCCAGCCGGCCACTCCCAGCCACAGGCCACCAAACACAAACAACGGCGCTTTTCCCTGGGAAACAAAACTCGCCTGCCAAATTTTTGATGGCAGATTGCAGGAGCCCCTTGGTACTATGAAACCAGCCCAACTTGGCACTGGTGCCACCATGGGTCTGGTCACCATCCTGCCTATCGCAGCTTTTCAGGAGCCAGCCTGTCACTCCCAGCCATAGGCCCCCAGATAAAAACCTCGGCCCGTTTCCCTGGCAAAAAAATGTAAGCTACCTCGCTTCCGGATGGCAGATTGCAGGAGCCACTTTGCACCATCAAACCAGCCCGACTTGGCACTGGTGCCAGCTCTGGTCTGGGAACCATCCTGCGTATCGTGGATTCTAAGGAGCCAGCCGGCCACTCCCAGCCACAGGCCCCCAAAGAAAATCATCGGCGCTTTTCCCTGGAAAACAAAACTCTCCCGCCAACTTTTTGATGGCAGATTGCAGGAGCCACTTGGTGCTATCAAACCAGCCTAACTTGGCACTGGTGCCTCCATGGGTCTGGTCACCATCCCGCCTATCGTAGCTTTTCAGGAGCCAGCCGGTCACTCCCAGCCATAGGCCCCCAGACACAAACCTCGGCCCGTTTCCCTGGCAAACAAAAGTAAGCTGCTCCGCTTCTGGATGGCAGATTGTAGGAACCACTTGTTACTATCAAACCAGCCCGACTTGGCACTGGTGCCACCTCTGGTCTGGGAACCATCCTGCGTATCGTGGATTCTAAGGAGCCAGGCGGCCACTCCCAGCCACAGGCCCCCAAACACAAACGACGGCGCTTTTCCCTGGAAAACAAAACTCGCCCGCCAACTTTTTGATGGTAGATTTCAGGAGCCACTTGGTACTATCAAACCAGCCCAACTTGGCACTGGTGCCTCCATGGGTCTGGTCACCATCCTGCCTATCGTAGCTTTTCAGGAGCCAGCCGGTCGCTCCCAGCCATAGGCGCCCAGACACAAACCTCGGCCCGTTTCCCTGGTAAACAAAAGTAAGCTGCCCCGCTTCTGGATGGCAGATTGCAGGACGCACTTGGTACTATCAAACCAGCTTACCATGGCAATGGTGCCACCTCTGGTCTGGGAACCATCCTGCGTATCGTGGATTCTAAGGAGCCAGCCGGCCACTCCCAGCCGCAGGCCCCCAAACACAAACAATGGCGCTTTTCCCTGGAAAACAAAACTCGCCTGCCAACTTTTTGATGGCAGATTGCAGGAGCCACTTGGTACTATCAAACCAGCCCGACTTGGCACTGGTGTCACCATGGGTCTGGTCACCTTCCTGCCTATCATAGCTTTTCAGGAGCCAGCCGGCCACTCCCAGCCATATACCCCCATACACAAACCACGGACCTTTTCTCTTGCAAACAAAAATCCGCTGCCCCGCGTCTGGATGGCAGATTGCAGGAGCCACTTTGCACCATCAAACCAGCTTGACTTGGCACTGGTGTCACCTTGGATCTGGGAACGATCCTGCCTATCGTGGATTTTCAGGGGCCAGCCGGCCACTCTCAGCCATAGGCCCCCAAACACAAACCACGGCCGTTTACTCTGGCAAACAAAACTCAGCTGCCCACCTTCTGGGTGGAAGATTGCAGGGCCAATTCATACTATCAAACCAGCCCAACTTGGCACGGGTGCCACCTCTGGTCTGGGAACCATCCTGCGTATCGTGGATTCTAAGGAGCCAGCCGGCCACTCCCAGCCACAGGCCCCCAAACACAAACAATGGCGCTTTTCCCTGGAAAACAAAACTCGCCTGCCAACTTTTTGATGGCAGATTGCAGGAGCCACTTGGTACTATCAAACCAGCCCGACTTGGCACTGGTGTCACCATGGGTCTGGTCACCTTCCTGCCTATCATAGCTTTTCAGGAGCCAGCCGGTCACTCCCTGCCATAGGCCCCCAGACAAATACCTCGGCCCGTTACCCTGGCAAACAAAACTCAGCTGCCCACCTTCTGGGTGGAAGATTGCAGGGCCAATTCATGCTATCAAACCAGCCCAACTTGGCACGGGTGCCACCTCTGGTCTGGGAACCATCCTGCGTATTGTGGATTGTCAGGACCCAGCCGACCACTCTCGGCCACAGACCCCAATCAAAAACAACAGCCCGTTTCAATGGCAAAAAAAACTCAGCTGCCCCGCTTCTGGATGTCAGATTGCAGGACGCACTTGGTACTATCAAACCAGCCCGACTTGGCACTGGTGCCACCTTGGGTCTGGGAACCATCCTGCGTATCGTGGATTTTCAAAAGCCAGCCGGCCACTGCCAGCCACAGGCCCCCAAACACAAACAACGGCGCTTTTCCCTGGAAAACAAAACTCGCCTGCCAACTTTTTGATGGCAGATTGCAGGAGCCACTTGGTACTATCAAACCAGCCCAACTTGGCACTGGTGCCACCATGGGTCTGGTCACCATCGTGCCTATCGTAGCTTTTCAGGAGCCAGCCGGTCACTCCCTGCCATAGACCCCCAGACACAAACCTCGGCCTGTTTCCCTGGCAAACAAAAGTATGCTACCCCGCTTCTGGATGGCAGATTGCAGGAACCACTTGGTACTATCAAACCAGCCTACCATGGCAATGGTGCCACCTCTGTTCTGGGAACCATCCTGCGTATCGTGGATTCTAAGGAGCCAGCCGGCCACTCCCAGCCACAGGCCACCAAACAAAAACAACGGCGCTTTTCCCTGGAAAACAAAACTCGCCTGCCAACATTTTGATGGCAGATTGCAGGAGTCACTTGGTACTATCAAACCAGCCCAACTTGGCACTGGTGCCACCATGGGTCTGGTCACCATCCTGCCTATCGTAGCTTTTCAGGAGCCAGCCGGTCACTCCCAGCCATAGGCCCCCAGACACAAACCTCGGCCCGTTTCCCTGGCAAACAAAATTAAGCTGCCCCGCTTCTGGATGGCAGATTGCAGGAGCTCTTTAGTACTATCAAACCAGCCCGACTTGGCACTGGTGCCACCTCTGGTCTGGGAACCATCCTGCCTCTCGTGGATTTCCAGGGGCCAGCCGGCCATTCTCAGCCATAGGCCCCCAAACACAAACCACGGCCCTTTTCTCTGGCAAACAATACTCAACTGCCCCTCTTCTGGATGGCAAAATGCAGGACGCACTTGGTACTACGAAAACAGCCCGACTTGGCACTGATGCCACCTTGGGTCTGGGAACCATCCTGCGTATCGTGTATTTTAAGGAGCCAGCTGGAAAGTGCCAGCCATATGCCCCCAAACAAAATCTACGGCCCTTTTCACATGCAAACAAAACTCAGCTGCACAGCATGTGGATGGCAGATTGCAGGAGCCACTTTGCACCATCAAACCAGCCCGACTTGGCACTGGTGACACCTTGGATCTGGGAACCATCCTGCCTATCGTGGATTTTCAGGGGCCAGCTGGCCACTCTCAGCCATAGGCCCCCAAACACAAACCACGGCCCTTTACTCTGGTAAACAAAACTCAACTGCCCCTCTTCTGGATGGCAAATTGCAGGACGCACTTGGTACTAAAAAAGCAGCCTGACTTGGCACTGGTGCCACCTTTGGTCTGGTCACCATCCTGCGTATCGTGCATTTTAAGGAGCCAGCTGGAAAGTGCCAGCCATATGCCCCAAACAAAATCTACGGCCCTTTTCACATGCAAACAAAACTCAGCTGCCCGGCATGTGGATGGCATATGGCAGGAGCCACTTTGCAGCATCAAACCAGCCCGACTTGGCACTGGTGACAACTTGGGTCTGGGAACGATCCTGCATATTGTGGATTGTCAGGAGCCAGCCGACACCTGCAAGCCACAGACCCCAATGAAAAACAACGGCCCGTTTCACAGGCAAAAAAAACTCACCTGCCCCACTTCTGGATGGGAGATTGCAGGAACCACTTGGTACTATCAAACCAGCCCGACTTGGCACTGGTGCCACCTCTGGTCTGGGAACCATCCTGCGTATCGTGGATTCTAAGGAGCCAGCCGGCCACTCCCAGCCACAGGCGCCCAAACACAAACAATGGCGCTTTTCCCTGGAAAACAAAACTCGCCTGCCAACTTTTTGATGGCAGATTGCAGGAGCCACTTGGTACTATCAAACCAGCCCGACTTGGCACTGGTGTCACCATGGGTCTGGTCACCTTCCTGCCTATCATAGCTTTTCAGGAGCCAGCCGGTCACTCCCTGCCATAGGCCCCCAGACAAATACCTCGGCCCGTTTCCCTGGCAAACAAAAGTAAGCTGCCCCGCTTCTGGATGGCAGATTGCAGGAGCCACTTGGTACTATCAAACCAGCCCAACTTGGCACTGGTGCCACCACTGGTCTGGGAACCATCCTGCGTATCGAGCTTTTTAAGGAGCCAGCCGGCCACTCCCAGCCATATACCCCCATACACAAACCACGGACCTTTTCTCTTGCAAACAAAAATCCGCTGCCCCGCGTCTGGATGGCAGATTGCAGGAGCCACTTTGCACCATCAAACCAGCCCGACTTGGCACTGGTGTCACCTTGGATCTGGGAACCATCCTGCCTATCGTGGATTTTCAGGGGCCAGCCGGCCACTCTCAGCCATAGGCCCCCAAACACAAACCACGGCCGTTTACTCTGGCAAACAAAACTCAGCTGCCCACCTTCTGGGTGGAAGATTGCAGGGCCAATTCGTACTATCAAACCAGCCCAACTTGGCACGGGTGCCACCTTGGGTCTGGGAACCATCCTGCGTATTGTGGATTGTCAGGACCCAGCCGACCACTCTCGGCCACAGACCCCAATCAAAAACAACAGCCCGTTTCAATGGCAAAAAAAACTCAGCTGCCCCGCTTCTGGATGTCAGATTGCAGGACGCACTTGGTACTATCAAACCAGCCCGACTTGGCACTGGTGCCACCTTGAGTCTGGGAACCATCCTGCGTATCGTGGATTTTCAAAAGCCAGCCGGCCACTGCCAGCCACAGGCCCCCAAACACAAACAACGGCGCTTTTCCCTGGAAAACAAAACTCGCCTGCCAACTTTTTGATGGCAGATTGCAGGAGCCACTTGGTACTATCAAACCAGCCCAACTTGGCACTGGTGCCACCATGGGTCTGGTCACCATCCTGCCTATCGTAGCTTTTCAGGAGCCAGCCAGTCACTCCCTGCCATAGGCCCCCAGACACAAACCTCGGCCCGTTTCCCTGGCAAACAAAATTAAGCTGCCCCGCTTCTGGATGGCAGATTGCAGGAGCTCTTTAGTACTATCAAACCAGCCCGACTTGGCACTGGTGCCACCTCTGGTCTGGGAACCATCCTGCCTCTCGTGGATTTCCAGGGGCCAGCCGGCCATTCTCAGCCATAGGCCCCCAAACACAAACCACGGCCCTTTTCTCTGGCAAACAATACTCAACTACCCCTCTTCTGGATGGCAAAATGCAGGACGCACTTGGTACTACGAAAACAGCCCGACTTGGCACTGATGCCACCTTGGGTCTGGGAACCATCCTGCGTATCGTGTATTTTAAGGAGCCAGCTGGAAAGTGCCAGCCATATGCCCCCAAACAAAATCTACGGCCCTTTTCACATGCAAACAAAACTCAGCTGCACAGCATGTGGATGGCAGATTGCAGGAGCCACTTTGCACCATCAAACCAGCCCGACTTGGCACTGGTGACACCTTGGATCTGGGAACCATCCTGCCTATCGTGGATTTTCAGGGGCCAGCTGGCCACTCTCATCCATAGGCCCCCAAACACAAACCACGGCCCTTTACTCTGGTAAACAAAACTCAACTGCCCCTCTTCTGGATGGCAAATTGCAGGACGCACTTGGTACTAAAAAAGCAGCCCGACTTGGCACTGGTGCTACCTTTGGTCTGGTCACCATCCTGCGTATCGTGCATTTTAAGGAGCCAGCTGGAAAGTGCCAGCCATATGCCCCCAAACAAAATCTACGGCCCTTTTCACATGCAAACAAAACTCAGCTGCCCGGCATGTGGATGGCATATGGCAGGAGCCACTTTGCAGCATCAAACCAGCCCGACTTGGCACTGGTGACAACTTGGATCTGGGAACCATCCTGCCTATCGTGGATTTTCAGGGGCCAGCTGGCCACTCTCATCCATAGGCCCCCAAACACAAACCACGGCCCTTTACTCTGGTAAACAAAACTCAACTGCCCCTCTTCTGGATGGCAAACTGCAGGACGCACTTGGTACTATCAAACCAGCCCGACTTGGCACTGGTGCCACCTTGGGTCTGGGAACCATCCTGCGTATCGTGGATTTTCAAAAGCCAGCCGGCCACTGCCAGCCACAGGCCCCCAAACACAAACAACGGCGCTTTTCCCTGGAAAACAAAACTCGCCTGCCAACTTTTTGATGGCAGATTGCAGGAGCCACTTAGTTCTATCAAACCAGCCCAACTTGGCACTGGTGCCACCTTTGGTCTGGTCACCATCCCGCGTATCGTGCATTTTAAGGAGCCAGCTGGAAAGTGCCAGCCATAGGCCCCCAAACAAAATCTACGGCCCTTTTCACATGCAAACAAAACTCAGCTGCCCAGCATGTGGATGGCAGATTGCAGGAGCCACTTTGTACTATCAAACCAGCCCAACTTGGCATTGGTGCCTCCATGGGTCTGGTAACCATCCTGCCTATCGTAGCTTTTCAGGAGCCAGCCGGTCACTCCCAGCCATAGGCCCCCAGACACAAACCTCGGCCCGTTTCCCTTGCAAACAAAAGTAAGCTACCCCGCTTCTGGATGGCAGATTGCAGGAGACTCTTTGTACTATCAAACCAGCCCGACTTGGCACTGGTGCCACCTTGGCTCTGGGATCCATCCTGCGTAAAGTAGATTATAAGGCGTCTGGCGGCCACTCCCAGCCACAGGCCCCCAAACACAAACAACGGCGCTTTTTCCTGGAAAACAAAACTCGCCTGCCAACTTTTTGATGGCAGATTGCAGGAGCCACTTGGTACTATCAAACCAGCCCAACTTGGCACTGGTGCCACCATGGGTCTGGTAACCATCCTGCCTATCGTAGCTTTTCAGGAGCCAGCCGGTCACTCCCAGCCATAGGCCCCCAGACACAAACCTCGGCCCGTTTCCCTGGCAAACACAAGTAAGCTGCCCCGCTTCTGGATGGCAGATTGCAGGAGCCACTTTGCACCATCAAACCAGCCCGACTTGGTGCTGGTGCCACCTTGGCGCTGGGAACCATCCTGCCTATCGTGGATTTTCAGGGGCCAGCCGGCCACTCTCAGCCATATGCCCCCAAACATAAACCATGGCCCTTTTCTCTGGCAAACAAAACTGAACTGCCCCTCTTCTGGATGACAAATTGCAGGACGCACTAGGTACTACCAAACCAGCCTGACTTGGCACTGATGCCACCTTGGGTCTGGGAACCATCCTGCGTATCGAGCTTTTTAAGGAGCCAGCCGGCCACTCCCAGCCATATACCCCCATACACAAACCACGGACCTTTTCTCTTGCAAACAAAAATCCGCTGCCCCGCGTCTGGATGGCAGATTGCAGGAGCCACTTGGTACTATCAAACCAGCCCGACTTGGCACTGGTGCCACCTTGGATCTGGGAACCATCCTGCCTATCGTGGATTTTCAGGGGCCAGCCGGCCACTCTCAGCCATAGGCCCCCAAACACAAACCACGGCCCTGTACTCTGGGAAACAAAACTCAGCTGCCCACCTTCTGGGTGGAAGATTGCAGGAGCCAATTCGTACTATCAAACCAGCCCGACTTGGCACTGGTGCCACCTTGGGTCTGGGAACCATCCTGCGTATTGTGGATTGTCAGGACCCAGCCGACCACTCTCGGCCACAGACCCCAATCAAAAACAACAGCCCGTTTCAATGGCAAAAAAAACTCAGCTGCCCCGCTTCTGGATGTCAGATTGCAGGACGCAATTGGTAATATCAAATCAGCCCGACTTGGCACTGGTGCCACCTCTGGTCTGGGAACCATCCTGCGTATCGTGGATTTTCAGGAGCCAGCCGGCCACTGCCAGCCACAGGCCCCCAAACACAAACAACGGCGCTTTTCCCTGGAAAACAAAAGTAAGCTGCTCCGCTTCTGGATGGCAGATTGCAGGAACCACTTGGTCCTATCAAACCAGCCCGACTTGGCACTGGTGCCACCTTGGGTGTGGGAACCATCCTGCGTATCCTGGGTTCAAAGGAGCCAGCCGGCCACTCCCAGCCACAGGCCCCCAAACACAAACAAAGGCGCTTTTCCCTGGAAAATAAAACTCGCCTGCCAACTTTTTGATGGCTGATTGCAGGAGTCACTTGGTACTATCAAACCAGCCCAGCTTGGCACTGGTGCCACCATGGGCCTGGTCACCATCCTGCCTATCGTAGCTTTTCAGGAGCCAGCCGGTCACTCCCAGCCATAGGCCCCCAGACACAAACCTCGGCCTGTTTCCCTGGCAAACAAAAGTAAGCTACCCCGCTTCTGGATGGCAGATTGCAGGAACCAAATGGTACTATCAAACCAGCCCGACTTGGCACTGGTGCCACCTCTGGTCTGGGAACCATCCTGCGTATCGTGGATTCTAATTAGCCAGCCGGCCACTCCCAGCCACAGGCCACCAAACACAAACAACGGCGCTTTTCCCTGGAAAACAAAACTCGCCTGCCAAATTTTTGATGGCAGATTGCAGGAGCCCCTTGGTACTATGAAACCAGCCCAACTTGGCACTGGTGCCACCATGGGTCTGGTCACCATCCTGCCTATCGCAGCTTTTCAGGAGCCAGCCGGTCACTCCCAGCCATAGGCCCCCAGATAAAAACCTCGGCCCGTTTCCCTGGCAAAAAAAAGTAAGCTACCTCGCTTCTGGATGGCAGATTGCAGGAGCCACTTTGCACCATCAAACCAGCCCGACTTGCCACTGGTGCCACCTCTGGTCTGGGAACCATCCTGCGTATCGTGGATTCTAAGGAGCCAGCCGGCCACTCCCAGCCACAGGCCCCCAAAGAAAATCATCGGCGCTTTTCCCTGGAAAACAAAACTCGCCCGCCAACTTTTTGATGGCAGATTGCAGGAGCCACTTGGTGCTATCAAACCAGCCCAACTTGGCACTGGTGCCACCATGGGTCTGGTCACCATCCTGCCTATCGTAGCTTTTCAGGAGCCAGCCGGTCACTCCCAGCCATAGGCCCCCAGACACAAACCTCGGCCCGTTCCCTGGCAAACAAAAGTAAGCTGCTCCGCTTCTGGATGGCCGATTGTAGGAACCACTTGTTACTATCAAACCAGCCCGACTTGGCACTGGTGCCACCTCTGGTCTGGGAACCATCCTGCGTATCGTGGATTCTAAGTAGCCAGGCGGCCACTCCCAGCCACAGGCCCCCAAACACAAACAACGGCGCTTTTCCCTGGAAAACAAAACTCGCCTGCCAACTTTTTGATGGTAGATTGCCGGAGCCACTTGTTACTATCAAACCAGCCCAACTTGGCACGGGTGCCACCTCTGGTCTGGGAACCATCCTGCGTATTGTGGATTGTCAGGACCCAGCCGACCACTCTCGGCCACAGACCCCAATCAAAAACAACAGCCCGTTTCAATGGCAAAAAAAACTCAGCTGCCCCGCTTCTGGATGTCAGATTGCAGGACGCACTTGGTACTATCAAACCAGCCCGACTTGGCACTGGTGCCACCTTGGGTCTGGGAACCATCCTGCGTATCGTGGATTTTCAAAAGCCAGCCGGCCACTGCCAGCCACAGGCCCCCAAACACAAACAACGGCGCTTTTCCCTGGAAAACAAAACTCGCCTGCCAACTTTTTGATGGCAGATTGCAGGAGCCACTTGGTACTATCAAACCAGCCCAACTTGGCACTGGTGCCACCATGGGTCTGGTCACCATCCTGCCTATCGTAGCTTTTCAGGAGCCAGCCGGTCACTCCCTGCCATAGGCCCCCAGACACAAACCTCGGCCTGTTTCCCTGGCAAACAAAAGTATGCTACCCCGCTTCTGGATGGCAGATTGCAGGAACCACTTGGTACTATCAAACCAGCCTACCATGGCAATGGTGCCACCTCTGTTCTGGGAACCATCCTGCGTATCGTGGATTCTAATTAGCCAGCTGGCCACTCCCAGCCACAGGCCACCAAACACAAACAACGGCGCTTTTCCCTGGAAAACAAAACTCGCCGGCCAACATTTTGATGGCAGATTGCAGGAGTCACTTGGTACTATCAAACCAGCCCAACTTGGCACTGGTGCCACCATGGGTCTGGTCACCATCCTGCCTATCGTAGCTTTTCAGGAGCCAGCCGGTCACTCCCAGCCATAGGCCCCTAGACACAAACCTCGGCCCGTTTCCCTGGCAAACAAAATTAAGCTGCCCCACTTCTGGATGGCAGATTGCAGGAGCTCTTTAGTACTATCAAACCAGCCCGACTTGGCACTGGTGCCACCTCTGGTCTGGGAACCATCCTGCCTCTCGTGGATTTCCAGGGGCCAGCCGGCCATTCTCAGCCATAGGCCCCCAAACACAAACCACGGCCCTTTTCTCTGGCAAAAAATACTCAACTGCCCCTCTTCTGGATGGCAAAATGCAGGACGCACTTGGTACTACGAAAACAGCCCGACTTGGCACTGATGCCACCTTGGGTCTGGGAACCATCCTGCGTATCGTGTATTTTAAGGAGCCAGCTGGAAAGTGCCAGCCATATGCCCCCAAACAAAATCTACGGCCCTTTTCACATGCAAACAAAACTCAGCTGCACAGCATGTGGATGGCAGATTGCAGGAGCCACTTTGCACCATCAAACCAGCCCGACTTGGCACTGGTGACACCTTGGATCTGGGAACCATCCTGCCTATCGTGGATTTTCAGGGGCCAGCTGGCCACTCTCAGCCATAGGCCCCCAAACACAAACCACGGCCCTTTACTCTGGTAAACAAAACTCAACTGCCCCTCTTCTGGATGGCAAATTGCAGGACGCACTTGGTACTAAAAAAGCAGCCCGACTTGGCACTGGTGCCACCTTTGGTCTGGTCACCATCCTGCGTATCGTGCATTTTAAGGAGCCAGCTGGAAAGTGCCAGCCATATGCCCCCAAACAAAATCTACGGCCCTTTTCACATGCAAACAAAACTCAGCTGCCCGGCATGTGGATGGCATATGGCAGGAGCCACTTTGCAGCATCAAACCAGCCCGACTTGGCACTGGTGACAACTTGGATCTGGGAACCATCCTGCCTATCGTGGATTTTCAGGGGCCAGCTGGCCACTCCCAGCCATAGGCCCCCAAACACAAACCACGGCCCTTTAAACTGGTAAACAAAACTCAACTGCCCCTCTTCTGGATGTCAGATTGCAGGACGCACTTGGTACTATCAAACCAGCCCGACTTGGCACTGGTGCCACCTTGGGTCTGGGAACCATCCTGCGTATCGTGGATTTTCAAAAGCCAGCCGGCCACTGCCAGCCACAGGCCCCCAAACACAAACAACGGCGCTTTTCCCTGGAAAACAAAACTCGCCTGCCAACTTTTTGATGGCAGATTGCAGGAGCCACTTGGTTCTATCAAACCAGCCCAACTTGGCACTGGTGCCACCTTTGGTCTGGTCACCATCCCGCGTATCGTGCATTTTAAGGAGCCAGCTGGAAAGTGCCAGCCATAGGCCCCCAAACAAAATCTACGGCCCTTTTCACATGCAAACAAAACTCAACTGCCCAGCATGTGGATGGCAGATTGCAGGAGCCACTTTGTACTATCAAACCAGCCCAACTTGGCATTGGTGCCTCCATGGGTCTGGTAACCATCCTGCCTATCGTAGCTTTTCAGGAGCCAGCCGGTCACTCCCAGCCATAGGCCCCCAGACACAAACCTCGGCCCGTTTCCCTTGCAAACAAAAGTAAGCTACCCCGCTTCTGGATGGCAGATTGCAGGAGACACTTGGTACGATCAAACCAGCCCGACTTGGCACTGGTGCCACCTTGGGTCTGGGATCCATCCTGCGTAAAGTAGATTATAAGGCGTCTGGCGGCCACTCCCAGCCACAGGCCCCCAAACACAAACAACGGCGCTTTTCCCTGGAAAACAAAACTCGCCTGCCAACTTTTTGATGGCAGATTGCAGGAGCCACTTGGTACTATCAAACCAGCCCAACTTGGCACTGGTGCCACCATGGGTCTGGTCACCATCCTGCCTATCGTAGCTTTTCAGGAGCCAGCCGGTCACTCCCAGCCATAGGCCCCGAGACACAAACCTCGGCCCGTTTCCCTGGCAAACAAAAGTAAGCTGCCCCGCTTCTGGATGGCAGATTGCAGGAGCCACTTTGCACCATCAAACCAGCCCGACTTGGCGCTGGTGCCACCTTGGCTCTGGGAACCATCCTGCCTATCGTGGATTTTCAGGGGCCAGCCGGCCACTCTCAGCCATAGGCCCCCAAACACAAACCACGGCCCTGTACTGTGGGAAACAAAACTCAGCTGCCCACCTTCTGGGTGGAAGATTGCAGGAGCCAATTCGTACTATCAAACCAGCCCAACTTGGCACTGGTGCCACCTTGGGTCTGGGAACCATCCTGCGTATTGTGGATTGTCAGGACCCAGCCGACCACTCTCGGCCACAGACCCCAATCAAAAACAACAGCCCGTTTCAATGGCAAAAAAAACTCAGCTGCCCCGCTTCTGGATGTCAGATTGCAGGACGCAATTGGTAATATCAAATCAGCCCAACTTGGCACTTGTGCCACCTCTGGTCTGGGAACCATCCTGCGTATCGTGGATTTTCAGGAGCCAGCCGGCCACTGCCAGCCACAGGCCCCCAAACACAAACAACGGCGCTTTTCCCTGGAAAACAAAAGTAAGCTGCTCCGCTTCTGGATGGCAGATTGCAGGAACCACTTGGTCCTATCAAACCAGCCCGACTTGGCACTGGTGCCACCTTGGGTGTGGGAATCATCCTGCGTATCCTGGGTTCAAAGGAGCCAGCCGGCCACTCCCAGCCACAGGCCCCCAAACACAAACAACGGCGCTTTTCCCTGATAAATAAAACTCGCCTGCCAACATTTTGATGGCTGATTGCAGGAGCCACTTGGTACTATCAAACCAGCCCAGCTTGGCACTGGTGCCACCATGGGCCTGGTCACCATCCTGCCTATCGTAGCTTTTCAGGATCCAGTCGGTCACTCCCAGCCATAGGCCCCCAGACACAAACCTCGGCCTGTTTCCCTGGCAAACAAAAGTAAGCTACCCCGCTTCTGGATGGCAGATTGCAGGAACCAAATGGTACTATCAAACCAGCCCGACTTGGCACTGGTGCCACCTCTGGTCTGGGAACCATCCTGCGTATCGTGGATTCTAAGGAGCCAGCCGGCCACTCCCAGCCACAGGCCACCAAACACAAACAACGGCGCTTTGCCCTGGAAAACAAAACTCGCCTGCCAAATTTTTGATGGCAGATTGCAGGAGCCCCTTGGTACTATGAAACCAGCCCAACTTGGCACTGGTGCCACCATGGGTCTGGTCACCATCCTGCCTATCGCAGCTTTTCAGGAGCCAGCCAGTCACTCCCAGCCATAGGCCCCCAGACACAAACCTCGGCCCGTTCCCTGGCAAACAAAAGTAAGCTGCTCCGCTTCTGGATGGCAGATTGTAGGAACCACTTGTTACTATCAAACCAGCCCGACTTGGCACTGGTGCCACCTCTGGTCTGGGAACCATCCTGCGTATCGTGGATTCTAAGGAGCCAGGCGGCCACTCCCAGCCACAGGCCCCCAAACACAAACAACGGCGCTTTTCCCTGGAAAACCAAACTCGCCCGCCAACTTTTTGATGGTAGATTGCAGGAGCCACTTGGTACTATCAAACCAGCCCAACTTGGCACTGGTGCCTCCATGGGTCTGGTCACCATCCTGCCTATCGTAGCTTTTCAGGAGCCAGCCGGTCACTCCCAGCCATAGGCCCCCAGACACAAACCTCGGCCCGTTTCCCTGGTAAACAAAATTAAGCTGCCCCGCTTCTGGATGGCAGATTGTAGGAACCACTTGGTACTATCAAACCAGCTTACCATGGCAATGGTGCCACCTCTGGTCTGGGAACCATCCTGCGTATCGTGGATTCTAAGGAGCCAGCCGGCCACTCCCAGCCACAGGCCCCCAAACACAAACAATGGCGCTTTTCCCTGGAAAACAAAACTCGCCTGCCAACTTTTTGATGGCAGATTGCAGGAGCCACTTGGTACTATCAAACCAGCCCGACTTGGCACTGGTGTCACCATGGGTCTGGTCACCTTCCTGCCTATCATAGCTTTTCAGGAGCCAGCCGGTCAATCCCTGCCATAGGCCCCCAGACAAATACCTCGGCCCGTTTCCCTGGCAAACAAAAGTAAGCTGCCCCGCTTCTGGATGGCAGATTGCAGGAGCCACTTGGTACTATCAAACCAGCCCAACTTGGCACTGGTGCCACCACTGGTCTGGGAACCATCCTGCGTATCGAGCTTTTTAAGGAGCCAGCCGGCCACTCCCAGCCATATACCCCCATACACAAACCACGGACCTTTTCTCTTGCAAACAAAAATCCGCTGCCCCGCGTCTGTATGGCAGATTGCAGGAGCCACTTGGTACTATCAAACCAGCCCGACTTGGCACTGGTGCCACCTTGGATCTGGGAACCATCCTGCCTATCGTGGATTTTCAGGGGCCAGCCGGCCACTCTCAGCCATAGGCCCCCAAACACAAACCACGGCCCTGTACTGTGGGAAACAAAACTCAGCTGCCCACCTTCTGGGTGGAAGATTGCAGGAGCCAATTCGTACTATCAAACCAGCCCAACTTGGCACTGGTGCCACCTTGGGTCTGGGAACCATCCTGCGTATTGTGGATTGTCAGGACCCAGCCGACCACTCTCGGCCACAGACCCCAATCAAAAACAACAGCCCGTTTCAATGGCAAAAAAAACTCAGCTGCCCCGCTTCTGGATGTCAGATTGCAGGACGCACTTGGTACTATCAAACCAGCCCGACTTGGCACTGGTGCCACCTTGGGTCTGGGAACCATCCTGCGTATCGTGGATTTTCAAAAGCCAGCCGGCCACTGCCAGCCACAGGCCCCCAAACACAAACAACGGCGCTTTTCCCTGGAAAACAAAACTCGCCTGCCAACTTTTTGATGGCAGATTGCAGGAGCCACTTGGTACTATCAAACCAGCCCAACTTGGCACTGGTGCCTCCATGGGTCTGGTCACCATCCTGCCTATCGTAGCTTTTCAGGAGCCAGCCGGTCACTCCCAGCCATAGGCCCCCAGACACAAACCTCGGCCCGTTTCCCTGGCAAACAAAATTAAGCTGCCCCGCTTCTGGATGGCAGATTGCAGGAGCTCTTTAGTACTATCAAACCAGCCCGACTTGGCACTGGTGCCACCTCTGGTCTGGGAACCATCCTGCCTCTCGTGGATTTCCAGGGGCCAGCCGGCCATTCTCAGCCATAGGCCCCCAAACACAAACCACGGCCCTTTTCTCTGGCAAACAATACTCAACTGCCCCTCTTCTGGATGGCAAAATGCAGGACGCACTTGGTACTAAAAAAGCAGCCCGACTTGGCACTGGTGCCACCTTGGGTCTGGGAACCATCCTGCGTATCGTGGATTTTCAAAAGCCAGCCGGCCACTGCCAGCCACAGGCCCCCAAACACAAACAACGGCGCTTTTCCCTGGAAAACAAAACTCGCCTGCCAACTTTTTGATGGCAGATTGCAGGAGCCACTTGGTTCTATCAAACCAGCCCAACTTGGCACTGGTGCCACCTTTGGTCTGGTCACCATCCCGCGTATCGTGCATTTTAAGGAGTCAGCTGGAAAGTGCCAGCCATAGGCCCCCAAACAAAATCTACGGCCCTTTTCACGTGCAAACAAAACTCAGCTGCCCAGCATGTGGATGGCAGATTGCAGGAGCCACTTTGTACTATCAAACCAGCCCAACTTGGCATTGGTGCCTCCATGGGTCTGGTAACCATCCTGCCTATCGTAGCTTTTCAGGAGCCAGCCGGCCACTCTCAGCCATATGCCCCCAAACATAAACCATGGCCCTTTTCTCTGGCAAACAAAACTGAACTGCCCCGCTTCTGGATGACAAATTGCAGGACGCACTCGGTACTACCAAACCAGCCCGACTTGGCACTGATGCCACCTTGGGTCTGGGAACCATCCTGCGTATCGAGCTTTTTAAGGAGCCAGCCGGCCACTCCCAGCCATATACCCCCATACACAAACCACGGACCTTTTCTCTTGCAAACAAAAATCCGCTGCCCCGCGTCTGGATGGCAGATTGCAGGAGCCACTTGGTACTATCAAACCAGCCCGACTTGGCACTGGTGCCACCTTGGATCTGGGAACCATCCTGCCTATCGTGGATTTTCAGGGGCCAGCCGGCCACTCTCAGCCATAGGCCCCCAAACACAAACCACGGCCCTGTACTGTGGGAAACAAAACTCAGCTGCCCACCTTCTGGGTGGAAGATTGCAGGAGCCAATTCGTACTATCAAACCAGCCCAACTTGGCACTGGTGCCACCTTGGGTCTGGGAACCATCCTGCGTATTGTGGATTGTCAGGACCCAGCCGACCACTCTCGGCCACAGACCCCAATCAAAAACAACAGCCCGTTTCAATGGCAAAAATAACTCAGCTGCCCCGCTTCTGGATGTCAGATTGCAGGACGCAATTGGTAATATCAAATCAGCCCAACTTTGCACTTGTGCCACCTCTGGTCTGGGAACCATCCTGCGTATCGTGGATTTTCAGGAGCCAGCCGGCCACTGCCAGCCACAGGCCCCCAAACACAAACAACGGCGCTTTTCCCTGGAAAACAAAAGTAAGCTGCTCCGCTTCTGGATGGCAGATGGCAGGAACCACTTGGTCCTATCAAACCAGCCCGACTTGGCACTGGTGCCACCTTGGGTGTGGGAACCATCCTGCGTATCCTGGGTTCAAAGGAGCCAGCCGGCCACTCCCAGCCACAGGCCCCCAAACACAAACAAAGGCGCTTTTCCCTGGAAAATAAAACTCGCCTGCCAACATTTTGATGGCTGATTGCAGGAGCCCCTTGGTACTATCAAACCAGCCCAGCTTGGCACTGGTGCCACCATGGGCCTGGTCACCATCCTGCCTATCGTAGCTTTTCAGGATCCAGTCGGTCACTCCCAGCCATAGGCCCCCAGACACAAACCTCGGCCTGTTTCCCTGGCAAACAAAAGTAAGCTACCCCGCTTCTGGATGGCAGATTGCAGGAACCAAATGGTACTATCAAACCAGCCCGACTTGGCACTGGTGCCACCTCTGGTCTGGGAACCATCCTGCGTATCGTGGATTCTAATTAGCCAGCCGGCCACTCCCAGCCACAGGCCACCAAACACAAACAACGGCGCTTTGCCCTGGAAAACAAAACTCGCCTGCCAAATTTTTGATGGCAGATTGCAGGAGCCCCTTGGTACTATGAAACCAGCCCAACTTGGCACTGGTGCCACCTTGGATCTGGGAACCATCCTGCCTATCGTGGATTTTCAGGGGCCAGCCGGCCACTCTCAGCCATAGGCCCCCAAACACAAACCACGGCCCTGTACTCTGGGAAACAAAACTCAGCTGCCCACCTTCTGGGTGGAAGATTGCAGGAGCCAATTCGTACTATCAAACCAGCCCAACTTGGCACTGGTGCCACCTTGGGTCTGGGAACCATCCTGCGTATTGTGGATTGTCAGGACCCAGCCGACCACTCTCGGCCACTGACCCCAATCAAAAACAACAGCCCGTTTCAATGGCAAAAAAAACTCAGCTGCCCCGCTTCTGGATGTCAGATTGCAGGACGCAATTGGTAATATCAAATCAGCCCAACTTGGCACTTGTGCCACCTCTGGTCTGGGAACCATCCTGCGTATCGTGGATTTTCAGGAGCCAGCCGGCCACTGCCAGCCACAGGCCCCCAAACACAAACAACGGCGCTTTTCCCTGGAAAACAAAAGTAAGCTGCTCCGCTTCTGGATGGCAGATTGCAGGAACCACTTGGTCCTATCAAACGAGCCCGACTTGGCACTGGTGCCACCTTGGGTGTGGGAACCATCCTGCGTATCCTGGGTTCAAAGGAGCCAGCCGGCCACTCCCAGCCACAGGCCCCCAAACACAAACAAAGGCGCTTTTCCCTGGAAAATAAAACTCGCCTGCCAACATTTTGATGGCTGATTGCAGGAGCCCCTTGGTACTATCAAACCAGCCCAGCTTGGCACTGGTGCCACCATGGGCCTGGTCACCATCCTGCCTATCGTAGCTTTTCAGGATCCAGTCGGTCACTCCCAGCCATAGGCCCCCAGACACAAACCTCGGCCTGTTTCCCTGGCAAACAAAAGTAAGCTACCCCGCTTCTGGATGGCAGATTGCAGGAACCAAATGGTACTATCAAACCAGCCCGACTTGGCACTGGTGCCACCTCTGGTCTGGGAACCATCCTGCGTATCGTGGATTCTAATTAGCCAGCCGGCCACTCCCAGCCACAGGCCACCAAACACAAACAACGGCGCTTTGCCCTGGAAAACAAAACTCGCCTGCCAAATTTTTGATGGCAGATTGCAGGAGCCCCTTGGTACTATGAAACCAGCCCAACTTGGCACTGGTGCCACCATGGGTCTGGTCACCATCCTGCCTATCGCAGCTTTTCAGGAGCCAGCCGGTCACTCCCAGCCATAGGCCCCCAGATAAAAACCTCGGCCCGTTTCCCTGGCAAAAAAAAGTAAGCTACCTCGCTTCCGGATGGCAGATTGCAGGAGCCACTTTGCACCATCAAACCAGCCCGACTTGGCACTGGTGCCACCATGGGTCTGGGAACCATCCTGCGTATCGTGGATTCTAAGGAGCCAGCCGGCCACTCCCAGCCACAGGCCCCCAAGCGCAAACAATGGCGCTTTTCCCTGGAAAACAAAACTCGCCTGCCAACTTTTTGATGGCAGATTGCAGGAGCCACTTGGTGCTATCTAATCAGCCCAACTTGGCACTGGTGCCACCATGGGTCTGGAAAATATCCTGCCTATGGTAGCTTTTCAGGAGCCAGCCGGTCACTCCCAGCCATAGGCCCCCAGACACAAATCTCGGCCCGTTTCCCTGGCAAACAAAAGTAAGCTACCCCGCTTCTGGATGGCAGATTGCAGGAGTCACTTTGCACCATCAAACCAGCCCGACTTGGCGCTGGTGCCACCTTGGCTCTGGGAACCATCCTGCCTATCGTGGATTTTCAGGGGCCAGCCGGCCACTCTCAGCCATATGCCCTCAAACAAAAACCATGGCCCTTTTCTCTGGCAAACAAAACTGAACTGCCCCTCTTCTGGATGACAAATTGCAGGACGCACTTGGTACTACCAAACCAGGCCGACTTGGCACTGATGCCACCTTGGGTCTGGGAACCATCCTGCGTATCGAGCTTTTTAAGGAGCCAGCCGGCCACTCCCAGCCATATACCCCCATACACAAACCACGGACCTTTTCTCTTGCAAACAAAAATCCGCTGCCCCGCGTCTGGATGGCAGATTGCAGGAGCCACTTGGTACTATCAAACCAGCCCGACTTGGCACTGGTGCCACCTTGGATCTGGGAACCATCCTGCCTATCGTGGATTTTCAGGGGCCAGCCGGCCACTCTCAGCCATAGGCCTCCAAACGCAAACCACGGCCCTGTACTCTGGGAAACAAAACTCAGCTGCCCACCTTCTGGGTGGAAGATTGCAGGAGCCAATTCGTACTATCAAACCAGCCCGACTTGGCACTGGTGCCACCTTGGGTCTGGGAACCATCCTGCGTATTGTGGATTGTCAGGACCCAGCCGACCACTCTCGGCCACAGACCCCAATCAAAAACAACAGCCCGTTTCAATGGCAAAAAAAACTCAGCTGCCCCGCTTCTGGATGTCAGATTGCAGGACGCACTTGGTACTATCAAATCAGCCTGACTTGGCACTGGTGCCACCTCTGGTCTGGGAACCATCCTGCGTATCGTGGATTTCCAGGAGCCAGCTGGCCACTGCCAGCCACAGGCCCCCAAACACAAACAACGGCGCTTTTCCCTGGAAAACAAAAGTAAGCTGCTCCGCTTCTGGATGGCAGATTGCAGGAACCACTTGGTACTACCAAACAAGCCCGACTTGGCACTGGTGCCACCTTGGGTCTGGTCACCATCCTGCGTATCCTGGGTTCAAAGGAGCCAGGCGGCCACTCCAAGCCACAGGCCTCCAAACACAAACAAAGGCGCTTTTCCCTGGAAAACAAAACTCGCCTGCCAACTTTTTGATGGCTGATTGCAGGAGCCACTTGGTACTATCAAACCAGCCCAACTTGGCACTGGTGCCACCATGGGTCTGGTCACCATCCTGCCTATCGTAGCTTTTCAGGAGCCAGCCGGTCACTCCCAGCCATAGGCCCCCAGACACAAACCTCGGCCCGTTTCCCTGGCAAACAAAAGTAAGCTGACCCGCTTCTGGATGGCAGATTGCAGGAGCAACTTTGCACCATCAAACTAGACCGATTTGGGACTGGTGCCACCTCTGGTCTGGGAACCATCCTGCGTATCGTGGATTCTAAGGAGCCAGCCGGCCACTCCCAGCCACAGGCCCCCAAACGCAAACAATGGCGCTTTTCCCTGGAAAACAAAACTCGCCTGCCAACTTTTTGATGGCAGATTGCAGGAGCCACTTGGTGCTATCTAATCAGCCCAACTTGGCACTGGTGCCACCATGGGTCTGGAAAATATCCTGCCTATGGTAGCTTTTCAGGAGCCAGCCGGTCACTCCCAGCCATAGGCCCCCAGACACAAATCTCGGCCCGTTTCCCTGGCAAACAAAAGTATGCTACCCCGCTTCTGGATGGCAGATTGCAGGAGCCACTTTGCACCATCAAACCAGCCCGACTTGGCGCTGGTGCCACCTTGGCTCTGGGAACCATCCTGCCTATCGTGGATTTTCAGGGGCCAGCCGGCCACTCTCAGCCATATGCCCCCAAACAAAAACCATGGCCCTTTTCTCTGGCAAACAAAACTGAACTGCCCCTCTTCTGGATGACAAATTGCAGGACGCACTTGGTACTACCAAACCAGCCCGACTTGGCACTGATGCCACCTTGGGTCTGGGAACCATCCTGCGTATCGAGCTTTTTGAGGAGCCAGCCGGCCACTCCCAGCCATATACCCCCATACACAAACCACGGACCTTTTCTCTTGCAAACAAAAATCCGCTGCCCCGCGTCTGGATGGCAGATTGCAGGAGCCACTTGGTACTGTCAAACCAGCCCGACTTGGCACTGGTGCCACCTTGGATCTGGGAACCCTCCTGCCTATCGTGGATTTTCAGGGGCCAGCCGGCCACTCTCAGTCATAGGCCCCCAAACACAAACCACGGCCCTGTACTCTGGGAAACAAAACTCAGCTGCCCACCTTCTGGGTGGAAGATTGCAGGAGCCAATTCGTACTATCAAACCAGCCCGACTTGGCACTGGTGCCACCTTGGGTCTGGGAACCATCCTGCGTATTGTGGATTGTCAGGACCCAGCCGACCACTCTCGGCCACAGACCCCAATCAAAAACAACAGCCCGTTTCAATGGCAAAAAAACTCAGCTGCCCCGCTTCTGGATGTCAGATTGCAGGACGCACTTGGTACTATCAAATCAGCCTGACTTGGCACTGGTGCCACCTCTGGTCTGGGAACCATCCAGCGTATCGTGGATTTCCAGGAGCCAGCTGGCCACTGCCAGCCACAGGCCCCCAAACACAAATAACGGCGCTTTTCCCTGGAAAACAAAAGTAAACTGCTCCGCTTCTGGATGGCAGATTGCAGGAACCACTTGGTACTACCAAACCAGCCCGACTTGGCACTGGTGCCACCTTGGGTCTGGTCACCATCCTGCGTATCCTGGGTTCAAAGGAGCCAGGAGGCCACTCCAAGCCACAGGCCTCCAAACACAAACAAAGGCGCTTTTCCCTGGAAAACAAAACTCGCCTGCCAACTGCTTGATGGCAGATTGCAGGAGCCACTTGGTACTATCAAATCAGCCCAACTTGGCACTGGTGCCACCATGGGTCTGGTCACTATCCTGCCTATCGTAGCTTTTCAGGAGCCAGCCGGACACTCCCAGTCATAGGCCCTAAGACACAAACCTCGGCCCGTTTCACTGGCAAACAAAACTCAACTGCCCCTCTTCTGGATGGCAGATTGCAGGAGCCACTTGTTAGTATCAAACCAGCCAGACTTGGCACTGGTGCCACCTCTGGTCTGGGAACCATCCTGCCTATCATACATATTCAGGAACCAGCCGAGCACTGCTGGCCATAGGACCCGAGACACAAACCTTGGCACGTTTCCTGGCAAACCAAAGTAAGCTGCCCCGCTTCTGGATGGCAGATTGCGGGAGCCACTTGGTACTATCAAACCAGCCCAACTTAGCACTGGTGCCACCTTGGCTCCGGAACGATGCTGTGTATCGTGGATTTTCAGGGGCCAGCCGGCCACTCTCACCTATAGGCCCCCAAACACAAACCACGGCCCTTTACTCTGGTAAACAAAACTCAACTGCCCCTCTTCTGGATGGCAAATTGCAGGGCGCACTTGGTACTGCAAATCAGCCCGACTTGGCACTGGTGCCACCTTGGGTCTGGGAACCATCCTGCGTATAGAGCTTTTTAAGGAGCCAGCCTGCCACCGACTTGGCACTGGTGCCACCTTTGGTCAGGAAGCCGTCATGCCTATGGTCGATTTTCAGGAGTCAGTCAGGCTGGTTTGATAGTATCAAGTGGCTCCTGCAATCTGCCATCCAGAAGCGGGGCAGCTTAGTCTTGTTTGCAGGGAAACGGGCCGAGGTTTGTGTCTGGGGGCATATGGCTGGGAGGGAACGGCTGGCCCCTGAAAATCCACGATACGCAGGATGGTTCCCAGACCAGAGTTGGCACCAGTGCAAAGTTGGGCTGGTTTGATAGTACCAAGTGGCTCCTGCAACCTGCCATCCAGAAGCGGGGCAGCTGAGTTTTGTTTGCCAGGGAAACGTGCAGAGCTTTGTGTCTGGGGCCTATGGCTGGGACTGACCGGCTGGCTCCTGAAAAGCTACGTAAGGCAGGATGGTTACCAGACCCATGGTGGCACCAGTGCCAAGTAGGGCTGGTTTGATAGTACCAAGTGGCTCCTGCAATCTGCCATGAAAAAGTTGGCAGGCGAGTTTTGTTTTCCAGGGAAAAACGCCGTTGTTTGTGTTTGGGGTCCTGTGGCTGGCAGTGGCCGGATGTCTCCTTAGAATCCACGCTAGGCAGGATGGTTCCCAGACCAGTGGTGGCACCAGTGCCAAGATGGGCTGGTTTCATAGTACCAAGTGCGTCCTGCAATCTGCCATCCAGAAGCGGGGTAGCTTACTTTTGTTTGCCAGGGAAATGGGCCGAGGATTGTGTCTGGGGGCCTATGGCTGGGAGTGACCGGCTGGCTCCTGAAAAGCTACGATAGGCAGGATGGTGACCAGACCCAAGGTGGCACCAGTGCCAAGTTGGGCTGGTTTGATAGTACCAAGTGGCTCCTGCAATCTGCCATCCAAAAGCGGGGCAGCTGAGTTTTGCTTGCCAGAGAAAAGGGCTGTGGTGTGTGTTTGGGTCCTGTGGCTGGCAGTGGCCGGCTGGCTCCTGAAATTCCATGATACGCAGCATCGTTCCCAGACCCAAAGTGGCACCAGTGCCAAGTCGGGCTGGTTTGACAGCATCAAGCGCCTCCTGCAATCTCCCATCCAGAAGTGGGGCAGCTGAGTTTTTTTTGCCTGTGAATCGGGCCGTTGTTTTTGATTGGGGTCTGTGGCCGAGAGTGGTCGGCTGGCTCCTGACAATCCACAATACGCAGGATGGTTCACAGACCCAAGGTGGCACCAGTGCCAAGTCGGGCTGGTTTGATAGTACCAAGTGGCTCCTGCAATCTGCCATCCAGAAGCGGGGCAGCTGAGTTTTGTTTGCCAGAGAAAAGGGCCGTGGTTTGTTTTTGGGGGCATAAGGCTGGGAGTGGCCGGCTGAGCCCTGAAAATGCCCGATACGCAGGATGGTGACCAGAACCAAGGTGGCACCAGTGCAAAGTTGTGCTGTTTTTGTAGTACCAAGTGCGTCCTGCAATTTGCCATCCAGAAGAGGGGCAGTTGAGTTTTGTTTGCCAGAGAAAAGGGCCGTGGTTTGTGTCTGAGGGCATATGGCTGAGAGTGGCCGGCTGACCCATGAAAATCCACAATAGGCAGGATGGTTCCCAGAACCACGGTGGCACCAGTGCCAAGTCGGGCTGGTTTGATAGTACTAAATAGCTCCTGCAATCTGCCATCCAGAAGCGGGGCAGCTTAATTTTGTTTGCCAGGGAAACGGGCCGAGGTTTGTGTCTGGGGGCCTATGGCTGGGAGTGAACGGCTGGGTCCTGAAAAGCTACGATAGGCAGGATGGTGAAGAGACCCATGGTGGCACCAGTGCCAAGTTGGGCTGGTTTGATAGTACCAAGTGGCTCCTGCAATTACCATCAAAAAGTTGGCAGGCGAGTTTTGTTTTCCAGGGAAAAGCGCCGTTGTTTTTGTTTGGGGGCCTGTGGCTGGGAGTGGCCGGCTGTCTAATTAGAATCCACGATACGCAGGATGGTTCCCAGACCAGAGGTGGCACCAGTGCCAAGTCGGGCTAGTTTGATGGTGCAAAGTGGCTCCTGCAATCTGCCATGAAAAAGTTGGCAGGCGAGTTTTGTTTTCCAGGGAAAAGCGCCGTTGTTTGTGTTTGGGGGCCTGTGGTTGGGAGTGGCCGGCTGGCTCCTTAGAATCCACGATACGCAGGATGGTTCCCAGACCAGAGGTGGCACCAGTTCCAAGTCGGGCTGGTTTGATAGTAGCAAGTGGCTCCTGCAATCTGCCATCCAGAAGCGGGGTAGCTTACTTTTGTTTGCCAGGGAAACGGGCTGAGGTTTGCGTCTGGGGGCCTATGGCTGGGAGTGACTGGCTGGCTCTTGAAAAGCTACGATAGGCAGGATGGTTACCAGACCCAAGGTGGCACCAGTGCCAAGTTGGGCTGATTTGATAGTACCAAGCGGCTCCTGCAATCTGCCATCAAAATGTTGGCAGGCGAGTTTTGTTTTCCAGGGAAAAGCGCCATTGTGTTTGGTGGCCTCTGGCTGGGAGTGGTCGGCTGGCTCCTTCGAATCCACGATACGCAGGATGGTTCCCAGACCAGAGGTGGCACCAGTGCCAAGTCGGGCTGGTTTGATACTACCAAGTGGTTCCTGCAATCTGCCATCCAGAAGCGGGGCAGCTTACTTTTGTTTGCCAGGGAAAAGGGCCGAGGTTTGTGTCTGGGGGCCTATGGCTGGGAGTGACCGGCTAGGTCCTGAAAAGCTACGATAGGCAGGATGGTGACCAGACCCATGGTGGCACCAGTGCCAAGTTGGGCTGGTTTGATAGTACCAAGTGGCTCCTGCAATCTGCCATCAAAAAGTTGGCAGGCGAGTTTTGTTTTCCAGGGAAAAGCGCCGTTGTTTTTGTTTGGGGGCATGTGGCTGGGAGTGGCCGGCTGGCTCCTTAGAATCCACGATACGCAGGATGGTTCACAGGCCCAAGGTGGCACCAGTGCCAAGTCGGGCTGGTTTGATAGTAACAAGTGGTTCCTGCAATCTGCCATCCAGAAGCGGGGTAGCTTACTTTTGTTTGCCAGGGAAACGGGCCGAGGTTTGTGTCTGGGGGCCTATGGCTGGGAGTGACCGGCTGGCTCCTGAAAAGCTACGATAGGCAGGATGGTGACCAGACCCATGGTGGCACCAGTGCCAAGTTGGGCTGGTTTGATAGTACCAAGTGGCTCCTGCAATCTGCCATCAAAAAGTTGGCAGGCGAGTTTTGTTTTCCAGGGAAAAGCGCCGTTGTTTGTGTTTGGGGTCCTGTGGCTGGGAGTGGCCGGCTGGCTCCTTATAATCCACGATACGCAGGATGGTTCCGAGACCAGTGGTGGCACCAGTGCTAAGTTGGGCTGGTTTGATACCACAAAGTGGCTCCTGGAATCTGCCATCCAGAAGCGGAGCACCTTACTTTTGTTTGCCAGGGAAACGGGCCGAGGATTGCGTCTGGGGGCCTATGGCTGGGAGTGACCGGCTGGCTCCTGAAAAGCTACGATAGGCAGGATGGTGACCAGACCCAAGGTGGCACCAGTGCCAAGTTGGGCTGGTTTGATAGTACCAAGTGGCTCCTGCAATCTGCCATCCAAAAGCGGGGCAGCTGAGTTTTGCTTGCCAGAGAAAAGGTCTGTGGTGTGTGTTTGGGTCCTGTGGCTGGCAGTGGCCGGCTGGCTCCTGAAATTCCATGATACGCAGCATCGTTCCCAGACCCAAAGTGGCAGCAGTGCCAAGTCGGGCTGGTTTGACAGCATCAAGCGCCTCCTGCAATCTCCCATCCAGAAGTGGGGCAGCTGAGTTTTTTTTGCCTGTGAATCGGGCCGTTGTTTTTGATTGGGGTCTGTGGCCGAGAGTGGTCGGCTGGCTCCTGACAATCCACAATACGCAGGATGGTTCACAGACCCAAGGTGGCACCAGTGCCAAGTTGGGCTGGTTTGATAGTACCAAGTGGCTCCTGCAATCTGCCATCCTGAAGCGGGGAAGTTGAGTTTTGTTTGCCAGAAGAAAGGGCCGTGGTTTGTTTTTGGGGGCATATGGCCGGGAGTGGCCGGCTGAGCCCTGAAAATGCCCGATACGCAGGATGGTGACCAGAACCAAGGTGGCACCAGTGCAAAGTTGTGCTGTTTTTGTAGTACCAAGTGCGTCCTGCAATTTGCCATCCAGAAGAGGGGCAGTTGAGTTTTGTTTGCCAGAGAAAAGGGCCGTGGTTTCTGTCTGAGGGCATATGGCTGAGAGTGGCCGGCTGACCCCTGAAAATCCACAATAGGCAGGTTGGTTCCCAGAGCTACGGTGGCACCAGTGCCAAGTCGGGCTGGTTTGATAGTACTAAATAGCTCCTGCAATCTGCCATCCAGAAGCGGGGTAGCTTAATTTTGTTTACCAGGGAAACGAGCCGAGGTTTGTGTCTGGGGGTCTATGGCGGGGAGTGACCGGCTGGCGCCTGAAAAGCTACGATAGGCAGGATGGTTCCCAGACCAGAGGTGGCACCAGTGCCAAGTTGGGCTGGTTTGATAGTACCAAGTGGCTCCTGCAATTACCATCAAAATGTTGGCAGGCGAGTTTTGTTTTCCAGGGAAAAGCGCCGTTGTTTTGTTTGGGGGCCTGTGGCTGAGAGTGGCCGGCTGGCTAATTAGAATCCACGATACGCAGGATGGTTCCCATACCAGAGGTGGCACCAGTGCCAAGTCGGGCTAGTTTGATGGTGCAAAGTGGCTCCTGCAATCTGCCATGAAAAAGTTGGCAGGCGAGTTTTGTTTTCCAGGGAAAAGCGCCGTTGTTTGTTTTTGGCGGCCTGTGGCTTGGAGTGGCCGGATGGCTCCTTAGAATCCACGATACGCAGGATGGTTCCCAGACCAGACGTGGCACCAGTGCCAAGTCGGGCTAGTTTGATGGTGCAAAGTGACTCCTGCAATCTGCCATCCAGAAGCGGGGCAGCTTAATTTTGTTTGCCAGGGAAACGGGCCGAGGTTTGTGTGTGGGGGCCTATGGCTGGGAGTGACCGGCTGGCTCCTGAAAACCTACCATAGGCAGGATGTTTACCAGACCCATGGTGGCACCAGTGCCAAGTTGGGCTGGTTTGATAGTACCAAGTGGCTCACACAATCTGCCATCAAAAAGTTGGCAGGCGAGTTTTGTTTTCCAGGGAAAAGCGCCATTGTGTTTGGGGGCCTGTGGCTCGGAGGGGCCGGCTGGCTCCTTGGAATCCACGATACGCAGCATGGTTCCCAGACCCAAGGTGGCACCAGTGCCAAGTCGGGCTGGTTTGATACTACGAAGTGGTTCCTGCAATCTGCCATCCAGAAGCGGGGCAGCTTACTTTTGTTTGCCAGGGAAAAGGGCCGAGGTTTGTGTCTGGGGGCCTATGGCTGGGAGTGACCGGCTAGGTCCTGAAAAGCTACGATAGGCAGGATGGTGACCAGACCCATGGTGGCACCAGTGCCAAGTAGGGCTGGTTTGATAGTACCAAGTGGCTCCTGCAATCTGCCATCAAAATGTTGTCAGGCGAGTTTTGTTTTCCAGGGAAAAGCGCCGTTGTTTGTGTTTGGGGGCCTGTGGCTGGGAGTGGCCGGCTGGCTCCTTAGAATCCACAATACGCAGGGTGGTTCCCAGGCCCTAGGTGGCACCAGTGCCAAGATGGGCTGGTTTCATAGTACCAAGTGCGTCCTGCAATCTGCCATCCAGAAGCGGGGCAGCTTACTTTTGTTTGCCAGGGAAATGGGCCGAGGATTGTGTCTGGGGGCCTATGGCTGGGAGTGACCGGCTGGCTCCTGAAAAGCTACGATAGGCAGGATGGTGACCAGACCCAAGGTGGCACCAGTGCCAAGTTGGGCTGGTTTGATAGTACCAAGTGGCTCCTGCAATCTGCCATCCAAAAGCGGGACAGCTGAGTTTTGCTTGCCAGAGAAAAGGGCTGTGGTGTGTGTTTGGGTCCTGTGGCTGGCAGTGGCCGGCTGGCTCCTGAAATTCCATGATACGCAGCATCGTTCCCAGACCCAAAGTGGCACCAGTGCCAAGTCGGGCTGGTTTGACAGCATCAAGCGCCTCCTGCAATCTCCCATCCAGAAGTGGGGCAGCTGAGTTTTTTTTGCCTGTGAATCGGGCCGTGGTTTTTGATTGGGGTCTGTGGCCGAGAGTGGTCGGCTGGCTCCTGACAATCCACAATACGCAGGATGGTTCACAGACCCAAGGTGGCACCAGTGCCAAGTCGGGCTGGTTTGATAGTACCAAGTGGCTCCTGCAATCTGCCATCCAGAAGCGGGGCAGCTGAGTTTTGTTTGCCAGAGAAAAGGGCCGTGGTTTGTTTTTGGGGGCATAAGGCTGGGAGTGGCCGGCTGAGCCCTGAAAATGCCCGATACGCAGGATGGTGACCAGAACCAAGGTGGCACCAGTGCAAAGTTGTGCTGTTTTTGTAGTACCAAGTGCGTCCTGCAATTTGCCATCCAGAAGAGGGGCAGTTGAGTTTTGTTTGCCAGAGAAAAGGGCCGTGGTTTGTGTCTGAGGGCATATGGCTGAGAGTGGCCGGCTGACCCATGAAAATCCACAATAGGCAGGATGGTTCCCAGAACCACGGTGGCACCAGTGCCAAGTCGGGCTGGTTTGATAGTACTAAATAGCTCCTGCAATCTGCCATCCAGAAGCGGGGCAGCTTAATTTTGTTTGCCAGGGAAACGGGCCGAGGTTTGTGTCTGGGGGCCTATGGCTGGGAGTGAACGGCTGGGTCCTGAAAAGCTACGATAGGCAGGATGGTGAAGAGACCCATGGTGGCACCAGTGCCAAGTTGGGCTGGTTTGATAGTACCAAGTGGCTCCTGCAATTACCATCAAAAAGTTGGCAGGCGAGTTTTGTTTTCCAGGGAAAAGCGCCGTTGTTTTTGTTTGGGGGCCTGTGGCTGGGAGTGGCCCGCTGGCTAATTAGAATCCACGATACGCAGGATGGTTCCCAGACCAGAGGTGGCACCAGTGCCAAGTCGGGCTAGTTTGATGGTGCAAAGTGGCTCCTGCAATCTGCCATGAAAAAGTTGGCAGGCGAGTTTTGTTTTCCAGGGAAAAGCGCCGTTGTTTGTGTTTGGGGGCCTGTGGTTGGGAGTGGCCGGCTGGCTCCTTAGAATCCACGATACGCAGGATGGTTCCCAGACCAGAGGTGGCACCAGTTCCAAGTCGGGCTGGTTTGATAGTAGCAAGTGGCTCCTGCAATCTGCCATCCAGAAGCGGGGTAGCTTACTTTTGTTTGCCAGGGAAACGGGCTGAGGTTTGTGTCTGGGGGCCTATGGCTGGGAGTGACTGGCTGGCTCTTGAAAAGCTACGATAGGCAGGATGGTTACCAGTCCCATGGTGGCACCAGTGCCAAGTTGGGCTGATTTGATAGTACCAAGCGGCTCCTGCAATCTACCATCAAAATGTTGGCAGGCGAGTTTTGTTTTCCAGGGAAAAGCGCCATTGTGTTTGGTGGCCTCTGGCTGGGAGTGGTCGGCTGGCTCCTTAGAATCCACGATACGCAGGATGGTTCCCAGACCAGAGGTGGCACCAGTGCCAAGTCGGGCTGGTTTGATAGTACCAAGTGCGTCCTGCAATCTGCCATCCAGAAGCGGGGCAGCTTACTTTTGTTTGCCAGGGAAAAGGGCCGAGGTTTGTGTCTGGGGGCCTATGGCTGGGAGTGACCGGCTAGGTCCTGAAAAGCTACGATAGGCAGGATGGTGACCAGACCCATGGTGGCACCAGTGCCAAGTTGGGCTGGTTTGATAGTACCAAGTGGCTCCTGCAATCTGCCATCAAAAAGTTGGCAGGCGAGTTTTGTTTTCCAGGGAAAAGCGCCGTTGTTTTTGTTTGGGGGCATGTGGCTGGGAGTGGCCGGCTGGCTCCTTAGAATCCACGATACGCAGGATGGTTCACAGGCCCAAGGTGGCACCAGTGCCAAGTCGGGCTGGTTTGATAGTAACAAGTGGTTCCTGCAATCTGCCATCCAGAAGCGGGGTAGCTTACTTTTGTTTGCCAGGGATACGGGCCGAGGTTTGTGTCTGGGGGCCTATGGCTGGGAGTGACCGGCTGGCTCCTGAAAAGCTACGATAGGCAGGATGGTGACCAGACCCATGGTGGCACCAGTGCCAAGTCGGGCTGGTTTGATAGTACCAAGTGGCTCCTGCAATCTGCCATCAAAAAGTTGGCAGGCGAGTTTGGTTTTCCAGGGAAAAGCGCCGTTGTTTGTGTTTGGGGGCCTGTGGCTGGGAGTGGCCGGCTGGCTCCTTATAATCCACGATACGCAGGATGGTTCCGAGACCAGTGGTGGCACCAGTGCTAAGTTGGGCTGGTTTGATACCACAAAGTGGCTCCTGCAATCTGCCATCCAGAAGCGGAGCAGCTTACTTTTGTTTGCCAGGGAAACGGGCCAAGGATTGCGTCTGGGGGCCTATGGCTGGGAGTGACCGGCTGGCTCCTGAAAAGCTACGATAGGCAGGATGGTGACCAGACCCAAGGTGGCACCAGTGCCAAGTTGGGCTGGTTTGATAGTACCAAGTGGCTCCTGCAATCTGCCATCCAAAAGCGGGGCAGCTGAGTTTTGCTTGCCAGAGAAAAGGTCTGTGGTGTGTGTTTGGGTCCTGTGGCTGGCAGTGGCCGGCTGGCTCCTGAAATTCCATGATACGCAGCATTGTTCCCATACCCAAAGTGGCACCAGTGCCAAGTCGGGCTGGTTTGTCAGCATCAAGCGCCTCCTGCAATCTCCCATCCAGAAGTGGGGCAGCTGAGTTTTTTTTGCCTGGGAATCGGGCCGTTGTTTTTGATTGGGGTCTGTGGCCGAGAGTGGTCGGCTGGCTCCTGACAATCCACAATACGCAGGATGGTTCACAGACCCAAGGTGGCACCAGTGCCAAGTTGGGCTGGTTTGATAGTACCAAGTGGCTCCTGCAATCTGCCATCCTGAAGCGGGGCAGCTGAGTTTTGTTTGCCAGAAGAAAGGGCCGTGGTTTGTTTTTGGGGGCACATGGCCGGGAGTGGCCGGCTGAGCCCTGAAAATGCCCGATACGCAGGATGGTGACCAGAACCAAGGTGGCACCAGTGCAAAGTTGTGCTGTTTTTGTAGTACCAAGTGCGTCCTGCAATTTGCCATCCAGAAGAGGGGCAGTTGAGTTTTGTTTGCCAGAGAAAAGGGCCGTGGTTTCTGTCTGAGGGCATATGGCTGAGAGTGGCCGGCTGACCCCTGAAAATCCACAATAGGCAGGTTGGTTCCCAGAGCTACGGTGGCACCAGTGCCAAGTCGGGCTGGTTTGATAGTACTAAATAGCTCCTGCAATCTGCCATCCAGAAGCGGGGTAGCTTAATTTTGTTTACCAGGGAAACGAGCCGAGGTTTGTGTCTGGGGGTCTATGGCGGGGAGTGACCGGCTGGCGCCTGAAAAGCTACGATAGGCAGGATGGTTCCCAGACCAGAGGTGGCACCAGTGCCAAGTTGGGCTGGTTTGATAGTACCAAGTGGCTCCTGCAATTACCATCAAAATATTGGCAGGCGAGTTTTGTTTTCCAGGGAAAAGCGCCGTTGTTTTGTTTGGGGGCCTGTGGCTGGGAGTGGCCGGCTGTCTAATTAGAATCCACGATACGCAGGATGGTTCCCAGACCAGAGGTGGCACCAGTGCCAAGTCGGGCTAGTTTGATGGTGCAAAGTGGCTCCTGCAATCTGCCATGAAAAAGTTGGCAGGCGAGTTTTGTTTTCCAGGGAAAAGCGCCGTTGTTTGTTTTTGGTGGCCTGTGGCTGGGAGTGGCCGGATGGCTCCTTAGAATCCACGATACGCAGGATGGTTCCCAGACCAGACGTGGCACCAGTGCCAAGTCGGGCTAGTTTGATGGTGCAAAGTGGCTCCTGCAATCTGCCATCCAGAAGCGGGGCAGCTTAATTTTGTTTGCCAGGGAAACGGGCCGAGGTTTGTGTGTGGGGGCCTATGGCTGGGAGTGACCAGCTGGCTCCTGAAAACCTACCATAGGCAGGATGTTTACCAGACCGATGGTGGCACCAGTGCCAAGTTGGGCTGGTTTGATAGTACCAAGTGGCTCACACAATCTGCCATCAAAAAGTTGGCAGGCGAGTTTTGTTTTCCAGGGAAAAGCGCCATTGTGTTTGGGGGCCTGTGGCTCGGAGGGGCCGGCTGGCTCCTTGGAATCCACGATACGCAGCATGGTTCCCAGACCCAAGGTGGCACCAGTGCCAAGTCGGGCTGGTTTGATACTACCAAGTGGTTCCTGCAATCTGCCATCCAGAAGCGGGGCAGCTTACTTTTGTTTGCCAGGGAAAAGGGCCGAGGTTTGTGTCTGGGGGTCTATGGCTGGGAGTGACCGGCTAGGTCCTGAAAAGCTACGATAGGCAGGATGGTGACCAGACCCATGGTGGCACCAGTGCCAAGTAGGGCTGGTTTGATAGTACCAAGTGGCTCCTGCAATCTGCCATCAAAATGTTGTCAGGCGAGTTTTGTTTTCCAGGGAAAAGCGCCGTTGTTTGTGTTTGGGGGCCTGTGGCTGGGAGTGGCCGGCTGGCTCCTTAGAATCCACGATACGCAGGGTGGTTCCCAGGCCCAAGGTGGCACCAGTGCCAAGATGGGCTGGTTTCATAGTACCAAGTGCGTCCTGCAATCTGCCATCCAGAAGCGGGGCAGCTTACTTTTGTTTGCCAGGGAAATGGGCCGAGGATTGTGTCTGGGGGCCTATGGCTGGGAGTGACCGGCTGGCTCCTGAAAAGCTACGATAGGCAGGATGGTGACCAGACCCAAGGTGGCACCAGTGCCAAGTTGGGCTGGTTTGATAGTACCAAGTGGCTCCTGCAATCTGCCATCCAAAAGCGGGGCAGCTGAGTTTTGCTTGCCAGAGAAAAGGGCTGTGGTGTGTGTTTGGGTCCTGTGGCTGGCAGTGGCCGGCTGGCTCCTGAAATTCCATGATACGCAGCATCGTTCCCAGACCCAAAGTGGCACCAGTGCCAAGTCGGGCTGGTTTGACAGCATCAAGCGCCTCCTGCAATCTCCCATCCAGAAGTGGGGCAGCTGAGTTTTTTTTGCCTGTGAATCGGGCCGTTGTTTTTGATTGGGGTCTGTGGCCGAGAGTGGTCGGCTGGCTCCTGACAATCCACAATACGCAGGATGGTTCACAGACCCAAGGTGGCACCAGTGCCAAGTCGGGCTGGTTTGATAGTACCAAGTGGCTCCTGCAATCTGCCATCCAGAAGCGGGGCAGCTGAGTTTTGTTTGCCAGAGAAAAGGGCCGTGGTTTGTTTTTGGGGGCATAAGGCTGGGAGTGGCCGGCTGAGCCCTGAAAATGCCCGATACGCAGGATGGTGACCAGAACCAAGGTGGCACCAGTGCAAAGTTGTGCTGTTTTTGTAGTACCAAGTGCGTCCTGCAATTTGCCATCCAGAAGAGGGGCAGTTGAGTTTTGTTTGCCAGAGAAAAGGGCCGTGGTTTGTGTCTGAGGGCATATGGCTGAGAGTGGCCGGCTGACCCATGAAAATCCACAATAGGCAGGATGGTTCCCAGAACCACGGTGGCACCAGTGCCAAGTCGGGCTGGTTTGATAGTACTAAATAGCTCCTGCAATCTGCCATCCAGAAGCGGGGCAGCTTAATTTTGTTTGCCAGGGAAATGGGCCGAGGTTTGTGTCTCGGGGCCTATGGCTGGGAGTGAACGGCTGGGTCCTGAAAAGCTACGATAGGCAGGATGGTGAAGAGACCCATGGTGGCACCAGTGCCAAGTTGGGCTGGTTTGATAGTACCAAGTGGCTCCTGCAATTACCATCAAAAAGTTGGCAGGCGAGTTTTGTTTTCCAGGGAAAAGCGCCGTTGTTTTTGTTTGGGGGCCTGTGGCTGGGAGTGGCCCGCTGGCTAATTAGAATCCACGATACGCAGGATGGTTCCCAGACCAGAGGTGGCACCAGTGCCAAGTCGGGCTAGTTTGATGGTGCAAAGTGGCTCCTGCAATCTGCCATGAAAAAGTTGGCAGGCGAGTTTTGTTTTCCAGGGAAAAGCGCCGTTGTTTGTGTTTGGGGGCCTGTGGTTGGGAGTGGCCGGCTGGCTCCTTAGAATCCACGATACGCAGGATGGTTCCCAGACCAGAGGTGGCACCAGTTCCAAGTCGGGCTGGTTTGATAGTAGCAAGTGGCTCCTGCAATCTGCCATCCAGAAGCGGGGTAGCTTACTTTTGTTTGCCAGGGAAACGGGCTGAGGTTTGTGTCTGGGGGCCTATGGCTGGGAGTGACTGGCTGGCTCTTGAAAAGCTACGATAGGCAGGATGGTTACCAGTCCCATGGTGGCACCAGTGCCAAGTTGGGCTGATTTGATAGTACCAAGCGGCTCCTGCAATCTACCATCAAAATGTTGGCAGGCGAGTTTTGTTTTCCAGGGAAAAGCGCCATTGTGTTTGGTGGCCTCTGGCTGGGAGTGGTCGGCTGGCTCCTTAGAATCCACGATACGCAGGATGGTTCCCAGACCAGAGGTGGCACCAGTGCCAAGTTGGGCTGGTTTGATAGTACCAAGTGCGTCCTGCAATCTGCCATCCAGAAGCGGGGCAGCTTACTTTTGTTTGCCAGGGAAAAGGGCCGAGGTTTGTGTCTGGGGGCCTATGGCTGGGAGTGACCGGCTAGGTCCTGAAAAGCTACGATAGGCAGGATGGTGACCAGACCCATGGTGGCACCAGTGCCAAGTTGGGCTGGTTTGATAGTACCAAGTGGCTCCTGCAATCTGCCATCAAAAAGTTGGCAGGCGAGTTTTGTTTTCCAGGGAAAAGCGCCGTTGTTTTTGTTTGGGGGCATGTGGCTGGGAGTGGCCGGCTGGCTCCTTAGAATCCACGATACGCAGGATGGTTCACAGGCCCAAGGTGGCACCAGTGCCAAGTCGGGCTGGTTTGATAGTAACAAGTGGTTCCTGCAATCTGCCATCCAGAAGCGGGGTAGCTTACTTTTGTTTGCCAGGGAAACGGGCCGAGGTTTGTGTCTGGGGGCCTATGGCTGGGAGTGACCGGCTGGCTCCTGAAAAGCTACGATAGGCAGGATGGTGACCAGACCCATGGTGGCACCAGTGCCAAGTCGGGCTGGTTTGATAGTACCAAGTGGCTCCTGCAATCTGCCATCAAAAAGTTGGCAGGCGAGTTTGGTTTTCCAGGGAAAAGTGCCGTTGTTTGTGTTTGGGGGCCTGTGGCTGGGAGGGGCCGGCTGGCTCCTTATAATCCACGATACGCAGGATGGTTCCGAGACCAGTGGTGGCACCAGTGCTAAGTTGGGCTGGTTTGATACCACAAAGTGGCTCCTGCAATCTGCCATCCAGAAGCGGAGCAGCTTACTTTTGTTTGCCAGGGAAACGGGCCGAGGATTGCGTCTGGGGGCCTATGGCTGGGAGTGACCGGCTGGCTCCTGAAAAGCTACGATAGGCAGGATGGTGACCAGACCCAAGGTGGCACCAGTGCCAAGTTGGGCTGGTTTGATAGTACCAAGTGGCTCCTGCAATCTGCCATCCAAAAGCGGGGCAGCTGAGTTTTGCTTGCCAGAGAAAAGGTCTGTGGTGTGTGTTTGGGTCCTGTGGCTGGCAGTGGCCGGCTGGCTCCTGAAATTCCATGATACGCAGCATTGTTCCCATACCCAAAGTGGCACCAGTGCCAAGTCGGGCTGGTTTGTCAGCATCAAGCGCCTCCTGCAATCTCCCATCCAGAAGTGGGGCAGCTGAGTTTTTTTTGCCTGGGAATCGGGCCGTTGTTTTTGATTGGGGTCTGTGGCCGAGAGTGGTCGGCTGGCTCCTGACAATCCACAATACGCAGGATGGTTCACAGACCCAAGGTGGCACCAGTGCCAAGTTGGGCTGGTTTGATAGTACCAAGTGGCTCCTGCAATCTGCCATCCTGAAGCGGGGCAGCTGAGTTTTGTTTGCCAGAAGAAAGGGCCGTGGTTTGTTTTTGGGGGCATATGGCCGGGAGTGGCCGGCTGAGCCCTGAAAATGCCCGATACGCAGGATGGTGACCAGAACCAAGGTGGCACCAGTGCAAAGTTGTGCTGTTTTTGTAGTACCAAGTGCGTCCTGCAATTTGCCATCCAGAAGAGGGGCAGTTGAGTTTTGTTTGCCAGAGAAAAGGGCCGTGGTTTCTGTCTGAGGGCATATGGCTGAGAGTGGCCGGCTGACCCCTGAAAATCCACAATAGGCAGGTTGGTTCCCAGAGCTACGGTGGCACCAGTGCCAAGTCGGGCTGGTTTGATAGTACTAAATAGCTCCTGCAATCTGCCATCCAGAAGCGGGGTAGCTTAATTTTGTTTACCAGGGAAACGAGCCGAGGTTTGTGTCTGGGGGTCTATGGCGGGGAGTGACCGGCTGGCGCCTGAAAAGCTACGATAGGCAGGATGGTTCCCAGACCAGAGGTGGCACCAGTGCCAAGTTGGGCTGGTTTGATAGTACCAAGTGGCTCCTGCAATTACCATCAAAATATTGGCAGGCGAGTTTTGTTTTCCAGGGAAAAGCGCCGTTGTTTTGTTTGGGGGCCTGTGGCTGGGAGTGGCCGGCTGTCTAATTAGAATCCACGATACGCAGGATGGTTCCCAGACCAGAGGTGGCACCAGTGCCAAGTCGGGCTAGTTTGATGGTGCAAAGTGGCTCCTGCAATCTGCCATGAAAAAGTTGGCAGGCGAGTTTTGTTTTCCAGGGAAAAGCGCCGTTGTTTGTTTTTGGCGGCCTGTGGCTGGGAGTGGCCGGATGGCTCCTTAGAATCCACGATACGCAGGATGGTTCCCAGACCAGACGTGGCACCAGTGCCAAGTCGGGCTAGTTTGATGGTGCAAAGTGGCTCCTGCAATCTGCCATCCAGAAGCGGGGCAGCTTAATTTTGTTTGCCAGGGAAACGGGCCGAGGTTTGTGTGTGGGGGCCTATGGCTGGGAGTGACCAGCTGGCTCCTGAAAACCTACCATAGGCAGGATGTTTACCAGACCGGAGGTGGCACCAGTGCCAAGTTGGGCTGGTTTGATAGTACCAAGTGGCTCACACAATCTGCCATCAAAAAGTTGGCAGGCGAGTTTTGTTTTCCAGGGAAAAGCGCCATTGTGTTTGGGGGCCTGTGGCTCGGAGGGGCCGGCTGGCTCCTTGGAATCCACGATACGCAGCATGGTTCCCAGACCCAAGGTGGCACCAGCGCCAAGTCGGGCTGGTTTGATACTACCAAGTGGTTCCTGCAATCTGCCATCCAGAAGCGGGGCAGCTTACTTTTGTTTGCCAGGGAAAAGGGCCGAGGTTTGTGTCTGGGGGCCTATGGCTGGGAGTGACCGGCTAGGTCCTGAAAAGCTACGATAGGCAGGATGGTGACCAGACCCATGGTGGCACCAGTGCCAAGTAGGGCTGGTTTGATAGTACCAAGTGGCTCCTGCAATCTGCCATCAAAATTTTGTCAGGCGAGTTTTGTTTTCCAGGGAAAAGCGCCGTTGTTTGTGTTTGGGGGCCTGTGGCTGGGAGTGGCCGGCTGGCTCCTTAGAATCCACGATACGCAGGGTGGTTCCCAGGCCCAAGGTGGCACCAGTGCCAAGTTGGGCTGGTTTGATAGTACCAAGTGCGTCCTGCAATCTGCCATCCAGAAGCTGGGTAGCTTACTTTTGTTTGCCAGGGAAACGGGCCGAGGTTTGTGTCTGGGGGCCTATGGCTGGGAGTGACCGGCTGGCTCCTGAAAAGCTGCGATAGGCACGATGGTGTCCAGACCCATGGTGGTACCAGTGCCAAGTTGGGCTGGTTTGATAGCACCAAGTGGCTCCTGCAATCTGCCATCAAAAAGTTGGCAGGCCAGTTTTGTTTTCCAGGGAAAGGTGCCGTTGCTTTTGTTTGGGGGCCTGTGGCTGGGAGTGGCCGGCTGGCTCCTTAGAACCCAGGATACGCAGGATGGTTCCCAGACCCAAGCTGGCACCAGTGCCAAGATGGGCTGGTTTGATAGTACCAAGTGGTTCCTGCAATCTGCCATCCAGAAGCGGGGCAGCTTACTTTCTTTTGTCAAGGAAACGGGCCGTGGTTTGTGTCTGGGGGCCTATGGCTGGGACTGACCGGCTCGGTCGTGAAAAGCTACGATAGGCAGGATGGTTACCAGAGCCATGGTGACACCAGTGCCAAGTCGGGCTGGTTTGATAGTACCAAGTGGCTGCTGCAATCTGCCATCTAAAAGCGGGGTAGCTGAGTTTTGCTTGCCAGAGAAAAGGGCCGTGGTATGTGTTTGGGTCCTGTGGCTGGCAGTGGCTGGCTGGCTCCTGAAATTCCATGATACGCAGCATGGTTCCCAGACCCAAGGTGGCACCAGTGCCAAGTAGGGCTGGTTTGACAGAGTCAAGCGCCTCCTGCAATCTCCCATCCAGAAGTGGGGCAGCTGAGTTTTTTTTGCCTGTGAATCGGGCCGTTGTTTTTGATTGGGGTCTGTGGCCGAGAGTGGTCGGCTGGCTCCTGTCAATCCACAATACGCAGGATGGTTCACAGACCCAAGGTGGCACCAGTGCCAAGTCGGGCTGGTTTGATAGTACCAAGTGGCTCCTGCAATCTGCCATCCAGAAGCGGGGCAGCGGATTTTTGTTTGCCAGAAGAAAGGGCCGTGGTTTGTTTTTGGGGGCATATGGCTGGGAGTGGCCTGCTGGCTCCTTAAAATCCTCGATACGCAGGATGGTGACCAGACCCAAGGTGGCACCAGTGACAAGTTGTGCTGTTTTTGTAGTACCAAGTGCGTCCTGCAATTTGCCATCCAGAAGAGGGGCAGTTGAGTTTTGTTTGCTAGAGAAAAGCGACGTGGTTTGTGTTTGAGGGCATATGGCTGAGACTGGCCGGCTGACCCATGAAAATCCACAATAGGCAGGATGGTTCCCAGAGCCAAGGTGGCTCCAGTGCCAAGTCAGGCTGGTTTGATAGTACTAAATAGCTCCTGCAATCTGCCATCCAGAAGCGGGGCAGCTTAATTTTGTTTGCCAGGGAAACGGGCCGAGGTTTTTGTCTGGGGGCCTATGGCTGGGAGTGACCGGCTGGCTCCTGAAAAGCTACGATAGGCAGGATGGTTACCAGACCCATGGTGGCACCAGTGCCAAGTCGGGCTGGTTTGATAGTACCAAGTGGCTCCTGCAATCGGCCAACAAAATGTTGGCAGGCGAGTTTTGTTTTCCAGGGAAAAGCGCCGTTGTTTGTGTTTGGGGGCCTGTGGCTGGGAGTGGCCGGCTGGCTACTTAGAATCCATGATAGGCAGGATGCTTCCCAGACCAGAGGTGGCACCACTGCCAAGTCGGGCTAGTTTGATGGTGCAAACTGGCTCCTGCAATCTGCCATCCAGAAGCGGGGTAGCTTACTTTTGTTGGCCAGGGAAACGGGCTGAAGTTTTTGTTTGGGGGCCTGTGCCTGGGAGCGGCCAGCTGGCTCCTTAGAATCCACGATACGCAGGATGGTTCCCAGACCAGAGGTGGCACCAGTGCCAAGTCGGGCTAGTTTGATGGTGCAAAGTGGCTCCTGCAATCTGCCATCCTGAAGCGGGGTAGCATACTTTTGTTTGCCAGGGAAAAGGGCAGAGCTTTGTGTCTGGGGCGTATGGCTGGGAGTGACCGGCTGGCTCCTGAAAAGCTACGATAGGCAGGATGGTGACCAGACCCATGGTGGAACCAGTGCCAAGTTGGGCTGGTTTGATAGTACCAAGTGGTTCCTGCAATCTGCCATCAAAATGTTGGCAGGCGAGTTTTGTTTTCCAGGGAAAAGCGCCGTTGTTTTTGTTTGGGGTCCTGTGGCTGGGAGTGGCCGGCTGGCTCCTTAAAATCCACGATACGCAGGATGGTTCCGAGACCAGTGGTGGCACCACTTCTAAGTTGGGCTGGTTTGATACCACAAAGTGGCTCCTGCAATCTGCCATCCAGAAGCGGGGCAGCTTACTTTTGTTTGCCAAGGAAACGGGCCGTGGTTTGTGTCTGGGGGCTATGGCTGGGAGTGACCGGCTCGGTCGTGAAAAGCTACGATAGGCAGGATGGTGACCAGACCCAAGCTGGCACCAGTGCCAGGTTGGGCTGGTTTGATAGTACCAAGTGGCTCCTGCAATCTGCCATCCAGAAGAGGGGCAGCTTACTTTTTTTTGCCAAGGAAACGGGCCGTGGTTTGTGTCTGGGTGCCTATGGCTGGGAGTGACCGGCTCGGTCGTGAAAAGCTACGATAGGCAGGATGGTTCCCAGACCCATGGTGGCACCAGTGCCAAGTTGGGCTGGTTTGATAGTACCAAGTGGCTCCTGCAATCTGCCATCAAAATGTTGGCAGGCGAGTTTTGTTTTCCAGGGAAAAGCGCCGTTGTTTGTGTTTGGGGGCCTGTGGCTGGCAGTGGCCGGCTGTCTCCTTAGAATCCACGCAAGGCATGATGGTTCCCAGACCAGAGGTGGCACCAGTGCCAAGATGGGCTGGTTTCATAGTACCAAGTGCGTCCTGCAATCTTCTATCTAGAAGCGGGGCAGCTTACTTTTGTTTGCCAGGGAAACGGGACGAGGATTGTGTCTGGGGGCCTATGGCTGGGAGTGACCAGCTGGCTCCTGAAAACCTACCATAGGCAGGATGTTTACCAGACCCATGGTGGCACCAGTGCCAAGTTGGGCTGGTTTGATAGTACCAAGTGGCTCACACAATCTGCCATCAAAAAGTTGGCAGGCGAGTTTTGTTTTCCAGGGAAAAGCGCCATTGTGTTTGGGGGCCTGTGGCTCGGAGGGGCCGGCTGGCTCCTTGGAATCCACGATACGCAGCATGGTTCCCAGACCCAAGGTGGCACCAGTGCCAAGTCGGGCTGGTTTGATACTACCAAGTGGTTCCTGCAATCTGCCATCCAGAAATGGGGCAGCTTACTTTTGTTTGCCAGGGAAAAGGGCCGAGGTTTGTGTCTGGGGGCCTATGGCTGGGAGTGACCGGCTAGGTCCTGAAAAGCTACGATAGGCAGGATGGTGACCAGACCCATGGTGGCACCAGTGCCAAGTAGGGCTGGTTTGATAGTACCAAGTGGCTCCTGCAATCTGCCATCAAAATTTTGTCAGGCGAGTTTTGTTTTCCAGGGAAAAGCGCCGTTGTTTGTGTTTGGGGGCCTGTGGCTGGGAGTGGCCGGCTGGCTCCTTAGAATCCACGATACGCAGGGTGGTTCCCAGGCCCAAGGTGGCACCAGTGCCAAGTTGGGCTGGTTTGATAGTACCAAGTGCGTCCTGCAATCTGCCATCCAGAAGCTGGGTAGCTTACTTTTGTTTGCCAGGGAAACGGGCCGAGGTTTGTGTCTGGGGGCCTATGGCTGGGAGTGACCGGCTGGCTCCTGAAAAGCTGCGATAGGCACGATGGTGTCCAGACCCATGGTGGCACCAGTGCCAAGTTGGGCTGGTTAGATAGCACCAAGTGGCTCCTGCAATCTGCCATCAAAAAGTTGGCAGGCCAGTTTTGTTTTCCAGGGAAAAGCGCCGTTGCTTTTGTTTGGGGGCCTGTGGCTGGGAGTGGCCGGCTGGCTCCTTAGAACCCAGGATACGCAGGATGGTTCCCAGACCCAAGCTGGCACCAGTGCCAAGATGGGCTGGTTTGATAGTACCAAGTGGTTCCTGCAATCTGCCATCCAGAAGCGGGGCAGCTTACTTTCTTTTGTCAAGGAAACGGGCCGTGGTTTGTGTCTGGGGGCCTATGGCTGGGAGTGACCGGCTCGGTCGTGAAAAGCTACGATAGGCAGGATGGTTACCAGAGCCATGGTGACACCAGTGCCAAGTTGGGCTGGTTTGATAGTACCAAGTGGCTGCTGCAATCTGCCATCTAAAAGCGGGGTAGCTGAGTTTTGCTTGCCAGAGAAAAGGGCCGTGGTATGTGTTTGGGTCCTGTGGCTGGCAGTGGCTGGCTGGCTCCTGAAATTCCATGATACGCAGCATGGTTCCCAGACCCAAGGTGGCACCAGTGCCAAGTAGGGCTGGTTTGACAGAGTCAAGCGCCTCCTGCAATCTCCCATCCAGAAGTGGGGCAGCTGAGTTTTTTTTGCCTGTGAATCGGGCCGTTGTTTTTGATTGGGGTCTGTGGCCGAGAGTGGTCGGCTGGCTCCTGTCAATCCACAATACGCAGGATGGTTCACAGACCCAAGGTGGCACCAGTGCCAAGTCGGGCTGGTTTGATAGTACCAAGTGGCTCCTGCAATCTGCCATCCAGAAGCGGGGCAGCGGATTTTTGTTTGCCAGAAGAAAGGGCCGTGGTTTGTTTTTGGGGGCATATGGCTGGGAGTGGCCTGCTGGCTCCTTAAAATCCTCGATACGCAGGATGGTGACCAGACCCAAGGTGGCACCAGTGACAAGTTGTGCTGTTTTTGTAGTACCAAGTGCGTCCTGCAATTTGCCATCCAGAAGAGGGGCAGTTGAGTTTTGTTTGCTAGAGAAAAGCGACGTGGTTTGTGTTTGAGGGCATATGGCTGAGACTGGCCGGCTGACCCATGAAAATCCACAATAGGCAGGATGGTTCCCAGAGCCAAGGTGGCTCCAGTGCCAAGTCAGGCTGGTTTGATAGTACTAAATAGCTCCTGCAGTCTGCCATCCAGAAGCGGGGCAGCTTAATTTTGTTTGCCAGGGAAACGGGCCGAGGTTTTTGTCTGGGGGCCTATGGCTGGGAGTGACCGGCTGGCTCCTGAAAAGCTACGATAGGCAGGATGATTACCAGACCCATGGTGGCACCAGTGCCAAGTTGGGCTGGTTTGATAGTACCAAGTGGCTCCTGCAATCGGCCAACAAAATGTTGGCAGGCGAGTTTTGTTTTCCAGGGAAAAGCGCCGTTGTTTGTGTTTGGGGGCCTGTGGCTGGGAGTGGCCGGCTGGCTACTTAGAATCCATGATAGGCAGGATGCTTCCCAGACCAGAGGTGGCACCACTGCCAAGTCGGGCTAGTTTGATGGTGCAAACTGGCTCCTGCAATCTGCCATCCAGAAGCGGGGTAGCTTACTTTTGTTGGCCAGGGAAACGGGCTGAAGTTTTTGTTTGGGGGCCTGTGCCTGGGAGCGGCCAGCAGGCTCCTTAGAATCCACGATACGCAGGATGGTTCCCAGACCAGAGGTGGCACCAGTGCCAAGTCGGGCTAGTTTGATGGTGCAAAGTGGCTCCTGCAATCTGCCATCCTGAAGCGGGGTAGCTTACTTTTGTTTGCCAGGGAAAAGGGCAGAGCTTTGTGTCTGGGGCGTATGGCTGGGAGTGACCGGCTGGCTCCTGAAAAGCTACGATAGGCAGGATGGTTACCAGACCCATGGTGGAACCAGTGCCAAGTTGGGCTGGTTTGATAGTACCAAGTGGTTCCTGCAATCTGCCATCAAAATGTTGGCAGGCGAGTTTTGTTTTCCAGGGAAAAGCGCCGTTGTTTTTGTTTGGGGTCCTGTGGCTGGGAGTGGCCGGCTGGCTCCTTAAAATCCACGATACGCAGGATGGTTCCGAGACCAGTGGTGGCACCACTTCTAAGTTGGGCTGGTTTGATACCACAAAGTGCCTCCTGCAATCTGCCATCCAGAAGCGGGGCAGCTTACTTTTGTTTGCCAAGGAAACGGGCCGTGGTTTGTGTCTGGGGGCTATGGCTGGGAGTGACCGGCTCGGTCGTGAAAAGCTACGATAGGCAGGATGGTGACCAGACCCAAGCTGGCACCAGTGCCAGGTTGGGCTGGTTTGATAGTACCAAGTGGCTCCTGCAATCTGCCATCCAGAAGAGGGGCAGCTTACTTTTTTTTGCCAAGGAAACGGGCCGTGGTTTGTGTCTGGGTGCCTATGGCTGGGAGTGACCGGCTCGGTCGTGAAAAGCTACGATAGGCAGGATGGTTCCCAGACCCATGGTGGCACCAGTGCCAAGTTGGGCTGGTTTGATAGTACCAAGTGGCTCCTGCAATCTGCCATCAAAATGTTGGCAGGCGAGTTTTGTTTTCCAGGGAAAAGCGCCGTTGTTTGTGTTTGGGGGCCTGTGGCTGGCAGTGGCCGGCTGTCTCCTTAGAATCCACGCAAGGCATGATGGTTCCCAGACCAGTGGTGGCACCAGTGCCAAGATGGGCTGGTTTCATAGTACCAAGTGCGTCCTGCAATCTTCTATCTAGAAGCGGGGCAGCTTACTTTTGTTTGCCAGGGAAACGGGCCGAGGATTGTGTCTGGGGGCCTATGGCTGGGAGTGACCGGCTGGCTCCTGAAAAGCTACGATAGGCAGGATGGTGACCAGACCCAAGGTGGCACCAGTGCCATGTTGGGCTGGTTTGATAGTACCAAGTGGCTCCTGCAATCTGCCATCGAAAAGCGGGGCAGCTGAGTTTTGCTTGCCATAGAAAATGGCTGTGGTGTGTGTTTGGGTCCTGTGCCTGGCAGTGGCCGGCTGGCTCCTGAAATTCCATGATACGCAGCATCGTTCCCAGACCCAAAGTGGCACCAGTGCCAAGTCGGGCTGGTTTGTCAGCATCAAGCGCCTCCTGCAATCTCCCATCCAGAAGTGGGGCAGCTGAGTTTTTTTTGCCAGGGAATCGGGCCGTTGTTTTTGATTGGGGTCTGTGGCCGAGAGTGGTCAGCTGGCTCCTGACAATCCACAATACGCAGGATGGTTCACAGACCCAAGGTGGCACCAGTGCCAAGTCAGGCTGGTTTGATAGTACTAAATAGCTCCTGCAATCTGCCATCCAGAAGCGGGGCAGCTTAATTTTGTTTGCCAGGGAAACGGGCCGAGGTTTGTGTCTGGGGGCCTATGGCTGGGAGTGACCGGCTGGCTCCTGAAAAGCTACGATAGGCAGGATGGTGACCAGACCCATGGTGGCACCAGTGCCAAGTCGGGCTGGTTTGATAGTACCAAGTGGCTCCTGCAATCGGCCAACAAAATGTTGGCAGGCGAGTTTTGTTTTCCAGGGAAAAGCGCCGTTGTTTGTGTTTGGGGGCCTGTGGCTGGGAGTGGCCGGCTGGCTATTTAGAATCCATGATAGGCAGGATGCTTCCCAGACCAGAGGTGGCACCACTGCCAAGTCGGGCTAGTTTGATGGTGCAAACTGGCTCCTGCAATCTGCCATCCAGAAGCAGGGTAGCTTACTTTTGTTGGCCAGGGAAACGGGCTGAAGTTTTTGTTTGGGGGCCTGTGCCTGGGAGCGGCCAGCTGGCTCCTTAGAATCCACGATACGCAGGATGGTTCCCAGACCAGAGGTGGCACCAGTGCCAAGTCGGGCTAGTTTGATGGTGCAAAGTGGCTCCTGCAATCTGCCATCCTGAAGCGGGGTAGCATACTTTTGTTTGCCAGGGAAAAGGGCAGAGCTTTGTGTCTGGGGCGTATGGCTGGGAGTGACCGGCTGGCTCCTGAAAAGCTACGATAGGCAGGATGGTTACCAGACCCATGGTGGAACCAGTGCCAAGTTGGGCTGGTTTGATAGTACCAAGTGGTTCCTGCAATCTGCCATCAAAAAGTTGGCAGGCGAGTTTTGTTTTCCAGGGAAAAGCGCCGTTGTTTTTGTTTGGGGTCCTGTGGCTGGGAGTGGCCGGCTGGCTCCTTAAAATCCACGATACGCAGGATGGTTCCGAGACCAGTGGTGGCACCACTTCTAAGTTTGGCTGGTTTGATACCACAAAGTGCCTCCTGCAATCTGCCATCCAGAAGCGGGGCAGCTTACTTTTGTTTGCCAAGGAAACGGGCCGTGGTTTGTGTCTGGGGGCTATGGCTGGGAGTGACCGGCTCGGTCGTGAAAAGCTACGATAGGCAGGATGGTGACCAGACCCAAGCTGGCACCAGTGCCAGGTTGGGCTGGTTTGATAGTACCAAGTGGCTCCTGCAATCTGCCATCCAGAAGAGGGGCAGCTTACTTTTTTTTGCCAAGGAAACGGGCCGTGGTTTGTGTCTGGGTGCCTATGGCTGGGAGTGACCGGCTCGGTCGTGAAAAGCTACGATAGGCAGGATGGTTCCCAGACCCATGGTGGCACCAGTGCCAAGTTGGGCTGGTTTGATAGTACCAAGTGGCTCCTGCAATCTGCCATCAAAATGTTGGCAGGCGAGTTTTGTTTTCCAGGGAAAAGCGCCGTTGTTTGTGTTTGGGGGCCTGTGGCTGGCAGTGGCCGGCTGTCTCCTTAGAATCCACGCAAGGCATGATGGTTCCCAGACCAGTGGTGGCACCAGTGCCAAGATGGGCTGGTTTCATAGTACCAAGTGCGTCCTGCAATCTTCTATCTAGAAGCGGGGCAGCTTACTTTTGTTTGCCAGGGAAACGGGCCGAGGATTGTGTCTGGGGGCCTATGGCTGGGAGTGACCGGCTGGCTCCTGAAAAGCTACGATAGGCAGGATGGTGACCAGACCCAAGGTGGCACCAGTGCCAAGTTGGGCTGGTTTGATAGTACCAAGTGGCTCCTGCAATCTGCCATCGAAAAGCGGGGCAGCTGAGTTTTGCTTGCCATAGAAAATGGCTGTGGTGTGTGTTTGGGTCCTGTGCCTGGCAGTGGCCGGCTGGCTCCTGAAATTCCATGATACGCAGCATCGTTCCCAGACCCAAAGTGGCACCAGTGCCAAGTCGGGCTGGTTTGTCAGCATCAAGCGCCTCCTGCAATCTCCCATCCAGAAGTGGGGCAGCTGAGTTTTTTTTGCCTGGGAATCGGGCCGTTGTTTTTGATTGGGGTCTGTGGCCGAGAGTGGTCAGCTGGCTCCTGACAATCCACAATACGCAGGATGGTTCACAGACCCAAGGTGGCACCAGTGCCAAGTCGGGCTGGTTTGATAGTACCAAGTGGCTCCTGCAATCTGCCATCCAGAAGCGGGGCAGCTGAGTTTTGTTTGCCAGAAGAAAGGGCCGTGGTTTGTCTTTGGGGGCATATGGCTGGGAGTGGCCGGCTGAGCCCTGAAAATGCCCGATACGCAGGATGGTGACCAGAACAAAGGTGGCACCAGTGCCAAGTTGTGCTGTTTTTGTAGTACCAAGTGCGTCCTGCAATTTGCCATCCAGAAGAGGGGCAGTTGAGTTTTGTTTGCCAGAGAAAAGGGCCGTGGTTTGTGTTTGAGGGCATATGGCTGAGAGTGGCCGGCTGAACCCTGAAAATCCACGATAGGCAGGATGGTTCCCAGAGCCACGGTGGCACCAGTGCCAAGTCGGGCTGGTTTGATAGTACTAAATAGCTCCTGCAATCTGCCATCCAGAAGCGGGGCAGCTTAATTTTGTTTGCCAGGGAAACGAGCCGAGGTTTGTGTCTGGGGGCCTATGGCTGAGAGTGACCGGCTGGCTCCTGAAAAGCTACGATAGGCAGGATGGTGACCAGACCCATGGTGGCACCAGTGCCAAGTTGGGCTGGTTTGATAGTACCAAGTGGCTCCTGCAATTACCATCAAAAAGTTGGCAGGCGAGCTTTGTTTTCCAGGGAAAAGCGCCGATGTTTGTGTTTGGTGGCCTGTGGCTGGGAGTGGCCGGCTGGCTAATTAGAATCCACGATACGCAGGATGGTTCCCAGACCAGAGCTGGCACCAGTGCCAAGTTGAGCTAGTTTGATGGTGGAAAGTGGCTCCAGCAATCTGCCATGAAAAAGTTGGCAGGCGAGTTTTTTTTTCCAGGGAAAAGCGCCGTTGTTTGTGTTTGGTGGCCTGTGGCTGGGAGTGGCTGGCTGGCTCCTGACAATCCACGATACGCAGGATGGTTCCCAGACCAGAGGTGGCACCAGTGCCAAGTCGGGCTAGTTTGATGGTGCAAAGTGGCTCCTGCAATCTGCCATCCAGAAGCGCGGTAGCTTACTTTTTTTTGCCAGGGAAACGGGCTGAGGTTTTTGTTTGGGGGCCTGTGGCTGGGAGTGGCCAGCTGGCTCCTTAGAATCCACGATACGCAGGATGGTTCCCAGACCAGAGGTGCCACCAGTGCCAAGTCGGGCTAGTTTGATGGTGCAAAGTGGCTCCTGCAATCTGCCATCCTGAAGCGGGGTGGCATACTTTTGTTTGCCAGGGAAACGGGCAGAGCTTTGTGTCTGGGGCGTATGGCTGGGAGTGACCGGCTGGCTCCTGAAAAGCTACGAGAGGCAGGATGGTGACCAGACCCATGGTGGAACCAGTTCCAAATTGGGCTGGTTTGATAGTAACAAGTGGTTCCTGCAATCTGCCATCAAAATGTTGGCAGGCGAGTTTTGTTTGCCAGGGAAAAGCACCGTTGTTTGTGTTTGGGGTCCTGTGGCTGGGAGTGGCCGGCTGGCTCCTTAGAATCCACGATACGCAGGATGGTTCCGAGACCAGAGGTGGCACCAGTTCTAAGTTGGGCTAGTTTGATACCACAAAGTGGCTCCTGCAATCTGCCATCCAGAAGCGGGGCAGCTTACTTTTGTTTGCCAAGGAAACGGGCCGTGGTTTGTGTCTGGGGGCCTATGGCTGGGAGTGACCGGCTCGGTCGTGAAAAGCAACGATAGGCAGGATGGTGACCAGAGCCATGGTGGCACCAGTGCCAAGTTGGGCTGGTTTGATAGTACCAAGTGGCTCACACAATCTGCCATCAAAAAGTTGGCAGGCGAGTTTTGTTTTCCAGGGCAAAGCGCCATTGTGTTTGGGGGCTCTGGCTGGGAGTGGCCGGCTGGCTCCTTTGAATCCACGATACGCAGCATGGTTCCCAGACCCAAGGTGGCACCAGTGCCAAGTTGGGCTGGTTTGATACTACCAAGTGGTTCCTGCAATCTGATATCCAGAAGCAGGGTAGCTTACTTTTGTTTGCCAGGGAAAAGGGGCCGAGGTTTGTGTCTGGGGGCCTATGGCTGGGAGTGACCGGCTGGGAGTGACAGGCAGGATGGTGACCAGACCCATGGTGGCACAAGTGCCAAGTTGGGCTGGTTTGAGAGTACCAAGTGGCTCCTGCAATCTGCCATCAAAAAGTTGGCAGGCGAGTTTTGTTTTCCCGGGAAAAGCGCCATTGTGTTTAAGGGCCTGTGGCTGGGAGTGGCCAGCTGGCTCCTTGGAATCCACGGTACGCAGCATGGTTCCCAGACCCAAGGTGGCACCAGTGCCAAGTTGTGCTGGTTTGATACTACCAAGTGGTTCCTGCAATCTGCCATCCAGAAGCGGGGCAGCTTACTTTTGTTTGCCAGGGAAAAGGGCCGAGGTTTGTGTCTGGGGGCCTATGGCTGGGAGTGACCGCCTGGCTCCTGAAAAGCTACGATAGGCAGGATGGTGACCAGACCCATGGTGGCACCAGTGCCAAGTAGGGCTGGTTTGATAGTACCAAGTGGCTCCTGCAATCTGCCATCAAAATGTTGGCAGGCGAGTTTTGTTTTCCAGGGAAAAGCGCCGTTGTTTGTGTTTGGGGGCCTGTGGCTGCGAGTGGACGGCTGGCTCCTTAGAATCCACGATACGCAGGATGGTTCCCAGGCCCAAGGTGGCACCAGTGCCAAGTTGGGCTGGTTTGATAGTACCAAGTGGTTCCTGCAATCTGCCATCCAGAAGCGGGGTACCTTACTTATGTTTGCCAGGGAAACGGGCCGTGGTTTGTGTCTGGGGGCCTATGGCTGGGAGTGACCTTCTGGCTCCTGAAAAGCTACGATAGGCAGGATGGTGACCAGACCCATGGTGGCACCAGTGCCAAGTTGGGCTGGTTTGATAGTACCAAGTGGCTCCTGCAATCTGCCAACAAAAAGTTGGCAGGCGAGTTTTGTTTTCCAGGGAAAAGCGCCGTTGTTTGTGTCTGGGGGCCTGTGGCTGGGAGTGGCCCGCTGGCTAAGTAGAATCCACGATACGCAGGATGGTTCCCAGACCAGAGGTGGCACCAGTGCCAAGTTGGGCTGGTTTGATAGTACCAAGTGGCTCCTGCAATCTGCCATCCAGAAGCGGGGCAGCTTACTTTCTTTTGTCAAGGAAACGGGCCGTGGTTTGTGTCTGGGGGCCTATGGCTGGGAGTGACCGGCTCGGTCGTGAAAAGCTACGATAGGCAGGATGGTTCCCAGACCCATGGTGGCACCAGTGCCAAGTTGGGCTGGTTTGATAGTACCAAGTGGCTGCTGCAATCTGCCATCTAAAAGCGGGGTAGCTGAGTTTTGCTTGCCAGAGAGAAGGGCTGTGGTATGTGTTTGGGTCCTGTGGCTGGCAGTGGCCGGCTGGCTCCTGAAATTCCATGATACGCAGCATGGTTCCCAGACCCAAGGTGGCACCAGTGCCAAGTAGGGCTGGTTTGATAGTACCAAGTGGCTCCTGCAATCTGCCATCCAGAAGCGGGGCAGCGGATTTTTGTTTGCCAGAGTAAATGGTCGTGGTTTGTTTTTGGGGGCATATGGCTGGGAGTGGCCGGCTGGCTCCTTAAAATCCTCGATACGCAGGATGGTGACCAGACCCAAGGTGGCACCAGTGCCAAGTTGTGCTGTTTTTGTAGTACCAAGTGCGTCCTGCAATTTGCCATCCAGAAGAGGGGCAGTTGAGTTTTGTTTGCCAGAGAAATGCGCCGTGGTTTGTGTTTGAGGGCATATGGCTTAGACTGGCCGGCTGACGCCTGAAAATCCACAATAGGCAGGATGGTTCCCAGAGCCAAGGTGGCTCCAGTGCCAAGTCGGGCTGGTTTGATAGTACTACATAGGTCCTGTAATCTTCCATCCAGAAGCGGGGCAGCTTAATTTTGTTTGCCAGGGAAACGGGCCGAGGTTTTTGTCTGGGGGCCTATGGCTGGGAGTGACCGGCTGGCTCCTGAAAAGCTACGATAGGCACGATGGTGACCAGACCCATGGTGGCACCAGTGCCAAGTTGGGCTGGTTTGATAGTACCAAGTGGCTCCTGCAATCTGCCATCAAAAAGTTGGCAGGCGAGTTTTGTTTTCCAGGGAAAAGCGCTGTTGTTTGTGTTTGGGGGCCTCTGGCTGGGAGTGGCCGGCTGGCTAATTAGAATCCACGATATGCAGGATGGTTCCCAGACCAGAGGTGGCACCAGTGCCAAGTCGGGCTAGTTTGATGGTGCAAAGTGGCTCCTGCAATCTGCCATCCAGAAGCGGGGTAGCTTACTTTTGTTTGCCAGGGAAACGGGCTGAGGTTTTTGTTTGGGGGCCTGTGGCTGGGAGTGGCCAGCTGGCTCCTTAGAATCCACCATACGCAGGATGGTTCCCAGACCAGAGGTGGCACCAGTGCCAAGTCGGGCGAGTTTGATGGTGCAAAGTGGCTCCTGCAATCTGCCATCCTGAAGCGGGGTAGCATACTTTTGTTTGCCAGGGAAACGGGCAGAGCTTAGTGTCTGGGGCGTATGGCTGGGAGTGACCGGATGGCTCCTGAAAAGCTACGATAGGCAGGATGGTTACCAGACCCATGGTGGAACCAGTGCCAAGTTGGGCTGGTTTGATAGTACCAAGTGGCTCCTGCAATCTGCCATCCAGAAGCGGGGCAGCTTACTTTTGTTTGCCAAGGAAACGGGCCATGGTTTGCGTCTGGGGACCTATGGCTGGGAGTGACCGGCTCGGTCGTGAAAAGCTACGATAGGCAGGATGATTACCAGACCCATGGTGGCACCAGTGCCAAGTTGGGCTGGTTTGATAGTACCAAGTGGCTCCTGCAATCTGCCATCAAAATGTTGGCAGGCGAGTTTTGTTTTCCAGGGAAAAGCGCCGTTTTTTGTGTTTGGGGTCCTGTGGCTGGCAGTGGCCGGCTGTCTCCTTAGAATCCACGCTAGGCAGGATGGTTCCCAGACCAGTGGTGGCACCAGTGCCAAGTTGGGCTGGTTTGACAGTACCAAGTGGTTCCTGCAATCTGCCATCCAGAAGCGGGGTAGCTTACTTTTGTTTGCCAGGGAAACGGGCCGAGGATTGCGTCTGGGGGCCTATGGCTGGGAGTGACCGGCTGGCTCCTGAAAAGCTACGATAGGCAGGATGGTGACCAGACCCAAGGTGGCACCAGTGCAAAGTTGGGCTGGTTTGATAGTACCAAGTGGCTCCTGCAATCTGCCATCCAAAAGCGGGGCAGCTGAGTTTTGCTTGCCATAGAAAAGGGCTGTGGTGTGTGTTTGGGTCCTGTGGCTGGCAGTGGCCGGCTGGCTCCTGAAATTCCATGATACGCAGCATCGTTCCCAGACCCAAAGTGGCACCAGTGCCAAGTCGGGCTGGCTTGACAGCATCAAGCGCCTCCTGCAATCTCCCATCCAGAAGTGGGGCAGCTGAGTTTTTTTTGCCTGTGAATCGGGCCATTGTTTTTGATTGGGGTCTGTGGCCGAGAGTGGTCGGCTGGCTCCTGACAATCCACAATACGCAGGATGGTTCACAGACCCAAGGTGGCACCAGTGCCAAGTCGGGCTGGTTTGATAGTACCAAGTGGCTACTGCAATCTGCCATCCAGAAGCGGGGCAGCTGAGTTTTGTTTGCCAGAAGAAAGGGCCGTGGTTTGTTTTTGGGGGCCTATGGCTGGGAGTGGCCGACTGAGCCCTGAAAATGCCCGATACGCAGGATGGTGACCAGAACCAAGGTGGCACCAGTGCCAAGTTGGGCTGTTTTTGTAGTACCAAGTGCGTCCTGCAATTTGCCATCCAGAAGAGGGGCAGTTGAGTTTTGTTTGCCAGAGAAAAGGGCCGTGGTTTGTGTCTGAGGGCATATGGCTGAGAGTAGCCCGCTGACCCCTGAAAACCACAATAGGCAGGATGGATCCCAGAGCCACGGTGGCACCAGTGCCAAGTCGGGCTGGTTTGATAGTACTAAATAGCTCCTGCAATCTGCCATCCAGAAGCGGGGCAGCTTAATTTTGTTTGCCAGGGAAACGAGCCGAGGTTTGTGTCTGGGGGCCTATGGCTGGGAGTGACCGGCTGGCTCCTGAAAAGCTACGATAGGCAGGATGGTGACCAGACCCATGGTGGCACCAGTGCCAAGTTGGGCTGGTTTGATAGTACCAAGTGGCTCCTGCAATTACCATCAAAAAGTTGGCAGGCGAGTTTTGTTTTCCAGGGAAACGCGCCGTTGTTTTTGTTTGGGGGCCTGTGGCTGGGAGTGGCCGGCTGGCTAATTAGAATCCACGATACGCAGGATGGTTCCCAGACCAGAGGTGGCACCAGTGCCAAGTCGGGCTAGTTTGATGGTGCAAAGTGGCTCCTGCAATCTGCCATGAAAAAGTTGGCAGGCGAGTTTTGTTTTCCAGGGAAAAGCGCCGTTGTTTGTGTTTGGTGGCCTGTGGCTGGGAGTGGCCGGCTGGCTCCTTAGAATCCACGATACGCAGGATGGTTCCCAGACCAGAGGTGGCACCACTTCCAAGTCGGGCTGGTTTGATAGTAGCAAGTGGCTCCTGCAATCTGCCATCCAGAAGCGGGGTAGCTTACTTTTGTTTGCCAGGGAAACGGGCTGAGGTTTGTGTCTGGGGGCCTATGGCTGGGAGTGACTGGCTGGCTCTTGAAAAGCTACGATAGGCAGGATGGTTACCAGACCCAAGGTGGCACCAGTGCCAAGTTGGGCTGATTTGATAGTACCAAGCGGCTCCTGCAATCTGCCATCAAAAAGTTGGCAGGCGAGTTTTGTTTTCCAGGGAAAAGCGCCGTTGTTTGTGTTTGGGGGCCTGTGGCTGGGAGTGGCCGGCTGGCTCCTTAGAATCCACGATACGCAGGATGGTTCCCAGACCAGAGCTGGCACCAGTTCCAAGTCGGGCTGGTTTGATAGTACCAAGTGGCTCCTGCAATCTGCCATCCAGAAGCGGGGCAGCTTACTTTTGTTTGCCCGGGAAACGGGCCGAGGTTTGTGTCTGGGGGCCTATGGCTGGGAGTGACGGGCTGGCTCCTGAAAAGCTGCGATAGGCAGGATGGTGACCAGACCCAAGGTGGCACCAGTGCCAAGTTGGGCTGATTTGATAGTACCAAGCGGCTCCTGCAATCTGCCATCAAATAGTTGGCAGGCGAGTTTTGTTTTCCAGGGAAAAGTGCCGTTGATTTTGTTTGGTGGCCTGTGGCTGCGAGTGGCCGGCTGGCTCCTTAGAATCCACGGTACGCAGGATGGTTCCCAGACCAGAGGTGGCACCAGTTCCAAGTCGGGCTTGTTTGACAGTACAAAGTGGCTCCTGCAATCTGCCATCCAGACGCGGGGCAGCTTACTTTTGTTTGCCAGGGAAATGGGCCGAGGTTTGTGTCTGGGGGCCTATGGCTGGGTGTGACCGGCTGGCTCCTGAAAAGCTACGATAGGCAGGATGGTGACCAGACCCATGGTGGCACCAGTGCCAAGTCGGGCTGGTTTGATAGTACCAAGTGGCTCCTGCAATCTGCCATCAAAATGTTGGCAGGCGAGTTTTGTTTTCCAGGGAAAAGCGCCGTTTTTTGTGTTTGGGGTCCTGTGGCTGGCAGTGGCCGGCTGTCTCCTTAGAATCCACGCTAGGCAGGATGGTTCCCAGACCAGTGGTGGCACCAGTGCCAAGTTGGGCTGGTTTGATAGTACCAAGTGGTTCCTGCAATCTGCCATCCAGAAGCGGGGTAGCTTACTTTTGTTTGCCAGGGAAACGGGCCGAGGATTGCGTCTGGGGGCCTATGGCTGGGAGTGACCGGCTGGCTCCTGAAAAGCTACGATAGGCAGGATGGTGACCAGACCCATGGTGGCACCATTGCAAGTTGGGCTGGTTTGATAGTACCAAGTGGCTCCTGCAATCTGCCATCCAAAAGCGGGGCAGCTGAGTTTTGCTTGCCAGAGAAAAGGGCTGTGGTGTGTGTTTGGGTCCTGTGGCTGGCAGTGGCCGGCTGGCTCCTGAAATTCCATGATACGCAGCATCGTTCCCAGACCCAAAGTGGCACCAGTGCCAAGTCGGGCTGGTTTGACAGCATCAAGCGCCTCCTGCAATCTCCCATCCAGAAGTGGGGCAGCTGAGTTTTTTTTGCCTGTGAATCGGGCCGTTGTTTTTGATTGGGGTCTGTGGCCGAGAGTGGTCGGCTGGCTCCTGACAATCCACAATACGCAGGATGGTTCACAGACCCAAGGTGGCACCAGTGCCAAGTCAGGCTGGTTTGATAGTTCCAAGTGGCTCCTGCAATCTGCCATCCAGAAGCGGGGCAGCTGAGTTTTGTTTGCCAGAAGAAAGGGCCGTGGTTTGTTTTTGGGGGCCTATGGCTGGGAGTGGCCGGCTGAGCCCTGAAAATGCCCGATACGCAGGATGGTGACCAGACCCAAGGTGGCACCAGTGCCAAGTTGGGCTGTTTTTGTAGTAACAACTGCGACCTGCAATTTGCCATCCAGAAGAGGGGCAGTTGAGTTTTGTTTGCCAGAGAAAAGGGCCGTGGTTGTGTCTGAGGGCATATGGCTGAGAGTAGCCCGCTGACCCCTGAAAATCCACAATAGGCAGGATGGTTCCCAGAGCCACGGTGGCACCAGTGCCAAGTCGGGCTGGTTTGATAGTACTAAATAGCTCCTACAATCTGCCATCCAGAAGCGGGGCAGCTTAATTTTGTTTGCCAGGGAAACGAGCCGAGGTTTGTGTCTGGGGGTCTATGGCTGGGAGTGACCGGCTGGCTCCTGAAAAGCTACGATAGGCAGGATGGTGACCAGACCCATGGAGGCACCAGTGCCAAGTTGGGCTGGTTTGATAGTACCAAGTGGCTCCTGCAATTACCATCAAAAAGATGGCAGGCGAGTTTTGTTTTCCAGGGAAACGCGCCGTTGTTTTTGTTTGGGGGCCTGTGGCTGGGAGTGGCCGGCTGGCTAATTAGAATCCACGATACGCAGGATGGTGACCAGACCCATGGAGGCACCAGTGCCAAGTTGGGCTGGTTTGATAGTACCAAGTGGCTCCTGCAATCTACCAACAAAAAGTTGGCGGGCGAGTTTTGTTTTCCAGGGAAAAGCGCCGTTGTTTGTGTTTGGGGGCCTGTGGCTGGGAGTGGCCGCCTGGCTCCTTAGAATCCACGATACGCAGGATGGTTCCCAGACCAGAGGTGGCACCAGTTCCAAGTCGGGCTGGTTTGATAGTAACAAGTGGCTCCTGCAATCTGCCATCCAGAAGCGGGGCCGCTTACTTTTGTTTGCCAGGGAAAAGGGCAGAGCTTTGTGTCTGGGGCGTATGGCTGGGAGTGACCGGCTGGCTCCTGAAAAGCTACGATAGGCAGGATGGTGACCAGACCCAAGGTGGCACCAGTGCCAAGTTGGGCTGGTTTGATAGTACCAAGTGGCTCACACAATCTGCCATCAAAAAGTTCGCAGGCGAGTTTTGTTTTCCAGGGAAAAGCGCCATTGTGTTTGGGGGCCTGTGGCTGGGAGTGGCCGGCTGGCTCCTTGGAATCCACGATACGCAGCATGGTTCCCAGACCCATGATGGCACCAGTGCCAAGTTGGGCTGGTTTGATACTACCAAGTGGTACCTGCAATCTGCCATCCAGAAGCGGGGCAGCTTACTTTTGTTTGCCAGGGAAAAGGGCCGAGGTTTGTGTCTGGGGGCCTATGGCTTGGAGTGACCGGTTAGTTCATGAAAAGCTACGATAGGCACGATGGTGAAGAGACCCATGGTGGCACCAGTGCCAAGTTGGGCTGGTTTGATAGTACCAAGTGGCTCCTGCAATCTGCCATCAAAATGTTGGCAGGCGAGTTTTGTTTTCCAGGGAAAAGCGCCGTTGTTTGTGTTTGGGGGCCTGTGGCTGGGAGTGGCCGGCTGGCTAATTAGAATCCACGATACGCAGGATGGTTCCCAGACCAGAGGTGGCACCAGTGCCAAGTTGAGCTAGTTTGATGGTGCAAAGTGGCTCCTGCAATCTGCCATGAAAAAGTTGGCAGGCGAGTTTTTTTTTCCAGGGAAAAGCGCCGTTGTTTGTGTTTGGTGGCCTGTGGCTGGGAGTGGCTGGCTGGCTCCTGACAATCCACGATACGCAGGATGGTTCCCAGACCAGAGGTGGCACCAGTGCCAAGTCGGGCTAGTTTGATGGTGCAAAGTGGCTCCTGCAATCTGCCATCCAGAAGCGGGGTAGCTTACTTTTGTTTGCCAGGGAAACGGGCTGAGGTTTTTGTTTGGGGGCCTGTGGCTGGGAGTGGCCAGCTGGCTCCTTAGAATCCACGATACGCAGGATGGTTCCCAGACCAGAGGTGCCACCAGTGCCAAGTCGGGCTAGTTTGATGGTGCAAAGTGGCTCCTGCAATCTGCCATCCTGAAGCGGGGTGGCATACTTTTGTTTGCCAGGGAAACGGGCAGAGCTTTGTGTCTGGGGCGTATGGCTGGGAGTGACCGGCTGGCTCCTGAAAAGCTACGAGAGGCAGGATGGTGACCAGACCCATGGTGGCACCAGTGCCAAGTTGGGCTGGTTTGATAGTACCAAGTGGTTCCTGCAATCTGCCATCAAAATGTTGGCAGGCGAGTTTTGTTTGCCAGGGAAAAGCGCCGTTGTTTGTGTTTGGGGTCCTGTGGCTGGGAGTGGCCGGCTGGCTCCTTAGAATCCACGATACGCAGGATGGTTCCGAGACCAGAGGTGGCACCAGTTCTAAGTTCGGCTAGTTTCATACCACAAAGTGGCTCCTGCAATCTGCCATCCAGAAGCGGGGCAGCTTACTTTTATTTGCCAAGGAAACGGGCCATGGTTTGCGTCTGGGGACCTATGGCTGGGAGTGACCGGCTCGGTCGTGAAAAGCTACGATAGGCAGGATGATTACCAGACCCATGGTGGCACCAGTGCCAAGTTGGGCTGGTTTGATAGTACCAAGTGGCTCCTGCAATCTGCCATCAAAATGTTGGCAGGCGAGTTTTGTTTTCCAGGGAAAAGCGCCGTTTTTTGTGTTTGGGGTCCTGTGGCTGGCAGTGGCCGGCTGTCTCCTTAGAATCCACGCTAGGCAGGATGGTTCCCAGACCAGTGGTGGCACCAGTGCCAAGTTGGGCTGGTTTGATAGTACCAAGTGGTTCCTGCAATCTGCCATCCAGAAGCGGGGTAGCTTACTTTTGTTTGCCAGGGAAACGGGCCGAGGATTGCGTCTGGGGGCCTATGGCTGGGAGTGACCGGCTGGCTCCTGAAAAGCTACGATAGGCAGGATGGTGACCAGACCCAAGGTGGCACCAGTGCAAAGTTGGGCTGGTTTGATAGTACCAAGTGGCTCCTGCAATCTGCCATCCAAAAGCGGGGCAGCTGAGTTTTGCTTGCCATAGAAAAGGGCTGTGGTGTGTGTTTGGGTCCTGTGGCTGGCAGTGGCCGGCTGGCTCCTGAAATTCCATGATACGCAGCATCGTTCCCAGACCCAAAGTGGCACCAGTGCCAAGTCGGGCTGGCTTGACAGCATCAAGCGCCTCCTGCAATCTCCCATCCAGAAGTGGGGCAGCTGAGTTTTTTTTGCCTGTGAATCGGGCCATTGTTTTTGATTGGGGTCTGTGGCCGAGAGTGGTCGGCTGGCTCCTGACAATCCCCAAAACGCAGGATGGTTCACAGACCCAAGGTGGCACCAGTGCCAAGTCGGGCTGGTTTGATAGTACCAAGTGGCTACTGCAATCTGCCATCCAGAAGCGGGGCAGCTGAGTTTTGTTTGCCAGAAGAAAGGGCCGTGGTTTGTTTTTGGGGGCCTATGGCTGAGAGTGGCCGACTGAGCCCTGAAAATGCCCGATACGCAGGATGGTGACCAGAACCAAGGTGGCACCAGTGCCAAGTTGGGCTGTTTTTGTAGTACCAAGTGCGTCCTGCAATTTGCCATCCAGAAGAGGGGCAGTTGAGTTTTGTTTGCCAGAGAAAAGGGCCGTGGTTTGTGTCTGAGGGCATATGGCTGAGAGTAGCCCGCTGACCCCTGAAAACCACAATAGGCAGGATGGATCCCAGAGCCACGGTGGCACCAGTGCCAAGTCGGGCTGGTTTGATAGTACTAAATAGCTCCTGCAATCTGCCATCCAGAAGCGGGGCAGCTTAATTTTGTTTGCCAGGGAAACGAGCCGAGGTTTGTGTCTGGGGGCCTATGGCTGGGAGTGACCGGCTGGCTCCTGAAAAGCTACGATAGGCAGGATGGTGACCAGACCCATGGTGGCACCAGTGCCAAGTTGGGCTGGTTTGATAGTACCAAGTGGCTCCTGCAATTACCATCAAAAAGTTGGCAGGCTAGTTTTGTTTTCCAGGGAAACGCGCCGTTGTTTTTGTTTGGGGGCCTGTGGCTGGGAGTGGCCGGCTGGCTAATTAGAATCCACGATACGCAGGATGGTTCCCAGACCAGAGGTGGCACCAGTGCCAAGTCGGGCTAGTTTGATGGTGCAAAGTGGCTCCTGCAATCTGCCATGAAAAAGTTGGCAGGCGAGTTTTGTTTTCCAGGGAAAAGCGCCGTTGTTTGTGTTTGGTGGCCTGTGGCTGGGAGTGGCCGGCTGGCTCCTTAGAATCCACGATACGCAGGATGGTTCCCAGACAAGAGGTGGCACCACTTCCAAGTCGGGCTGGTTTGATAGTAGCAAGTGGCTCCTGCAATCTGCCATCCAGAAGCGGGGTAGCTTACTTTTGTTTGCCAGGGAAACGGGCTGAGGTTTGTGTCTGGGGGCCTATGGCTGGGAGTGACTGGCTGGCTCTTGAAAAGCTACGATAGGCAGGATGGTTACCAGACCCAAGGTGGCACCAGTGCCAAGTTGGGCTGATTTGATAGTACCAAGCGGCTCCTGCAATCTGCCATCAAAAAGTTGGCAGGCGAGTTTTGTTTTCCAGGGAAAAGCGCCGTTGTTTGTGTTTGGGGGCCTGTGGCTGGGAGTGGCCGGCTGGCTCCTTAGAATCCACGATACGCAGGATGGTTCCCAGACCAGAGCTGGCACCAGTTCCAAGTCGGGCTGGTTTGATAGTACCAAGTGGCTCCTGCAATCTGCCATCCAGAAGCGGGGCAGCTTACTTTTGTTTGCCCGGGAAACGGGCCGAGGTTTGTGTCTGGGGGCCTATGGCTGGGAGTGACCGGCTGGCTCCTGAAAAGCTGCGATAGGCAGGATGGTGACCAGACCCAAGGTGGCACCAGTGCCAAGTTGGGCTGATTTGATAGTACCAAGCGGCTCCTGCAATCTGCCATCAAATAGTTGGCAGGCGAGTTTTGTTTTCCAGGGAAAAGTGCCGTTGATTTTGTTTGGTGGCCTGTGGCTGGGAGTGGCCGGCTGGCTCCTTAGAACCCAGGATACGCAGGATGGTTCCCAGACCCAAGCTGGCACCAGTTCCAAGTCGGGCTTGTTTGACAGTACAAAGTGGCTCCTGCAATCTGCCATCCAGACGCGGGGCAGCTTACTTTTGTTTGCCAGGGAAATGGGCCGAGGTTTGTGTCTGGGGGCCTATGGCTGGGTGTGACCGGCTGGCTCCTGAAAAGCTACGATAGGCAGGATGGTGACCAGACCCATGGTGGCACCAGTGCCAAGTTGGGCTGGTTTGATAGTACCAAGTGGCTCCTGCAATCTGCCATCAAAATGTTGGCAGGCGAGTTTTGTTTTCCAGGGAAAAGCGCCGTTGTTTGTGTTTGGGGTCCTGTGGCTGGCAGTGGCCGGCTGTCTCCTTAGAATCCACGCTAGGCAGGATGGTTCCCAGACCAGTGGTGGCACCAGTGCCAAGTTGGGGTGGTTTGATAGTACCAAGTGGTTCCTGCAATCTGCCATCCAGAAGCGGGGTAGCTTACTTTTGTTTGCCAGGGAAACGGGCCGAGGATTGCGTCTGTGGGCCTATGGCTGGGAGTGACCGGCTGGCTCCTGAAAAGCTACGATAGGCAGGATGGTGACCAGAGCCATGGTGGCACCATTGCAAGTTGGGCTGGTTTGATAGTACCAAGTGGCTCCTGCAATCTGCCATCCAAAAGCGGGGCAGCTGAGTTTTGCTTGCCAGAGAAAAGGGCTGTGGTGTGTGTTTGGGTCCTGTGGCTGGCAGTGGCCGGCTGGCTCCTGAAATTCCATGATACGCAGCATCGTTCCCAGACCCAAAGTGGCACCAGTGCCAAGTCGGGCTGGTTTGACAGCATCAAGCGCCTCCTGCAATCTCCCATCCAGAAGTGGGGCAGCTGAGTTTTTTTTGCCTGTGAATCGGGCCGTTGTTTTTGATTGGGGTCTGTGGCCGAGAGTGGTCGGCTGGCTCCTGACAATCCACAATACGCAGGATGGTTCACAGACCCAAGGTGGCACCAGTGCCAAGTCAGGCTGGTTTGATAGTTCCAAGTGGCTCCTGCAATCTGCCATCCAGAAGCGGGGCAGCTGAGTTTTGTTTGCCAGAAGAAAGGGCCGTGGTTTGTTTTTGGGGGCCTATGGCTGGGAGTGGCCGGCTGAGCCCTGAAAATGCCCGATACGCAGGATGGTGACCAGACCCAAGGTGGCACCAGTGCCAAGTTGGGCTGTTTTTGTAGTAACAACTGCGTCCTGCAATTTGCCATCCAGAAGAGGGGCAGTTGAGTTTTGTTTGCCAGAGAAAAGGGCCGTGGTTGTGTCTGAGGGCATATGGCTGAGAGTAGCCCGCTGACCCCTGAAAATCCACAATAGGCAGGATGGTTCCCAGAGCCACGGTGGCACCAGTGCCAAGTCGGGCTGGTTTGATAGTACTAAATAGCTCCTACAATCTGCCATCCAGAAGCGGGGCAGCTTAATTTTGTTTGCCAGGGAAACGAGCCGAGGTTTGTGTCTGGGGGTCTATGGCTGGGAGTGACCGGCTGGCTCCTGAAAAGCTACGATAGGCAGGATGGTGAGCAGACCCATGGTGGCACCAGTGCCAAGTTGGGCTGGTTTGATAGTACCAAGTGGCTCCTGCAATTACCATCAAAAAGATGGCAGGCGAGTTTTGTTTTCCAGGGAAACGCGCCGTTGTTTTTGTTTGGGGGCCTGTGGCTGGGAGTGGCCGGCTGGCTAATTAGAATCCACGATACGCAGGATGGTGACCAGACCCATGGAGGCACCAGTGCCAAGTTGGGCTGGTTTGATAGTACCAAGTGGCTCCTGCAATCTACCAACAAAAAGTTGGCGGGCGAGTTTTGTTTTCCAGGGAAAAGCGCCGTTGTTTGTGTTTGGGGGCCTGTGGCTGGGAGTGGCCGCCTGGCTCCTTAGAATCCACGATACGCAGGATGGTTCCCAGACCAGAGGTGGCACCAGTTCCAAGTCGGGCTGGTTTGATAGTAACAAGTGGCTCCTGCAATCTGCCATCCAGAAGCGGGGCAGCTTACTTTTGTTTGCCAGGGAAAAGGGCCGAGGTATTTTTCTGGGGGCCTATGGCTGGGAGTGACCGGCTGGCTCCTGAAAAGCTACGATAGGCAGGATGGTGACCAGACCCAAGGTGGCACCAGTGCCAAGTTGGGCTGGTTTGATAGTACCAAGTGGCTCACACAATCTGCCATCAAAAAGTTCGCAGGCGAGTTTTGTTTTCCAGGGAAAAGCGCCATTGTGTTTGGGGGCCTGTGGCTGGGAGTGGCCGGCTGGCTCCTTGGAATCCACGATACGCAGCATGGTTCCCAGACCCATGGTGGCACCAGTGCCAAGTTGGGCTGGTTTGATACTACCAAGTGGTACCTGCAATCTGCCATCCAGAAGCGGGGCAGCTTACTTTTGTTTGCCAGGGAAAAGGGCCGAGGTTTGTGTCTGGGGGCCTATGGCTTGGAGTGACCGGTTAGTTCATGAAAAGCTACGATAGGCAGGATGGTGAAGAGACCCATGGTGGCACCAGTGCCAAGTTGGGCTGGTTTGATAGTACCAAGTGGCTCCTGCAATCTGCCATCAAAATGTTGGCAGGCGAGTTTTGTTTTCTAGGGAAAAGCGCCGTTGTTTCTGTTTGGGGGCCTGTGGCTGGGAGTGGCCGGCTGGCTAATTAGAATCCACGATACGCAGGATGGTTCCCAGACCAGAGGTGGCACCAGTGCCAAGTTGAGCTAGTTTGATGGTGCAAAGTGGCTCCTGCAATCTGCCATGAAAAAGTTGGCAGGCGAGTTTTTTTTTCCAGGGAAAAGCGCCGTTGTTTGTGTTTGGTGGCCTGTGGCTGGGAGTGGCTGGCTGGCTCCTGACAATCCACGATACGCAGGATGGTTCCCAGACCAGAGGTGGCACCAGTGCCAAGTCGGGCTAGTTTGATGGTGCAAAGTGGCTCCTGCAATCAGACATCCAGAAGCGGGGTAGCTTACTTTTGTTTGCCAGGGAAACGGGCTGAGGTTTTTGTTTGGGGGCCTGTGGCTGGGAGTGGCCAGCTGGCTCCTTAGAATCCACGATACGCAGGATGGTTCCCAGACCAGAGGTGCCACCAGTGCCAAGTCGGGCTAGTTTGATGGTGCAAAGTGGCTCCTGCAATCTGCCATCCTGAAGCGGGGTGGCATACTTTTGTTTGCCAGGGAAACGGGCAGAGCTTTGTGTCTGGGGCGTATGGCTGGGAGTGACCGGCTGGCTCCTGAAAAGCTACGAGAGGCAGGATGGTGACCAGACCCATGGTGGAACCAGTGCCAAGTTGGGCTGGTTTGATAGTACCAAGTGGTTCCTGCAATCTGCCATCAAAATGTTGGCAGGCGAGTTTTGTTTGCCAGGGAAAAGCGCCGTTGTTTGTGTTTGGGGTCCTGTGGCTGGGAGTGGCCGGCTGGCTCCTTAGAATCCACGATACGCAGGATGGTTCCGAGACCAGAGGTGGCACCAGTTCTAAGTTCGGCTAGTTTCATACCACAAAGTGGCTCCTGCAATCTGCCATCCAGAAGCGGGGCAGCTTACTTTTGTTTGCCAAGGAAACGGGCCGTGGTTTGTTTCTGGGGGCCTATGGCTGGGAGTGACCGGCTCGGTCGTGAAAAGCAACGATAGGCAGGATGGTGACCAGAGCCATGGTGGCACCAGTGCCAAGTTGGGCTGGTTTGATAGTACCAAGTGGCTCACACAATCTGCCATCAAAAAGTTGGCAGGCGAGTTTTGTTTTCCAGGGCAAAGCGCCATTGTGTTTGGGGGCTCTGGCTGGGAGTGGCCGGCTGGCTCTTTGAATCCACGATACGCAGCATGGTTCCCAGACCCAAGGTGGCACCAGTGCCATGTTGGGCTGGTTTGATACTACCAAGTGGTTCCTGCAATCTGCCATCCAGAAGCAGGGTAGCTTACTTTTGTTTGCCAGGGAAAAGGGCCGAGGTTTGTGTCTGGGGGCCTATGGCTGGGAGTGACCGGCTGGGAGTGACAGGCAGGATGGTGACCAGACCCATGGTGGCACAAGTGCCAAGTTGGTCTGGTTTGAGAGTACCAAGTGGCTCCTGCAATCTGCCATCAAAAAGTTGGCAGGCGAGTTTTGTTTTCCCGGGAAAAGCGCCATTGTGTTTAAGGGCCTGTGGCTGGGAGTGGCCGGCTGGCTCCTTGGAATCCACGGTACGCAGCATGGTTCCCAGACCCAAGGTGGCACCAGTGCCAAGTTGTGCTGGTTTGATAGTACCAAGTGGTTCCTGCAATCTGCCATCCAGAAGCGGGGCAGCTTACTTTTGTTTGCCAGGGAAAAGGGCCGAGGTTTGTGTCTGGGGGCCTATGGCTGGGAGTGACCGCCTGGCTCCTGAAAAGCTACGATAGGCAGGATGGTTCCCAGACCCATGGTGGCACCAGTGCCAAGTAGGGCTGGTTTGATAGTACCAAGTGGCTCCTGCAATCTCCCATCAAAATGTTGGCAGGCGAGTTTTGTTTTCCAGGGAAAAGCGCCGTTGTTTGTGTTTGGGGGCCTGTGGCTGGGAGTGGCCGGCTGGCTCCTTAGAATCCACGATACGCAGGATGGTTCCCAGGCCCAAGGTGGCACCAGTGCCAAGTTGGGCTGGTTTGATAGTACCAAGTGGTTCCTGCAATCTGCCATCCAGAAGCGGGGCACCTTACTTTTGTTTGCCAGGGAAACGGGCCGTGGTTTGTGTCTGGGGGCCTATGGCTGGGAGTGACCGGCTGGCTCCTGAAAAGCTACGATAGGCAGGATGGTGACCAGACCCATGGTGGCACCAGTGCCAAGTTGGGCTGGTTTGATAGTACCAAGTGGCTCCTGCAATCTGCCAACAAAAAGTTGGCAGGCGAGTTTTGTTTTCCAGGGAAAAGCGCCGTTGTTTGTGTTTGTGGGCCTGTGGCTGGGAGTGGCCCGCTGGCTAATTAGAATCCACGATACGCAGGATGGTTCCCAGACCAGAGGTGGCACCAGTGCCAAGTCGGGCTGGTTTGATAGTACCAAGTGTTTCCTGCAATCTGCCATCCAAAAGCGGGGCAGCTTACTTTCTTTTGTCAAGGAAACGGGCCGTGGTTTGTGTCTGGGGGCCTATGGCTGGGACTGACCGGCTCGATCGTGAAAAGCTACGATAGGCAGGATGGTTCCCAGACCCATGGTGGCACCAGTGCCAAGTTGGGCTGGTTTGATAGTACCAAGTGGCTGCTGCAATCTGCCATCTAAAAGCGGGGTAGCTGAGTTTTGCTTGCCAGAGAGACGGGCTGTGGTATGTGTTTGGGTCCTGTGGCTGGCAGTGGCCGGCTGGCTCCTGAAATTCCATGATACGCAGCATGGTTCCCAGACCCAAGGTGGCACCAGTGCCAAGTCGGGCTGGTTTGACAGCATCAAGCGCCTCCTGCGATCTCCCATCCAGAAGTGGGCAGCTGAGTTTTTTTGCCTGTGAATCGGGCCGTTGTTTTTGATTGGGGTCTGTGGCCGAGAGTGGTCGGCTGGCTCCTGACAATCCACAATACGCAGGATGGTTCACAGACCCAAGGTGGAACCAGTGCCAAGTCGGGCTGGTTTGATAGTACCAAGTGGCTCCTGCAATCTGCCATCCAGAAGCGGGGCAGCGGATTATTGTTTGCCAGAGTAAAGGGTCGTGGTTTGTTTTTGGGGGCATATGGCTGGGAGTGGCCGGCTGGCTCCTTAAAATCCTCGATACGCAGGATGGTGACCAGACCCAAGGTGGCACCAGTGCCAAGTTGTGCTGTTTTTGTAGTACCAAGTGCGTCCTGCAATTTGCCATCCAGAAGAGGGGTAGTTGAGTTTTGTTTGCCAGAGAAATGCGCCGTGGTTTGTGTTTGAGGGCATATGGCTTAGACTGGCCGGCTGACCCCTGAAAATCCACAATAGGCAGGATGGTTCCCAGAGCCAAGGTGGCTCCAGTGCCAAGTCGGGCTGGTTTGATAGTACTACATAGGTCCTGTAATCTGCCATCCAGAAGCGGGGCAGCTAAATTTTGTTTGCCAGGGAAACGGGCCGAGGTTTTTGTCTGGGGGCCTATGGCTGGGAGTGACCGGCTGGCTCCTGAAAAGCTACGATAGGCACGATGGTGACCAGACCCATGGTGGCACCAGTGCCAAGTCGGGCTGGTTTGATAGTACCAAGTGGCTCCTGCAATCTGCCATCAAAAAGTTGGCAGGCGAGTTTTGTTTTCCAGGGAAAAGCGCTGTTGTTTGTGTTTGGGGGCCTCTGGCTGGGAGTGGCCGGCTGGCTAATTAGAATCCACGATACGCAGGATGGTTCCCAGACCAGAGGTGGCACCAGTGCCAAGTCGGGCTAGTTTGATGGTGCAAAGTGGCTCCTGCAATCTGCCATGAAAAAGTTGGCAGGCGAGTTTTGTTTTCCAGGGAAAAGCGCCGTTGTTTGTGTTTGGTGGCCTGTGGCTGGGAGTGGCCGGCTGGCTCCTTAGAATCCACGATACGCAGGATGGTTCCCAGACCAGAGGTGGCACCACTTCCAAGTCGGGCTGGTTTGATAGTAGCAAGTGGCTCCTGCAATCTGCCATCCAGAAGCGGGGTAGCTTACTTTTGTTTGCCAGGGAAACGGGCTGAGGTTTGTGTCTGGGGGCCTATGGCTGGGAGTGACTGGCTGGCTCTTGAAAAGCTACGATAGGCAGGATGGTTACCAGACCCAAGGTGGCACCAGTGCCAAGTTGGGCTGATTTGATAGTACCAAGCGGCTCCTGCAATCTGCCATCAAAATGTTGGCAGGCGAGTTTTGTTTTCCAGGGAAAAGCGCCGTTGTTTGTGTTTGGGGGCCTGTGGCTGGGAGTGGCCGGCTGGCTCCTTAGAATCCACGATACGCAGGATGGTTCCCAGACCAGAGCTGGCACCAGTTCCAAGTCGGGCTGGTTTGATAGTACCAAGTGGCTCCTGCAATCTGCCATCCAGAAGCGGGGCAGCTTACTTTTGTTTGCCCGGGAAACGGGCCGAGGTTTGTGTCTTGGGGCCTATGGCTGGGAGTGACCGGCTGGCTCCTGAAAAGCTGCGATAGGCAGGATGGTGACCAGACCCAAGGTGGCACCAGTGCCAAGTTGGGCTGATTTGATAGTACCAAGCGGCTCCTGCAATCTGCCATCAAATAGTTGGCAGGCGAGTTTTGTTTTCCAGGGAAAAGTGCCGTTGATTTTGTTTGGTGGCCTGTGGCTGGGAGTGGCCGGCTGGCTCCTTAGAATCCACGGTACGCAGGATGGTTCCCAGACCAGAGGTGGCACCAGTTCCAAGTCGGGCTTGTTTGACAGTACAAAGTGGCTCCTGCAATCTGCCATCCAGACGCGGGGCAGCTTACTTTTGTTTGCCAGGGAAATGGGCCGAGGTTTGTGTCTGGGGGCCTATGGCTGGGTGTGACCGGCTGGCTCCTGAAAAGCTACGATAGGCAGGATGGTGACCAGACCCATGGTGGCACCAGTGCCAAGTTGGGCTGGTTTGATAGTACCAAGTGGCTCCTGCAATCTGCCATCCAGAAGCGGGGCAGCTTACTTTTTTTTGCCAAGGAAACGGGGCATGGTTTGCGTCTGGGGGCCTATGGCTGGGAGTGACCGGCTCGGTCGTGAAAAGCTACGATAGGCAGGATGATTACCAGACCCATGGTGGCACCAGTGCCAAGTTGGGCTGGTTTGATAGTACCAAGTGGCTCCTGCAATCTGCCATCAAAATGTTGGCAGGCGAGTTTTGTTTTCCAGGGAAAAGCGCCGTTGTTTGTGTTTGGGGTCCTGTGGCTGGCAGTGGCCGGCTGTCTCCTTAGAATCCACGCTAGGCAGGATGGTTCCCAGACCAGTGGTGGCACCAGTGCCAAGTTGGGGTGGTTTGATAGTACCAAGTGGTTCCTGCAATCTGCCATCCAGAAGCGGGGTAGCTTACTTTTGTTTGCCAGGGAAACGGGCCGAGGATTGCGTCTGTGGGCCTATGGCTGGGAGTGACCGACTGGCTCCTGAAAAGCTACGATAGGCAGGATGGTGACCAGACCCATGGTGGCACCATTGCCAAGTTGGGCTGGTTTGATAGTACCAAGTGGCTCCTGCAATCTGCCATCCAAAAGCGGGGCAGCTGAGTTTTGCTTGCCATAGAAAAGGGCTGTGGTGTGTGTTTGGGTCCTGTGGCTGGCAGTGGCCGGCTGGCTCCTGAAATTCCATGATACGCAGCATCGTTCCCAGACCCAAAGTGGCACCAGTGCCAAGTCGGGCTGGTTTGACAGCATCAAGCGCCTCCTGCAATCTCCCATCCAGAAGTGGGGCAGCTGAGTTTTTTTTGCCTGTGAATCGGGCCGTTGTTTTTGATTGGGGTCTGTGGCCGAGAGTGGTCGGCTGGCTCCTGACAATCCACAATACGCAGGATGGTTCACAGACCCAAGGTGGCACCAGTGCCAAGTCGGGCTGGTTTGATAGTACCAAGTGGCTCCTGCAATCTGCCATCCAGAAGCGGGGCAGCTGAGTTTTGTTTGCCAGAAGAAAGGGCCGTGGTTTGTTTTTGGGGGCCTATGGCTGGGAGTGGCCGGCTGAGCCCTGAAAATGCCCGATACGCAGGATGGTGACCAGACCCAAGGTGGCACCAGTGCCAAGTTGGGCTGTTTTTGTAGTAACAACTGCGTCCTGCAATTTGCCATCCAGAAGAGGGGCAGTTGAGTTTTGTTTGCCAGAGAAAAGGGCCGTGGTTTGTGTCTGAGGGCATATGGCTGAGAGTAGCCCGCTGACCCCTGAAAATCCACAATAGGCAGGATGGTTCCCAGAGCCACGGTGGCACCAGTGCCAAGTCGGGCTGGTTTGATAGTACTAAATAGCTCCTACAATCTGCCATCCAGAAGCGGGGCAGCTTAATTTTGTTTACCAGGGAAACGAGCCGAGGTTTGTGTCTGGGGGTCTATGGCTGGGAGTGACCGGCTGGCTCCTGAAAAGCTACGATAGGCAGGATGGTGAGCAGACCCATGGTGGCACCAGTGCCAAGTTGGGCTGGTTTGATAGTACCAAGTGGCTCCTGCAATTACCATCAAAAAGATGGCAGGCGAGTTTTGTTTTCCAGGGAAACGCGCCGTTGTTTTGTTTGGGGGCTTGTGGCTGGGAGTGGCCGGCTGGCTAATTAGAATCCACGATACGCAGGATGGTGACCAGACCCATGGAGGCACCAGTGCCAAGTTGGGCTGGTTTGATAGTACCAAGTGGTTCCTGCAATCTACCAACAAAATGTTGGCGGGCGAGTTTTGTTTTCCAGGGAAAAGCGCCGTTGTTTGTGTTTGGGGGCCTGTGGCTGGGAGTGGCCGCCTGGCTCCTTAGAATCCACGATACGCAGGATGGTTCCCAGACCAGAGGTGGCACCAGTTCCAAGTCGGGCTGGTTTGATAGTAACAAGTGGCTCCTGCAATCTGCCATCCAGAAGCGGGGTAGCTTACTTTTGTTTGCCAGGGAAACGGGCTGAGGTTTGTGTCTGGGGGCCTATGGCTGGGAGTGACTGGCTGGCTCTTGAAAAGCTATGATAGGCAGGATGGTTACCAGACCCAAGGTGGCACCAGTGCCAAGTTGGTCTGATTTGATAGTACCAAGCGGCTACTGCAATCTGCCATCAAAAAGTTGGCAGGCGAGTTTTGTTTTCCAGGGAAAAGCGCCATTGTTTGTGTTTGGGGGCCTGTGGCTGGGAGTGGCCGGCTGGCTCCTTAGAATCCACGATACGCAGGATGGTTCCCAGACCAGAGGTGGCACCAGTGCCAAGTCAGGCGAGTTTGATGGTGCAAAGTGGCTCCTGCAATCTGGCATCCAGAAGCGGGGCAGCTTACTTTTGTTTGCCAGGGAAAAGGGCCGAGGTATTTTTCTGGGGGCCTATGGCTGGGAGTGACCGGCTGGCTCCTGAAAAGCTACGATAGGCAGGATGGTGACCAGACCCATGGTGGCACCAGTGCCAAGTTGGGCTGGTTTGATAGTACCAAGTGGCTCACACAATCTGCCATCAAAAAGTTGGCAGGCGAGTTTTGTTTTCCAGGGAAAAGCGCCATTGTGTTTGGGGGCCTGTGGCTGGGAGTGGCCGGCTGGCTCCTTGGAATCCACGATACGCAGCATGGTTCCCAGACCCATGGTGGCACCAGTGCCAAGTTGGGCTGGTTTGATACTACCAAGTGGTACCTGCAATCTGCCATCCAGAAGCGGGGCAGCCTTCTATTGCTTGCCAGGGAAAAGGGCCGAGGTTTGTGTCTGGGGGCCTATGGCTTGGAGTGACCGGTTAGTTCATGAAAAGCTACGATAGGCAGGATGGTGACAAGACCCATGGTGGCACCAGTGCCAAGTTGGGCTGGTTTGATAGTACCAAGTGGCTCCTGCAATCTGCCATCAAAATGTTGGCAGGCGAGTTTTGTTTTCCAGGGAAAAGCGCCGTTGTTTGTGTTTGGGGGCCTGTGGCTGGGAGTGGCCGGCTGGCTCCTTAGAATCCACGATACGCAGGATGGTTCCCAGGCCCAAGGTGGCACCAGTGCCAAGTCGGGCTGGTTTGATAGTACCAAGTGGTTCCTGCAATCTGCCATCCAGAAGCGGGGCAGCTTACTTTCTTTTGTCAAGGAAACGGGCCGTGGTTTGTTTCTGGGGGCCTATGGCTGGGACTGACTGGCTCGGTCGATAAAAGCTACGATACGCAGGATGGTTACCAGACCCATGGTGGCACCAGTGCCAAATCGGGCTTGTTTGATAGTACCAAGTGGCTCCTGCAATCTGCCATCCAGAAGCGGGGCAGCTTACTTTTGTTTGCCAGGGAAATGGGCCGAGGTTTGTGTCTGGGGGACTATGACTGGGAGTGACTGGCTGGCTCCTGAAAAGCTACGATAGGCAGGATGGTGACCAGACCCAAAGTGGCACCAGTGCCAAGTTGGGCTGGTTTGATAGTACCAAGTGGCTCCTGCAATCTGCCATCAAAAAGTTGGCAGGCCAGTTTTGTTTTCCAGGGAAAAGCGCCGTTGTTTGTGTTTGGGGGCCTGTGGCTGGGAGTGGCCGGCTGGCTCCTTAGAAACCAGGATACGCAGGATGGTTCCCAGACCAGAGGTGGCACCAGTGCCAAGTTGGGCTGGTTTGATAGTACCACGTGGTTCCTGCAATCTGCCATCCAGAAGCGGGGCAGCTTACTTTCTTTTGTCAAGGAAACGGGCCGTGGTTTGTTTCTGGGGGCCTATGGCTGGGACTGACTGGCTCGGTCGTGAAAAGCTACGATAGGCAGGATGGTTACCAGACCCATGGTGGCACCAGTGCCAAGTTGGGCTTGTTTGATAGTACCAAGTGGCTCCTGCAATCTGCCATCCAGAAGCGGGGCAGCTTACTTTTGTTTGCCAGGGAAATGGGCCGAGGTTTGTGTCTGGGGGCCTATGGCTGGGAGTGACCGGCTGGCTCCTGAAAAGCTACGATAGGCACGATGGTGACCAGACCCATGGTGGCACCAGTGCCAAGTCGGGCTGGTTTGATAGTACCAAGTGGCTCCTGCAATCTGCCATCAAAAAGTTGGCAGGCGAGTTTTGTTTTCCAGGGAAAAGCGCTGTTGTTTGTGTTTGGGGGCCTCTGGCTGGGAGTGGCCGGATGGCTAATTAGAATCCACGATACGCAGGATGGTTCCCAGACCAGAGGTCGCACCAGTGCCAAGTCGGGCTAGTTTGATGGTGCAAAGTGGCTCCTGCAATATGCCATCCAGAAGCGGGGTAGCTTACTTTTGTTTGCCAGGGAAACGGGCTGAGGTTTTTGTTTGGGGGCCTGTGGCTGGGAGTGGCCGGCTGGCTCCTTAGAATCCACGATACGCAGGATTGTTCCCAGACCAGAGGTGGCACCAGTGCCAAGTCGGGCTATTTTGATGGTGCAAAGTGGCTCCTGCAATCTGCCATCCTGAAGCGGGGTAGCATACTTTTGTTTGCCAGGGAAACGGGCAGAGCTTTGTGTCTGGGGCGTATGGCTGGGAGTGACCGGCTGGCTCCTGAAAAGCTACGATAGGCAGGATGGTTACCAGACCCATGGTGGAACCAGTGCCAAGTTGGGCTGGTTTGATAGTACCAAGTGGCTCCTGCAATCTGCCATCAAAATGTTGGCAGGCGAGTTTTGTTTTCCAGGGAAAAGCGCCATTGTTTGTGTTTGGGGTCCTGTGGCTGGCAGTGGCCGGCTGTCTCCTTAGAATCCAGGATACGCAGGATGGTTCCCAGACCAGTGGTGGCACCAGTGCCAAGTTGGGGTGGTTTGATAGTACCAAGTGGTTCCTGCAATCTGCCATCCAGAAGCGGGGTAGCTTACTTTTGTTTGCCAGGGAAACGGGCCGAGGTTTGCGTCTGGGGGCCTATGGCTGGGAGTGACCGGCTGGCTCCTGAAAAGCTACGATAGGCAGGATGGTGACCAGACCCATGGTGGCACCAGTGCCAAGTTGGGCTGGTTTGATAGTACCAAGTGGCTCCTGCAATCTGCCATCAAAAAGTTGGCAGGTGAGTTTTGTTTTCCAGGGAAAAGCGCCGTTCTTTGTGTTTGGGGGCCTGTGGCTGGGAGTGGCCGGCTGGCTCCTTAGAAACCAGGATACGCAGGATGGTTCCCAGACCCAAGCTGGCACCAGTGCCAAGTTGGGCTGGTTTGATAGTACCAAGTGGTTCCTGCAATCTGCCATCCAGAAGCGGGGCAGCTTACTTTCTTTTGTCAAGGAAACGGGCCGTGGTTTGTGTCTGGGGGCCTATGGCTGGGACTGACTGGCTCGGTCGTGAAAAGCTACGATAGGCAGGATGGTTCCCAGACCCATGGTGGCACTAGTGCCAAGTTGGGCTGGTTTGATAGTACCAAGTGGCTCCTGCAATCTGCCATCTAAAAGCGGGGTAGCTGAGTTTTGCTTGCCAGAGAAAAGGGCTGTGGTATGTGTTTGGGTCCTGTGGCTGGCAGTGGCCGGCTGGCTCCTGAAATTCCATGATACGCAGCATGGTTCCCAGACCCAAGGTGGCACCAGTGCCAAGTAGGGCTGGTTTGACAGAGTCAAGCGCCTCCTGCAATCTCCCATCCAGAAGTGGGGCAGCTGAGTTTTTTTTTGCCTGTGAATCGGGCCGTTGTTTTTGATTGGGGTCTGTGGCCGAGAGTGGTCGGCTGGCTCCTGACAATCCACAATACGCAGGATGGTTCACAGACCCAAGGTGGCACCAGTGCCAAGTCGGGCTGGTTTGATAGTACCAAGTGGCTCCTGCAATCTGCCATCCAGAAGCGGGGCAGCTGAGTTTTGTTTGCCAGAGAAAAGGGCCGTGGTTTGTTTTTGGGGGCATATGGCTGGGAGTGACGTGCTGGCTCCTGAAAATGCTCGATACGAAGGATGGTGACCAGACCCAAGGTGGCACCAGTGCCAAGTTGTGCTGTTTTTGTAGTACCAAGTGCGTCCTGCAATTTGCCATCCAGAAGAGGGGCAATTGAGTTTTGTTTGCCAGAGAAAAGGGCCGTGGTTTTTGTTTGAGGGCATATGGCTGAGAGTGGCCGGCTGACCCCTGAAAATCCACAATAGGCAGGATGGTGACCAGACCCATGGTGGCACCAGTGCCAAGTTGGGCTGGTTTGATAGTACCAAGTGGCTCCTGCAATCTGCCATCAAAAAGTTGGCAGGCCAGTTTTGTTTTCCAGGGAAAAGCGCCGTTGTTTGTGTTTGGGGGCCTGTGGCTGGGAGTGGCCGGCTGGCTAATTAGAACCCAGGATACGCAGGATGGTTCCCAGACCAGAGGTGGCACCAGTGACCTGTCGGGCTAGTTTGATGGTGCAAAGTGGCTCCTGCAATCTGCCATCCAGAAGCGGGGCAGCTTACTTTTGTTTGCCAGGGAAACGGGCTGAGGTTTTTGTATGGGGGCCTATGGCTGTGTGTGACTGGCTGGCTCCTGAAAAGCTACGATAGGCAGGACGGTTACCAGACCCATGGTGGCACCAGTGCCAAGTTGGGCTGATTTGATAGTACCAAGTGGCTCCTGCAATCTGCCATCAAAAAGTTGGCAGGCGAGTTTTGTTTTCCAGGGAAAAGCGCCGTTGTTTGTGTTTGGGGGCCTGTGGCTGGGAGTGGCCGGCTGGCTCCTTAGAATCCACAATACGCAGGATGGTTCCCAGACCAGAGGTGGCACCAATACCAAGTCGGGCTGGTTTGATAGTAACAAGTGGCTCCTGCAATCTGCCATCCAGAAGCGGGGCAGCTTACTTTTGTTTGCCCGGGAAAGGGGCCGAGGTTTGTGTGTCGGGGCCTATGGCTGGGAGTGACCGGCTGGCTCCTGAAAAGCTACGATAGGCACGATGGTGACCAGACCCATGGTGGCACCAGTGCCAAGTTGGGCTGGTTTGATAGTACCAAGTGGCTCCTGCAATCTGCCATCAAAAAGTTGGCAGGCGAGTTTTGTTTTCCCGGGAAAAGGGCCATTGTGTTTGGGGGCCTCTGGCTGGGAGTGGCCGGCTGGCTCCTTGGAATCCACGATACGCAGCATGGTTCCCAGACCCAAGGTGGCACCAGTGCCAAGTTGGGCTGGTTTGATAGTACCAAGTGGCTCCTGCAATCTGCCATCCAGAAGCGGGGCAGCTTACTTTTGTTTGCCTGGGAAAAGGGCCGAGGTTTGTGTCTGGGGGCCTATGGCTGGGAGTGACCGGCTAGGTCCTGAAAAGCTACGATAGGCAGGATGGTGACCAGACCCATGGTGGCACCAGTGCCAGGTTGGGCTGGTTTGATAGTACCAAGTGGCTCCTGCAATCTGCCATCAAAATGTTGGCAGGCGAGTTTTGTTTTCCAGGGAAAAGCGCCGTTGATTTTGTTTGGGGGCCTGTGGCTGGGAGTGGCCGGCTGGCTCCTTAGAATCCACGATACGCAGGATGGTTCCCAGGCCCAAGGTGGCACCAGTGCCAAGTCGGGCTGGTTTGATAGTACCAAGTGGTTCCTGCAATCTGCCATCCAGAAGCGGGGCAGCTTACTTTCTTTTGTCAAGGAAACGGGCCGTGGTTTGTTTCTGGGGGCCTATGGCTGGGACTGACTGGCTCGGTCGATAAAAGCTACGATACGCAGGATGGTTACCAGACCCATGGTGGCACCAGTGCCAAATCGGGCTTGTTTGATAGTACCAAGTGGCTCCTGCAATCTGCCATCCAGAAGCGGGGCAGCTTACTTTTGTTTGCCAGGGAAATGGGCCGAGGTTTGTGTCTGGGGGACTATGACTGGGAGTGACCGGCTGGCTCCTGAAAAGCTACGATAGGCAGGATGGTGACCAGACCCAAAGTGGCACCAGTGCCAAGTTGGGCTGGTTTGATAGTACCAAGTGGCTCCTGCAATCTGCCATCAAAAAGTTGGCAGGCCAGTTTTGTTTTCCAGGGAAAAGCGCCGTTGTTTGTGTTTGGGGGCCTGTGGCTGGGAGTGGCCGGCTGGCTCCTTAGAAACCAGGATACGCAGGATGGTTCCCAGACCAGAGGTGGCACCAGTGCCAAGTTGGGCTGGTTTGATAGTACCACGTGGTTCCTGCAATCTGCCATCCAGAAGCGGGGCAGCTTACTTTCTTTTGTCAAGGAAACGGGCCGTGGTTTGTTTCTGGGGGCCTATGGCTGGGACTGACTGGCTCGGTCGTGAAAAGCTACGATAGGCAGGATGGTTACCAGACCCATGGTGGCACCAGTGCCAAGTCGGGCTTGTTTGATAGTACCAAGTGGCTCCTGCAATCTGCCATCCAGAAGCGGGGCAGCTTACTTTTGTTTGCCAGGGAAATGGGCCGAGGTTTGTGTCTGGGGGCCTATGGCTGGGTGTGACCGGCTGGCTCCTGAAAAGCTACGATAGGCAGTATGGTGACCAGACCCATGGTGGCACCAGTGCCAAGTTGGGCTGGTTTGATAGTACCAAGTGGCTCCTGCAATCTGCCATCAAAAAGTTGGCAGGCCAGTTTTGTTTTCCAGGGAAAAGCGCCGTTGTTTGTGTTTGGGGGCCTGTGGCTGGGAGTGGCCGGCTGGCTCCTTAGAACCCAGGATACGCAGGATCGTTCCCAGACCAGAGGTGGCACCAGTGCCAAGTTGGGCTGGTTTGATAGTACCAAGTGGTTCCTGCAATCTGCCATCCAGAAGCGGGGCAGCTTACTTTCTTTTGCCAAGGAAACGGGCCGTGGTTTGTGTCTGGTGGCCTATGGCTGGGAGTGACCGGCTCGGTCGTGAAAAGCTACGATAGGCAGGATGGTTCCCAGACCCATGGTGGCACCAGTGCCAAGTTGGGCTGGTTTTATAGTACCAAGTGGCTGCTGCAATCTGCCATCTAAAAGCGGGGTAGCTGAGTTTTGCTTGCCAGAGAAAAGGGCTGTGGTATGTGTTTGGGTCCTGTGGCTGGCAGTGGCCGGCTGGCTCCTGAAATTCCATGATACGCAGCATGGTTCCCAGACCCAAGGTTGCACCAGTGCCAAGTAGGGCTTGTTTGACAGAGTCAAGCGCCTCCTGCGATCTCCCATCCAGAAGTGGGGCAGCTGAGTTTTTTTTGCCTGTGAATCGGGCCGTTGTTTTTGATTGGGGTCTGTGGCCGAGAGTGGTCGGCTGGCTCCTGACAATCCACAATACGCAGGATGGTTCACAGACCCAAGGTGGCACCAGTGCCAAGTCGGGCTGGTTTGATAGTACCAAGTGGCTCCTGCAATCTGCCATCCAGAAGCGGGGCAGCGGATTTTTGTTTGCCAGTGTAAAGGGCCGTGGTTTGTTTTTGGGGGCATATGGCTGGGAGTGGCCGGCTGGCTCCTTAAAATCCTCGATACGCAGGATGGTGACCAGACCCAAGGTGGCACCAGTGCCAAGTGTTGCTGTTTTTGTAGTACCAAGTGCGTCCTGCAATTTGCCATCCAGAAGAGGGGCAGTTGAGTTTTGTTTGCCAGAGAAATGCGCCGTGGTTTGTGTTTGAGGGCATATGGCTTAGACTGGCCGGCTGACCCCTGAAAATCCACAATAGGCAGGATGGTTCCCAGAGCCAAGGTGGCTCCAGTGCCAAGTCGGGCTGGTTTGATAGTACTAAATAGGTCCTGTATTCTGCCATCCAGAAGCGGGGCAGCTTAATTTTGTTTGCCAGGGAAACGGGCCGAGGTTTTTGTCTGGGGGCCTATGGCTGGGAGTGACCGGCTGGCTCCTGAAAAGCTACGATAGGCACGATGGTGACCAGACCCATGGTGGCACCAGTGCCAAGTCGGGCTGGTTTGATAGTACCAAGTGGCTCCTGCAATCTGCCATCAAAAAGTTGGCAGGCGAGTTTTGTTTTCCAGGGAAAAGCGCTGTTGTTTGTGTTTGGGGGCCTCTGGCTGGGAGTGGCCGGATGGCTAATTAGAATCCACGATACGCAGGATGGTTCCCAGACCAGAGGTCGCACCAGTGCCAAGTCGGGCTAGTTTGATGGTGCAAAGTGGCTCCTGCAATATGCCATCCAGAAGCGGGGTAGCTTACTTTTGTTTGCCAGGGAAACGGGCTGAGGTTTTTGTTTGGGGGCCTGTGGCTGGGAGTGGCCGGCTGGCTCCTTAGAATCCACGATACGCAGGATTGTTCCCAGACCAGAGGTGGCACCAGTGCCAAGTCGGGCTATTTTGATGGTGCAAAGTGGCTCCTGCAATCTGCCATCCTGAAGCGGGGTAGCATACTTTTGTTTGCCAGGGAAACGGGCAGAGCTTTGTGTCTGGGGCGTATGGCTGGGAGTGACCGGCTGGCTCCTGAAAAGCTACGATAGGCAGGATGGTTACCAGACCCATGGTGGAACCAGTGCCAAGTTGGGCTGGTTTGATAGTACCAAGTGGCTCCTGCAATCTGCCATCAAAATGTTGGCAGGCGAGTTTTGTTTTCCAGGGAAAAGCGCCATTGTTTGTGTTTGGGGTCCTGTGGCTGGCAGTGGCCGGCTGTCTCCTTAGAATCCAGGATACGCAGGATGGTTCCCAGACCAGTGGTGGCACCAGTGCCAAGTTGGGGTGGTTTGATAGTACCAAGTGGTTCCTGCAATCTGCCATCCAGAAGCGGGGTAGCTTACTTTTGTTTGCCAGGGAAACGGGCCGAGGTTTGCGTCTGGGGGCCTATGGCTGGGAGTGACCGGCTGGCTCCTGAAAAGCTACGATAGGCAGGATGGTGACCAGACCCATGGTGGCACCAGTGCCAAGTTGGGCTGGTTTGATAGTACCAAGTGGCTCCTGCAATCTGCCATCAAAAAGTTGGCAGGTGAGTTTTGTTTTCCAGGGAAAAGCGCCGTTCTTTGTGTTTGGGGGCCTGTGGCTGGGAGTGGCCGGCTGGCTCCTTAGAAACCAGGATACGCAGGATGGTTCCCAGACCCAAGCTGGCACCAGTGCCAAGTTGGGCTGGTTTGATAGTACCAAGTGGTTCCTGCAATCTGCCATCCAGAAGCGGGGCAGCTTACTTTCTTTTGTCAAGGAAACGGGCCGTGGTTTGTGTCTGGGGGCCTATGGCTGGGACTGACTGGCTCGGTCGTGAAAAGCTACGATAGGCAGGATGGTTCCCAGACCCATGGTGGCACTAGTGCCAAGTTGGGCTGGTTTGATAGTACCAAGTGGCTGCTGCAATCTGCCATCTAAAAGCGGGGTAGCTGAGTTTTGCTTGCCAGAGAAAAGGGCTGTGGTATGTGTTTGGGTCCTGTGGCTGGCAGTGGCCGGCTGGCTCCTGAAATTCCATGATACGCAGCATGGTTCCCAGACCCAAGGTGGCACCAGTGCCAAGTAGGGCTGGTTTGACAGAGTCAAGCGCCTCCTGCAATCTCCCATCCAGAAGTGGGGCAGCTGAGTTTTTTTTTGCCTGTGAATCGGGCCGTTGTTTTTGATTGGGGTCTGTGGCCGAGAGTGGTCGGCTGGCTCCTGACAATCCACAATACGCAGGATGGTTCACAGACCCAAGGTGGCACCAGTGCCAAGTCGGGCTGGTTTGATAGTACCAAGTGGCTCCTGCAATCTGCCATCCAGAAGCGGGGCAGCTGAGTTTTGTTTGCCAGAGAAAAGGGCCGTGGTTTGTTTTTGGGGGCATATGGCTGGGAGTGACGTGCTGGCTCCTGAAAATGCTCGATACGAAGGATGGTGACCAGACCCAAGGTGGCACCAGTGCCAAGTTGTGCTGTTTTTGTAGTACCAAGTGCGTCCTGCAATTTGCCATCCAGAAGAGGGGCAATTGAGTTTTGTTTGCCAGAGAAAAGGGCCGTGGTTTTTGTTTGAGGGCATATGGCTGAGAGTGGCCGGCTGACCCCTGAAAATCCACAATAGGCAGGATGGTGACCAGACCCATGGTGGCACCAGTGCCAAGTTGGGCTGGTTTGATAGTACCAAGTGGCTCCTGCAATCTGCCATCAAAAAGTTGGCAGGCCAGTTTTGTTTTCCAGGGAAAAGCGCCGTTGTTTGTGTTTGGGGGCCTGTGGCTGGGAGTGGCCGGCTGGCTAATTAGAACCCAGGATACGCAGGATGGTTCCCAGACCAGAGGTGGCACCAGTGACCTGTCGGGCTAGTTTGATGGTGCAAAGTGGCTCCTGCAATCTGCCATCCAGAAGCGGGGCAGCTTACTTTTGTTTGCCAGGGAAACGGGCTGAGGTTTTTGTATGGGGGCCTATGGCTGTGTGTGACTGGCTGGCTCCTGAAAAGCTACGATAGGCAGGACGGTTACCAGACCCATGGTGGCACCAGTGCCAAGTTGGGCTGATTTGATAGTACCAAGTGGCTCCTGCAATCTGCCATCAAAAAGTTGGCAGGCGAGTTTTGTTTTCCAGGGAAAAGCGCCGTTGTTTGTGTTTGGGGGCCTGTGGCTGGGAGTGGCCGGCTGGCTCCTTAGAATCCACAATACGCAGGATGGTTCCCAGACCAGAGGTGGCACCAATACCAAGTCGGGCTGGTTTGATAGTACCAAGTGGCTCCTGCAATCTGCCATCCAGAAGCGGGGCAGCTTACTTTTGTTTGCCCGGGAAAGGGGCCGAGGTTTGTGTGTCGGGGCCTATGGCTGGGAGTGACCGGCTGGCTCCTGAAAAGCTACGATAGGCACGATGGTGACCAGACCCATGGTGGCACCAGTGCCAAGTTGGGCTGGTTTGATAGTACCAAGTGGCTCACACAATCTGCCATCAAAAAGTTGGCAGGCGAGTTTTGTTTTCCCGGGAAAAGGGCCATTGTGTTTGGGGGCCTCTGGCTGGGAGTGGCCGGCTGGCTCCTTGGAATCCACGATACGCAGCATGGTTCCCAGACCCAAGGTGGCACCAGTGCCAAGTTGGGCTGGTTTGATAGTACCAAGTGGCTCCTGCAATCTGCCATCCAGAAGCGGGGCAGCTTACTTTTGTTTGCCTGGGAAAAGGGCCGAGGTTTGTGTCTGGGGGCCTATGGCTGGGAGTGACCGGCTAGGTCCTGAAAAGCTACGATAGGCAGGATGGTGACCAGACCCATGGTGGCACCAGTGCCAAGTTGGGCTGGTTTGATAGTACCAAGTGGCTCCTGCAATCTGCCATCAAAATGTTGGCAGGCGAGTTTTGTTTTCCAGGGAAAAGCGCCGTTGATTTTGTTTGGGGGCCTGTGGCTGGGAGTGGCCGGCTGGCTCCTTAGAACCCAGGATACGCAGGATGGTTCCCAGACCCAAGCTGGCACCAGTGCCAAGTTGGGCTGGTTTGAGATTACCAAGTGGTTCCTGCAATCTCCCATCCAGAAGCGGGGCAGCTTACTTTCTTTTGTCAAGAAAACGGGCCGTGGTTTGTGTCTGGGGGCCTATGGCTGGGAGTGACCGGCTCGGTCGTGAAAAGCTACGATAGGCAGGATGGTTACCAGACCCATGGTGGCACCAGTGCCAAGTTGGGCTGGTTTGATAGTACCAAGTGGCTCCTGCAATCTGCCATCCAAAAGCGGGGCAGCTGAGTTTTGCTTGCCAGAGAAAAGGGCTGTGGTATGTGTTTGGGTCCTGTGGCTGGCAGTAGCCGGCTGGCTCCTGAAATTCCATGATACGCAGCATGGTTCCCAGACCCAAGGTGGCACCAGTGCCAAGTAGGGCTGGTTTGACAGAGTCAAGCGCCTCCTGCAATCTCCCATCCAGAAGTGGGGCAGCTGAGTTTTTTTTGCCTGTGAATCGGGCCGTTGTTTTTGATTGGGGTCTGTGGCCGAGAGTGGTCGGCTGGCTCCTGACAATCCACAATACGCAGGATGGTTCACAGACCCAAGGTGGCACCAGTGCCAAGTCGGGCTGGTTTGATAGTACCAAGTGGCTCCTGCAATCTGCCATCCAGAAGCGGGGCAGCGGATTTTTGTTTGCCAGAAGAAAGGGCCGTGGTTTGTTTTTGGGGGCCTATGGCTGGGAGTGGCCGGCTGAGCCCTGAAAATGCCCGATACGCAGGAGGGTGACCAGAACCAAGGTGGCACCAGTGCCAAGTTGGGCTGTTTTTGACGTACCAAGTGCGTCCTGCAATTTGCCATCCAGAAGAGGGGCAGTTGAGTTTTGTTTGCCAGAGAAAAGGGCCGTGGTTTGTGTCTGAGGGCATATGGCTGAGAGTAGCCGGCTGACCCCTGAAAATCCAAAATAGGCAGGATGGTTCCCAGAGCCACGGTGGCACCAGTGCCAAGTCGGGCTGGTTGGATAATACTAAATAGCTCCTGCAATTTGCCATCCAGAAGCGGGGCAGCTTAATTTTGTTTGCCAGGGAAACGAGCCGAGGTTTGTGTCTGGGGGCCTATGGCTGGGAGTCACCGGCTGGCTCCTGAAAAGCTACGATAGGCAGGATGGTGACCAGACACATGGTGGCACCAGTGCCAAGTTGGGCTGGTTTGATAGTACCAAGTGGCTCCTGCAATTACCATCAAAAAGTTGGCAGGCGAGTTTTGTTTTCCAGGGAAACGCGCCGTTGTTTTTGTTTGGGGGCCTGTGGATGGGAGTGGCCGGCTGGCTAATTAGAATCCACGATACGCAGGATGGTTCCCAGAGCAGAGGTGGCACCAGTGCCAAGTCGGGCTAGTTTGATGGTGCAAAGTGGCTCCTGCAATCTGCCATTAAAAAGTTGGCAGGCCATTTTTGTTTTCCAGGGAAAAGCGCCGTTGTTTGTGTTTGGTGGCCTGTGGCTGGGAGTGGCCGTCTGGCTTCTTAGAATCCACGATACGCAGGATGGTTCCCAGACCAGAGGTGGCACCAGTTCCAAGTGGGGCTGGTTTGATAGTAGCAAGTGGCTCCTGCAATCTGCCATCCAGAAGCAGGGTAGCTTACTTTTGTTTGCCAGGGAAACGGGAGGAGGTTTTTTTCTGGGGGCCTATGGCTGGGAGTGACCGGCTGGCTCCTGAAAAGCTACGATAGGCAGGATGGTGACCAGACCCATGGTGGCACCAGTGCCAAGTAGGGCTGGTTTGATAGTACCAAGTGGATCACACAATCTGCCATCAAAAAGTTGGCAGGCGAGTTTTGTTTTCCAGGGAAAAGCGCCAATGTGTTTGGGGGCCTGTGGCTGGGAGTGGCCGGCTGGCTCCTTGGAATCCACGATACGCAGGATGGTTCCCAGACCCAAGGTGGCACCAGTGCCAAGTTGGGCTGGTTTGATACTACCAAGTGGTCCCTGCAATCTGCCATCCAGAAGCGGGGCAGCTTACTTTTTTTTGCCAGGGAAAAGGGCCGAGGTTTGTGTCTCGGGGCCTATGGCTTGGAGTGACCGGTTAGGTAATGAAAAGCTACGATAGGCAGGATGGTGACCAGACCCATGGTGGCACCAGTGCCAAGTTGGGCTGGTTTGATAGTACCAAGTGGCTGCTGCAATCTGCCATCTAAAAGCGGGGTAGCTGAGTTTTGCTTGCCAGAGAAAAGGGCTGTGGTATGTGTTTGGGTCCTGTGGCTGGCAGTGGCCGGCTGGCTCCTGAAATTCCATGATACGCAGCATGGTTCCCAGACCCAAGGTGGCACCAGTGCCAAGTAGGGCTGGTTTGACAGAGTCAAGCGCCTCCTGCAATCTCCCATCCAGAAGTGGGGCAGCTGAGTATTTTTGCCTGTGAATCGGGCCGTTGTTTTTGATTGGGGTCTGTGGCCGAGAGTGGTCGGCTGGCTCCTGACAATCCACAATACGCAGGATGGTTCACAGACCCAAGGTGGCACCAGTGCCAAGTCGGGCTGGTTTGATAGTACCAAGTGGCTCCTGCAATCTGCCATCCAGAAGCGGGGCAGCTGAGTTTTGTTTGCCAGAGAAAAGGGCCGTGGTTTATTTTTGGGGGCATATGGCTGGGAGTGACCTGCTGGCTCCTGAAAATGCTCGATACGCAGGATGGTGACCAGACCCAAGGTGGCACCAGTGCCAAGTCGGGCTAGTTTGATGGTGAAAAGTGGCTCCTGCAATCTGCCATGAAAAAGTTGGCAGGCGAGTTTTGTTTTCCAGGGAAAAGTGCCGTTGTTTGTGTTTGGTGGCCTGTGGCTGGGAGTGGCCGGCTGGCTCCTGAGAATCCACGATACGCAGGATGGTTCCCAGACCAGAGGTCGCACCAGTTCCAAGTCGGGCTGGTTTGATAGTACCAAGTGGCTCCTGCAATCTGCCATCCAGAAACGGGGTAGCTTACTTTTGTTTGCCAAGGAAACGGGCTGAGGTTTGTGTCTGGGGGCCTATGGCTGGGAGTGACCGGCTGGCTCTTGAAAAGCTACGATAGGCAGGATGGTTACCAGACCCAAGGTGGCACCAGTGCCGAGTTGGGCTGATTTGATAGTACCAAGCGGCTCCTGCAATCTGCCATCAAATAGTTGGCAGGCGAGTTTTGTTTTCCAGGGAAAAGTGCCGTTGATTTTTTTTGGTGGCCTGTGGCTGGGAGTGGCCGGCTGGCTCCTTAGAATCCACGTTATGCAGGATGGTTCCCAGACCAGAGGTGGCACCAGTTCCAAGTCGGGCTGGTTTGATAGTACCGAGTGGCTCCTGCAATCAGCCATCCAGAAGCGGGGCAGCTTACTTTTGTTTGCCAGGGAAACGGGCCGAGGTTTGTGTCTGGGGGCCTATGGCTGGGAGTGACCGGCTCGGTCGTGAAAAGCTACGATAGGCAGGATGGTGACCAGACCCATGGTGGCACCAGTGCCAAGTAGGGCTTGTTTGATAGTACCAAGTGGCTCCTGCAATCTGCCATCAAAAAGTTGGCAGGCCAGTTTTGTTTTTCAGGGAAAAGCGCCGTTGATTGTGTTTGGGGGCCTGTGGCTGGGAGTGGCCGGCTGGCTCCTTAGAAACCAGGATACGCAGGATGGTTCCCAGACCCAAGCTGGCACCAGTGCCAAGTTGGGCTGGTTTGATAGTACCAAGTGGTTCCTGCAATCTGCCATCCAGAAGCGGGGCAGCTTACTTTCTTTTGTCAAGGAAACGGGCCGTGGTTTGTGTCTGGGGGCCTATGGCTGGGACTGACTGGCTCGGTCGTGAAAAGCTACGATAGGCAGGATGGTTGCCAGACCCATGGTGGCACCAGTGCCAAGTTGGGCTGGTTTGATAGTACCAAGTGGCTGCTGCAATCTGCCATCTAAAAGCGGGGTAGCTGAGTTTTGCTTGCCAGAGAAAAGTGCTGTGGTATGTGTTTGGGTCCTGTGGCTGGCAGTGGCCGGCTGGCTCCTGAAATTCCATGATACGCAGCATGGTTCCCAGACCCAAGGTGGCACCAGTGCCAAGTAGGGCTGGTTTGACAGAGTCAAGCGCCTCCTGCAATCTCCCATCCAGAAGTGGGGCAGCTGAGTTTTTTTTGCCTGTGAATCGGGCCGTGGTTTTTGATTGGGGTCTGTGGCCGAGAGTGGTCGGCTGGCTCCTGTCAATCCACAATACGCAGGATGGTTCACAGACCCAAGTTGGTACCAGTGCCAAGTCGGGCTGGTTTGATAGTACCAAGTGGCTCCTGCAATCTGCCATCCAGAAGCGGGGCAGCTGAGTTTTGTTTGCCAGAGAAAAGGGCCGTGGTTTGTTTTTGGGGGCATATGGCTGGGAGTGGCCTGCTGGCTCCTGAGAATGCTCGATACGCAGGATGGCGACCAGACCCAAGGTGGCACCAGTGCCAAGTTGTGCTGTTTTTGTAGTACCAAGTGCGTCCTGCAATTTGCCATCCAGAAGAGGGGCAGTTGAGTTTTGTTTGCCAGAGAAAAGGGCCGTGGTTTGTGTTTGAGGGCATATGGCTGAGAGTGGCCGGCTGACCCCTGAAAATCCACAATAGGCAGGATGGTTCCCAGAGCCAAGGTGGCACCAGTGCCAAGTCGGGCTGGTTTGATAGTACTAAATAGCTCCTGCAATCTGCCATCCAGAAGCGGGGCAGCTTAATTTTGTTTGCCAGTGAAAAGCGCCGAGGTTTTTGTCTGGGGGCCTATGGCTGGGAGTGACCGGCTGTCTCCTGAAAAGCTACGATAGGCAGGATGGTGACCAGACCAGAGGTGGCACCAGTGCCAAGTCGGGCTAGTTTGATGGTGCAAAGTGGCTCCTGCAATCTGCCATGAAAAAGTTGGCAGGCGAGTTTTGTTTTCCAGGGAAAAGTGCCGTTGTTTGTGTTTGGTGGACTGTGGCTGGGAGTGGCCGGCCGGCTCCTTAGAATCCACGGTGCGCAGGATGGTTCCCAGACCAGAGGTGGCACCAGTTCCAAGTGGGGCTGGTTTGATAGTACCAAATGGCACCTGCAATCTGCCATCCAGAAGCGGGGCAGCTTACTTGTGTTTGCCAGGGAAACGGGCCGAGGTTTGTGTCTGGGAGCCTATGGGTGGGAGTGACCGGCTGGCTCCTGAAAAGCTACGATAGGCAGGATGGTTACCAGACACAAGGTGGCACCAGTGCCAAGTTGGGCTGATTTGATAGTACCAAGCGGCTCCTGCAATCTGCCATCAAAAAGTTGGCAGGCGAGTTTTGTTTTCCAGGGAAAAGCGCCGTTGTTTGTGTTTGGGGGCCTGTGGCTGGGAGTGGCCGGCTGGCTTATTAGAATCCACGATACGCAGGATGGTTCCCAGACCAGAGGTGGCACCAGTGCCAAGTCGGGCTAGTTTGATGGTGCAAAGTGGCTCCTGCAATCTGCCATCCAGAAGCGGGGTAGCTTACTTTTGTTTGCCAGGGAAACGGGCTGAGGTTTGTGTCTGGGGGCCTATGGCAGGGAGTGACCGGCTGGCTCCTGAAAAGCTACGATTGGCAGGATGGTGACCAGACCCATGGTGGCACCAGTGCCAAGTAGGGCTGGTTTGATAGTACCAAGTGGCTCACACAATCTGCCATCAAAAAGTTGGTAGGCGAGTTTTGTTTTCCAGGGAAAAGCGCCAATGTGTTTGGGGGCCTGTGGCTGGGAGTGGCCGGCTGGCTCCTTAGAATCCACGATACGCAGGATGGTTCCGAGACCAGAGGTGGCACCAGTTCTAAGTTGGGCTGGTTTGATACCAAAAAGTGGCTCCTGCAATCTGCCATCCAGAAGCGGGGCAGCTTACTTTTGTTTGCCAAGGAAACTGGCCGTGGTTTGTGTCTGGGAGCCTATGGCTGGGAGTGACCGGCTGGCTCCTGAAATCCTACGATAGGCAGGATGGTGACCAGACCCATGGTGGCACCACTGCCAAGTTGGGCTGGTTTGATAGTACCAAGTGGCTCCTGCAATCTGCCATGAAAAAGTTTGCAGGCGAGTTTTGTTTTCCAGGGAAAAGTGCCGTTGTTTGTATTTGGTGGACTGTGGCTGGGAGTGGCTGGCTGACTCCTTAGAATCCACGATACGCAGGATGGTTCCCAGACCCGAGGTGGCACCAGTTCCAAGTCGGGCTGGTTTGATAGTACCAAGTGGCTCCTGCAATCAGCCATCCAGAAGCGGGGCAGCTTACTTTTGTTTGCCAGGGAAACGGGCCGAGGTTTGTGTCTGGGGGCCTATGGCTGGGAGTGACCGGCTGGCTCCTGAAAAGCTACGATAGGCAGGATGGTGACCAGACCCATGGTGGCACCAGTGCCAAGTTGGGCTGGTTTGATAGTACCAAGTGGCTCCTGCAATCTGCCATGAAAAAGTTGGCAGGCGAGTTTTGTTTTCCAGGGAAAAGCGCCGTTGTTTGTGTTTTGGGGCCTGTGGCTGGGAGTGGCCGGCTGGCTCCTTAGAACCCAGGATACGCAGGATGGTTCCCAGACCCAACCTGGCACCAGTGCCAAGTTGGGCTGGTTTGAGATTACCAAGTGGTTCCTGCAATCTCCCATCCAGAAGCGGGGCAGCTTACTTTCTTTTGTCAAGGAAACGGGCCGTGGTTTGTGTCTGGGGGCCTATGGCTGGGAGTGACCGGCTCGGTCGTGAAAAGCTACGATAGGCAGGATGGTTCCCAGACCCATGGAGGCACCAGTGCCAAGTTGGGCTGGTTTGATAGTACCAAGTGGCTGCTGCAATCTGCCATCTAAAAGCGGGGTAGCTGAGTTTTGCTTGCCAGAGAAAAGGGCTGTGGTATGTGTTTGGGTCCTGTGGCTGGCAGTGGCCGGCTGGCTCCTGAAATTCCATGATACGCAGCATGGTTCCCAGACCCAAGGTGGCACCAGTGCCAAGTAGGGCTGGTTTGACAGAGTCAAGCGCCTCCTGCAATCTCCCATCCAGACGTGGGGCAGCTGAGTTTTTTTTGCCTGTGAATCGGGCCGTTGTTTTTTATTGGGGTCTGTGGCCGAGAGTGGTCGGCTGGCTCCTGACAATCCACAATACGCAGGATGGTTCACAGACCCAAGGTGGCACCAGTGCCAAGTCGGGCTGGTTTGATAGTACCAAGTGGCTCCTGCATTCTGCCATCCAGAAGCGGGGCAGCTGAGTTTTGTTTGCCAGAGAAACGGGCCGTGGTTTTTTTTTGGGGGCATATGGCTGGGAGTGGCCGGCTAGCTCCTTAAAATCCTCGATACGCAGGATGGTGACCAGACCCAAGGTGGCACCAGTGCCAAGTTGTGCTGTTTTTGTAGTACCAAGTGTGTCCTGCAATTTGCCATCCAGAAGAGGGGCAGTTGAGTTTTGTTTGCCAGAGAAAAGGGCCGTGGTTTGTGATTGAGGGCATATGGCTGAGAGTGGCCGGCTGACCCCTGAAAATCCAAAATAGGCAGGATGGTTCCCAGAGCCAAGGTGGCACCAGTGCCAAGTCGGGCTGGTTTGATAGTACTAAATAGCTCCTGCAATCTGCCATCCAGAAGCGGGGCAACTTAATTTTGTTTGCCAGGGAAACGGGCCGAGGTTTTTGTCTGGGGGCCTATGGCTGGGAGTGACCGGCTGGCTCCTGAAAAGCTACGATAGGCAGGATGGTGACCAGACCCATGGTGGCACGAGTGCCAAGTTGGGCTGATTTGATAGTACCAAGTGGCTTCTGCAATCTGCCATCAAAAAGTTGGCAGGCCAGTTTTGTTTTCCAGGGAAAAGCGCCGTTGTTTGTGTTTGGAGGCCTGTGGCTGGGAGTGGCCGGCTGGCTAATTAGAATCCACGATACGCAGGATGGTTCTCAGACCAGAGGTGGCACCAGTGCCAAGTCGGGCTAGTTTGATGGTGCAAAGTGGTTCCTGCAATCTGCCATCCAGATGCGGGGTAGCTTACTTTTGTTTGCCAGGGAAACGGGCTGAGGTTTTTGTTTCGGGGCCTGTGGCTGGGAGTGGCCAGCTGGCTCCTTAGAATCCACGATACGAAGGATCGTTCCCAGACCAGAGGTGGCACCAGTGCCAAATTGGGCTGGTTTGATGGTGCAAAGTGGCTCCTGCAATCTGCCATGAAAAAGTTTGCAGGCGAATTTTGTTTTCCAGGGAAAAGCGCCGTTGTTTGTGTTTGGTGGACTGTGGCTGGGAGTGGCCGGCTGGCTCCTTAGAATCCACGATACGCAGGATGGTTCCCAGACCAGAGGTGGCACCAGTTCCAAGTGGGGCTGGTTTGATAGTACCAAGTGGCTCCTGCAATCAGCCATCCAGAAGCGGGGCAGCTTACTTTTGTTTGCCAGGGAAACGGGCCGAGGTTTGTGTCTGGGGGCCTATGGCTGGGAGTGACCGGCTGGCTCCTGAAAAGCTACGATAGGCAGGATGTTTGCCAGTCCCATGGTGCCACCAGTTCCAAGTTGGGCTGATTTGATAGTACCAAGCGGCTCCTGAAATCTGCCATCAAAAAGTTGGCAGGCGAGTTTTGTTTTCCAGGGAGAAGTGCCGTTGATTTTGTTTGGTGGCCTGTGGCTGGGAGTGGCCGGCTGGCTCCTTAGAATCCACGATACACAGGATGGTTCCCAGACCAGAGCTGGCACCAGTTCCAAGTCGGGCCAGTTTGATAGTACCAAGTGGCTCCTGCAATCTGCCATCCAGAAGCGGGGCAGCTTACTTTTGTTTGCCAGGGAAACGGGCCGAGGTTTGTGTCTGGGGGCCTATGGCTGGGAGTGACTGGCTGGCTCCTGAAAAGCTACGATAGGCAGGATGGTTACCAGACTCATGGTGGCACCAGTGCCACGTTGGGCTGATTTGAGAGTACCAAGCGGCTCCTGCAATCTGCCATCAAAAAGTTGGCAGGCGAGTTTTGTTTTCCAGGGTAAAGCGCCGTTGTTTGTGTTTGGGGGCCTATGGCTGGGAGTGGCCTGCTGGCTAATTAGAATCCACGATACGCAGGATGGTTCCCAGACCAGAGGTGGCACCAGTGCCAAGTCGGGCTAGTTTAATGGTGCAAAGTGGCTCCTGCAATCTGCCATGAAAAAGTTGGCAGGCGAGTTTTGTTTTCCAGGGAAAAGTGCCGTTGTTTGTGTTTGGTGGACTGTGGCTGGGAGTGGCCGGCCGGCTCCTTAGAATCCACGGTACGCAGGATGGTTCCCAGACCAGAGGTGGCACCAGTTCCAAGTGGGGCTGGTTTGATAGTACCAAATGGCACCTGCAATCTGCCATCCAGAAGCGGGGCAGCTTACTTGTGTTTGCCAGGGATACGGGCCGAGGTTTGTGTCTGGGAGCCTATGGGTGGGAGTGACCGGCTGGCTCCTGAAAAGCTACGATAGGCAGGATGGTTACCAGACACAAGGTGGCACCAGTGCCAAGTTGGGCTGATTTGATAGTACCAAGCGGCTCCTGCAATCTGCCATCAAAAAGTTGGCAGGCGAGTTTTGTTTTCCAGGGAAAAGCGCCGTTGTTTGTGTTTGGGGGCCTGTGGCTGGGAGTGGCCGGCTGGCTAATTAGAATCCACGATACGCAGGATGGTTCCCAGACCAGAGGTGGCACCAGTGCCAAGTCGGGCTAGTTTGATGGTGCAAAGTGGCTCCTGCAATCTGCCATCCAGAAGCGGGGTAGCTTACTTTTGTTTGCCAGGGAAACGGGCTGAGGTTTGTGTCTGGGGGCCTATGGCAGGGAGTGACCGGCTGGCTCCTGAAAAGCTACGATTGGCAGGATGGTGACCAGACCCATGGTGGCACCAGTGCCAAGTAGGGCTGGTTTGATAGTACCAAGTGGCTCACACAATCTGCCATCAAAAAGTTGGTAGGCGAGTTTTGTTTTCCAGGGAAAAGCGCCAATGTGTTTGGGGGCCTGTGGCTGGGAGTGGCCGGCTGGCTCCTTAGAATCCACGATACGCAGGATGGTTCCGAGACCAGAGGTGGCACCAGTTCTAAGTTGGGCTGGTTTGATACCAAAAAGTGGCTCCTGCAATCTGCCATCCAGAAGCGGGGCAGCTTACTTTTGTTTGCCAAGGAAACTGGCCGTGGTTTGTGTCTGGGAGCCTATGGCTGGGAGTGACCGGCTGGCTCCTGAAATCCTACGATAGGCAGGATGGTGACCAGACCCATGGTGGCACCACTGCCAAGTTGGGCTGGTTTGATAGTACCAAGTGGCTCCTGCAATCTGCCATGAAAAAGTTTGCAGGCGAGTTTTGTTTTCCAGGGAAAAGTGCCGTTGTTTGTATTTGGTGGACTGTGGCTGGGAGTGGCTGGCTGACTCCTTAGAATCCACGATACGCAGGATGGTTCCCAGACCCGAGGTGGCACCAGTTCCAAGTCGGGCTGGTTTGATAGTACCAAGTGGCTCCTGCAATCAGCCATCCAGAAGCGGGGCAGCTTACTTTTGTTTGCCAGGGAAACGGGCCGAGGTTTGTGTCTGGGGGCCTATGGCTGGGAGTGACCGGCTGGCTCCTGAAAAGCTACGATAGGCAGGATGGTGACCAGACCCATGGTGGCACCAGTGCCAAGTTGGGCTGGTTTGATAGTACCAAGTGGCTCCTGCAATCTGCCATCAAAAAGTTGGCAGGCCAGTTTTGTTTTCCAGGGAAAAGCGCCGTTGTTTGTGTTTGGGGGCCTGTGGCTGGGAGTGGCCGGCTGGCTCCTTAGAACCCAGGATACGCAGGATGGTTCCCAGACCCAACCTGGCACCAGTGCCAAGTTGGGCTGGTTTGAGATTACCAAGTGGTTCCTGCAATCTCCCATCCAGAAGCGGGGCAGCTTACTTCCTTTTGTCAAGGAAACGGGCCGTGGTTTGTGTCTGGGGGCCTATGGCTGGGAGTGACCGGCTCGGTCGTGAAAAGCTACGATAGGCAGGATGGTTCCCAGACCCATGGAGGCACCAGTGCCAAGTTGGGCTGGTTTGATAGTACCAAGTGGCTGCTGCAATCTGCCATCTAAAAGCGGGGTAGCTGAGTTTTGCTTGCCAGAGAAAAGGGCTGTGGTTTGTGTTTGGGTCCTGTGGCTGGCAGTGGCCGGCTGGCTCCTGAAATTCCATGATACGCAGCATGGTTCCCAGACCCAAGGTGGCACCAGTGCCAAGTAGGGCTGGTTTGACAGAGTCAAGCGCCTCCTGCAATCTCCCATCCAGACGTGGGGCAGCTGAGTTTTTTTTGCCTGTGAATCGGGCCGTTGTTTTTTATTGGGGTCTGTGGCCGAGAGTGGTCGGCTGGCTCCTGACAATCCACAATACGCAGGATGGTTCACAGACCCAAGGTGGCACCAGTGCCAAGTCGGGCTGGTTTGATAGTACCAAGTGGCTCCTGCATTCTGCCATCCAGAAGCGGGGCAGCTGAGTTTTGTTTGCCAGAGAAACGGGCCGTGGTTTTTTTTTGGGGGCATATGGCTGGGAGTGGCCGGCTAGCTCCTTAAAATCCTCGATACGCAGGATGGTGACCAGACCCAAGGTGGCACCAGTGCCAAGTTGTGCTGTTTTTGTAGTACCAAGTGTGTCCTGCAATTTGCCATCCAGAAGAGGGGCAGTTGAGTTTTGTTTGCCAGAGAAAAGGGCCGTGGTTTGTGTTTGAGGGCATATGGCTGAGAGTGGCCGGCTGACCCCTGAAAATCCAAAATAGGCAGGATGGTTCCCAGAGCCAAGGTGGCACCAGTGCCAAGTCGGGCTGGTTTGATAGTACTAAATAGCTCCTGCAATCTGCCATCCAGAAGCGGGGCAACTTAATTTTGTTTGCCAGGGAAACGGGCCGAGGTTTTTGTCTGGGGGCCTATGGCTGGGAGTGACCGGCTGGCTCCTGAAAAGCTACGATAGGCAGGATGGTGATCAGACCCATGGTGGCACGAGTGCCAAGTTGGGCTGATTTGATAGTACCAAGTGGCTTCTGCAATCTGCCATCAAAAAGTTGGCAGGCCAGTTTTGTTTTCCAGGGAAAAGCGCCGTTGTTTGTGTTTGGAGGCCTGTGGCTGGGAGTGGCCGGCTGGCTAATTAGAATCCACGATACGCAGGATGGTTCTCAGACCAGAGGTGGCACCAGTGCCAAGTCGGGCTAGTTTGATGGTGCAAAGTGGTTCCTGCAATCTGCCATCCAGATGCGGGGTAGCTTACTTTTGTTTGCCAGGGAAACGGGCTGAGGTTTTTGTTTCGGGGCCTGTGGCTGGGAGTGGCCAGCTGGCTCCTTAGAATCCACGATACGAAGGATCGTTCCCAGACCAGAGGTGGCACCAGGGCCAAATTGGGCTGGTTTGATGGTGCAAAGTGGCTCCTGCAATCTGCCATGAAAAAGTTTGCAGGCGAGTTTTGTTTTCCAGGGAAAATCGCCGTTGTTTGTGTTTGGTGGACTGTGGCTGGGAGTGGCCGGCTGGCTCCTTAGAATCCACGATACGCAGGATGGTTACCAGACCAGAGGTGGCACCAGTTCCAAGTGGGGCTGGTTTGATAGTACCAAGTGGCTCCTGCAATCAGCCATCCAGAAGCGGGGCAGCTTACTTTTGTTTGCCAGGGAAACGGGCCGAGGTTTGTGTCTGGGGGCCTATGGCTGGGAGTGACCGGCTGGCTCCTGAAAAGCTACGATAGGCAGGATGTTTGCCAGTCCCATGGTGCCACCAGTTCCAAGTTGGGCTGATTTGATAGTACCAAGCGGCTCCTGAAATCTGCCATCAAAACGTTGGCAGGCGAGTTTTGTTTTCCAGGGAGAAGTGCCGTTGATTTTGTTTGGTGGCCTGTGGCTGGGAGTGGCCGGCTGGCTCCTTAGAATCCACGATACGCAGGATGGTTCCCAGACCAGAGCTGGCACCAGTTCCAAGTCGGGCCAGTTTGATAGTACCAAGTGGCTCCTGCAATCTGCCATCCAGAAGCGGGGCAGCTTACTTTTGTTTGCCAGGGAAACGGGCCGAGGTTTGTGTCTGGGGGCCTATGGCTGGGAGTGACTGGCTGGCTCCTGAAAAGCTACGATAGGCAGGATGGTTACCAGACTCATGGTGGCACCAGTGCCACGTTGGGCTGATTTGAGAGTACCAAGCGGCTCCTGCAATCTGCCATCAAAATGTTGGCAGGCGAGTTTTGTTTTCCAGGGAAAAGCGCCGTTGTTTGTGTTTGGGGGCCTATGGCTGGGAGTGGCCTGCTGGCTAATTAGAATCCACGATACGCAGGATGGTTCCCAGACCAGAGGTGGCACCAGTGCCAAGTCGGGCTAGTTTAATGGTGCAAAGTGGCTCCTGCAATCTGCCATGAAAAAGTTGGCAGGCGAGTTTTGTTTTCCAGGGAAAAGTGCCGTTGTTTGTGTTTGGTGGACTGTGGCTGGGAGTGGCCGGCTGGCTCCTTAGAATCCACGATACGCAGGATGGTTCCCAGAACAGAGGTGGCACCAGTGCCAAGTCGGGCTGGTTTGATAGTACCAAGTGGCTCCTGCAATCTGCCATCCAGAAGCGGGGCAGCTTACTTTTGTTTGCCAGGGAAACGGGCCGAGGTTTGTGTCTGGGGGCCTATGGCTGAGAGTGACCGGCTGGCTCCTGAAAAGCTACGATAGGCAGGATGATGACCAGACTCATGGTGGCACCAGAGCCAAGTTGGGCTGATTTGATAGTATCAAGCGGCTCCTGCAATCTGCCATCAAAAAGTTGGCAGGCCAGTTTTCTTTTCCAGGGAAAAGTGCCGTTGATTTTGTTTGGTGGCCTGTGGCTGGGAGTGGCCGGCTGGCTCCTTAGAATCCACGATACGCAGGATGGTTCCCATACCAGAGGTGGCACCAGTTCCAAGTCGGGCCAGTTTGATAGTACCAAGTGGCTCCTGCAATCTGCCATCCAGAAGCGGGGTAGCTTACTTTTGTTTCCAGGGAAACGGGCCGAGGTTTTTGTCTGGGGGCCTATGGCTGGGAGTGACTGGCTGGCTCCTGAAAAGCTACGATAGGCAGGATGGTTACCAGACTCATGGTGGCACCAGTGCCACGTTGGGCTGATTTGATAGTACCAAGCGGCTCCTCCAATCTGCCATCAAAAAGTTGGCAGGCGAGTTTTGTTTTCCAGGGGAAAGCGCCGTTGTTTGTGTTTGGGGGCCTATGGCTACGAGTGGCCGGCTGGCTAATTAGAATCCACGATACGCAGGATGGTTCCCAGACCAGAGGTGGCACCAGTGCCAAGTCGGGCTAGTTTGATGGTGCAAAGTGGCTTATGCAATCTGCCATCAAAAAGTTGGCAGGCGAGTTCTGTTTTCCAGGGAAAAGCGCCGTTGTTTTTGTTTGGGGGCCTGTGGCTGGGAGTGGCCGGCTGGCTCCTGAAAAGCTACAATAGGCAGGATGGTTACCAGACCAGAGGTGGCACCAGTGCCAAGTTGGGCTGGTTTGATAGTACCAAGTGGCTCCTGCAATCTGCCATCCAAAAGCGGGGCAGCTGAGTTTTGCTTGCCAGAGAAAAGGGCTGTGGTATGTGTTTGGGTCCTGTGGCTGGCAGTGGCCGGCTGGCTCCTGAAATTCCATGATACGCAGCATGGTTCCCAGACCCAAGGTGGCACCAGTGCCAAGTAGGGCTGGTTTGACAGAGTCAAGCGCCTCCTGCAATCTCCCATCCAGAAGTGGGGCAGCTGAGTTTTTTTTGCCTGTGAATCGGGCCGTTATTTTGATTGGGGTCTGTGGCCGAGACTGGTCGGCTGGCTCCTGACAATCCACAATACGCAGGATGGTTCACAGACCCAAGGTGGCACCAGTGCCAAGTCGGGCTGGTTTGATAGTAATAAATAGCTCCTGCAATCTGCCATCCAGAAGCGGGGCAGCTTAATTTTGTTTGCCTGGGAAACGGGCCGAGGTTTGTGTCTGGGGGCCTATGGCTGGGAGTGACCGGCTGCCTCCTGAAAAGCTACGATAGGCAGGATGGTTCCCAGACCAGAGGTGGCACCAGTTCCAAGTCGGGCTAGTTTGATGGTGAAAAGTGGCTCCTGCAATCTGCCATCAAAAAGTTGGCAGGAGAGTTTTGTTTTCCAGGGAAAAGTGCCGTTGATTTTGTTTGGTGGCCTGTGGCTGGGAGTGGCCGGCTGGCTCCATAGAATCCACGATACGCAGGATGGTTCCCAGACCAGAGGTCGCACCAGTTCCAAGTCGGGCTTGTTTGATAGTACCAAGTGGCTCCTGCAATCTGCCATCCAGAAGCGGGGCAGCTTACTTTTGTTTGCCAGGGAAACGGGCCGAGGTTTGTGTCTGGGGGCCTATGGCTGGGAGTGACTGGCTGGCTCCTGAAAAGCTACGATAGGCAGGATGGTTACCAGACTCATGGTGGCACCAGTGCCACGTTGGGCTGATTTGATAGTACCAAGCGGCTCCTGCAATCTGCCATCAAAAAGTTGGCAGGCGATTTTTGTTTTCCAGGGAAAAGCGCCGTTGTTTTTGTTTGGGGGCCTATGGCCGGGAGTGGCCGGCTGGCTAATTAGAATCCACGATACGCAGGATGGTTCCCAGACCAGAGGTGGCACCAGTGCCAAGTCGGGCTAGTTTGATGGTGCAAAGTGGCTCCTGCAATCTACCATGAAAATGTTGGCAGGCGAGTTTTGTTTTCCAGGGAAAAGTGCCGTTGTTTGTGTTTGGTGGACTGTGGCTGGGAGTGGCCAGCTGGCTCCTTAGAATCCACGATACGCAGGATGGTTCCCAGACCAGAGGTGGCACCAGTTCCAAGTCGGGCTGGTTTGATAGTACCAAGTGGCTCCTGCAATCAGCCATCCAGAAGCGGAGCAGCTTACTTTTGTTTGCCAGGGAAACGGGCCGAGGTTTTTGTCTGGGGGCCTATGGCTGGGAGTGACTGGCTGGCTCCTGAAAAGCTACGATAGGCAGGATGGTTACCAGACTCATGGTGGCACCAGTGCCACGTTGGGCTGATTTGATAGTACCAAGCGGCTCCTGCAATCTGCCATCAAAAAGTTGGCAGGCGAGTTTTGTTTTCCAGGGAAAAGCGCCGTTGTTTGTGTTTGGTGGACTGTGGCTGGGAGTGGCCGGCTGGCTCCTTAGAATCCACGATACGCAGGATGGTTCCCAGACCAGAGCTGGCACCAGTGCCAAGTCGGGCTGGTTTGATAGTACCAAGTGGCTCCTGCAATCAGCCATCCAGAAGCGGGGCAGCTTACTTTTGTTTGCCAGGGAAACGGGCCGAGGTTTGTGTCTGGGGGCCTATGGCTGGGAGTGACCGGCTGGCTCCTGAAAAGCTACGATAGGCAGGATGTTTGCCAGTCCCATGGTGCCACCAGTTCCAAGTTGGGCTGATTTGATAGTACCAAGCGGCTCCTGAAATCTGCCATCAAAAGTTGGCAGGCGAGTTTTGTTTTCCAGGGAGAAGTGCCGTTGATTTTGTTTGGTGGCCTGTGGCTGGGAGTGGCCGGCTGGCTCGTTAGAATCCACGATACGCAGGATGGTTCCCAGACCAGAGCTGGCACCAGTTCCAAGTCGGGCCAGTTTGATAGTACCAAGTGGCTCCTGCAATCTGCCATCCAGAAGCGGGGCAGCTTACTTTTGTTTGCCAGGGAAACGGGCAGAGGTTTGTGTCTGGGGGCCTATGGCTGGGAGTGACTGGCTGGCTCCTGAAAAGCTACGATAGGCAGGATGGTTACCAGACTCATGGTGGCACCAGTGCCACGTTGGGCTGATTTGATAGTACCAAGCGGCTCCTCCAATCTGCCATCAAAAAGTTGGCAGGCGAGTTTTGTTTTCCAGGGGAAAGCGCCGTTGTTTGTGTTTGGGGGCCTATGGCTGGGAGTGGCCTGCTGGCTAATTAGAATCCACGATACGCAGGATGGTTCCCAGACCAGAGGTGGCACCAGTGCCAAGTCGGGCTAGTTTAATGGTGCAAAGTGGCTCCTGCAATGTGCCATGAAAAAGTTGGCAGGCGAGTTTTGTTTTCCAGGGAAAAGTGCCGTTGTTTGTGTTTGGTGGACTGTGGCTGGGAGTGGCCGGCTGGCTCCTTAGAATCCACGATACGCAGGATGGTTCCCAGAACAGAGGTGGCACCAGTGCCAAGTCGGGCTGGTTTGATAGTACCAAGTGGCTCCTGCAATCAGCCATCCAGAAGCGGGGCAGCTTACTTTTGTTTGCCAGGGAAACGGGCCGAGGTTTGTGTCTGGGGGCCTATGGCTGAGAGTGACCGGCTGGCTCCTGAAAAGCTACGATAGGCAGGATGATGACCAGACTCATGGTGGCACCAGAGCCAAGTTGGGCTGATTTGATAGTATCAAGCGGCTCCTGCAATCTGCCATCAAAAAGTTGGCAGGCCAGTTTTCTTTTCCAGGGAAAAGTGCCGTTGATTTCTTTTGGTGGCCTGTGGCTGGGAGTGGCCGGCTGGCTCCTTAGAATCCACGATACGCAGGATGGTTCCCATACCAGAGGTGGCACCAGTTCCAAGTCGGGCCAGTTTGATAGTACCAAGTGGCTCCTGCAATCTGCCATCCAGAAGCGGGGTAGCTTACTTTTGTTTCCAGGGAAACGGGCCGAGGTTTTTGTCTGGGGGCCTATGGCTGGGAGTGACTGGCTGGCTCCTGAAAAGCTACGATAGGCAGGATGGTTACCAGACTCATGGTGGCACCAGTGCCACGTTGGGCTGATTTGATAGTACCAAGCGGCTCCTCCAATCTGCCATCAAAAAGTTGGCAGGCGAGTTTTGTTTTCCAGGGGAAAGCGCCGTTGTTTGTGTTTGGGGGCCTATGGCTACGAGTGGCCGGCTGGCTAATTAGAATCCACGATACGCAGGATGGTTCCCAGACCATGGTGGCACCAATGCCAAGTCGGGCTAGTTTGATGGTGCAAAGTGGCTTATGCAATCTGCCATCAAAAAGTTGGCAGGCGAGTTCTGTTTTCCAGGGAAAAGCGCCGTTGTTTTTGTTTGGGGGCCTGTGGCTGGGAGTGGCCGGCTGGCTCCTGAAAAGCTACAATAGGCAGGATGGTTACCAGACCCATGGTGGCACCAGTGCCAAGTTGGGCTGGTTTGATAGTACCAAGTGGCTCCTGCAATCTGCCATCCAAAAGCGGGGCAGCTGAGTTTTGCTTGCCAGAGAAAAGGGCTGTGGTATGTGTTTGGGTCCTGTGGCTGGCAGTGGCCGGCTGGCTCCTGAAATTCCATGATACGCAGCATGGTTCCCAGACCCAAGGTGGCACCAGTGCCAAGTAGGGCTGGTTTGACAGAGTCAAGCGCCTCCTGCAATCTCCCATCCAGAAGTGGGGCAGCTGAGTTTTTTTGCCTGTGAATCGGGCCGTTATTTTGATTGGGGTCTGTGGCCGAGAGTGGTCGGCTGGCTCCTGACAATCCACAATACGCAGGATGGTTCACAGACCCAAGGTGGCACCAGTGCCAAGTCGGGCTGGTTTGATAGTAATAAATAGCTCCTGCAATCTGCCATCCAGAAGCGGGGCAGCTTAATTTTGTTTGCCTGGGAAACGGGCCGAGGTTTGTGTCTGGGGGCCTATGGCTGGGAGTGACCGGCTGCCTCCTGAAAAGCTACGATAGGCAGGATGGTTCCCAGACCAGAGGTGGCACCAGTGCCAAGTCGGGCTAGTTTGATGGTGAAAAGTGGCTCCTGCAATCTGCCATCAAAAAGTTGGCAGGAGAGTTTTGTTTTCCAGGGAAAAGTGCCGTTGATTTTGTTTGGTGGCCTGTGGCTGGGAGTGGCCGACTGGCTCCATAGAATCCACGATACGCAGGATGGTTCCCAGACCAGAGGTCGCACCAGTTCCAAGTCGGGCTTGTTTGATAGTAACAAGTGGCTCCTGCAATCTGCCATCCAGAAGCGGGGCAGCTTACTTTTGTTTGCCAGGGAAACGGGCCGAGGTTTGTGTCTGGGGGCCTATGGCTGGGAGTGACTGGCTGGCTCCTGAAAAGCTTCGATACGCAGGATGGTTACCAGACTCATGGTGGCACCAGTGCCACGTTGGGCTGATTTGATAGTACCAAGCGGCTCCTGCAATCTGCCATCAAAAAGTTGGCAGGCCAGTTTTGTTTTCCAGGGAAAAGCGCCGTTGTTTTTGTTTGGGGGCCTATGGCCGGGAGTGGCCGGCTGGCTAATTAGAATCCACGATACGCAGGATGGTTCCCAGACCAGAGGTGGCACCAGTGCCAAGTCGGGCTAGTTTGATGGTGCAAAGTGGCTCCTGCAATCTGCCATGAAAATGTTGGCAGGCGAGTTTTGTTTTCCAGGGAAAAGTGCCGTTGTTTGTGTTTGGTGGACTGTGGCTGGGAGTGGCCAGCTGGCTCCTTAGAATCCACGATACGCAGGATGATTCCCAGACCAGAGGTGGCACCAGTTCCAAGTCGGGCTGGTTTGATAGTACCAAGTGGCTCCTGCAATCAGCCATCCAGAAGCGGAGCAGCTTACTTTTGTTTGCCAGGGAAACGGGCCGTGGTTTGTGTCTGGGGGCCTATGGCTGGGAGTGACTGGCTGGCTCCTGAAAAGCTACGATAGGCAGGATGGTTACCAGACTCATGGTGGCACCACTGCCACGTTGGGCTGATTTGATAGTACCAAGCGGCTCCTGCAATCTGCCATCAAAAAGTTGGCAGGCGAGTTTTGTTTTCCAGGGGAAAGCGCCGTTGTTTGTGTTTTGGGGCCTATGGCTGGGAGTGGCCGGCTGGCTTATTAGAATCCACGATACGCAGGATGGTTCCCAGACCAGAGGTGGCACCAGTTCCAAGTCGGGCTGGTTTGATAGTACCAAGTGGCTCCTGCAATCTGCCATCCAGAAGTGGGGCAGCTTACTTTTATTTGCCAGGGAAACGGGCCGTGGTTTATGTCTGGGGGCCTATGGCTGGGAGTGACCGGCTGGCTCCTGAAAAGCTACGATAGGCAGGATGGTGACCAGACCCATGGTGGCACCAGTGCCAAGTCGGGCTGGTTTGATAGTACCAAGTGGATCCTGCAATCTGCCATCAAAAAGTTGGCAGGCGAGTTTTGTTTGCCAGAGAAAAGCGCCGTTGTTTGTGTTTGGGGGCCTGTGGCTGGGAGTGGCCGGCTGGCTGCTTAGAATCCACGATACGCAGGATGGTTCCCAGACCAGAGGTGGCACCAGTGCCAAGTCGGGCTGGTTTGATAGTACCAAGTGGCTCCTGCAATCTGCCATCCTGAAGCGGGGTAGCATACTTTTGTTTGCCCAGGAAACGGGCAGAGATTGTGTCTGGGGCCTATGGCTGGGAGTGACCGGCTGGCTCCTGAAAAGCTACGATAGGCAGGATGGTTACCAGACCCATGGTGGAACCAGTGCCAAGTTGGGCTGGTTTGATAGTACCAAGTGGTCCCTGCAATCTGCCATCAAAATGTGCGCAGGCCAGTTTTGTTTTCCAGGGAAAAGCGCAGTTGTTTGTGTTTGGGGGCCTGTGGCTGGGAGTGGTCGGCTGGCTCCTTAGAATCCACGATACACAGGATGGTTCCGAGACCAGTGGTGGCACCAGTTCTAAGTTGGGCTGGTTTGATACCACAAAGTGGCTCCTGCAATCTGCCATCCAGAAGCGGGGCAGCTTACTTTTGTTTTCCAAGGAAACAGGCCGTGGTTTGTGTCTGGGGGCCTATGGCTGGGAGTGACCGGCTCGGTCGTCAAAAGCTACGATAGGCAGGATGGTAACCAGACCCATGGTGGCACCAGTGCCAAGTTGGGCTGGTTTGATAGTACCAAGTGGCTCCTGCAATCTGCCATTAAAAAGTTGGCAGGCGAGTTTTCTTTTCCAGGGAAAAGCGCCGTTGTTTTTGTTTGGGGGCCTGTGGCTGGGAGTGGCCGGCTGGCTCCTGAAAAGCTACGATAGGCAGGATGGTTACCAGACCCATGGTGGCACCAGTGCCAAGTTTGGCTGGTTTGATAGTACCAAGTGGCCCCTGCAATCTGCCATCCAAAAGCGGGGCAGCTGAGTTTTGCTTGCCAGAGAAAAGGGCTGTGGTATGTGTTTGGGTCCTGTGGCTGACAGTGGCCGGCTGGCTCCTGAAATTCCATGATACGCAGCATGGTTCCCAGACCCAAGGTGGCACCAGTGCCAAGTAGGGCTGTTTTGACAGCGTCTAGCGCCTCCTGCAATCTCCCATCCAGAAGTGGGGCAGCTGAGTTTTTTTTGCCTGTGAATCGGGCCGTTCTTTTTGATTGGGGTCTGTGGCCGAGAGTGGTCGGCTGGCTCCTGTCAATCCACAATACGCAGGATGGTTCACAGACCCAAGGTGGCACCAGTGCCAAGTCGGGCTGGTTTGATAGTACCAAGTGGCTCCTGCAATCTGCCATCCAGAAGCGGGGCAGCTGAGTTTTGTTAGCCAGAGAAACGGGCCGTGGTTTTTTTTGGGGGGCATATGGCTGGGAGTGGCCGGCTGGCTCCTTAAAATCCTCGATACGCAGGATGGTGACCAGACCCAAGGTGGCACCAGTGCCAAGTTGTGCTGTTTTTGTAGTACCAAGTGCGTCCTGCAATTTGCCATCCAGAAGAGGGGCAGTTGAGTTTTGTTTGCCAGAGAAAAGGGCCGTGGTTTGTGTTTGAGGGCATATGGCTGAGAGTGGCCGGCTGACCCCTGAAAATCCAAAATAGGCAGGATGGTTCCCAGAGCCACGGTGGCACAGTGCCAAGTCGGGCTGGTTTGATAGTACCAAGTGGCTCCTGCAATCTGCCATCCAGAAGCGGGGCAACTTAATTTTGTTTGCCAGGGAAACGGGCCGAGGTTTGTGTCTGGGGGCCTATGGCTGGGAGTGACCGGCTGGCTCCTGAAAAGCTACGATAGGCAGGATGGTTCCCAGACCAGAGGTGGCACCAGTGCCAAGTCGGGCTAGTTTGATGGTGAAAAGTGGCTCCTGCAATCTGCCATCAAAAAGTTGGCAGGCGAGTTTTGTTTTCCAGGGAAAAGTGGCGTTGATTTTGTTTGGTGGCCTGTGGCTGGGAGTGGCCGGTTGGCTCCTTAGAATCCACGATACGCAGGATGGTTCCCAGACCAGAGGTGGCGCCAGTTCCAAGTCGGGCCAGTTTGATAGTACCAAGTGGCTCCTGCAATCTGCCATCCAGAAGCGGGGCAGCTTACTTTTGTTTGCCAGGGAAACGGGCCGAGGTTTGTCTCTGGGGGCCTATGGCTGGGAGTGGCTGGCTGGCTCCTGAAAAGCTACGATAGGCAGGATGGTTACCAGACTCATGGTGGCACCAGTGCCACGTTGGGCTGATTTGATAGTACCAAGCGGCTCCTGCAATCTGCCATCAAAAAGTTGGCAGGCGAGTTTTGTTTTCCAGGGAAAAGCGCCGTTGTTTGTGTTTGGGGGCCTATGGCTGGGAGTGGCCTGCTGGCTAATTAGAATCCACGATACGCAGGATGGTTCCCAGACCAGAGGTGGCACCAGTGCCAAGTCGGGCTACTTTGATGGTGCAAAGTGGCTCCTGCAATCTGCCATGAAAAAGTTTGCAGGCGAGTTTTGTTTTCCAGGGAAAAGTGCCGTTGTTTGTGTTTGGTGGACTGTGGCTGGGAGTGGCCGGCTGGCTCCTTAGAATCCACGATACGCAGGATGGTTCCCAGACCAGAGGTGGCACCAGTTCCAAGTCGGGCTGGTTTGATAGTACCAAGCGGCTCCTGCAATCTGCCATCCAGAATCGGGGCAGCTTACTTTTGTTTGCCAGGGAAACGGGCCGAGGTTTGTGTCTGGGGGCCTATGGCTGGGAGTGACCGGCTGGCTCCTGAAAAGCTACGATAGGCAGGATGGTGACCAGACTCATGGTGGCACCAGTGCCAAGTTGGGCTGATTTGATAGTATCAAGCGGCTCCTGCAATCTGCCATCAAAAAGTTGGCAGGCCAGTTTTCTTTTCCAGGGAAAAGTGCCGTTGATTTTTTTTGGTGGCCTGTGGCTGGGAGTGGCCGGCTGGCTCCTTAGAATCCACGATACGCAGGATGGTTCCCAGACCAGAGGTGGCACCAGTTCCAAGTCGGGCCAGTTTGATAGTACCAAGTGCCTCCTGCAATCTGCCATCCAGAAGCGGGGTAGCTTACTTTTGTTTGCAAGGGAAACGGGCCGAGGTTTTTTTCTGGGGGCCTATGGCTGGGAGTGACTGGCTGGCTCCTGAAAAGCTACGATAGGCAGGATGGTGACCAGACTCATGTTGGCACCAGTGCCACGTTGGGTTGATTTGATAGTACCAAGCTGCTCCTGCAATCTGCCATCAAAAAGTTGGCAGGCGAGTTTTGTTTTCCAGGGGAAAGCGCCGTTGTTTGTGTTTGGGGGCCTGTGGCTGGGAGTGGCCGGCTGGCTCCTTAGAATCCACGATACGCAGGATGGTTCCCAGACCAGAGGTGGCACCAGTGCCAAGTCGGGCTACTTTGATGGTGCAAAGTGGCTCCTGCAATCTGCCATCCAGACGCGGGGTAGCTTAGTTTTGTTTGCCAAGGAAACGGGCCGAGGTTTGTGTCTGGGGGCCTGTGGCTGGGAGTGACCGGCTGGCTCCTGAAAAGCTACGATAGGCAGGATGGTTACCAGACCCATGGTGGCACCAGTGCCAAGTTGGGCTGGTTTGATAGTACCAAGTGGCTCCTGCAATCTGCCATCAAAAAGCTGGCAGGCGAGTTTTGTTTTCCAGGGAAAAGTGCCGTTGTTTGTGTTTGGGGGCCTGTGGCTGGGAGTGGCCGGCTGGCTAATTAGAATCCACGATACGCAGGATCGTTCCCAGACCAGAGGTGGCACCAGTGCCAAGTCGGGCTAGTTTGATGGTGCAAAGTGTCTCCTGCAATCTGCCATTAAAAAGTTGGCAGGCGAGTTTTGTTTTCCAGGGAAAAGCGCCGTTGTTGGTGTTTGGGGGCCTGTGGCTGGGAGTGGCCAGCTGGCTCCTTATAATCCACGATACGCAGGATGGTTCCCAGACCAGAGGTGGCACCAGTGCCAAGTCGGGCTATTTTGATGGTGCAAAGTGGCTCCTGCAATCTGCCATCCAGAAGTGGGGCAGCTTACTTTTATTTGCCAGGGAAACGGGCCGTGGTTTGTGTCTGGGGGCCTATGGCTGGGAGTGACCGGCTGGCTCCTGAAAAGCTACGATAGGCAGGATGGTGACCAGACCCATGGTGGCACCAGTGCCAAGTCGGGCTGGTTTGATAGTACCAAGTGGATCCTGCAATCTGCCATCAAAAAGTTGGCAGGCGAGTTTTGTTTGCCAGAGAAAAGCGCCGTTGTTTGTGTTTGGGGGCCTGTGGCTGGGAGTGGCCGGCTGGCTGCTTAGAATCCACGATACGCAGGATGGTTCCCAGACCAGAGGTGGCACCAGTGCCAAGTCGGGCTGGTTTGATAGTACCAAGTGGCTCCTGCAATCTGCCATCCTGAAGCGGGGTAGCATACTTTTGTTTGCCCAGGAAACGGGCAGAGATTGTGTCTGGGGCCTATGGCTGGGAGTGACCGGCTGGCTCCTGAAAAGCTACGATAGGCAGGATGGTTACCAGACCCATGGTGGAACCAGTGCCAAGTTGGGCTGGTTTGATAGTACCAAGTGGTCCCTGCAATCTGCCATCAAAATGTGCGCAGGCCAGTTTTGTTTTCCAGGGAAAAGCGCAGTTGTTTGTGTTTGGGGGCCTGTGGCTGGGAGTGGTCGGCTGGCTCCTTAGAATCCACGATACACAGGATGGTTCCGAGACCAGTGGTGGCACCAGTTCTAAGTTGGGCTGGTTTGATACCACAAAGTGGCTCCTGCAATCTGCCATCCAGAAGCGGGGCAGCTTACTTTTGTTTTCCAAGGAAACAGGCCGTGGTTTGTGTCTGGGGGCCTATGGCTGGGAGTGACCGGCTCGGTCGTCAAAAGCTACGATAGGCAGGATGGTAACCAGACCCATGGTGGCACCAGTGCCAAGTTGGGCTGGTTTGATAGTACCAAGTGGCTCCTGCAATCTGCCATTAAAAAGTTGGCAGGCGAGTTTTCTTTTCCAGGGAAAAGCGCCGTTGTTTTTGTTTGGGGGCCTGTGGCTGGGAGTGGCCGGCTGGCTCCTGAAAAGCTACGATAGGCAGGATGGTTACCAGACCCATGGTGGCACCAGTGCCAAGTTTGGCTGGTTTGATAGTACCAAGTGGCCCCTGCAATCTGCCATCCAAAAGCGGGGCAGCTGAGTTTTGCTTGCCAGAGAAAAGGGCTGTGGTATGTGTTTGGGTCCTGTGGCTGGCAGTGGCCGGCTGGCTCCTGAAATTCCATGATACGCAGCATGGTTCCCAGACCCAAGGTGGCACCAGTGCCAAGTAGGGCTGTTTTGACAGCGTCTAGCGCCTCCTGCAATCTCCCATCCAGAAGTGGGGCAGCTGAGTTTTTTTTGCCTGTGAATCGGGCCGTTCTTTTTGATTGGGGTCTGTGGCCGAGAGTGGTCGGCTGGCTCCTGTCAATCCACAATACGCAGGATGGTTCACAGACCCAAGGTGGCACCAGTGCCAAGTCGGGCTGGTTTGATAGTACCAAGTGGCTCCTGCAATCTGCCATCCAGAAGCGGGGCAGCTGAGTTTTGTTAGCCAGAGAAACGGGCCGTGGTTTTTTTTGGGGGGCATATGGCTGGGAGTGGCCGGCTGGCTCCTTAAAATCCTCGATACGCAGGATGGTGACCAGACCCAAGGTGGCACCAGTGCCAAGTTGTGCTGTTTTTGTAGTACCAAGTGCGTCCTGCAATTTGCCATCCAGAAGAGGGGCAGTTGAGTTTTGTTTGCCAGAGAAAAGGGCCGTGGTTTGTGTTTGAGGGCATATGGCTGAGAGTGGCCGGCTGACCCCTGAAAATCCAAAATAGGCAGGATGGTTCCCAGAGCCACGGTGGCACAGTGCCAAGTCGGGCTGGTTTGATAGTACCAAGTGGCTCCTGCAATCTGCCATCCAGAAGCGGGGCAACTTAATTTTGTTTGCCAGGGAAACGGGCCGAGGTTTGTGTCTGGGGGCCTATGGCTGGGAGTGACCGGCTGGCTCCTGAAAAGCTACGATAGGCAGGATGGTTCCCAGACCAGAGGTGGCACCAGTGCCAAGTCGGGCTAGTTTGATGGTGAAAAGTGGCTCCTGCAATCTGCCATCAAAAAGTTGGCAGGCGAGTTTTGTTTTCCAGGGAAAAGTGGCGTTGATTTTGTTTGGTGGCCTGTGGCTGGGAGTGGCCGGTTGGCTCCTTAGAATCCACGATACGCAGGATGGTTCCCAGACCAGAGGTGGCGCCAGTTCCAAGTCGGGCCAGTTTGATAGTACCAAGTGGCTCCTGCAATCTGCCATCCAGAAGCGGGGCAGCTTACTTTTGTTTGCCAGGGAAACGGGCCGAGGTTTGTCTCTGGGGGCCTATGGCTGGGAGTGGCTGGCTGGCTCCTGAAAAGCTACGATAGGCAGGATGGTTACCAGACTCATGGTGGCACCAGTGCCACGTTGGGCTGATTTGATAGTACCAAGCGGCTCCTGCAATCTGCCATCAAAAAGTTGGCAGGCGAGTTTTGTTTTCCAGGGAAAAGCGCCGTTGTTTGTGTTTGGGGGCCTATGGCTGGGAGTGGCCTGCTGGCTAATTAGAATCCACGATACGCAGGATGGTTCCCAGACCAGAGGTGGCACCAGTGCCAAGTCGGGCTACTTTGATGGTGCAAAGTGGCTCCTGCAATCTGCCATGAAAAAGTTTGCAGGCGAGTTTTGTTTTCCAGGGAAAAGTGCCGTTGTTTGTGTTTGGTGGACTGTGGCTGGGAGTGGCCGGCTGGCTCCTTAGAATCCACGATACGCAGGATGGTTCCCAGACCAGAGGTGGCACCAGTTCCAAGTCGGGCTGGTTTGATAGTACCAAGCGGCTCCTGCAATCTGCCATCCAGAATCGGGGCAGCTTACTTTTGTTTGCCAGGGAAACGGGCCGAGGTTTGTGTCTGGGGGCCTATGGCTGGGAGTGACCGGCTGGCTCCTGAAAAGCTACGATAGGCAGGATGGTGACCAGACTCATGGTGGCACCAGTGCCAAGTTGGGCTGATTTGATAGTATCAAGCGGCTCCTGCAATCTGCCATCAAAAAGTTGGCAGGCCAGTTTTCTTTTCCAGGGAAAAGTGCCGTTGATTTTTTTTGGTGGCCTGTGGCTGGGAGTGGCCGGCTGGCTCCTTAGAATCCACGATACGCAGGATGGTTCCCAGACCAGAGGTGGCACCAGTTCCAAGTCGGGCCAGTTTGATAGTACCAAGTGCCTCCTGCAATCTGCCATCCAGAAGCGGGGTAGCTTACTTTTGTTTGCAAGGGAAACGGGCCGAGGTTTTTTTCTGGGGGCCTATGGCTGGGAGTGACTGGCTGGCTCCTGAAAAGCTACGATAGGCAGGATGGTGACCAGACTCATGTTGGCACCAGTGCCACGTTGGGTTGATTTGATAGTACCAAGCTGCTCCTGCAATCTGCCATCAAAAAGTTGGCAGGCGAGTTTTGTTTTCCAGGGGAAAGCGCCGTTGTTTGTGTTTGGGGGCCTGTGGCTGGGAGTGGCCGGCTGGCTCCTTAGAATCCACGATACGCAGGATGGTTCCCAGACCAGAGGTGGCACCAGTGCCAAGTCGGGCTACTTTGATGGTGCAAAGTGGCTCCTGCAATCTGCCATCCAGACGCGGGGTAGCTTAGTTTTGTTTGCCAAGGAAACGGGCCGAGGTTTGTGTCTGGGGGCCTGTGGCTGGGAGTGACCGGCTGGCTCCTGAAAAGCTACGATAGGCAGGATGGTTACCAGACCCATGGTGGCACCAGTGCCAAGTTGGGCTGGTTTGATAGTACCAAGTGGCTCCTGCAATCTGCCATCAAAAAGCTGGCAGGCGAGTTTTGTTTTCCAGGGAAAAGTGCCGTTGTTTGTGTTTGGGGGCCTGTGGCTGGGAGTGGCCGGCTGGCTAATTAGAATCCACGATACGCAGGATCGTTCCCAGACCAGAGGTGGCACCAGTGCCAAGTCGGGCTAGTTTGATGGTGCAAAGTGTCTCCTGCAATCTGCCATTAAAAAGTTGGCAGGCGAGTTTTGTTTTCCAGGGAAAAGCGCCGTTGTTGGTGTTTGGGGGCCTGTGGCTGGGAGTGGCCAGCTGGCTCCTTATAATCCACGATACGCAGGATGGTTCCCAGACCAGAGGTGGCACCAGTGCCAAGTCGGGCTATTTTGATGGTGCAAAGTGGCTCCTGCAATCTGCCATCCTGAAGCAGGGTAGCATAATTTTGTTTGCCAGGGAAACCGGCAGTGCTTTGTGTCTGGAGCCTATGGCTGGGAGTGAACGGCTGGCTCCTGAAAAGCTAAGATAGGCAGGATGGTTACCAGACCCATGGTGGAACCAGTGCCAAGTTGGGCTGGTTTGATAGTACCAAGTGGTTCCTGCAATCTGCCATCCAGAAGCGGGGCAGCTTACTTTTGTTTGCCAAGGAAACGGGCCGTGGTGTGTGTCTGGGGGCCTATGGCTGGGAGTGACCGGCTCGGTCGTGAAAAGCTACGATAGGCAGGATGGTGACCAGACCCATGGTGGCACCAGTGCCAAGTTGGGCTGGTTTGATAGTACCAAGTGGCTCCTGCAATCTGCCATCAAAATGTTGGCAGGCGAGTTTTGTTTTCCAGGGAAAAGCGCCGTTGTTTGTGTTTGGGGGCCTGTGGCTGGGAGTGACCGGCTCGGTCGTGAAAAGCTACGATAGGCAAGATGGTTACCATACCCATGGTGGCACCAGTGCCAAGTTGGGCTGGTTTGATAGTACCAAGTGGCTCCTGCAATCTGCCATCTAAAAGGGGGGCAGCTGAGTTTTGCTTGCCAGAGAAAAGGGCTGTGGTATGTGTTTGGGTCCTGTGGCTGACAGTGGCCGGCTGGCTCCTGAAATTCCATGATACGCAGCATGGTTCCCAGACCCAAGGTGGCACCAGTGCCAAGTAGGGCTGGTTTGACTGAGTCAAGTGCCTCCTGCAATCTCCCATCCAGAAGTGGGGCAGCTGAGTTTTTTTTGCCTGTGAATCGGGCCGTTATTTTTGATTAGGGTCTGTGGCCGAGAGTGGTCGGCTGGCTCCTGACAATCCACAATACGCAGGATGGTTCACAGACCCAAGGTGGCACCAGTGCCAAGTCGGGCTGGTTTGATAGTACCAAGTGGCTCCTGCAATCTGCCATCCAGAAGCGGGGCAGCTGAGTTTTGTTTGCCAGAGAAAAGGGCCGTGGTTTGTTTTTGGGGGCATATGGCTGGGAGTGGCCGGCTGGCTCCTTAAAATCCTCGATACGCAGGATGGTGACCAGACCCATGGTGGCACCAGTGCCAAGTTGTGCTGTTTTTGTAGTACCAAGTGCGTCCTGCAATTTGCCATCCAGAAGAGGGGCAGTTGAGTTTTGTTTGCCAGAGAAACGCGCCGTGGTTTGTGTTTGAGGGCATATGGCTGAGAGTGGCCGGCTGACCCCTGAAAATCCACAATAGGCAGGATGGTTCCCAGAGCCAAGGTGGCACCAGTGCCAAGTCGGGCTTGTTTGATAGTACAAAGTGGCTCCTGCAATCTGCCATCCAGAAGCGGGGCAGCTTACTTTTGTTTGCCAGGGAAACGGGCCGAGGTTTGTGTCTCGGGGCCTATGGGTGGGAGTGACCGGCTGGCTCCTGAAAAGCTACGATAGGCAGGATGGTGACCAGACCCATGGTGGCACCAGTGCCAAGTTGGGCTGGTTTGATAGTACCAAGTGGCTCCTGCAATCTGCCATCAAAAAGTTGGCAGGCGAGTTTTGTTTTCCAGGGAAAAGCGCCGTTGTTTGTGTTTGGGGGCCTGTGGCTGGGAGTGGCCGGCTGGTAATTAGAATCCACGATACGCAGGATCGTTCCCAGACCAGAGGTGGCACCAGTGCCAAGTCGGGCTAGTTTGATGGTGCAAAGTGGCTCCTGCAATCTGCCATCAAAAAGTTGGCAGGCCAGTTTTGTTTTCCAGGGAAGAGTGCCGTTGTTTTTGTTTGGGGGCCTGTGGCTGGGAGTGGCCGGCTGGCTCCTTAGAACCCACGATACGCAGGATGGTTCCGAGACGACAGGTGGAACCAGTGCAAAGTTGGGCTTGTTTGATACCACAAAGTGGCTCCTGAAATCTGCCATCCAGAAGCGGGGCAGCTTACTTTTGTTTGCCAAGGAAACGGGCCGTGGGTTTTGTCTGGGGGCCTATGGCTGGGAGTTACCGGCTCGGTTGTGAAAAGCTACGATAGGCAGGATGTTTACCAGACCCATGGTGGCACCAGTGCCAAGTTGGGCTGATTTGATAGTACCAAGCGGTTCCTCCAATCTGCCATCAAAAATTTGGCAGGCGAGTTTTGTTTTCCAGGGAAAAGCGCCGTTGTTTGTGTTTGGGGGCTTGTGGCTGGGAGTGGCCGGCTGGCTCCTTAGAATCCACGATACGCAGGATGGTTCCCAGACCAGAGGTGGCACCAGTGACAAGTCGGGCCAGTTTGATGGTGCAAAGTGGCTCCTGCAATCTGCCATCCAGAAGCGGGGTAGCTTACTTTTGTTTGCCAAGGAAACGGGCCGAGGTTTGTGTCTGGGGGCCTATGGGTGGGAGTGACCGGCTGGCTCCTGAAAAGCTACGATAGGCAGGATGGTTACCAGACCCATGGTGGCACCAGTGCCAAGTTGGGCTGATTTGATAGTACCAAGTGGCTCCTGCAATCTGCCATCAAAAAGTTGGCAGGCGAGTTTTGTTTTCCAGGGAAAAGCGCCGTTGTTTGTGTTTGGGGGCCTGTGGCTGGGAGTGGCCGGCTGGCTAATTAGAATCCACGATACGCAGGATCGTTCCCAGACCAGAGGTGGCACCAGTGCCAAGTCGGGCTAGTTTGATGGTGCAATGTGGCTCCTGCAATCTGCCATTAAAATGTTGGCTGGCCAGTTTTGTTTTCCAGGGAAAAGCGCCGTTGTTTGTGTTTGGGGGCCTGTGGCTGGGAGTGGCCAGCTGGCTCCTTATAATCCACGATACGCAGGATGGTTCCCAGACCAGAGGTGGCACCAGTGCCAAGTCGGGCTGGTTTGATGGTGCAAAGTGGCTCCTGCAATCTGCCATCCAGAAGCAGGGTAGCATACTTTTGTTTGCCAGGAAAACCGGCAGTGCTTTGTGTCTGGGGCCTATGGCTGGGAGTGAACGGCTGGCTCCTGAAAAGCTACGATAGGCAGGATGGTTACCAGACCCATGGTGGCACCAGTGCCTAGTTGGGCTGGTTTGATAGTACCAAGTGGTTCCTGCAATCTGCCATCAAAATGTTGGCAGGCGAGTTTTGTTTTCCAGGGAAAAGCGCCGTTGTTTCTTTTTGGGGTCCTGTGGCTGGGAGTGGCCGGCTGGCTCCTTAGAATCCACGATACGCAGGATGGTTCCAGACCAGAGGTGGCACCAGTGCTAAGTTGGGCTGCTTTGATACCACAAAGTGGCTCCTGCAATCTGCCATCCAGAAGCGGGGCAGCTTACTTTTGTTTGCCAAGGAAATGGGCCGTGGTTTGTGTCTGGGGGCCTATGGCTGGGAGTGACCGGCTGGCTCCTAAAAAGCTACGATAGGCAGGATGGTGACCAGACCCATGGTGGCAGCAGTGCCAATTTGGGCTGATTTGATAGTACCAAGCGGCTCCTGCAATCTGCCATCAAAATGTTGGCAAGCGAGTTCTGTTTTCCAGGGAAAAGCGCCGTTGTTTTTGTTTGGGGGCCTGTGGCTGGGAGTGGCCGGCTGGCTCCTGAAAAGCTACGATAGGCAGGATGGCTACCAGATCCATGGTGGCACCAGTGCCAAGTTGGGCTGGTTTGATAGTACCAAGTGGCTCCTGCAATCTGCCATCCAGAAGCTGGGCAGCTTACTTTTTTTTGCCGAGGAAACGGGCCGTGGTTTGTGTTTGGGGGCCTATGGCTGGAAGTGACCGGCTCGGTCGTGAAAAGCTACGATAGGCAGGATGGTGACCAGACCCATGGTGGCACCAGTGCCAAGTTGGGCTGGTTTGATAGTACCAAGTGGCTGCTGCAATCTGCCATCTAAAAGCGGGGCAGCGGAGTTTTGCTTGCCAGAGAAAAGGGCTGTGGTATATGTTTGGGTCCTGTGGCTGGCAGTGGCCGGCTGGCTCCTGAAATTCCATGATACGCAGCATGGTTCCCAGACCCAAGGTGGCACCAGTGCCAAGTAGGGCTGGTTTGACAGAGTCAAGCGCCTCCTGCAATCTCCCATCCAGAAGTGGGGCAGCTGAGTGTTTTTTGCCTGTGAATCGGGCCGTTGTTTTTGATTGGGGTCTGTGGCCGAGAGTGGTCGGCTGGCTCCTGACAATCCACATTACGCAGGATGGTTCACAGACCCAAGGTGGCACCAGTGCCAAGTCGGGCTGGTTTGATAGTACCAAGTGGCTCCTGCAATCCGCCATCCAGAAGCGGGGCAGCTGAGTTTTGTTTGCCAGAGAAAAGGGCCGTGGTTTGTTTTTGGGGACATATGGCTGGGAGTGGCCGGCTGGCTCCTTAAAATCCTCGATACGCAGGATGGTGACCAGACCCAAGGTGGCACCAGTGCCAAGTTGGGCTGTTTTTGTAGTACCAAGTGCGTCCTGCAATTTGCCATCCAGAAGAGGGGCAGTTGAGTTTTGTTTGCAGAGAAAAGCGCCGTGGTTTGTGTTTGAGGGCATATGGCTGAGAGTGGCCGGCTGACCGCTGAAAATCCACAATAGGCAGGATGGTTCCCAGAGCCAAGGTGGCACCAGTGCCAAGTTGGGCTGGTTTGATAGTATCAAATAGCTCCTGCAATCTGCCATCCAGAAGCGGGGCAGCTTAATTTTGTTTGCCAGGGAAACGGGCCGAGGTTTTTGTCTGGGGGCCTGTGGCTGGGAGTGACCGGCTGGCTCCTGAAAAGCTACGATAGGCAGGATGGTGACCAGACCCATGGTGGCACCAGTGCCAAGTTGGGCTGGTTTGATAGTACCAAGTGGCTCCTGCAATCTGCCATCAAAAAGTTGGCAGGCCAGTTTTGTTTTCCAGGGAAAAGCGCCGTTGTTTGTGTTTGGGGGCCTATGGCTGGGAGTGGCCGGCTGGCTAATTAGAATCCACGATACGCAGGATGGTTCCCAGAGCAGAGGTGGCACCAGTGCCAAGTCGGGCTAGTTTGATGGTGCAAAGTGGCTCCTGCAATCTGCCATCAAAAAGTTGGCAGGCGAGTTTTGTTTTCCAGGGGAAAGTGCCGTTATTTGTGTTTGGTGGACTGTGGCTGGGAGTGGCCGGCCGGCTCCTTAGAATCCACGATACGCAGGATGGTTCCCAGTCCAGAGGTGGCACCTGTTCCAAGTCGGGCTAGTTTGATAGTACCAAGTGGCTCCTGCAATCTGCAATCCAGAAGCGGGGCAGCTTACTTTTGTTTGCCAGGGAAACGGGCCGAGGTTTGTGTCTGGGGGCCTATGGCTGGGAGTGACCGGCTGGCTCCTGAAAAGCTACGATAGGCACGATGGTTACCAGATCCATGGTGGCACCAGTGCCAAGTTGGGCTGATTTGATAGTATCAAGCGGCTCCTGCAATCTGCCATCAAATAGTTGGCAGGCGAGTTTTGTTTTCCAGGGAAAAGCGCCGTTGTTTGTGTTTGGGGGCCTGTGGCTGGGAGTGGCCGGCTGGCTCCTTAGAATCCACGATACGCAGGATGGTTCCCAGACCAGAGGTGGCACCAGTGCCAAGTCGGGCTAGTTTGATGGTGCAAAGTGGCTCCTGCAATCTGCCACACAGAAGCGGGGTAGATTCCTTTTGTTTGCAAGGGAAAAGGGCCGAGGTTTTTTCTGGGGGCCTATGGGTGGGACTGACCGGCTGGCTCCTGAAAAGCTACGATAGGCAGGATGGTGACCAGACTCATGGTGGCACCAGTGCCACGTTGGGCTGATTTGATAGTACCAAGCGGCTCCTGCAATCTGCCATCAAAAAGTTGGCAGGCGAGTTTTGTTTTCCAGGGAAAAGCGCCGTTGTTTTTGTTTGGGGGCCTATGGCTGGGAGTGGCCGGCTGGCTAATTAGAATCCACGATACGCAGGATGGTTCCCAGACCAGAGGTGGCACCAGAGCCAAGTCGGGCTAGTTTGATGGTGAAAAGTGGCTCCTGCAATCTGCCATCAAAAAGTTGGCAGGCGAGTTTTGTTTTCCAGGGAAAAGCGCCGTTGTTTTTGTTTGGGGGCCTGTGGCTGGGAGTGGGGGGCTGGCTCCTGAAAAGCTACGATAGGCAGGATGGTTACCAGACCCATGGTGGCACCAGTGCCAAGTTGGGCTGGTTTGATAGTACCAAGTGGCTCCTGCAATCTGCCATCCAGAAGCGGGGCAGCTTACTTTTTTTTGCCAAGGAAACGGGCCGTGGTTTGTGTCTGGGGGCCTATGGCTGGGAGTGACCGGCTCGGTCGTGAAAAGCTACGATAGGCAAGATGGTTACTAGACCCATGGTGGCACCAGTGCCAAGTTGGGCTGATTTGATAGTACCAAGTGGCTCCTGCAATCTACCATCTAAAAGCGGGGCAGCTGAGTTTTGCTTGCCAGAGAAAGGGCTGTGGTATGTGTTTGGGTCCTGTGACTGGCAGTGGCCCGCTGGTTCCTGAAATTCCATGATACGCAGCATGGTTCCCAGACCCAAGGTGGCACCAGTGCCAAGTAGGGCTGGTTTGACTGAGTCAAGCGCCTTCTGCAATCTCCCATCCAGAAGTGGGGCAGCTGAGTTTTTTTTGCCTGTGAATCGGGCCGTTGTTTTTGATTGGGGTCTGTGGCCGAGAGTGGTCGGCTGGCTCCTGACAATCCACAATACGCAGGATGGTTCACACACCCAAGGTGGCACCAGTGCCAAGTCGGGCTGGTTTGATAGTACCAAGTGGCTCCTGCAATCTGCCATCAAAAAGTTGGCAGGCGAGTTTTGTTTTCCAGGGAAAAGCGCCGTTGTTTGTGTTTGGGGGCCTGTGGCTGGGAGTGGCCAGCTGGCTCCTTCGAATCCACGACACGCGGGATGGTTCCCAGATCAGAGGTGGCACCAGAGCCAAGTCGGGCTGGTTTGATAGTACCAAGTGGCTCCTGCAATCTGCCATCCAGAAGCGGGGCAGCTTACTTTTGTTTGCCAGGGAAACGGGCCGAGGTTTGTGTCTCGGGGCCTATGGGTGGGACTGACCGGCTGGCTCCTGAAAAGCTACGATAGGCAGGATGGTGACCAGACCCATGGTGGCACCAGTGCCAAGTTGGGCTGGTTTGATAGTACCAAGTGGCTCCTGCAATCTGCCATCTAAAAGCGGGGCAGCGGAGTTTTGCTTGCCAGAGAAAAGGGCTGTGGTATATGTTTGGGTCCTGTGGCTGGCAGTGGCCGGCTGGCTCCTGAAATTCCATGATACGCAGCATGGTTCCCAGACCCAAGGTGGCACCAGTGCCAAGTAGGGCTGGTTTGACAGAGTCAAGCGCCTCCTGCAATCTCCCATCCAGAAGTGGGGCAGCTGAGTGTTTTTTGCCTGTGAATCGGGCCGTTGTTTTTGATTGGGGTCTGTGGCCGAGAGTGGTCGGCTGGCTCCTGACAATCCACATTACGCAGGATGGTTCACAGACCCAAGGTGGCACCAGTGCCAAGTCGGGCTGGTTTGATAGTACCAAGTGGCTCCTGCAATCCGCCATCCAGAAGCGGGGCAGCTGAGTTTTGTTTGCCAGAGAAAAGGGCCGTGGTTTGTTTTTGGGGACATATGGCTGGGAGTGGCCGGCTGGCTCCTTAAAATCCTCGATACGCAGGATGGTGACCAGACCCAAGGTGGCACCAGTGCCAAGTTGGGCTGTTTTTGTAGTACCAAGTGCGTCCTGCAATTTGCCATCCAGAAGAGGGGCAGTTGAGTTTTGTTTGCAGAGAAAAGCGCCGTGGTTTGTGTTTGAGGGCATATGGCTGAGAGTGGCCGGCTGACCGCTGAAAATCCACAATAGGCAGGATGGTTCCCAGAGCCAAGGTGGCACCAGTGCCAAGTTGGGCTGGTTTGATAGTATCAAATAGCTCCTGCAATCTGCCATCCAGAAGCGGGGCAGCTTAATTTTGTTTGCCAGGGAAACGGGCCGAGGTTTTTGTCTGGGGGCCTGTGGCTGGGAGTGACCGGCTGGCTCCTGAAAAGCTACGATAGGCAGGATGGTGACCAGACCCATGGTGGCACCAGTGCCAAGTTGGGCTGGTTTGATAGTACCAAGTGGCTCCTGCAATCTGCCATCAAAAAGTTGGCAGGCCAGTTTTGTTTTCCAGGGAAAAGCGCCGTTGTTTGTGTTTGGGGGCCTATGGCTGGGAGTGGCCGGCTGGCTAATTAGAATCCACGATACGCAGGATGGTTCCCAGAGCAGAGGTGGCACCAGTGCCAAGTCGGGCTAGTTTGATGGTGCAAAGTGGCTCCTGCAATCTGCCATCAAAAAGTTGGCAGGCGAGTTTTGTTTTCCAGGGGAAAGTGCCGTTATTTGTGTTTGGTGGACTGTGGCTGGGAGTGGCCGGCCGGCTCCTTAGAATCCACGATACGCAGGATGGTTCCCAGTCCAGAGGTGGCACCTGTTCCAAGTCGGGCTAGTTTGATAGTACCAAGTGGCTCCTGCAATCTGCAATCCAGAAGCGGGGCAGCTTACTTTTGTTTGCCAGGGAAACGGGCCGAGGTTTGTGTCTGGGGGCCTATGGCTGGGAGTGACCGGCTGGCTCCTGAAAAGCTACGATAGGCACGATGGTTACCAGATCCATGGTGGCACCAGTGCCAAGTTGGGCTGATTTGATAGTATCAAGCGGCTCCTGCAATCTGCCATCAAATAGTTGGCAGGCGAGTTTTGTTTTCCAGGGAAAAGCGCCGTTGTTTGTGTTTGGGGGCCTGTGGCTGGGAGTGGCCGGCTGGCTCCTTAGAATCCACGATACGCAGGATGGTTCCCAGACCAGAGGTGGCACCAGTGCCAAGTCGGGCTAGTTTGATGGTGCAAAGTGGCTCCTGCAATCTGCCACACAGAAGCGGGGTAGATTCCTTTTGTTTGCAAGGGAAAAGGGCCGAGGTTTTTTTCTGGGGGCCTATGGGTGGGACTGACCGGCTGGCTCCTGAAAAGCTACGATAGGCAGGATGGTGACCAGACTCATGGTGGCACCAGTGCCACGTTGGGCTGATTTGATAGTACCAAGCGGCTCCTGCAATCTGCCATCAAAAAGTTGGCAGGCGAGTTTTGTTTTCCAGGGAAAAGCGCCGTTGTTTTTGTTTGGGGGCCTATGGCTGGGAGTGGCCGGCTGGCTAATTAGAATCCACGATACGCAGGATGGTTCCCAGACCAGAGGTGGCACCAGAGCCAAGTCGGGCTAGTTTGATGGTGAAAAGTGGCTCCTGCAATCTGCCATCAAAAAGTTGGCAGGCGAGTTTTGTTTTCCAGGGAAAAGCGCCGTTGTTTTTGTTTGGGGGCCTGTGGCTGGGAGTGGGGGGCTGGCTCCTGAAAAGCTACGATAGGCAGGATGGTTACCAGACCCATGGTGGCACCAGTGCCAAGTTGGGCTGGTTTGATAGTACCAAGTGGCTCCTGCAATCTGCCATCCAGAAGCGGGGCAGCTTACTTTTTTTTGCCAAGGAAACGGGCCGTGGTTTGTGTCTGGGGGCCTATGGCTGGGAGTGACCGGCTCGGTCGTGAAAAGCTACGATAGGCAAGATGGTTACTAGACCCATGGTGGCACCAGTGCCAAGTTGGGCTGATTTGATAGTACCAAGTGGCTCCTGCAATCTACCATCTAAAAGCGGGGCAGCTGAGTTTTGCTTGCCAGAGAAAGGGCTGTGGTATGTGTTTGGGTCCTGTGACTGGCAGTGGCCCGCTGGTTCCTGAAATTCCATGATACGCAGCATGGTTCCCAGACCCAAGGTGGCACCAGTGCCAAGTAGGGCTGGTTTGACTGAGTCAAGCGCCTTCTGCAATCTCCCATCCAGAAGTGGGGCAGCTGAGTTTTTTTTGCCTGTGAATCGGGCCGTTGTTTTTGATTGGGGTCTGTGGCCGAGAGTGGTCGGCTGGCTCCTGACAATCCACAATACGCAGGATGGTTCACACACCCAAGGTGGCACCAGTGCCAAGTCGGGCTGGTTTGATAGTACCAAGTGGCTCCTGCAATCTGCCATCAAAAAGTTGGCAGGCGAGTTTTGTTTTCCAGGGAAAAGCGCCGTTGTTTGTGTTTGGGGGCCTGTGGCTGGGAGTGGCCAGCTGGCTCCTTCGAATCCACGACACGCGGGATGGTTCCCAGATCAGAGGTGGCACCAGAGCCAAGTCGGGCTGGTTTGATAGTACCAAGTGGCTCCTGCAATCTGCCATCCAGAAGCGGGGCAGCTTACTTTTGTTTGCCAGGGAAACGGGCCGAGGTTTGTGTCTCGGGGCCTATGGGTGGGACTGACCGGCTGGCTCCTGAAAAGCTACGATAGGCAGGATGGTGACCAGACCCATGGTGGCACCAGTGCCAAGTTGGGCTGGTTTGATAGTACCAAGTGGCTCCTGCAATCTGCCATCAAAAAGTTGGCAGGCCGGTTTTGTTTTCCAGGGAAAAGCGCCGTTGTTTGTGTTTGGGGGCCTGTGGCTGGGAGTGGCCGGCTGGCTAATTAGAATCCACGATTGGCAGGATGGTTCCCAGACCAGAGGTGGCACCAGTGCCAAGTCGGGCTAGTTTGATGGTGCAAAGTGGCTCCTGCAATCTGCCATCAAAAAGTTGGCAGGCCAGTTTTGTTTTCCAAGGAAGAGTGCCGTTGTTTTTGTTTGGGGGCCTGTGGCTGGGAGTGGCCGGATGGCTCCTTGGAATCCACGATACGCAGGATGGTTCCCAGACCACAGGTGGCACCAGTGCTAAGTTGGGCTTGTTTGATACCACAAAGTGGCTCCTGCAATCTGCCATCCAGAAGCGGGGCAGCTTACTTTTGTTTGCCAGGGAAACGGGCCGTGGTTTGTGTCTGGGGGCCTATGGCTGGGAGTGACCGGCTCGGTCGTGAAAAGCTACGATAGGCAGGATGGTGACCAGACCCATGGTGGCACCAGTGCCAAGTTGGGCTGGTTTGATAGTACCAAGTGCGTCCTGCAATCTGCCATCCAGAAGCGGGGCAGCGGATTTTTGTTTGCCAGAGAAAAGGGCCGTGGTTTGTTTTTGGGGGCATATGGCTGGGAGTGGCCGGCTGGCTCCTTAAAATCCTCGATACGCAGGATGGTGACCAGACCCAAGGTGGTACCAGTGCCAAGTTGTGCTGTTTTTGTAGTACCAAGTGCGTCCTGCAATTTGCCATCCAGAAGAGGGGCAGTTGAGTTTTGTTTGCCAGAGAAAAGCGCCGTGGTTTGTGTTTGAGGGCATATGGCTGAGAGTGGCCGGCTGACCCCTGAAAATCCACAATAGGCAGGATGGTTCCCAGAGCCAAGGTGGCACCAGTGCCAAGTCGGGCTGGTTTGATAGTACTAAATAACTCCTGCAATCTGCCATCCAGAAGCGGGGCAGCTCAATTTTGTTTGCCAGGGAAACGGGCCGAGGTTTTGTCTGGGGGCCTATGGCTGGGAGTGACCGGCTGGCTCCTTAGAATCCACGATACGCAGGATGGTTCCCAGACCAGAGGTGGCACCAGTGACAAGTCGGGCCAGTTTGATGGTGCAAAGTGGCTCCTGCAATCTGCCATCCAGAAGCGGGGCAGCTTACTTTTGTTTGCCAAGGAAACGGGCCGAGGTTTGTGTCTGGGGGCCTATGGCTGGGAGTGACCGGCTGGCTCCTGAAAAGCTACGATAGGCAGGATGGTGACCAGACCCATGATGGCAGCAGTGCCAATTTGGGCTGATTTGATAGTACCAAGCGGCTCCTGCAATCTGCCATCAAAAAGTTGGCAGATGAGTTCTGTTTTCCAGGGAAAAGCGCCGTTGTTTTTGTTTGGGGGCCTGTGGCTGGGAGTGGCCGGCTGGCTCCTGAAAAGCTAAGATAGGCAGGATGGCTACCAGACCCATGGTGGCAGCAGTGCCAAGTTGGGCTGGTTTGATAGTACCAAGTGGCTCCTGCAATCTGCCATCCAGAAGCGGGGCAGCTTACTTTTTTTTTCCAAGGGAACGGGCCTCGGTTTGTGTCTGGGGGCCTATGGCTGGGAGTGACCGGCTTGGTCGTGAAAATCTAAGATAGGCAGGCTGGTTACCAGACCCATGGTGGCACCAGTGCCAAGTTGGGCTGGTTTGATAGTACCAAGTGGCTCCTGCAATCTGCCATCTAAAAGCGGGGCAGCTGAGTTTTGCTTGCCAGAGAAAAGGGCTGTGGTATATGTTTGGGTCCTGTGACTGGCAGTGGCCGTCTGGCTCCAGAAATTCCATGATACGCAGCATGGTTCCCAGACCCAAGGTGGCACCAGTGCCAAGTAGGGCTGGTTTGACAGAGTCAAGTGCCTCCTGCAATCTCCCATCCAGAAGTGGGGCAGCTGAGTGTTTTTTGCCTGAGAATCGGGCCGTTGTTTTTGATTGGGGTCTGTGGCCGAGAGTGGTCGGCTGGCTCCTGACAATCCACAATACGCAGGATGGTTCACAGACCAGAGGTGGCACCAGTGCCAAGTCGGGCTAGTTTGATGGTGCAAAGTGGCTCCTGCAATGTGCCATCCAGAAGCGGGGTAGCTTACTTGTGTTTTCCAAGGAAAGGGGCCGAGGTTTGTGTCTCGAGGCCTATGGCTGGGAGTGACTGGCTGGCTCCTGAAAAGCTACGATAGGCAGGATGGTTACCGGACCCATGGTGGCACCTGTGCCAAGTTGGGCTGGTTTGATAGTACCAAGTGGCTCCTGCAATCTGCCATCAAAATGTTGGCAGGCGAGTTTTGTTTTCCAGGGAAAAGCGCCGTTGTTTTTGTTTGGGGGCCTGTGGCTGGGAGTGGCCGGCTGGCTCCTTAGAATCCACGATACGCAGCATGGTTCCCAGACCGAAGGTGGCACCAGTGCCAAGTCGGGCTGGTTTGATAGTTCCAAGTCTTTCCTGCAATCTGCCATCAAGAAGTTGGCAGGGGAGTTTTGTTTTCCAGGGAAAAGCGCCGTTGTTTGTGTTTGGGGGCCTGCGGCTGGGAGTGGCCCCCTGGCGTCTCAGAATCTACGTTACGCAGCATGGTTCCCAGAGCCAAGGTGGCACCAGTGCCATGACGGGCTGGTTTGATAGTACCAAGTGGCTCCTGCAATCTGCCATCAAAAAGTTGGCAGGCGAGTTTTGTTTTCCAGGGAAAAGCGCCGTTGTTTGTGTTTGGGGGCCTGTGGCTGGGAGTGGCCGGCTGGCTCCTTAGAATCCACGATACTCAGGATGGTTCCCAGAGCAGAGGTGGCACCAGTGCCAAGTCGGGCTAGTTTGATGGTGCAAAGTGGCTCCTTCAATGTGCCATCCAGAAGCGGGATAGCCTACTTTTGTTTGCCTGGGAATCAGGCCGAGGTTTTTGTCTGGGGGCCTAGGGCTGGGAGTGACCGGCTGGCTCCTGAAAAGCTACGATAGGCAGGATGGTGACCAGACCCATGGTGGCACCAGTGCCAAGTTGGGCTGATTTGATAGTACCAAGTGGCTCATGCAATCTGCCATCAAAAAGTTGGCAGTCGAGTTTTTTTTCCCAGGGAAAAGCGCCGTTGTTTGTGTTTGGGGGCCTGTGGCTGGGAGTGGCCGGCTGGCTCCTTAGAATCCACGATACGCAGCATGGTTCCCAGAGCCAAGGTGGCACCAGTGCCAAGTTGGGCTGGTTTGATGGTGCAAAGTGGTTCCTGCAATCTGCCATCCAGAAGCGCGGTAGCTTACTTTTGTTTGCCAGGGAAACGGGCCGAGGTATGTGTCTGGGGGCCTATGGCTGGGAGTGACCGGCTGGCTCCTGAAAAGCTACGATAGGCAGGATGGTGACCAGACCCATGGTGGCACCAGTGCCAAGTTGGGCTGGTTTGATAGTACCAAGTGGCTCATGCAATCTCCCATCAAAAAGTTGGCAGTCGAGTTTTTTTTCCCAGGGAAAAGCGCCGTTGTTTGTGTTTGGGGGCCTGTGGCTGGGAGTGGCCGGCTGGCTCCTTAGAATCCACGATACGCAGCATGGTTCCCAGAGCCAAGGTGGCACCAGTGCCAAGTTGGGCTGGTTTGATGGTGCAAAGTGGTTCCTGCAATCTGCCATCCAGAAGCGCGGTAGCTTACTTTTGTTTGCCAGGGAAACGGGCCGAGGTTTGTGTCTGTGGGCCTATGGCTGGGAGTGACCGGCTGGCTCCTGAAAAGCTACGATAGGCAGGATGGTGACCAGACCCATGGTGGCACCAGTGCCAAGTTGGGCTGGTTTGATAGTACCAAGTGGCTCCTGCAATCTGCCATCAAAATGTTGGCAGGCGAGTTTTGTTTTCCGGGGAAAAGCGCCGTTGTTTGTGTTTGGGGGCCTGTGGCTGGGAGTGGCCGGCTGGCTCCTTAGAATCCACGATACGCAGGATGGTTCCCAGTCCAGAGGTGGCACCAGTGCCAAGTCGGGCTGGTTTGATAGTACCAAGTGGTTCCTGCAATCTGCCATCCAGAAGAGGGGCAGCTTAATTTTGTTTGCCAGGGAAACGGGCCGAGGTTTGTGTCTGGGGGCCTAAGGCTGGGAGTGACCGGCTAGGTCCTGAAAAGCTACGATAGGCAGGATGGTGACCTGACCCATGGTGGAACCAGTGCCAAGTTGGGCTGGTTTGATAGTACCAAGTGGCTCCTGCAATCTGCCATCAAATATTGGCAGGTGAATTTTGTTTTCCTGGTAGATGCGCCGTGGATTTTGTTTGGGGGCCTGTGGCTGGGAGTGGCCGGCTGGGTAATTAGAATCCACGATACGCAGGATGGTTCCCAGACCAGAGGTGGCACCAGTGCCAAGTCGGACTAGTTTGATGGTGCAAAGTGGCTCCTGCAATCTGCCATCCAGAAGCGGGGCAGCTTACTTTTGTTTGCCAGGGAAACGGGCCGAGGTTTTTGTCAGGGGGCCTATGGCTGGGAGTGACCGGCTGGCTCCTGAAAAGCTACGATAGGCAGGATGGTGACCAGACCCATGGTGGCAGCAGTGCCAAGTTGGGCTGGTTTGATAGTACCAAGTGGCTCCTGCAATCTGCCATCAAAATATTGGCAGGCAAGTTTTGTTTTCCAGGGAAAAGCACCGTTGTTTGTGTTTGGGGGCTGTGGCTGGGAGTGGCCGGCTGGCTCCTTAGAATCCACGTTACGCAGGATGGTTCCCAGTCCAGAGGTGGCACCAGTGCCAAGTCGGGCTGGTTTGATAGTACCAAGTGGTTCCTGCAATCTGCCATCCACAAGAGGGGCAGCTTAATTTTGTTTGCCAGGGAAAAGGGCCGAGGTTTGTGTCTGGGGGCCTATGGCTGGGAGTGACCGGCTGGCTCCTGAAAAGCTACGATAGGCAGGATGGTGACCTGACCCATGGTGGAACCAGTGCCAAGTTGGGCTGGTTTGATAGTACCAAGTGGCTCCTGCAATCTGCCATCAAATATTGGCAGGTGAGTTTTGTTTTCCTGGTAAACGCGCCGTTGATTTTGTTTGGGGGCCTGTGGCTGGGAGTGGCCGGCTGGCTAATTAGAATCCACGATACGCAGGATGGTTCCCAGACCAGAGGTGGCACCAGTGCCAAGTTGGGCTGGTTTGATACCACAAAGTGGCTCCTGCAATCTGCCATCCAGAAGCGGGGCAGCTTACTTTTGTTTGCCAAGGAAACGGGCCGTGGTTTGTGTCTGGGGGCCTATGGCTGGGAGTGACCGGCTCGGTCGTGAAAAGCTACGATAGGCAGGATGGTTACCAGACCCATGGTGGCACCAGTGCCAAGTTGGGCTGGTTTGATAGTACCAAGTGGCTCCTGCAATCTGCCATCAAAAAGTTGGCAGTTGAGTTTTGTTTTCCAGGCAAAAGCGCCGTTGTTTGTGTTTGGGGGCCTGTGGCTGGGAGTGGCCAGCTGGCTCCTTAGAATCCACGACACGCGGGATGGTTCCCAGACCAGAGGTGGCACCAGTGCCAAGTCGGGCTAGTTTGATGGTGCAAAGTGGCTCCTGCAATCTGCCATCAAAAAGTTGGCAGGCCAGTTTTGTTTTCCAGGGAAGAGTGCCGTTGTTTTTGTTTGGGGGCCTGTGGCTGGGAGTGGCTGGATGGCTCCTTGGAATCCACGATACGCAGGATGATTCCCCGACCACAGGTGGCACCAGTGCTAAGTTGGGCTTGTTTGATACCACAAAGTGGCTCCTGCAATATGCCATCCAGAAGCGGGGCAGCTTACTTTTGTTTGCAAAGGAAACGGGCCGTGGTTTGTGTCTGGGGGCCTATGGCTGGGAGTGACCGGCTCGGTCGTGAAAAGCTACGATAGGCAGGATGGTGACCAGACCCATGGTGGCACCAGTGCCAAGTTGGGCTGGTTTGATAGTACCAAGTGGCTCGTGCAATCTGCCATCAAAAAGTAGGCAGGCGAGTTCTGTTTTCCAGGGAAATGCGCCGTTGTTTTTGTTTGGGGGCCTGTGGCTGGGAGTGGCCGGCTGGCTCCTGAAATGCTACGATAGGCAGGATGGTTACCAGACCCATGGTGGCAGCAGTGCCAAGTTGGGCTGGTTTGATAGTACCAAGTGGCTCCTGCAATCTGCCATCCAAAAGCGGGGCAGCTGAGTTTTGCTTGCCAGAGAAAAGGGCTGTGGTATATGTTTGGGTCCTGTGGCTGGCAGTGGCCGGCTGGCTCCTGAAATTCCATGATACGCAGCATGGTTCCCAGACCCAAGGTGGCACCAGGGCCAAGTAGGGCTGGTTTGACAGCGTCAAGCGCCTCCTGCAATCTCCCATCCAGAAGTGGGGCAGCTGAGTTTTTTTTGCCTGTGAATCGGGCCGTTGTTTTTGATTGGGGTCTGTGGCCGAGAGCGGTCGGCTGGCTCCTGTCAATCCACAATACGCAGGATGGTTCACAGACCCAAGGTGGCACCAGCGCCAAGTCGGGCTAGTTTGATGGTGCAAAGTGGCTCCTGCAATCTGCCATCCAGAAGCGGGGTAGCTTACTTTTTTTTGCCAGGGAAACGGGCCGAAGTTTGTGTCTGGGGGCCTATGGCTGGGAGTGACCGGCTGGCTCCTGAAAAGCTGCGATAGGCAGGATGGTGACCAGACCCATGGTGGCAGCAGTGCCAAGTTGGGCTGGTTTGATAGTACCAAGTGGCTCCTGCAATCTGCCATCCAGAAGCGGGGCAGCTTACTTTTGTTTGCCAGGGAAACGGGTCGAAGTTTGTGTCTCGGGGCCTATGGGTGGGACTGACCGGCTGGCTCCTGAAAAGCTACGATAGGCAGGATGGTGACCAGACGGATGGTGGCACCAGTGCCAAGTTGGGCTGGTTTGATAGTACCAAGTGGCTCCTGCAATCTGCCATCAAAAATTGGCAGGTGAGTTCTGTTTTCCAGGGAAAAGCGCCGTTGTTTTTGTTTGGGGGCCAGTGGCTGGGAGTGGCCGGCTGGCTCCTGAAAAGCTACGATAGGCAGGATGGTTACCAGACCCATGGTGGCACCAGTGCCAAGTTTGGCTGGTTTGATAGTACCAAGTGGCTCCTCCCATCTGCCATCAAAAAGTTGGCAGGCCAGTTTTGTTTTCCAGGGAAAAGCGCCGTTGTTTGTGTTTGGGGACCTGTGGCTGGGAGTGGCCGGCTGGCTAATTATAATCCACGATACGCAGGATGGTTCCCAGACCAGAGGTGGCACCAGTGCCAAGTCGGGCTAGTTTGATGGTGCAAAGTGGCTCCTGCAATCTGCCATCAAAAAGTTGGCAGGCCAGTTTTGTTTTCCAGGGAAGAGTGCCGTTGTTTTTGTTTGGGGGCCTGTGGCTGGGAGTGGCCGGCTGGCTCCTGAAAAGCTACGATAGGCAGGATGGTTCCCAGACCACAGGTGGAACCAGTGCTAAGTTGGGCTTGTTTGATACCACAAAGTGGCTCCTGAAATATGCCATCCAGAAGCGGGGCAGCTTACTTTTGTTTGCCAAGGAAACGGGCCGTGGTTTGTGTCTGGGGGCCTATGGCTGGGATTGACCGGCTCGGTAGTGAAAAGCTACGATAGGCAGGATGGTGACCAGACCCATGGTGGCACCAGTGCCAAGTAGGGCTGGTTTGATAGTACCAAGTGGCTCCTGCAATCTGCCATCCAAAAGCGGGGCAGCTGAGTTTTGCTTGCCAGAGAAAAGGGCTGTGGTATATGTTTGGGTCCTGTGGCTGGCAGTGGCCGGCAGGCACCTGAAATTCCATGATACGCAGCATGGTTCCCAGACCCAAGGTGGCACCAGTGCCAAGTAGGGCTGGTTTGACAGCGTCAAGCGCCTCCTGCAATCTCCCATCCAGAAGTGGGGCAGCTGAGTTTTTTTTGCCTGTGAATCGGGCCGTTGTTTTTGATTGGGGTCGGTGGCCGAGAGCGGTCAGCTGGCTCCTGTCAATCCACAATACGCAGGATGGTTCACAGACCCAAGGTGGCACCAGTGCCAAGTCGGGCTAGTTTGATGGTGCAAAGTGCCTCCTGCAATCTGCAATCCAGAAGCGGGGTAGCTTACTTTTGTTTGCCAGGTAAACGGGCCGAGGTTTGTGTCTGGGGGCCTATGGCTGGAAGTGACCGGCTGGCTCCTGTAAAGCTACGATAGGCAGGACAGTTACCAGACCCATGGTGGCACCAGTGCCAAGTCGGGCTGATTTGATAGTACCAAGTGGCTCCTGCAATCTGCCATCAAAAAGTTGGCAGGCGAGTTTTGTTTTCCAGGGAAGAGTGCCGTTGTTTGTGTTTGGGGGCCTATGGCCGGGAATGGCCGGCTGGCTCCTTAGAATCCACGATACGCAGGATGGTTCCCAGACCCAAGGTTGCACCATTGCCAAGGTAGGCTGGTTTGATAGTACCAAGTGCGTCCTGCAATCTGCCATCCAGAAGTGGGGCAGCTTACTTTTGTTTGCCAAGGAAACGGGCCGTGGTTTGTGTCTGGGGGCCTATGGCTGGGAGTGACCGGCTCGGTCGTGAAAAGCTACGATAGGCAGGATGGTTACCAGACCCATGGTGGCACCAGTGCCAAGTTGGGCTGGTTTGATAGTACCAAGCGGCTCCGGCAATCTGCCATCAAAAAGTTGGCAGGCGAGTTCTGTTTTCCAGGGAAAAGCGCCGTTGTTTTTCTTTGGGGGCCTGTGGCTGGTAGTGGCCGGCTGGCTCCTGAAAAGCTACGATACGCAGGATGGTTACCAGACCCATGGTGGCACCAGTGCCAAGTTGGGCTGGTTTGATAGTACCAAGTGGCTCCTGCAATCTGCCATCCAGAAGCGGGGCAGCTTACTTTTTTTTGCCAAGGAAACGGGCCGTGGTTTGTGTCTGCGAGCCTATGGCTGGGAGTGACCGGCTCGGTCGTGAAAAGCTACGATAGGCAAGATGGTTACCAGACCCATGGTGGCACCAGTGCCAAGTTGGGCTGGTTTGATAGTACCAAGTGGCTCCTGCAATCTGCCATCTAAAAGCGGGGCAGCTGAGTTTTGCTTGCCAGAGGAAAGGGCTGTGGTATGTGTTTGGGTCCTGTGGCTGGCAGTGGCCGGCTGGATCCTGAAATTCCATGATACGCAGCATGGTTCCCAGACCCAAGGTGGCACCAGTGCCAAGTAGGGCTGGTTTGACAGAGTCAAGCGCCTCCTGCAATCTCCCATCCAGAAGTGGGGCAGCTGAGTTTTTTTTGCCTGTGAATCGGGCCGTTGTTTTTGATTGGGGTCTGTGGCCGAGAGTGGTCGGCTGGCTCCTGACAATCCACAATACGCAGGATGGTTCACAGACCCAAGGTGGCACCAGTGCCAAGTCGGGCTGGTTTGATAGTACCAAGTGGCTCCTGCAATCTGCCATCCAGAAGCAAGGCAGCGGATTTTTGTTTGCCAGAGAAAAGGGCCGTGGTTTGTTTTTGGGGGCATATGGCTGGGAGTGGCCGGCTGGCTCCTTAAAATCCTCGATATGCAGGATGGTGACCAGACCCAAGGTGGTACCAGTGCCAAGTTGTGCTGTTTTTGTAGTACCAAGTGCGTCCTGCAATTTGCCATCCAGAAGAGGGGCAGTTGAGTTTTGTTTGCCAGAGAAAAGCGCCGTGGTTTGTGTTTGAGGGCATATGGCTGAGAGTGGCCGGCTGACCCCTGAAAATCCACATTACGCAGGATGGTTCCCAGAGCCAAGGTGGCACCAGTGCCAAGTCGGGCTGGTTTGATAGTACTAAATAGCTCCTGCAATCTGCCATCCAGAAGCGGGGCAGCTTACTTTTGTTTGCCAGGGAAACGGGCCGAGGTTTGTGTTTGGGGGCCTATGGCTGGGAGTGACCGGCTGGCTCCTGAAAAGCTACAATAGGCACGATGGTGACCAGACCCATGGTGGCACCAGTGCCAAGTTGGGCTGGTTTGATAGTACCAAGTGGCTCCTGCAATCTGCCATGAAAAAGTTAGCAGGCGAGTTTTGTTTTCCAGGGAAAAGTGCCGTTGTTTGTGTTTGGTGGACTCTGGCTGGGAGTGGCCGGCTGGCTCCTTAGAATCCACGATACGCGGGATGGTTGCCAGACCAGAGGTGGCACCAGTTCCAAGTCGGGCTGGTTTGATAGTACCAAGTGGCTCCTGCAATCTGCCATCAAAAAGTTGGCAGGCGAGTTTTGTTTTCCAGGGTAGAGTGCCGTTGTTTGTGTTTGGGGGCCTGTGGTTGGGAGTGGCCGGCTGGCTCCTCAGAATCCACGATATGCAGGATGGTTCCCAGACCCAAGGTTGCACCATTGCCAAGGTAGGCTGGTTTGATAGTACCAAGTGCGTCCTGCAATCTGCCATCCAGAAGTGGGGCAGCTTACTTTTGTTTGCCAGGGAAACGGGCCGTGGTTTGTGTCTGGGGGCCTATGGCTGGGAGTGACCGGCTGGCTCCTGAAAAGCTACGATAGGCAGGATGGTGACCAGACCCATGGTGGCACCAGTGCCAAGTCGGGCTGGTTTGATAGTACCAAGTGGCTCCTGCAATCTGCCATCAAAAAGTTGGCAGGCGAGTTTTGTTTTCCAGGGAAAAGCGCCGTTGTTTGTGTTTGGGGGCCTGTGGCTGGGAGTGGCCGGCTGGCTCCTTAGAATCCACGATACGCAGGATGGTTCCCAGACCTGAGGTGGCACCAGTGCCAAGTCGGGCTGGTTTGATAGTACCAAGTGGCTCCTGCAATCTGCCATCCAGAAGCGGGGCAGCTTACTTTTGTTTGCCAGGGAAACGGGCCGAGGTTTGTGTCTCGGGGCCTATGGGTGGGACTGACCGGCTGGCTCCTGAAAAGCTACGATAGGCAGGATGGTGACCAGACCCATGGTGGCACCAGTGCCAAGTTGGGCTGGTTTGATAGTACCAAGTGGCTCCTGCAATCTGCCATCAAAAAGTTGGCAGGCCAGTTTTGTTTTCCAGGGAAAAGCGCCGTTGTTTGTGTTTGGGGGCCTGTGGCTGGGAGTGGCCGGCTGGCTAATTAGAATCCACGATACGCAGGATGGTTCCCAGACCAGAGGTGGCACCAGTGCCAAGTCGGGCTAGTTTGATGGTGCAAAGTGGCTCCTGCAATCTGCCATCAAAAAGTTGGCAGGCGAGTTTTGTTTTTCAGGGAAGAGTGCCGTTGTTTTTGTTTGGGGGCCTGTGGCTGGGAGTGGCCGGCTGGCTCCTTAGAATCCACGATACGCAGGATGGTTCCCAGACCAGAGGTGGCACCAGTTCCAAGTCGGGCTTGTTTGATAGTACCAAGTGGCTCCTGCAATCTGCCATCCAGAAGCGGGGTAGCTTACTTTTGTTTGCCAGGGAAACGGGCCGAGGTTTTTTCTGGGGGCCTATGGGTGGGTCAGACCGGCTGGCTCCTGAAAAGCTACGATAGGCAGGATGGTGACCAGACCCATGGTGGCACCAGTGCCAAGTTGGGCTGGTTTGATAGTACCAAGTGGCTCCTGCAATCTGCCATCAAAAAGTTGGCAGGCCAGTTTTGTTTTCCAGGGAAAAGCGCCGTTGTTTGTGTTTGGGGGCCTGTGGCTGGGAGTGGCCGGCTGGCTCCTTAGAATCCACGGTAGGCAGGATGGTTCCCAGACCCATGGTGGCACCAGTGCCAAGTCGGGCTGGTTTGATGGTGCAAAGTGGCTCCTGCAATCTGCCATCAAAATGTTGGCAGGCGTGTTTTGTTTTCCAGGGAAAAGCGCCGTTGTTTGTGTTTGGTGGCCTGTGACTGGGAGTGGCCGGCTGGCTAATTAGAATCCACGATACGCAGGATGGTTCCCAGACCAGAGGTGGCACCAGTGCCAAGTCGGGCTAGTTTGATGGTGCAAAGTGGCTCCTGCAAACTGCCATCAAAAAGTTGGCAAGCCAGTTTTGTTTTCCAGGGTAAAGTGCCGTTGTTTGTGTTTGGGGGCCTGTGGCTGGGAGTGGCCGGCTGGCTCCTTAGAATCCACGATACGCAGGATGGTTCCCAGACCAGAGGTGGCACCAGTGCCAAGTCGGGCTGGTTTGATGGTGCAAAGTGGCTCCTGCAATCTGCCATCCAGAAGCGGGGCAGCTGAGTTTTGTTTGCCAGAGAAAATGGCCGTGGTTTTTTTTGGGGGGCATATGGCTGGGAGTGGCCGGCTGGCTCCTTAAAATCCTCGATACGCAGGATGGTGACCAGACCCAAGGTGGCACCAGTGCCAAGTTGTGCTGTTTTTGTAGTACCAAGTGCGTCCTGCAATTTGCCATCCAGAAGAGGGGCAGTTGAGTTTTGTTTGCCAGAGAAAAGGGCCGTGGTTTGTGTTTGAGGGCATATGGCTGAGAGTGGCCGGCTGACCCCTGAAAATCCACAATAGGCAGGATGGTTCCCAGAGCCAAGGTGGCACCAGGGCCAAGTCGGGCTGGTTTGATAGTACTAAATAGCTCCTGCAATCTGCCATCCACATGCTGTGCAGCTTAATTTTGTTTGCCAGGGAAACGGGCCGAGGTTTGTGTCTGGGGGCCTATGGCTGGGAGTGACCGGCTGGCTCCTGAAAAGCTACAATAGGCACGATGGTGACCAGACCCATGGTGGCACCAGTGCCAAGTTGGGCTGGTTTGATAGTACCAAGTGGCTCCTGCAATCTGCCATCAAAAATGTTGGCAGGCAAGTTTTGTTTTCCAGGGAAAAGCGCCGTTGTTTGTGTTTGGGGGCCTATGGCTGGGAGTGGCCGGCTGGCTAATTAGAATCCACGATACGCAGGATGGTTCCCAGACCAGAGGTGGCACCAGTGCCAAGTCGGGCTAGTTTGATGGTGCAAAGTGGCTCCTGCAATCTGCCATCAAAAAGTTGGCAGGTGAGTTTTGTTTTCCAGGGAAGAGTGCCGTTGTTTTTGTTTGGGGGCCTGTGGCTAGGAGTGGCCGGCTGGCTCCTTAGAATCCACGATACGCAGGATGGTTCCCAGACCCAAGGTTGCACCATTGCCAAGGTAGGCTGGTTTGATAGTACCAAGTGCGTCCTGCAATCTGCCATCCAGAAATGGGGCAGCTTACTTTTGTTTGCCAGGGAAACGGGCCGTGGTTTGTGTCTGGGGGCCTATGGCTGGGAGTGACCGGCTGGCTCCTGAAAAGCTACGATAGGCAGGATGGTGACCAAACCCATGGTGGCACCAGTGCCAAGTCGGGCTGGTTTGATAGTACCAAGTGGCTCCTGCAATCTGCCATCAAAATGTTGGCAGGCGAGTTTTGTTTTCCAGGGAAAAGCGCCGTTGTTTTTGTTTGGGGGCCTGTGGCTGGGAGTGGCCGGCTGGCTCCTTAGAATCCACGATACGCAGGATGGTTCCCAGACCTGAGGTGGCACCAGTGCCAAGTCGGGCTGGTTTGATAGTACCAAGTGGCTCCTGCAATCTGCCATCCAGAAGCGGGGCAGCTTACTTTTGTTTGCCAGGGAAACGGGCCGAGGTTTGTGTCTCGGGGCCTATGGGTGGGACTGACCGGCTGGCTCCTGAAAAGCTACGATAGGCAGGATGGTGACCAGACCCATGGTGGCACCAGTGCCAAGTTGGGCTGGTTTGATAGTACCAAGTGGCTCCTGCAATCTGCCATCAAAAAGTTGGCAGGCCAGTTTTGTTTTCCAGGGAAAAGCGCCGTTGTTTGTGTTTGGGGGCCTGTGGCTGGGAGTGGCCGGCTGGCTCCTTAGAATCCACGATAGGCAGGATGGTTCCCAGACCCATGGTGGAACCAGTGCCAAGTCGGGCTGGTTTGATGGTGCAAAGTGGCTCCTGCAATCTGCCATCAAAGTGTTGGCAGGCGTGTTTTGTTTTCCAGGGCAAAGCGCCGTTGTTTTTGTATGGTGGCCTGTGACTGGGAGTGGCCGGCTGGCTCCTTAGAATCCACGATACGCAGGATGGTTCCCAGACCAGAGGTGGCACCAGTGCCAAGTCAGGCTAGTTTGATGGTGCAAAGTGGCTCCTGCCATCTGCCATCAAAAAGTTGGCAGGCGAGTTTTGTTTTCCAGGGAAAAGTGCCGTTGTTTGTGTTTGGGGGCCTGTGGCTGGGAGTGGCCGGCTGGCTCCTTAGAATCCACGATACGCAGGATGGTTCCCAGACCAGAGGTGGCACCAGTGCCAAGTCGGGCTGGTTTGATGGTGCAAAGTGGCTCCTGCAATCTGCCATCCAGAAGCGGGGCAGCTGAGTTTTGTTTGCCAGAGAAAATGGCCGTGGTTTTTTTTTGGGGGCATATGGCTGGGAGTGGCCGGCTGGCTCCTTAAAATGCTCGATACGCAGGATGGTGACCAGACCCAAGGTGGCACCAGTGCCAAGTTGTGCTGTTTTTGTAGTACCAAGTGCGTCCTGCAATTTGCCATCCAGAAGAGGGGCAGTTGAGTTTTGTTTGCCAGAGAAAAGGGCCGTGGTTTGTGTTTGAGGGCATATGGCTGAGAGTGGCCGGCTGACCCCTGAAAATCCACAATAGGCAGGATAGTTCCCAGAGCCAAGGTGGCACCAGGGCCAATTCGGGCTGGTTTGATGGTGAAAAGTGGCTCCTGCAATCTGCCATGAAAAAGTTGGCAGGCGAGTTTTGTTTTCCAGGGAAAAGTGCCGTTGATTTTGTTTGGTGGCCTGTGGCTGGGAGTGGCCGGCTGGCTGCTTAGAATCCACGATACGCAGGATGGTTCCCAGACCAGAGGTGGCACCAGTGCCAAGTCGGGCTAGTTTGATGGTGCAAAGTGGCTCCTGCAATCTGCCATGAAAAAGTTTGCAGGCGAGTTTTGTTTTCCAGGGAAAAGTGCCGTTGTTTGTGTTTGGGGGCCTGTGGCTGGGAGTGGCCGGCTGGCTCCTTAGAATCCACGATACGCAGGATGGTTCCCAGACCTGAGGTGGCACCAGTGCCAAGTCGGACTGGTTTGATAGTACCAAGTGGCTCCTGCAATCTGCCATCCAGAAGCGGGGCGGCTTACTTTTGTTTGCCAGGGAAACGGGCCGAGGTTTTTTCTGGGGGCCTATGGGTGGGACTGACCGGCTGGCTCCTGAAAAGCTACGATAGGCAGGATGGTTCCCAGACCCATGGTGGCACCAGTGCCAAGTCGGGCTGGTTTGATGGTGCAAAGTGGCTCCTGCAATCTGCCATCAAAATGTTGGCAGGCGAATTTTGTTTTCCAGGGAAAAGCGCCGTTCTTTGTGTTTGGGGGCCTGTGGCTGGGAGTGGCCGGCTGGCTCCTTAGAATCCACGATACGCAGGATGGTTCCCAGACCAGAGGTGGCACCAGTGCCAAGTTGGGCTGGTTTGATAGTACCAAGTGGCTCCTGCAATCTGCCATCCAGAAGCGGGGCAGCTTACTTTTTTTTGCCAAGGAAACGGGCCGTGGTTTGTGTCTGCGAGCCTATGGCTGGGAGTGACCGGCTCGGTCGTGAAAAGCTACGATAGGCAAGATGGTTACCAGACCCATGGTGGCACCAGTGCCAAGTTGGGCTGGTTTGATAGTACCAAGTGGCTCCTGCAATCTGCCATCTAAAAGCGGGGCAGCTGAGTTTTGCTTGCCAGAGGAAAGGGCTGTGGTATGTGTTTGGGTCCTGTGGCTGGCAGTGGCCGGCTGGATCCTGAAATTCCATGATACGCAGCATGGTTCCCAGACCCAAGGTGGCACCAGTGCCAAGTAGGGCTGGTTTGACAGAGTCAAGCGCCTCCTGCAATCTCCCATCCAGAAGTGGGGCAGCTGAGTTTTTTTTGCCTGTGAATCGGGCCGTTGTTTTTGATTGGGGTCTGTGGCCGAGAGTGGTCGGCTGGCTCCTCACAATCCACAATACGCAGGATGGTTCACAGACCCAAGGTGGCACCAGTGCCAAGTCGGGCTGGTTTGATAGTACCAAGTGGCTCCTGCAATCTGCCATCCAGAAGCAAGGCAGCGGATTTTTGTTTGCCAGAGAAAAGGGCCGTGGTTTGTTTTTGGGGGCATATGGCTGGGAGTGGCCGGCTGGTTCCTTAAAATCCTCGATACGCAGGATGGTGACCAGACCCAAGGTGGTACCAGTGCCAAGTTGTGCTGTTTTTGTAGTACCAAGTGCGTCCTGCAATTTGCCATCCAGAAGAGGGGCAGTTGAGTTTTGTTTGCCAGAGAAAAGCGCCGTGGTTTGTGTTTGAGGGCATATGGCTGAGAGTGGCCGGCTGACCCCTGAAAATCCACAATACGCAGGATGGTTCCCAGAGCCAAGGTGGCACCAGTGCCAAGTCGGGCTGGTTTGATAGTACTAAATAGCTCCTGCAATCTGCCATCCAGAAGCGGGGCAGCTTACTTTTGTTTGCCAGGGAAACGGGCCGAGGTTTGTGTTTGGGGGCCTATGGCTGGGAGTGACCGGCTGGCTCCTGAAAAGCTACAATAGGCACGATGGTGACCAGACCCATGGTGGCACCAGTGCCAAGTTGGGCTGGTTTGATAGTACCAAGTGGCTCCTGCAATCTGCCATGAAAAAGTTAGCAGGCGAGTTTTGTTTTCCAGGGAAAAGTGCCGTTGTTTGTGTTTGGTGGACTCTGGCTGGGAGTGGCCGGCTGGCTCCTTAGAATCCACGATACGCGGGATGGTTGCCAGACCAGAGGTGGCACCAGTTCCAAGTCGGGCTGGTTTGATAGTACCAAGTGGCTCCTGCAATCTGCCATCAAAAAGTTGGCAGGCGAGTTTTGTTTTCCAGGGTAGAGTGCCGTTGTTTGTGTTTGGGGGCCTGTGGTTGGGAGTGGCCGGCTGGCTCCTCAGAATCCACGATATGCAGGATGGTTCCCAGACCCAAGGTTGCACCATTGCCAAGGTAGGCTGGTTTGATAGTACCAAGTGCGTCCTGCAATCTGCCATCCAGAAGTGGGGCAGCTTACTTTTGTTTGCCAGGGAAACGGGCCGTGGTTTGTGTCTGGGGGCCTATGGCTGGGAGTGACCGGCTGGCTCCTGAAAAGCTACGATAGGCAGGATGGTGACCAGACCCATGGTGGCACCAGTGCCAAGTCGGGCTGGTTTGATAGTACCAAGTGGCTCCTGCAATCTGCCATCAAAAAGTTGGCAGGCGAGTTTTGTTTTCCAGGGAAAAGCGCCGTTGTTTGTGTTTGGGGGCCTGTGGCTGGGAGTGGCCGGCTGGCTCCTTAGAATCCACGATACGCAGGATGGTTCCCAGACCTGAGGTGGCACCAGTGCCAAGTCGGGCTGGTTTGATAGTACCAAGTGGCTCCTGCAATCTGCCATCCAGAAGCGGGGCAGCTTACTTTTGTTTGCCAGGGAAACGGGCCGAGGTTTGTGTCTCGGGGCCTATGGGTGGGACTGACCGGCTGGCTCCTGAAAAGCTACGATAGGCAGGATGGTGACCAGACCCATGGTGGCACCAGTGCCAAGTTGGGCTGGTTTGATAGTACCAAGTGGCTCCTGCAATCTGCCATCAAAAAGTTGGCAGGCCAGTTTTGTTTTCCAGGGAAAAGCGCCGTTGTTTGTGTTTGGGGGCCTGTGGCTGGGAGTGGCCGGCTGGCTAATTAGAATCCACGATACGCAGGATGGTTCCCAGACCAGAGGTGGCACCAGTGCCAAGTCGGGCTAGTTTGATGGTGCAAAGTGGCTCCTGCAATCTGCCATCAAAAAGTTGGCAGGCGAGTTTTGTTTTTCAGGGAAGAGTGCCGTTGTTTTTGTTTGGGGGCCTGTGGCTGGGAGTGGCCGGCTGGCTCCTTAGAATCCACGATACGCAGGATGGTTCCCAGACCAGAGGTGGCACCAGTTCCAAGTCGGGCTTGTTTGATAGTACCAAGTGGCTCCTGCAATCTGCCATCCAGAAGCGGGGTAGCTTACTTTTGTTTGCCAGGGAAACGGGCCGAGGTTTTTTCTGGGGGCCTATGGGTGGGACAGACCGGCTGGCTCCTGAAAAGCTACGATAGGCAGGTTGGTGAACAGACCCATGGTGGCACCAGTGCCAAGTTGGGCTGGTTTGATAGTACCAAGTGGCTCCTGCAATCTGCCATCAAAAAGTTGGCAGGCCAGTTTTGTTTTCCAGGGAAAAGCGCCGTTGTTTGTGTTTGGGGGCCTGTGGCTGGGAGTGGCCGGCTGGCTCCTTAGAATCCACGATAGGCAGGATGGTTCCCAGACCCATGGTGGCACCAGTGCCAAGTCGGGCTGGTTTGATGGTGCAAAGTGGCTCCTGCAATCTGCCATCAAAATGTTGGCAGGCGTGTTTTGTTTTCCAGGGAAAAGCGCCGTTGTTTGTGTTTGGTGGCCTGTGACTGGGAGTGGCCGGCTGGCTATTTAGAATCCACGATACGCAGGATGGTTCCCAGACCAGAGGTGGCACCAGTGCCAAGTCGGGCTAGTTTGATGGTGCAAAGTGGCTCCTGCAAACTGCCATCAAAAAGTTGGCAGGCCAGTTTTGTTTTCCAGGGTAAAGTGCCGTTGTTTGTGTTTGGGGGCCTGTGGCTGGGAGTGGCCGGCTGGCTCCTTAGAATCCACGATACGCAGGATGGTTCCCAGACCAGAGGTGGCACCAGTGCCAAGTCGGGCTGGTTTGATGGTGCAAAGTGGCTCCTGCAATCTGCCATCCAGAAGCGGGGCAGCTGAGTTTTGTTTGCCAGAGAAAATGGCCGTGGTGTTTTTTTGAGGGGCATATGGCTGGGATTGGCCGGCTGGCTCCTTAAAATCCTCGATACGCAGGATGGTGACCAGACCCAAGGTGGCACCAGTGCCAAGTTGTGCTGTTTTTGTAGTACCAAGTGCGTCCTGCAATTTGCCATCCAGAAGAGGGGCAGTTGAGTTTTGTTTGCCAGAGAAAAGGGCCGTGGTTTGTGTTTGAGGGCATATGGCTGAGAGTGGCCGGCTGACCCCTGAAAATCCACAATAGGCAGGATGGTTCCCAGAGCCAAGGTGGCACCAGGGCCAAGTCGGGCTGGTTTGATAGTACTAAATAGCTCCTGCAATCTGCCATGCACATGCTGTGCAGCTTAATTTTGTTTGCCAGGGAAACGGGCCGAGGTTTGTGTCTGGGGGCCTATGGCTGGGAGTGACCGGCTGGCTCCTGAAAAGCTACAATAGGCACGATGGTGACCAGACCCATGGTGGCACCAGTGCCAAGTTGGGCTGGTTTGATAGTACCAAGTGGCTCCTGCAATCTGCCATCAAAATGTTGGCAGGCAAGTTTTGTTTTCCAGGGAAAAGCGCCGTTGTTTGTGTTTGGGGGCCTATGGCTGGGAGTGGCCGGCTGGCTAATTAGAATCCACGATACGCAGGATGGTTCCCAGACCAGAGGTGGCACCAGTGCCAAGTCGGGCTAGTTTGATGGTGCAAAGTGGCTCCTGCAATCTGCCATGAAAAAGTTGGCAGGCGAGTTTTGTTTTCCAGGGAAAAGTGCCGTTGTTTGTGTTTGGTGGACTCTGGCTGGGAGTGGCCGGCTGGCTCCTTAGAATCCACGATACGCGGGATGGTTCCCAGACCAGAGGTGGCACCAGTTCCAAGTCGGGCTGGTTTGATAGTACCAAGTGGCTCCTGCAATCTGCCATCAAAAAGTTGGCAGGTGAGTTTTGTTTTCCAGGGAAGAGTGCCGTTGTTTTTGTTTGGGGGCCTGTGGCTAGGAGTGGCCGGCTGGCTCCTTAGAATCCACGATACGCAGGATGGTTCCCAGACCCAAGGTTGCACCATTGCCAAGGTAGGCTGGTTTGATAGTACCAAGTGCGTCCTGCAATCTGCCATCCAGAAATGGGGCAGCTTACTTTTGTTTGCCAGGGAAACGGGCCGTGGTTTGTGTCTGGGGGCCTATGGCTGGGAGTGACCGGCTGGCTCCTGAAAAGCTACGATAGGCAGGATGGTGACCAAACCCATGGTGGCACCAGTGCCAAGTCGGGCTGGTTTGATAGTACCAAGTGGCTCCTGCAATCTGCCATCAAAATGTTGGCAGGCGAGTTTTGTTTTCCAGGGAAAAGCGCCGTTGTTTTTGTTTGGGGGCCTGTGGCTGGGAGTGGCCGGCTGGCTCCTTAGAATCCACGATACGCAGGATGGTTCCCAGACCAGAGGTGGCACCAGTGCCAAGTCGGGCTGGTTTGATAGTACCAAGTGGCTCCTGCAATCTGCCATCCAGAAGCGGGGCAGCTGAGTTTTGTTTGCCAGGGAAACGGGCCGAGGTTTGTGTCTCGGGGCCTATGGGTGGGACTGACCGGCTGGCTCCTGAAAAGCTACGATAGGCAGGATGGTGACCAGACCCATGGTGGCACCAGTGCCAAGTTGGGCTGGTTTGATAGTACCAAGTGGCTCCTGCAATCTGCCATCAAAAAGTTGGCAGGCCAGTTTTGTTTTCCAGGGAAAAGCGCCGTTGTTTGTGTTTGGGGGCCTGTGGCTGGGAGTGGCCGGCTGGCTCCTTAGAATCCACGATAGGCAGGATGGTTCCCAGACCCATGGTGGAACCAGTGCCAAGTCGGGCTGGTTTGATGGTGCAAAGTGGCTCCTGCAATCTGCCATCAAAGTGTTGGCAGGCGTGTTTTGTTTTCCAGGGCAAAGCGCCGTTGTTTTTGTATGGTGGCCTGTGACTGGGAGTGGCCGGCTGGCTCCTTAGAATCCACGATACGCAGGATGGTTCCCAGACCAGAGGTGGCACCAGTGCCAAGTCAGGCTAGTTTGATGGTGCAAAGTGGCTCCTGCCATCTGCCATCAAAAAGTTGGCAGGCGAGTTTTGTTTTCCAGGGAAAAGTGCCGTTGTTTGTGTTTGGGGGCCTGTGGCTGGGAGTGGCCGGCTGGCTCCTTAGAATCCACGATACGCAGGATGGTTCCCAGACCAGAGGTGGCACCAGTGCCAAGTCGGGCTGGTTTGATGGTGCAAAGTGGCTCCTGCAATCTGCCATCCAGAAGCGGGGCAGCTGAGTTTTGTTTGCCAGAGAAAATGGCCGTGGTTTTTTTTTGGGGGCATATGGCTGGGAGTGGCCGGCTGGCTCCTTAAAATGCTCGATACGCAGGATGGTGACCAGACCCAAGGTGGCACCAGTGCCAAGTTGTGCTGTTTTTGTAGTACCAAGTGCGTCCTGCAATTTGCCATCCAGAAGAGGGGCAGTTGAGTTTTGTTTGCCAGAGAAAAGGGCCGTGGTTTGTGTTTGAGGGCATATGGCTGAGAGTGGCCGGCTGACCCCTGAAAATCCACAATAGGCAGGATAGTTCCCAGAGCCAAGGTGGCACCAGGGCCAATTCGGGCTGGTTTGATGGTGAAAAGTGGCTCCTGCAATCTGCCATGAAAAAGTTGGCAGGCGAGTTTTGTTTTCCAGGGAAAAGTGCCGTTGATTTTGTTTGGTGGCCTGTGGCTGGGAGTGGCCGGCTGGCTGCTTAGAATCCACGATACGCAGGATGGTTCCCAGACCAGAGGTGGCACCAGTGCCAAGTCGGGCTAGTTTGATGGTGCAAAGTGGCTCCTGCAATCTGCCATGAAAAAGTTTGCAGGCGAGTTTTGTTTTCCAGGGAAAAGTGCCGTTGTTTGTGTTTGGGGGCCTGTGGCTGGGAGTGGCCGGCTGGCTCCTTAGAATCCACGATACGCAGGATGGTTCCCAGACCTGAGGTGGCACCAGTGCCAAGTCGGACTGGTTTGATAGTACCAAGTGGCTCCTGCAATCTGCCATCCAGAAGCGGGGCGGCTTACTTTTGTTTGCCAGGGAAACGGGCCGAGGTTTTTTCTGGGGGCCTATGGGTGGGACTGACCGGCTGGCTCCTGAAAAGCTACGATAGGCAGGATGGTTCCCAGACCCATGGTGGCACCAGTGCCAAGTCGGGCTGGTTTGATGGTGCAAAGTGGCTCCTGCAATCTGCCATCAAAATGTTGGCAGGCGAATTTTGTTTTCCAGGGAAAAGCGCCGTTCTTTGTGTTTGGGGGCCTGTGGCTGGGAGTGGCCGGCTGGCTCCTTAGAATCCACGATACGCAGGATGGTTCCCAGACCAGAGGTGGCACCAGTTCCAAGTTGGGCTAGTTTGATGGTGCAAAGTGGCTCCTGCAATCTGCCATTAAAAAGTTGGCAGGCCAGTTTTGTTTTCCAGGGAAAAGCGCCGTTGTTTGTGTTTGGTGGACTGTGGCTGGGAGTGGCCGGCTGGCTCCTTAGAATCCACGATACGCAGGATGGTTCCCAGACCAGAGGTGGCACCAGTGCCAAGTCGGGCTAGTTTGATGGTGCAAAGTGGCTCCTGCAATCTGGCATTAAAAAGTTGGCAGGCGAGTTTTGTTTTCCAGGGAAAAGTGCCGTTGTTTGTGTTTGGTGGACTGTGGCTGGGAGTGGCCGGCTGGCTCCTTAGAATCCACGATACGCAGCATGGTTCCCAGACCAGAGGTGGCACCAGTTCCAAGTCGGGCTGGTTTGATAGTACCAAGTGGCTCCTGCAATCCGCCATCCAGAAACGGGGCAGCTTACTTTTGTTTGCCAGGGAAACGGGCCGAGGTTTGTGTCTGGGGGCCTATGGCTTGGAGTGACCGGCTGGCTCCTGAAAAGCTACGATAGGCAGGATGGTTACCAGACTCATGGGGGCACCAGTGCCAAGTTGGGCTGATTTGATAGTACCAAGCGGCTCCTGCAATCTGCCATCAAAAAGTTTGCAGGCGAGTTTTGTTTTCCAGGGAAAAGCGCCGTTGTTTGTGTTTGGGGGCTTGTGGCTGGGAGTGGCTGGCTGGCTCCTTAGAATCCACGATACGCAGGATGGTTCCCAGACCAGAGGTGGCACCAGTGCCAAGTCGGGCTAGTTTGATGGTGCAAAGTGGCTCCTGCAATCTGCCATCCAGAAGCGGGGTAGCTTACTTTTGTTTGCCAGGGAAACGGGCCGAGGTTTTTTCTGGGGGCCTATTGGTGGGACTGTCCGGCTGGCTCCTGAAAAGCTACGATAGGCAGGATGGTGACCAGACCCATGGTGGCACCAGTGCCAAGTTGGGCTGGTTTGATAGTACCAAGTGGCTCCTGCAATCTGCCATCAAAAATTGGCAGGCGAGTTTTGTTTTCCAGGGAAAAGCGCCGTTGTTTGTGTTTGGGTGCCTGTGGCTGGGAGTGGCCGGCTGGCTCCTTAGAATCCACGATACGCAGGATGGTTCCCAGACAAGAGGTGGCTCCAGTGCCAAGTCGGGCTGGTTTGATGTTGCAAAGTGGCTCCTGCATACTGCCATCAAAATGTTGGCAGGCGAATTTTGTTCTCCAGGGAAAAGCGCCGTTCTTTGTGTTTGGGGGCCTGTGGCTGGGAGTGGCCGGCTGGCTCCTTAGAATCCACGATACGCAGGATTTTTCCCAGACCAGAGGTGGCACCAGTTCCAAGTCGGGCTAGTTTGATGGTGCAAAGTGGCTCCTGCAATCTGCCATGAAAAAGTTGGCAGGCGAGTTTTGTTTTCCAGGGAAAAGTGCCGTTGTTTGTGTTTGGTGGACTCTGGCTGGGAGTGGCCGGCTGGCTCCTTAGAATCCACGATACGCGGGATGGTTCCCAGACCAGAGGTGGCACCAGTTCCAAGTCGGGCTGGTTTGATAGTACCAAGTGGCTCCTGCAATCTGCCATCAAAAAGTTGGCAGGTGAGTTTTGTTTTCCAGGGAAGAGTGCCGTTGTTTTTGTTTGGGGGCCTGTGGCTAGGAGTGGCCGGCTGGCTCCTTAGAATCCACGATACGCAGGATGGTTCCCAGACCCAAGGTTGCACCATTGCCAAGGTAGGCTGGTTTGATAGTACCAAGTGCGTCCTGCAATCTGCCATCCAGAAATGGGGCAGCTTACTTTTGTTTGCCAGGGAAATGGGCCGTGGTTTGTGTCTGGGGGCCTATGGCTGGGAGTGACCGGCTGGCTCCTGAAAAGCTACGATAGGCAGGATGGTGACCAAACCCATGGTGGCACCAGTGCCAAGTCGGGCTGGTTTGATAGTACCAAGTGGCTCCTGCAATCTGCCATCAAAATGTTGGCAGGCGAGTTTTGTTTTCCAGGGAAAAGTGCCGTTGTTTGTGTTTGGGGGCCTGTGGCTGGGAGTGGCCGGCTGGCTCCTTAGAATCCACGATACGCAGGATGGTTCCCAGACCTGAGGTGGCACCAGTGCCAAGTCGGGCTGGTTTGATAGTACCAAGTGGCTCCTGCAATCTGCCATCCAGAAGCGGGGCAGCTTACTTTTGTTTGCCAGGGAAACGGGCCGAGGTTTGTGTCTCGGGGCCTATGGGTGGGACTGACCGGCTGGCTCCTGAAAAGCTACAATAGGCACGATGGTGACCAGACCCATGGTGGCACCAGTGCCAAGTTGGGCTGGTTTGATAGTACCAAGTGGCTCCTGCAATCTGCCATCAAAAAGTTGGCAGGCCAGTTTTGTTTTCCAGGGAAAAGCGCCGTTGTTTGTGTTTGGGGGCCTGTGGCTGGGAGTGGCCGGCTGGCTAATTAGAATCCACGATACGCAGGATGGTTCCCAGACCAGAGGTGGCACCAGTGCCAAGTCGGGCTAGTTTGATGGTGCAAAGTGGCTCCTGCAATCTGCCATCAAAAAGTTGGCAGGCGAGTTTTGTTTTTCAGGGAAGAGTGCCGTTGTTTTTGTTTGGGGGCCTGTGGCTGGGAGTGGCCGGCTGGCTCCTTAGAATCCACGATACGCAGGATGGTTCCCAGACCAGAGGTGGCACCAGTTCCAAGTCGGGCTTGTTTGATAGTACCAAGTGGCTCCTGCAATCTGCCATCCAGAAGCGGGGTAGCTTACTTTTGTTTGCCAGGGAAACGGGCCGAGGTTTTTTCTGGGGGCCTATGGGTGGGACAGACCGGCTGGCTCCTGAAAAGCTACGATAGGCAGGATGGTGACCAGACCCATGGTGGCACCAGTGCCAAGTTGGGCTGGTTTGATAGTACCAAGTGGCTCCTGCAATCTGCCATCAAAAAGTTGGCAGGCGAGTTTTGTTTTCCAGGGAAAAGCGCCGTTGTTTGTGTTTGGGGGCCTGTGGCTGGGAGTGGACGGCTGGCTCCTTAGAATCCACGATAGGCAGGATGGTTCCCAGACCCATGGTGGAACCAGTGCCAAGTCGGGCTGGTTTGATGGTGCAAAGTGGCTCCTGCAATCTGCCATCCAAGTGTTGGCAGGCGTGTTTTGTTTTCCAGGGCAAAGCGCCATTGTTTGTGTATGGTGGCCTGTGACTGGGAGTGGCCGGCTGGCTCCTTAGAATCCACGATACGCAGGATGGTTCCCAGACCAGAGGTGGCACCAGTGCCAAGTCAGGCTAGTTTGATGGTGCAAAGTGGCTCCTGCCATCTGCCATCAAAAAGTTGGCAGGCGAGTTTTGTTTTCCAGGGAAAAGTGCCGTTGTTTGTGTTTGGGGGCCTGTGGCTGGGAGTGGCCGGCTGGCTCCTTAGAATCCACGATACGCAGGATGGTTCCCAGACCAGAGGTGGCACCAGTGCCAAGTCGGGCTGGTTTGATGGTGCAAAGTGGCTCCTGCAATCTGCCATCCAGAAGCGGGGCAGCTGAGTTTTGTTTGCCAGAGAAAATGGCCGTGGTTTTTTTTTGGGGGCATATGGCTGGGAGTGGCCGGCTGGCTCCTTAAAATGCTCGATACGCAGGATGGTGACCAGACCCAAGGTGGCACCAGTGCCAAGTTGTGCTGTTTTTGTAGTACCAAGTGCGTCCTGCAATTTGCCATCCAGAAGAGGGGCAGTTGAGTTTTGTTTGCCAGAGAAAAGGGCCGTGGTTTGTGTTTGAGGGCATATGGCTGAGAGTGGCCGGCTGACCCCTGAAAATCCACAATAGGCAGGAGAGTTCCCAGAGCCAAGGTGGCACCAGGGCCAATTCGGGCTGGTTTGATGGTGAAAAGTGGCTCCTGCAATCTGCCATGAAAAAGTTGGCAGGCGAGTTGTGTTTTCCAGGGAAAAGTGCCGTTGATTTTGTTTGGTGGCCTGTGGCTGGGAGTGGCCGGCTGGCTGCTTAGAATCCACGATACGCAGGATGGTTCCCAGACCAGAGGTGGCACCTGTTCCAAGTCGGGCTAGTTTGATGGTGCAAAGTGGCTCCTGCAATCTGCCATGAAAAAGTTTGCAGGCGAGTTTTGTTTTCCAGGGAAAAGTGCCGTTGTTTGTGTTTGGGGGCCTGTGGCTGGGAGTGGCCGGCTGGCTCCTTAGAATCCACGATACGCAGGATGGTTCCCAGACCTGAGGTGGCACCAGTGCCAAGTCGGACTGGTTTGATAGTACCAAGTGGCTCCTGCAATCTGCCATCCAGAAGCGGGGCGGCTTACTTTTGTTTGCCAGGGAAACGGGCCGAGGTTTTTTCTGGGGGCCTATGGGTGGGACTGACCGGCTGGCTCCTGAAAAGCTACGATAGGCAGGATGGTTCCCAGACCCATGGTGGCACCAGTGCCAAGTCAGGCTAGTTTGATGGTGCAAAGTGGCTCCTGCCATCTGCCATCAAAAAGTTGGCAGGCGAGTTTTGTTTTCCAGGGAAAAGTGCCGTTGTTTGTGTTTGGGGGCCTGTGGCTGGGAGTGGCCGGCTGGCTCCTTAGAATCCACGATACGCAGGATGGTTCCCAGACCAGAGGTGGCACCAGTGCCAAGTCGGGCTGGTTTGATGGTGCAAAGTGGCTCCTGCAATCTGCCATCCAGAAGCGGGGCAGCTGAGTTTTGTTTGCCAGAGAAAATGGCCGTGGTTTTTTTTTGGGGGCATATGGCTGGGAGTGGCCGGCTGGCTCCTTAAAATGCTCGATACGCAGGATGGTGACCAGACCCAAGGTGGCACCAGTGCCAAGTTGTGCTGTTTTTGTAGTACCAAGTGCGTCCTGCAATTTGCCATCCAGAAGAGGGGCAGTTGAGTTTTGTTTGCCAGAGAAAAGGGCCGTGGTTTGTGTTTGAGGGCATATGGCTGAGAGTGGCCGGCTGACCCCTGAAAATCCACAATAGGCAGGATAGTTCCCAGAGCCAAGGTGGCACCAGGGCCAATTCGGGCTGGTTTGATGGTGAAAAGTGGCTCCTGCAATCTGCCATGAAAAAGTTGGCAGGCGAGTTTTGTTTTCCAGGGAAAAGTGCCGTTGATTTTGTTTGGTGGCCTGTGGCTGGGAGTGGCCGGCTGGCTGCTTAGAATCCACGATACGCAGGATGGTTCCCAGACCAGAGGTGGCACCAGTGCCAAGTCGGGCTAGTTTGATGGTGCAAAGTGGCTCCTGCAATCTGCCATGAAAAAGTTTGCAGGCGAGTTTTGTTTTCCAGGGAAAAGTGCCGTTGTTTGTGTTTGGGGGCCTGTGGCTGGGAGTGGCCGGCTGGCTCCTTAGAATCCACGATACGCAGGATGGTTCCCAGACCTGAGGTGGCACCAGTGCCAAGTCGGACTGGTTTGATAGTACCAAGTGGCTCCTGCAATCTGCCATCCAGAAGCGGGGCGGCTTACTTTTGTTTGCCAGGGAAACGGGCCGAGGTTTTTTCTGGGGGCCTATGGGTGGGACTGACCGGCTGGCTCCTGAAAAGCTACGATAGGCAGGATGGTTCCCAGACCCATGGTGGCACCAGTGCCAAGTCGGGCTGGTTTGATGGTGCAAAGTGGCTCCTGCAATCTGCCATCAAAATGTTGGCAGGCGAATTTTGTTTTCCAGGGAAAAGCGCCGTTCTTTGTGTTTGGGGGCCTGTGGCTGGGAGTGGCCGGCTGGCTCCTTAGAATCCACGATACGCAGGATGGTTCCCAGACCAGAGGTGGCACCAGTTCCAAGTTGGGCTAGTTTGATGGTGCAAAGTGGCTCCTGCAATCTGCCATTAAAAAGTTGGCAGGCCAGTTTTGTTTTCCAGGGAAAAGCGCCGTTGTTTGTGTTTGGTGGACTGTGGCTGGGAGTGGCCGGCTGGCTCCTTAGAATCCACGATACGCAGGATGGTTCCCAGACCAGAGGTGGCACCAGTGCCAAGTCGGGCTAGTTTGATGGTGCAAAGTGGCTCCTGCAATCTGGCATTAAAAAGTTGGCAGGCGAGTTTTGTTTTCCAGGGAAAAGTGCCGTTGTTTGTGTTTGGTGGACTGTGGCTGGGAGTGGCCGGCTGGCTCCTTAGAATCCACGATACGCAGCATGGTTCCCAGACCAGAGGTGGCACCAGTTCCAAGTCGGGCTGGTTTGATAGTACCAAGTGGCTCCTGCAATCCGCCATCCAGAAACGGGGCAGCTTACTTTTGTTTGCCAGGGAAACGGGCCGAGGTTTGTGTCTGGGGGCCTATGGCTTGGAGTGACCGGCTGGCTCCTGAAAAGCTACGATAGGCAGGATGGTTACCAGACTCATGGGGGCACCAGTGCCAAGTTGGGCTGATTTGATAGTACCAAGCGGCTCCTGCAATCTGCCATCAAAAAGTTTGCAGGCGAGTGTTGTTTTCCAGGGAAAAGCGCCGTTGTTTGTGTTTGGGGGCTTGTGGCTGGGAGTGGCTGGCTGGCTCCTTAGAATCCACGATACGCAGGATGGTTCCCAGACCAGAGGTGGCACCAGTGCCAAGTCGGGCTAGTTTGATGGTGCAAAGTGGCTCCTGCAATCTGCCATCCAGAAGCGGGGTAGCTTACTTTTGTTTGCCAGGGAAACGGGCCGAGGTTTTTTCTGGGGGCCTATTGGTGGGACTGTCCGGCTGGCTCCTGAAAAGCTACGATAGGCAGGATGGTGACCAGACCCATGGTGGCACCAGTGCCAAGTTGGGCTGGTTTGATAGTACCAAGTGGCTCCTGCAATCTGCCATCAAAAATTGGCAGGCGAGTTTTGTTTTCCAGGGAAAAGCGCCGTTGTTTGTGTTTGGGTGCCTGTGGCTGGGAGTGGCCGGCTGGCTCCTTAGAATCCACGATACGCAGGATGGTTCCCAGACAAGAGGTGGCACCAGTGCCAAGTCGGGCTGGTTTGATGTTGCAAAGTGGCTCCTGCATACTGCCATCAAAATGTTGGCAGGCGAATTTTGTTCTCCAGGGAAAAGCGCCGTTCTTTGTGTTTGGGGGCCTGTGGCTGGGAGTGGCCGGCTGGCTCCTTAGAATCCACGATACGCAGGATTTTTCCCAGACCAGAGGTGGCACCAGTTCCAAGTCGGGCTAGTTTGATGGTGCAAAGTGGCTCCTGCAATCTGCCATGAAAAAGTTGGCAGGCGAGTTTTGTTTTCCAGGGAAAAGTGCCGTTGTTTGTGTTTGGTGGACTCTGGCTGGGAGTGGCCGGCTGGCTCCTTAGAATCCACGATACGCGGGATGGTTCCCAGACCAGAGGTGGCACCAGTTCCAAGTCGGGCTGGTTTGATAGTACCAAGTGGCTCCTGCAATCTGCCATCAAAAAGTTGGCAGGTGAGTTTTGTTTTCCAGGGAAGAGTGCCGTTGTTTTTGTTTGGGGGCCTGTGGCTAGGAGTGGCCGGCTGGCTCCTTAGAATCCACGATACGCAGGATGGTTCCCAGACCCAAGGTTGCACCATTGCCAAGGTAGGCTGGTTTGATAGTACCAAGTGCGTCCTGCAATCTGCCATCCAGAAATGGGGCAGCTTACTTTTGTTTGCCAGGGAAATGGGCCGTGGTTTGTGTCTGGGGGCCTATGGCTGGGAGTGACCGGCTGGCTCCTGAAAAGCTACGATAGGCAGGATGGTGACCAAACCCATGGTGGCACCAGTGCCAAGTCGGGCTGGTTTGATAGTACCAAGTGGCTCCTGCAATCTGCCATCAAAATGTTGGCAGGCGAGTTTTGTTTTCCAGGGAAAAGTGCCGTTGTTTGTGTTTGGGGGCCTGTGGCTGGGAGTGGCCGGCTGGCTCCTTAGAATCCACGATACGCAGGATGGTTCCCAGACCTGAGGTGGCACCAGTGCCAAGTCGGGCTGGTTTGATAGTACCAAGTGGCTCCTGCAATCTGCCATCCAGAAGCGGGGCAGCTTACTTTTGTTTGCCAGGGAAACGGGCCGAGGTTTGTGTCTCGGGGCCTATGGGTGGGACTGACCGGCTGGCTCCTGAAAAGCTACAATAGGCACGATGGTGACCAGACCCATGGTGGCACCAGTGCCAAGTTGGGCTGGTTTGATAGTACCAAGTGGCTCCTGCAATCTGCCATCAAAAAGTTGGCAGGCCAGTTTTGTTTTCCAGGGAAAAGCGCCGTTGTTTGTGTTTGGGGGCCTGTGGCTGGGAGTGGCCGGCTGGCTAATTAGAATCCACGATACGCAGGATGGTTCCCAGACCAGAGGTGGCACCAGTGCCAAGTCGGGCTAGTTTGATGGTGCAAAGTGGCTCCTGCAATCTGCCATCAAAAAGTTGGCAGGCGAGTTTTGTTTTTCAGGGAAGAGTGCCGTTGTTTTTGTTTGGGGGCCTGTGGCTGGGAGTGGCCGGCTGGCTCCTTAGAATCCACGATACGCAGGATGGTTCCCAGACCAGAGGTGGCACCAGTTCCAAGTCGGGCTTGTTTGATAGTACCAAGTGGCTCCTGCAATCTGCCATCCAGAAGCGGGGTAGCTTACTTTTGTTTGCCAGGGAAACGGGCCGAGGTTTTTTCTGGGGGCCTATGGGTGGGACAGACCGGCTGGCTCCTGAAAAGCTACGATAGGCAGGATGGTGACCAGACCCATGGTGGCACCAGTGCCAAGTTGGGCTGGTTTGATAGTACCAAGTGGCTCCTGCAATCTGCCATCAAAAAGTTGGCAGGCGAGTTTTGTTTTCCAGGGAAAAGCGCCGTTGTTTGTGTTTGGGGGCCTGTGGCTGGGAGTGGACGGCTGGCTCCTTAGAATCCACGATAGGCAGGATGGTTCCCAGACCCATGGTGGAACCAGTGCCAAGTCGGGCTGGTTTGATGGTGCAAAGTGGCTCCTGCAATCTGCCATCAAAGTGTTGGCAGGCGTGTTTTGTTTTCCAGGGCAAAGCGCCATTGTTTGTGTATGGTGGCCTGTGACTGGGAGTGGCCGGCTGGCTCCTTAGAATCCACGATACGCAGGATGGTTCCCAGACCAGAGGTGGCACCAGTGCCAAGTCAGGCTAGTTTGATGGTGCAAAGTGGCTCCTGCCATCTGCCATCAAAAAGTTGGCAGGCGAGTTTTGTTTTCCAGGGAAAAGTGCCGTTGTTTGTGTTTGGGGGCCTGTGGCTGGGAGTGGCCGGCTGGCTCCTTAGAATCCACGATACGCAGGATGGTTCCCAGACCAGAGGTGGCACCAGTGCCAAGTCGGGCTGGTTTGATGGTGCAAAGTGGCTCCTGCAATCTGCCATCCAGAAGCGGGGCAGCTGAGTTTTGTTTGCCAGAGAAAATGGCCGTGGTTTTTTTTTGGGGGCATATGGCTGGGAGTGGCCGGCTGGCTCCTTAAAATGCTCGATACGCAGGATGGTGACCAGACCCAAGGTGGCACCAGTGCCAAGTTGTGCTGTTTTTGTAGTACCAAGTGCGTCCTGCAATTTGCCATCCAGAAGAGGGGCAGTTGAGTTTTGTTTGCCAGAGAAAAGGGCCGTGGTTTGTGTTTGAGGGCATATGGCTGAGAGTGGCCGGCTGACCCCTGAAAATCCACAATAGGCAGGAGAGTTCCCAGAGCCAAGGTGGCACCAGGGCCAATTCGGGCTGGTTTGATGGTGAAAAGTGGCTCCTGCAATCTGCCATGAAAAAGTTGGCAGGCGAGTTGTGTTTTCCAGGGAAAAGTGCCGTTGATTTTGTTTGGTGGCCTGTGGCTGGGAGTGGCCGGCTGGCTGCTTAGAATCCACGATACGCAGGATGGTTCCCAGACCAGAGGTGGCACCAGTGCCAAGTCGGGCTAGTTTGATGGTGCAAAGTGGCTCCTGCAATCTGCCATGAAAAAGTTTGCAGGCGAGTGTTGTTTTCCAGGGAAAAGTGCCGTTGTTTGTGTTTGGGGGCCTGTGGCTGGGAGTGGCCGGCTGGCTCCTTAGAATCCACAATACGCAGGATGGTTCCCAGACCTGAGGTGGCACCAGTGCCAAGTCGGACTGGTTTGATAGTACCAAGTGGCTCCTGCAATCTGCCATCCAGAAGCGGGGCGGCTTACTTTTGTTTGCCAGGGAAACGGGCCGAGGTTTTTTCTGGGGGCCTATGGGTGGGACTGACCGGCTGGCTCCTGAAAAGCTACGATAGGCAGGATGGTTCCCAGACCCATGGTGGCACCAGTGCCAAGTCGGGCTGGTTTGATGGTGAAAAGTGGCTCCTGCAATCTGCCATCAAAATGTTGGCAGGCGAATTTTGTTTTCCAGGGAAAAGCGCCGTTCTTTGTGTTTGGGGGCCTGTGGCTGGGAGTGGCCGGCTGGCTCCTTAGAATCCACGATACGCAGGATGGTTCCCAGACCAGAGGTGGCACCAGTTCCAAGTTGGGCTAGTTTGATTGTGCAAAGTGGCTCCTGCAATCTGCCATTAAAAAGTTGGCAGGCCAGTTTTGTTTTCCAGGGAAAAGCGCCGTTGTTTGTGTTTGGTGGACTGTGGCTGGGAGTGGCCGGCTGGCTCCTTAGAATCCACGATACGCAGGATGGTTCCCAGACCAGAGGTGGCACCAGTGCCAAGTCGGGCTAGTTTGATGGTGCAAAGTGGCTCCTGCAATCTGGCATTAAAAAGTTGGCAGGCGAGTTTTGTTTTCCAGGGAAAAGTGCCGTTGTTTGTGTTTGGTGGACTGCGGCTGGGAGTGGCCGGCTGGCTCCTTAGAATCCACGATACGCAGCATGGTTCCCAGACCAGAGGTGGCACCAGTTCCAAGTCGGGCTGGTTTGATAGTACCAAGTGGCTCCTGCAATCCGCCATCCAGAAACGGGGCAGCTTACTTTTGTTTGCCAGGGAAACGGGCCGAGGTTTGTGTCTGGGGGCCTATGGCTTGGAGTGACCGGCTGGCTCCTGAAAAGCTACGATAGGCAGGATGGTTACCAGACTCATGGGGGCACCAGTGCCAAGTTGGGCTGATTTGATAGTACCAAGCGGCTCCTGCAATCTGCCATCAAAAAGTTTGCAGGCGAGTTTTGTTTTCCAGGGAAAAGCGCCGTTGTTTGTGTTTGGGGGCTTGTGGCTGGGAGTGGCTGGCTGGCTCCTTAGAATCCACGATACGCAGGATGGTTCCCAGACCAGAGGTGGCACCAGTGCCAAGTCGGGCTAGTTTGATGGTGCAAAGTGGCTCCTGCAATCTGCCATCCAGAAGCGGGGTAGCTTACTTTTGTTTGCCAGGGAAACGGGCCGAGGTTTTTTCTGGGGGCCTATTGGTGGGACTGTCCGGCTGGCTCCTGAAAAGCTACGATAGGCAGGATGGTGACCAGACCCATGGTGGCACCAGTGCCAAGTTGGGCTGGTTTGATAGTACCAAGTGGCTCCTGCAATCTGCCATCAAAAAGTTGGCAGGCGAGTTTTGTTTTCCAGGGAAAAGCGCCGTTGTTTGTGTTTGGGTGCCTGTGGCTGGGAGTGGCCGGCTGGCTCCTTAGAATCCACGATACGCAGGATGGTTCCCAGACAAGAGGTGGCACCAGTGCCAAGTCGGGCTGGTTTGATGTTGCAAAGTGGCTCCTGCATACTGCCATCAAAATGTTGGCAGGCGAATTTTGTTCTCCAGGGAAAAGCGCCGTTCTTTGTGTTTGGGGGCCTGTGGCTGGGAGTGGCCGGCTGGCTCCTTAAAATCCACGATACGCAGGATTTTTCCCAGACCAGAGGTGGCACCAGTTCCAAGTCGGGCTGGTTTGATAGTACCAAGTGGCTCCTGCAATCTGCCATCCAGAAGCGGGGCAGCTTACTTTTGTTTGCCAGGGAAACGGGCCGAGGTTTGTGTCTCGGGGCCTATGGGTGGGACTGACCGGCTGGCTCCTGAAAAGCTACGATAGGCAGGATGGTGAGCAGACCCATGGTGGCACCAGTGCCAAGTTGGGCTGGTTTGATAGTACCAAGTGGCTCCTGCAATCTGCCATCAAAAAGTTGGCAGGCGAGTTTTGTTTTCCAGGGAAAAGCGCCGTTGTTTGTGTTTGGGGGCCTGTGGCTGGGAGTGGCCGGCTGGCTCCTTAGAATCCACGATACGCAGGATGGTTCCCAGACCAGAGGTGGCACCAGTGCCAAGTCGGGCTAGTTTGATGGCGTAAAGTGGCTCCTGCCATCTGCCATCAAAAAGTTGGCAGGCGAGTTTTGTTTTCCAGGGAAAAGTGCCGTTGTTTGTGTTTGGGGGCCTGTGGCTGGGAGTGGCCAGCTGGCTCCTTAGAATCCACGATACGCAGGATGGTTCCCAGACCAGAGGTGGCACCAGTGCCAAGTCGGGCTGGTTTGATGGTGCAAAGTGGCTCCTGCAATCTGCCATCCAGAAGCGGGGCAGCTGAGTTTTGTTTGCCAGAGAAAATGGCCGTGGTTTTTTTTGGAGGCATATGGCTGGGAGTGGCCGGCTGGCTCCTTAAAATGCTCGATACGCAGGATGGTGACCAGACCCAAGGTGGCACCAGTGCCAAGTTGTGCTGTTTTTGTAGTACCAAGTGCGTCCTGCAATTTGCCATCCAGAAGAGGGGCAGTTGAGTTTTGTTTGCCAGAGAAAAGGGCCGTGGTTTGTGTTTGAGGGCATATGGCTGAGAGTGGCCGGCTGACCCCTGAAAATCCACAATAGGCAGGATGGTTCCCAGACCAGAGGTGGCACCAGGGCCAAGTCGGGCTGGTTTGATGGTGAAAAGTGGCTCCTGCAATCTGCCATGAAAAAGTTGGCAGGCGAGTTGTGTTTTCCAGGGAAAAGTGCCGTTGATTTTGTTTGGTGGCCTGTGGCTGGGAGTGGCCGGCTGGCTGCTTAGAATCCACGATACGCAGGATGGTTCCCAGACCAGAGGTGGCACCAGTGCCAAGTCGGGCTAGTTTGATGGTGCAAAGTGGCTCCTGCAATCTGCCATGAAAAAGTTTGCAGGCGAGTTTTGTTTTCCAGGGAAAAGTGCCGTTGTTTGTGTTTGGGGGCCTGTGGCTGGGAGTGGCCGGCTGGCTCCTTAGAATCCACGATACGCAGGATGGTTCCCAGACCTGAGGTGGCACCAGTGCCAAGTCGGGCTGGTTTGATAGTACCAAGTGGCTCCTGCAATCTGCCATCCAGAAGCGGGGCGGCTTACTATTGTTTGCCAGGGAAACGGGCCGAGGTTTGTGTCTGGGGGCCTATGGCTGGGAGTGACCGGCTGGCTCCTGAAAAGCTACGATAGGCAGGATGATTACCAGACCCATGGTGGCACGAGTGCCAAGTTGGGCTGATTTGATAGTATCAAGCGGCTCCTGCAATCTACCATCAATATGTTGGCAGGCGAGTTTTGTTTTCCAGGGAAAAGTGCCGTTGATTTTGTTTGGTGGCCTGTGGCTGGGAGTGGCCGGCTGGCTCCTTAGAATCCACGATACGCAGGATGGTTCCCAGACCAGAGGTGGCATCAGTTCCAAGTTGGGCTTGTTTGATAGTACCAAGTGGCTCCTGGAATCTGCCATCCAGAAGCGGGGCAGCTTACTTTTGTTTGCCAGGGAAACGGGCCGAGGTTTTTTCTGGGGGCCTATGGGTGGGACTGACCGGCTGGCTCCTGAAAAGCTACGATAGGCAGGATGGTGACCAGACCCATGGTGGCACCAGTGCCAAGTTGGGCTGGTTTGATAGTACCAAGTGGCTCCTGCAATCTGCCATCAAAAAGTTGGCAGGCCAGTTTTGTTTTCCAGGGAAAAGCGCCGTTGTTTGTGTTTGGGGGCCTGTGGCTGGGAGTGGCCGGCGGGCTCCTTAGAATCCACGATAGGCAGGATGGTTCCCAGACCCATGGTGGCACCAGTGCCAAGTCGGGCTGGTTTGATGGTGCAAAGTGGCTCCTGCAATCTGCCATCAAAATGTTGGCAGGCGAGTTTTGTTTTCCAGGGAAAAGCGCCGTTCTTTGTGTTTGGGGGCCTGTGGCTGGGAGTGGCCGGCTGGGTCCTTAGAATCCACGATACGCAGGATGGTTCCCAGACCAGAGGTGGCACCTGTTCCAAGTTGGGCTAGTTTGATGGTGCAAAGTGGCTCCTGCAATCTGCCATTAAAAAGTTGGCAGGCCAGTTTTGTTTTCCAGGGAAAAGCGCCGTTGTTTGTGTGTTGTGGACTGTGGCTGGGAGTGGCCGGCTGGCTCCTTAGAATCCACGATACGCAGGATGGTTCCCAGACCAGAGGTGGCGCCAGTGCCAAGTCGGGCTAGTTTGATGGTGCAAAGTGGCTCCTGCAATCTGGCATTAAAAAGTTGGCAGGCGAGTTTTGTTTTCCAGGGAAAAGTGCCGTTGTTTGTGTTTGGTGGACTGTGGCTGGGAGTGGCCGGCTGGCTCCTTAGAATCCACGATACGCAGCATGGTTCCCAGACCAGAGGTGGCACCAGTTCCAAGTCGGGCTGGTTTGATAGTACCAAGTGGCTCCTGCAATCTGCCATCCAGAAGAGGGGCAGCTTACTTTTGTTTGCCAGGGAAACGGGCCGAGGTTTGTGTCTGGGGGCCTATGGCTTGGAGTGACGGGCTGGCTCCTGAACAGCTACGATAGGCAGGATGGTTACCAGACTCATGGGGGCACCAGTGCCAAGTTGGGCTGATTTGATAGTACCAAGCGGCTCCTGCAATCTGCCATCAAAAAGTTTGCAGGCGAGTTTTGTTTTCCAGGGAAAAGCGCCGTTGTTTGTGTTTGGCGGCTTGTGGCTGGGAGTGGCTGGCTGGCTCCTTAGAATCCACGATACGCAGGATGGTTCCCAGACCAGAGGTGGCACCAGTGCCAAGTCGGGCTAGTTTGATGGTGCAAAGTGGCTCCTGCAATCTGCCATCCAGAAGCGGGGTAGCTTACTTTTGTTTGCCAGGGAAACGGGCCGAGGTTTTTTCTGGGGGGCTATTGGTGGGACTGTCCGGCTGGCTCCTGAAAAGCTACGATAGGCAGGATGGTGACCAGACCCATGGTGGCAAAAGTGCCAAGTTGGGCTGGTTTGATAGTACCAAGTGGCTCCTGCAATCTGCCATCAAAAAGTTGGCAGGCGAGTTTTGTTTTCCAGGGAAAAGCGCCGTTGTTTGTGTTTGGGGGCCTGTGGCTGGGAGTGGCCGGCTGGCTCCTTAGAATCCACGATACGCAGGATGGTTCCCAGACAAGAGGTGGCACCAGTGCCAAGTCGGGCTGGTTTGATGGTGCAAAGTGGCTCCTGCATTCTGCCATCAAAATGTTAGCAGGCGAATTTTGTTTTCCAGGGAAAAGCGCCGTTGTTTTTGTTTGGGGGGCTGTGGCTGGGAGTGGCCGGCTGGCTCCTTAGAATCCACGATACGCAGGATGGTTCCCAGACCAGAGGTGGCACCAGTTCCAAGTTGGGCTTGTTTGATAGTACCAAGTGGCTCCTGCAATCTGCCATCCAGAAGAGGGGCAGCTTACTTTTGTTTGCAAGGGAAACGGGCCGAGGTTTTTGTCTGGGGGCCTATGTCTGGGAGAGACTGGCTGGCTCCTGAAAAGCTACGATAGTCAGGATGGTTACCAGACTCATGGTGGCACCAGTGCCACGTTGGGCTGATTTGATAGTACCAAGCGGCTCCCGCAATCTGCCATCAAAAAGTTGGCAGGCGAGTTTTGTTTTCCAGGGAAAAGCGCCGTTGTTTGTGTTTGGGGGCCTGTGGCTGGGAGTGGCCGGCTGGCTCCTTAGAATCCACGATACGCAGGATGGTTCCCAGACCAGAGGTGGCACCAGTGCCATGTCGGGCTAGTTTGATGGTGCAAAGTGGCTCCTGCCATCTGCCATCAAAAAGTTGGCAGGCGAGTTTTGTTTTCCAGGGAAAAGTGCCGTTGTTTGTGTTTGGGGGCCTGTGGCTGGGAGTGGCCGGCTGGCTCATTAGAATCCATAATACGCAGGATTGTTCCCAGACCCATGGTGGCACCAGTGCCAAGTCGGGCTGGTTTGATGGTGCAAAGTGGCTCCTGCAATCTGCCATCCAGAAGCGGGGCAGCTGAGTTTTGTTTGCCAGAGAAAATGGCCGTGGTTTTTTTTTGGGGGCATATGGCTGGGAGTGGCCGGCTGGCTCCTTAAAATGCTCGATACGCAGGATGGTGACCAGACCCAAGGTGGCACCAGTGCCAAGTTGTGCTGTTTTTGTAGTACCAAGTGCGTCCTGCAATTTGCCATCCAGAAGAGGGGCAGTTGAGTTTTGTTTGCCAGAGAAAAGGTCCGTGGTTTGTGTTTGAGGGCATATGGCTGAGAGTGGCCGGCTGACCCCTGAAAATCCACAATAGGCAGGATGGTTCCCAGAGCCAAGGTGGCACCAGGGCCAAGTCGGGCTGGTTTGATAGTACTAAATAGCTCCTGCAATCTGCCATCCACATGCTGTGCAGCTTAATTTTGTTTGCCAGGGAAACGGGCCGAGGTTTGTGTCTGGGGGCCTATGGCTGGGAGTGACCAGCTGGCTCCTGAAAAGCAACGATAGGCAGGATGGTTCCCAGACCAGAGGTGGCACCAGTGCCAAGTCGGGCTAGTTTGATGGTGAAAAGTGGCTCCTGCAATATGCCATGAAAAAGTTGGCAGGCGAGTTTTGTTTTCCAGGGAAAAGTGCCGTTGATTTTGTTTGGTGGCCTGTGGCTGGGAGTGGCCGGCTGGCTGCTTAGAATCCACGATACGCAGGATGGTTCCCAGACCAGAGGTGGCACCAGTGCCAAGTCGGGCTAGTTTGATGGTGCAAAGTGGCTCCTGCAATCTGCCATGAAAAAGTTTGCAGGCGAGTTTTGTTTTCCAGGGAAAAGTGCCGTTGTTTGTGTTTGGGGGCCTGTGGCTGGGAGTGGCCGGCTGGCTCCTTAGAATCCACGATATGCAGGATGGTTCCCAGACCTGAGGTGGCACCAGTGCCAAGTCGGACTGGTTTGATAGTACCAAGTGGCTCCTGCAATCTGCCATCCAGAAGCGGGGCGGCTTACTATTGCTTGCCAGGGAAACGGGCCGAGGTTTGTGTCTGGGGGCCTATGGCTGGGAGTGACCGGCTGGCTCCTGAAAAGCTACGATAGGCAGGATGATTACCAGACCCATGGTGGCACGAGTGCCAAGTTGGGCTGATTTGATAGTATCAAGCGGCTCCTGCAATCTGCCATCAATATGTTGGCAGGCGAGTTTTGTTTTCCAGGGATAAGTGCCGTTGATTTTGTTTGGTGGCCTGTGGCTGGGAGTGGCCGGCTGGCTCCTTAGAATCCACGATACGCAGGATGGTTCCCAGACCAGAGGTGGCATCAGTTCCAAGTTGGGCTTGTTTGATAGTACCAATTGGCTCCTGGAATCTGCCATCCAGAAGCGGGGCAGCTTACTTTTGTTTGCCAGGGAAACGGGCCGAGGTTTTTTCTGGGGGCCTATGGGTGGGACTGACCGGCTGGCTCCTGAAAAGCTACGATAGGCAGGATGGTGACCAGACCCATGGTGGCACCAGTGCCAAGTTGGGCTGGTTTGATAGTACCAAGTGGCTCCTGCAATCTGCCATCAAAAAGTTGGCAGGGCAGTTTTGTTTTCCAGGGAAAAGCGCAGTTGTTTGTGTTTGGGGGCCTGTGGCTGGGAGTGGCCGGCGGGCTCCTTAGAATCCACAATAGGCAGGATGGTTCCCAGACCCATGGTGGCACCAGTGCCAAGTAGGGCTGGTTTGATGGTGCAAAGTGGCTCCTGCAATCTGCCATCAAAATGTTGGCAGGCGAATTATATTTTCCAGGAAAAAGCGCCGTTCTTTGTGTTTGGGGGCCTGTGGCTGGGAGTGGCCGGCTGGCTCCTTAGAATCCACGATACGCAGGATGGTTCCCAGACCAGAGGTGGCACCAGTTCCAAGTTGGGCTAGTTTGATGGTGCAAAGTGGCTCCTGCAATCTGCCATTAAAAAGTTGGCAGGCCAGTTTTGTTTTCCAGGGAAAAGCGCCGTTGTTTGTGTTTGGTGGACTGTGGCTGGGAGTGGCCGGCTGGCTCCTTAGAATCCACGATACGCAGGATGGTTCCCAGACCAGAGGTGGCACCAGTGCCAAGTCGGGCTAGTTTGATGGTGCAAAGTGGCTCCTGCAATCTGGCATTAAGAAGTTGGCAGGCGAGTTTTGTTTTCCAGGGAAAAGTGCCGTTGTTTGTGTTTGGGGGCCTGTGGCTGGGAGTGGCCGGCTGGCTCCTTAGAATCCACGATACGCAGGATGGTTCCCAGACAAGAGGTGGCACCAGTGCCAAGTCGGGCTGGTTTGATGGTGCAAAGTGGCTCCTGCAATCTGCCATCAAAATGTTGGCAGGCGTGTTTTGTTCTCCAGGGCAAAGCGCCGTTGTTTGTGTATGGTGGCCTGTGACTGGGAGTGGCCGGCTGGCTCCTTAGAATCCACGATACGCAGGATGGTTCCCAGACCAGAGGTGGCACCAGTGCCAAGTCGGGCTAGTTTGATGGTGCAAAGTGGCTCCTGCCATCTGCCATCAAAAAGTTGGCAGGCGAGTTTTGTTTTCCAGGGAAAAGTGCCGTTGTTTGTGTTTGGGGGCCTGTGGCTGGGAGTGGCCGGCTGGCTCCTTAGAATCCACGATACGCAGGATGGTTCCCAGACCAGAGGTGGCACCAGTGCCAAGTCGGGCTGGTTTGATGGTGCAAAGTGGCTCCTGCAATCTGCCATCCAGAAGCGGGGCAGCTGAGTTTTGTTTGCCAGAGAAAATGGCCGTGGTTTTTTTTTGGGGGCATATGGCTGGGAGTGGCCGGCTGGCTCCTTAAAATGCTCGATACGCAGGATGGTGACCAGACCCAAGGTGGCACCAGTGCCAAGTTGTGCTGTTTTTGTAGTACCAAGTGCGTCCTGCAATTTGCCATCCAGAAGAGGGGCAGTTGAGTTTTGTTTGCCAGAGAAAAGGGCCGTGGTTTGTGTTTGAGGGCATATGGCTGAGAGTGGCCGGCTGACCCCTGAAAATCCACAATAGGCAGGATGGTTCCCAGCGCCAAGGTGGCACCAGGGCCAAGTCGGGCTGGTTTGATAGTACTAAATAGCTCCTGCAATCTGCCATCCACATGCTGTGCAGCTTAATTTTGTTTGCCAGGGAAACGGGCCGATGTTTGTGTCTGGGGGCCTATGGCTGGGAGTGACCGGCTGGCTCCTGAAAAGCAACGATAGGCAGGATGGTTCCCAGACCAGAGGTGGCACCAGTGCCAAGTCGGGCTAGTTTGATGGTGAAAAGTGGCTCCTGCAATCTGCCATCAAAAAGTTGGCAGGCGAGTTTTGTTTTCCAGGGAAAAGTGCCGTTGATTTTGTTTGGTGGCCTGTGGCTGGGAGTGGCCGGCTGGCTGCTTAGAATCCACGATAGGCAGGATGGTTCCCAGACCAGAGGTGGCACCAGTGCCAAGTCGGGCTAGTTTGATGGTGCAAAGTGGCTCCTGCAATCTGCCATGAAAAAGTTTGCAGGCGAGTTTTGTTTTCCAGGGAAAAGTGCCGTTGTTTGTGTTTGGGGGCCTGTGGCTGGGAGTGGCCGGCTGGCTCCTTAGAATCCACGATATGCAGGATGGTTCCCAGACCTGAGGTGGCACCAGTGCCAAGTCGGACTGGTTTGATAGTAACAAGTGGCTCCTGCAATCTGCCATCCAGAAGCGGGGCGGCTTACTATTGTTTGCCAGGGAAACGGGCCGAGGTTTGTGTCTGGGGGCCTATGGCTGGGAGTGACCGGCTGGCTCCTGAAAAGCTACGATAGGCAGGATGATTACCAGACCCATGGTGGCACGAGTGCCAAGTTGGGCTGATTTGATAGTATCAAGCGGCTCCTGCAATCTGCCATCAATATGTTGGCAGGCGAGTTTTGTTTTCCAGGGAAAAGTGCCGTTGATTTTGTTTGGTGGCCTGTGGCTGGGAGTGGCCGGCTGGCTCCTTAGAATCCACGATACGCAGGATGGTTCCCAGACCAGAGGTGGCATCAGTTCCAAGTTGGGCTTGTTTGATAGTACCAAGTGGCTCCTGCAATCTGCCATCCAGAAGCGGGGCAGCTTACTTTTGTTTGCCAGTGAAACGGGCCGAAGTTTTTTCTGGGGGCCTATGGGTGGGACAGACCGGCTGGCTCCTGAAAAGCTACGATAGGCAGGATGGTGACCAGACCCATGGTGGCACCAGTGCCAAGTTGGGCTGGTTTGATAGTACCAAGTGGCTCCTGCAATCTGCCATCAAAAAGTTGGCAGGCCAGTTTTGTTTTCCAGGGAAAAGCGCCGTTGTTTGTGTGTTGTGGACTGTGGCTGGGAGTGGCCGGCGGGCTCCTTAGAATCCACGATAGGCAGGATGGTTCCCAGACCCATGGTGGCACCAGTGCCAAGTCGGGCTGGTTTGATGGCGCAAGGTGGCTCCTGCAATCTGCCATCAAAATGTTGGCAGGCGAATTTTGTTTTCCAGGGAAAAGCGCCGTTCTTTGTGTTTGGGGGCATGTGGCTGGGAGTGGCCGGCTGGCTCCTTAGAATCCACGATACGCAGGATGGTTCCCAGACCAGAGGTGGCACCCGTTCCAAGTTGGGCTAGTTTGATGGTGCAAAGTGGCTCCTGCAATCTGCCATTAAAAAGTTGGCAGGCCAGTTTTGTTTTCCAGGGAAAAGCGCCGTTGTTTGTGTTTGGTGGACTGTGGCTGGGAGTGGCCGGCTGGCTCCTTAGAATCCACGATACGCAGGATGGTTCCCAGACCAGAGGTGGCACCAGTGCCAAGTCGGGCTAGTTTGATGGTGCAAAGTGGCTCCTGCAATCTGGCATTAAAAAGTTGGCAGGCGAGTTTTGTTTTCCAGGGAAAAGTGCCGTTGTTTGTGTTTGGTGGACTGTGGCTGGGAGTGGCCGGCTGGCTCCTTAGAATCCACGATACGCAGCATGGTTCCCAGACCAGAGGTGGCACCAGTTCCAAGTCGGGCTGGTTTGATGGTGCAAAGTGGCTCCTGCAATCTGCCATCCAGAAGAGGGGCAGCTTACTTTTGTTTGCCCGGGAAACGGGCCGAGGTTTTTGTCTGGGGGCCTATGTCTGGGAGAGACTGGCTGGCTCCTGAAAAGCTACGATAGGCAGGATGGTTGCGAGACTCACGGTGGCACCAGTGCCACGTTGGGCTGATTTGATAGTACCAAGCGGCTCCTGCAATCTGCCATCAAAAAGTTGGCAGGCGAGTTTTGTTTTCCAGGGGAAAGCGCCGTTGTTTCTGTTTGGCGGCCTGTGGCTGGGAGTGGCCGGCTGGCTAATTAGAATCCACGATACGCAGGATGGTTCCCAGACCATGGTGGCACCAGTGCCAAGTCGGGCTAGTTTGATGGTGCAAAGTGGCTCCTGCAATCTGCCATGAAAAAGTTGGCAGGCCAGTTTTGTTTTCCAGGGAAAAGTGCCGTTGTTTGTGTTTGGTGGACTGTGGCTGGGAGTGGCCGGCTGGCTCCTTAGAATCCACGATACGCAGCATGGTTCCCAGACCAGAGGTGGCACCAGTTCCAAGTCGGGCTGGTTTGATAGTACCAAGTGGCTCCTGCAATCTGCCATCCAGAAACGGGGCAGCTTACTTTTGTTTGCCAGGGAAACGGGCCGAGGTTTGTGTCTGGGGGCCTATGGCTGGGAGTGACCGGCTGGCTCCTGAAAAGCTACGATAGGCAGGATGGTTACCAGACTCATGGGGGCACCAGTGCCAAGTTGGGCTGATTTGATAGTACCAAGTGGCTCCTGCAATCTGCCATCAAAAAGTTGGCAGGCCAGTTTTGTTTTCCAGGGAAAAGCGCCGTTGTTTGTGTTTGGGGGCCTGTGGCTGGGAGTGGCCGGCTGGCTCCTTAGAATCCACGATACGCAGGATGGTTCCCAGACAAGAGGTGGCACCAGTGCCAAGTCGGGCTGGTTTGATGGTGCAAAGTGGCTCCTGCAATCTGCCATCAAAATGTTGGCAGGCGAATTTTGTTTTCCAGGGAAAAGCGCCGTTCTTTGTGTTTGGGGGCCTGTGGCTGGGAGTGGCCGGCTGGCTAATTAGAATCCACGATACGCAGGATGGTTCCCAGACCAGAGGTGGCACCAGTGCCAAGTCGGGCTAGTTTGATGGTGCATAGTGGCTCCTGCAATCTGCCATTAAAAAGTTGGCAGGCCAGTTTTGTTTTCCAGGGAAAAGCGCCGTTGTTTGTATTTGGGGGCCTGTGGCTGGGAGTGGCCAGCTGGCTCCTTAGAATCCACGATACGCAGGATGGTTCCCAGACCAGAGGTGGCACCAGTGCCAAGTCGGGCTGGTTTGATGGTGCAAAGTGGCTCCTGCAATCTGCCATCCAGAAGCGGGGCAGCTGAGTTTTGTTTGCCAGAGAAAAGGACCGTGGTTTTTTTTGGGGGGCATATGTCTTGGAGTGGCCGGCTGGCTCCTTAAAATGCTCGATACGCAGGATGGTGACCAGACCCAAGGTGGCACCAGTGCCAAGTTGTGCTGTTTTTGTAGTACCAAGTGCGTCCTGCAATTTGCCATCCAGAAGAGGGGCAGTTGAGTTTTGTTTGCCAGAGAAAAGGGCCGTGGTTTGTGTTTGAGGGCATATGGCTGAGAGTGGCCGGCTGACCCCTGAAAATCCACAATAGGCAGGATGGTTCCCAGAGCCAAGGTGGCACCAGGGCCAAGTCGGGCTGGTTTGATAGTACTAAATAGCTCCTGCAATCTGCCATCCAGAAGCGGGGCAGCGTAATTTTGTTTGCCAGGGAAACGGGCCGAGGTTTTTGTCTGGGGGCCTATGGCTGGGAGTGACCGGCTGGCTCCTGAAAAGCTACGATAGGCAGGATGTTTCCCAGACCAGAGGTGGCACCAGTGCCAAGTCGGGCTAGTTTGATGGTGAAAAGTGGCTCCTGCAATCTGCCATCAAAAAGTTGGCAGGCCAGTTTTGTTTTCCAGGGAAAAGTGCCGTTGTTTTTGTTTGGTGGACTGTGGCTGGGAGTGGCCGGCTGGCTCCTTAGAATCCACGATACGCAGGATGGTTCCCAGACCAGAGGTGGCACCAGTTCAAAGTCGGGCTGGTTTGATAGTACCAAGTGGCTCCTGCAATCTGCCATCCAGAAGAGGGGCAGCTTACTTTTGTTTGCCAGGGAAACGGGCCGAGGTTTGTGTCTGGGGGCCTATGGCTGGGAGTGACCGGCTGGCTCCTGAAAAGCTACGATAGGCAGGATGGTTACCAGACTCATGGTGGCACCAGTGCCAAGTTGGGCTGATTTGATAGTACCAAGCGGCTCCTGCAATCTGCCATCAAAAAGTTGGCAGGCGAGTTTTGTTTTCCAGGGAAAAGCGCCGTTGTTTGTGTTTGGGGGCTTGTGGCTGGGAGTGGCCGGCTGGCTCCTTAGAATCCACGATACGCAGGATGGTTCCCAGACCAGAGGTGGCACCACTGCCAAGTCGGGCTAGTTTGATGGTGCAAAGTGGCTCCTGCAATCTGCCATCCAGAAGCGGGGTAGCTTACTTTTGTTTGCCAGGGAAACGGGCCGAGGTTTTTTCTGGGGGCCTATGGGTGGGACTGTCCGGCTGGCTCCTGAAAAGCTACGATAGGCAGGATGGTGACCAGACCCATGGTGACACCAGTGCCAAGTTGGGCTGGTTTGATAGTACCAAGTGGCTCCTGCAATCTGCCATCAAAAAGTTGGCAGGCGAGTTTTGTTTTCCAGGGAAAAGCGCCGTTGTTTGTGTTTGGGGGCCTGTGGCTGGGCGTGGCCGGCTGGCTCCTTAGAATCAACGATACGCAGGATGGTTCCCAGACAAGAGATGGCACCAGTGCCAAGTCGGGCTGGTTTGACGGTGCAAAGTGGCTCCTGCAATCTGCCATCAAAATATTGGCAGGCGAATTTTGTTTTCCAGGGAAAAGCGCCGTTCTTTGTGTTTGGGGGCCTGTGGCTGGGAGTGGCCGGCTGGCTAATTAGAATCCACGATACGCAGGATGGTTCCCACACCAGAGGTGGCACCAGTGCCAAGTCGGGCTGGTTTGATGGTGCAAAGTGGCTCCTGCAATCTGCCATCCAGAAGCGGGGCAGCTGAGTTTTGTTTGCCAGAGAAAAGGGCCGTGGTTTTCTTTTGGGGGCATATGGCTGGGAGTGGCCAGCTGGCTCCTTAAAATGCTCTTTACGCAGGATGGTGACCAGACCCAAGGTGGCACCACTGCCAAGTTGTGCTGTTTTTGTAGTACCAAGTGCGTCCTGCAATTTGCCATCCAGAAGAGGGGCAGTTGAGTTTTGTTTGCCAGAGAAAAGGGCCGTGCTTTGTGTTTGAGGGCATATGGCTGAGAGTGGCCGACTGAACCCTGAAAATCCACAATAGGCAAGATGGTTCCCAGAGCCAAGGTGGCACCAGTGCCAAGTCGGGCTGGTTTGATAGTACTAAATAGCTCCTGCAATCTGCCATCCAGAAGCGGGGCAGCTGAGTTTTGTTTGCCAGGGAAACGGGCCGAGGTTTGTGTCTGGGGGCCTATGGCTGGGAGTGACCGGCTGGCTCCTGAAAAGCTACGATAGGCAGGATGGTTCCCAGACCAGAGGTGGCACCAGTGCCAAGTTGGGCTGATTTGATAGTATCAAGCGGCTCCTGCAATCTGCCATCAAAAAGTTGGCAGGCGAGTTTTGTTTTCCAGGGAAAAGTGCCGTTGATTTTTTTTGGTGGCCTGTGGCTGGGAGTGGCCGGCTGGGTCCTTAGAATCCACGATACGCAGGATGGTTCCCAGACCAGAGGTGGCACCAGTTCCAAGTCGGGCTTGTTTGATAGTACCAAGTGGCTCCTGCAATCTGCCATCCAGAAGCGGGGCAGCTTACTTTTGTTTGCAAGGGAAACGGGCCGAGGTTTTTGTCTGGGGGCCTATGGCTGGGAGTGACTGGCTGGCTCCTGAAAAGTAACGATAGGCAGGATGGTTACCAGACTCATGGTGGCACCAGTGCCACGTTGGGTTGATTTGATAGTACCAAGCGGCTCCTGCAATCTGCCATCAAAAAGTTGGCAGGCGAGTTTTGTTTTCCAGGGGAAAGCGCCGTTGTTTGTGTTTGGGGGCCTATGGCTGGGAGTGGCCGGCTGGCTAATTAGAATCCACGATACGCAGGATTGTTCCCAGACCATGGTGGCACCAGTGCCAAGTCGGGCTAGTTTGATGGTGCAAAGTGGCTCCTGCAATCTGCCATGAAAAAGTTGGTAGGCGAGTTTTGTTTTCCAGGGAAAGTGCCGTTGTTTGTGTTTGGTGGACTGTGGCTGGGAGTGGCCGGCTGGCTCCTTAGAATCCACGATATGCAGGATGGTTCCCAGACCAGAGGTTGCACCAGTTCCAAGTCGGGCTGGTTTGATAGTACAAAGTGCGTGCTGCAATCTGCCATCCAGAAGCGGGGCAACTTACTTTTGTTTGCAAGGGAAAAGGGCCGAGGTTTGTGTCTGGGGGCCTATGGCTGGGAGTGAGCGGCTGGCTCCTGAAATGCTACGATAGGCAGGATGGTTACCAGACCCATGGTGGCACCAGTGCCAAGTTGGGCTGATTTGATAGTATCAAGCGGCTCCTGCAATCTGCCATCAAAAAGTTGGCTGGCGAGTTTTGTTTTCCAGGGAAAAGTGCCGTTGCTTTTTTTGGTGGCCTGTGGCTGGGAGTGGCCAGCTGGCTCCTTATAATCCACGATACGCAGGATGGTTCCCAGACCAGAGGTGGCACCAGTGCCAAGTCGGGCTGGTTTGATGGTGCAAAGTGGCTCCTGCAATCTGCCATCCAGAAGCGGGGCAGCTGAGTTTTGTTTGCCAGAGAAAAGGGCCGTGGTTTTTTTTGGGGGGCATATGGCTGGGAGTGGCCAGCTGGCTCCTTAAAATGCTCGATACGCAGGATGGTGACCAGACCCAAGGTGGCACCAGTGCCAAGTTGTGCTGTTTTTGTAGTACCAAGTGCGTCCTGCAATTTGCCATCCAGAAGAGGGGCAGTTGAGTTTTGTTTGCCAGAGAAAAGGGCCGTGGTTTGTGTTTGAGGGCATATGGCTGAGAGTGGCCGGCTGACGCCTGAAAATCCACAATAGGCAGGGTGGTTCCCAGAGCCAAGGTGGCACCAGTTCCAAGTCGGGCTGGTTTGATAGTACTAAATAGCTCCTCAAATCTGCCATCCAGAAGCGGGGCAGCGTAATTTTGTTTGCCAGGGAAACGGGCCGAGGTTTTTGTCTGGGGGCCTATGGTTGGGAGTGACCGGCTGGCTCCTGAAAAGCTACGATAGGCAGGATGGTTCCCAGACCAGAGGTGGCACCAGTGCCAAGTCGGGCTAGTTTGATGGTGAAAAGTGGCTCCTGCAATCTGCCATCAAAAAGTTGGCAGGCGAGTTTTGTTTTCCAGGGAAAAGTGCCGTTGATTTTTTTTGGCGGCCTGTGGCTGGGAGTGGCCGGCTGGCTCCTTAGAATCCACGATACGCAGGATGGTTCCCAGACCAGAGGTGGCACCAGTTCCAAGTTGGGCTTGTTTGATAGTACCAAGTGGCTCCTGCAATCTGCCATCCAGAAGCGGGGCAGCTTACTTTTGTTTGCCAGGGAAACGGGCCGAGGTTTGTGTCTCGGGGCCTATGGCTGGGAGTGACCGGCTGGCTCCTGAAAAGCTACGATAGGCAGGATGGTTACCAGACCCATGGTGGCACCAGTGCCAAGTTGGGCTGATTTGATAGTATCAAGCGGCTCCTGCAATCTGCCATCAAAAAGTTGGCAGGCGAGTTTTGTTTTCCAGGGAAAAGTGCCGTTGATTTTTTTTGGCGGCCTGTGGCTGGGAGTGGCCGGCTGGCTCCTTAGAATCCACGATACGCAGGATGGTTCCCAGACCAGAGGTGGCACCAGTTCCAAGTCGGGCTTGTTTGATAGTACCAAGTGGCTCCTGCAATCTGCCATCCAGAATCGGGGCAGCTTACTTTTGTTTGCAAGGGAAACGGGCCGAGGTTTTTGTCTGGGGGCCTATGGCTGGGAGTGACTGGCTGGCTCCTGAAAAGCTACGATACGCAGGATGGTTACCAGACTCATGGTGGCACCAGTGCCACGTTGGGCTGATTTGATAGTACCAAGCGGCTCCTGCAATCTGCCATCAAAAAGTTGGCAGGCGAGTTTTGTTTTCCAGGGGAAAGCGCCGTTGTTTGTGTTTGGGGGACTATGGCTGGGAGTGGCCGGCTGGCTAATTAGAATCCACGATATGCAGGATGGTTCCCAGACCATGGTGGCACCAGTGCCAAGTTGGGCTAGTTTGATGGTGCAAAGTGGCTCCTGCAATCTGCCATGAAAAAGTTGGCAGGCGAGTTTTTTTTTCCAGGGAAAAGCGCCATTGTTTGTGTTTGGTGGACTGTGGCTGGGAGTGGCCGGCTGGCTCCTTAGAATCCACGATACGCAGCATGGTTCCCAGACCAGAGGTGGCACCAGTTCCAAGTCGGGCTGGTTTGATGGTACCAAGTGGCTCCTGCAATCTGCCATCCAGAAGCGGGGCAGCTTACTTTTGTTTGCCAGGGAAACGGGCCGAGGTTTCTGTCTGGGGGCCTATGGCTGGGAGTGACCGGCTGGCTCCTGAAAAGCTACGATAGGCAGGATGATTACCAGACCCATGGTGGCAGCAGTGCCAAGTTGGGCTGATTTGATAGTATCAAGCGGCTCCTGCAATCTGCCATCAAAAAGTTGGCAGGCGAGTTTTGTTTTCCAGGGAAAAGTGCCGTTGATTTTTTTTGGTGGCCTGTGGCTGGGAGTGGCCAGCTGGCTCCTTATAATCCACGATACGCAGGATGGTTCCCAGACCAGAGGTGGCACCAGTGCCAAGTCGGGCTGGTTTGATGGTGCAAAGTGGCTCCTGCAATCTGCCATCCAGAAGCGGGGCAGCTGAGTTTTGTTTGCCAGAGAAAAGGGCCGTGGTTTTTTTTGGGGGGCATATGGCTGGGAGTGGCCGGCTGGCTCCTTAAAATGCTCGATACGCAGGATGGTGACCAGACCCATGGTGGCACCAGTGCCAAGTTGTGCTGTTTTTGTAGTACCAAGTGCGTCCTGCAATTTGCCATCCAGAAGAGGGGCAGTTGAGTTTTGTTTGCCAGAGAAAAGGGCCGTGGTTTGTGTTTGAGGGCATATGGCTGAGAGTGGCCGGCTGACCCCTGAAAATCCACAATAGGCAGGATGGTTCCCAGAGCCAAGGTGGCACCAGTTCCAAGTCGGGCTGGTTTGATAGTACCAAGTGGCTCCTGCAATCTGCCATCAAAAAGTTGGCAGGCCAGTTTTGTTTTCCAGGGAAAAGCGCCGTTGTTTGTGTTTGGGGGCTTGTGGCTGGGAGTGGCCGGCGGGCTCCTTAGAATCCACGATAGGCAGGATGGTTCCCAGACCCATGGTGGCACCAGTGCCAAGTCGGGCTGGTTTGATGGTGCAAGGTGGCTCCTGCAATCTGCCATCAAAATGTTGGCAGGCGAATTTTGTTTTCCAGGGAAAAGCGCCGTTCTTTGTGTTTGGGGGCATGTGGCTGGGAGTGGCCGGCTGGCTCCTTAGAATCCACGATACGCAGGATGGTTCCCAGACCAGAGGTGGCACCCGTTCCAAGTTGGGCTAGTTTGATGGTGCAAAGTGGCTCCTGCAATCTGCCATTAAAAAGTTGGCAGGCCAGTTTTGTTTTCCAGGGAAAAGCGCCGTTGTTTGTGTTTGGTGGACTGTGGCTGGGAGTGGCCGGCTGGCTCCTTAGAATCCACGATACGCAGGATGGTTCCCAGACCAGAGGTGGCACCAGTGCCAAGTCGGGCTAGTTTGATGGTGCATAGTGGCTCCTGCAATCTGCCATTAAAAAGTTGGCAGGCGAGTTTTGTTTTCCAGGGAAAAGTGCCGTTGTTTGTGTTTGGTGGACTGTGGCTGGGAGTGGCCGGCTGGCTCCTTAGAATCCACGATACGCAGCATGGTTCCCAGACCAGAGGTGGCACCAGTTCCAAGTCGGGCTGGTTTGATGGTGCAAAGTGGCTCCTGCAATCTGCCATCCAGAAGAGGGGCAGCTTACTTTTGTTTGCCCGGGAAACGGGCCGAGGTTTTTGTCTGGGGGCCTATGTCTGGGAGAGACTGGCTGGCTCCTGAAAAGCTACGATAGGCAGGATGGTTGCGAGACTCACGGTGGCACCAGTGCCACGTTGGGCTGATTTGATAGTACCAAGCGGCTCCTGCAATCTGCCATCAAAAAGTTGGCAGGCGAGTTTTGTTTTCCAGGGGAAAGCGCCGTTGTTTCTGTTTGGCGGCCTGTGGCTGGGAGTGGCCGGCTGGCTAATTAGAATCCACGATACGCAGGATGGTTCCCAGACCATGGTGGCACCAGTGCCAAGTCGGGCTAGTTTGATGGTGCAAAGTGGCTCCTGCAATCTGCCATGAAAAAGTTGGCAGGCCAGTTTTGTTTTCCAGGGAAAAGTGCCGTTGTTTGTGTTTGGTGGACTGTGGCTGGGAGTGGCCGGCTGGCTCCTTAGAATCCACGATACGCAGCATGGTTCCCAGACCAGAGGTGGCACCAGTTCCAAGTCGGGCTGGTTTGATAGTACCAAGTGGCTCCTGCAATCTGCCATCCAGAAACGGGGCAGCTTACTTTTGTTTGCCAGGGAAACGGGCCGAGGTTTGTGTCTGGGGGCCTATGGCTGGGAGTGACCGGCTGGCTCCTGAAAAGCTACGATAGGCAGGATGGTTACCAGACTCATGGGGGCACCAGTGCCAAGTTGGGCTGATTTGATAGTACCAAGTGGCTCCTGCAATCTGCCATCAAAAAGTTGGCAGGCCAGTTTTGTTTTCCAGGGAAAAGCGCCGTTGTTTGTGTTTGGGGGCCTGTGGCTGGGAGTGGCCGGCTGGCTCCTTAGAATCCACGATACGCAGGATGGTTCCCAGACAAGAGGTGGCACCAGTGCCAAGTCGGGCTGGTTTGATGGTGCAAAGTGGCTCCTGCAATCTGCCATCAAAATGTTGGCAGGCGAATTTTGTTTTCCAGGGAAAAGCGCCGTTCTTTGTGTTTGGGGGCCTGTGGCTGGGAGTGGCCGGCTGGCTAATTAGAATCCACGATACGCAGGATGGTTCCCAGACCAGAGGTGGCACCAGTGCCAAGTCGGGCTAGTTTGATGGTGCATAGTGGCTCCTGCAATCTGCCATTAAAAAGTTGGCAGGCCAGTTTTGTTTTCCAGGGAAAAGCGCCGTTGTTTGTATTTGGGGGCCTGTGGCTGGGAGTGGCCAGCTGGCTCCTTAGAATCCACGATACGCAGGATGGTTCCCAGACCAGAGGTGGCACCAGTGCCAAGTCGGGCTGGTTTGATGGTGCAAAGTGGCTCCTGCAATCTGCCATCCAGAAGCGGGGCAGCTGAGTTTTGTTTGCCAGAGAAAAGGACCGTGGTTTTTTTTGGGGGGCATATGTCTTGGAGTGGCCGGCTGGCTCCTTAAAATGCTCGATACGCAGGATGGTGACCAGACCCAAGGTGGCACCAGTGCCAAGTTGTGCTGTTTTTGTAGTACCAAGTGCGTCCTGCAATTTGCCATCCAGAAGAGGGGCAGTTGAGTTTTGTTTGCCAGAGAAAAGGGCCGTGGTTTGTGTTTGAGGGCATATGGCTGAGAGTGGCCGGCTGACCCCTGAAAATCCACAATAGGCAGGATGGTTCCCAGAGCCAAGGTGGCACCAGGGCCAAGTCGGGCTGGTTTGATAGTACTAAATAGCTCCTGCAATCTGCCATCCAGAAGCGGGGCAGCGTAATTTTGTTTGCCAGGGAAACGGGCCGAGGTTTTTGTCTGGGGGCCTATGGCTGGGAGTGACCGGCTGGCTCCTGAAAAGCTACGATAGGCAGGATGTTTCCCAGACCAGAGGTGGCACCAGTGCCAAGTCGGGCTAGTTTGATGGTGAAAAGTGGCTCCTGCAATCTGCCATCAAAAAGTTGGCAGGCCAGTTTTGTTTTCCAGGGAAAAGTGCCGTTGTTTTTGTTTGGTGGACTGTGGCTGGGAGTGGCCGGCTGGCTCCTTAGAATCCACGATACGCAGGATGGTTCCCAGACCAGAGGTGGCACCAGTTCAAAGTCGGGCTGGTTTGATAGTACCAAGTGGCTCCTGCAATCTGCCATCCAGAAGAGGGGCAGCTTACTTTTGTTTGCCAGGGAAACGGGCCGAGGTTTGTGTCTGGGGGCCTATGGCTGGGAGTGACCGGCTGGCTCCTGAAAAGCTACGATAGGCAGGATGGTTACCAGACTCATGGTGGCACCAGTGCCAAGTTGGGCTGATTTGATAGTACCAAGCGGCTCCTGCAATCTGCCATCAAAAAGTTGGCAGGCGAGTTTTGTTTTCCAGGGAAAAGCGCCGTTGTTTGTGTTTGGGGGCTTGTGGCTGGGAGTGGCCGGCTGGCTCCTTAGAATCCACGATACGCAGGATGGTTCACAGACCAGAGGTGGCACCACTGCCAAGTCGGGCTAGTTTGATGGTGCAAAGTGGCTCCTGCAATCTGCCATCCAGAAGCGGGGTAGCTTACTTTTGTTTGCCAGGGAAACGGGCCGAGGTTTTTTCTGAGGGCCTATGGGTGGGACTGTCCGGCTGGCTCCTGAAAAGCTACGATAGGCAGGATGGTGACCAGACCCATGGTGACACCAGTGCCAAGTTGGGCTGGTTTGATAGTACCAAGTGGCTCCTGCAATCTGCCATCAAAAAGTTGGCAGGCGAGTTTTGTTTTCCAGGGAAAAGCGCCGTTGTTTGTGTTTGGGGGCCTGTGGCTGGGCGTGGCCGGCTGGCTCCTTAGAATCAACGATACGCAGGATGGTTCCCAGACAAGAGATGGCACCAGTGCCAAGTCGGGCTGGTTTGACGGTGCAAAGTGGCTCCTGCAATCTGCCATCAAAATATTGGCAGGCGAATTTTGTTTTCCAGGGAAAAGCGCCGTTCTTTGTGTTTGGGGGCCTGTGGCTGGGAGTGGCCGGCTGGCTAATTAGAATCCACGATACGCAGGATGGTTCCCACACCAGAGGTGGCACCAGTGCCAAGTCGGGCTGGTTTGATGGTGCAAAGTGGCTCCTGCAATCTGCCATCCAGAAGCGGGGCAGCTGAGTTTTGTTTGCCAGAGAAAAGGGCCGTGGTTTTCTTTTGGGGGCATATGGCTGGGAGTGGCCAGCTGGCTCCTTAAAATGCTCTTTACGCAGGATGGTGACCAGACCCAAGGTGGCACCACTGCCAAGTTGTGCTGTTTTTGTAGTACCAAGTGCGTCCTGCAATTTGCCATCCAGAAGAGGGGCAGTTGAGTTTTGTTTGCCAGAGAAAAGGGCCGTGCTTTGTGTTTGAGGGCATATGGCTGAGAGTGGCCGACTGAACCCTGAAAATCCACAATAGGCAAGATGGTTCCCAGAGCCAAGGTGGCACCAGTGCCAAGTCGGGCTGGTTTGATAGTACTAAATAGCTCCTGCAATCTGCCATCCAGAAGCGGGGCAGCTGAGTTTTGTTTGCCAGGGAAACGGGCCGAGGTTTGTGTCTGGGGGCCTATGGCTGGGAGTGACCGGCTGGCTCCTGAAAAGCTACGATAGGCAGGATGGTTCCCAGACCAGAGGTGGCACCAGTGCCAAGTTGGGCTGATTTGATAGTATCAAGCGGCTCCTGCAATCTGCCATCAAAAAGTTGGCAGGCGAGTTTTGTTTTCCAGGGAAAAGTGCCGTTGATTTTTTTTGGTGGCCTGTGGCTGGGAGTGGCCGGCTGGGTCCTTAGAATCCACGATACGCAGGATGGTTCCCAGACCAGAGGTGGCACCAGTTCCAAGTCGGGCTTGTTTGATAGTACCAAGTGGCTCCTGCAATCTGCCATCCAGAAGCGGGGCAGCTTACTTTTGTTTGCAAGGGAAACGGGCCGAGGTTTTTGTCTGGGGGCCTATGGCTGGGAGTGACTGGCTGGCTCCTGAAAAGTAACGATAGGCAGGATGGTTACCAGACTCATGGTGGCACCAGTGCCACGTTGGGTTGATTTGATAGTACCAAGCGGCTCCTGCAATCTGCCATCAAAAAGTTGGCAGGCGAGTTTTGTTTTCCAGGGGAAAGCGCCGTTGTTTGTGTTTGGGGGCCTATGGCTGGGAGTGGCCGGCTGGCTAATTAGAATCCACGATACGCAGGATTGTTCCCAGACCATGGTGGCACCAGTGCCAAGTCGAGCTAGTTTGATGGTGCAAAGTGGCTCCTGCAATCTGCCATGAAAAAGTTGGTAGGCGAGTTTTGTTTTCCAGGGAAAGTGCCGTTGTTTGTGTTTGGTGGACTGTGGCTGGGAGTGGCCGGCTGGCTCCTTAGAATCCACGATATGCAGGATGGTTCCCAGACCAGAGGTTGCACCAGTTCCAAGTCGGGCTGGTTTGATAGTACAAAGTGCGTGCTGCAATCTGCCATCCAGAAGCGGGGCAACTTACTTTTGTTTGCAAGGGAAAAGGGCCGAGGTTTGTGTCTGGGGGCCTATGGCTGGGAGTGAGCGGCTGGCTCCTGTAATGCTACGATAGGCAGGATGGTTACCAGACCCATGGTGGCACCAGTGCCAAGTTGGGCTGATTTGATAGTATCAAGCGGCTCCTGCAATCTGCCATCAAAAAGTTGGCTGGCGAGTTTTGTTTTCCAGGGAAAAGTGCCGTTGCTTTTTTTGGTGGCCTGTGGCTGGGAGTGGCCAGCTGGCTCCTTATAATCCACGATACGCAGGATGGTTCCCAGACCAGAGGTGGCACCAGTGCCAAGTCGGGCTGGTTTGATGGTGCAAAGTGGCTCCTGCAATCTGCCATCCAGAAGCGGGGCAGCTGAGTTTTGTTTGCCAGAGAAAAGGGCCGTGGTTTTTTTTGGGGGGCATATGGCTGGGAGTGGCCGGCTGGCTCCTTAAAATGCTCGATACGCAGGATGGTGACCAGACCCAAGGTGGCACCAGTGCCAAGTTGTGCTGTTTTTGTAGTACCAAGTGCGTCCTGCAATTTGCCATCCAGAAGAGGGGCAGTTGAGTTTTGTTTGCCAGAGAAAAGCGCCGTGGTTTGTGTTTGAGGGCATATGGCTGAGAGTGGCCGGCTGACGCCTGAAAATCCACAATAGGCAGGGTGGTTCCCAGAGCCAAGGTGGCACCAGTTCCAAGTCGGGCTGGTTTGATAGTACTAAATAGCTCCTCAAATCTGCCATCCAGAAGCGGGGCAGCGTAATTTTGTTTGCCAGGGAAACGGGCCGAGGTTTTTGTCTGGGGGCCTATGGTTGGGAGTGACCGGCTGGCTCCTGAAAAGCTACGATAGGCAGGATGGTTCCCAGACCAGAGGTGGCACCAGTGCCAAGTCGGGCTAGTTTGATGGTGAAAAGTGGCTCCTGCAATCTGCCATCAAAAAGTTGGCAGGCGAGTTTTGTTTTCCAGGGAAAAGTGCCGTTGATTTTTTTTGGCGGCCTGTGGCTGGGAGTGGCCGGCTGGCTCCTTAGAATCCACGATACGCAGGATGGTTCCCAGACCAGAGGTGGCACCAGTTCCAAGTTGGGCTTGTTTGATAGTACCAAGTGGCTCCTGCAATCTGCCATCCAGAAGCGGGGCAGCTTACTTTTGTTTGCCAGGGAAACGGGCCGAGGTTTGTGTCTCGGGGCCTATGGCTGGGAGTGACCGGCTGGCTCCTGAAAAGCTACGATAGGCAGGATGGTTACCAGACCCATGGTGGCACCAGTGCCAAGTTGGGCTGATTTGATAGTATCAAGCGGCTCCTGCAATCTGCCATCAAAAAGTTGGCAGGCGAGTTTTGTTTTCCAGGGAAAAGTGCCGTTGATTTTTTTTGGCGGCCTGTGGCTGGGAGTGGCCGGCTGGCTCCTTAGAATCCACGATACGCAGGATGGTTCCCAGACCAGAGGTGGCACCAGTTCCAAGTCGGGCTTGTTTGATAGTACCAAGTGGCTCCTGCAATCTGCCATCCAGAATCGGGGCAGCTTACTTTTGTTTGCAAGGGAAACGGGCCGAGGTTTTTGTCTGGGGGCCTATGGCTGGGAGTGACTGGCTGGCTCCTGAAAAGCTACGATACGCAGGATGGTTACCAGACTCATGGTGGCACCAGTGCCACGTTGGGCTGATTTGATAGTACCAAGCGGCTCCTGCAATCTGCCATCAAAAAGTTGGCAGGCGAGTTTTGTTTTCCAGGGGAAAGCGCCGTTGTTTGTGTTTGGGGGACTATGGCTGGGAGTGGCCGGCTGGCTAATTAGAATCCACGATATGCAGGATGGTTCCCAGACCATGGTGGCACCAGTGCCAAGTTGGGCTAGTTTGATGGTGCAAAGTGGCTCCTGCAATCTGCCATGAAAAAGTTGGCAGGCGAGTTTTTTTTTCCAGGGAAAAGCGCCATTGTTTGTGTTTGGTGGACTGTGGCTGGGAGTGGCCGGCTGGCTCCTTAGAATCCACGATACGCAGCATGGTTCCCAGACCAGAGGTGGCACCAGTTCCAAGTCGGGCTGGTTTGATGGTACCAAGTGGCTCCTGCAATCTGCCATCCAGAAGCGGGGCAGCTTACTTTTGTTTGCCAGGGAAACGGGCCGAGGTTTCTGTCTGGGGGCCTATGGCTGGGAGTGACCGGCTGGCTCCTGAAAAGCTACGATAGGCAGGATGATTACCAGACCCATGGTGGCAGCAGTGCCAAGTTGGGCTGATTTGATAGTATCAAGCGGCTCCTGCAATCTGCCATCAAAAAGTTGGCAGGCGAGTTTTGTTTTCCAGGGAAAAGTGCCGTTGATTTTTTTTGGTGGCCTGTGGCTGGGAGTGGCCAGCTGGCTCCTTATAATCCACGATACGCAGGATGGTTCCCAGACCAGAGGTGGCACCAGTTCCAAGTCGGGCTGGTTTGATGGTGCAAAGCGGCTCCTGCAATCTGCCATCCAGAAGCGGGGAAGTTGAGTTTTGTTTGCCAGAGAAAAGGGCCGTGGTTTTTTTTGGGGGGCATATGGCTTGGAGTGGCCGGCTGGCTCCTTAAAATGCTCGATACTCAGGAGGGTGACCAGACCCAAGGTGGCACCAGTGCCAAGTTGTGCTGTTTTTGTAGTACCAAGTGCGTCCTGCAATTTGCCATCCAGAAGAGGGGCAGTTGAGTTTTGTTTGCCAGAGAAAAGGGCCGTGGTTTGTGTTTGAGGGCATATGGCTGAGAGTGGCCGGCTGAACCCTGAAAATCCACAATAGGCAAGATGGTTCCCAGAGCCAAGGTGGCACCAGTGCCAAGTCGGGCTGGTTTGATAGTACTAAATAGCTCCTGCAATCTGCCATCCAGAAGCGGGGCAGCTTAATTTTGTTTGCCAGGGAAACGGGCCGAGGTTTCTGTCTGGGGGCCTATGGCTGGGAGTGACCGGCTGGCTCCTGAAAAGCTACGATATGCAGGATGATTCCCAGACCAGAGGTGGCACCAGTGCCAAGTCGGTCTAGTTTGATGGTGAAAAGTGGCTCCTGCAATCTGCCATCAAAAAGTTGGCAGGCGAGTTTTGTTTTCCAGGGAAAAGTGCCGTTGATTTTGTTTGGCGGCCTGTGGCTGTGAGTGGCCGGCTGGCTCCTTAGAATCCACGATACGCAGCATGGTTCCCAGACCAGAGGTGGCACCAGTGCCAAGTCGGGCTGGTTTGATGGTGCAAAGTGGCTCCTGCAATCTGCCATCCAGAAGCGGGGCAGCTTACTTTTGTTTGCCAGGGAAACGGGCCGAGGTTTGTGTCTGGGGGCCTATGGCTGGGAGTGACCGGCTGGCTCCTGAAAAGCTACGATAGGCAGGATGGATCCCAGACCCATGGTGGCAGCAGTGCCAAGTTGGGCTGATTTGATAGTATCAAGCGGCTCCTGCAATCTGCCATCAAAAAGTTGGCAGGCGAGTTTTGTTTTCCAGGGAAAAGTGCCGTTGATTTTTTTTGGTGGCCTGTGGCTGGGAGTGGCCGGCTGGGTCCTTAGAATCCACGATACGCAGGATGGTTCCCAGACCAGAGGTGGCACCAGTTCCAAGTCGGGCTTGTTTGATAGTACCAAGTGGCTCCTGCAATCTGCCATCCAGAAGCGGGGCAGCTTACTTTTGTTTGCAAGGGAAACGGGCCGAGGTTTTTGTCTGGGGGCCTATGGCTGGGAGTGACTGGCTGGCTCCTGAAAAGTTACGATAGGCAGGATGGTTACCAGACTCATGGTGGCACCAGTGCCACGTTGGGTTGATTTGATAGTACCAAGCGGCTCCTGCAATCTGCCATCAAAAAGTTGGCAGGCGAGTTTTGTTTTCCAGGGGAAAGCGCCGTTGTTTGTGTTTGGGGGCCTATGGCTGGGAGTGGCCGGCTGGCTAATTAGAATCCACGATACGCAGGATGGTTCCCAGACCATGGTGGCACCAGTGCCAAGTCGGGCTAGTTTGATGGTGCAAAGTGGCTCCTGCAATCTGCCATGAAAAAGTTGGCAGGCGAGTTTTGTTTTCCAGGGAAAAGTGCCGTTGTTTGTGTTTGGTGGACTGTGGCTGGGAGTGGCCGGCTGGCTCCTTAGAATCCACGATACGCAGGATGGTTCCCAGACCAGAGGTGGCACCAGTTCCAAGTCGGGCTGGTTTGATAGTAAAAAGTGCGTGCTGCAATCTGCCATCCAGAAGCGGGGCAGCTTACTTTTGTTTGCAAGGGAAACGGGCCGAGGTTTGTGTCTGGGGGCCTATGGCTGGGAGTGACCGGCTGGCTCCTGAAATGCTACGATAGGCAGGATGGTTACCAGACCCATGGTGGCACCAGTGCCAAGTTGGGCTGATTTGATAGTATCAAGCGGCTCCTGCAATCTGCCATCAAAAAGTTGGCTGGCGAGTTTTGTTTTCCAGGGAAAAGTGCCGTTGATTTTTTTTGGTGGCCTGCGGCTGGGAGTGGCCAGCTGGCTCCTTATAATCCACGACACGCAGGATGGTTCCCAGACCAGAGGTGGCACCAGTGCCAAGTCGGGCTGGTTTGATGGTGCAAAGTGGCTCCTGCAATCTGCCATCCAGAAGCGGGGCAGCTGAGTTTTGTTTGCCAGAGAAAAGGGCCGTGGTTTTTTTTGGGGGGCATATGGCTTGGAGTGGCCGGCTGGCTCCTTAAAATGCTCAATACGCAGGATGGTGACCAGACCCAAGGTGGCACCAGTGCCAAGTTGTGCTGTTTTTGTAGTACCAAGTGCGTCCTGCAATTTGCCATCCAGAAGAGGGGCAGTTGAGTTTTGTTTGCCAGAGAAAAGGGCCGTGGTTTGTGTTTGAGGGCATATGGCTGAGAGTGGCCGGCTGACCCCTGAAAATCCACAATAGGCAGGATGGTTCCCAGAGCCAAGGTGGCACCAGTTCCAAGTTGGGCTGGTTTGATAGTACTAAATAGCTCCTGCAATCTGCCATCCAGAAGCGGGGCAGCGTAATTTTGTTTGCCAGGGAAACGGGCCGAGGTTTTTTTCTGGGGGCCTATGGTTAGGAGTGACCGGCTGGCTCCTGAAAAGCTACGATAGGCAGGATGGTTCCCAGACCAGAGGTGGCACCAGTGCCAAGTCAGGCTAGTTTGATGGTGAAAAGTGGCTCCTGCAATCTGCCATCAAAAAGTTTGCAGGCGAGTTTTGTTTTCCAGGGAAAAGTGCCGTTGATTTTGTTTGGCGGCCTGTGGCTGGGAGTGGCCGGCTGGCTCCTTAGAATCCACGATACGCAGGATGGTTCCCAGACCAGAGGTGGCACCAGTTCCAAGTCGGGCTTGTTTGATAGTACCAAGCGGCTCCTGCAATCTGCCATCAAAAATTTGGCAAGCGAGTTTTGCTTTCCAGGGAAAAGCGCCGTGGTTTGTGTTTGGGGGCCTATGGCTGGGAGTGACCGGCTGGCTAATTAGAATCCACGGTACGCAGGATGGTGACCAGACCCAAGATGGCACCAGTGCCATGTCGGGCTAGTTTGATGGTGAAAAGTGGCTCCTGCAATCTGCCATCAAAAAGTTGGCAGGCGAGTTTTGTTTTCCAGGGAAAAGTGCCGTTGATTTTTTTTGGTGGCCTATGGCTGGGAGTGGCCGGCTGGCTCCTTAGAATCCACGATACGCAGCATGGTTCCCAGACCAGAGGTGGCACCAGTTCCAAGTCGGGCTGGTTTGATAGTACCAAGTGGCTCCTGCAATCTGCCATCCAGAAACGGGGCAGCTTACTTTTGTTTGCCAGGGAAACGGGCCGTGGTTTGTGTCTGGGGGCCTATGGCTGGGAGTGACTGGCTGGCTCCTGAAAAGCTACGATAGGCAGGATGGTTACCAGACTCATGGGGGAACCAGTGCCAAGTTGGGCTGATTTGATAGTACCAAGCGACTCCTGCAATCTGCCATCAAAAAGTTGGCAGGCGAGTTTTGTTTTCCAGGGAAAAGCGCCGTTGTTTGTGTTTGGTGGACTGTTGCTGGGAGTGGCCGGCTGGCTCCTTAGAATCCACGATACGCAGGATGGTTCCCAGACCAGAGGTGGCACCAGTTCCAAGTCGGGCTAGTTTGATGGTGCAAAGTGGCTCCTGCAATCTGCCATCCAGAAGCGGGGTAGCTTACTTTTGTTTGCCAGGGAAACTGGCCGAGGTTTTTTCTGGGGGCTTATGGGTGGGACTGTCCGGCTGGCTCCTGAAAAGCTAAGATAGGCAGGATGGTGACCAGACCCATGGTGGCACCAGTGCCAAGTTGGGCTGGTTTGATAGTACGAAGTGGCTCCTGCAATCTGCCATCAAAAAGTTGGCAGGCGAGTTTTGTTTTCCAGGGAAAAGCGCCGTTGTTTGTGTTTGGGGGCCTGTGGCTGGGCGTGGCCGGCTGGCTCCTTAGAATCAACGATACGCAGGATGGTTCCCAGACCAGAGGTGGCACCAGTGCCAAGTCGGGCTGGTTTGATGGTGCAAAGTGGCTCCTGCAATCTGCCATACAAAAGGGGGGCAGCTGAGTTTTGTTTGCCAGAGAAAAGGGCCATGGTTTTTTTTTGGGGGCATATGGCTGGGAGTGGCCGGCTGGCTCCTTAAAATGCTCGATACGCAGGATAGTGACCAGACCCAAGGTGGCACCAGTGCCAAGTTGTGCTGTTTTTGTAGTACCAAGTGCGTCCTGCAATTTGCCATCCGGAAGAGGGGCAGTTGAGTTTTGTTTGCCAGAGAAAAGGGCCGTGGGTTGTGTTTGAGGGCATATGGCTGAGAGTGGCCGGCTGACCCCTGAAAATCCACAATAGGCAAGATGGTTCCCAGAGCCAAGGTGGCACCAGTTCCAAGTCGGGCTGGTTTGATAGTACTAAATAGCTCCTGCAATCTGCCATCCAGAAGCGGGGCAGCTTAATTTTGTTTGCCAGGGAAACGGGCCGAGATTTCTGTCTGGGGGCCTATGGCTGGGAGTGACCGGCTGGCTCCTGAAAAGCTACGATAGGCAGGATGGTTCCAGACCAGAGGTGGCACCAGTGCCAAGTCGGGCTAGTTTGATGGTGAAAAGTGGCTCCTGCAATCTGCCATCAAAAAGTTGGCAGGCGAGTTTTGTTTTCCAGGGAAAAGTGCCGTTGATTTTGTTTGGCGGCCTGTGGCTGGGAGTGGCCGGCTGGCTCCTTAGAATCCACGATACGCAGGATGGTTCCCAGACCAGAGGTGGCACCACTTCCAAGTCGGGCTTGTTTGATAGTACCAAGTGGCTCCTGCAGTCTGCCATCCAGAAGCGGGGCAGCTTACTTTTGTTTGCCAGGGAAACGGGCCGAGGTTTGTGTCTGGGGGCCTATGGCTGGGAGTGACTGGCTGGCTCCTGAAAAGCTACGATAGGCAGGATGGTTACCAGACTCATGGTGGCACCAGTGCCAAGTTGGGCTGATTTGATAGTACCAAGCGGCTCCTGCAATCTGCCATCAAAAAGTTTGCAGGCGAGTTTTGTTTTCCAGGGAAAAGCGCCGTTGGTTGTGTTTGGGGGCCTATGGCTGGGAGTGGTCGGCTGGCTAATTAGAATCCACGATACGCAGGATGGTTCCCAGACCAGAGGTGGCACCAGTGCCATGTCGGGCTAGTTTGATGTTGCAAAGTGGCTCCTGCAATCTCCCATGAAAAAGTTTGCAGGCGAGTTTTGTTTTCCAGGGAAAAGTGCCGTTGTTTGTGTTTGGTGGACTGTGGCTGGGAGTGGCCGGCTGGCTCCTTAGAATCCACGATACGCAGGATGGTTCCCAGACCAGAGGTGGCACCAGTTCCAAGTTGGGCTTGTTTGATAGTACCAAGTGGCTCCTGCAATCTGCCATCCAGAAGCGGGGCAGCTTACTTTTGTTTGCCAGGGAAACGGGCCGAGGTTTGTGTCTGGGGGCCTATGGCTGGGAGTGACCGGCTGGCTCCTGAAAAGCTACGATAGGCAGGATGGTTACCAGACCCATGGTGGCACCAGTGCCAAGTTGGGCTGATTTGATAGTATCAAGAGGCTCCTGCAATCTGCCATCAAAAAGTTGGCAGGCGAGTTTTGTTTTCCAGGGAAAAGTGCCGTTGATTTATTTTGGCGGCCTATGGCTGGGAGTGGCCGGCTGGGTAATTAGAATCCACGATACGCAGGATGGTTACCAGACCATGGTGGCACCAGTGCCAAGTCGGGCTAGTTTGATGGTGCAAAGTGGCTCCTGCAATCTGCCATGAAAAAGTTGGCAGGCGAGTTTTGTTTTCCAGGGAAAAGCGCCATTGTTTGTGTTTGGTGGACTGTGGCTGGGAGTGGCCGGCTGGCTCCTTAGAATCCACGATACGCAGGATGGTTCCCAGACCAGAGGTGGCACCAGTTCCAAGTCGGGCTGGTTTGATAGTACCAAGTGGCTCCTGCAATCTGCCATCCAGAAGCGGGGCAGCTTACTTTTGTTTGCCAGGGAAACGGGCCGAGGTTTCTGTCTGGGGGCCTATGGCTGGGAGTGACCGGCTGGCTCCTGAAAAGCTACGATAGGCAGGATGGTTACCAGACCAATGGTGGCACCAGTGGCAAGTTGGGCTGATTTGATAGTATCAAGCGGCTCCTGCAATCTGCCATCAAAAATATGGCAGGCGAGTTTTGTTTTCCAGGGAAAAGTGCCGTTGTTTGTGTTTGGTGGACTGTGGCTGGGAGTGGCCGGCTGGCTCCTTAGAATCCACGATACGCAGGATGGTTCCCAGACCAGAGGTGGCACCAGTGCCAAGTCGGGCTGGTTTGATGGTGCAAAGTGGCTCCTGCAATCTGCCATCCAGAAGCGGGGCAGCTGAGTTTTGTTTGCCAGAGAAAAGGGCCGTGGTTTTTTTTTTGGGGGCATATGGCTGGGAGTGGCCGGCTGGCTCCTTAAAATGCTCGATACGCAGGATGGTGACCAGACCCATGGTGGCACCAGTGCCAAGTTGTGCTGTTTTTGTAGTACCAAGTGCGTCCTGCAATTTGCCATCCAGAAGAGGGGCAGTTGAGTTTTGTTTGCCAGAGAAAAGGGCCGTGGTTTGTGTTTGAGGGCATATGGCTGAGAGTGGCCGGCTGAACCCTGAAAATCCACAATAGGCAAGATGGTTCCCAGAGCCAAGGTGGCACCAGTGCCAAGTCGGGCTGGTTTGATAGTACTAAATAGCTCCTGCAATCTGCCATCCAGAAGCGGGGCAGCTTAATTTTGTTTGCCAGGGAAACGGGCCGAGGTATGTGTTTGGGGACCTATGGCTGGGAGTGACCGGCTGGCTCCTGAAAAGCTACGATAGGCAGGATGATTCCCAGACCAGAGGTGGCACCAGTGCCAAGTCGGGCTAGTTTGATGGTGAAAAGTGGCTCCTGCAATCTACCATCAAAAAGTTGGCAGGCGAGTTTTGTTTTCCAGGGAAAAGTGCCGTTGTTTGTGTTTGGTGGAATGTGGCTGGGAGTGGCCGGCTGGGTCCTTAGAATCCACGATACGCAGGATGGTTCCCAGACAAGAGGTGGCACCAGTTCCAAGTCGGGCTGGTTTGATGGTGCAAAGTGGCTCATGCAATCTGCCATCCAGAAGCGGGGCAGCTTACTTTTGTTTGCCAGGGAAACGGGCCGAGGTTTGTGTCTGGGCGCCTATGGCTGGGAGTGACCGGCTGGCTCCTGAAAAGCTACGATAGGCAGGATGGTTACCAGACCCATGGTGGCTCCAGTGCCAAGTTGGGCTGATTTGATAGTATCAAGCGGCTCCTGCAATCTGCCATCAAAAAGTTGGCAGGCGAGTTTTGTTTTCCAGGGAAAAGTGCCGTTGATTTTTTTTGGTGGCCTGTGGCTGGGAGTGGCCGGCTGGGTCCTTAGAATCCACGATACGCAGGATGGTTCCCAGACCAGAGGTGGCACCAGTTCCAAGTTGGGCTTGTTTGATAGTACCAAGTGGCTCCTGCAATCTGCCATCCAGAAGCGGGGCAGCTTACTTTTGTTTGCAAGGGAAACGGGCCGAGGTTTTTGTCTGGGGGCCTATGGCTGGGAGTGACTGGCTGGCTCCTGAAAAGCTACGATAGGCAGGATGGTTACCAGACTCATGGTGGCACCAGTGCCACGTTGGGCTGACTTGATAGTACCAAGCGGCTCCTGCAATCTGCCATCAAAAAGTTGGCAGGCGAGTTTTGTTTTACAGGGGAAAGCGCCCTTGTTTGTGTTTGGCGGCCTATGGCTGGGAGTGGCCGGCTGGCTAATTAGAATCCACGATACGCAGGATGGTTCCCAGACCATGGTGGCACCAGTGCCAAGTCGGTCTAGTTTGATGGTGCAAAGTGGCTCCTGCAATCTGCCATGAAAAAGTTGGCAGGCGAGTTTTGTTTTCCAGGGAAAAGTGCCATTGTTTGTGTTTGGTGGACTGTGGCTGGGAGTGGCCGGCTGGCTCCTTAGAATCCACGATACGCAGGATGGTTCCCAGACCAGAGGTGGCACCAGTTCCAAGTCGGGCTGGTTTGATAGTACCAAGTGGCTCCTGCAATCTGCCATACAGAAGCGGGTCAGCTTACTTTTGTTTGCCAGGGAAACGGGCCGAGGTTTGTGTCTGGGGGCCTATGGCTGGGAGTGACCGGCTGGCTCCTGAAAAGCTACGATAGGCAGGATGGTTACCAGACTCATGGTGACACCAGTGCCAAGTTGGGCTGATTTGATAGTACCAAGCGGCTCCTGCAATCTGCCATCAAAAAGTTGGCAGGCGAGTTTTGTTTTCCAGGGAAAAGCGCCGTTGTTTGTGTTTGGGGGCTTGTGGCTGGCAGTGGCCGGCTGGCTCCTTAGAATCCACGATACGCAGGATGGTTCCCAGACCAGAGGTGGCACCACTGCCAAGTCGGGCTAGTTTGATGGTGCAAAGTGGCTCCTGCAATCTGCCATCCAGAAGCGGGGTAGCTTACTTTTGTTTGCCAGGGAAACGGGCCGAGGTTTTTTCTGGGGGCCTATGGGTGGGACTGTCCGGCTCGGTCATGAAAAGCTACGATAGGCAGGATGGTGACCAGACCCATGGTGGCACCAGTGCCAAGTTGGGCTGGTTTCATAGTACCAAGTGGCTCCTGCAATCTGCCATCAAAAAGTTGGCAGGCGAGTTTTGTTTTCCAGGGAAAAGCGCCGTTGTTTGGGTTTGGGGGCCTGTGGCTGGGAGTGGCCGGCTGGCTCCTTAGAATCCACAATAGGCAGGATGGTTCCCAGACCAGAGGTGGCACCAGTGCCAAGTCGGGCTGGTTTGATGGTGCAAAGTGGCTCCTGCAATCTGCCATCAAAATGTTGGCAGGCGAATTTTGTTTTCCAGGGAAAAGCGACGTTGATTTTTTTTGGTGGCCAGTGGCTGGGAGTGGCCGGCTGGCTAATTAGAATCCACGATACGCAGGATGGTTCCCAGACCAGAGGTGGCACCAGTGCCAAGTCGGGCTAGTTTGATGGTGCAAAGTGGCTCCTGCAATCTGCCATTAAAAAGTTGGCAGGCCAGTTTTGTTTTCCAGGGAAAAGCGCCGTTGTTTGTATTTGGGGGCCTGTGGCTGGGAGTGGCCAGCTGGCTCCTTATAATCCACGATACGCAGGATGGTTCCCAGACCAGAGGTGGCACCAGTGCCAAGTCGGGCTGGTTTGATGGTGCAAAGTGGCTCCTGCAATCTGCCATCCAGAAGCGGGGAAGTTGAGTTTTGTTTGCCAGAGAAAAGGGCCGTGGTTTTTTTTGGGGGGCATATGGCTTGGAGTGGCCGGCTGGCTCCTTAAAATGCTCGATACACAGGATGGTAACCAGACCCAAGGTGGCACCAGTGCCAAGTTGTGCTGTTTTTGTAGTACCAAGTGCGTCCTGCAATTTGCCATCCAGAAGAGGGGCAGTTGAGTTTTGTTTGCCAGAGAAAAGGGCCGTGGTTTGTGTTTGAGGGCATATGGCTGAGAGTGGCCGGCTGAACCCTGAAAATCCACAATAGGCAAGATGGTTCCCAGAGCCAAGGTGGCACCAGTGCCAAGTCGGGCTGGTTTGATGGTGCAAAGTGGCTCCTGCAATCTGCCATCCAGAAGCGGGGCAGCTTACTTTTGTTTGCCAGGGAAACGGGCCGAGGTTTGTGTCTGGGGGCCTATGGCTGGGAGTGACCGGCTGGCTCCTGAAAAGCTACGATAGGCAGGATGGTTCCCAGACCAGAGGTGGCACCAGTTCCAAGTTGGGCTGATTTGATAGTATCAAGCGGCTCCTGCAATCTGCCATGAAAAAGTTGGCAGGCGAGTTTTGTTTTCCAGGGAAAAGTGCCGTTGATTTTTTTTGGTGGCCTGCGGCTGGGAGTGGCCAGCTGGCTCCTTATAATCCACGATACGCAGGATGGTTCCCAGACCAGAGGTGGCACCAGTGCCAAGTCGGGCTGGTTTGATGGTGCAAAGTGGCTCCTGCAATCTGCCATACAGAAGCGGGGCAGCTGAGTTTTGTTTGCCAGAGAAAAGGGCCGTGGTTTTTTTGGGGGGGCATATGGCTTGGAGTGGCCGGCTGGCTCCTTAAAATGCTCGATACGCAGGATGGTGACCAGACCCAAGGTGGCACCAGTGCCAAGTTGTGCTGTTTTTGTAGTACCAAGTGCGTCCTGCAATTTGCCATCCAGAAGAGGGGCAGTTGAGTTTTGTTTGCCAGAGAAAAGGGCCGTGGTTTGTGTTTGAGGGCATATGGCTGAGAGTGGCCGGCTGACCCCTGAAAATCCACAATAGGCAGGATGGTTCCCAGAGCCAAGGTGGCACCAGTTCCAAGTCGGGCTGGTTTGATAGTACTAAATAGCTCCTGCAATCTGCCATCCAGAAGCGGGGCAGCGTAATTTTGTTTGCCAGGGAAACGGGCCGAGGTTTTTGTCTGGGGGCCTATGGCTGGGAGTGACCGGCTGGCTCCTGAAAAGCTACGATAGGCAGGATGGTTCCCAGACCAGAGGTGGCACCAGTGCCAAGTCGGGCTAGTTTGATGGTGAAAAGTGGCTCCTGCAATCTGCCATCAAAAAGTTGGCAGGCGAGTTTTGTTTTCCAGGGAAAAGTGCCGTTGATTTTGTTTGGCGGCCTGTGGCTGGGAGTGGCCGGCTGGCTCCTTAGAATCCACGATACGCAGGATGGTTCCCAGACCAGAGGTGGCACCAGTTCCAAGCCGGGCTTGTTTGATAGTACCAAGTGGCTCCTGCAATCTGCTATCCAGAAGCGGGGCAGCTTACTTTTTTTTGCCAGGGAAACGGGCCGAGGTTTGTGTCTGGGGGCCTATGGCTGGGAGTGACTGGCTGGCTCCTGAAAAGCTACGATAGGCAGGATGGTTACCAGACTCATGGTGGCACCAGTGCCAAGTTGGGCTGATTTGATAGTACCAAGCGGCTCCTGCAATCTGCCATCAAAAATTTGGCAAGCGAGTTTTGTTTTCCAGGGAAAAGCGCCGTTGTTTGTGTTTGGGGGCCTATGGCTGGGAGTGACCGGCTGGCTAATTAGAATCCACGATACGCAGGATGGTGACCAGACCCAAGGTGGCACCAGTGCCATGTCGGGCTAGTTTGATGGTGAAAAGTGGCTCCTGCAATCTGCCATCAAAAAGTTGGCAGGCGAGTTTTGTTTTCCAAGGAAAAGTGCCGTTGATTTTGTTTGGTGGCCTGTGGCTGGGAGTGGCCGGCTGGCTCCTTAGAATCCACGATACGCAGGATGGTTCCCAGACCAGGGGTGGCACCAGTTCCAAGCCGGGCTTGTTTGATAGTACCAAGTGGCTCCTGCAATCTGCCATCCAGAAGCGGGGCAGCTTACTTTTGTTTGCCAGGGAAACGGGCCGAGGTTTGTGTCTGGGGCCTATGGCTGGGAGTGACTGGCTGGCTCCTGAAAAGCTACGATAGGCAGGATGGTTACCAGACCCATGGTGGCACCAGTGCCAAGTTGGGCTGGTTTTATACTATCAACGGCTCCTGCAATCTGCAATCAAAAAGTTGGCAGGCGAGTTTTGTTTTCCAGGGAATAGTGCCGTTGATTTTTTTTGGTGGCCTATGGCTGGGAGTGGCCGGCTGGCTCCTTAGAATCCACGATACGCAGCATGGTTCCCAGACCAGAGGTGGCACCAGTTCCAAGTCGGGCTGGTTTGATAGTACCAAGTGGCTCCTGCAATCTGCCATCCAGAAACGGGGCAGCTTACTTTTGTTTGCCAGGGAAACGGGCCGTGGTTTGTGTCTGGGGGCCTATGGCTGAGAGTGACTGGCTGGCTCCTGAAAAGCTACGATAGGCAGGATGGTTACCAGACTCATGGGGGCACCAGTGCCAAGTTGGGCTGATTTGATAGTACCAAGCGGCTCCTGCAATCTGCCATCAAAAAGTTGGCAGGCGAGTTTTGTTTTCCAGGGAAAAGCGCCGTTGTTTGTGTTTGGTGGACTGTGGCTGGGAGTGGCCGGCTGGCTCCTTAGAATCCACGATACGCAGGATGGTTCCCAGACCAGAGGTGGCACCAGTGCCAAGTCGGGCTAGTTTGATGGTGCAAAGTGGCTCCTGCAATCTGCCACCCAGAAGCGGGGCAGCTTACTTTTGTTTGCCAGGGAAACTGGCCGAGGTTTTTTCTGGGGGCCTATGGGTGGGACTGTCCGGCTGGCTCCTGAAAAGCTACGATAGGCAGGATGGTGACCAGACCCATGGTGGCACCAGTGCCAAGTTGGGCTGGTTTGATAGTACCAAGTGGCTCCTGCAATCTGCCATCAAAAAGTTGGCAGGCGAGTTTTGTTTTCCAGGGAAAAGCGCCGTTGTTTGTGTTTGGGGGCCTGTGGCTGGGCGTGGCTGGCTGGCTACTTAGAATACACGATACGCAGGATGGTTCCCAGACCAGAGGTGGCACCAGTGCCAAGTCGGGCTGGTTTGATGGTGCAAAGTGGCTCCTGCAATCTGCCATCCAGAAGCGGGGCAGCTGAGTTTTGTTTGCCAGAGAAAAGGGCCGTGGTTTTTTTTTGGGGGCATATGGCTGGGAGTGGCCGGCTGGCTCCTTAAAATGCTCGATACGCAGGATGGTGACCAGACCCAAGGTGGCACCAGTGCCAAGTTGTGCTGTTTTTGTAGTACCAAGTGCGTCCTGCAATTTGCCGTCCAGAAGAGGGGCAGTTGAGTTTTGTTTGCCAGAGAAAAGGGCCGTGGTTTGTGTTTGAGGGCATATGGCTGAGAGTGGCCGGCTGAACCCTGAAAATCCACAATAGGCAAGATGGTTCCCAGAGCCAAGGTGGCACCAGTGCCAAGTCGGGCTGGTTTGATAGTACTAAATAGCTCCTGCAATCTGCCATCCAGAAGCGGGGCAGCTTAATTTTGTTTGCCAGGGAAACGGGCCGAGGTTTGTGTCTGGGGGCCTATGGCTGGGAGTGACCGGCTGGCTCCTGAAAAGCTACGATAGGCAGGATGTTTCCCAGACCAGAGGTGGCACCAGTGCCAAGTTGGGCTGATTTGATAGTATCAAGCGGCTCCTGCAATCTGCCATCAAAAAGTTGGCAGGCGAGTTTTGTTTTCCAGGGAAAAGTGCCGTTGATTTTTTTTGGTGGCCTGTGGCTGGGAGTGGCCGGCTGGGTCCTTAGAATCCACGATACGCAGGATGGTTCCCAGACCAGAGGTGGCACCAGTTCCAAGTCGGGCTTGTTTGATAGTACCAAGTGGCTCCTGCAATCTGCCATCCAGAAGCGGGGCAGCTTACTTTTGTTTGCAAGGGAAACGGGCCGAGGTTTTTGTCTGGGGGCCTATGGCTGGGAGTGACTGGCTGGCTCCTGAAAAGTTACGATAGGCAGGATGGTTACCAGACTCATGGTGGCACCAGTGCCACGTTGGGTTGATTTGATAGTACCAAGCGGCTCCTGCAATCTGCCATCAAAAAGTTGGCAGGCGAGTTTTGTTTTCCAGGGGAAAGCGCCGTTGTTTGTGTTTGGGGGCCTATGGCTGGGAGTGGCCGGCTGGCTAATTAGAATCCACGATACGCAGGATGGTTCCCAGACCATGGTGGCACCAGTGCCAAGTCGGGCTAGTTTGATGGTGCAAAGTGGCTCCTGCAATCTGCCATGAAAAAGTTGGCAGGCGAGTTTTGTTTTCCAGGGAAAAGTGCCGTTGATTTTTTTTGGTGGCTTGCGGCTGGGAGTGGCCAGCTGGCTCCGTATAATCCACGATACGCAGGATGGTTCCCAGACCAGAGGTGGCACCAGTGCCAAGTCGGGCTGGTTTGATGGTGCAAAGTGGCTCCTGCAATCTGCCATCCAGAAGCGGGGCAGCTGAGTTTTGTTTGCCAGAGAAAAGGGCCGTGGTTTTTTTTGGGGGGCATATGGCTTGGAGTGGCCGGCTGGCTCCTTAAAATGCTCGATACACAGGATGGTGACCAGACCCAAGGTGGCACCAGTGCCAAGTTGTGCTGTTTTTGTAGTACCAAGTGCGTCCTGCAATTTGCCATCCAGAAGAGGGGCAGTTGAGTTTTGTTTGCCAGAGAAAAGGGCCGTGGTTTGTGTTTGAGGGCATAGGGCTGAGAGTGGCCGGCTGACCCATGAAAATCCACAATAGGCAGGATGGTTCCCAGAGCCAAGGTGGCACCAGTTCCAAGTCGGGCTGGTGTGATAGTACTAAATAGCTCCTGCAATCTGCCATCCAGAAGCGGGGCAGCGTAATTTTGTTTGCCAGGGAAACGGGCCGAGGTTTTTGTCTGGGGGCCTATGGTTGGGAGTGACCGGCTGGCTCCTGAAAAGCTACGATAGGCAGGATGGTTCCCAGACCAGAGGTGGCACCAGTGCCAAGTCGCGCTAGTTTGATGGTGAAAAGTGGCTGCTGCAATCTGCCATCAAAAAGTTGGCAGGCGAGTTTTGTTTTCCAGGGAAAAGTGCCGTTGATTTTGTTTGGCGGCCTGTGGCTGGGAGTGGCCGGCTGGCTCCTTAGAATCCACGATACGCAGGATGGTTCCCAGACCAGAGGTGGCACCAGTTCCAAGCCGGGCTTGTTTGATAGTACCAAGTGGCTCCTGCAATCTGCTATCCAGAAGCGGGGCAGCTTACTTTTGTTTGCCAGGGAAACGGGCCGAGGTTTGTGTCTGGGGGCCTATGGCTGGGAGTGACTGGCTGGCTCCTGAAAAGCTACGATAGGCAGGATGGTTACCAGACTCATGGTGGCACCAGTGCCAAGTTGGGCTGATTTGATAGTACCAAGCGGCTCCTGCAATCTGCCATCAATAATTTGGCAAGCGAGTTTTGTTTTCCAGGGAAAAGCGCCGTTGTTTGTGTTTGGGGGCCTATGGCTGGGAGTGACCGGCTGGCTCCTTAGAATCCACAATACGCAGGATGGTTCCCAGACCAGAGGTGGCACCAGTTCCAAGTCGGGCTTGTTTGATAGTACCAAGTGGCTCCTGCAATCTGCCATCCAGAATCGGGGCAGCTTACTTTTGTTTGCAAGGGAAACGGGCCGAGGTTTTTGTCTGGGGGCCTATGGCGGGGAGTGACTGGCTGGCTCCTGAAAAGCTACGATAGGCAGGATGGTTACCAGACTCATGGTGGCACCAGTGCCACGTTGGGCTGATTTGATAGTACCAAGCGGCTCCTGCAATCTGCCATCAAAAAGTTGGCAGGCGAGTTTTGTTTTCCAGGGGAAAGCGCCGTTGTTTGTGTTTGGGGGCCTATGGCTGGGAGTGGCCGGCTGGCTAATTAGAATCCACGATACGCAGGATGGTTCCCAGACCATGGTGGCACCAGTGCCAAGTCGGGCTAGTTTGATGGTGCAAAGTGGCTCCTGCAATCTGCCATGAAAAAGTTGGCAGGCGAGTTTTGTTTTCCAGGGAAAAGTGCCGTTGATTTTTTTTGGTGGCCTGCGGCTGGGAGTGGCCAGCTGGCTCCTTATAATCCACGATACGCAGGATGGTTCCCAGACCAGAGGTGGCACCAGTGCCAAGTCGGGCTGGTTTGATGGTGCAAAGTGGCTCCTGCAATCTGCCATACAGAAGCGGGGCAGCTGAGTTTTGTTTGCCAGAGAAAAGGGCCGTGGTTTTTTTTGGGGGGCATATGGCTTGGAGTGGCCGGCTGGCTCCTTAAAATGCTCGATACGCAGGATGGTGACCAGACCCAAGGTGGCACCAGTGCCAAGTTGTGCTGTTTTTGTAGTACCAAGTGCGTCCTGCAATTTGCCATCCAGAAGAGGGGCAGTTGAGTTTTGTTTGCCAGAGAAAAGGGCCGTGGTTTGTGTTTGAGGGCATATGGCTGAGAGTGGCCGGCTGACCCCTGAAAATCCACAATAGGCAGGATGGTTCCCAGAGCCAAGGTGGCACCAGTTCCAAGTCGGGCTGGTTTGATAGTACTAAATAGCTCCTGCAATCTGCCATCCAGAAGCGGGGCAGCGTAATTTTGTTTGCCAGGGAAACGGGCCGAGGTTTTTGTCTGGGGGCCTATGGCTGGGAGTGACCGGCTGGCTCCTGAAAAGCTACGATAGGCAAGATGGTTCCCAGACCAGAGGTGGCACCAGTGCCAAGTCGGGCTAGTTTGATGGTGAAAAGTGGCTCCTGCAATCTGCCATCAAAAAGTTGGCAGGCGAGTTTTGTTTTCCAGGGAAAAGTGCCGTTGATTTTGTTTGGCGGCCTGTGGCTGGGAGTGGCCGGCTGGCTCCTTAGAATCCACGATACGCAGGATGGTTCCCAGACCAGAGGTGGCACCAGTTCCAAGCCGGGCTTGTTTGATAGTATCAAGTGGCTCCTGCAATCTGCTATCCAGAAGCGGGGCAGCTTACTTTTTTTTGCCAGGGAAACGGGCCGAGGTTTGTGTCTGGGGGCCTATGGCTGGGAGTGACTGGCTGGCTCCTGAAAAGCTACGATAGGCAGGATGGTTACCAGACTCATGGTGGCACCAGTGCCAAGTTGGGCTGATTTGATAGTACCAAGCGGCTCCTGCAATCTGCCATCAAAAATTTGGCAAGCGAGTTTTGTTTTCCAGGGAAAAGCGCCGTTGTTTGTGTTTGGGGGCCTATGGCTGGGAGTGACCGGCTGGCTAATTAGAATCCACGATACGCAGGATGGTGACCAGACCCAAGGTGGCACCAGTGCCATGTCGGGCTAGTTTGATGGTGAAAAGTGGCTCCTGCAATCTGCCATCAAAAAGTTGGCAGGCGAGTTTTGTTTTCCAAGGAAAAGTGCCGTTGATTTTGTTTGGTGGCCTGTGGCTGGGAGTGGCCGGCTGGCTCCTTAGAATCCACGATACGCAGGATGGTTCCCAGACCAGGGGTGGCACCAGTTCCAAGCCGGGCTTGTTTGATAGTACCAAGTGGCTCCTGCAATCTGCCATCCAGAAGCGGGGCAGCTTACTTTTGTTTGCCAGGGAAACGGGCCGAGGTTTGTGTCTGGGGCCTATGGCTGGGAGTGACTGGCTGGCTCCTGAAAAGCTACGATAGGCAGGATGGTTACCAGACCCATGGTGGCACCAGTGCCAAGTTGGGCTGGTTTTATACTATCAACGGCTCCTGCAATCTGCAATCAAAAAGTTGGCAGGCGAGTTTTGTTTTCCAGGGAATAGTGCCGTTGATTTTTTTTGGTGGCCTATGGCTGGGAGTGGCCGGCTGGCTCCTTAGAATCCACGATACGCAGCATGGTTCCCAGACCAGAGGTGGCACCAGTTCCAAGTCGGGCTGGTTTGATAGTACCAAGTGGCTCCTGCAATCTGCCATCCAGAAACGGGGCAGCTTACTTTTGTTTGCCAGGGAAACGGGCCGTGGTTTGTGTCTGGGGGCCTATGGCTGAGAGTGACTGGCTGGCTCCTGAAAAGCTACGATAGGCAGGATGGTTACCAGACTCATGGGGGCACCAGTGCCAAGTTGGGCTGATTTGATAGTACCAAGCGGCTCCTGCAATCTGCCATCAAAAAGTTGGCAGGCGAGTTTTGTTTTCCAGGGAAAAGCGCCGTTGTTTGTGTTTGGTGGACTGTGGCTGGGAGTGGCCGGCTGGCTCCTTAGAATCCACGATACGCAGGATGGTTCCCAGACCAGAGGTGGCACCAGTGCCAAGTCGGGCTAGTTTGATGGTGCAAAGTGGCTCCTGCAATCTGCCACCCAGAAGCGGGGCAGCTTACTTTTGTTTGCCAGGGAAACGGGCCGAGGTTTTTTCTGGGGGCCTATGGGTGGGACTGTCCGGCTGGCTCCTGAAAAGCTACGATAGGCAGGATGGTGACCAGACCCATGGTGGCACCAGTGCCAAGTTGGGCTGGTTTGATAGTACCAAGTGGCTCCTGCAATCTGCCATCAAAAAGTTGGCAGGCGAGTTTTGTTTTCCAGGGAAAAGCGCCGTTGTTTGTGTTTGGGGGCCTGTGGCTGGGCGTGGCTGGCTGGCTCCTTAGAATACACGATACGCAGGATGGTTCCCAGACAAGAGGTGGCACCACTGCCAAGTCGGCTGGTTTGACGGTGCAAAGTGTCTCCTGCAATCTGCCATCAAAATATTGGCAGGCGAATTTTGTTTTCCAGGGAAAAGCGCCGTTCTTTGTGTTTGGGGGCCTGTGGCTGGGAGTGGCCAGCTGGCTCCTTATAATCCACGATACGCAGGATGGTTCCCAGACCAGAGGTGGCACCAGTGCCAAGTCGGGCTGGTTTGATGGTGCAAAGTGGCTCCTGCAATCTGCCATCCAGAAGCGGGGCAGCTGAGTTTTGTTTGCCAGAGAAAAGGGCCGTGGTTTTTTTTGGGGGGCATATGGCTGGGAGTGGCCGGCTGGCTCCTTAAAATGCTCGATACGCAGGATGGTGACCAGACCCAAGGTGGCACCAGTGCCAAGTTGTGCTGTTTTTGTAGTACCAAGTGCGTCCTGCAATTTGCCATCCAGAAGAGGGGCAGTTGAGTTTTGTTTGCCAGAGAAAAGGGCCGTGGTTTGTGTTTGAGGGCATATGGCTGAGAGTGGCCGGCTGAACCCTGAAAATCCACAATAGGCAAGATGGTTCCCAGAGCCAAGGTGGCACCAGTGCCAAGTCGGGCTGGTTTGATAGTACTAAATAGCTCCTGCAATCTGCCATCCAGAAGCGGGGCAGCTTAATTTTGTTTGCCAGGGAAACGGGCCGAGGTTTGTGTCTGGGGGCCTATGGCTGGGAGTGACCGGCTGGCTCCTGAAAAGCTACGATAGGCAGGATGTTTCCCAGACCAGAGGTGGCACCAGTGCCAAGTTGGGCTGATTTGATAGTATCAAGCGGCTCCTGCAATCTGCCATCAAAAAGTTGGCAGGCGAGTTTTGTTTTCCAGGGAAAAGTGCCGTTGATTTTTTTTGGTGGCCTGTGGCTGGGAGTGGCCGGCTGGGTCCTTAGAATCCACGATACGCAGGATGGTTCCCAGACCAGAGGTGGCACCAGTTCCAAGTCGGGCTTGTTTGATAGTACCAAGTGGCTCCTGCAATCTGCCATCCAGAAGCGGGGCAGCTTACTTTTGTTTGCAAGGGAAACGGGCCGAGGTTTTTGTCTGGGGGCCTATGGCTGGGAGTGACTGGCTGGCTCCTGAAAAGTTACGATAGGCAGGATGGTTACCAGACTCATGGTGGCACCAGTGCCACGTTGGGTTGATTTGATAGTACCAAGCGGCTCCTGCAATCTGCCATCAAAAAGTTGGCAGGCGAGTTTTGTTTTCCAGGGGAAAGCGCCGTTGTTTGTGTTTGGGGGCCTATGGCTGGGAGTGGCCGGCTGGCTAATTAGAATCCACGATACGCAGGATGGTTCCCAGACCATGGTGGCACCAGTGCCAAGTCGGGCTAGTTTGATGGTGCAAAGTGGCTCCTGCAATCTGCCATGAAAAAGTTGGCAGGCGAGTTTTGTTTTCCAGGGAAAAGTGCCGTTGATTTTTTTTGGTGGCTTGCGGCTGGGAGTGGCCAGCTGGCTCCGTATAATCCACGATACGCAGGATGGTTCCCAGACCAGAGGTTGCACCAGTGCCAAGTCGGGCTGGTTTGATGGTGCAAAGTGGCTCCTGCAATCTGCCATCCAGAAGCGGGGCAGCTGAGTTTTGTTTGCCAGAGAAAAGGGCCGTGGTTTTTTTTGGGGGGCATATGGCTTGGAGTGGCCGGCTGGCTCCTTAAAATGCTCGATACACAGGATGGTGACCAGACCCAAGGTGGCACCAGTGCCAAGTTGTGCTGTTTTTGTAGTACCAAGTGCGTCCTGCAATTTGCCATCCAGAAGAGGGGCAGTTGAGTTTTGTTTGCCAGAGAAAAGGGCCGTGGTTTGTGTTTGAGGGCATAGGGCTGAGAGTGGCTGGCTGACCCCTGAAAATCCACAATAGGCAGGATGGTTCCCAGAGCCAAGGTGGCACCAGTTCCAAGTCGGGCTGGTGTGATAGTACTAAATAGCTCCTGCAATCTGCCATCCAGAAGCGGGGCAGCGTAATTTTGTTTGCCAGGGAAACGGGCCGAGGTTTTTGTCTGGGGGCCTATGGTTGGGAGTGACCGGCTGGCTCCTGAAAAGCTACGATAGGCAGGATGGTTCCCAGACCAGAGGTGGCACCAGTGCCAAGTCGCGCTAGTTTGATGGTGAAAAGTGGCTGCTGCAATCTGCCATCAAAAAGTTGGCAGGCGAGTTTTGTTTTCCAGGGAAAAGTGCCGTTGATTTTGTTTGGCGGCCTGTGGCTGGGAGTGGCCGGCTGGCTCCTTAGAATCCACGATACGCAGGATGGTTCCCAGACCAGAGGTGGCACCAGTTCCAAGCCGGGCTTGTTTGATAGTACCAAGTGGCTCCTGCAATCTGCTATCCAGAAGCGGGGCAGCTTACTTTTGTTTGCCAGGGAAACGGGCCGAGGTTTGTGTCTGGGGGCCTATGGCTGGGAGTGACTGGCTGGCTCCTGAAAAGCTACGATAGGCAGGATGGTTACCAGACTCATGGTGGCACCAGTGCCAAGTTGGGCTGATTTGATAGTACCAAGCGGCTCCTGCAATCTGCCATCAAAAATTTGGCAAGCGAGTTTTGTTTTCCAGGGAAAAGCGCCGTTGTTTGTGTTTGGGGGCCTATGGCTGGGAGTGACCGGCTGGCTCCTTAGAATCCACAATACGCAGGATGGTTCCCAGACCAGAGGTGGCACCAGTTCCAAGTCGGGCTTGTTTGATAGTACCAAGTGGCTCCTGCAATCTGCCATCCAGAATCGGGGCAGCTTACTTTTGTTTGCAAGGGAAACGGGCCGAGGTTTTTGTCTGGGGGCCTATGGCGGGGAGTGACTGGCTGGCTCCTGAAAAGCTACGATAGGCAGGATGGTTACCAGACTCATGGTGGCACCAGTGCCACGTTGGGCTGATTTGATAGTACCAAGCGGCTCCTGCAATCTGCCATCAAAAAGTTGGCAGGCGAGTTTTGTTTTCCAGGGGAAAGCGCCCTTGTTTGTGTTTGGGGGCCTATGGCTGGGAGTGGCCGGCTGGCTAATTAGAATCCACGATACGCAGGATGGTTACCAGACCATGGTGGCACCAGTGCCAAGTCGGGCTAGTTTGATGGTGCAAAGTGGCTCCTGCAATCTGCCATGAAAAAGTTGGCAGGCGAGTTTTGTTTTCCAGGGAAAAGCGCCATTGTTTGTGTTTGGTGGACTGTGGCTGGGAGTGGCCAGCTGGCTCCTTAGAATCCACGATACGCAGGATGGTTCCCAGACCAGAGGTGGCACCAGTTCCAAGTCGGGCTGGTTTGATAGTACCAAGTGGCTCCTGCAATATGCCATCCAGAAGCTAGGCAGCTTACTTTTGTTTGCCTGGGAAACGGGCCGAGGTTTCTGTCTGGGGGCCTAGGGCTGGGAGTGACCGGCTGGCTCCTGAAAAGCTACGATAGGCAGGATGGTGACCAGACCCATGGTGGCACGAGTGCCAAGTTGGGCTGATTTGATAGTATCAAGCGGCTCCTGCAATCTGCCATCAAAAAGTTGGCAGGCGAGTTTTGTTTTCCAGGGAAAAGTGCCGTTGATTTTTTTTGGTGGCCTGTGGCTGGGAGTGGCCAGCTGGCTCCTTATAATCCACGATACGCAGGATGGTTCCCAGACCAGAGGTGGCACCAGTGCCAAGTCGGGCTGGTTTGATGGTGCAAAGTGGCTCCTGCAATCTGCCATCCAGAAGCGGGGCAGCTGAGTTTTGTTTGCCAGAGAAAAGGGCCGTGGTTTTTTTTTGGGGACATATGGCTGGGAGTGGCCGGCTGGCTCCATAAAATGCTCGATACGCAGGATGGTGACCAGACCCAAGGTGGCACCAGTGCCAAGTTGTGCTGTTTTTGTAGTACCAAGTGCGTCTTGCAATTTGCCATCCAGAAGAGGGGCAGTTGAGTTTTGTTTGCCAGAGAAAAGGGCCGTGGTTTGTGTTTGAGGGCATATGGCTGAGAGTGGCCGGCTGACTCCTGAAAATCCACAATAGGCAGGATGGTTCCCAGAGCCAAGGTGGCACCAGTTCCAAGTCGGGCTGGTTTGATAGTACTAAATAGCTCCTGCAATCTGCCATCCAGAAGCGGGGCAGCTTAATTTTGTTTGCCAGGGAAACGGGCCAAGGTTTGTGTCTGGGGGCCTATGGCTGGGAGTGACTGGCTGGCTCCTGAAAAGCTACGATAGGCAGGATGGTTACCAGTCCCATGGTGGCACCAGTGCCAAGTTGGGCTGATTTGATAGTACCAAGCTGCTCCTGCAATCTGCCATCAAAAAGTTGGCAGGCGAGTTCTGTTTTCCAGGGAAAAGTGCCGTTGATTTTGTTTGGCGGCCTGTGGCTGGGAGTGGCCGGCTGGCTCCTTAGAATCCACGATACGCAGGATGGTTCCCAGACCAGGGTGGCACCAGTTCCAAGTCGGGCTTGTTTGATAGTACCAAGTGGCTCCTGCAATCTGCCATCCAGAAGCGGGGCAGCTTACTTTTGTTTGCCAGGGAAACGGGCCGAGGTTTGTGTCTGGGGGCCTACGGCTGGGAGTGACTGGCTGGCTCCTGAAAAGCTACGATAGGCAGGATGGTGACCAGACTCATGGTGGCACCAGTGCCACGTTAGGCTGATTTGATAGTACCAAGCGGCTCCTGCAATCTGCCATCAAAAAGTTGGCAGGCGAGTTTTGTTTTCCAGGGGAAAGCGCCGTTGTTTGTGTTTGGGGGCCTATGGCTGGGAGTGGCCGGCTGGCTAATTAGAATCCACGATACGCAGGATGGTTCCCAGACCAGAGGTGGCACCAGTGCCATGTCGGGCTAGTTTGATGGTGCAAAGTGGCTCCTGCAATCTGCCATGAAAAAGTTTGCAGGCGAGTTTTGTTTTCCAGGGAAAAGTGCCGTTGTTTGTGTTTGGTGGACTGTGGCTGGGAGTGGCCGGCTGGCTCCTTAGAATCCACGATACGCAGGATGGTTCCCAGACCAGAGGTGGCACCAGTTCCAAGTCGGGCTGGTTTGATAGTAACAAGTGGCTCCTGCAATCTGCCATCCAGAAGCGGGGCAGCTTACTTTTGTTTGCCAGGGAAACGGGCCGTGTTTGTGTCTGGGGGCCTATGGCTGGGAGTGACCGGCTGGCTCCTGAAAAGCTACGATAGGCAGGATGGTTACCAGACCCATGGTGGCACCAGTGCCAAGTCGGGCTAGTTTGATGGTGAAAAGTGGCTCCTGCAATCTGCCATCAAAAAGTTGGCAGGCGAGTTTTGTTTTCCAGGGAAAAGTGCCGTTGATTTTGTTTGGCGGCCTGTGGCTGGGAGTGGCCGGCTGGCTCCTTAGAATCCACGATACGCAGGATGGTTCCCAGACCAGAGGTGGCACCAGTTCCAAGTCGGGCTTGTTTGATAGTACCAAGTGGCTCCTGCAGTCTGCCATCCAGAAGCGGGGCAGCTTACTTTTGTTTGCCAGGGAAACGGGCCGAGGTTTGTGTCTGGGGGCCTATGGCTGGGAGTGACTGGCTGGCTCCTGAAAAGCTACGATAGGCAGGATGGTTACCAGACTCATGGTGGCACCAGTGCCACGTTGGGCTGATTTGATAGTACCAAGCGGCTCCTGCAATCTGCCATCAAAAAGTTGGCAGGCGAGTTTTGTTTTCCAGGGGAAAGCGCCGTTGTTTGTGTTTGGGGGCCTATGGCTGGGAGTGGTTGGCTGGCTAATTAGAATCCACGATACGCAGGATGGTTCCCAGACCAGAGGTGGCACCAGTGCCATGTCGGGCTAGTTTGATGGTGCACAGTGGCTCCTGCAATCTGCCATGAAAAAGTTTGCAGGCGAGTTTTGTTTTCCAGGGAAAAGTGCCGTTGTTTGTGTTTGGTGGACTGTGGCTGGGAGTGGCCGGCTGGCTCCTTAGAATCCACGATACGCAGGATGGTTCCCAGACCAGAGGTGGCACCAGTTCCAAGTCGGGCTGGTTGGATAGTAACAAGTGGCTCCTGCAATCTGCCATCCAGAAGCGGGGCAGCGTAATTTTGTTTGCCAGGGAAACGGGCCAACGTTTGTGTCTGGGGGCCTATGGCTGGGAGTGACCGGCTGGCTCCTGAAAAGCTACGATAGGCAGGATGGTTCCCAGACCATGGTGGCACCAGTGCCAAGTCGGGCTAGTTTGATGGTGCAAAGTGGCTCCTGCAATCTGCCATGAAAAAGTTGGCAGGCGAGTTTTGTTTTCCAGGGAAAAGTGCCGTTGATTTTTTTTGGTGGCCTGCGGCTGGGAGTGGCCAGCTGGCTCCTTATAATCCACGATACGCAGGATGGTTCCCAGACCAGAGGTGGCACCAGTGCCAAGTCGGGCTGGTTTGATGGTGCAAAGTGGCTCCTGCAATCTGCCATCCAGAAGCGGGACAGCTGAGTTTTGTTTGCCAGAGAAAAGGGCCGTGGTTTTTTTTGGGGGGCATATGGCTTGGAGTGGCCGGCTGGCTCCTTAAAATGCTCGATACACAGGATGGTGACCAGACCCAAGGTGGCACCAGTGCCAAGTTGTGCTGTTTTTGTAGTACCAAGTGCGTCCTGCAATTTGCCATCCAGAAGAGGGGCAGTTGAGTTTTGTTTGCCAGAGAAAAGGGCCGTGGTTTGTGTTTGAGGGCATATGGCTGAGAGTGGCCGGCTGACCCCTGAAAATCCACAATAGGCAGGATGGTTCCCAGAGCCAAGGTGGCACCAGTTCCAAGTTGGGCTGGTTTGATAGTACTAAATAGCTCCTGCAATCTGCCATCCAGAAGCGGGGCAGCGTAATTTTGTTTGCCAGGGAAACGGGCCAAGGTTTTTGTCTGGGGGCCTACGGTTGCGAGTGACCGGCTGGCTCCTGAAAAGCTACGATAGGCAGGATGGTTCCCAGACCAGAGGTGGCACCAGTGCCAAGTCGGGCTAGTTTGATGGTGAAAAGTGGCTCCTGCAATCTGCCATCAAAAAGTTGGCAGGCGAGTTTTGTTTTCCAGGGAAAAGTGCCGTTGATTTTGTTTGGCGGCCTGTGGCTGGGAGTGGCCGGCTGGCTCCTTAGAATCCACAATAGGCAGGATGGTTCCCAGACCAGAGGTGGCACCAGTTCCAAGCCGGGCTTGTTTGATAGTACCAAGTGGCTCCTGCAATCTGCTATCCAGAAGCGGGGAAGCTTACTTTTGTTTGCCAGGGAAACGGGCCGAGGTTTGTGTCTGGGGGCCTATGGCTGGGAGTGACTGGCTGGCTCCTGAAAAGCTACGATAGGCAGGATGGTTACCAGACTCATGGTGGCACCAGTGCCAAGTTGGGCTGATTTGATAGTACCAAGCGGCTCCTGCAATCTGCCATCAAAATTTGGCAGGCGAGTTTTGTTTTCCAGGGAAAAGCGCCGTTGTTTGTGTTTGGGGGCCTATGGCTGGGAGTGACCGGCTGGCTAATTAGAATCCACGATACGCAGGATGGTGACCAGACCCAAGGTGGCACCAGCGCCAGGTCGGGCTAGTTTGATGGTGAAAAGTGGCTCCTGCAATCTGCCATCAAAAAGTTGGCAGGCGAGTTTTGTTTTCCAGGGAAAAGTGCCGTTGTTTGTGTTTGGTGGACTGTGGCTGGGAGTGGCCGGCTGGCTCCTTAGAATCCACGATACGCAGGATGGTTCCCAGACCAGAGGTGGCACCAGTTCCAAGTTGGGCTTGTTTGATAGTACCAAGTGGCTCCTGCAATCTGCCATCCAGAAGCGGGGCAGCTTACTTTTGTTTGCCAGGGAAACGGGCCGAGGTTTGTGTCTCGGGGCCTATGGCTGGGAGAGACCGGCTGGCTCCTGAAAAGCTACGATAGGCAGGATGGTTACCAGACCCATGGTGGCACCAGTGCCAAGTTGGGCTGATTTGATTGTATCAAGCGGCTCCTGCAATCTGCCATCAAAAAGTTGGCAGGCGAGTTTTGTTTTCCAGGGAAAAGTGCCGTTGATTTTTTTTGGCGGCCTGTGGCTGGGAGTGGCCGGCTGGCTCCTTAGAATCCACAATACGCAGGATGGTTCCCAGACCAGAGGTGGCACCAGTTCCAAGTCGGGCTTGTTTGATGGTGCAAAGTGGCTCCTGCAATCTGCCATCCAGAAGCGGGGCAGCTGAGTTTTGTTTGCCAGAGAAAAGGGCCGTGGTTTTTTTTTGGGGGCATATGGCTGGGAGTGGCCGGCTGGCTCCTTAAAATGCTCGATACGCAGGATGGTGACCAGACCCAAGGTGGCACCAGTGCCAAGTTGTGCTGTTTTTGTAGTACCAAGTGCGTCCTGCAATTTGCCATCCAGAAGAGGGGCAGTTGGGTTTTGTTTGCCAGAGGAAAGGGCCGTGGTTTGTGTTTGAGGGCATATGGCTGAGAGTGGCCGGCTGACCCCTGAAAATCCACAATAGGCAGGATGGTTCCCAGAGCCAAGGTGGCACCAGTTCCAAGTCGGGCTGGTTTGATAGTACTAAATAGCTCCTGCAATCTGCCATCCAGAAGCGGGGCAGCTTAATTTTGTTTGCCAGGGAAACGGGCCGAGGTTTGTGTCTGGGGGCCTATGGCTGGGAGTGACCGGCTGGCTCCTGAAAAGCTACGATAGGCAGGATGGTTACCAGTCCCATGGTGGCACCAGTGCCATGTTGGGCTGATTTGATAGTACCAAGCGGCTCCTGCAATCTGCCATCAAAAAGTTGGCAGGCGAGTTTTGTTTTCCAGGGAAAAGTGCCGTTGATTTTGTTTGGCGGCCTGTGGCTGGGAGTGGCCGGCTGTCTCCTTAGAATCCACGATACGCAGGATGGTTCCCAGACCAGAGGTGGCACCAGTTCCAAGTCGGGCTTGTTTGATAGTACCAAGTGGCTCCTGCAATCTGCCATCCAGAAGCGGGGCAGCTTACTTTTGTTTGCCAGGGAAACGGGCCGAGGTTTGTGTCTGGGGGCCTATGGCTGGGAGTGACTGGCTGGCTCCTGAAAAGCTACGATAGGCAGGATGGTTACCAGACTCATGGTGGCACCAGTGCCACGTTGGGCTGATTTGATAGTACCAAGCGGCTCCTGCAATCTGCCATCAAAAAGTTGGCAGGCGAGTTTTGTTTTCCAGGGAAAAGCGCCGTGGATTTTGTTTGGGGGCCTATGGCTGGGAGTGGCCGGCTGGCTAATTAGAATCCACGATACGCAGGATGGTTCCCAGACCAGAGGTGGCACCAGTGCCATGTCGGGCTAGTTTGATGTTGCAAAGTGGCTCCTGCAATCTGCCATGAAAAAGTTTGCAGGCGAGTTTTGTTTTCCAGGGAAAAGTGCCGTTGTTTGTGTTTGGTGGACTGTGGCTGGGAGTGGCCGGCTGGCTCCTTAGAATCCACGATACGCAGGATGGTTCCCAGACCAGAGGTGGCACCAGTTCCAAGTCGGGCTGGTTTGATAGTAACAAGTGGCTCCTGCAATCTGCCATCCAGAAGCGGGGCAGCTTACTTTTGTTTGCCAGGGAAACGGGCCGTGTTTGTGTCTGGGGGCCTATGGCTGGGAGTGACCGGCTGGCTCCTGAAAAGCTACGATAGGCAGGATGGTTACCAGACCCATGGTGGCACCAGTGCCAAGTCGGGCTAGTTTGATGGTGAAAAGTGGCTCCTGCAATCTGCCATCAAAAAGTTGGCAGGCGAGTTTTGTTTTCCAGGGAAAAGTGCCGTTGATTTTGTTTGGCGGCCTGTGGCTGGGAGTGGCCGGCTGGCTCCTTAGAATCCACGATACGCAGGATGGTTCCCAGACCAGAGGTGGCACCAGTTCCAAGTCGGGCTTGTTTGATAGTACCAAGTGGCTCCTGCAGTCTGCCATCCAGAAGCGGGGCAGCTTACTTTTGTTTGCCAGGGAAACGGGCCGAGGTTTGTGTCTGGGGGCCTATGGCTGGGAGTGACTGGCTGGCTCCTGAAAAGCTACGATAGGCAGGATGGTTACCAGACTCATGGTGGCACCAGTGCCACGTTGGGCTGATTTGATAGTACCAAGCGGCTCCTGCAATCTGCCATCAAAAAGTTGGCAGGCGAGTTTTGTTTTCCAGGGGAAAGCGCCGTTGTTTGTGTTTGGGGGCCTATGGCTGGGAGTGGTTGGCTGGCTAATTAGAATCCACGATACGCAGGATGGTTCCCAGACCAGAGGTGGCACCAGTGCCATGTCGGGCTAGTTTGATGGTGCACAGTGGCTCCTGCAATCTGCCATGAAAAAGTTTGCAGGCGAGTTTTGTTTTCCAGGGAAAAGTGCCGTTGTTTGTGTTTGGTGGACTGTGGCTGGGAGTGGCCGGCTGGCTCCTTAGAATCCACGATACGCAGGATGGTTCCCAGACCAGAGGTGGCACCAGTTCCAAGTCGGGCTGGTTGGATAGTAACAAGTGGCTCCTGCAATCTGCCATCCAGAAGCGGGGCAGCGTAATTTTGTTTGCCAGGGAAACGGGCCAACGTTTGTGTCTGGGGGCCTATGGCTGGGAGTGACCGGCTGGCTCCTGAAAAGCTACGATAGGCAGGATGGTTCCCAGACCATGGTGGCACCAGTGCCAAGTCGGGCTAGTTTGATGGTGCAAAGTGGCTCCTGCAATCTGCCATGAAAAAGTTGGCAGGCGAGTTTTGTTTTCCAGGGAAAAGTGCCGTTGATTTTTTTTGGTGGCCTGCGGCTGGGAGTGGCCAGCTGGCTCCTTATAATCCACGATACGCAGGATGGTTCCCAGACCAGAGGTGGCACCAGTGCCAAGTCGGGCTGGTTTGATGGTGCAAAGTGGCTCCTGCAATCTGCCATCCAGAAGCGGGACAGCTGAGTTTTGTTTGCCAGAGAAAAGGGCCGTGGTTTTTTTTGGGGGGCATATGGCTTGGAGTGGCCGGCTGGCTCCTTAAAATGCTCGATACACAGGATGGTGACCAGACCCAAGGTGGCACCAGTGCCAAGTTGTGCTGTTTTTGTAGTACCAAGTGCGTCCTGCAATTTGCCATCCAGAAGAGGGGCAGTTGAGTTTTGTTTGCCAGAGAAAAGGGCCGTGGTTTGTGTTTGAGGGCATATGGCTGAGAGTGGCCGGCTGACCCCTGAAAATCCACAATAGGCAGGATGGTTCCCAGAGCCAAGGTGGCACCAGTTCCAAGTTGGGCTGGTTTGATAGTACTAAATAGCTCCTGCAATCTGCCATCCAGAAGCGGGGCAGCGTAATTTTGTTTGCCAGGGAAACGGGCCAAGGTTTTTGTCTGGGGGCCTATGGTTGCGAGTGACCGGCTGGCTCCTGAAAAGCTACGATAGGCAGGATGGTTCCCAGACCAGAGGTGGCACCAGTGCCAAGTCGGGCTAGTTTGATGGTGAAAAGTGGCTCCTGCAATCTGCCATCAAAAAGTTGGCAGGCGAGTTTTGTTTTCCAGGGAAAAGTGCCGTTGATTTTGTTTGGCGGCCTGTGGCTGGGAGTGGCCGGCTGGCTCCTTAGAATCCACAATAGGCAGGATGGTTCCCAGACCAGAGGTGGCACCAGTTCCAAGCCGGGCTTGTTTGATAGTACCAAGTGGCTCCTGCAATCTGCTATCCAGAAGCGGGGAAGCTTACTTTTGTTTGCCAGGGAAACGGGCCGAGGTTTGTGTCTGGGGGCCTATGGCTGGGAGTGACTGGCTGGCTCCTGAAAAGCTACGATAGGCAGGATGGTTACCAGACTCATGGTGGCACCAGTGCCAAGTTGGGCTGATTTGATAGTACCAAGCGGCTCCTGCAATCTGCCATCAAAATTTGGCAGGCGAGTTTTGTTTTCCAGGGAAAAGCGCCGTTGTTTGTGTTTGGGGGCCTATGGCTGGGAGTGACCGGCTGGCTAATTAGAATCCACGATACGCAGGATGGTGACCAGACCCAAGGTGGCACCAGCGCCAGGTCGGGCTAGTTTGATGGTGAAAAGTGGCTCCTGCAATCTGCCATCAAAAAGTTGGCAGGCGAGTTTTGTTTTCCAGGGAAAAGTGCCGTTGTTTGTGTTTGGTGGACTGTGGCTGGGAGTGGCCGGCTGGCTCCTTAGAATCCACGATACGCAGGATGGTTCCCAGACCAGAGGTGGCACCAGTTCCAAGTTGGGCTTGTTTGATAGTACCAAGTGGCTCCTGCAATCTGCCATCCAGAAGCGGGGCAGCTTACTTTTGTTTGCCAGGGAAACGGGCCGAGGTTTGTGTCTCGGGGCCTATGGCTGGGAGAGACCGGCTGGCTCCTGAAAAGCTACGATAGGCAGGATGGTTACCAGACCCATGGTGGCACCAGTGCCAAGTTGGGCTGATTTGATTGTATCAAGCGGCTCCTGCAATCTGCCATCAAAAAGTTGGCAGGCGAGTTTTGTTTTCCAGGGAAAAGTGCCGTTGATTTTTTTTGGCGGCCTGTGGCTGGGAGTGGCCGGCTGGCTCCTTAGAATCCACAATACGCAGGATGGTTCCCAGACCAGAGGTGGCACCAGTTCCAAGTCGGGCTTGTTTGATGGTGCAAAGTGGCTCCTGCAATCTGCCATCCAGAAGCGGGGCAGCTGAGTTTTGTTTGCCAGAGAAAAGGGCCGTGGTTTTTTTTTGGGGGCATATGGCTGGGAGTGGCCGGCTGGCTCCTTAAAATGCTCGATACGCAGGATGGTGACCAGACCCAAGGTGGCACCAGTGCCAAGTTGTGCTGTTTTTGTAGTACCAAGTGCGTCCTGCAATTTGCCATCCAGAAGAGGGGCAGTTGGGTTTTGTTTGCCAGAGGAAAGGGCCGTGGTTTGTGTTTGAGGGCATATGGCTGAGAGTGGCCGGCTGACCCCTGAAAATCCACAATAGGCAGGATGGTTCCCAGAGCCAAGGTGGCACCAGTTCCAAGTCGGGCTGGTTTGATAGTACTAAATAGCTCCTGCAATCTGCCATCCAGAAGCGGGGCAGCTTAATTTTGTTTGCCAGGGAAACGGGCCGAGGTTTGTGTCTGGGGGCCTATGGCTGGGAGTGACCGGCTGGCTCCTGAAAAGCTACGATAGGCAGGATGGTTACCAGTCCCATGGTGGCACCAGTGCCATGTTGGGCTGATTTGATAGTACCAAGCGGCTCCTGCAATCTGCCATCAAAAAGTTGGCAGGCGAGTTTTGTTTTCCAGGGAAAAGTGCCGTTGATTTTGTTTGGCGGCCTGTGGCTGGGAGTGGCCGGCTGTCTCCTTAGAATCCACGATACGCAGGATGGTTCCCAGACCAGAGGTGGCACCAGTTCCAAGTCGGGCTTGTTTGATAGTACCAAGTGGCTCCTGCAATCTGCCATCCAGAAGCGGGGCAGCTTACTTTTGTTTGCCAGGGAAACGGGCCGAGGTTTGTGTCTGGGGGCCTATGGCTGGGAGTGACTGGCTGGCTCCTGAAAAGCTACGATAGGCAGGATGGTTACCAGACTCATGGTGGCACCAGTGCCACGTTGGGCTGATTTGATAGTACCAAGCGGCTCCTGCAATCTGCCATCAAAAAGTTGGCAGGCGAGTTTTGTTTTCCAGGGAAAAGCGCCGTGGTTTTTGTTTGGGGGCCTATGGCTGGGAGTGGCCGGCTGGCTAATTAGAATCCACGATACGCAGGATGGTTCCCAGACCAGAGGTGGCACCAGTGCCATGTCGGGCTAGTTTGATGTTGCAAAGTGGCTCCTGCAATCTGCCATGAAAAAGTTTGCAGGCGAGTTTTGTTTTCCAGGGAAAAGTGCCGTTGTTTGTGTTTGGTGGACTGTGGCTGGGAGTGGCCGGCTGGCTCCTTAGAATCCACGATACGCAGGATGGTTCCCAGACCAGAGGTGGCACCAGTTCCAAGTCGGGCTGGTTTGATAGTAACAAGTGGCTCCTGCAATCTGCCATCCAGAAGCGGGGCAGCTTACTTTTGTTTGCCAGGGAAACGGGCCGTGTTTGTGTCTGGGGGCCTATGGCTGAGAGTGACCGGCTGGCTCCTGAAAAGCTACGATAGGCAGGATGGTTACCAGACCCATGGTGGCACCAGTGCCAAGTCGGGCTAGTTTGATGGTGAAAAGTGGCTCCTGCAATCTGCCATCAAAAAGTTGGCAGGCGAGTTTTGTTTTCCAGGGAAAAGTGCCGTTGATTTTGTTTGGCGGCCTGTGGCTGGGAGTGGCCGGCTGGCTCCTTAGAATCCACGATACGCAGGATGGTTCCCAGACCAGAGGTGGCACCAGTTCCAAGTCGGGCTTGTTTGATAGTACCAAGTGGCTCCTGCAGTCTGCCATCCAGAAGCGGGGCAGCTTACTTTTGTTTGCCAGGGAAACGGGCCGAGGTTTGTGTCTGGGGGCCTATGGCTGGGAGTGACTGGCTGGCTCCTGAAAAGCTACGATAGGCAGGATGGTTACCAGACTCATGGTGGCACCAGTGCCACGTTGGGCTGATTTGATAGTACCAAGCGGCTCCTGCAATCTGCCATCAAAAAGTTGGCAGGCCAGTTTTGTTTTCCAGGGGAAAGCGCCGTTGTTTTTGTTTGGGGGCCTATGGCTGGGAGTGGTCGGCTGGCTAATTAGAATCCACGATACGCAGGATGGTTCCCAGACCAGAGGTGGCACCAGTGCCATGTCGGGCTAGTTTGATGTTGCAAAGTGGCTCCTGCAATCTGCCATCAAAAAGTTGGCAGGCGAGTTTTGTTTTCCAGGGAAAAGTGCCGTTGTTTGTGTTTGGTGGACTGTGGCTGGGAGTGGCCGGCTGGCTCCTTAGAATCCACGATACGCAGGATGGTTCCCAGACCAGAGGTGGCACCAGTTCCAAGTTGGGCTTGTTTGATAGTACCAAGTGGCTCCTGCAATCTGCCATCCAGAAGCGGGGCAGCTTACTTTTGTTTGCCAGGGAAACGGGCCGAGGTTTGTGTCTGGGGGCCTATGGCTGGGAGTGACCGGCTGGCTCCTGAAAAGCTACGATAGGCAGGATGGTTACCAGTCCCATGGTGGCACCAGTGCCACGTTGGGCTGATTTGATAGTACCAAGCGGCTCCTGAAATCTGCCATCAAAAAGTTGGCAGGCGAGTTTTGTTTTCCAGGGAAAAGTGCCGTTGATTTTGTTTGGCGGCCTGTGGCTGGGAGTGGCCGGCTGGCTCCTTAGAATCCACGATACGCAGGATGGTTCCCAGACCAGAGGTGGCACCAGTTCCAAGTCGGCCTTGTTTGATAGTACCAAGTGGCTCCTGCAATCTGCCATCCAGAAGCGGGGCAGCTTACTTTTGTTTGCCAGGGAAACGGGCCGAGGTTTTTGTCTGGGGGCCTACGGCTGGGAGTGACCGGCTGGCTCCTGAAAAGCTACGATAGGCAGGATGGTTACCAGACTCATGGTGGCACCAGTGCCACGTTGGGCTGATTTGATAGTACCAAGCGGCTCCTGCAATCTGCCATCAAAAAGTTGGCAGGCGAGTTTTGTTTTCCAGGGAAAAGCGCCGTTGTTTGTGTTTGGGGGCCTATGGCTGGGAGTGGCCGGCTGGCTAATTAGAATCCACGATACGCAGGATGGTTCCCAGACCAGAGGTGGCACCAGTGCCATGTCGGGCTAGTTTGATGGTGCAAAGTGGCTCCTGCAATCTGCCATGAAAAAGTTTGCAGGCGAGTTTTGTTTTCCAGGGAAAAGTGCCGTTGTTTGTGTTTGGTGGACTGTGGCTGGGAGTGGCCGGCTGGCTCCTTAGAATCCACGATACGCAGGATGGTTCCCAGACCAGAGGTGGCACCAGTTCCAAGTCGGGCTGGTTGGATAGTAAAAAGTGGCTCCTGCAATCTGCCATCCAGAAGCGGGGCAGCGTAATTTTGTTTGCCAGGGAAACGGGCCGACGTTTGTGTCTGGGGGCCTATGGCTGGGAGTGACCGGCTGGCTCCTGAAAAGCTACGATAGGCAGGATGGTTACCAGACCCATGGTGGCACCAGTGCCAAGTCGGGCTAGTTTGATGGTGCAGAGTGGCTCCTGCAATCTGCCATCAAAAAGTTGGCAGGCGAGTTTTGTTTTCCAGGGAAAAGTGCCGTTGATTTTGTTTGGCGGCCTGTGGCTGGGAGTGGCCGGCTGGCTCCTTAGAATCCACGATACGCAGGATGGTTCCCAGACCAGAGGTGGCACCAGTTCCAAGTCGGGCTTGTTTGATAGTACCAAGTGGCTCCTGCAGTCTGCCATCCAGAAGCGGGGCAGCTTACTTTTGTTTGCCAGGGAAATGGGCCGAGGTTTGTGTCTGGGGGCCTATGGCTGGGAGTGACTGGCTGGCTCCTGAAAAGCTACGATAGGCAGGATGGTTACCAGACTCATGGTGGCACCAGTGCCACGTTGGGCTGATTTGATAGTACCAAGCGGCTCCTGCAATCTGCCATCAAAAAGTTGGCAGGCGAGTTTTGTTTTCCAGGGGAAAGCGCCGTTGTTTGTGTTTGGGGGCCTATGGCTGGGAGTGGTCGGCTGGCTAATTAGAATCCACGATACGCAGGATGGTTCCCAGACCAGAGGTGGCACCAGTGCCATGTCGGGCTAGTTTGATGTTGCAAAGTGGCTCCTGCAATCTGCCATGAAAAAGTTTGCAGGCGAGTTTTGTTTTCCAGGGAAAAGTGCCGTTGTTTGTGTTTGGTGGACTGTGGCTGGGAGTGGCCGGCTGGCTCCTTAGAATCCACAATACGCAGGATGGTTCCCAGACCAGAGGTGGCACCAGTTCCAAGTTGGGCTTGTTTGATAGTACCAAGTGGCTCCTGCAATCTGCCATCCAGAAACGGGGCAGCTTACTTTTGTTTGCCAGGGAAACGGTCCGAGGTTTGTGTCTCGGGGCCTATGGCTGGGAGTGACCGGCTGGCTCCTGAAAAGCTACGATAGGCAGGAGGGTTACCAGACCCATGGTGGCACCAGTGCCAAGTTGGGCTGATTTGATAGTATCAAGCGGCTCCTGCAATCTGCCATCAAAAAGTTGGCAGGCGAGTTTTGTTTTCCAGGGAAAAGTGCCGTTGATTTTGTTTGGCGGCCTGTGGCTGGGAGTGGCCGGCTGGCTCCTTAGAATCCACGATACGCAGGATGGTTCCCAGACCAGAGGTGGCACCAGTTCCAAGTCGGGCTTGTTTGATAGTACCAAGTGGCTCCTGCAATCTGCCATCCAGAAGCGGGGCAGCTTACTTTTGTTTGCCTGGGAAACGGGCCGAGGTTTCTGTCTGGGGGCCTAGGGCTGGGAGTGACTGGCTGGCTCCTGAAAAGCTACGATAGGCAGGATGGTGACCAGACCCATGGTGGCACCAGTGCCAAGTTGGGCTGATTTGATAGTATCAAGCGGCTCCTGCAATCTGCCATCAAAAAGTTGGCAGGCGAGTTTTGTTTTCCAGGGAAAAGTGCCGTTGATTTTTTTTGGTGGCCTGTGGTTGGGAGTGGCCAGCTGGCTCCTTAGAATCCACGATACGCAGGATGGTTCCCAGACCAGAGGTGGCACCAGTGCCAAGTCGGGCTGGTTTGATGGTGCAAAGTGGCTCCTGCAATCTGCCATCCAGAAGCGGGGCAGCTGAGTTTTGTTTGCCAGAGAAAAGGGCCGTGGTTTTTTTTTGGGGGCATATGGCTGGGAGTGGCCGGCTGGCTCCTTAAAATGCTCGATACGCAGGATGGTGACCAGACCCAAGGTGGCACCAGTGCCAAGTTGGGCTGTTTTTGTAGTACCAAGTGCGTCCTGCAATTTGCCATCCAGAAGAGGGGCAGTTGAGTTTTGTTTGCCAGAGAAAAGGGCCGTGGTTTGTGTTTGAGTGCATATGGCTGAGAGTGGCCGGCTGACCCCTGAAAATCCACAATAGGCAGGATGGTTCCCAGAGCCAAGGTGGCACCAGTTCCAAGTCGGGATGGTTTGATAGTACTAAATAGCTCCTGCAATCTGCCATCCAGAAGCGGGGCAGCTTAATTTTGTTTCCCAGGGAAACGGGCCAAGGTTTGTGTCTGGGGGCCTATGGCTGGGAGTGACCGGCTGGCTCCTGAAAAGCTACGATAGGCAGGATGGTTACCAGTCCCATGGTGGCACCAGTGCCAAGTTGGGCTGATTTGATAGTACCAAGCGGCTCCTGAAATCTGCCATCAAAAAGTTGGCAGGCGAGTTTTGTTTTCCAGGGAAAAGTGCCGTTGATTTTGTTTGGCGGCCTGTGGCTGGGAGTGGCCGGCTGGCTCCTTAGAATCCACGATACGCAGGATGGTTCCCAGACCAGAGGTGGCACCAGTTCCAAGTCGGGCTTGTTTGATAGTACCAAGTGGCTCCTGCAGTCTGCCATCCAGAAGCGGGGCAGCTTACTTTTGTTTGCCAGGGAAACGGGCCAAGGTTTGTGTCTGGGGGCCTATGGCTGGGAGTGACTGGCTGGCTCCTGAAAAGCTACGATAGGCAGGATGGTTACCAGACTCATGGTGGCACCAGTGCCACGTTGGGCTGATTTGATAGTACCAAGCGGCTCCTGCAATCTGCCATCAAAATGTTGGCAGGCGAGTTTTGTTTTCCAGGGAAAAGCGCCGTTGTTTGTGTTTGGGGGCCTATGGCTGGGAGTGGCCGGCTGGGTAATTAGAATCCACGATACGCAGGATGGTTCCCAGACCAGAGGTGGCACCAGTGCCATGTCGGGCTAGTTTGATGGTGCAAAGTGGCTCCTGCAATCTGCCATGAAAAAGTTTGCAGGCGAGTTTTGTTTTCCAGGGAAAAGTGCCGTTGTTTGTGTTTGGTGGACTGTGGCTGGGAGTGGCCGGCTGGCTCCTTAGAATCCACGATACGCAGGATGGTTCCCAGACCAGAGGTGGCACCAGTTCCAAGTCGGGCTGGTTTGATAGTAACAAGTGGCTCCTGCAATCTGCCATCCAGAAGCGGGGCAGCTTACTTTTGTTTGCCAGGGAAACGGGCCGATGTTTGTGTCTGGGGGCCTATGGCTGGGAGTGACCGGCTGGCTCCTGAAAAGCTACGATAGGCAGGATGGTTACCAGACCCATGGTGGCACCAGTGCCAAGTTGGGCTGATTTGATAGTATCAAGCGGCTCCTGCAATCTGCCATGAAAAAGTTGGCAGGCGAGTTTTGTTTTCCAGGGGAAAGCGCCGTTGTTTGTGTTTGGTGGACTGTGGCTGGGAGTGGCCGGCTGGCTCCTTAGAATCCACGATACGCAGGATGGTTCCCAGACCAGAGGTGGCACCAGTTCCAAGTCGGGCTGGTTTGATAGTACCAAGTGGCTCCTGCAATCTGCCATCCAGAAGCGGGGCAGTTTACTTTTGTTTGCCAGGGAAACGGGCCGAGGTTTGTGTCTGGGGGCCTATGGCTGGGAGTGACCGGCTGGCTCCTGAAAAGCTACGATAGGCAGGATGGTTACCAGACCCATGGTGGCACCAGTGCCACGTTGGGCTGATTTGATAGTACCAAGCGGCTCCTGCAATCTGCCATCAAAAAGTTGGCAGGCGAGTTTTGTTTTCCAGGGGAAAGCGCCGTTGTTTGTGTTTGGGGGCCTATGGCTGGGAGTGGCCGGCTGGCTAATTAGAATCCACGATACGCAGGATGGTTCCCAGACCATGGTGGCACCAGTGCCAAGTCGGGCTAGTTTGATGGTGCAAAGTGGCTCCTGCAGTCTGCCATGAAAAAGTTGGCAGGCGAGTTTTGTTTTCCAGGGAACAGTGCCATTGTTTGTGCTTGGTGGACTGTGGCTGGGAGTGGCCGGCTGGCTCCTTAGAATCCACGATACGCAGGATGGTTCCCAGACCAGAGGTGGCACCAGTTCCAAGTCGGGCTGGTTTGATAGTACCAAGTGGCTCCTGCAATCTGCCATCCAGAAGCGGGGCAGCTTACTTTTGTTTGCCAGGGAAACGGGCCGAGGTTTCTGTCTGGGGGCCTATGGCTGGGAGTGACCGGCTGGCTCCTGAAAAGCTACGATAGGCAGGATGGTTCCAGACCAGAGGTGGCACCAGTGCCAAGTCGGGCTAGTTTGATGGTGAAAAGTGGCTCCTGCAATCTGCCATCAAAAAGTTGGCAGGCGAGTTTTGTTTTCCAGGGAAAAGTGCCGTTGATTTTTTTTGGTGGCCTGTGGCTGGGAGTGGCCAGCTGGCTCCTTATAATCCACGATACGCAGGATGGTTCCCAGACCAGAGGTGGCACCAGTGCCAAGTCGGGCTGGTTTGATGGTGCAAAGTGGCTCCTGCAATCTGCCATACAGAAGCGGGGCAGCTGAGTTTTGTTTGCCAGAGAAAAGGGCCGTGGTTTTTTTTGCGGGGCATATGGCTTGGAGTGGCCGGCTGGCTCCTTAAAATGCTCGATACGCAGGATGGTGACCAGACCAAAGGTGGCACCAGTGCCAAGTTGTGCTGTTTTTGTAGTACCAAGTGCGTCCTGCAATTTGCCATCCAGAAGAGGGGCAGTTGAGTTTTGTTTGCCAGAGAAAAGGGCCGTGGTTTGTGTTTGAGGGCATATGGCTGAGAGTGGCCGGCTGACCCCTGAAAATCCACAATAGGCAGGATGGTTCCCAGAGCCAAGGTGGCACCAGTTCCAAGTCGGGCTGGTTGGATAGTACTAAATAGCTCCTGCAATCTGCCATCCAGAAGCGGGGCAGCTTAATTTTGTTTGCCAGGGATACGGGCCGAGGTTTGTGTATCGGGGCCTATGGCTGGGAGTGACCGGCTGGCTCCTGAAAAGCTACGATAGGCAGGATGGTTCCCAGACCAGAGGTGGCACCAGTGCCAAGTCGGGCTAGTTTGATGGTGAAAAGTGGCTCCTGCAATCTGCCATCAAAAAGTTGGCAGGCGAGTTTTGTTTTCCAGGGAAAAGTGCCGTTGATTTTGTTTGGCGGCCTGTGGCTGGGAGTGGCCGGCTGGCTCCTTAGAATCCACGATACGCAGGATGGTTCCCAGACCAGAGGTGGCACCAGTTCCAAGTCGGGCTTGTTTGATAGTACCAAGTGGCTCCTGCAATCTGCCATCCAGAAGCGGGGCAGCTTACTTTTGTTTGCAAGGGAAACGGGCCGAGGTTTGTGTCTGGGGGCCTATGGCTGGGAGTGACCGGCTGGCTCCTGAAAAGCTACGATAGGCAGGATGGTTACCAGACCCATGGTGGCACCAGTGCCAAGTTGGGCTGATTTGATAGTATCAAGCGGCTCCTGCAATCTGCCATCAAAAATATGGCAGGCGAGTTTTGTTTTCCAGGGAAAAGTGCCGTTGATTTTTTTTGCTGGCCTGTGGCTGGGTGTGGCCGGCTGGCTCCTTAGAATCCACGATACGCAGGATGGTTCCCAGACCAGAGGTGGCACCAGTGCCAAGTCGGGCTAGTTTGATGGTGCAAAGTGGCTCCTGCAATCTGCCATCCAGAAGCGGGGTAGCTTACTTTTGTTTCCCAGGGAAACGGGCCGAGGTTTTTTCTGGGGGCCTATGGGTGGGACTGTCCGGCTGGCTCCTGAAAAGCTACGATAGGCAGGATGGTGACCAGACCCATGGTGGCACCAGTGCCAAGTTGGGCTGGTTTGATAGTACCAAGTGGCTCCTGCAATCTGCCATCAAAAAGTTGGCAGGCGAGTTTTGTTTTCCAGGGAAAAGCGCCGTTGTTTGTGTTTGGGGGCCTGTGGCTGGGAGTGGCCGGCTGGCTCCTTAGAATCCACGATACGCAGGATGGTTCCCAGACAAGAGGTGGCACCAGTGCCAAGTCGGGCTGGTTTGATGGTGCAAAGTGGCTCATGCAATCTGCCATCAAAATGTTGGCAGGCGAATTTTGTTTTCCAGGGAAAAGCGCCGTTGTTTGTGTTTGGGGGCCTGTGGCTGGGAGTGGCCGGCTGGCTAATTAGAATCCACGATACGCAGGATGGTTCCCAGACCAGAGGTGGCACCAGTGCCAAGTCGGGCTAGTTTGATGGTGCAAAGTGGCTCCTGCAATCTGCCATTAAAAAGTTGGCATACCAGTTTTGTTTTCCAGGGAAAAGCGCCGTTGTTTGTGTTTGGGGTTCTGTGGTTGGGAGTGGCCAGCTGGCTCCTTAGAATCCACGATACGCAGGATGGTTCCCAGACCAGAGGTGGCACCAGTGCCAAGTCGGGCTGGTTTGATGGTGCAAAGTGGCTCCTGCAATCTGCCATCCAGAAGCGGGGTAGCATACTTTTGTTTGCCAGGGAAACCGGCAGTGCTTTGTGTCTGGGGCCTATGGCTGGGAGTGACCGGCTGGCTCCTGAAAAGCTACGATAGGCAGGATGGTGACCAGACCCATGGTGGAACCAGTGCCAAGTTGGGCTGATTTGATAGTACCAAGTGGTTCCTGCAATCTGCCATCAAAATGTTGGCAGGCGAGTTTTGTTTTCCAGGGAAAAGCGCCGTTGTTTCTGTTTGGGGTCCTGTGGCTGGGAGTGGCCGGCTGGCTCCTTAGAATCCACGATACGCAGGATGGTTCCCAGACCAGTGGTGGCACCAGTGCCAAGTTGGGCTGGTTTGATACCAAAAAGTGGCTCCTGCAATCTGCCATCCAGAAGCGGGGCAGCTTACTTTTGTTTGCCAAGGAAACAGGCCGTGGTTTGTGTCTGGGGGCCTATGGCTGGGAGTGACCGGCTGGCTCCTGAAAAGCTACGATAGGCAGGATGGGGACCAGACCCATGGTGGCACCAGTGCCAAGTTGGGCTGGTTTGATAGTACCAAGCGGCTCCTGCAATCTGCCATCAAAAAGTTGGCAGGCGAGTTCTGTTTTCCAGGGAAAAGCGCCGTTGTTTTTGTTTGGGGGCCTGTGGCTGGGAGTGGCCGGCTGGCTCCTGAAAAGCTACGATAGGCAGGATGGCTACCAGACCCATGGTGGCAGCAGTGCCAAGTTGGGCTGATTTGATAGTACCAAGCGGCTCCTGCAATCTGCCATCAAAAAGTTGGCAGGCGAGTTTTGTTTTCCAGGGAAAAGTGCCATTGTTTGTGTTTGGTGGACTGTGGCTGGGAGTGGCCGGCTGGCTCCTTAGAATCCACGATACGCAGGATGGTTCCCAGACCAGAGGTGGCACCAGTGCCAAGTCGGGCTAGTTTGATGGTGCAAAGTGGCTCCTGCAATCTGCCATCCAGAAGCGGGGTAGCTTACTTTTGTTTGCCAGGGAAACGGGCCGAGGTTTTTTCTGGGGGCCTATGGGTGGGACTCTCCGGCTGGCTCCTGAAAAGCTACGATAGGCAGGATGGTGACCAGACCCATGGTGGCACCAGTGCCAAGTTAGGCTGGTTTGATAGTACCAAGTGGCTCCTGCAATCTGCCATCAAAAAGTTGGCAGGCGAGTTTTGTTTTCCAGGGAAAAGCGCCGTTGTTTGTGTTTGGGGGCCTGTGGCTGGGAGTGGCCGGCTGGCTCCTTAGAATCCACGATACGCAGGATGGTTCCCAGACAAGAGGTGGCACCAGTGCCAAGTCGGGCTAGTTTGATGGTGCAAAGTGGCTCCTGCAATCTGCCATCCAGAAGCGGGGTAGCTTACTTTTGTTTGCCAGGGAAACGGGCCGAGGTTTTTTCTGGGGGCCTATGGGTGGGACTCTCCGGCTGGCTCCTGAAAAGCTACGATAGGCAGGATGGTGACCAGACCCATGGTGGCACCAGTGCCAAGTTGGGCTGGTTTGATAGTACCAAGTGGCTCCTGCAATCTGCCATTAAAAAGTTGGCATGCCAGTTTTGTTTTCCAGGGAAAAGCGCCGTTGTTTGTGTATGGGTTTCTGTGGCTGGGAGTGGCCAGCTGGCTCCTTAGAATCCACGATACGCAGGATGGTTCCCAGACCAGAGGTGGCACCAGTTCCAAGTCGGGCCAGTTTGATAGTACCAAGTGGCTCCTGCAATCTGCCATCCTGAAGCGGGGTAGCATACTATTGTTTGCCAGGGAAACCGGCAGTGCTTTGTGTCTGGGGTCTATGGCTGGGAGTGACCGGCTGGCTCCTGAAAAGCTACGATAGGCAGGATGGTTACCAGACCCATGGTGGAACCAGTGCCAAGTTGGGCTGATGTGATAGTACCAAGTGGTTCCTGCAATCTGCCATCAAAAGTTGGCAGGCCAGTTTTGTTTTCCAGGGAAAAGTGCCCTTGATTTTTTTGGTGGCCTGTGGCTGGGAGTGGCCGGCTGGCTCCTTAGAATCCACGATACGCAGGATGGTTCCCAGACCAGAGGTGGCACCAGTTCCAAGTCGGGCTTGTTTGATAGTACCAAGTGGCTCCTGCGATCTGCCATCCAGAAGCGGGGCAGCTTACTTTTGTTTGCAAGGGAAACGGGCCGAGGTTTTTGTCTGGGGGCCTATGTCTGGGAGTGACTGGCTGGCTCCTGAAAAGCTACGATAGGCAGGATGGTTACCAGACTCATGGTGGCGCCAGTGCCACGTTGGGCTGATTTGATAGTACCAAGCGGCTCCTGCAATCTGCCATCAAAAAGTTGGCAGGCGAGTTTTGTTTTCCAGGGGAAAGCGCCGTTGTTTTTGCTTGGTGGACTGTGGCTGGGAGTGGCCGGCTGGCTCCTTAGAATCCACGATACGCAGGATGGTTCCCAGACCAGAGGTGGCACCAGTTCCAAGTCGGGCTGGTTTGATAGTAACAAGTGGCTCCTGCAATCTGCCATCCAGAAGCGGGGCAGCTTACTTTTGTTTGCCAGGGAAACGCGCCGAGGTTTGTGTCTGGGGGCCGATGGCTGGGAGTGACCGGCTGGCTCCTGAAAAGCTACGATAGGCAGGATGGTTACCAGACCCATGGTGGCACCAGTGCCAAGTTGGGCTGATTTGATAGTATCAAGCGGCTCCTGCAATCTGCCATGAAAAAGTTGGCAGGCGAGTTTTGTTTTCCAGGGAAAAGTGCCGTTGATTTTTTTTGGTGGCCTGTGGCTGGGTGTGGCCGGCTGGCTCCTTAGAATCCACGATACGCAGGATGGTTCCCAGACCAGAGGTGGCACCAGTGCCAAGTCGGGCTAGTTTGATGGTGCAAAGTGGCTCCTGCAATCTGCCATCCAGAAGCGGGGTAGCTTACTATTGTTTGCCAGGGAAACGGGCCGAGGTTTTTTCTGGGGGCCTATGGGTGGTACTGTCCGGCTGGCTCCTGAAAATCTACGATAGGCAGGATGGTGACCAGACCCATGGTGGCACCAGTGCCAAGTTGGGCTGGTTTGATAGTACCAAGTGGCTCCTGCAATCTGCCATCAAAAAGTTGGCAGGCGAGTTTTGTTTTCCAGGGAAAAGCGCCGTTGTTTGTGTTTGGGGGCCTGTGGCTGGGAGTGGCCGGCTGGCTCCTTAGAATCCACGATACGCAGGATGGTTCCCAGACAAGAGGTGGCACCAGTGCCAAGTCCGGCTGGTTTGATGGTGCAAAGTGGCTCCTGCAATCTGGCATCAAAATGTTGGCAGGCGAATTTTGTTTTCCAGGGAAAAGCGCCGTTGTTTGTGTTTGGGGGCCTGTGGCTGGCAGTGGCCGGCTGGCTAATTAGAATCCACGATACGCAGGATGGTTCCCAGACCAGAGGTGGCACCAGTGCCAAGTCGGGCTAGTTTGATGGTGCAAAGTGGCTCCTGCAATCTGCCATTAAAAAGTTGGCATACCAGTTTTGTTTTCCAGGGAAAAGCGCCGTTGTTTGTGTTTGGGGTTCTGTGGCTGGGAGTGGCCAGCTGGCTCCTTAGAATCCACGATACGCAGGATGGTTCCCCGACCAGAGGTGGCACCAGTGCCAAGTCGGGCTGGTTTGATGGTGCAAAGTGGCTCCTGCAATCTGCCATCCTGAAGCGGGGTAGCATACTTTTGTTTGCCAGGGAAACCGGCAGTGCTTTGTGTCTGGGGCCTATGGGTGGGAGTGACCGGCTGGCTCCTGAAAAGCTACGATAGGCAGGATGGTTACCAGACCCATGGTGGAACCAGTGCCAAGTTGGGCTGATTTGATAGTACCAAGTGGTTCCTGCAATCTGCCATCAAAAAGTTGGCAGGCGAGTTTTGTTTTCCAGGGAAAAGCGCCGTTGTTTCTGTTTGGGGTCCTGTGGCTGGGAGTGGCCGGCTGGCTCCTTAGAATCCACGATACGCAGGATGGTTCCCAGACCAGTGGTGGCACCAGTGCCAAGTTGGGCTGGTTTGATACCACAAAGTGGCTCCTGCAATCTGCCATCCTGAAGCGGGGCAGCTTACTTTGGTTTGCCAAGGAAACAGGCCGTGGTTTGTGTCTGGGGGCCTATGGCTGGGAGTGACCGGCTGGCTCCTGAAAAGCTACGATAGGCAGGATGGTTACCAGACTCATGGTGGCAGCAGTGCCAAGTTGGGCTGATTTGATAGTACCAAGCGGCTCCTGCAATCTGCCATCAAAAAGTTGGCAGGCGAGTTTTGTTTTCCAGGGAAAAGTGCCATTGTTTGTGTTTGGTGGACTGTGGCTGGGAGTGGCCGGCTGGCTCCTTAGAATCCACGATACGCAGGATGGTTCCCAGACCAGAGGTGGCACCAGTGCCAAGTCGGGCTAGTTTGATGGTGCAAAGTGGCTCCTGCAATCTGCCATCCAGAAGCGGGGTAGCTTGCTTTTGTTTGCCAGGGAAACGGGCCGAGGTTTTTTCTGGGGGCCTATGTGTGGGACTCTCCGGCTGGCTCCTGAAAAGCTACGATAGGCAGGATGATGACCAGACTCATGGTGGCACCAGTGCCAAGTTAGGCTAGTTTGATAGTACCAAGTGGCTCCTGCAATCTGCCATCAAAAAGTTGGCAGGCGAGTTTTGTTTTCCAGGGAAAAGCGCCGTTGTTTGTGTTTGGGGGCCTGTGGCTGGGAGTGGCCGGCTGGCTCCTTAGAATCCACGATACGCAGGATGGTTCCCAGACAAGAGGTGGCACCAGTGCCAAGTCGGGCTGGTTTGATGGTGCAAAGTGGCTCCTGCAATCTGCCATCAAAATGTTGGCAGGCGAATTTTGTTTTCCAGGGAAAAGCGCCGTTGTTTGTGTTTGGGGTCCTGTGGCTGGGAGTGGCCGGCTGGCTAATTAGAATCCACGATACGCAGGATGGTTCCCAGACCAGAGGTGGCACCAGTGCCAAGTCGGGCTAGTTTGATGGTGCAAAGTGGCTCCTGCAATCTGCCATTAAAAAGTTGGCATGCCAGTTTTGTTTTCCAGGGAAAAGCGCCGTTGTTTGTGTATGGGGTTCTGTGGCTGGGAGTAGCCAGCTGGCTCCTTAGAATCCACGATACGCAGGATGGTTCCCAGACCAGAGGTGACACCAGTTCCAAGTCGGGCTGGTTTCATGGTGCAAAGTGGCTCCTGCAATCTGCCATCCTGAAGCGGGGTAGCATACTTTTGTTTGCCAGGGAAACCGGCAGTGCTTTGTGTCTGGGGCCTATGGCTGGGAGTGACCGGCTGGCTCCTGAAAAGCTACGATAGGCAGGATGGTTACCAGACCCATGGTGGCACCAGTGCCAAGTTGGGCTGGTTTGATAGTACCAAGTGGTTCCTGCAATCTGCCATCAAAAAGTTGGCAGGCCAGTTTTGTTTTCCAGGGAAAAGCGCCGTTGTTTGTGTTTGGGCGCCTGTGGCTGGGAGTGGCCGGCTGGCTCCTGAAAAGCTACGATAGGCAGGATGGCTACCAGACCCATGGTGGCAGCAGTGCCAAGTTGGGCTGGTTTGATAGTACCAAGTGGCTCCTGCAATCTGCCATCCAGAAGCGGGGCAGCTTACTTTTTTTTGCCAAGGAAACGGGCCGTGGTTTTTGTCTGGGGGCCTATGACTGGCAGTGGCCGGCTGGCTCCTGAAATTCCATGATACGCAGCATGGTTCCCAGACCCAAGGTGGCACCAGTGCCAAGTAGGGCTGGTTTGACAGAGTCAAGCGCCTCCTGCAATCTCCCATCCAGAAGTGGGGCAGCTGAGTTTTTTTTGCCTGTGAATGGGGCCATTGTTTTTGATTGGGGTCTGTGGCCGAGAGTGGTCGGCTGGCTCCTGACAATCCACAATACGCAGGATGGTTCAGAGACCCAAGGTGGCACCAGTGCCAAGTCGGGCTGGTTTGATAGTACCAAGTGGCTCCTGCAATCTGCCATCCAGAAGCGGGGCAGCGGATTTTTGTTTGCCAGAGAAAAGGGCCGTGGTTTGTGTTTGGGGGCATATGGCTGAGAGTGGCCGGCTGACCCCTGAAAATCCACAATAGGCAGGATGGTTCCCAGAGCCAAGGTGGCACCAGTGCCAAGTTGGGCTGGTTTGATAGTACTAAATAGCTCCTGCAATCTGCCATCCAGAAGCGGGGCAGTTTAATTTTGTTTGCCAGGGAAACGGGCCGAGGTTTTTGTCTGGGGGCCTAAGGCTGGGAGTGACGGGCTGGCTCCTGAAAAGCTACGATAGGCACGATGGTGACCAGACACATGGTGGCACCAGTGCCAAGTTAGGCTAGTTTGATAGTACCAAGTGGCTCCTGCAATCTGCCATCAAAATGTTGGCAGGCGAGTTTTGTTTTCCAGGGAAAAGCGCCGTTGTTTGTGTTTGGGGGCCTGTGGCTGGGAGTGGCCAGCTGGCTCCTTATAATCCACGATACGCAGGATGGTTCCCAGACCAGAGGTGGCACCAGTGCCAAGTCGGGCTGGTTTGATGGTGCAAAGTGTCTCCTGCAATCTGCCATCCAGAAGCGGGGCAGCTGAGTTTTGTTTGCCAGAGAAAAGGGCCGTGGTTTTATTTTGGCGGCATATAGCTGGAAGTGGCCAACTGGCTCCTTAAAATGCTCGATACGCAGGATGGTGACCAGACCCAAGGTGGCACCAGTGCCAAGTTGTGCTGTTTTTGTAGTACCAAGTGCGTCCTGCAATTTGCCATCCAGAAGACGGGCAGTTGAGTTTTGTTTGCCAGAGAAAAGGGCCATGGTTTTTGTTTGGGTGCATATGGCTGAGAGTGGCCGGCTGGCACATGAAAATCCACAATAGGCAGGATGCTTCCCAGAGCCAAGGTGGCACCAGGGCCAAGTTGGGCTGGTTTGATAGTACTAAATAGCTCCTGCAATCTGCCATCCAGAAGCGGGGCAGCTGAGTTTTGTTTGCCAGGGAAACGGGCCGAGGTTTGTGTCTGGGGGCCTATGGCTGGGAGTGACCGGCTGGCTCCTGAAAAGCTACGATAGGCACGATGGTGACCAGACACATGGTGGCACCAGTGCCAAGTTGGGCTGGTTTGATAGTACCAAGTGGCTCCTGCAATCTGCCATCAAAATGTTGGCAGGCGAGTTTTGTTTTCCAGGGAAAAGCGCCGTTGTTTGTGTTTGGGGGCCTGTGGCTGGGAGTGGCCAGCTGGCTCCTTATAATCCACGATACGCAGGATGGTTCCCAGACCAGAGGTGGCACCAGTGCCAAGTCGGGCTGGTTTGATGGTGCAAAGTGGCTCCTGCAATCTGCCATCCAGAAGCGGGGCAGCTGAGTTTTGTTTGCCAGAGAAAAGGGCCGTGGTTTTTTTTTGGCGGCATATGGCTGGAAGTGGCCAACTGGCTCCTTAAAATGCTCGATACGCAGGATGGTGACCAGACCCAAGGTGGCACCAGTGCCAAGTTGTGCTGTTTTTGTAGTACCAAGTGCGTCCTGCAATTTGCCATCCAGAAGAGGGGCAGTTGAGTTTTGTTTGCCAGAGAAAAGGGCCATGGTTTTTGTTTGGGTGCATATGGCTGAGAGTGGCCGGCTGGCCCATGAAAATCCACAATAGGCAGGATGCTTCCCAGAGCCAAGGTGGCACCAGGGCCAAGTTGGGCTGGTTTGATAGTACTAAATAGCTCCTGCAATCTGCCATCCAGAAGCGGGGCAGCTGAGTTTTGTTTGCCAGGGAAACGGGCCGAGGTTTGTGTCTGGGGGCCTATGGCTGGGAGTGACCGGCTGGCTCCTGAAAAGCTACGATAGGCAGGATGGTTACCAGGCTCATGGTGCCACCAGTGCCACGTTGGGCTGATTTGATAGTACCAAGTGGCTCCTGCAATCTGCCATCAAAAAGTTGGCAGGCGAGTTTTGTTTTCCAGGGAAAAGCGCCGTTGATTTTGTTTGGTGGCCTATGGCTGGGAGTGGCCGGCTGGCTAATTAGAATCCACGATACGCAGGATGGTTCCCAGACCAGAGGTGGCACCAGTGCCAAGTCGGGCTGGTTTGATAGTACCAAGTGGCTCCTGCAATCTGCCATCCAGAAGCGGAGAAGCTTACTTTTGTTTGCCAGGGAAACGGGCCGAGGTTTATGTCCTGGGGGCCTATGGCTGGGAGTGACCGGCTGGCTCCTGAAAAGCTACGATAGGCACGATGGTTACCAGACCCATGGTGGAACCAGTGCCAAGTTGGGCTGATTTGATAGTATCAAGCGGCTCCTGCAATCTGCCATCAAAATGTTGGCAGGCGAGTTTTGTTTTCCAGGGAAAAGTGCCGTTGATTTTTTTTGGTGGCCTGTGGCTGGGAGTGGCCGGCTGGCTCCTTAGAATCCACGATACGCAGGATGGTTCCCAGACCAGAGGTGGCACCAGTGCCAAGTCGGGCTGGTTTGATGGTGCAAAGTGGCTCCTGCAATCTGCCATCCAGAAGCGGGGCAGCTGAGTTTTGTTTGCCAGAGAAAAGGGCCGTGGTGTTTTTTTGGGGGCATATGGCTGGAAGTGGCCGGCTGGCTCCTTAAAATGCTCGATACGCAGGATGGTGACCAGACCCAAGGTGGCACCAGTGCCAAGTTGTGCTGTTTTTGTAGTACCAAGTGCGTCCTGCAATTTGCCATCCAGAAGAGGGGCAGTTGAGTTTTGTTTGCCAGAGAAAAGGGCCATGGTTTTTGTTTGGGTGCATATGGCTGAGAGTGGCCGGCTGGCCCCTGAAAATCCACATTAGGCAGGATGCTTCCCAGAGCCAAGGTGGCACCAGTTCCAAGTCGGGCTGGTTTGATAGTACTAAATAGCTCCTGCAATCTGCCATCCAGAAGCGGGGCAGCTTAATTTTGTTTGCCAGGGAAACGGGCCGAGGTTTGTGTCTGGGGGCCTATGGCTGGGAGTGACCGGCTGGCTCCTGAAAAGCTACGATAGGCACGATGGTGACCAGACCCATGGTGGCACCAGTGCCAAGTTGGGCTGGTTTGATAGTACCAAGCGGCTCCTGCAATCTGCCATCAAAAAGTTGGCAGGCGAGTTCTGTTTTCCAGGGAAAAGCGCCGTTGTTTTTGTTTGGGGGCCTGGGGCTGGGAGTGGCCGGCTGGCTCCTGAAAAGCTACGATAGGCAGGATGGCTACCAGACCCATGGTGGCAGCAGTGCCAAGTTGGGCTGGTTTGATAGTACCAAGTGGCTCCTGCAATCTGCCATCCAGAAGCGGGGCAGCTTACTTTTTTTTGCCAAGGAAACGGGCCGTGGTTTTTGTCTGGGGGCCTATGGCTGGGAGTGACCGGCTCGGTCGTGAAAAGCTACGATAGGCAGGATGGTGACCAGACCCATGGTGGCACCAGTGCCAAGTCGGGCTGGTTTGATAGTACCAAGTGGCTCCTGCAATCTGCCATCTAAAAGCGGGGCAGCTGAGTTTTGCTTGCCAGAGAAAAGGGCTGTGGTATATGTTTGGGTCCTGTGGCTGGCAGTGGCCGGCTGGCTCCTGAAATTCCATGATACGCAGCATGGTTCCCAGACCCAAGGTGGCACCAGTGCCAAGTAGGGCTGGTTTCACAGCGTCAAGCGCCTCCTGCAATCTCCCATCCAGAAGTGGGGCAGCTGAGTTTTTTTTGCCTGTGAATCGGGCCCTTGTTTTTGATTGGGGTCTGTGGCCGAGAGTGGTCGGCTGGCTCCTGACAATCCACAATACGCAGGATGGTTCACAGACCCAAGGTGGCACCAGTGCCAAGTCGGGCTGGTTTGATGGTGCAAAGTGGCTCCTGCAATCTGCCATCCAGAAGCGGGGCAGCTGAGTTTTGTTTGCCAGAGAAAAGGGCCGTGGTGTTTTTTTGGGGGCATATGGCTGGAAGTGGCCAACTGGCTCCTTAAAATGCTCGATACGCAGGATGGTGACCAGACCCAAGGTGGCACCAGTGCCAAGTTGTGCTGTTTTTGTAGTAACAAGTGCGTCCTGCAATTTGCCATCCAGAAGAGGGGCAGTTGAGTTTTGTTTGCCAGAGAAAAGGGCCATGGTTTTTGTTTGGGTGCATATGGCTGAGAGTGGCCGGCTGGCCCCTGAAAATCCACAATAGGCAGGATGCTTCCCAGAGCCAAGGTGGCACCAGTTCCAATTCGGGCTGGTTTGATAGTACTAAATAGCTCCTGCAATCTGCCATCCAGAAGCGGGGCAGCTTAATTTTGTTTGCCAGGGAAACGGGCCGAGGTTTGTGTCTGGGGGCCTATGGCTGGGAGTGACCGGCTGGCTCCTGAAAAGCTACGATAGGCAGGATGGTGACCAGACCCATGGTGGCACCAGTGCCAAGTTGGGCTGGTTTGATAGTACCAAGCGGCTCCTGCAATCTGCCATCAAAAAGTTGGCAGGCGAGTTCTGTTTTCCAGGGAAAAGCGCCGTTGTTTTTGTTTGGGGGCCTGTGGCTGGGAGTGGCCGGCTGGCTCCTGAAAAGCTACGATAGGCAGGATGGCTACCAGACCCATGGTGGCAGCAGTGCCAAGTTGGGCTGGTTTGATAGTACCAAGTGGCTCCTGCAATCTGCCATCCAGAAGCGGGGCAGCTTACTTTTTTTTGCCAAGGAAACGGGCCGTGGTTTTTGTCTGGGGGCCTATGGCTGGGAGTGACCGGCTCGGTCGTGAAAAGCTACGATAGGCAGGATGGTGACCAGACCCATGGTGGCACCAGTGCCAAGTCGGGCTGGTTTGATAGTACCAAGTGGCTCCTGCAATCTGCCATCTAAAAGCGGGGCAGCTGAGTTTTGCTTGCCAGAGAAAAGGGCTGTGGTATATGTTTGGGTCCTGTGGCTGGCAGTGGCCGGCTGGCTCCTGAAATTCCATGATACGCAGCATGGTTCCCAGACCCAAGGTGGCACCAGTGCCAAGTAGGGCTGGTTTCACAGCGTCAAGCGCCTCCTGCAATCTCCCATCCAGAAGTGGGGCAGCTGAGTTTTTTTTGCCTGTGAATCGGGCCCTTGTTTTTGATTGGGGTCTGTGGCCGAGAGTGGTCGGCTGGCTCCTGACAATCCACAATACGCAGGATGGTTCACAGACCCAAGGTGGCACCAGTGCCAAGTCGGGCTGGTTTGATAGTACCAAGTGGCTCCTGCAATCTGCCATCCAGAAGCGGGGCAGCGGATTTTTGTTTGCCAGAGAAAAGGGCCGTGGTTTGTTTTTGGGGGCATATGGCTGGGAGTGGCCGGCTGGCTCCTTAAAATCCTCGATACGCAGGATGGTGACCAGAGCCAAGGTGGCACCAATGCCAAGTTGTGCTGCTTTTGTAATACCAAGTGCGTCCTGCAATTAGCCATCCAGAAGAGGGGCAGTTGAGTTTTGTTTGCCAGAGAAAAGGGCCGTGCTTTGTGTTTGAGGGCATATGGCTGAGAGTGGCCGGCTGACCCCTGAAAATCCACAATAGGCAGGATGGTTCCCAGAGCCAAGGTGGCACCAGTGCCAAGTTGGGCTGGTTTGATAGTACTAAATAGCTCCTGCAATCTGCCATCCAGAAGCGGGGCAGCTTAATTTTGTTTCCCAGGGAAACGGGCCGAGGTTTTTGTCTGGGGGCCAATGGATGGGAGTGACCGGCTGGCTCCTGAAAAGCTACGATAGGCACGATGGTGACCAGACCCATGGTGGCACCAGTGCCAAGTTGGGCTGGTTTGATAGTACCAAGTGGCTCCTGCAATCTGCCATCAAAATGTTGGCAGGCGAGTTTTGTTTTCCAGGGAAATGCGCCGTTGTTTTTGTTTGGGGGCCTGTGGCTGTTAGTGGCCAGCTGGCTCCTTATAATCCACGATATGCAGGATGGTTCCCAGACCAGAAGTGGCACCAGTGACAAGTCAGGCTGGTTTGATGGTGCAAAGTGGCTCCTGCAATCTGCCATCCAGAAGCGGGGCAGCTGAGTTTTGTTTGCCAGAGAAAAGGGCCGTGGTTTTTTTTTGGCGGCATATGGCTGGAAGTGGCCAACTGGCTCCTTAAAATGCTCGATACGCAGGATGGTGACCAGACCCAAGGTGGCACCAGTGCCAAGTTGTGCTGTTTTTGTAGTACCAAGTGCGTCCTGCAATTTGCCATCCAGAAGAGGGGCAGTTGAGTTTTGTTTGCCAGAGAAAAGGGCCATGGTTTTTGTTTGGGTGCATATGGCTGAGAGTGGCCGGCTGGCCCATGAAAATCCACAATAGGCAGGATGCTTCCCAGAGCCAAGGTGGCACCAGGGCCAAGTTGGGCTGGTTTGATAGTACCAAGTGGCTCCTGCAATCTGCCATCAAAAAGTTGGCAGGCGAGTTTTGTTTTCCAGGGAAAAGCGCTGTTGTTTGTGTTTGGGGGCCTGTGGCTGGGAGTGGCCGGCTGGCTCCTTAGAATCCACGATATGCAGGGTGGTTCCCAGACCAGAGGTGGCACCAGTGCCAAGTCGGGCTGGTTTGATGGTGCAAAGTGTCTCCTGCAATCTGCCATCAAAAAGTTGGCAGGCGATTTTTGTTTTCCAGGGAAAAGCGCCGTTGTTTGTGTTTGAGGGCCTGTGGCTGGGAGTGGCCGGCTGGCTCCTTAGAATCCACGATACGCAGGATGGTTCCCAGACCAGAGGTGGCACCAGTGCCAAGTCGGCCTAGTTTGATGGTGAAAAGTGGCTCCTGCAATCTGCCATTAAAAAGTTGGCAGGCCAGTTTTATTACCCAGGGAAAAGCGCCGTTGTTTGTGTTTGGGGGCCTGTGGCTAGGAGTGGCCAGCTGGCTCCTTATAATCCACGATACGCAGGATGGTTCACAGACCCAAGGTGGCACCAGTGCCAAGTCGGGCTGGTTTGATAGTACCAAGTGGCTCCTGCAATCTGCCATCCAGAAGCGGGGCAGCGGATTTTTGTTTGCCAGAGAAAAGGGCCGTGGTTTGTTTTTGGGGGCATATGGCTGGGAGTGGCCGGCAGGCTCCTGAAAAACCTCTATACGCAGGATGGTGACCAGAGCCAAGGTGGCACCAATGCCAAGTTGTGCTGTTTTTGTAGTATCAAGTGCGTCCTGCAATTTGCCATCCAGAAGAGGGGCAGTTGAGTTTTGTTTGCCAGAGAAAAGGGCCATGGTTTTTGTTTGGGTGCATATGGCTGAGAGTGGCCGGCTGACCCCTGAAAATCCACAATAGGCAGGATGGTTCCCAGAGCCACGATGGCACCAGTGCCAAGTTGGGCTGGTTTGATAGTAGTAAATAGCTCCTGCAATCTGCAAACCAGTAGCGGAGCAGCTTACTTTTGTTTGCCAGGGAAACGGGCCGAGGTTTTTGTCTGGGGGCCTATGGCTGGGAGTGACCGGCTGGCTCCTGAAAAGCTACGATAGGCACGATGGTGACCAGACCCATGGTGGCACCAGTGCCAAGTTGGGCTGGTTTGATAGTACCAAGCGGCTCCTGCAATCTGCCATCAAAAAGTTGGCAGGCCAGTTTTGTTTTCCAGGGAAAAGTGCCGTTGATTTATTTGGTGGCCTGTGGCTGGGAGTGGCCGGCTGGCTCCTTAGAATCCACGATACGCAGGATGGTTCACAGACCAGAGGTGGCACCAGTTCCAAGTCGGGCTTGTTTGATAGTACCAAGTGGCTCCTGCAATCTGCCATCTAAAATCGGGGCAGCTGAATTTTGCTTGCCAGAGAAAAGGGCTGTGGTATATGTTTGGGTCCTGTGGCTGGCAGTGGCCGGCTGGCTCCTGAAATTCCATGATACGCGGCATGATTCCCAGACCCAAGGTGGCACCAGTGCCAAGTAGGGCTGGTTTGACAGAGTCAAGCGCCTCCTGCAATCTCCCATCCAGAAGTGGGGCAGCTGAGTTTTTTTTGCCTGTGAATCGGGCCGTTGTTTTTGATTGGGGTCTGTGGCCGAGAGTGGTCGGCTGGCTCCTGACAATCCACAATACGCAGGATGGTTCACAGACCCAAGGTGGCACCAGTGCCAAGTCGGGCTGGTTTGATAGTACCAAGTGGCTCCTGCAATCTGCCATCCAGAAGCGGGGCAGCGGATTTTTGTTTGCCAGAGAAAAGGGCCGTGGTTTGTTTTTGGGGGCATATGGCTGGGAGTGGCCGGCTGGCTCCTGAAAATGCTCGAGACGCAGGATGGTGACCAGACCAAAGGTGGCACCAGTGCCAAGTTGTGCTGTTTTTGTAGTAACAAGTGCGTCCTGCAATTTGCCATCCAGAAGAGGGGCAGTTGAGTTTTGTTTGCCAGAGAAAAGCGCCGTGGTTTGTGTTTGAGGGCATATGGCTGAGAGTGGCCGGCTGACCCCTGAAAATCCACAATAGGCAGGATGGTTCCCAGAGCCAAGGTGGCACCAGTGCCAAGTTGGGCTGGTTTGATAGTACCAAGTGGCTCCTGCAATCTGCCATCAAAAAGTTGGCAGGCCAGTTTTGTTTTCCAGGGAAAAGCGCCGTTGTTTGTGTTTGGGGCCCGATGGCTGGGAGTGGCCGGCTAGCTCCTTAGAATCCACGATACGCAGGATGGTTCCCAGACCAGAGGTGGCACCAGTGCCAAGTTGGGCTGGTTTGATAGTACCAAGTAGCTCCTGCAATCTGCCATCTAAAAGTTGGCAGGCGAGTTTTGTTTTCCAGGGAAAAGCGCCGTTGTTTGTGTTTGGGGGCCTGTGGCTGGGAGTGGCCGGCTGGCTAATTAGAATCCACGATACGCAGGATGGTTCCCAGACCAGAGGTGGCACCAGTGACAAGTCGGGCCAGTTTGATGGTGCAAAGTGGCCCCTGCAATCTGCCATCCAGAAGCGGGGTAGCTTACTTTTGTTTGCCAGGGAAACGGACCGAGGTTTGTGTCTGGGGGCCTATGGCTGCAAGTGACCGGCTGGCTCCTGAAAAGCAACGATAGGCAGGACGGTTAACAGACCCATGGTGGCACCAGTGCCAAGTTGGGCTGATTTGATAGTACCAAGTGGATCCTGCAATCTGCCATCAAAAAGTTGGCAGGCGAGTTCTGTTTTCCAGGGAAGAGTGCCGTTGTTTGTGTTTGGGGGCCTGTGGCTGGGAGTGGCCGGCTGGCTCCTTAGAATCCACGATACGCAGGATGGTTCCCAGACCTGAGGTGGCACCAGTGCCAAGTCGGGCTGGTTTGATAGTACCAATTGGCTCCTGCAATCTGCCCTCCAGAAGAGGGGCAGCTTACTTTTCTTTGCCAGGGAAACGGGCCGAGGTTTGTGTCTCGGGGCCTATGGCTGGGAGTGACCGGCTGGCTCCTGAAAAGCTACGATAGGCAGGATGGTGACCAGACCCATGGTGGCACCAGTGCCAAGTTGGGCTGGTTTTGTAGTACCAAGTGCGTCCTGCAATTTGCCATCCAGAAGAGGGGCAGTTGAGTTTTGTTTGCCAGAGAAAAGCGCCGTAGTTTGTGTTTGAGGGCATATGGCTGAGAGTGGCCGGCTGGCTCCTTAGAATCCACGATACGCAGGATGGCTCCCAGACCAGAGGTGGCACCAGTTCCAAGTTGGGCTTGTTTGATAGTACCAAGTGGCTCCTGCAATCTGCCATCAAAAAGTTGGCAGTCCAGTTTTTTTTTCCAGGAGAAAGCGTCGTTGCTTGTGTTTGGGGGCCTATGATTGGGAGTGGCCGGCTGGCTAATTAGAATCCACGATACGCAGGATGGTTCCCACACCATGGTGGCACCAGTGCCAAGTTGGGCTGATCTGATAGTACCAAGCGGCTCCTGCAATCTACCATCAAAATGTTGGCAGGCGAGTTTTGTTTTCCAGGGAAAAGCGCCGTTGTTTGTGTTTGGGGGCTTGTGGCTGGGAGTGGCCGGCTGGCTCCTTAGAATCCACGATACGCAGGATGGTTCCCAGACCAGAGGTAGCACCAGTGCCAAGTCGGGCTAGTTTGATGGTGCAAAGTGGCTCCTGCAATCTGCCATCCAGAAGCGGGGTAGCTTACTTTTGTTTCCCAGGGAAACAGGCCGAGGTTTCTTCTGGGGGCCTATGGCAGGGAGTGACCAGCTGCCTCCTGAAAAGCTACGATAGGCAGGATGGTGACCAGACCCATGGTGGCACCAGTGCCAAGTTGGGCTGGTTTGATAGTACCATGTGGCTCCTGCAATCTGCCATCAAAAAGTTGGCAGGCGAGTTTTGTTTTCCAGGGAAAAGTGCCATTGTTTTTGTTTGGTGGACTGTGGCTGGTAGTGGCCGGCTGGCTCCTTAGAATCCACGATACGCAGGATGGTTCCCAGACCAGAGGTGGCACCAGTGCCAAGTCGGGCTAGTTTGATGGTGCAAAGTGGCTCCTGCAATCTGCCATCCAGAAGCGGGGTAGCTTACTTTTGTTTGCCAGGGAAACGGGCCGAGGTTTTTTCTGGGGGCCTATGGGTGGGACTCTCCGGCTGGCTCCTGAAAAGCTACGATAGGCAGGATGGTGACCAGACTCATGGTGGCACCAGTGCCAAGTTTGGCTAGTTTGATAGTACCAAGTGGCTCCTGCAATCTGCCATCAAAAAGTTGGCAGGCGAGTTTTGTTTTCCAGGGAAAAGCGCCGTTGTTTGTGTTTGGGGGCCTGTGGCTGGGAGTGGCCGGCTGGCTCCTTAGAATCCACGATACGCAGGATGGTTCCCAGACAAGAGGTGGCACCAGTGCCAAGTCGGGCTGGTTTGATGGTGCAAAGTGGCTCCTGCAATCTGCCATCAAAATGTTGGCAGGCGAATTTTGTTTTCCAGGGAAAAGCGCCGTTGTTTGTGTTTGGGGGCCTGTGGCTGGGAGTGGCCGGCTGGCTAATTAGAACCCACGATACGCAGGATGGTTCCCAGACCAGAGGTGGCACCAGTGCCAAGTCGGGCTAGTTTGATGGTGCAAAGTGGCTCCTGCAATCTGCCATTAAAAAGTTGGCATGCCAGTTTTGTTTTCCAGGGAAAAGCGCCGTTGTTTGTGTTTGGGGGTTCTGTGGCTGGGAGTAGCCAGCTGGCTCCTTAGAATCCACGATACGCAGGATGGTTCCCAGACCAGAGGTGGCACCAGTTCCAAGTCGGGCTGGTTTCATGGTGCAAAGTGGCTCCTGCAATCTGCCATCCTGAAGCGGGGTAGCATACTTTTGATTGCCAGGGAAACCGGCAGTGCTTTGTATCTGGGGCCTATGGCTGGGAGTGACCGGCTGGCTCCTGAAAAGCTACGATAGGCAGGATGGTTACCAGACCCATGGTGGCACCAGTGCCAAGTTGGGCTGATTTGATAGTACCAAGTGGTTCCTGCAATCTGCCATCAAAAAGTTGGCAGGCCAGTTTTGTTTTCCAGGGAAAAGCGCCGTTGTTTGTGTTTGGGCGCCTGTGGCTGGGAGTGGCCGGCTGGCTCCTGAAAAGCTACGATAGGCAGGATGGCTACCAGACCCATGGTGGCAGCAGTGCCAAGTTGGGCTGGTTTGATAGTACCAAGTGGCTCCTGCAATCTGCCATCCAGAAGCGGGGCAGCTTACTTTTTTTTGCCAAGGAAACGGGCCGTGGTTTTTGTCTGGGGGCCTATGACTGGCAGTGGCCGGCTGGCTCCTGAAATTCCATGATACGCAGCATGGTTCCCAGACCCAAGGTGGCACCAGTGCCAAGTAGGGCTGGTTTGACAGAGTCAAGCGCCTCCTGCAATCTCCCATCCAGAAGTGGGGCAGCTGAGTTTTTTTTGCCTGTGAATGGGGCCATTGTTTTTGATTGGGGTCTGTGGCCGAGAGTGGTCGGCTGGCTCCTGACAATCCACAATACGCAGGATGGTTCACAGACCCAAGGTGGCACCAGTGCCAAGTCGGGCTCTTTTGATAGTACCAAGTGGCTCCTGCAATCTGCCATCCAGAAGCGGGGCAGCGGATTTTTGTTTGCCAGAGAAAAGGGCCGTGGTTTGTTTTTGGGGGCATATGGCTGGAAGTGGCCAACTGGCTCCTTAAAATGCTCGATACGCAGGATGGTGACCAGACCCAAGGTGGCACCAGTGCCAAGTTGTGCTGTTTTTGTAGTACCAAGTGCGTCCTGCAATTTGCCATCCAGAAGAGGGGCAGTTGAGTTTTGTTTGCCAGAGAAAAGGGCCATGGTTTTTGTTTGGGTGCATATGGCTGAGAGTGGCCGGCTGGCCCATGAAAATCCACAATAGGCAGGATGCTTCCCAGAGCCAAGGTGGCACCAGGGCCAAGTTGGGCTGGTTTGATAGTACCAAGTGGCTCCTGCAATCTGCCATCAAAAAGTTGGCAGGCGAGTTTTGTTTTCCAGGGAAAAGCGCTGTTGTTTGTGTTTGGGGGCCTGTGGCTGGGAGTGGCCGGCTGGCTCCTTAGAATCCACGATATGCAGGGTGGTTCCCAGACCAGAGGTGGCACCAGTGCCAAGTCGGGCTGGTTTGATGGTGCAAAGTGTCTCCTGCAATCTGCCATCAAAAAGTTGGCAGGCGATTTTTGTTTTCCAGGGAAAAGCGCCGTTGTTTGTGTTTGAGGGCCTGTGGCTGGGAGTGGCCGGCTGGCTCCTTAGAATCCACGATACGCAGGATGGTTCCCAGACCAGAGGTGGCACCAGTGCCAAGTCGGCCTAGTTTGATGGTGAAAAGTGGCTCCTGCAATCTGCCATTAAAAAGTTGGCAGGCCAGTTTTATTACCCAGGGAAAAGCGCCGTTGTTTGTGTTTGGGGGCCTGTGGCTAGGAGTGGCCAGCTGGCTCCTTATAATCCACGATACGCAGGATGGTTCACAGACCCAAGGTGGCACCAGTGCCAAGTCGGGCTGGTTTGATAGTACCAAGTGGCTCCTGCAATCTGCCATCCAGAAGCGGGGCAGCGGATTTTTGTTTGCCAGAGAAAAGGGCCGTGGTTTGTTTTTGGGGGCATATGGCTGGGAGTGGCCGGCAGGCTCCTGAAAAACCTCTATACGCAGGATGGTGACCAGAGCCAAGGTGGCACCAATGCCAAGTTGTGCTGTTTTTGTAGTATCAAGTGCGTCCTGCAATTTGCCATCCAGAAGAGGGGCAGTTGAGTTTTGTTTGCCAGAGAAAAGGGCCATGGTTTTTGTTTGGGTGCATATGGCTGAGAGTGGCCGGCTGACCCCTGAAAATCCACAATAGGCAGGATGGTTCCCAGAGCCACGATGGCACCAGTGCCAAGTTGGGCTGGTTTGATAGTAGTAAATAGCTCCTGCAATCTGCAAACCAGTAGCGGAGCAGCTTACTTTTGTTTGCCAGGGAAACGGGCCGAGGTTTTTGTCTGGGGGCCTATGGCTGGGAGTGACCGGCTGGCTCCTGAAAAGCTACGATAGGCACGATGGTGACCAGACCCATGGTGGCACCAGTGCCAAGTTGGGCTGGTTTGATAGTACCAAGCGGCTCCTGCAATCTGCCATCAAAAAGTTGGCAGGCCAGTTTTGTTTTCCAGGGAAAAGTGCCGTTGATTTATTTGGTGGCCTGTGGCTGGGAGTGGCCGGCTGGCTCCTTAGAATCCACGATACGCAGGATGGTTCACAGACCAGAGGTGGCACCAGTTCCAAGTCGGGCTTGTTTGATAGTACCAAGTGGCTCCTGCAATCTGCCATCTAAAATCGGGGCAGCTGAATTTTGCTTGCCAGAGAAAAGGGCTGTGGTATATGTTTGGGTCCTGTGGCTGGCAGTGGCCGGCTGGCTCCTGAAATTCCATGATACGCGGCATGATTCCCAGACCCAAGGTGGCACCAGTGCCAAGTAGGGCTGGTTTGACAGAGTCAAGCGCCTCCTGCAATCTCCCATCCAGAAGTGGGGCAGCTGAGTTTTTTTTGCCTGTGAATCGGGCCGTTGTTTTTGATTGGGGTCTGTGGCCGAGAGTGGTCGGCTGGCTCCTGACAATCCACAATACGCAGGATGGTTCACAGACCCAAGGTGGCACCAGTGCCAAGTCGGGCTGGTTTGATAGTACCAAGTGGCTCCTGCAATCTGCCATCCAGAAGCGGGGCAGCGGATTTTTGTTTGCCAGAGAAAAGGGCCGTGGTTTGTTTTTGGGGGCATATGGCTGGGAGTGGCCGGCTGGCTCCTGAAAATGCTCGAGACGCAGGATGGTGACCAGACCAAAGGTGGCACCAGTGCCAAGTTGTGCTGTTTTTGTAGTACCAAGTGCGTCCTGCAATTTGCCATCCAGAAGAGGGGCAGTTGAGTTTTGTTTGCCAGAGAAAAGCGCCGTGGTTTGTGTTTGAGGGCATATGGCTGAGAGTGGCCGGCTGACCCCTGAAAATCCACAATAGGCAGGATGGTTCCCAGAGCCAAGGTGGCACCAGTGCCAAGTTGGGCTGGTTTGATAGTACCAAGTGGCTCCTGCAATCTGCCATCAAAAAGTTGGCAGGCCAGTTTTGTTTTCCAGGGAAAAGCGCCGTTGTTTGTGTTTGGGGCCCGATGGCTGGGAGTGGCCGGCTAGCTCCTTAGAATCCACGATACGCAGGATGGTTCCCAGACCAGAGGTGGCACCAGTGCCAAGTTGGGCTGGTTTGATAGTACCAAGTAGCTCCTGCAATCTGCCATCAAAAAGTTGGCAGGCGAGTTTTGTTTTCCAGGGAAAAGCGCCGTTGTTTGTGTTTGGGGGCCTGTGGCTGGGAGTGGCCGGCTGGCTAATTAGAATCCACGATACGCAGGATGGTTCCCAGACCAGAGGTGGCACCAGTGACAAGTCGGGCCAGTTTGATGGTGCAAAGTGGCCCCTGCAATCTGCCATCCAGAAGCGGGGTAGCTTACTTTTGTTTGCCAGGGAAACGGACCGAGGTTTGTGTCTGGGGGCCTATGGCTGCAAGTGACCGGCTGGCTCCTGAAAAGCAACGATAGGCAGGACGGTTAACAGACCCATGGTGGCACCAGTGCCAAGTTGGGCTGATTTGATAGTACCAAGTGGATCCTGCAATCTGCCATCAAAAAGTTGGCAGGCGAGTTCTGTTTTCCAGGGAAGAGTGCCGTTGTTTGTGTTTGGGGGCCTGTGGCCGGGAATGGCCGGCTGGCTCCTTAGAATCCACGATACGCAGGATGGTTCACAGACCCAAGGTTGCACCTCTGCCAATGTAGGCTGGTTTGATAGTACCAAGTGGCTCCTGCAATCTGCCATCCAGAAGCGGGGTAGCTTACTTTTGTTTGCCAGGGAAACGGGCAGAGCTTTGTGTCTGGGGCCTATGGCTGGGAGTGACCGGCTGGCTCCTGAAAAGCTACGATAAGCAGGATGGTGACCAGACCCATGGTGGCACCAGGGCCAAGTTGGGCTGGTTTGATAGTACCAAGTGACTCCTGCAATCTGCCATCAAAAAGTTGGCAGGCCAGTTTTGTTTGCCAGAGAAGAGCGCCGTTGTTTGTGTTTGGGGGCCTGTGGCTGGGAGTGGCCGGCTGGCTCCTTAGAATCCACGATACGCAGGATGGTTCCCAGACCTGAGGTGGCACCAGTGCCAAGTCGGGCTGGTTTGATAGTACCAATTGGCTCCTGCAATCTGCCCTCCAGAAGAGGGGCAGCTTACTTTTCTTTGCCAGGGAAACGGGCCGAGGTTTGTGTCTCGGGGCCTATGGCTGGGAGTGACCGGCTGGCTCCTGAAAAGCTACGATAGGCAGGATGGTGACCAGACCCATGGTGGCACCAGTGCCAAGTTGGGCTGGTTTTGTAGTACCAAGTGCGTCCTGCAATTTGCCATCCAGAAGAGGGGCAGTTGAGTTTTGTTTGCCAGAGAAAAGCGCCGTAGTTTGTGTTTGAGGGCATATGGCTGAGAGTGGCCGGCTGGCTCCTTAGAATCCACGATACGCAGGATGGCTCCCAGACCAGAGGTGGCACCAGTTCCAAGTTGGGCTTGTTTGATAGTACCAAGTGGCTCCTGCAATCTGCCATCAAAAAGTTGGCAGTCCAGTTTTTTTTTCCAGGAGAAAGCGTCGTTGCTTGTGTTTGGGGGCCTATGATTGGGAGTGGCCGGCTGGCTAATTAGAATCCACGATACGCAGGATGGTTCCCACACCATGGTGGCACCAGTGCCAAGTTGGGCTGATCTGATAGTACCAAGCGGCTCCTGCAATCTACCATCAAAATGTTGGCAGGCGAGTTTTGTTTTCCAGGGAAAAGCGCCGTTGTTTGTGTTTGGGGGCTTGTGGCTGGGAGTGGCCGGCTGGCTCCTTAGAATCCACGATACGCAGGATGGTTCCCAGACCAGAGGTAGCACCAGTGCCAAGTCGGGCTAGTTTGATGGTGCAAAGTGGCTCCTGCAATCTGCCATCCAGAAGCGGGGTAGCTTACTTTTGTTTCCCAGGGAAACAGGCCGAGGTTTCTTCTGGGGGCCTATGGCAGGGAGTGACCAGCTGCCTCCTGAAAAGCTACGATAGGCAGGATGGTGACCAGACCCATGGTGGCACCAGTGCCAAGTTGGGCTGGTTTGATAGTACCATGTGGCTCCTGCAATCTGCCATCAAAAAGTTGGCAGGCGAGTTTTGTTTTCCAGGGAAAAGTGCCATTGTTTTTGTTTGGTGGACTGTGGCTGGTAGTGGCCGGCTGGCTCCTTAGAATCCACGATACGCAGGATGGTTCCCAGACCAGAGGTGGCACCAGTGCCAAGTCGGGCTAGTTTGATGGTGCAAAGTGGCTCCTGCAATCTGCCATCCAGAAGCGGGGTAGCTTACTTTTGTTTGCCAGGGAAACGGGCCGAGGTTTTTTCTGGGGGCCTATGGGTGGGACTCTCCGGCTGGCTCCTGAAAAGCTACGATAGGCAGGATGGTGACCAGACTCATGGTGGCACCAGTGCCAAGTTAGGCTAGTTTGATAGTACCAAGTGGCTCCTGCAATCTGCCATCAAAAAGTTGGCAGGCGAGTTTTGTTTTCCAGGGAAAAGCGCCGTTGTTTGTGTTTGGGGGACTGTGGCTGGGAGTGGCCGGCTGGCTCCTTAGAATCCACGATACGCAGGATGGTTCCCAGACAAGAGGTGGCACCAGTGCCAAGTCGGGCTGGTTTGATGGTGCAAAGTGGCTCCTGCAATCTGCCATCAAAATGTTGGCAGGCGAATTTTGTTTTCCAGGGAAAAGCGCCGTTGTTTGTGTTTGGGGGCCTGTGGCTGGCAGTGGCCGGCTGGCTAATTAGAACCCACGATACGCAGGATGGTTCCCAGACCAGAGGTGGCACCAGTGCCAAGTCGGGCTAGTTTGATGGTGCAAAGTGGCTCCTGCAATCTGCCATTAAAAAGTTGGCATGCCAGTTTTGTTTTCCAGGGAAAAGCGCCGTTGTTTGTGTATGGGGTTCTGTGGCTGGGAGTAGCCAGCTGGCTCCTTAGAATCCACGATACGCAGGATGGTTCCCAGACCAGAGGTGGCACCAGTTCCAAGTCGGGCTGGTTTCATGGTGCAAAGTGGCTCCTGCAATCTGCCATCCTGAAGCGGGGTAGCATACTTTTGATTGCCAGGGAAACCGGCAGTGCTTTGTATCTGGGGCCTATGGCTGGGAGTGACCGGCTGGCTCCTGAAAAGCTACGATAGGCAGGATGGTTACCAGACCCATGGTGGCACCAGTGCCAAGTTGGGCTGATTTGATAGTACCAAGTGGTTCCTGCAATCTGCCATCAAAAAGTTGGCAGGCCAGTTTTGTTTTCCAGGGAAAAGCGCCGTTGTTTGTGTTTGGGCGCCTCTGGCTGGGAGTGGCCGGCTGGCTCCTGAAAAGCTACGATAGGCAGGATGGCTACCAGACCCATGGTGGCAGCAGTGCCAAGTTGGGCTGGTTTGATAGTACCAAGTGGCTCCTGCAATCTGCCATCCAGAAGCGGGGCAGCTTACTTTTTTTTGCCAAGGAAACGGGCCGTGGTTTTTGTCTGGGGGCCTATGACTGGCAGTGGCCGGCTGGCTCCTGAAATTCCATGATACGCAGCATGGTTCCCAGACCCAAGGTGGCACCAGTGCCAAGTAGGGCTGGTTTGACAGAGTCAAGCGCCTCCTGCAATCTCCCATCCAGAAGTGGGGCAGCTGAGTTTTTTTTGCCTGTGAATGGGGCCATTGTTTTTGATTGGGGTCTGTGGCCGAGAGTGGTCGGCTGGCTCCTGACAATCCACAATACGCAGGATGGTTCACAGACCCAAGGTGGCACCAGTGCCAAGTCGGGCTGGTTTGATAGTACCAAGTGGCTCCTGCAATCTGCCATCCAGAAGCGGGGCAGCGGATTTTTGTTTGCCAGAGAAAAGGGCCGTGGTTTGTTTTTGGGGGCATATGGCTGGAAGTGGCCAACTGGCTCCTTAAAATGCTCGATACGCAGGATGGTGACCAGACCCAAGGTGGCACCAGTGCCAAGTTGTGCTGTTTTTGTAGTACCAAGTGCGTCCTGCAATTTGCCATCCAGAAGAGGGGCAGTTGAGTTTTGTTTGCCAGAGAAAAGGGCCATGGTTTTTGTTTGGGTGCATATGGCTGAGAGTGGCCGGCTGGCCCATGAAAATCCACAATAGGCAGGATGCTTCCCAGAGCCAAGGTGGCACCAGGGCCAAGTTGGGCTGGTTTGATAGTACCAAGTGGCTCCTGCAATCTGCCATCAAAAAGTTGGCAGGCGAGTTTTGTTTTCCAGGGAAAAGCGCTGTTGTTTGTGTTTGGGGGCCTGTGGCTGGGAGTGGCCGGCTGGCTCCTTAGAATCCACGATATGCAGGGTGGTTCCCAGACCAGAGGTGGCACCAGTGCCAAGTCGGGCTGGTTTGATGGTGCAAAGTGTCTCCTGCAATCTGCCATCAAAAAGTTGGCAGGCGATTTTTGTTTTCCAGGGAAAAGCGCCGTTGTTTGTGTTTGAGGGCCTGTGGCTGGGAGTGGCCGGCTGGCTCCTTAGAATCCACGATACGCAGGATGGTTCCCAGACCAGAGGTGGCACCAGTGCCAAGTCGGCCTAGTTTGATGGTGAAAAGTGGCTCCTGCAATCTGCCATTAAAAAGTTGGCAGGCCAGTTTTATTACCCAGGGAAAAGCGCCGTTGTTTGTGTTTGGGGGCCTGTGGCTAGGAGTGGCCAGCTGGCTCCTTATAATCCACGATACGCAGGATGGTTCACAGACCCAAGGTGGCACCAGTGCCAAGTCGGGCTGGTTTGATAGTACCAAGTGGCTCCTGCAATCTGCCATCCAGAAGCGGGGCAGCGGATTTTTGTTTGCCAGAGAAAAGGGCCGTGGTTTGTTTTTGGGGGCATATGGCTGGGAGTGGCCGGCAGGCTCCTGAAAAACCTCTATACGCAGGATGGTGACCAGAGCCAAGGTGGCACCAATGCCAAGTTGTGCTGTTTTTGTAGTATCAAGTGCGTCCTGCAATTTGCCATCCAGAAGAGGGGCAGTTGAGTTTTGTTTGCCAGAGAAAAGGGCCATGGTTTTTGTTTGGGTGCATATGGCTGAGAGTGGCCGGCTGACCCCTGAAAATCCACAATAGGCAGGATGGTTCCCAGAGCCACGATGGCACCAGTGCCAAGTTGGGCTGGTTTGATAGTAGTAAATAGCTCCTGCAATCTGCAAACCAGTAGCGGAGCAGCTTACTTTTGTTTGCCAGGGAAACGGGCCGAGGTTTTTGTCTGGGGGCCTATGGCTGGGAGTGACCGGCTGGCTCCTGAAAAGCTACGATAGGCACGATGGTGACCAGACCCATGGTGGCACCAGTGCCAAGTTGGGCTGGTTTGATAGTACCAAGCGGCTCCTGCAATCTGCCATCAAAAAGTTGGCAGGCCAGTTTTGTTTTCCAGGGAAAAGTGCCGTTGATTTATTTGGTGGCCTGTGGCTGGGAGTGGCCGGCTGGCTCCTTAGAATCCACGATACGCAGGATGGTTCACAGACCAGAGGTGGCACCAGTTCCAAGTCGGGCTTGTTTGATAGTACCAAGTGGCTCCTGCAATCTGCCATCTAAAATCGGGGCAGCTGAATTTTGCTTGCCAGAGAAAAGGGCTGTGGTATATGTTTGGGTCCTGTGGCTGGCAGTGGCCGGCTGGCTCCTGAAATTCCATGATACGCGGCATGATTCCCAGACCCAAGGTGGCACCAGTGCCAAGTAGGGCTGGTTTGACAGAGTCAAGCGCCTCCTGCAATCTCCCATCCAGAAGTGGGGCAGCTGAGTTTTTTTTGCCTGTGAATCGGGCCGTTGTTTTTGATTGGGGTCTGTGGCCGAGAGTGGTCGGCTGGCTCCTGACAATCCACAATACGCAGGATGGTTCACAGACCCAAGGTGGCACCAGTGCCAAGTCGGGCTGGTTTGATAGTACCAAGTGGCTCCTGCAATCTGCCATCCAGAAGCGGGGCAGCGGATTTTTGTTTGCCAGAGAAAAGGGCCGTGGTTTGTTTTTGGGGGCATATGGCTGGGAGTGGCCGGCTGGCTCCTGAAAATGCTCGAGACGCAGGATGGTGACCAGACCAAAGGTGGCACCAGTGCCAAGTTGTGCTGTTTTTGTAGTACCAAGTGCGTCCTGCAATTTGCCATCCAGAAGAGGGGCAGTTGAGTTTTGTTTGCCAGAGAAAAGCGCCGTGGTTTGTGTTTGAGGGCATATGGCTGAGAGTGGCCGGCTGACCCCTGAAAATCCACAATAGGCAGGATGGTTCCCAGAGCCAAGGTGGCACCAGTGCCAAGTTGGGCTGGTTTGATAGTACCAAGTGGCTCCTGCAATCTGCCATCAAAAAGTTGGCAGGCCAGTTTTGTTTTCCAGGGAAAAGCGCCGTTGTTTGTGTTTGGGGCCCGATGGCTGGGAGTGGCCGGCTAGCTCCTTAGAATCCACGATACGCAGGATGGTTCCCAGACCAGAGGTGGCACCAGTGCCAAGTTGGGCTGGTTTGATAGTACCAAGTAGCTCCTGCAATCTGCCATCAAAAAGTTGGCAGGCGAGTTTTGTTTTCCAGGGAAAAGCGCCGTTGTTTGTGTTTGGGGGCCTGTGGCTGGGAGTGGCCGGCTGGCTAATTAGAATCCACGATACGCAGGATGGTTCCCAGACCAGAGGTGGCACCAGTGACAAGTCGGGCCAGTTTGATGGTGCAAAGTGGCCCCTGCAATCTGCCATCCAGAAGCGGGGTAGCTTACTTTTGTTTGCCAGGGAAACGGACCGAGGTTTGTGTCTGGGGGCCTATGGCTGCAAGTGACCGGCTGGCTCCTGAAAAGCAACGATAGGCAGGACGGTTAACAGACCCATGGTGGCACCAGTGCCAAGTTGGGCTGATTTGATAGTACCAAGTGGATCCTGCAATCTGCCATCAAAAAGTTGGCAGGCGAGTTCTGTTTTCCAGGGAAGAGTGCCGTTGTTTGTGTTTGGGGGCCTGTGGCCGGGAATGGCCGGCTGGCTCCTTAGAATCCACGATACGCAGGATGGTTCACAGACCCAAGGTTGCACCTCTGCCAATGTAGGCTGGTTTGATAGTACCAAGTGGCTCCTGCAATCTGCCATCCAGAAGCGGGGTAGCTTACTTTTGTTTGCCAGGGAAACGGGCAGAGCTTTGTGTCTGGGGCCTATGGCTGGGAGTGACCGGCTGGCTCCTGAAAAGCTACGATAAGCAGGATGGTGACCAGACCCATGGTGGCACCAGGGCCAAGTTGGGCTGGTTTGATAGTACCAAGTGACTCCTGCAATCTGCCATCAAAAAGTTGGCAGGCCAGTTTTGTTTGCCAGAGAAGAGCGCCGTTGTTTGTGTTTGGGGGCCTGTGGCTGGGAGTGGCCGGCTGGCTCCTTAGAATCCACGATACGCAGGATGGTTCCCAGACCTGAGGTGGCACCAGTGCCAAGTCGGGCTGGTTTGATAGTACCAATTGGCTCCTGCAATCTGCCCTCCAGAAGAGGGGCAGCTTACTTTTCTTTGCCAGGGAAACGGGCCGAGGTTTGTGTCTCGGGGCCTATGGCTGGGAGTGACCGGCTGGCTCCTGAAAAGCTACGATAGGCAGGATGGTGACCAGACCCATGGTGGCACCAGTGCCAAGTTGGGCTGGTTTTGTAGTACCAAGTGCGTCCTGCAATTTGCCATCCAGAAGAGGGGCAGTTGAGTTTTGTTTGCCAGAGAAAAGCGCCGTAGTTTGTGTTTGAGGGCATATGGCTGAGAGTGGCCGGCTGGCTCCTTAGAATCCACGATACGCAGGATGGCTCCCAGACCAGAGGTGGCACCAGTTCCAAGTTGGGCTTGTTTGATAGTACCAAGTGGCTCCTGCAATCTGCCATCAAAAAGTTGGCAGTCCAGTTTTTTTTTCCAGGAGAAAGCGTCGTTGCTTGTGTTTGGGGGCCTATGATTGGGAGTGGCCGGCTGGCTAATTAGAATCCACGATACGCAGGATGGTTCCCACACCATGGTGGCACCAGTGCCAAGTTGGGCTGATCTGATAGTACCAAGCGGCTCCTGCAATCTACCATCAAAATGTTGGCAGGCGAGTTTTGTTTTCCAGGGAAAAGCGCCGTTGTTTGTGTTTGGGGGCTTGTGGCTGGGAGTGGCCGGCTGGCTCCTTAGAATCCACGATACGCAGGATGGTTCCCAGACCAGAGGTAGCACCAGTGCCAAGTCGGGCTAGTTTGATGGTGCAAAGTGGCTCCTGCAATCTGCCATCCAGAAGCGGGGTAGCTTACTTTTGTTTCCCAGGGAAACAGGCCGAGGTTTCTTCTGGGGGCCTATGGCAGGGAGTGACCAGCTGCCTCCTGAAAAGCTACGATAGGCAGGATGGTGACCAGACCCATGGTGGCACCAGTGCCAAGTTGGGCTGGTTTGATAGTACCATGTGGCTCCTGCAATCTGCCATCAAAAAGTTGGCAGGCGAGTTTTGTTTTCCAGGGAAAAGTGCCATTGTTTTTGTTTGGTGGACTGTGGCTGGTAGTGGCCGGCTGGCTCCTTAGAATCCACGATACGCAGGATGGTTCCCAGACCAGAGGTGGCACCAGTGCCAAGTCGGGCTAGTTTGATGGTGCAAAGTGGCTCCTGCAATCTGCCATCCAGAAGCGGGGTAGCTTACTTTTGTTTGCCAGGGAAACGGGCCGAGGTTTTTTCTGGGGGCCTAAGGGTGGGACTCTCCGGCTGGCTCCTGAAAAGCTACGATAGGCAGGATGGTGACCAGACTCATGGTGGCACCAGTGCCAAGTTAGGCTAGTTTGATAGTACCAAGTGGCTCCTGCAATCTGCCATCAAAAAGTTGGCAGGCGAGTTTTGTTTTCCAGGGAAAAGCGCCGTTGTTTGTGTTTGGGGGCCTGTGGCTGGGAGTGGCCGGCTGGCTCCTTAGAATCCACGATACGCAGGATGGTTCCCAGACAAGAGGTGGCACCAGTGCCAAGTCGGGCTGGTTTGATGGTGCAAAGTGGCTCCTGCAATCTGCCATCAAAATGTTGGCAGGCGAATTTTGTTTTCCAGGGAAAAGCGCCGTTGTTTGTGTTTGGGGGCCTGTGGCTGGGAGTGGCCGGCTGGCTAATTAGAACCCACGATACGCAGGATGGTTCCCAGACCAGAGGTGGCACCAGTGCCAAGTCGGGCTAGTTTGATGGTGCAAAGTGGCTCCTGCAATCTGCCATTAAAAAGTTGGCATGCCAGTTTTGTTTTCCAGGGAAAAGCGCCGTTGTTTGTGTATGGGGTTCTGTGGCTGGGAGTAGCCAGCTGGCTCCTTAGAATCCACGATACGCAGGATGGTTCCCAGACCAGAGGTGGCACCAGTTCCAAGTCGGGCTGGTTTCATGGTGCAAAGTGGCTCCTGCAATCTGCCATCCTGAAGCGGGGTAGCATACTTTTGATTGCCAGGGAAACCGGCAGTGCTTTGTATCTGGGGCCTATGGCTGGGAGTGACCGGCTGGCTCCTGAAAAGCTACGATAGGCAGGATGGTTACCAGACCCATGGTGGCACCAGTGCCAAGTTGGGCTGATTTGATAGTACCAAGTGGTTCCTGCAATCTGCCATCAAAAAGTTGGCAGGCCAGTTTTGTTTTCCAGGGAAAAGCGCCGTTGTTTGTGTTTGGGCGCCTCTGGCTGGGAGTGGCCGGCTGGCTCCTGAAAAGCTACGATAGGCAGGATGGCTACCAGACCCATGGTGGCAGCAGTGCCAAGTTGGGCTGGTTTGATAGTACCAAGTGGCTCCTGCAATCTGCCATCCAGAAGCGGGGCAGCTTACTTTTTTTTGCCAAGGAAACGGGCCGTGGTTTTTGTCTGGGGGCCTATGACTGGCAGTGGCCGGCTGGCTCCTGAAATTCCATGATACGCAGCATGGTTCCCAGACCCAAGGTGGCACCAGTGCCAAGTAGGGCTGGTTTGACAGAGTCAAGCGCCTCCTGCAATCTCCCATCCAGAAGTGGGGCAGCTGAGTTTTTTTTGCCTGTGAATGGGGCCATTGTTTTTGATTGGGGTCTGTGGCCGAGAGTGGTCGGCTGGCTCCTGACAATCCACAATACGCAGGATGGTTCACAGACCCAAGGTGGCACCAGTGCCAAGTCGGGCTGGTTTGATAGTACCAAGTGGCTCCTGCAATCTGCCATCCAGAAGCGGGGCAGCGGATTTTTGTTTGCCAGAGAAAAGGGCCGTGGTTTGTTTTTGGGGGCATATGGCTGGGAGTGGCCGGCTGGCTCCTTAAAATCCTCGATACGCAGGATGGTGACCAGAGCCAAGGTGGCACCAATGCCAAGTTGGGCTGTTTTTGTAATACCAAGTGCGCCCTGCAATTTGCCATCCAGAAGAGGGGCAGTTGAGTTTTGTTTGCCAGAGAAAAGGGCCGTGGTTTGTGTTTGGGGGCATATGGCTGAGAGTGGCCGGCTGACCCCTGAAAATCCACAATAGGCAGGATGGTTCCCAGAGCCAAGGTGGCACCAGTGCCAAGTTGGGCTGGTTTGATAGTACTAAATAGCTCCTGCAATCTGCCATCCAGAAGCGGGGCAGTTTAATTTTGTTTGCCAGGGAAACGGGCCGAGGTTTTTGTCTGGGGGCCTATGGCTGGGAGTGACCGGCTGGCTCCTGAAAAGCTACGATAGGCACGATGGTGACCAGACACATGGTGGCACCAGTGCCAAGTTGGGCTGGTTTGATAGTACCAAGTGGCTCCTGCAATCTGCCATCAAAATGTTGGCAGGCGAGTTTTGTTTTCCAGGGAAAAGCGCCGTTGTTTGTGTTTGGGGGCCTGTGGCTGGGAGTGGCCAGCTGGCTCCTTATAATCCACGATACGCAGGATGGTTCCCAGACCAGAGGTGGCACCAGTGCCAAGTCGGGCTGGTTTGATGGTGCAAAGTGGCTCCTGCAATCTGCCATCCAGAAGCGGGGCAGCTGAGTTTTGTTTGCCAGAGAAAAGGGCCGTGGTTTTATTTTGGCGGCATATAGCTGGAAGTGGCCAACTGGCTCCTTAAAATGCTCGATACGCAGGATGGTGACCAGACCCAAGGTGGCACCAGTGCCAAGTTGTGCTGTTTTTGTAGTACCAAGTGCGTCCTGCAATTTGCCATCCAGAAGACGGGCAGTTGAGTTTTGTTTGCCAGAGAAAAGGGCCATGGTTTTTGTTTGGGTGCATATGGCTGAGAGTGGCCGGCTGGCACATGAAAATCCACAATAGGCAGGATGCTTCCCAGAGCCAAGGTGGCACCAGGGCCAAGTTGGGCTGGTTTGATAGTACTAAATAGCTCCTGCAATCTGCCATCCAGAAGCGGGGCAGCTGAGTTTTGTTTGCCAGGGAAACGGGCCGAGGTTTGTGTCTGGGGGCCTATGGCTGGGAGTGACCGGCTGGCTCCTGAAAAGCTACGATAGGCACGATGGTGACCAGACACATGGTGGAACCAGTGCCAAGTTGGGCTGGTTTGATAGTACCAAGTGGCTCCTGCAATCTGCCATCAAAATGTTGGCAGGCGAGTTTTGTTTTCCAGGGAAAAGCGCCGTTGTTTGTGTTTGGGGGCCTGTGGCTGGGAGTGGCCAGCTGGCTCCTTATAATCCACGATACGCAGGATGGTTCCCAGACCAGAGGTGGCACCAGTGCCAAGTCGGGCTGGTTTGATGGTGCAAAGTGGCTCCTGCAATCTGCCATCCAGAAGCGGGGCAGCTGAGTTTTGTTTGCCAGAGAAAAGGGCCGTGGTTTTTTTTTGGCGGCATATGGCTGGAAGTGGCCAACTGGCTCCTTAAAATGCTCGATACGCAGGATGGTGACCAGACCCAAGGTGGCACCAGTGCCAAGTTGTGCTGTTTTTGTAGTACCAAGTGCGTCCTGCAATTTGCCATCCAGAAGAGGGGCAGTTGAGTTTTGTTTGCCAGAGAAAAGGGCCATGGTTTTTGTTTGGGTGCATATGGCTGAGAGTGGCCGGCTGGCCCATGAAAATCCACAATAGGCAGGATGCTTCCCAGAGCCAAGGTGGCACCAGGGCCAAGTTGGGCTGGTTTGATAGTACTAAATAGCTCCTGCAATCTGCCATCCAGAAGCGGGGCAGCTGAGTTTTGTTTGCCAGGGAAACGGGCCGAGGTTTGTGTCTGGGGGCCTATGGCTGGGAGTGACCGGCTGGCTCCTGAAAAGCTACGATACGCAGGATGGTTACCAAACCAATGGTGGAACAAGTGCCAAGTTGGGCTGGTTTGATAGTACCAAGTGGCTCCTGCAATCTGCCATCAAAAAGTTGGCAGGCGAGTTTTGTTTTCCAGGGAAAAGTGCCGTTGATTTTGTTTGGTGGCCTATGGCTGGGAGTGGCCGGCTGGCTCCTTTGAATCCACGATACGCAGGATGGTTCCCAGACCAGAGGTGGCACCAGTTCCAAGTCGGGCTTGTTTGATAGTACCAAGTGGCTCCTGCAATCTGCCATCCAGAAGCGGGGCAGCTTACTTTTGTTTGCAGGGAAACGGGCCGAGGTTTGTGTCTGGGGGCCTATGGCAGGGAGTGACTGGCTGGCTCCTGAAAAGCTACGATAGGCAGGATGGTTACCAGACTCATGGTGCCACCAGTGCCACGTTGGGCTGATTTGATAGTACCAAGCGGCTCCTGCAATCTGCCATCAAAAAGTTGGCAGGCGAGTTTTGTTTTCCAGGGAAAAGCGCCGTTGGTTGTGTTTGGGGGCCTATGGCTGGGAGTGGCCGGCTGGCTAATTAGAATCCACGATACGCAGGATGGTTCCCAGACCAGAGGTGGCACCAGTGCCAAGTTGGGCTGGTTTGATAGTACCAAGTGGCTCCTGCAATCTGCCATCCAGAAGCGGAGAAGCTTACTTTTGTTTGCCAGGGAAACGGGCCGAGGTTTATGTCCTGGGGGCCTATGGCTGGGAGTGACCGGCTGGCTCCTGAAAAGCTACGATAGGCACGATGGTTACCAGACCCATGGTGGAACCAGTGCCAAGTTGGGCTGATTTGATAGTATCAAGCGGCTCCTGCAATCTGCCATCAAAATGTTGGCAGGCGAGTTTTGTTTTCCAGGGAAAAGTGCCGTTGATTTTTTTTGGTGGCCTGTGGCTGGGAGTGGCCGGCTGGCTCCTTAGAATCCACGATACGCAGGATGGTTCCCAGACCAGAGGTGGCACCAGTGCCAAGTCGGGCTGGTTTGATGGTGCAAAGTGGCTCCTGCAATCTGCCATCCAGAAGCGGGGCAGCTGAGTTTTGTTTGCCAGAGAAAAGGGCCGTGGTGTTTTTTTGGGGGCATATGGCTGGAAGTGGCCAACTGGCTCCTTAAAATGCTCGATACGCAGGATGGTGACCAGACCCAAGGTGGCACCAGTGCCAAGTTGTGCTGTTTTTGTAGTACCAAGTGCGTCCTGCAATTTGCCATCCAGAAGAGGGGCAGTTGAGTTTTGTTTGCCAGAGAAAAGGGCCATGGTTTTTGTTTGGGTGCATATGGCTGAGAGTGGCCGGCTGGCCCCTGAAAATCCACAATAGGCAGGATGCTTCCCAGAGCCAAGGTGGCACCAGTTCCAAGTCGGGCTGGTTTGATAGTACTAAATAGCTCCTGCAATCTGCCATCCAGAAGCGGGGCAGCTTAATTTTGTTTGCCAGGGAAACGGGCCGAGGTTTGTGTCTGGGGGCCTATGGCTGGGAGTGACCGGCTGGCTCCTGAAAAGCTACGATAGGCAGGATGGTGACCAGACCCATGGTGGCACCAGTGCCAAGTTGGGCTGGTTTGATAGTACCAAGCGGCTCCTGCAATCTGCCATCAAAAAGTTGGCAGGCGAGTTCTGTTTTCCAGGGAAAAGTGCCGTTGTTTTTGTTTGGGGGCCTGTGGCTGGGAGTGGCCGGCTGGCTCCTGAAAAGCTACGATGGGCAGGATGGCTACCAGACCCATGGTGGCAGCAGTGCCAAGTTGGGCTGGTTTGATAGTACCAAGTGGCTCCTGCAATCTGCCATCCAGAAGCGGGGCAGCTTACTTTTTTTTGCCAAGGAAACGGGCCGTGGTTTTTGTCTGGGGGCCTATGGCTGGGAGTGACCGGCTCGGTCGTGAAAAGCTACGATAGGCAGGATGGTGACCAGACCCATGGTGGCACCAGTGCCAAGTCGGGCTGGTTTGATAGTACCAAGTGGCTCCTGCAATCTGCCATCTAAAAGCGGGGCAGCTGAGTTTTGCTTGCCAGAGAAAAGGGCTGTGGTATATGTTTGGGTCCTGTGGCTGGCAGTGGCCGGCTGGCTCCTGAAATTCCATGATACGCAGCATGGTTCCCAGACCCAAGGTGGCACCAGTGCCAAGTAGGGCTGGTTTCACAGCGTCAAGCGCCTCCTGCAATCTCCCATCCAGAAGTGGGGCAGCTGAGTTTTTTTTGCCTGTGAATCGGGCCCTTGTTTTTGATTGGGGTCTGTGGCCGAGAGTGGTCGGCTGGCTCCTGACAATCCACAATACGCAGGATGGTTCACAGACCCAAGGTGGCACCAGTGCCAAGTCGGGCTGGTTTGATAGTTCCAAGTGGCTCCTGCAATCTGCCATCCAGAAGCGGGGCAGCTGAGTTTTGTTTGCCAGAGAAAAGGGCCGTGGTGTTTTTTTGGGGGCATATGGCTGGAAGTGGCCAACTGGCTCCTTAAAATGCTCGATACGCAGGATGGTGACCAGACCCAAGGTGGCACCAGTGCCAAGTTGTGCTGTTTTTGTAGTACCAAGTGCGTCCTGCAATTTGCCATCCAGAAGAGGGGCAGTTGAGTTTTGTTTGCCAGAGAAAAGGGCCATGGTTTTTGTTTGGGTGCATATGGCTGAGAGTGGCCGGCTGGCCCCTGAAAATCCACAATAGGCAGGATGCTTCCCAGAGCCAAGGTGGCACCAGTTCCAAGTCGGGCTGGTTTGATAGTACTAAATAGCTCCTGCAATCTGCCATCCAGAAGCGGGGCAGCTTAATTTTGTTTGCCAGGGAAACGGGCCGAGGTTTGTGTCTGGGGGCCTATGGCTGGGAGTGACCGGCTGGCTCCTGAAAAGCTACGATAGGCAGGATGGTGACCAGACCCATGGTGGCACCAGTGCCAAGTTGGGCTGGTTTGATAGTACCAAGCGGCTCCTGCAATCTGCCATCAAAAAGTTGGCAGGCGAGTTCTGTTTTCCAGGGAAAAGTGCCGTTGTTTTTGTTTGGGGGCCTGTGGCTGGGAGTGGCCGGCTGGCTCCTGAAAAGCTACGATAGGCAGGATGGCTACCAGACCCATGGTGGCAGCAGTGCCAAGTTGGGCTGGTTTGATAGTACCAAGTGGCTCCTGCAATCTGCCATCCAGAAGCGGGGCAGCTTACTTTTTTTTGCCAAGGAAACGGGCCGTGGTTTTTGTCTGGGGGCCTATGGCTGGGAGTGACCGGCTCGGTCGTGAAAAGCTACGATAGGCAGGATGGTGACCAGACCCATGGTGGCACCAGTGCCAAGTCGGGCTGGTTTGATAGTACCAAGTGGCTCCTGCAATCTGCCATCTAAAAGCGGGGCAGCTGAGTTTTGCTTGCCAGAGAAAAGGGCTGTGGTATATGTTTGGGTCCTGTGGCTGGCAGTGGCCGGCTGGCTCCTGAAATTCCATGATACGCAGCATGGTTCCCAGACCCAAGGTGGCACCAGTGCCAAGTAGGGCTGGTTTCACAGCGTCAAGCGCCTCCTGCAATCTCCCATCCAGAAGTGGGGCAGCTGAGTTTTTTTTGCCTGTGAATCGGGCCCTTGTTTTTGATTGGGGTCTGTGGCCGAGAGTGGTCGGCTGGCTCCTGACAATCCACAATACGCAGGATGGTTCACAGACCCAAGGTGGCACCAGTGCCAAGTCGGGCTGGTTTGATAGTACCAAGTGGCTCCTGCAATCTGCCATCCAGAAGCGGGGCAGCGGATTTTTGTTTGCCAGAGAAAAGGGCCGTGGTTTGTTTTTGGGGGCATATGGCTGGGAGTGGCCGGCTGGCTCCTTAAAATCCTCGATACGCAGGATGGTGACCAGAGCCAAGGTGGCACCAATGCCAAGTTGTGCTGTTTTTGTAATACCAAGTGCGTCCTGCAATTAGCCATCCAGAAGAGGGGCAGTTGAGTTTTGTTTGCCAGAGAAAAGGGCCGTGCTTTGTGTTTGAGGGCATATGGCTGAGAGTGGCCGGCTGACCCCTGAAAATCCACAATAGGCAGGATGGTTCCCAGAGCCAAGGTGGCACCAGTGCCAAGTTGGGCTGGTTTGATAGTACTAAATAGCTCCTGCAATCTGCCATCCAGAAGCGGGGCAGCTTAATTTTGTTTCCCAGGGAAACGGGCCGAGGTTTTTGTCTGGGGGCCTATGGCTGGGAGTGACCGGCTGGCTCCTGAAAAGCTACGATAGGCACGATGGTGACCAGACACATGGTGGCACCAGTGCCAAGTTGGGCTGGTTTGATAGTACCAAGTAGCTCCTGCAATCTGCCATCAAAATGTTGGCAGGCGAGTTTTGTTTTCCAGGGAAAAGCGCCGTTGTTTTTGTTTGGGGGCCTGTGGCTGGGAGTGGCCAGCTGGCTCCTTATAATCCACGATATGCAGGATGGTTCCCAGACCAGAAGTGGCACCAGTGACAAGTCAGGCTGGTTTGATGGTGCAAAGTGGCTCCTGCAATCTGCCATCCAGAAGCGGGGCAGCTGAGTTTTGTTTGCCAGAGAAAAGGGCCGTGGTTTTTTTTTGGCGGCATATGGCTGGAAGTGGCCAACTGGCTCCTTAAAATGCTCGATACGCAGGATGGTGACCAGACCCAAGGTGGCACCAGTGCCAAGTTGTGCTGTTTTTGTAGTACCAAGTGCGTCCTGCAATTTGCCATCCAGAAGAGGGGCAGTTGAGTTTTGTTTGCCAGAGAAAAGGGCCATGGTTTTTGTTTGGGTGCATATGGCTGAGAGTGGCCGGCTGGCCCATGAAAATCCACAATAGGCAGGATGCTTCCCAGAGCCAAGGTGGCACCAGGGCCAAGTTGGGCTGGTTTGATAGTACCAAGTGGCTCCTGCAATCTGCCATCAAAAAGTTGGCAGGCGAGTTTTGTTTTCCAGGGAAAAGCGCTGTTGTTTGTGTTTGGGGGCCTGTGGCTGGGAGTGGCCGGCTGGCTCCTTAGAATCCACGATATGCAGGATGGTTCCCAGACCAGAGGTGGCACCAGTGCCAAGTCGGGCTGGTTTGATGGTGCAAAGTGTCTCCTGCAATCTGCCATCAAAAAGTTGGCAGGCGATTTTTGTTTTCCAGGGAAAAGCGCCGTTGTTTGTGTTTGGGGGCCTGTGGCTGGGAGTGGCCGGCTGGCTCCTTAGAATCCACGATACGCAGGATGGTTCCCAGACCAGAGGTGGCACCAGTGCCAAGTCGGCCTAGTTTGATGGTGAAAAGTGGCTCCTGCAATCTGCCATTAAAAAGTTGGCAGGCCAGTTTTGTTACCCAGGGAAAAGCGCCGTTGTTTGTGTTTGGGGGCCTGTGGCTAGGAGTGGCCAGCTGGCTCCTTATAATCCACGATACGCAGGATGGTTCACAGACCCAAGGTGGCACCAGTGCCAAGTCGGGCTGGTTTGATAGTACCAAGTGGCTCCTGCAATCTGCCATCCAGAAGCGGGGCAGCGGATTTTTGTTTGCCAGAGAAAAGGGCCGTGGTTTGTTTTTGGGGGCATATGGCTGGGAGTGGCCGGCAGGCTCCTGAAAAACCTCTATACGCAGGATGGTGACCAGACCAGAGGTGGCACCAATGCCAAGTTGTGCTGTTTTTGTAGTATCAAGTGCGTCCTGCAATTTGCCATCCAGAAGAGGGGCAGTTGAGTTTTGTTTGCCAGAGAAAAGGGCCATGGTTTTTGTTTGGGTGCATATGGCTGAGAGTGGCCGGCTGACCCCTGAAAATCCACAATAGGCAGGATGGTTCCCAGAGCCACGATGGCACCAGTGCCAAGTTGGGCTGGTTTGATAGTAGTAAATAGCTCCTGCAATCTGCAAACCAGTAGCGGAGCAGCTTACTTTTGTTTGCCAGGGAAACGGGCCGAGGTTTTTGTCTGGGGGCCTATGGCTGGGAGTGACCGGCTGGCTCCTGAAAAGCTACGATAGGCACGATGGTGACCAGACCCATGGTGGCACCAGTGCCAAGTTGGGCTGGTTTGATAGTACCAAGCGGCTCCTGCAATCTGCCATCAAAAAGTTGGCAGGCCAGTTTTGTTTTCCAGGGAAAAGTGCCGTTGATTTATTTGGTGGCCTGTGGCTGGGAGTGGCCGGCTGGCTCCTTAGAATCCACGATACGCAGGATGGTTCACAGACCAGAGGTGGCACCAGTTCCAAGTCGGGCTTGTTTGATAGTACCAAGTGGCTCCTGCAATCTGCCATCTAAAATCGGGGCAGCTGAATTTTGCTTGCCAGAGAAAAGGGCTGTGGTATATGTTTGGGTCCTGTGGCTGGCAGTGGCCGGCTGGCTCCTGAAATTCCATGATACGCGGCATGATTCCCAGACCCAAGGTGGCACCAGTGCCAAGTAGGGCTGGTTTGACAGAGTCAAGCGCCTCCTGCAATCTCCCATCCAGAAGTGGGGCAGCTGAGTTTTTTTTGCCTGTGAATCGGGCCGTTGTTTTTGATTGGGGTCTGTGGCCGAGAGTGGTCGGCTGGCTCCTGACAATCCACAATACGCAGGATGGTTCACAGACCCAAGGTGGCACCAGTGCCAAGTCGGGCTGGTTTGATAGTACCAAGTGGCTCCTGCAATCTGCCATCCAGAAGCGGGGCAGCGGATTTTTGTTTGCCAGAGAAAAGGGCCGTGGTTTGTTTTTGGGGGCATATGGCTGGGAGTGGCCGGCTGGCTCCTGAAAATGCTCGAGACGCAGGATGGTGACCAGACCAAAGGTGGCACCAGTGCCAAGTTGTGCTGTTTTTGTAGTACCAAGTGCGTCCTGCAATTTGCCATCCAGAAGAGGGGCAGTTGAGTTTTGTTTGCCAGAGAAAAGCGCCGTGGTTTGTGTTTGAGGGCATATGGCTGAGAGTGGCCGGCTGACCCCTGAAAATCCACAATAGGCAGGATGGTTCCCAGAGCCAAGGTGGCACCAGTGCCAAGTTGGGCTGGTTTGATAGTACCAAGTGGCTCCTGCAATCTGCCATCAAAAAGTTGGCAGGCCAGTTTTGTTTTCCAGGGAAAAGCGCCGTTGTTTGTGTTTGGGGCCCGATGGCTGGGAGTGGCCGGCTGGCTCCTTAGAATCCACGATACGCAGGATGGTTCCCAGACCAGAGGTGGCACCAGTGCCAAGTTGGGCTGGTTTGATAGTACCAAGTAGCTCCTGCAATCTGCCATCAAAAAGTTGGCAGGTGAGTTTTGTTTTCCAGGGAAAAGCGCCGTTGTTTGTGTTTGGGGGCCTGTGGCTGGGAGTGGCCGGCTGGCTAATTAGAATCCACGATACGCAGGATGGTTCCCAGACCAGAGGTGGCACCAGTGACAAGTCGGGCCAGTTTGATGGTGCAAAGTGGCCCCTGCAATCTGCCATCCAGAAGCGGGGTAGCTTACTTTTGTTTGCCAGGGAAACGGACCGAGGTTTGTGTCTGGGGGCCTATGGCTGCAAGTGACCGGCTGGCTCCTGAAAAGCAACGATAGGCAGGACGGTTAACAGACCCATGGTGGCACCAGTGCCAAGTTGGGCTGATTCGATAGTACCAAGTGGATCCTGCAATCTGCCATCAAAAAGTTGGCAGGCGAGTTCTGTTTTCCAGGGAAGAGTGCCGTTGTTTGTGTTTGGGGGCCTGTGGCCGGGAATGGCCGGCTGGCTCCTTAGAATCCACGATACGCAGGATGGTTCACAGACCCAAGGTTGCACCATTGCCAATGTAGGCTGGTTTGATAGTACCAAGTGGCTCCTGCAATCTGCCATCCAGAAGCGGGGTAGCTTACTTTTGTTTGCCAGGGAAACGGGCAGAGCTTTGTGTCTGGGGCCTATGGCTGGGAGTGACCGGCTGGCTCCTGAAAAGCTACGATAAGCAGGATGGTGACCAGACCCATGGTGGCACCAGGGCCAAGTTGGGCTGGTTTGATAGTACCAAGTGACTCCTGCAATCTGCCATCAAAAAGTTGGCAGGCCAGTTTTGTTTGCCAGAGAAGAGCGCCGTTGTTTGTGTTTGGGGGCCTGTGGCTGGGAGTGGCCGGCTGGCTCCTTAGAATCCACGATACGCAGGATGGTTCCCAGACCTGAGGTGGCACCAGTGCCAAGTTGGGCTGGTTTGATAGTACCAATTGGCTCCTGCAATCTGCCCTCCAGAAGAGGGGCAGCTTACTTTTGTTTGCCAGGGAAACGGGCCGAGGTTTGTGTCTCGGGGCCTATGGCTGGGAGTGACCGGCTGGCTCCTGAAAAGCTACGATAGGCAGGATGGTGACCAGACCCATGGTGGCACCAGTGCCAAGTTGGGCTGGTTTTGTAGTACCAAGTGCGTCCTGCAATTTGCCATCCAGAAGAGGGGCAGTTGAGTTTTGTTTGCCAGAGAAAAGCGCCGTAGTTTGTGTTTGAGGGCATATGGCTGAGAGTGGCCGGCTGGCTCCTTAGAATCCACGATACGCAGGATGGCTCCCAGACCAGAGGTGGCACCAGTTCCAAGTTGGGCTTGTTTGATAGTACCAAGTGGCTCCTGCAATCTGCCATCAAAAAGTTGGCAGTCCAGTTTTTTTTTCCAGGAGAAAGCGTCGTTGCTTGTGTTTGGGGGACTATGATTGGGAGTGGCCGGCTGGCTAATTAGAATCCACGATACGCAGGATGGTTCCCACACCATGGTGGCACCAGTGCCAAGTTGGGCTGATCTGATAGTACCAAGCGGCTCCTGCAATCTACCATCAAAATGTTGGCAGGCGAGTTTTGTTTTCCAGGGAAAAGCGCCGTTGTTTGTGTTTGGGGGCTTGTGGCTGGGAATGGCCGGCTGGCTCCTTAGAATCCACGATACGCAGGATGGTTCCCAGACCAGAGGTAGCACCAGTGCCAAGTCGGGCTAGTTTGATGGTGCAAAGTGGCTCCTGCAATCTGCCATCCAGAAGCGGGGTAGCTTACTTTTGTTTCCCAGGGAAACAGGCCGAGGTTTCTTCTGGGGGCCTATGGCAGGGAGTGACCAGCTGCCTCCTGAAAAGCTACGATAGGCAGGATGGTGACCAGACCCATGGTGGCACCAGTGCCAAGTTGGGCTGGTTTGATAGTACCATGTGGCTCCTGCAATCTGCCATCAAAAAGTTGGCAGGCGAGTTTTGTTTTCCAGGGAAAAGTGCCATTGTTTGTGTTTGGTGGACTGTGGCTGGTAGTGGCCGGCTGGCTCCTTAGAATCCACGATACGCAGGATGGTTCCCAGACCAGAGGTGGCACCAGTGCCAAGTCGGGCTAGTTTGATGGTGCAAAGTGGCTCCTGCAATCTGCCATCCAGAAGCGGGGTAGCTTACTTTTGTTTGCCAGGGAAACGGGCCGAGGTTTTTTCTGGGGGCCTATGGGTGGGACTCTCCGGCTGGCTCCTGAAAAGCTACGATAGGCAGGATGGTGACCAGACTCATGGTGGCACCAGTGCCAAGTTAGGCTAGTTTGATAGTACCAAGTGGCTCCTGCAATCTGCCATCAAAAAGTTGGCAGGCGAGTTTTGTTTTCCAGGGAAAAGCGCCGTTGTTTGTGTTTGGGGGCCTGTGGCTGGGAGTGGCCGGCTGGCTAATTAGAACCCACGATACGCAGGATGGTTCCCAGACCAGAGGTGGCACCAGTGCCAAGTCGGGCTAGTTTGATGGTGCAAAGTGGCTCCTGCAATCTGCCATTAAAAAGTTGGCATGCCAGTTTTGTTTTCCAGGGAAAAGCGCCGTTGTTTGTGTATGGGGTTCTGTGGCTGGGAGTAGCCAGCTGGCTCCTTAGAATCCACGATACGCAGGATGGTTCCCAGACCAGAGGTGGCACCAGTTCCAAGTCGGGCTGGTTTCATGGTGCAAAGTGGCTCCTGCAATCTGCCATCCTGAAGCGGGGTAGCATACTTTTGATTGCCAGGGAAACCGGCAGTGCTTTGTATCTGGGGCCTATGGCTGGGAGTGACCGGCTGGCTCCTGAAAAGCTACGATAGGCAGGATGGTTACCAGACCCATGGTGGCACCAGTGCCAAGTTGGGCTGATTTGATAGTACCAAGTGGTTCCTGCAATCTGCCATCAAAAAGTTGGCAGGCCAGTTTTGTTTTCCAGGGAAAAGCGCCGTTGTTTGTGTTTGGGCGCCTGTGGCTGGGAGTGGCCGGCTGGCTCCTGAAAAGCTACGATAGGCAGGATGGTTACCAGACCCATGGTGGCAGCAGTGCCAAGTTGGGCTGGTTTGATAGTACCAAGTGGCTCCTGCAATCTGCCATCCAGAAGCGGGGCAGCTTACTTTTTTTTGCCAAGGAAACGGGCCGTGGTTTTTGTCTGGGGGCCTATGACTGGCAGTGGCCGGCTGGCTCCTGAAATTCCATGATACGCAGCATGGTTCCCAGACCCATGGTGGCACCAGTGCCAAGTAGGGCTGGTTTGACAGAGTCAAGCGCCTCCTGCAATCTCCCATCCAGAAGTGGGGCAGCTGAGTTTTTTTTGCCTGTGAATGGGGCCATTGTTTTTGATTGGGGTCTGTGGCCGAGAGTGGTCGGCTGGCTCCTGACAATCCACAATACGCAGGATGGTTCACAGACCCAAGGTGGCACCAGTGCCAAGTCGGGCTGGTTTGATAGTACCAAGTGGCTCCTGCAATCTGCCATCCAGAAGCGGGGCAGCGGATTTTTGTTTGCCAGAGAAAAGGGCCGTGGTTTGTTTTTGGGGGCATATGGCTGGGAGTGGCCGGCTGGCTCCTTAAAATCCTCGATACGCAGGATGGTGACCAGAGCCAAGGTGGCACCAATGCCAAGTTGGGCTGTTTTTGTAATACCAAGTGCGTCCTGCAATTTGCCATCCAGAAGAGGGGCAGTTGAGTTTTGTTTGCCAGAGAAAAGGGCCGTGGTTTGTGTTTGGGGGCATATGGCTGAGAGTGGCCGGCTGACCCCTGAAAATCCACAATAGGCAGGATGGTTCCCAGAGCCAAGGTGGCACCAGTGCCAAGTTGGGCTGGTTTGATAGTACTAAATAGCTCCTGCAATCTGCCATCCAGAAGCGGGGCAGTTTAATTTTGTTTGCCAGGGAAACGGGCCGAGGTTTTTGTCTGGGGGCCTATGGCTGGGAGTGACGGGCTGGCTCCTGAAAAGCTACGATAGGCACGATGGTGACCAGACACATGGTGGCACCAGTGCCAAGTTGGGCTGGTTTGATAGTACCAAGTGGCTCCTGCAATCTGCCATCAAAATGTTGGCAGGCGAGTTTTGTTTTCCAGGGAAAAGCGCCGTTGTTTGTGTTTGGGGGCCTGTGGCTGGGAGTGGCCAGCTGGCTCCTTATAATCCACGATACGCAGGATGGTTCCCAGACCAGAGGTGGCACCAGTGCCAAGTCGGGCTGGTTTGATGGTGCAAAGTGGCTCCTGCAATCTGCCATCCAGAAGCGGGGCAGCTGAGTTTTGTTTGCCAGAGAAAAGGGCCGTGGTTTTATTTTGGCGGCATATAGCTGGAAGTGGCCAACTGGCTCCTTAAAATGCTCGATACGCAGGATGGTGACCAGACCCAAGGTGGCACCAGTGCCAAGTTGTGCTGTTTTTGTAGTACCAAGTGCGTCCTGCAATTTGCCATCCAGAAGACGGGCAGTTGAGTTTTGTTTGCCAGAGAAAAGCGCCATGGTTTTTGTTTGGGTGCATATGGCTGAGAGTGGCCGGCTGGCCCATGAAAATCCACAATAGGCAGGATGCTTCCCAGAGCCAAGGTGGCACCAGGGCCAAGTTGGGCTGGTTTGATAGTACTAAATAGCTCCTGCAATCTGCCATCCAGAAGCGGGGCAGCTGAGTTTTGTTTGCCAGGGAAACGGGCCGAGGTTTGTGTCTGGGGGCCTATGGCTGGGAGTGACCGGCTGGCTCCTGAAAAGCTACGATACGCAGGATGGTTACCAAACCAATGGTGGAACAAGTGCCAAGTTGGGCTGGTTTGATAGTACGAAGTGGCTCCTGCAATCTGCCATCAAAAAGTTGGCAGGCGAGTTTTGTTTTCCAGGGAAAAGTGCCGTTGATTTTGTTTGGTGGCCTATGGCTGGGAGTGGCCGGCTGGCTCCTTTGAATCCACGATACGCAGGATGGTTCCCAGACCAGAGGTGGCACCAGTTCCAAGTCGGGCTTGTTTGATAGTACCAAGTGGCTCCTGCAATCTGCCATCCAGAAGCGGGGCAGCTTACTTTTGTTTGCAGGGAAACGGGCCGAGGTTTGTGTCTGGGGGCCTATGGCAGGGAGTGACTGGCTGGCTCCTGAAAAGCTACGATAGGCAGGATGGTGACCAGACACATGGTGGCACCAGTGCCACGTTGGGCTGATTTGATAGTACCAAGCGGCTCCTGCAATCTGCCATCAAAAAGTTGGCAGGCGAGTTTTGTTTTCCAGGGAAAAGCGCCGTTGGTTGTGTTTGGGGGCCTATGGCTGGGAGTGGCCGGCTGGCTAATTAGAATCCACGATACGCAGGATGGTTCCCAGACCAGAGGTGGCACCAGTGCCAAGTCGGGCTGGTTTGATAGTACCAAGTGGCTCCTGCAATCTGCCATCCAGAAGCGGAGAAGCTTACTTTTGTTTGCCAGGGAAACGGGCCGAGGTTTATGTCCTGGGGGCCTATGGCTGGGAGTGACCGGCTGGCTCCTGAAAAGCTACGATAGGCACGATGGTTACCAGACCCATGGTGGAACCAGTGCCAAGTTGGGCTGATTTGATAGTATCAAGCGGCTCCTGCAATCTGCCATCAAAATGTTGGCAGGCGAGTTTTGTTTTCCAGGGAAAAGTGCCGTTGATTTTTTTTGGTGGCCTGTGGCTGGGAGTGGCCGGCTGGCTCCTTAGAATCCACGATACGCAGGATGGTTCCCAGACCAGAGGTGGCACCAGTGCCAAGTCGGGCTGGTTTGATGGTGCAAAGTGGCTCCTGCAATCTGCCATCCAGAAGCGGGGCAGCTGAGTTTTGTTTGCCAGAGAAAAGGGCCGTGGTGTTTTTTTGGGGGCATATGGCTGGAAGTGGCCAACTGGCTCCTTAAAATGCTCGATACGCAGGATGGTGACCAGACCCAAGGTGGCACCAGTGCCAAGTTGTGCTGTTTTTGTAGTAACAAGTGCGTCCTGCAATTTGCCATCCAGAAGAGGGGCAGTTGAGTTTTGTTTGCCAGAGAAAAGGGCCATGGTTTTTGTTTGGGTGCATATGGCTGAGAGTGGCCGGCTGGCCCCTGAAAATCCACAATAGGCAGGATGCTTCCCAGAGCCAAGGTGTCACCAGTTCCAAGTCGGGCTGGTTTGATAGTACTAAATAGCTCCTGCAATCTGCCATCCAGAAGCGGGGCAGCTTAATTTTGTTTGCCAGGGAAACGGGCCGAGGTTTGTGTCTGGGGGCCTATGGCTGGGAGTGACCGGCTGGCTCCTGAAAAGCTACGATAGGCAGGATGGTGACCAGACCCATGGTGGCACCAGTGCCAAGTTGGGCTGGTTTGATAGTACCAAGCGGCTCCTGCAATCTGCCATCAAAAAGTTGGCAGGCGAGTTCTGTTTTCCAGGGAAAAGCGCCGTTGTTTTTGTTTGGGGGCCTGTGGCTGGGAGTGGCCGGCTGGCTCCTGAAAAGCTACGATAGGCAGGATGGCTACCAGACCCATGGTGGCAGCAGTGCCAAGTTGGGCTGGTTTGATAGTACCAAGTGGCTCCTGCAATCTGCCATCCAGAAGCGGGGCAGCTTACTTTTTTTTGCCAAGGAAACGGGCCGTGGTTTTTGTCTGGGGGCCTATGGCTGGGAGTGACCGGCTCGGTCGTGAAAAGCTACGATAGGCAGGATGGTGACCAGACCCATGGTGGCACCAGTGCCAAGTCGGGCTGGTTTGATAGTACCAAGTGGCTCCTGCAATCTGCCATCTAAAAGCGGGGCAGCTGAGTTTTGCTTGCCAGAGAAAAGGGCTGTGGTATATGTTTGGGTCCTGTGGCTGGCAGTGGCCGGCTGGCTCCTGAAATTCCATGATACGCAGCATGGTTCCCAGACCCAAGGTGGCACCAGTGCCAAGTAGGGCTGGTTTCACAGCGTCAAGCGCCTCCTGCAATCTCCCATCCAGAAGTGGGGCAGCTGAGTTTTTTTTGCCTGTGAATCGGGCCCTTGTTTTTGATTGGGGTCTGTGGCCGAGAGTGGTCGGCTGGCTCCTGACAATCCACAATACGCAGGATGGTTCACAGACCCAAGGTGGCACCAGTGCCAAGTCGGGCTGGTTTGATAGTTCCAAGTGGCTCCAGCAATCTGCCATCCAGAAGCGGGGCAGCTGAGTTTTGTTTGCCAGAGAAAAGGGCCGTGGTGTTTTTTTGGGGGCATATGGCTGGAAGTGGCCAACTGGCTCCTTATAATGCTCGATACGCAGGATGGTGACCAGACCCAAGGTGGCACCAGTGCCAAGTTGTGCTGTTTTTGTAGTACCAAGTGCGTCCTGCAATTTGCCATCCAGAAGAGGGGCAGTTGAGTTTTGTTTGCCAGAGAAAAGGGCCATGGTTTTTGTTTGGGTGCATATGGCTGAGAGTGGCCGGCTGGCCCCTGAAAATCCACAATAGGCAGGATGCTTCCCAGAGCCAAGGTGGCACCAGTTCCAAGTCGGGCTGGTTTGATAGTACTAAATAGCTCCTGCAATCTGCCATCCAGAAGCGGGGCAGCTTAATTTTGTTTGCCAGGGAAACGGGCCGAGGTTTGTGTCTGGGGGCCTATGGCTGGGAGTGACCGGCTGGCTCCTGAAAAGCTACGATAGGCACGATGGTGACCAGACCCATGGTGGCACCAGTGCCAAGTTGGGCTGGTTTGATAGTACCAAGCGGCTCCTGCAATCTGCCATCAAAAAGTGTGCAGGCGAGTTCTGTTTTCCAGGGAAAAGCGCCGTTGTTTTTGTTTGGGGGCCTGTGGCTGGGAGTGGCCGGCTGGCTCCTGAAAAGCTACGATAGGCAGGATGGCTACCAGACCCATGGTGGCAGCAGTGCCAAGTTGGGCTGGTTTGATAGTACCAAGTGGCTCCTGCAATCTGCCATCCAGAAGCGGGGCAGCTTACTTTTTTTTGCCAAGGAAACGGGCCGTGGTTTTTGTCTGGGGGCCTATGGCTGGGAGTGACCGGCTCGGTCGTGAAAAGCTACGATAGGCAGGATGGTGACCAGACCCATGGTGGCACCAGTGCCAAGTCGGGCTGGTTTGATAGTACCAAGTGGCTCCTGCAATCTGCCATCTAAAAGCGGGGCAGCTGAGTTTTGCTTGCCAGAGAAAAGGGCTGTGGTATATGTTTGGGTCCTGTGGCTGGCAGTGGCCGGCTGGCTCCTGAAATTCCATGATACGCAGCATGGTTCCCAGACCCAAGGTGGCACCAGTGCCAAGTAGGGCTGGTTTCACAGCGTCAAGCGCCTCCTGCAATCTCCCATCCAGAAGTGGGGCAGCTGAGTTTTTTTTGCCTGTGAATCGGGCCGTTGTTTTTGATTGGGGTCTGTGGCCGAGAGTGGTCGGCTGGCTCCTGACAATCCACAATACGCAGGATGGTTCACAGACCCAAGGTGGCACCAGTGCCAAGTCGGGCTGGTTTGATAGTACCAAGTGGCTCCTGCAATCTGCCATCCAGAAGCGGGGCAGCGGATTTTTGTTTGCCAGAGAAAAGGGCCGTGGTTTGTTTTTGGGGGCATATGGCTGGGAGTGGCCGGCTGGCTCCTTAAAATCCTCGATACGCAGGATGGTGACCAGAGCCAAGGTGGCACCAATGCCAAGTTGTGCTGTTTTTGTAATACCAAGTGCGTCCTGCAATTAGCCATCCAGAAGAGGGGCAGTTGAGTTTTGTTTGCCAGAGAAAAGGGCCATGCTTTGTGTTTGAGGGCATATGGCTGAGAGTGGCCGGCTGACCCCTGAAAATCCACAATAGGCAGGATGGTTCCCAGAGCCAAGGTGGCACCAGTGCCAAGTTGGGCTGGTTTGATAGTACTAAATAGCTCCTGCAATCTGCCATCCAGAAGCGGGGCAGCTTAATTTTGTTTCCCAGGGAAACGGGCCGAGGTTTTTGTCTGGGGGCCTATGGCTGGGAGTGACCGGCTGGCTCCTGAAAAGCTACGATAGGCACGATGGTGACCAGACACATGGTGGCACCAGTGCCAAGTTGGGCTGGTTTGATAGTACCAAGTGGCTCCTGCAATCTGCCATCAAAATGTTGGCAGGCGAGTTTTGTTTTCCAGGGAAAAGCGCCGTTGTTTTTGTTTGGGGGCCTGTGGCTGGGAGTGGCCAGCTGGCTCCTTATAATCCACGATATGCAGGATGGTTCCCAGACCAGAAGTGGCACCAGTGACAAGTCAGGCTGGTTTGATGGTGCAAAGTGGCTCCTGCAATCTGCCATCCAGAAGCGGGGCAGCTGAGTTTTGTTTGCCAGAGAAAAGGGCCGTGGTTTTTTTTTGGCGGCATATGGCTGGAAGTGGCCAACTGGCTCCTTAAAATGCTCGATACGCAGGATGGTGACCAGACCCAAGGTGGCACCAGTGCCAAGTTGTGCTGTTTTTGTAGTACCAAGTGCGTCCTGCAATTTGCCATCCAGAAGAGGGGCAGTTGAGTTTTGTTTGCCAGAGAAAAGGGCCATGGTTTTTGTTTGGGTGCATATGGCTGAGAGTGGCCGGCTGGCCCATGAAAATCCACAATAGGCAGGATGCTTCCCAGAGCCAAGGTGGCACCAGGGCCAAGTTGGGCTGGTTTGATAGTACCAAGTGGCTCCTGCAATCTGCCATCAAAAAGTTGGCAGGCGAGTTTTGTTTTCCAGGGAAAAGCGCTGTTGTTTGTGTTTGGGGGCCTGTGGCTGGGAGTGGCCGGCTGGCTCCTTAGAATCCACGATATGCAGGATGGTTCCCAGACCAGAGGTGGCACCAGTGCCAAGTCGGGCTGGTTTGATGGTGCAAAGTGGCTCCTGCAATCTGCCATCAAAATGTTGGCAGGCGAGTTTTGTTTTCCAGGGAAAAGCGCCGTTGTTTGTGTTTGGGGGCCTGTGGCTGGGAGTGGCCGGCTGGCTCCTTAGAATCCACGATACGCAGGATGGTTCCCAGACCAGAGGTGGCACCAGTGCCAAGTCGGCCTAGTTTGATGGTGAAAAGTGGCTCCTGCAATCTGCCATTAAAAAGTTGGCAGGCCAGTTTTGTTACCCAGGGAAAAGCGCCGTTGTTTGTGTTTGGGGGCCTGTGGCTAGGAGTGGCCAGCTGGCTCCTTATAATCCACGATACGCAGGATGGTTCACAGACCCAAGGTGGCACCAGTGCCAAGTCGGGCTGGTTTGATAGTACCAAGTGGCTCCTGCAATCTGCCATCCAGAAGCGGGGCAGCGGATTTTTGTTTGCCAGAGAAAAGGGCCGTGGTTTGTTTTTGGGGGCATATGGCTGGGAGTGGCCGGCTGGCTCCTTAAAATCCTCGATACGCAGGATGGTGACCAGAGCCAAGGTGGCACCAATGCCAAGTTGGGCTGTTTTTGTAATACCAAGTGCGTCCTGCAATTTGCCATCCAGAAGAGGGGCAGTTGAGTTTTGTTTGCCAGAGAAAAGGGCCGTGGTTTGTGTTTGGGGGCATATGGCTGAGAGTGGCCGGCTGACCCCTGAAAATCCACAATAGGCAGGATGGTTCCCAGAGCCAAGGTGGCACCAGTGCCAAGTTGGGCTGGTTTGATAGTAGTAAATAGCTCCTGCAATCTGCAAACCAGTAGCGGAGCAGCTTACTTTTGTTTGCCAGGGAAACGGGCCGAGGTTTTTGTCTGGGGGCCTATGGCTGGGAGTGACCGGCTGGCTCCTGAAAAGCTACGATAGGCACGATGGTGACCAGACCCATGGTGGCACCAGTGCCAAGTTGGGCTGGTTTGATAGTACCAAGCGGCTCCTGCAATCTGCCATCAAAAAGTTGGCAGGCCAGTTTTGTTTTCCAGGGAAAAGTGCCGTTGATTTATTTGGTGGCCTGTGGCTGGGAGTGGCCGGCTGGCTCCTTAGAATCCACGATACGCAGGATGGTTCACAGACCAGAGGTGGCACCAGTTCCAAGTCGGGCTTGTTTGATAGTACCAAGTGGCTCCTGCAATCTGCCATCTAAAATCGGGGCAGCTGAATTTTGCTTGCCAGAGAAAAGGGCTGTGGTATATGTTTGGGTCCTGTGGCTGGCAGTGGCCGGCTGGCTCCTGAAATTCCATGATACGCGGCATGATTCCCAGACCCAAGGTGGCACCAGTGCCAAGTAGGGCTGGTTTGACAGAGTCAAGCGCCTCCTGCAATCTCCCATCCAGAAGTGGGGCAGCTGAGTTTTTTTTGCCTGTGAATCGGGCCGTTGTTTTTGATTGGGGTCTGTGGCCGAGAGTGGTCGGCTGGCTCCTGACAATCCACAATACGCAGGATGGTTCACAGACCCAAGGTGGCACCAGTGCCAAGTCGGGCTGGTTTGATAGTACCAAGTGGCTCCTGCAATCTGCCATCCAGAAGCGGGGCAGCGGATTTTTGTTTGCCAGAGAAAAGGGCCGTGGTTTGTTTTTGGGGGCATATGGCTGGGAGTGGCCGGCTGGCTCCTGAAAATGCTCGAGACGCAGGATGGTGACCAGACCAAAGGTGGCACCAGTGCCAAGTTGTGCTGTTTTTGTAGTACCAAGTGCGTCCTGCAATTTGCCATCCAGAAGAGGGGCAGTTGAGTTTTGTTTGCCAGAGAAAAGCGCCGTGGTTTGTGTTTGAGGGCATATGGCTGAGAGTGGCCGGCTGACCCCTGAAAATCCACAATAGGCAGGATGGTTCCCAGACCAGAGGTGGCACCAGTGCCAAGTTGGGCTGGTTTGATAGTACCAAGTGGCTCCTGCAATCTGCCATCAAAAAGTTGGCAGGCCAGTTTTGTTTTCCAGGGAAAAGCGCCGTTGTTTGTGTTTGGGGGCCTGTGGCTGGGAGTGGCCGGCTGGCTAATTAGAATCCACGATACGCAGGATGGTTCCCAGACCAGAGGTGGCACCAGTGACAAGTCGGGCCAGTTTGATGGTGCAAAGTGGCCCCTGCAATCTGCCATCCAGAAGCGGGGTAGCTTACTTTTGTTTGCCAGGGAAACGGACCGAGGTTTGTGTCTGGGGGCCTATGGCTGCAAGTGACTGGCTGGCTCCTGAAAAGCAACGATAGGCAGGACGGTTAACAGACCCATGGTGGCACCAGTGCCAAGTTGGGCTGATTTGATAGTACCAAGTGGATCCTGCAATCTGCCATCAAAAAGTTGGCAGGCGAGTTCTGTTTTCCAGGGAAGAGTGCCGTTGTTTGTGTTTGGGGGCCTGTGGCCGGGAGTGGCCGGCTGGCTCCTTAGAATCCACGATACGCAGGATGGTTCACAGACCCAAGGTTGCACCATTGCCAATGTAGGCTGGTTTGATAGTACCAAGTGGCTCCTGCAATCTGCCATCCAGAAGCGGGGCAGCTTACTTTTGTTTGCCAGGGAAACGGGCAGAGCTTTGTGTCTGGGGCCTATGGCTGGGAGTGACCGGCTGGCTCCTGAAAAGCTACGATAAGCAGGATGGTGACCAGACCCATGGTGGCACCAGGGCCAAGTTGGGCTGGTTTGATAGTACCAAGTGACTCCTGCAATCTGCCATCAAAAAGTTGGCAGGCCAGTTTTGTTTGCCAGAGAAGAGCGCCGTTGTTTGTGTTTGGGGGCCTGTGGCTGGGAGTGGCCGGCTGGCTCCTTAGAATCCACGATACGCAGGATGGTTCCCAGACCTGAGGTGGCACCAGTGCCAAGTCGGGCTGGTTTGATAGTACCAATTGGCTCCTGCAATCTGCCCTCCAGAAGAGGGGCAGCTTACTTTTCTTTGCCAGGGGAACGGGCCGAGGTTTGTGTCTCGGGGCCTATGGCTGGGAGTGACCGGCTGGCTCCTGAAAAGCTACGATAGGCAGGATGGTGACCAGACCCATGGTGGCACCAGTGCCAAGTTGGGCTGGTTTTGTAGTACCAAGTGCGTCCTGCAATTTGCCATCCAGAAGAGGGGCAGTTGAGTTTTGTTTGCCAGAGAAAAGCGCCGTAGTTTGTGTTTGAGGGCATATGGCTGAGAGTGGCCGGCTGGCTCCTTAGAATCCACGATACGCAGGATGGCTCCCAGACCAGAGGTGGCACCAGTTCCAAGTTGGGCTTGTTTGATAGTACCAAGTGGCTCCTGCAATCTGCCATCAAAAAGTTGGCAGTCCAGTTTTTTTTTCCAGGAGAAAGCGTCGTTGCTTGTGTTTGGGGGCCTATGATTGGGAGTGGCCGGCTGGCTAATTAGAATCCACGATACGCAGGATGGTTCCCACACCATGGTGGCACCAGTGCCAAGTTGGGCTGATTTGATAGTACCAAGCGGCTCCTGCAATCTACCATCAAAATGTTGGCAGGCGAGTTTTGTTTTCCAGGGAAAAGCGCCGTTGTTTGTGTTTGGGGGCTTGTGGCTGGGAGTGGCCGGCTGGCTCCTTAGAATCCACGATACGCAGGATGGTTCCCAGACCAGAGGTAGCACCAGTGCCAAGTCGGGCTAGTTTGATGGTGCAAAGTGGCTCCTGCAATCTGCCATCCAGAAGCGGGGTAGCTTACTTTTGTTTCCCAGGGAAACAGGCCGAGGTTTCTTCTGGGGGCCTATGGCAGGGAGTGACCGGCTGCCTCCTGAAAAGCTACGATAGGCAGGATGGTGACCAGACCCATGGTGGCACCAGTGCCAAGTTGGGCTGGTTTGATAGTACCATGTGGCTCCTGCAATCTGCCATCAAAAAGTTGGCAGGCCAGTTTTGTTTTCCAGGGAAAAGTGCCGTTGTTTGTGTTTGGGGGCCTGTGGCTGGGAGTGGCCGGCTGGCTCCTTAGAATCCACGATACGCAGGATGGTTCCCAGACCAGAGGTGGCACCAGTGCCAAGTCGGGCTGGTTTGATGGTGCAAAGTGGCTCCTGCAATCTGCCATCAAAATGTTGGCAGGCGAGTTTTGTTTTCCAGGGGAAAGCGCCGTTGTTTGTGTTTGGGGGCCTGTGGCTGGGAGTGGCCGGCTGGCTAATTAGAATCCACGATAGGCAGGATGGTTCCCAGACCAGAGGTGGCACCAGTGCCAAGTCGGGCTAGTTTGATGGTACCAAGTGGCTCCTGCAATCTGCCATTAAAAAGTTGGCAGGCCACTTTGGTTTTCCAGGGAAAAGCGCCGTTGTTTGTGTTTGGGGGCCTGTGGCTGGGAGTGGCCAGCTGGCTCCTTATAATCCACGATACGCAGGATGGTTCCCAGACCAGAGGTGGCACCAGTGCCAAGTCGGGCTGGTTTGATGGTGCAAAGTGGCTCCTGCAATATGCCATCCTGAAGCGGGGTAGCATACTTTTGTTTGCCAGGGAAACCGGCAGTGCGTTGTGTCTGGGGCCTATGACTGGGAGTGACCGGCTGGCTCCTGAAAAGCTACGATAGGCAGGATGGTGACCAGACCCATGGTGGCACCAGTGCCAAGTTGGGCTGGTTTGATAGTACCAAGTGGTTCCTGCAATCTGCCATGAAAAAGTTGGCAGGCGAGTTTTGTTTTCCAGGGAAAAGCGCCGTTGTTTGTGTTTGGGGGCCTGTGGCTGGGAGTGGCCGGCTGGCTCCTTAGAATCCACGATACGCAGGATGGTTACCAGACCAGTGGTGGCACCACGGCTAAGTTGGACTGGTTTGATACCACAAAGTGGCTCCTGCAATCTGCCATCCAGAAGCGGGGCAGCTTACTTTTTTTTGCCAAGGAAAGGGGCCGTGGTTTGTTTCTGGGGGCCTATGGCTGGGAGTGACCGGCTCGGTCGTGAAAAGCTACGATAGGCAGGATGGTGACCAGACCCATGGTGGCACCAGTGCCAAGTTGGGCTGGTTTGATAGTACCAAGTGGCTCCTGCAATCTGCCATCTAAAAGCGGGGCAGCTGAGTTTTGCTTGCCAGAGAAAAGGGCTGTGGTATATGTTTGGGTCCTGTGGCTGGCAGTGGCCGGCTGGCTCCTGAAATTCCATGATACGCGGCATGATTCCCAGACCCAAGGTGGCACCAGTGCCAAGTAGGGCTGGTTTGACAGAGTCAAGCGCCTCCTGCAATCTCCCATCCAGAAGTGGGGCAGCTGAGTTTTTTTTGCCTGTGAATCGGGCCCTTGTTTTTGATTGGGGTCTGTGGCCGAGAGTGGTCGGCTGGCTCCTGACAATCCACAATACGCAGGATGGTTCACAGACCCAAGGTGGCACCAGTGCCAAGTCGGGCTGGTTTGATAGTTCCAAGTGGCTCCTGCAATCTGCCATCCAGAAGCGGGGCAGCGGATTTTTTTTTGCCAGAGAAAAGCACTGTGGTTTGTGTTTGAGGGCATATGGCTGAGAGTGGCCGGATGACCCCTGAAAATGCTCGATACGCAGGATGGTGACCAGACCAAAGGTGGCACCAGTGCCAAGTTGTGCTGTTTTTGTAGTACCAAGTGCGTCCTGCAATTTGCCATCCAGAAGAGGGGCAGTTGAGTTTTGTTTGCCAGAGAAAAGGGCCGTGGTTTGTGTTTGAGGGCATATGGCTGAGAGTGGCCGGCTGACCCCTGAAAATCCACAATAGGCAGGATGGTTCCCAGAGCCAAGGTGGCACCAGTGCCAAGTTGGGCTGGTTTGATAGTACCAAGTGGCTCCTGCAATCTGCCATCAAAAAGTTGGCAGGCCAGTTTTGTTTTCCAGGGAAAAGCGCCGTTGTTTGTGTTTGTGGCCCGATGGCTGGGAGTGGCCGGCTGGATCTTAGAATCCATGATACGCAGGATGGTTCCCAGACCAGAGGTGGCACCAGTGCCAAGTTGGGCTGGTTTGATAGTACCAAGTGGCTCCTGCAATCTGCCATCAAAAAGTTGGCAGGCGAGTTTTGTTTTCCAGGGAAAAGCGCCGTTGTTTGTGTTTGGGGGCCTGTGGCTGGGAATGGCCGGCTGGCTAATTAGAATCCACGATACGCAGGATGGTTCCCAGACCAGAGGTGGCACCAGTGACAAGTCGGGCCAGTTTGATGGTGCAAAGTGGCCCCTGCAATCTGCCATCCAGAAGCGAGGTAGCATACTTTTGTTTGCCAGGGTAACGGACCGAGGTTTGTGTCTGGGGGCCTATGGCTGGAAGTGACCGGCTGGCTCCTGAAAAGCAACGATAGGCAGGACGGTTAACAGACCCATGGTGGCACCAGTGCCAAGTTGGGCTGATTTGATAGTACCAAGTGGATCCTGCAATCTGCCATCAAAAAGTTGGCAGGCGAGTTCTGTTTTCCAGGGAAGAGTACCGTTGTTTCTGTTTGGGGGCCTGTGGCCGGGAATGGCCGGCTGGCTCCTTAGAATCCACGATACGCAGGATGGTTCACAGACCCAAGGTTGCACCATTGCCAAGGTAGGCTGGTTTGATAGTACCAAGTGGCTCCTGCAATCTGCAATCCAGAAGCGGGGCAGCTTACTTATGTTTGCCAGGGAAACGGACCGAGGTTTGTGTCTGGGGCCTATGGCTGGGAGTGACCAGCTGGCTCCTGAAAAGCTACGATAGGCAGGATGGTGACCAGACCCATGGTGGCACCAGTGCCAAGTTGGGCTGGTTTGATAGTACCAAGTGGTTCCTGCAATCTGCCATCAAAAAGTTGGCAGGCGAGTTTTGTTTTCCAGGGAAAAGCACCGTTGTTTGTGTTTGGGGTCCTGTGGCTGGGAGTGGCCGGCTGGCTCCTTAGAATCCACGATACGCAGGATGGTTCCCAGACCAGAGGTGGCACCAGTGCCAAGTCGGGCTGGTTTGATGGTGCAAAGTGGCTCCTGCAATCTGCCATCAAAATGTTGGCAGGCGAGTTTTGTTTTCCAGGGGAAAGCGCCGTTGTTTGTGTTTGGGGGCCTGTGGCTGGGAGTGGCCGGCTGGCTAATTAGAATCCACGATAGGCAGGATGGTTCCCAGACCAGAGGTGGCACCAGTGCCAAGTCGGGCTAGTTTGATGGTGCAAAGTGGCTCCTGCAATCTGCCATTAAAAAGTTGGCAGGCCACTTTGGTTTTCCAGGGAAAAGCGCCGTTGTTTGTGTTTGGGGGCCTGTGGCTGGGAGTGGCCAGCTGGCTCCTTATAATCCACGATACGCAGGATGGTTCCCAGACCAGAGGTTGCACCAGTGCCAAGTCGGGCTGGTTTGATGGTGCAAAGTGGCTCCTGCAATCTGCCATCCTGAAGCGGGGTAGCATACTTTTGTTTGCCAGGGAAACCGGCAGTGCGTTGTGTCTGGGGCCTATGGCTGGGAGTGACCGGCTGGCTCCTGAAAAGCTACGATAGGCAGGATGGTGACCAGACCCATGGTGGCACCAGTGCCAAGTTGGGCTGGTTTGATAGTACCAAGTGGTTCTTGCAATCTGCCATGAAAAAGTTGGCAGGCGAGTTTTGTTTTCCAGGGAAAAGCGCCGTTGTTTGTGTTTGGGGGCCTGTGGCTGGGAGTGGCCGGCTGGCTCCTTAGAATCCACGATACGCAGGATGGTTCCCAGACCAGTGGTGGCACCAGGGCTAAGTTGGGCTGGTTTGATACCACAAAGTGGCTCCTGCAATCTGCCATCCAGAAGCGGGGCAGCTTACTTTTTTTTGCCAAGGAAAGGGGCCGTGGTTTGTTTCTGGGGGCCTATGGCTGGGAGTGACCGGCTCGGTCGTGAAAAGCTACGATAGGCAGGATGGTTACCAGACCCATGGTGGCACCAGTGCCAAGTTGGGCTGGTTTGATAGTACCAAGTGGCTCCTGCAATCTGCCATCTAAAAGCGGGGCAGCTGAGTTTTGCTTGCCAGAGAAAAGGGCTGTGGTATATGTTTGGGTCCTGTGGCTGGCAGTGGCCGGCTGGCTCCTGAAATTCCATGATACGCGGCATGATTCCCAGACCCAAGGTGGCACCAGTGCCAAGTAGGGCTGGTTTGACAGAGTCAAGCGCCTCCTGCAATCTCCCATCCAGAAGTGGGGCAGCTGAGTTTTTTTTGCCTGTGAATCGGGCCCTTGTTTTTGATTGGGGTCTGTGGCCGAGAGTGGTCGGCTGGCTCCTGACAATCCACAATACGCAGGATGGTTCACAGACCCAAGGTGGCACCAGTGCCAAGTCGGGCTGGTTTGATAGTTCCAAGTGGCTCCTGCAATCTGCCATCCTGAAGCGGGGCAGCGGATTTTTGTTTGCCAGAGAAAAGCACTGTGGTTTGTGTTTGAGGGCATATGGCTGAGAGTGGCCGGATGACCCCTGAAAATGCTCGATACGCAGGATGGTGACCAGACCAAAGGTGGCACCAGTGCCAAGTTGTGCTGTTTTTGTAGTACCAAGTGCGTCCTGCAATTTGCCATCCAGAAGAGGGGCAGTTGAGTTTTGTTTGCCAGAGAAAAGGGCCGTGGTTTGTGTTTGAGGGCATATGGCTGAGAGTGGCCGGCTGACCCCTGAAAATCCACAATAGGCAGGATGGTTCCCAGAGCCAAGGTGGCACCAGTGCCAAGTTGGGCTGGTTTGATAGTACCAAGTGGCTCCTGCAATCTGCCATGAAAAAGTTGGCAGGCGAGTTTTGTTTTCCAGGGAAAAGCGCCGTTGTTTGTGTTTGGGGGCCTGTGGCTGGGAGTGGCCGGCTGGCTAATTAGAATCCACGATACGCAGGATGGTTCCCAGACCAGAGGTGGCACCAGTGACAAGTCGGGCCAGTTTGATGGTGCAAAGTGGCCCCTGCAATCTGCCATCCAGAAGCGAGGTAGCATACTTTTGTTTGCCAGGGAAACGGACCGAGGTTTGTGTCTAGGGGCCTATGGCTGGAAGTGACCGGCTGGCTCCTGAAAAGCAACGATAGGCAGGACGGTTAACAGACCCATGGTGGCACCAGTGCCAAGTTGGGCTGATTTGATAGTACCAAGTGGATCCTGCAATCTGCCATCAAAAAGTTGGCAGGCGAGTTCTGTTTTCCAGGGAAGAGTACCGTTGTTTGTGTTTGGGGGCCTGTGGCCGGGAATGGCCGGCTGGCTCCTTAGAATCCACGATACGCAGGATGGTTCACAGACCCAAGGTTGCACCATTGCCAAGGTAGGCTGGTTTGATAGTACCAAGTGGCTCCTGCAATCTGCCATCCAGAAGCGGGGCAGCTTACTTTTGTTTGCCAGGGAAACGGGCAGAGCTTTGTGTCTGGGGCCTATGGCTGGGAGTGACCAGCTGGCTCCTGAAAAGCAACGATAGGCAGGACGGTGACCAGACCCATGGTGGCACCAGGGCCAAGTTGGGCTGGTTTGATAGTACCAAGTGGTTCCTGCAATCTGCCATCAAAAAGTTGGCAGGCGAGTTTTGTTTTCCAGGGAAAAGTGCCGTTGTTTGTGTTTGGGGGCCTGTGGCTGGTAGTGGCCGGCTGGCTCCTTAGAATCCACGATACGCAGGATGGTTCCCAGACCAGAGGTGGCACCAGTGCCAAGTCGGGCTGGTTTGATGGTGCAAAGTGGCTCCTGCAATCTGCCATCAAAATGTTGGCAGGCGAGATTTGTTTTCCAGGAAAAGCGCCGTTGTTTGTGTTTGGGGGCCTGTGGCTGGGAGTGGCCGGCTGGCTAATTAGAATCCACGATACGCAGGATGGTTCCCAGACCAGAGGTGGCACCAGTGCCAAGTCGGGCTAGTTTGATGGTGCAAAGTGTCTCCTGCAATCTGCCATTAAAAAGTTGGCAGGCCACTTTGGTTTTCCAGGGAAAAGCGCCGTTGTTTGTGTTTGGGGGCCTGTGGCTGGGAGTGGCCAGCTGGCTCCTTATAATCCACGATACGCAGGATGGTTCCCAGACCAGAGGTGGCACCAGTGCCAAGTCGGGCTGGTTTGATGGTGCAAAGTGGCTCCTGCAATCTGCCATCCTGAAGCGGGGTAGCATACTTTTGTTTGCCAGGGAAACCGGCAGTGCTTTGTGTCTGGGGCCTATGGCTGGGAGTGACCGGCTGGCTCCTGAAAAGCTACGATAGGCAGGATGGTGACCAGACCCATGGTGGCACCAGTGCCAAGTTGGGCTGGTTTGATAGTACCAAGTGGTTCCTGCAATCTGCCATGAAAAAGTTGGCAGGCGAGTTTTGTTTTCCAGGGAAAAGCGCCGTTGTTTGTGTTTGGGGTCCTGTGGCTGGGAGTGGCCGGCTGGCTCCTTAGAATCCACGATACGCAGGATGGTTCCCAGACCAGTGGTGGCACCAGGGCTAAGTTGGGCTGGTTTGATACCACAAAGTGGCTCCTGCAATCTGCCATCCAGAAGCGGGGCAGCTTACTTTTTTTTGCCAAGGAAAGGGGCCGTGGTTTGTTTCTGGGGGCCTATGGCTGGGAGTGACCGGCTCGGTCGTGAAAAGCTACGATAGGCAGGATGGTTACCAGACCCATGGTGGCACCAGTGCCAAGTTGGGCTGGTTTGATAGTACCAAGTGGCTCCTGCAATCTGCCATCTAAAAGCGGGGCAGCTGAGTTTTGCTTGCCAGAGAAAAGGGCTGTGGTATATGTTTGGGTCCTGTGGCTGGCAGTGGCCGGCTGGCTCCTGAAATTCCATGATACGCGGCATGATTCCCAGACCCAAGGTGGCACCAGTGCCAAGTAGGGCTGGTTTGACAGAGTCAAGCGCCTCCTGCAATCTCCCATCCAGAAGTGGGGCAGCTGAGTTTTTTTTGCCTGTGAATCGGGCCGTTGTTTTTGATTGGGGTCTGTGGCCGAGAGTGGTCGGCTGGCTCCTGACAATCCACAATACGCAGGATGGTTCACAGACCCAAGGTGGCACCAGTGCCAAGTCGGGCTGGTTTGATAGTTCCAAGTGGCTCCTGCAATCTGCCATCCTGAAGCGGGGCAGCGGATTTTTGTTTGCCAGAGAAAAGCACTGTGGTTTGTGTTTGAGGGCATATGGCTGAGAGTGGCCGGATGACCCCTGAAAATGCTCGATACGCAGGATGGTGACCAGACCAAAGGTGGCACCAGTGCCAAGTTGTGCTGTTTTTGTAGTACCAAGTGCGTCCTGCAATTTGCCATCCAGAAGAGGGGCAGTTGAGTTTTGTTTGCCAGAGAAAAGGGCCGTGGTTTGTGTTTGAGGGCATACGGCTGAGAGTGGCCGGCTGACCCCTGAAAATCCACAATAGGCAGGATGGTTCCCAGAGCCAAGGTGGCACCAGTGCCAAGTTGGGCTGGTTTGATAGTACCAAGTGGCTCCTGCAATCTGCCATCAAAAAGTTGGCAGGCCAGTTTTGTTTTCCAGGGAAAAGCGCCGTTGTTTGTGTTTGGGGCCCGATGGCTGGGAGTGGCCGGCTGGCTCTTAGAATCCATGATACGCAGGATGGTTCCCAGACCAGAGGTGGCACCAATGCCAAGTTGGGCTGGTTTGATAGTACCAAGTGGCTCCTGCAATCTGCCATCAAAAAGTTGGCAGGTGAGTTTTGTTTTCCAGGGAAAAGCGCCGTTGTTTGTGTTTGGGGGCCTGTGGCTGGGAGTGGCCGGCTGGCTAATTAGAATCCACGATAGGCAGGATGGTTCCCAGACCAGAGGTGGCACCAGTGACAAGTCGGGCCAGTTTGATGGTGCAAAGTGGCCCCTGCAATCTGCCATCCAGAAGCGAGGTAGCATACTTTTGTTTGCCAGGGAAACGGACCGAGGTTTGTGTCTGGGGGCCTATGGCTGGAAGTGACCGGCTGGCTCCTGAAAAGCAACGATAGGCAGGACGGTTAACAGACCCATGGTGGCACCAGTGCCAAGTTGGGCTGATTTGATAGTACCAAGTGGATCCTGCAATCTGCCATCAAAAAGTTGGCAGGCGAGTTCTGTTTTCCAGGGAAGAGTACCGTTGTTTCTGTTTGGGGGCCTGTGGCCGGGAATGGCCGGCTGGCTCCTTAGAATCCACGATACGCAGGATGGTTCACAGACCCAAGGTTGCACCATTGCCAAGGTAGGCTGGTTTGATAGTACCAAGTGGCTCCTGCAATCTGCCATCCAGAAGCGGGGCAGCTTACTTATGTTTGCCAGGGAAACGGGCAGAGCTTTGTGTCTGGGGCCTATGGCTGGGAGTGACCAGCTGGCTCCTGAAAAGCTACGATAGGCAGGATGGTGACCAGACCCATGGTGGCACCAGTGCCAAGTTGGGCTGGTTTGATAGTACCAAGTGGTTCCTGCAATCTGCCATCAAAAAGTTGGCAGGCGAGTTTTGTTTTCCAGGGAAAAGCACCGTTGTTTGTGTTTGGGGTCCTGTGGCTGGGAGTGGCCGGCTGGCTCCTTAGAATCCACGATACGCAGGATGGTTCCCAGACCAGAGGTGGCACCAGTGCCAAGTCGGGCTGGTTTGATGGTGCAAAGTGGCTCCTGCAATCTGCCATCAAAATGTTGGCAGGCGAGTTTTGTTTTCCTGGGGAAAGCGCCGTTGTTTGTGTTTGGGGGCCTGTGGCTGGGAGTGGCCGGCTGGCTAATTAGAATCCACGATAGGCAGGATGGTTCCCAGACCAGAGGTGGCACCAGTGCCAAGTCGGGCTAGTTTGATGGTGCAAAGTGGCTCCTGCAATCTGCCATTAAAAAGTTGGCAGGCCACTTTGGTTTTCCAGGGAAAAGCGCCGTTGTTTGTGTTTGGGGGCCTGTGGCTGGGAGTGGCCAGCTGGCTCCTTATAATCCACGATACGCAGGATGGTTCCCAGACCAGAGGTTGCACCAGTGCCAAGTCGGGCTGGTTTGATGGTGCAAAGTGGCTCCTGCAATCTGCCATCCTGAAGCGGGGTAGCATACTTTTGTTTGCCAGGGAAACCGGCAGTGCGTTGTGTCTGGGGCTTATGGCTGGGAGTGACCGGCTGGCTCCTGAAAAGCTACGATAGGCAGGATGGTGACCAGACCCATGGTGGCACCAGTGCCAAGTTGGGCTGGTTTGATAGTACCAAGTGGTTCCTGCAATCTGCCATGAAAAAGTTGGCAGGCGAGTTTTGTTTTCCAGGGAAAAGCGCCGTTGTTTGTGTTTGGGGGCCTGTGGCTGGGAGTGGCCGGCTGGCTCCTTAGAATCCACGATACGCAGGATGGTTCCCAGACCAGTGGTGGCACCAGGGCTAAGTTGGGCTGGTTTGATACCACAAAGTGGCTCCTGCAATCTGCCATCCAGAAGCGGGGCAGCTTACTTTTTTTTGCCAAGGAAAGGGGCCGTGGTTTGTTTCTGGGGGCCTATGGCTGGGAGTGACCGGCTCGGTCGTGAAAAGCTACGATAGGCAGGATGGTTACCAGACCCATGGTGGCACCAGTGCCAAGTTGGGCTGGTTTGATAGTACCAAGTGGCTCCTGCAATCTGCCATCTAAAAGCGGGGCAGCTGAGTTTTGCTTGCCAGAGAAAAGGGCTGTGGTATATGTTTGGGTCCTGTGGCTGGCAGTGGCCGGCTGGCTCCTGAAATTCCATGATACGCGGCATGATTCCCAGACCCAAGGTGGCACCAGTGCCAAGTAGGGCTGGTTTGACAGAGTCAAGCGCCTCCTGCAATCTCCCATCCAGAAGTGGGGCAGCTGAGATTTTTTTGCCTGTGAATCGGGCCGTTGTTTTTGATTGGGGTCTGTGGCCGAGAGTGGTCGGCTGGCTCCTGACAATCCACAATACGCAGGATGGTTCACAGACCCAAGGTGGCACCAGTGCCAAGTCGGGCTGGTTTGATAGTTCCAAGTGGCTCCTGCAATCTGCCATCCTGAAGCGGGGCAGCGGATTTTTGTTTGCCAGAGAAAAGCACTGTGGTTTGTGTTTGAGGGCATATGGCTGAGAGTGGCCGGATGACCCCTGAAAATGCTCGATACGCAGGATGGTGACCAGACCAAAGGTGGCACCAGTGCCAAGTTGTGCTGTTTTTGTAGTACCAAGTGCGTCCTGCAATTTGCCATCCAGAAGAGGGGCAGTTGAGTTTTGTTTGCCAGAGAAAAGGGCCGTGGTTTGTGTTTGAGGGCATATGGCTGAGAGTGGCCGGCTGACCCCTGAAAATCCACAATAGGCAGGATGGTTCCCAGAGCCAAGGTGGCACCAGTGCCAAGTTGGGCTGGTTTGATAGTACCAAGTGGCTCCTGCAATCTGCCATCAAAAAGTTGGCAGGTGAGTTTTGTTTTCCAGGGAAAAGCGCCGTTGTTTGTGTTTGGGGGCCTGTGGCTGGGAGTGGCCGGCTGGCTAATTAGAATCCACGTTACGCAGGATGGTTCCCAGACCAGAGGTGGCACCAGTGACAAGTCGGGCCAGTTTGATGGTGCAAAGTGGCCCCTGCAATCTGCCATCCAGAAGCGAGGTAGCATACTTTTGTTTGCCAGGGAAACGGACCGAGGTTTGTGTCTAGGGGCCTATGGCTGGAAGTGACCGGCTGGCTCCTGAAAAGCAACGATAGGCAGGACGGTTAACAGACCCATGGTGGCACCAGTGCCAAGTTGGGCTGATTTGATAGTACCAAGTGGATCCTGCAATCTGCCATCAAAAAGTTGGCAGGCGAGTTCTGTTTTCCAGGGAAGAGTACCGTTGTTTGTGTTTGGGGGCCTGTGGCCGGGAATGGCCGGCTGGCTCCTTAGAATCCACGATACGCAGGATGGTTCACAGACCCAAGGTTGCACCATTGCCAAGGTAGGCTGGTTTGATAGTACCAAGTGGCTCCTGCAATCTGCCATCCAGAAGCGGGGCAGCTTACTTTTGTTTGCCAGGGAAACGGGCAGAGCTTTGTGTCTGGGGCCTATGGCTGGGAGTGACCAGCTGGCTCCTGAAAAGCAACGATAGGCAGGACGGTGACCAGACCCATGGTGGCACCAGTGCCAAGTTGGGCTGGTTTGATAGTACCAAGTGGTTCCTGCAATCTGCCATCAAAAAGTTGGCAGGCGAGTTTTGTTTTCCAGGGAAAAGTGCCGTTGTTTGTGTTTGGGGGCCTGTGGCTGGTAGTGGCCGGCTGGCTCCTTAGAATCCACGATACGCAGGATGGTTCCCAGACCAGAGGTGGCACCAGTGCCAAGTCGGGCTGGTTTGATGGTGCAAAGTGGCTCCTGCAATCTGCCATCAAAATGTTGGCAGGCGAGATTTGTTTTCCAGGAAAAGCGCCGTTGTTTGTGTTTGGGGGCCTGTGGCTGGGAGTGGCCGGCTGGCTAATTAGAATCCACGATACGCAGGATGGTTCCCAGACCAGAGGTGGCACCAGTGCCAAGTCGGGCTAGTTTGATGGTGCAAAGTGTCTCCTGCAATCTGCCATTAAAAAGTTGGCAGGCCACTTTGGTTTTCCAGGGAAAAGCGCCGTTGTTTGTGTTTGGGGGCCTGTGGCTGGGAGTGGCCAGCTGGCTCCTTATAATCCACGATACGCAGGATGGTTCCCAGACCAGAGGTGGCACCAGTGCCAAGTCGGGCTGGTTTGATGGTGCAAAGTGGCTCCTGCAATCTGCCATCCTGAAGCGGGGTAGCATACTTTTGTTTGCCAGGGAAACCGGCAGTGCTTTGTGTCTGGGGCCTATGGCTGGGAGTGACCGGCTGGCTCCTGAAAAGCTACGATAGGCAGGATGGTGACCAGACCCATGGTGGCACCAGTGCCAAGTTGGGCTGGTTTGATAGTACCAAGTGGTTCCTGCAATCTGCCATGAAAAAGTTGGCAGGCCAGTTTTGTTTTCCAGGGAAAAGCGCCGTTGTTTGTGTTTGGGGTCCTGTGGCTGGGAGTGGCCGGCTGGCTCCTTAGAATCCACGATACGCAGGATGGTTCCCAGACCAGTGGTGGCACCAGGGCTAAGTTGGGCTGGTTTGATACCACAAAGTGGCTCCTGCAATCTGCCATCCAGAAGCGGGGCAGCTTACTTTTTTTTGCCAAGGAAAGGGGCCGTGGTTTGTTTCTGGGGGCCTATGGCTGGGAGTGACCGGCTCGGTCGTGAAAAGCTACGATAGGCAGGATGGTTACCAGACCCATGGTGGCACCAGTGCCAAGTTGGGCTGGTTTGATAGTACCAAGTGGCTCCTGCAATCTGCCATCTAAAAGCGGGGCAGCTGAGTTTTGCTTGCCAGAGAAAAGGGCTGTGGTATATGTTTGGGTCCTGTGGCTGGCAGTGGCCGGCTGGCTCCTGAAATTCCATGATACGCGGCATGATTCCCAGACCCAAGGTGGCACCAGTGCCAAGTAGGGCTGGTTTGACAGAGTCAAGCGCCTCCTGCAATCTCCCATCCAGAAGTGGGGCAGCTGAGTTTTTTTTGCCTGTGAATCGGGCCCTTGTTTTTGATTGGGGTCTGTGGCCGAGAGTGGTCGGCTGGCTCCTGACAATCCACAATACGCAGGATGGTTCACAGACCCAAGGTGGCACCAGTGCCAAGTCGGGCTGGTTTGATAGTTCCAAGTGGCTCCTGCAATCTGCCATCCTGAAGCGGGGCAGCGGATTTTTGTTTGCCAGAGAAAAGCACTGTGGTTTGTGTTTGAGGGCATATGGCTGAGAGTGGCCGGATGACCCCTGAAAATGCTCGATACGCAGGATGGTGACCAGACCAAAGGTGGCACCAGTGCCAAGTTGTGCTGTTTTTGTAGTACCAAGTGCGTCCTGCAATTTGCCATCCAGAAGAGGGGCAGTTGAGTTTTGTTTGCCAGAGAAAAGGGCCGTGGTTTGTGTTTGAGGGCATACGGCTGAGAGTGGCCGGCTGACCCCTGAAAATCCACAATAGGCAGGATGGTTCCCAGAGCCAAGGTGGCACCAGTGCCAAGTTGGGCTGGTTTGATAGTACCAAGTGGCTCCTGCAATCTGCCATCAAAAAGTTGGCAGGCCAGTTTTGTTTTCCAGGGAAAAGCGCCGTTGTTTGTGTTTGGGGCCCGATGGCTGGGAGTGGCCGGCTGGCTCTTAGAATCCATGATACGCAGGATGGTTCCCAGACCAGAGGTGGCACCAATGCCAAGTTGGGCTGGTTTGATAGTACCAAGTGGCTCCTGCAATCTGCCATCAAAAAGTTGGCAGGTGAGTTTTGTTTTCCAGGGAAAAGCGCCGTTGTTTGTGTTTGGGGGCCTGTGGCTGGGAGTGGCCGGCTGGCTAATTAGAATCCACGATAGGCAGGATGGTTCCCAGACCAGAGGTGGCACCAGTGACAAGTCGGGCCAGTTTGATGGTGCAAAGTGGCCCCTGCAATCTGCCATCCAGAAGCGAGGTAGCATACTTTTGTTTGCCAGGGAAACGGACCGAGGTTTGTGTCTGGGGGCCTATGGCTGGAAGTGACCGGCTGGCTCCTGAAAAGCAACGATAGGCAGGACGGTTAACAGACCCATGGTGGCACCAGTGCCAAGTTGGGCTGATTTGATAGTACCAAGTGGATCCTGCAATCTGCCATCAAAAAGTTGGCAGGCGAGTTCTGTTTTCCAGGGAAGAGTACCGTTGTTTCTGTTTGGGGGCCTGTGGCCGGGAATGGCCGGCTGGCTCCTTAGAATCCACGATACGCAGGATGGTTCACAGACCCAAGGTTGCACCATTGCCAAGGTAGGCTGGTTTGATAGTACCAAGTGGCTCCTGCAATCTGCCATCCAGAAGCGGGGCAGCTTACTTATGTTTGCCAGAGAAACGGGCAGAGCTTTGTGTCTGGGGCCTATGGCTGGGAGTGACCAGCTGGCTCCTGAAAAGCTACGATAGGCAGGATGGTGACCAGACCCATGGTGGCACCAGTGCCAAGTTGGGCTGGTTTGATAGTACCAAGTGGTTCCTGCAATCTGCCATCAAAAAGTTGGCAGGCGAGTTTTGTTTTCCAGGGAAAAGCACCGTTGTTTGTGTTTGGGGTCCTGTGGCTGGGAGTGGCCGGCTGGCTCCTTAGAATCCACGATACGCAGGATGGTTCCCAGACCAGAGGTGGCACCAGTGCCAAGTCGGGCTGGTTTGATGGTGCAAAGTGGCTCCTGCAATCTGCCATCAAAATGTTGGCAGGCGAGATTTGTTTTCCAGGAAAAGCGCCGTTGTTTGTGTTTGGGGGCCTGTGGCTGGGAGTGGCCGGCTGGCTAATTAGAATCCACGATACGCAGGATGGTTCCCAGACCAGAGGTGGCACCAGTGCCAAGTCGGGCTAGTTTGATGGTGCAAAGTGTCTCCTGCAATCTGCCATTAAAAAGTTGGCAGGCCACTTTGGTTTTCCAGGGAAAAGCGCCGTTGTTTGTGTTTGGGATCCTGTGGCTGGGAGTGGCCAGCTGGCTCCTTATAATCCACGATACGCAGGATGGTTCCCAGACCAGAGGTGGCACCAGTGCCAAGTCGGGCTGGTTTGATGGTGCAAAGTGGCTCCTGCAATCTGCCATCCTGAAGCGGGGTAGCATACTTTTGTTTGCCAGGGAAACCGGCAGTGCTTTGTGTCTGGGGCCTATGGCTGGGAGTGACCGGCTGGCTCCTGAAAAGCTACGATAGGCAGGATGGTGACCAGACCCATGGTGGCACCAGTGCCAAGTTGGGCTGGTTTGATAGTACCAAGTGGTTCCTGCAATCTGCCATGAAAAAGTTGGCAGGCCAGTTTTGTTTTCCAGGGAAAAGCGCCGTTGTTTGTGTTTGGGGTCCTGTGGCTGGTAGTGGCCGGCTGGCTCCTTAGAATCCACGATACGCAGGATGGTTCCCAGACCAGTGGTGGCACCAGGGCTAAGTTGGGCTGGTTTGATACCACAAAGTGGCTCCTGCAATCTGCCATCCAGAAGCGGGGCAGCTTACTTTTTTTTGCCAAGGAAAGGGGCCGTGGTTTGTTTCTGGGGGCCTATGGCTGGGAGTGACCGGCTCGGTCGTGAAAAGCTACGATAGGCAGGATGGTTACCAGACCCATGGTGGCACCAGTGCCAAGTTGGGCTGGTTTGATAGTACCAAGTGGCTCCTGCAATCTGCCATCTAAAAGCGGGGCAGCTGAGTTTTGCTTGCCAGAGAAAAGGGCTGTGGTATATGTTTGGGTCCTGTGGCTGGCAGTGGCCGGCTGGCTCCTGAAATTCCATGATACGCGGCATGATTCCCAGACCCAAGGTGGCACCAGTGCCAAGTAGGGCTGGTTTGACAGAGTCAAGCGCCTCCTGCAATCTCCCATCCAGAAGTGGGGCAGCTGAGTTTTTTTTGCCTGTGAATCGGGCCGTTGTTTTTGATTGGGGTCTGTGGCCGAGAGTGGTCGGCTGGCTCCTGACAATCCACAATACGCAGGATGGTTCACAGACCCAAGGTGGCACCAGTGCCAAGTCGGGCTGGTTTGATAGTTCCAAGTGGCTCCTGCAATCTGCCATCCTGAAGCGGGGCAGCGGATTTTTGTTTGCCAGAGAAAAGCACTGTGGTTTGTGTTTGAGGGCATATGGCTGAGAGTGGCCGGATGACCCCTGAAAATGCTCGATACGCAGGATGGTGACCAGACCAAAGGTGGCACCAGTGCCAAGTTGTGCTGTTTTTGTAGTACCAAGTGCGTCCTGCAATTTGCCATCCAGAAGAGGGGCAGTTGAGTTTTGTTTGCCAGAGAAAAGGGCCGTGGTTTGTGTTTGAGGGCATACGGCTGAGAGTGGCCGGCTGACCCCTGAAAATCCACAATAGGCAGGATGGTTCCCAGAGCCAAGGTGGCACCAGTGCCAAGTTGGGCTGGTTTGATAGTACCAAGTGGCTCCTGCAATCTGCCATCAAAAAGTTGGCAGGCCAGTTTTGTTTTCCAGGGAAAAGCGCCGTTGTTTGTGTTTGGGGCCCGATGGCTGGGAGTGGCCGGCTGGCTCTTAGAATCCATGATACGCAGGATGGTTCCCAGACCAGAGGTGGCACCAATGCCAAGTTGGGCTGGTTTGATAGTACCAAGTGGCTCCTGCAATCTGCCATCAAAAAGTTGGCAGGTGAGTTTTGTTTTCCAGGGAAAAGCGCCGTTGTTTGTGTTTGGGGGCCTGTGGCTGGGAGTGGCCGGCTGGCTAATTAGAATCCACGATAGGCAGGATGGTTCCCAGACCAGAGGTGGCACCAGTGACAAGTCGGGCCAGTTTGATGGTGCAAAGTGGCCCCTGCAATCTGCCATCCAGAAGCGAGGTAGCATACTTTTGTTTGCCAGGGAAACGGACCGAGGTTTGTGTCTGGGGGCCTATGGCTGGAAGTGACCGGCTGGCTCCTGAAAAGCAACGATAGGCAGGACGGTTAACAGACCCATGGTGGCACCAGTGCCAAGTTGGGCTGATTTGATAGTACCAAGTGGATCCTGCAATCTGCCATCAAAAAGTTGGCAGGCGAGTTCTGTTTTCCAGGGAAGAGTACCGTTGTTTCTGTTTGGGGGCCTGTGGCCGGGAATGGCCGGCTGGCTCCTTAGAATCCACGATACGCAGGATGGTTCACAGACCCAAGGTTGCACCATTGCCAAGGTAGGCTGGTTTGATAGTACCAAGTGGCTCCTGCAATCTGCCATCCAGAAGCGGGGCAGCTTAATTATGTTTGCCAGGGAAACGGGCAGAGCTTTGTGTCTGGGGCCTATGGCTGGGAGTGACCAGCTGGCTCCTGAAAAGCTACGATAGGCAGGATGGTGACCAGACCCATGGTGGCACCAGTGCCAAGTTGGGCTGGTTTGATAGTACCAAGTGGTTCCTGCAATCTGCCATCAAAAAGTTGGCAGGCGAGTTTTGTTTTCCAGGGGAAAGCACCGTTGTTTGTGTTTGGGGTCCTGTGGCTGGGAGTGGCCGGCTGGCTCCTTAGAATCCACGATACGCAGGATGGTTCCCAGACCAGAGGTGGCACCAGTGCCAAGTCGGGCTGGTTTGATGGTGCAAAGTGGCTCCTGCAATCTGCCATCAAAATGTTGGCAGGCGAGTTTTGTTTTCCTGGGGAAATCGCCGTTGTTTGTGTTTGGGGGCCTGTGGCTGGGAGTGGCCGGCTGGCTAATTAGAATCCACGATAGGCAGGATGGTTCCCAGACCAGAGGTGGCACCAGTGCCAAGTCGGGCTAGTTTGATGGTGCAAAGTGTCTCCTGCAATCTGCCATTAAAAAGTTGGCAGGCCACTTTGGTTTTCCAGGGAAAAGCGCCGTTGTTTGTGTTTGGGGGCCTGTGGCTGGGAGTGGCCAGCTGGCTCCTTATAATCCACGATACGCAGGATGGTTCCCAGACCAGAGGTTGCACCAGTGCCAAGTCGGGCTGGTTTGATGGTGCAAAGTGGCTCCTGCAATCTGCCATCCTGAAGCGGGGTAGCATACTTTTGTTTGCCAGGGAAACCGGCAGTGCGTTGTGTCTGGGGCTTATGGCTGGGAGTGACCGGCTGGCTCCTGAAAAGCTACGATAGGCAGGATGGTGACCAGACCCATGGTGGCACCAGTGCCAAGTTGGGCTGGTTTGATAGTACCAAGTGGTTCCTGCAATCTGCCATCAAAAAGTTGGCAGGCGAGTTTTGTTTTCCAGGGAAAAGCGCCGTTGTTTGTGTTTGGGGGCCTGTGGCTGGGAGTGGCCGGCTGGCTCCTTAGAATCCACGATACGCAGGATGGTTCCCAGACCAGTGGTGGCACCAGGGCTAAGTTGGGCTGGTTTGATACCACAAAGTGGCTCCTGCAATCTGCCATCCAGAAGCGGGGCAGCTTACTTTTTTTTGCCAAGGAAAGGGGCCGTGGTTTGTTTCTGGGGGCCTATGGCTGGGAGTGACCGGCTCGGTCGTGAAAAGCTACGATAGGCAGGATGGTTACCAGACCCATGGTGGCACCAGTGCCAAGTTGGGCTGGTTTGATAGTACCAAGTGGCTCCTGCAATCTGCCATCTAAAAGCGGGGCAGCTGAGTTTTGCTTGCCAGAGAAAAGGGCTGTGGTATATGTTTGGGTCCTGTGGCTGGCAGTGGCCGGCTGGCTCCTGAAATTCCATGATACGCGGCATGATTCCCAGACCCAAGGTGGCACCAGTGCCAAGTAGGGCTGGTTTGACAGAGTCAAGCGCCTCCTGCAATCTCCCATCCAGAAGTGGGGCAGCTGAGTTTTTTTTGCCTGTGAATCGGGCCGTTGTTTTTGATTGGGGTCTGTGGCCGAGAGTGGTCGGCTGGCTCCTGACAATCCACAATACGCAGGATGGTTCACAGACCCAAGGTGGCACCAGTGCCAAGTCGGGCTGGTTTGATAGTTCCAAGTGGCTCCTGCAATCTGCCATCCTGAAGCGGGGCAGCGGATTTTTGTTTGCCAGAGAAAAGCACTGTGGTTTGTGTTTGAGGGCATATGGCTGAGAGTGGCCGGATGACCCCTGAAAATGCTCGATACGCAGGATGGTGACCAGACCAAAGGTGGCACCAGTGCCAAGTTGTGCTGTTTTTGTAGTACCAAGTGCGTCCTGCAATTTGCCATCCAGAAGAGGGGCAGTTGAGTTTTGTTTGCCAGAGAAAAGGGCCGTGGTTTGTGTTTGAGGGCATATGGCTGAGAGTGGCCGGCTGACCCCTGAAAATCCACAATAGGCAGGATGGTTCCCAGAGCCAAGGTGGCACCAGTGCCAAGTTGGGCTGGTTTGATAGTACCAAGTGGCTCCTGCAATCTGCCATCAAAAAGTTGGCAGGCCAGTTTTGTTTTCCAGGGAAAAGCGCCGTTGTTTGTGTTTGGGGGCCTGTGGCTGGGAGTAGCCGGCTGGCTAATTAGAATCCACGATACGCAGGATGGTTCCCAGACCAGAGGTGGCACCAGTGACAAGTCGGGCCAGTTTGATGGTGCAAAGTGGCCCCTGCAATCTGCCATCCAGAAGCGAGGTAGCATACTTTTGTTTGCCAGGGAAACGGACCGAGGTTTGTGTCTAGGGGCCTATGGCTGGGAGTGACCGGCTGGCTCCTGAAAAGCAACGATAGGCAGGACGGTTAACAGACCCATGGTGGCACCAGTGCCAAGTTGGGCTGATTTGATAGTACCAAGTGGATCCTGCAATCTGCCATCAAAAAGTTGGCAGGCGAGTTCTGTTTTCCAGGGAAGAGTACCGTTGTTTCTGTTTGGGGGCCTGTGGCCGGGAATGGCCGGCTGGCTCCTTAGAATCCACGATACGCAGGATGGTTCACAGACCCAAGGTTGCACCATTGCCAAGGTAGGCTGGTTTGATAGTACCAAGTGGCTCCTGCAATCTGCCATCCAGAAGCGGGGCAGCTTACTTTTGTTTGCCAGGGAAACGGGCAGAGCTTTGTGTCTGGGGCCTATGGCTGGGAGTGACCAGCTGGCTCCTGAAAAGCTACGATAGGCAGGATGGTGACCAGACCCATGGTGGCACCAGTGCCAAGTTGGGCTGGTTTGATAGTACCAAGTGGTTCCTGCAATCTGCCATCAAAAAGTTGGCAGGCCAGTTTTGTTTTCCAGGGAAAAGCACCGTTGTTTGTGTTTGGGGTCCTGTGGCTGGGAGTGGCCGGCTGGCTCCTTAGAATCCACGATACGCAGGATGGTTCCCAGACCAGAGGTGGCACCAGTGCCAAGTCGGGCTGGTTTGATGGTGCAAAGTGGCTCCTGCAATCTGCCATCAAAATGTTGGCAGGCGAGATTTGTTTTCCAGGAAAAGCGCCGTTGTTTGTGTTTGGGGGCCTGTGGCTGGGAGTGGCCGGCTGGCTAATTAGAATCCACGATACGCAGGATGGTTCCCAGACCAGAGGTGGCACCAGTGCCAAGTCGGGCTAGTTTGATGGTGCAAAGTGTCTCCTGCAATCTGCCATTAAAAAGTTGGCAGGCCACTTTGGTTTTCCAGGGAAAAGCGCCGTTGTTTGTGTTTGGGGGCCTGTGGCTGGGAGTGGCCAGCTGGCTCCTTATAATCCACGATACGCAGGATGGTTCCCAGACCAGAGGTGGCACCAGTGCCAAGTCGGGCTGGTTTGATGGTGCAAAGTGGCTCCTGCAATCTGCCATCCTGAAGCGGGGTAGCATACTTTTGTTTGCCAGGGAAACCGGCAGTGCTTTGTGTCTGGGGCCTATGGCTGGGAGTGACCGGCTGGCTCCTGAAAAGCTACGATAGGCAGGATGGTGACCAGACCCATGGTGGCACCAGTGCCAAGTTGGGCTGGTTTGATAGTACCAAGTGGTTCCTGCAATCTGCCATCAAAAAGTTGGCAGGTGAGTTTTGTTTTCCAGGGAAAAGCGCCGTTGTTTGTGTTTGGGGGCCTGTGGCTGGGAGTGGCCGGCTGGCTAATTAGAATCCACGATAGGCAGGATGGTTCCCAGACCAGAGGTGGCACCAGTGACAAGTCGGGCCAGTTTGATGGTGCAAAGTGGCCCCTGCAATCTGCCATCCAGAAGCGAGGTAGCATACTTTTGTTTGCCAGGGAAACGGACCGAGGTTTGTGTCTGGGGGCCTATGGCTGGAAGTGACCGGCTGGCTCCTGAAAAGCAACGATAGGCAGGACGGTTAACAGACCCATGGTGGCACCAGTGCCAAGTTGGGCTGATTTGATAGTACCAAGTGGATCCTGCAATCTGCCATCAAAAAGTTGGCAGGCGAGTTCTGTTTTCCAGGGAAGAGTACCGTTGTTTCTGTTTGGGGGCCTGTGGCCGGGAATGGCCGGCTGGCTCCTTAGAATCCACGATACGCAGGATGGTTCACAGACCCAAGGTTGCACCATTGCCAAGGTAGGCTGGTTTGATAGTACCAAGTGGCTCCTGCAATCTGCCATCCAGAAGCGGGGCAGCTTACTTATGTTTGCCAGGGAAACGGGCAGAGCTTTGTGTCTGGGGCCTATGGCTGGGAGTGACCAGCTGGCTCCTGAAAAGCTACGATAGGCAGGATGGTGACCAGACCCATGGTGGCACCAGTGCCAAGTTGGGCTGGTTTGATAGTACCAAGTGGTTCCTGCAATCTGCCATCAAAAAGTTGGCAGGCGAGTTTTGTTTTCCAGGGGAAAGCACCGTTGTTTGTGTTTGGGGTCCTGTGGCTGGGAGTGGCCGGCTGGCTCCTTAGAATCCACGATACGCAGGATGGTTCCCAGACCAGAGGTGGCACCAGTGCCAAGTCGGGCTGGTTTGATGGTGCAAAGTGGCTCCTGCAATCTGCCATCAAAATGTTGGCAGGCGAGTTTTGTTTTCCTGGGGAAAGCGCCGTTGTTTGTGTTTGGGGGCCTGTGGCTGGGAGTGGCCGGCTGGCTAATTAGAATCCACGATAGGCAGGATGGTTCCCAGACCAGAGGTGGCACCAGTGCCAAGTCGGGCTAGTTTGATGGTGCAAAGTGTCTCCTGCAATCTGCCATTAAAAAGTTGGCAGGCCACTTTGGTTTTCCAGGGAAAAGCGCCGTTGTTTGTGTTTGGGGGCCTGTGGCTGGGAGTGGCCAGCTGGCTCCTTATAATCCACGATACGCAGGATGGTTCCCAGACCAGAGGTTGCACCAGTGCCAAGTCGGGCTGGTTTGATGGTGCAAAGTGGCTCCTGCAATCTGCCATCCTGAAGCGGGGTAGCATACTTTTGTTTGCCAGGGAAACCGGCAGTGCGTTGTGTCTGGGGCTTATGGCTGGGAGTGACCGGCTGGCTCCTGAAAAGCTACGATAGGCAGGATGGTGACCAGACCCATGGTGGCACCAGTGCCAAGTTGGGCTGGTTTGATAGTACCAAGTGGTTCCTGCAATCTGCCATCAAAAAGTTGGCAGGCGAGTTTTGTTTTCCAGGGAAAAGCGCCGTTGTTTGTGTTTGGGGGCCTGTGGCTGGGAGTGGCCGGCTGGCTCCTTAGAATCCACGATACGCAGGATGGTTCCCAGACCAGTGGTGGCACCAGGGCTAAGTTGGGCTGGTTTGATACCACAAAGTGGCTCCTGCAATCTGCCATCCAGAAGCGGGGCAGCTTACTTTTTTTTGCCAAGGAAAGGGGCCGTGGTTTGTTTCTGGGGGCCTATGGCTGGGAGTGACCGGCTCGGTCGTGAAAAGCTACGATAGGCAGGATGGTTACCAGACCCATGGTGGCACCAGTGCCAAGTTGGGCTGGTTTGATAGTACCAAGTGGCTCCTGCAATCTGCCATCTAAAAGCGGGGCAGCTGAGTTTTGCTTGCCAGAGAAAAGGGCTGTGGTATATGTTTGGGTCCTGTGGCTGGCAGTGGCCGGCTGGCTCCTGAAATTCCATGATACGCGGCATGATTCCCAGACCCAAGGTGGCACCAGTGCCAAGTAGGGCTGGTTTGACAGAGTCAAGCGCCTCCTGCAATCTCCCATCCAGAAGTGGGGCAGCTGAGTTTTTTTTGCCTGTGAATCGGGCCGTTGTTTTTGATTGGGGTCTGTGGCCGAGAGTGGTCGGCTGGCTCCTGACAATCCACAATACGCAGGATGGTTCACAGAACCAAGGTGGCACCAGTGCCAAGTCGGGCTGGTTTGATAGTTCCAAGTGGCTCCTGCAATCTGCCATCCTGAAGCGGGGCAGCGGATTTTTGTTTGCCAGAGAAAAGCACTGTGGTTTGTGTTTGAGGGCATATGGCTGAGAGTGGCCGGATGACCCCTGAAAATGCTCGATACGCAGGATGGTGACCAGACCAAAGGTGGCACCAGTGCCAAGTTGTGCTGTTTTTGTAGTACCAAGTGCGTCCTGCAATTTGCCATCCAGAAGAGGGGCAGTTGAGTTTTGTTTGCCAGAGAAAAGGGCCGTGGTTTGTGTTTGAGGGCATATGGCTGAGAGTGGCCGGCTGACCCCTGAAAATCCACAATAGGCAGGATGGTTCCCAGAGCCAAGGTGGCACCAGTGCCAAGTTGGGCTGGTTTGATAGTACCAAGTGGCTCCTGCAATCTGCCATCAAAAAGTTGGCAGGCCAGTTTTGTTTTCCAGGGAAAAGCGCCGTTGTTTGTGTTTGGGGGCCTGTGGCTGGGAGTGGCCGGCTGGCTAATTAGAATCCACGATACGCAGGATGGTTCCCAGACCAGAGGTGGCACCAGTGACAAGTCGGGCCAGTTTGATGGTGCAAAGTGGCCCCTGCAATCTGCCATCCAGAAGCGAGGTAGCATACTTTTGTTTGCCAGGGAAACGGACCGAGGTTTGTGTCTAGGGGCCTATGGCTGGAAGTGACCGGCTGGCTCCTGAAAAGCAACGATAGGCAGGACGGTTAACAGACCCATGGTGGCACCAGTGCCAAGTTGGGCTGATTTGATAGTACCAAGTGGATCCTGCAATCTGCCATCAAAAAGTTGGCAGGCGAGTTCTGTTTTCCAGGGAAGAGTACCGTTGTTTCTGTTTGGGGGCCTGTGGCCGGGAATGGCCGGCTGGCTCCTTAGAATCCACGATACGCAGGATGGTTCACAGACCCAAGGTTGCACCATTGCCAAGGTAGGCTGGTTTGATAGTACCAAGTGGCTCCTGCAATCTGCCATCCAGAAGCGGGGCAGCTTACTTTTGTTTGCCAGGGAAACGGGCAGAGCTTTGTGTCTGGGGCCTATGGCTGGGAGTGACCAGCTGGCTCCTGAAAAGCTACGATAGGCAGGATGGTGACCAGACCCATGGTGGCACCAGTGCCAAGTTGGGCTGGTTTGATAGTACCAAGTGGTTCCTGCAATCTGCCATCAAAAAGTTGGCAGGCCAGTTTTGTTTTCCAGGGGAAAGCACCGTTGTTTGTGTTTGGGGTCCTGTGGCTGGGAGTGGCCGGCTGGCTCCTTAGAATCCACGATACGCAGGATGGTTCCCAGACCAGAGGTGGCACCAGTGCCAAGTCGGGCTGGTTTGATGGTGCAAAGTGGCTCCTGCAATCTGCCATCAAAATGTTGGCAGGCGAGATTTGTTTTCCAGGAAAAGCGCCGTTGTTTGTGTTTGGGGGCCTGTGGCTGGGAGTGGCCGGCTGGCTAATTAGAATCCACGATACGCAGGATGGTTCCCAGACCAGAGGTGGCACCAGTGCCAAGTCGGGCTAGTTTGATGGTGCAAAGTGTCTCCTGCAATCTGCCATTAAAAAGTTGGCAGGCCACTTTGGTTTTCCAGGGAAAAGCGCCGTTGTTTGTGTTTGGGGGCCTGTGGCTGGGAGTGGCCAGCTGGCTCCTTATAATCCACGATACGCAGGATGGTTCCCAGACCAGAGGTGGCACCAGTGCCAAGTCGGGCTGGTTTGATGGTGCAAAGTGGCTCCTGCAATCTGCCATCCTGAAGCGGGGTAGCATACTTTTGTTTGCCAGGGAAACCGGCAGTGCTTTGTGTCTGGGGCCTATGGCTGGGAGTGACCGGCTGGCTCCTGAAAAGCTACGATAGGCAGGATGGTGACCAGACCCATGGTGGCACCAGTGCCAAGTTGGGCTGGTTTGATAGTACCAAGTGGTTCCTGCAATCTGCCATGAAAAAGTTGACAGGCCAGTTTTGTTTTCCAGGGAAAAGCACCGTTGTTTGTGTTTGGGGTCCTGTGGCTGGGAGTGGCCGGCTGGCTCCTTAGAATCCACGATACGCAGGATGGTTCCCAGACCAGTGGTGGCACCAGGGCTAAGTTGGGCTGGTTTGATACCACAAAGTGGCTCCTGCAATCTGCCATCCAGAAGCGGGGCAGCTTACTTTTTTTTGCCAAGGAAAGGGGCCGTGGTTTGTTTCTGGGGGCCTATGGCTGGGAGTGACCGGCTCGGTCGTGAAAAGCTACGATAGGCAGGATGGTTACCAGACCCATGGTGGCACCAGTGCCAAGTTGGGCTGGTTTGATAGTACCAAGTGGCTCCTGCAATCTGCCATCTAAAAGCGGGGCAGCTGAGTTTTGCTTGCCAGAGAAAAGGGCTGTGGTATATGTTTGGGTCCTGTGGCTGGCAGTGGCCGGCTGGCTCCTGAAATTCCATGATACGCGGCATGATTCCCAGACCCAAGGTGGCACCAGTGCCAAGTAGGGCTGGTTTGACAGAGTCAAGCGCCTCCTGCAATCTCCCATCCAGAAGTGGGGCAGCTGAGTTTTTTTTGCCTGTGAATCGGGCCGTTCTTTTTGATTGGGGTCTGTGGCCGAGAGTGGTCGGCTGGCTCCTGACAATCCACAATACGCAGGATGGTTCACAGACCCAAGGTGGCACCAGTGCCAAGTCGGGCTGGTTTGATAGTTCCAAGTGGCTCCTGCAATCTGCCATCCTGAAGCGGGGCAGCGGATTTTTGTTTGCCAGAGAAAAGCACTGTGGTTTGTGTTTGAGGGCATATGGCTGAGAGTGGCCGGATGACCCCTGAAAATGCTCGATACGCAGGATGGTGACCAGACCAAAGGTGGCACCAGTGCCAAGTTGTGCTGTTTTTGTAGTACCAAGTGCGTCCTGCAATTTGCCATCCAGAAGAGGGGCAGTTGAGTTTTGTTTGCCAGAGAAAAGGGCCGTGGTTTGTGTTTGAGGGCATACGGCTGAGAGTGGCCGGCTGACCCCTGAAAATCCACAATAGGCAGGATGGTTCCCAGAGCCAAGGTGGCACCAGTGCCAAGTTGGGCTGGTTTGATAGTACCAAGTGGCTCCTGCAATCTGCCATCAAAAAGTTGGCAGGCCAGTTTTGTTTTCCAGGGAAAAGCGCCGTTGTTTGTGTTTGGGGCCCGATGGCTGGGAGTGGCCGGCTGGCTCTTAGAATCCATGATACGCAGGATGGTTCCCAGACCAGAGGTGGCACCAATGCCAAGTTGGGCTGGTTTGATAGTACCAAGTGGCTCCTGCAATCTGCCATCAAAAAGTTGGCAGGCGAGTTTTGTTTTCCAGGGAAAAGCGCCGTTGTTTGTGTTTGGGGGCCTGTGGCTGGGAGTGGCCGGCTGGCTAATTAGAATCCACGATAGGCAGGATGGTTCCCAGACCAGAGGTGGCACCAGTGACAAGTCGGGCCAGTTTGATGGTGCAAAGTGGCCCCTGCAATCTGCCATCCAGAAGCGAGGTAGCATACTTTTGTTTGCCAGGGAAACGGACCGAGGTTTGTGTCTAGGGGCCTATGGCTGGAAGTGACCGGCTGGCTCCTGAAAAGCAACGATAGGCAGGACGGTTAACAGACCCATGGTGGCACCAGTGCCAAGTTGGGCTGATTTGATAGTACCAAGTGGATCCTGCAATCTGCCATCAAAAAGTTGGCAGGCGAGTTCTGTTTTCCAGGGAAGAGTGCCGTTGTTTGTGTTTGGGGTCCTGTGGCTGGGAGTGGCCGGCTGGCTCCTTAGAATCCACGATACGCAGGATGGTTCACAGACCCAAGGTTGCACCATTGCCAAGGTAGGCTGGTTTGATAGTACCAAGTGGCTCCTGCAATCTGCCATCCAGAAGCGGGGCAGCTTACTTTTGTTTGCCAGGGAAACGGGCAGAGCTTTGTGTCTGGGGCCTATGGCTGGGAGTGACCAGCTGGCTCCTGAAAAGCTACGATAGGCAGGATGGTGACCAGACCCATGGTGGCACCAGTGCCAAGTTGGGCTGGTTTGATAGTACCAAGTGGTTCCTGCAATCTGCCATCAAAAAGTTGGCAGGCCAGTTTTGTTTTCCAGGGAAAAGCACCGTTGTTTGTGTTTGGGGTCCTGTGGCTGGGAGTGGCCGGCTGGCTCCTTAGAATCCACGATACGCAGGATGGTTCCCAGACCAGAGGTGGCACCAGTGCCAAGTCGGGCTGGTTTGATGGTGCAAAGTGGCTCCTGCAATCTGCCATCAAAATGTTGGCAGGCGAGATTTGTTTTCCAGGAAAAGCGCCGTTGTTTGTGTTTGGGGGCCTGTGGCTGGGAGTGGCCGGCTGGCTAATTAGAATCCACGATACGCAGGATGGTTCCCAGACCAGAGGTGGCACCAGTGCCAAGTCGGGCTAGTTTGATGGTGCAAAGTGTCTCCTGCAATCTGCCATTAAAAAGTTGGCAGGCCACTTTGGTTTTCCAGGGAAAAGCGCCGTTGTTTGTGTTTGGGGGCCTGTGGCTGGGAGTGGCCAGCTGGCTCCTTATAATCCACGATACGCAGGATGGTTCCCAGACCAGAGGTGGCACCAGTGCCAAGTCGGGCTGGTTTGATGGTGCAAAGTGGCTCCTGCAATCTGCCATCCTGAAGCGGGGTAGCATACTTTTGTTTGCCAGGGAAACCGGCAGTGCTTTGTGTCTGGGGCCTATGGCTGGGAGTGACCGGCTGGCTCCTGAAAAGCTACGATAGGCAGGATGGTGACCAGACCCATGGTGGAACCAGTGCCAAGTTGGGCTGGTTTGATAGTACCAAGTGACTCCTGCAATCTGCCATCAAAAAGTTGGCAGGCGAGTTTTGTTTTCCAGGGAAAAGCGCCGTTGTTTGTGTTTGGGGGCCTGTGGCTGGGAGTGGCCGGCTGGCTCCTTAGAATCCACGATACGCAGGATGGTTCCCAGACCAGTGGTGGCACCAGGGCTAAGTTGGGCTGGTTTGATACCACAAAGTGGCTCCTGCAATCTGCCATCCAGAAGCGGGGCAGCTTACTTTTGTTTGCCAGGGAAACGGGCCGAGGTTTGTGTCTGGGGGCCTATGGCTGGGAGTGACCGGCTGGCTCCTGAAAAGCTACGATAGGCAGGATGGTGACCAGACCCATGGTGGAACCAGTGCCAAGTTGGGCTGGTTTGATAGTACCAAGCGGCTCCTGCAATCTGCCATCAAAAAGTTGGCAGGCGAGTTCTGTTTTCCAGGGAAAAGCGCCGTTGTTTTTGTTTGGGGGCCTGTGGCTGGGAGTGGCCGGCTGGCTCCTGAAAAGCTACGATAGGCAGGATGGCTACCAGACCCATGGTGGCAGCAGTGCCAAGTTGGGCTGGTTTGATAGTACCAAGTGGCTCCTGCAATCTGCCATCCAGAAGCGGGGCAGCTTACTTTTTTTTGCCAAGGAAAGGGGCCGTGGTTTGTTTCTGGGGGCCTATGGCTGGGAGTGACCGACTCGGTCGTGAAAAGCTACGATAGGCAGGATGGTTACCAGACCCATGGTGGCACCAGTGCCAAGTTGGGCTGGTTTGATAGTACCAAGTGGCTCCTGCAATCTGCCATCTAAAAGCGGGGCAGCTGAGTTTTGCTTGCCAGAGAAAAGGGCTGTGGTATATGTTTGGGTCCTGTGGCTGGCAGTGGCCGGCTGGCTCCTGAAATTCCATGATACGCGGCATGATTCCCAGACCCAAGGTGGCACCAGTGCCAAGTAGGGCTGGTTTGACAGAGTCAAGCGCCTCCTGCAATCTCCCATCCAGAAGTGGGGCAGCTGAGTTTTTTTTGCCTGTGAATCGGGCCGTTGTTTTTGATTGGGGTCTGTGGCCGAGAGTGGTCGGCTGGCTCCTGACAATCCACAATACGCAGGATGGTTCACAGACCCAAGGTGGCACCAGTGCCAAGTCGGGCTGGTTTGATAGTTCCAAGTGGCTCCTGCAATCTGCCATCCAGAAGCGGGGCAGCGGATTTTTGTTTGCCAGAGAAAAGGGCCGTGGTTTGTTTTTGGGGGCATATGGCTGGGAGTGACCGGCTGGCTCCTGAAAATGCTCGATACGCAGGATGGTGACCAGACCAAAGGTGGCACCAGTGCCAAGTTGTGCTGTTTTTGTAGTACCAAGTGCGTCCTGCAATTTGCCATCCAGAAGAGGGGCAGTTGAGTTTTGTTTGCCAGAGAAAAGCGCCGTGGTTTGTGTTTGAGGGCATATGGCTGAGAGTGGCCGGCTGACCCCTGAAAATCCACAATAGGCAGGATGGTTCCCAGAGCCAAGGTGGCACCAGTGCCAAGTTGGGCTGGTTTGATAGTACCAAGCGGCTCCTGCAATCTGCCATCTAAAAGTTGGCAGGCCAGTTTTGTTTTCCAGGGAAAAGCGCCGTTGTTTGTGTTTGGGGCCCGATGGCTGGGAGTGGCCGGCTGGCTCCTTAGAATCCACGATACGCAGGATGGTTCCCAGACCAGAGGTGGCACCAGTGCCAAGTTGGGCTGGTTTGATAGTACCAAGTGGCTCCTGCAATCTGCCATCAAAAAGTTGGCAGGCGAGTTTTGTTTTCCAGGGAAAAGCGCCGTTGTTTGTGTTTGGGGGCCTGTGGCTGGGAGTGGCCGGCTGGCTAATTAGAATCCACGATACGCAGGATGGTTCCCAGACCAGAGGTGGCACCAGTGACAAGTCGGGCCAGTTTGATGGTGCAAAGTGGCCCCTGCAATCTGCCATCCAGAAGCGGGGTAGCTTACTTTTGTTTGCCAGGGAAACGGACCGAGGTTTGTGTCTGGGGGTCTATGGCTGGAAGTGACCGGCTGGCTCCTGAAAAGCAACGATAGGCAGGACGGTTAACAGACCCATGGTGGCACCAGTGCCAAGTTGGGCTGATTTGATAGTACCAAGTGGATCCTGCAATCTGCCATCAAAAAGTTGGCAGGCGAGTTCTGTTTTCCAGGGAAGAGTGCCGTTGTTTGTGTTTGGGGTCCTGTGGCTGGGAGTGGCCGGCTGGCTCCTTAGAATCCACGATACGCAGGATGGTTCCCAGACCAGAGGTGGCACCAGTGCCAAGTCGGGCTAGTTTGATGGTGCAAAGTGGCTCCTGCAATCTGCCATGAAAAAGTTGGCAGGCGAGTTTTGTTTGCCAGGGAAGAGTGCCGTTGTTTTTGTTTTGGGGCCTGTCGCCGGGAATGGGCGGCTGGCTCCTTAATCCACGATACGTAGGATGGTTCCCAGACCCAAGGTTGCACCATTGCCAAGGTAGGCTGGTTTGATAGTACCAAGTGGCTCCTGCAATCTGCCATCAAAAAGTTGGCAGGCGAGTTCTGTTTTCCAGGGAAAAGCGCCGTTGTTTTTGTTTGGGGGCCTGTGGCCGAGAGTGGTCGGCTGGCTCCTGAAAAGCTACGATAGGCAGGATGGTTACCAGACCCATGGTGGCACCAGTGCCAAGTTGGGCTGGTTTGATAGTACCAAGTGGCCCCTCCAATCTGCCATCCAAAAGCGGGGCAGCTGAGTTTTGCTTGCCAGAGAAAAGGGCTGTGGATATATGTTTGGGTCCTGTGGCTGGCAGTGGCCGGCTGGCTCCTGAAATTCCATGATACGCGGCATGGTTCCCAGACCCAAGGTGGCACCAGTGCCATGTAGGGCTGGTTTCACAGCGTCAAGCGCCTCCTGCAATCTCCCATCCAGAAGTGGGGCAGCTGAGTTTTTTTTGCCTGTGAATCGGGCCATTGTTTTTGATTGGGGTCTGTGGCCGAGAGTGGTCGGCTGGCTCCTGTCAATCCACAATAGGCAGGATGGTTCCCAGAGCCAAGGTGGCACCAGTGCCAAGTTGGGCTGGTTTGATAGTACCAAGTGGCTCCTGCAATCTGCCATCCAGAAGCGGGGCAGCTGAGTTTTGTTTGCCAGAGAAAAGGGCCGTGGTTTTTTTTTGGCGGCATATGGCTGGAAGTGGCCAACTGGCTCCTTAAAATGCTCGATACGCAGGATGGTGACCAGACCCAAGGTGGCACCAGTGCCAAGTTGTGCTGTTTTTGTAGTACCAAGTGCGTCCTGCAATTTGCCATCCAGAAGACGGGCAGTTGAGTTTTGTTTGCCAGGGAAACGGGCCGAGGTTTGTGTTTGGGGGCCTATGGCTGGGAGTGACCGGCTGGCTCCTGAAAAGCTACGATAGGCAGGATGGTTCCCAGACCAGAGGTGGCACCAGTGCCAAGTCGGGCTAGTTTGATGGTGAAAAGTGGCTCCTGCCATCTGCCATGAAAAAGTTGGCAGGCGAGTTTTGTTTTCCAGGGAAAAGTGCTGTTGTTTGTGTTTGGTGGACTGTGGCTGGGAGTGGCCGGCCAGCTCCTTAGAATCCACGATACGCAGCATGGTTCCCAGACCAGAGGTGGCACCAGTTCCAAGTCGGGCTGGTTTGATAGTACCAAATGGCTCCTGCAATCTGCCATCCAGAAGCGGGGCAGCTTACTTTTGTTTGCCAGGGAAACAGGCCGAGGTTTGTGTCTGGGGGCCTATGGCTGGGAGTGACCGGCTGGCTCCTGAAAAGCTACGATAGGCAGGATGGTGACCATACCCATGGTGTCACCAGTGCCAAGTTGGGCTGATTTGATAGTACCAAGTGGCTCCTGCAATCTGCCATGAAAAAGTTGGCAGGCGAGTTTTGTTTTCCAGGGAAAAGCGCCGTTGTTTGTGTTTGGGGGCCTGTGGCTGGGAGTGGCCGGCTGGCTCCTTAGAATCCACGATACGCAGGATGGTTCCCAGACCAGTGGTGGCACCAGGGCTAAGTTGGGCTGGTTTGATACCACAAAGTGGCTCCTGCAATCTGCCATCCAGAAGCGGGGCAGCTTACTTTTTTTTGCCAAGGAAAGGGGCCGTGGTTTGTTTCTGGGGGCCTATGGCTGGGAGTGACCGGCTCGGTCATGAAAAGCTACGATAGGCAGGATGGTTACCAGACCCATGGTGGCACCAGTGCCAAGTTGGGCTGGTTTGATAGTACCAAGTGGCTCCTGCAATCTGCCATCTAAAAGCGGGGCAGCTGACTTTTGCTTGCCAGAGAAAAGGGCTGTGGTATATGTTTGGGTCCTGTGGCTGGCAGTGGCCGGCTGGCTCCTGAAATTCCATGATACGCGGCATGATTCCCAGACCCAAGGTGGCACCAGTGCCAAGTAGGGCTGGTTTGACAGAGTCAAGCGCCTCCTGCAATCTCCCATCCAGAAGTGGGGCAGCTGAGTTTTTTTTGCCTGTGAATCAGGCCGTTGTTTTTGATTGGGGTCTGTGGCCGAGAGCGGTAGGCTGGCTCCTGACAATCCACAATACGCAGGATGGTTCACAGACCCAAGGTGGCACCAGTGCCAAGTCGGGCTGGTTTGATAGTTCCAAGTGGCTCCTGCAATCTGCCATCCAGAAGCGGGGCAGCGGATTTTTGTTTGCCAGAGAAAAGGGCCGTGGTTTGTGTTTGAGGGCATATGGCTGAGAGTGGCCGGATGACCCCTGAAAATGCTCGATACGCAGGATGGTGACCAGACCAAAGGTGGCACCAGTGCCAAGTAGGGCTGTTTTTGTAGTACCAAGTGCGTCCTGCAATTTGCCATCCAGAAGAGGGGCAGTTGAGTTTTGTTTGCCAGAGAAAAGCGCCGTGGTTTGTGTTTGAGGGCATATGGCTGAGAGTGGCCGGCTGACCCCTGAAAATCCACAATAGGCAGGATGGTTCCCAGAGCCAAGGTGGCACCAGTGCCAAGTTGGGCTGGTTTGATAGTACCAAGTGGCTCCTGCAATCTGCCATCAAAAAGTTGGCAGGCCAGTTTTGTTTTCCAGGGAAAAGCGCCGTTGTTTGTGTTTGGGGGCCTGTGGCTGGGAGTGGCCGGCTGGCTAATTAGAATCCACGATACGCAGGATGGTTCCCAGACCAGAGGTGGCACCAGTGACAAGTCGGGCCAGTTTGATGGTGTAAAGTGGCCCCTGCAATCTGCCATCCAGAAGCGAGGTAGCATACTTTTGTTTGCCAGGGAAACGGACCGAGGTTTGTGTCTGGGGGCCTATGGCTGGAAGTGACCGGCTGGCTCCTGAAAAGCAACGATAGGCAGGACGGTTAACAGACCCATGGTGGCACCAGTGCCAAGTTGGGCTGATTTGATAGTACCAAGTGGATCCTGCAATCTGCCATCAAAAAGTTGGCAGGCGAGTTCTGTTTTCCAGGGAAGAGTACCGTTGTTTCTGTTTGGGGGCCTGTGGCCGGGAATGGCCGGCTGGCTCCTTAGAATCCACGATACGCAGGATGGTTCACAGACCCAAGGTTGCACCATTGCCAAGGTAGGCTGGTTTGATAGTACCAAGTGGCTCCTGCAATCTGCCATCCAGAAGCGGGGCAGCTGACTTTTGTTTGCCAGGGAAACGGGCAGAGCTTTGTGTCTGGCGCCTATGGCTGGGAGTGACCAGCTGGCTCCTGAAAAGCTACGATAGGCAGGATGGTGACCAGACCCATGGTGGCACCAGTGCCAAGTTGGGCAGGTTTGATAGTACCAAGTGGTTCCTGCAATCTGCCATCAAAAAGTTGGCAGGCCAGTTTTGTTTTCCAGGGAAAAGCACCGTTGTTTGTGTTTGGGGGCCTGTGGCTGGGAGTGGCCGGCTGGCTCCTTAGAATCCACGATACGCAGGATGGTTCCCAGACCAGAGGTGGCACCAGTGCCAAGTCGGGCTGGTTTGATGGTGCAAAGTGGCTCCTGCAATCTGCCATCAAAATGTTGGCAGGCGAGATTTGTTTTCCAGGAAAAGCGCCGTTGTTTGTGTTTGGGGGCCTGTGGCTGGGAGTGGCCGGCTGGCTAATTAGAATCCACGATACGCAGGATGGTTCCCAGACCAGAGGTGGCACCAGTGCCAAGTCGGGCTAGTTTGATGGTGCAAAGTGTCTCCTGCAATCTGCCATTAAAAAGTTGGCAGGCCACTTTGGTTTTCCAGGGAAAAGCGCCGTTGATTGTGTTTGGGGGCCTGTGGCTGGGAGTGGCCAGCTGGCTCCTTATAATCCACGATACGCAGGATGGTTCCCAGACCAGAGGTGGCACCAGTGCCAAGTCGGGCTGGTTTGATGGTGCAAAGTGGCTCCTGCAATCTGCCATCCTGAAGCGGGGTAGCATACTTTTGTTTGCCAGGGAAACCGGCAGTGCTTTGTGTCTGGGGCCTATGGCTGGGAGTGACCGGCTGGCTCCTGAAAAGCTACGATAGGCAGGATGGTGACCAGACCCATGGTGGAACCAGTGCCAAGTTGGGCTGGTTTGATAGTACCAAGTGGTTCCTGCAATCTGCCATCAAAAAGTTGGCAGGCCAGTTTTGTTTTCCAGGGAAAAGCGCCGTTGTTTGTGTTTGGGGGCCTGTGGCTGGGAGTGGCCGGCTGGCTCCTTAGAATCCACGATACGCAGGATGGTTCCCAGACCAGTGGTGGCACCAGGGCTAAGTTGGGCTGGTTTGATACCACAAAGTGGCTCCTGCAATCTGCCATCCAGAAGCGGGGCAGCTTACTTTTGTTTGCCAGGGAAACGGGCCGTAGTTTGTGTTTGGGGGCCTATGGCTGGGAGTGACCGGCTGGCTCCTGAAAAGCTACGATAGGCAGGATGGTGACCAGACCCATGGTGGCACCAGTGCCAAGTTGGGCTGGTTTGATAGTACCAAGCGGCTCCTGCAATCTGCCATCAAAAAGTTGGCAGGCGAGTTCTGTTTTCCAGGGAAAAGCGCCGTTGTTTTTGTTTGGGGGCCTGTGGCTGGGAGTGGCCGGCTGGCTCCTGAAAAGCTACGATAGGCAGGATGGCTACCAGACCCATGGTGGCAGCAGTGCCAAGTTGGGCTGGTTTGATAGTACCAAGTGGCTCCTGCAATCTGCCATCCAGAAGCGGGGCAGCTTACTTTTTTTTGCCAAGGAAAGGGGCCGTGGTTTGTTTCTGGGGGCCTATGGCTGGGAGTGACCGGCTCGGTCGTGAAAAGCTACGATAGGCAGGATGGTTACCAGACCCATGGTGGCACCAGTGCCAAGTTGGGCTGGTTTGATAGTACCAAGTGGCTCCTGCAATCTGCCATCTAAAAGCGGGGCAGCTGAGTTTTGCTTGCCAGAGTAAAGGGCTGTGGTATATGTTTGGGTCCTGTGGCTGGCAGTGGCCGGCTGGCTCCTGAAATTCCATGATACGCGGCATGATTCCCAGACCCAAGGTGGCACCAGTGCCAAGTAGGGCTGGTTTGACAGAGTCAAGCGCCTCCTGCAATCTCCCATCCAGAAGTGGGGCAGCTGAGTTTTTTTTGCCTGTGAATCGGGCCCTTGTTTTTGATTGGGGTCTGTGGCCGAGAGTGGTCGGCTGGCTCCTGACAATCCACAATACGCAGGATGGTTCACAGACCCAAGGTGGCACCAGTGCCAAGTCGGGCTGGTTTGATAGTACCAAGTGGCTCCTGCAATCTGCCATCCAGAAGCGGGGCAGCGGATTTTTGTTTGCCAGAGAAAAGGGCCGTGGTTTGTTTTTGGGGGCATATGGCTGGGAGTGACCGGCTGGCTCCTGAAAATGCTCGAGACGCAGGATGGTGACCAGACCAAAGGTGGCACCAGTGCCAAGTTGTGCTGTTTTTGTAGTACCAAGTGCGTCCTGCAATTTGCCATCCAGAAGAGGGGCAGTTGAGTTTTGTTTGCCAGAGAAAAGCGCCGTGGTTTGTGTTTGAGGGCATATGGCTGAGAGTGGCCGGCTGACCCCTGAAAATCCACAATAGGCAGGATGGTTCCCAGAGCCAAGGTGGCACCAGTGCCAAGTTGGGCTGGTTTGATAGTACCAAGCGGCTCCTGCAATCTGCCATCTAAAAGTTGGCAGGCCAGTTTTGTTTTCCAGGGAAAAGCGCCGTTGTTTGTGTTTGGGGCCCGATGGCTGGGAGTGGCCGGCTGGCTCCTTAGAATCCACGATACGCAGGATGGTTCCCAGACCAGAGGTGGCACCAGTGCCAAGTTGGGCTGGTTTGATAGTACCAAGTGGCTCCTGCAATCTGCCATCAAAAAGTTGGCAGGCGAGTTTTGTTTTCCAGGGAAAAGCGCCGTTGTTTTTGTTTGGGGGCCTGTGGCTGGGAGTGGCCGGCTGGCTAATTAGAATCCACGATACGCAGGATGGTTCCCAGACCAGAGGTGGCACCAGTGACAAGTCGGGCCAGTTTGATGGTGCAAAGTGGCCCCTGCAATCTGCCATCCAGAAGCGGGGTAGCTTACTTTTGTTTGCCAGGGAAACGGACCGAGGTTTGTGTCTGGGGGCCTATGGCTGGAAGTGACCGGCTGGCTCCTGAAAAGCAACGATAGGCAGGACGGTTAACAGACCCATGGTGGCACCAGTGCCAAGTTGGGCTGATTTGATAGTACCAAGTGGATCCTGCAATCTGCCATCAAAAAGTTGGCAGGCGAGTTCTGTTTTCCAGGGAAGAGTGCCGTTGTTTTTGTTTGGGGTCCTGTGGCTGGGAGTGGCCGGCTGGCTAATTAGAATCCACGATACGCAGGATGGTTCCCAGACCAGAGGTGGCACCAGTGACAAGTCGGGCCAGTTTGATGGTGCAAAGTGGCTCCTGCAATCTGCCATGAAAAAGTTGGCAGGCGAGTTTTGTTTGCCAGGGAAGAGTGCCGTTGTTTGTGTTTTGGGGCCTGTCGCCGGGAATGGGGGGCTGGCTCCTTAGAATCCACGATACGTAGGATGGTTCCCAGACCCAAGGTTGCACCATTGCCAAGGTAGGCTGGTTTGATAGTACCAAGTGGCTCCTGCAATCTGCCATCAAAAAGTTGGCAGGCGAGTTCTGTTTTCCAGGGAAAAGCGCCGTTGTTTTTGTTTGGGGGCCTGTGGCTGGGAGTGGCCGGCTGGCTCCTGAAAAGCTACGATAGGCAGGATGGTTACCAGACCCATGGTGGCACCAGTGCCAAGTTGGGCTGGTTTGATAGTACCAAGTGGCCCCTCCAATCTGCCATCCAAAAGCGGGGCAGCTGAGTTTTGCTTGCCAGAGAAAAGGGCTGTGGTATGTGTTTGGGTCCTGTGGCTGGCAGTGGCCGGCTGGCTCCTGAAATTCCATGATACGCGGCATGATTCCCAGACCCAAGGTGGCACCAGTGCCATGTAGGGCTGGTTTGACAGCGTCTAGCGCCTCCTGCAATCTCCCATCCAGAAGTGGGGCAGCTGAGTTTTTTTTGCCTGTGAATCGGGCCATTGTTTTTGATTGGGGTCTGTGGCCGAGAGTGGTCGGCTGGCTCCTGTCAATCCACAATACGCAGGATGGTTCACAGACCCAAGGTGGCACCAGTGCCAAGTCGGGCTGGTTTGATAGTACCAAGTGGCTCCTGCAATCTGCCATCCAGAAGCGGGGCAGCTGAGTTTTGTTTGCCAGAGAAAAGGGCCGTGCTTTGTTTTGGGGGCATATGGCTGGGAGTGACCGGCTGGCTCCTGAAAATGCTCGATACACAGGATGGTTACCAGACCAAAGGTAGCACCAGTGCCAAGTTGTGCTGTTTTTGTAGTACCAAGTGCGTCCTGCAATTTGCCATCCAGAAGAGGGGCAGTTGAGTTTTGTTTGCCAGGGAAACGGGCCGAGGTTTGTGTTTGGGGGCCTATGGCTGGGAGTGACCGGCTGGCTCCTGAAAAGCTACGATAGGCAGGATGGTTCCCAGACCAGAGGTGGCACCAGTGCCAAGTCGGGCTAGTTTGATGGTGAAAAGTGGCTCCTGCCATCTGCCATGAAAAAGTTGGCAGGCGAGTTTTGTTTTCCAGGGAAAAGTGCTGTTGTTTGTGTTTGGTGGCCTGTGGCTGGGAGTGGCCGGCCAGCTCCTTAGAATCCACGATACGCAGCATGGTTCCCAGACCAGAGGTGGCACCAGTTCCAAGTCGGGCTGGTTTGATAGTACCAAATGGCTCCTGCAATCTGCCATCCAGAAGCGGGGCAGCTTACTTTTGTTTGCCAGGGAAACAGGCCGAGGTTTGTGTCTGGGGGCCTATGGCTGGGAGTGACCGGCTGGCTCCTGAAAAGCTACGATAGGCAGGATGGTGACCAGACCCACAGTGGCACCAGTGCCAAGTTGGGCTGATTTGATAGTACCAAGCGGCTCCTGCAATCTGCCATCCAGAAGCAGGGCAGCTGAGTTTTGTTTGCCAGAGAAAAGGGCCGTTGATTTTGTTTGGGGGCATATGGCTGGTTGTGGCCAGCTGGCTCCTTAAAATGCACGATATGCAAGATGGCTCCCAGACCCAAGGTGGCACCAGTGCCAAGTCGGGCTAGTTTGATGGTGCAAAGTGGCTCCTGCAATCTGCCATGAAAAAGTTGGCAGGCGAGTTTTGTTTGCCAGGGAAGAGTGCCGTTGTTTGTGTTTGGGGGCCTGTGCCGGGAATGGCCGGCTGGCTCCTTAGAATCCACGATACGCAGGATGTTTACCAGACCCAAGGTTGCACCATTGCCAAGGTAGGCTGGTTTGATAGTACCAAGTGCGTCCTGCAATCTGCCATCCAGAAGTGGGGCAGCTTACTTTTGTTTGCCAGGGAAACGGGCAGAGCTTTGTGTCTGGGGACTATGGCTGGGAGTGACCGGCTTGCTCCTGAAAAGCTACGATAGGCAGGATGGTTCCCAGATCCAAGGTGGCACCAGTGCCAAGTAAGGCTGGTGGTGTGATTCAAAGTGACTCCTGCAATCTGCCATCCAGAAGCGGGGCAGCTGAGTTTTTTTTGCCAGAGAAAAGGTCCGTGGTTTGTTTTTGGGGCGTACGGCTGGGAATTGCCGGCTGGCTCCTGAAAATGCTCGATACGCAGGATGGTTCCCAGAGCCAAGGTGGCACCACTGCCAAGTCGGGCTCTTTTAGTAGTACCAAGTGCGTCCTGCAATTTGCCATCCAGAAGAGGGGCAGTTGAGTTTTGTTTGCCAGAGAAAAGGGCCGATGTTTGTGTTTGGGGGCATATGGCTGAGAGTGACCGGCTGGCCCCTGAAAATCTACGATACGCAGGATGGTTCCCAGATCCAAGGTGGTAGCAATACCAAGTCGGGCTGGTTTGATAGTCCCAAGTGGCTCCTGCAATCTGCCATCCAGAAGCGGGGCAGCGTAATTTTGTTTGCCAGGGAAATGGGGCGTTGTTTGTGTTTGGTGGCCTGTGGCTGGGAGTGTTCGGCTGGTTCCTGAATATGTACGATATGCAGGATGGTTTTCAGATCCAAGGTGGCACCAGTGCCGTGTTGTGCTGGTGTGATAATCCCAAGTGACTCCTGCAATCTGCCATCCAGAAGTGGGGCAGCTGATTTTTGTTTGCCAGAGAAAAGGGCCGTGGTTTGTTTTCGGGAGCATACGGCTGAGAGTGGCCTGCTGGCCCCTGAAAATCCACGATACACAGGATGGTTCCCAGATCCAAGGTGGCACCTGTGCCTAGTCGGGCTTATTTGATAGCACTAAGTAGCTCCTGCAATCTACCATCCAGAAGCGGGGCAGCTTACTTTTGTTTGCCAGGGAAACGGGCCGAGGTTTGTGTTTGGGGGCCTATGGCTGAGAGTGACCGGCTGGCTCCTGGAGAGCTACAATAGGCAGGATGGTTACCAGACCCATGGTGGCACCAGTGCCAAGTTGGGCTGGTTTGATAGTACCAAGTGGCTCCTGCAATCTGCCATCCAGAAGCAGGGCAGCTGAGTTTTGTTTGCCAGAGAAAAGGGCCGTGGTTTGTGTTTGGGGGCATATGGCTGGTTGTGGCCAGCTGGCTCCTTAAAATGCACGATATGCAAGATGGCTCCCAGACCCAAGGTGGCACCAGTGCCAAGTTGGGCTGGTTTGATAGTTCCAAGTGGCTCCTGCAATCTTCCATGATCACGTGGAGAAATACTTTCTGGTTTCAGCCTTATGCTCTTTCTTCTCTCCCTCAACTTCTCTATCACCTCTCATCTGGTTCACATGCGCTGTCTTCAAGGTCCACAGGCTACTTTTCACAGAATCTTCTGGCCTGATGAAGTAAGAATGATGAATAGAACAGAGCTGGGATCTATTTTCCAGTTTGGATAAAAGGCATTCTGCACACAAATCCAAGGAGAACGGGCTGCCCCGATGCCCAGAAAATCTTTCACTCCTGCTAGTGTTCTACGTCAACCGCAACTTAGTCTGAAAGAAAAGCTTTTTCTCTGAGAGCATCTGAGAGGTTTGCATGAAGCACTGATATCTGACATATGCAATTTTGAATAGGAGAGGAAAAAGAAAATGGCAAGAAGTTTTTAATTTTAGTGGTTTCAATTTTAATTTCCGTGCACTTTTTCAAAACTTGTCAGCTCAAATGCCCATCAACATCTTTTAGTCATCTGGAAGTCAGTATTCATATAAAATGTGCTTCAAATCCAAAGAATTTCAAATTTGCACTCCAAGCTTCTATGCCTAGATTTATGATTTCCTACACATATTAGATGAAAGGAAGGCCTTTTTTACTGTGGGAGTGCTGGAACACTGGAACAGGTTGCCCAGAGAAGTTGTGGGTGTCCCATCCCTGAAAGTATTCAAGGTCACCTTGGACGGGGCTTGGAGCAGCAACAAAGGAGAAGCTTGATGGTAGAGAAACAAAGTTGGACTATAGAAGAAACTCGGATTGAAGTATAGGATCAAGTTTTCTCTCAGCTCTTGGGGTAAATTCAAAGTTGTACAAAATGACATTTATCTGTGCTATTCACTACTGTAACAGAAAGTTTCATGAAAACTGTACAGAAGATAGTAAATTTTAAAAGAGATAAGAATTACAGCATAAAATCCATGGGATAGGTTACAACATGAGACACTCTCTAAGAGAAAAATCTCTGTGTTTCAGCACTTCATCGGGGTAAGATTTCATGAAGTGCCAAAGAAGGCGGCAAAATATCATTCGGGACATTATTTACTGGAATTCAGCCTGGCCATTAGTAGGAACTGCCTTTGAACATATCATGTAGATATACCACACACACTTTCCCTTCACTGAAAAATTACTGTTTACAACAAATAAGCAATTGACGATCAAAATTGATTGAAAGCATCTTAAACATGTCAAGTATTTCATTGTAGATGATCTGTGATCCAAATGCTTCTTCCACCTTCGAGAGGGACAGAAGAATTCTTCCATATCATGATGGTTTAAAATTGTATCAACCAATGTTTTCTGCTGAAAAGATATCATCTATTTTTTTCTATTTTTGGAAGAAAATATTCCTAGACATACAACAGGTGAGAACTAAGTAATTTTAAAGAAACAAATGAAATGAAAATATTCTGTAAATAGAATGAAATGAAAAGCTGTGTTTTAAATAGGAGCTAAATATGAAACAGAATTTTTGTACCAGGCATTTGAATTACTGCACCAGCTCTTTTGCCCATCAAGAGAGGCATTTAGCATTTCAGTCTTTTCCAAGGAGTTCATGATCTGCTATGCTGATCTCTGTGTGTGCCTAGGTGTGTGTGGAGGGGGGGGCATCTGAAGGGGAGTGTGTATGTGCGCTTTACAATTGTTGTGGCAGATTCATGCCTCAGCTCCACATTTTGTTTTAAAAGGTCACACCGAGTGGATATGAAGTTTACTATCAACAAGAGATCGATTCCCAAATCATCCATTTGACTCTCCTTTATAAATCATGTGCTTTGTTGCATATTTTATCAAATATACTTTCAAGCCAGATGGAGGAAGGAGGATGTGGGAATCCCTCCATCATCTTGCAACTTTTATGTAAGTAGGTTTTCAAGAAAATCATCATTTCTCTTTTAAATATGTCTGGAACAGGCATGATGGTAGTGTCAACCTGTTGGAGTTTTTGTTGCTGGAAGAAGTTGTACAAAAGGATTGGTTTTTACATTGACCAGTTACTGAATCAAGCGCAGGCATACATTGGAAATTTAGCTGGGGGTTCCTTTTCCCAGCAGACTACTTCTAGAACGAGCTTGTACACTGAAGCTGACTCTTTTGCTCTCTTTTTGTTTCTTTCCTATTTTCTTGGCTTCTTTGCCACTATCTAGACAATTTTGGAACTTTGTTCCCAACTAAAATGGTTTCAATAGTCTGATTGTGATCATACATTTTTACAAGGAATTTTTAAAATCTTTCCTTGAGTCCAGAAAGTCAAGGACTTAGATCTTTTTCTTCCCTTATCAATATTGCCATGAAATTGATAAATAAAGACCAACTCTTTATTTTTGTTTTTAACCCACGTAGATAATTCCCATCCATTAATCCATTTTGTGGACCAATAGTTGCCATTCTGATGGAAGCTGTCACTTCTTAACAATAGGCATTCTGTGACTATGTTGACAGCACTTTGGGTGAAGATCCTAACTGGTCTTAGATATACATAGGGAGAAATTTGCTCAGCCAGTGTCGGTCTTAAGCATGCGTATCAGAAGATCTTTCTAGAGCTGGGAATTTTCCCATGAAAGGGATTCAGTTCGGGAAGAGACACTTGTGCCAGAGTTTTACATTCTTCTTGAACACTGCTTAAGGAACTTAGATGCCATGTCCATTTGGATCTCTGTCTGCACAGAACTTTGTCATGCCAGTGCTTGAAATGCATCTTGAAGAGAATTCACTAGCACAGAATGAAAGAGAGTGGAAGGGGTTGGTGGGGCTAACCAGGCCCAACCCCCCTGCCTAAACCAGGATACCTAGAGCCTCTTGCCCAGGATTCTATCTGGGTGTACTTTTAATGTCTTCAAAGATCCAGGCTCCACAATCTTTCTGGGCAGTCTGTGCCGTGGTTCAGTCACCCTGACAGTAAAGAAACATTTACTGATGTTCAAAGGCAATCTCCTGTATTTCAGTGTGTGCCCACTGCCTCTTGTCTTTTCCCTCAGCATCACTGAAAAGACACTGATTCCCTCCCCTTTGCACTATTGCTTCCATATGTATGTGTGATGCCATGTAGAGGTATGTCAAAAACCTCCCTGAAGCCCAGGCAGATAATATTCCCTTCATCTACCAGTCAAGTTGATTCATCAGAGGAGTTTAAAGTGATGTTCAGCATGAAATTCCCCTGAAAAATCATGCTAACTACATTATTTGGTCATCTTTCATGTGCCTGGCAAGGATTTCCAGGAAGAGCTGCTTCATCAACTTCCTGGGGATAAAAAAGAGGATGGCTGGTTTGTACTATCGCGAGTCCTCTTAATTGCCTTTTTTGAAGATGGGTGTCATTTGCTAACATCCACTCTTTAGCCTCTCTTGTCGTCCACATCATAGCAAAACGCTTTCCCACTATGTCTGGCTAGGAAAAACTGTGCCAGCACAGAAAACATCTCCCATCGTGTTCTAGAAGTTGCACGGATGTCTGCCAAGTGTTTGGCAGGAAGAAAAGAAAAGTTGTCCAAAACAGCTTCCAATCGAATGTTCCTGTGATTGGAAAAGTCAGGAGAGTGCAAAGGTACTGTTTTCTATCAGTTGGCAAGGTGCGCACACAATCCCAGTGTTGTACAGCTTGCTTCTTCACCTTCCCGAAGCTGCCGCTCTCGCCGGCTCCCGGAGCGCAAGAAGCGGCTTCTTCGCGCAAAGACCATTGTGCCGCTCACAGTGCTCTCCTTAGCGCGGCTTCTGCCGAAAGACGCCCGGCAGCGGCTCTTACCTCCGGAGAGCGGCAGCTTCGGGAAGGTGAAGAAGCAAGCTGTACAACACTGGGATTGTGTGCGCACCTTGCCAACTGATAGAAAACAGTACCTTTGCACTCTCCTGACTTTTCCAATCACAGGAACATTCGATTGGAAGCTGTTTTGGACAACTTTTCTTTTCTTCCTGCCAAACACTTGGCAGACATCTCCGCAACTTCTATAACACGATGGGAGATGTTTTCTGTGCTGGCACAGTTTTTCCTAGCCAGACATAGTGGGAAAGCGTTTTGCTAAGATGTAGACTACAAAAGACGCGAAAGACGAAGGTAGGATGCTCTCCGGAGGTAAGAGCCGCTGCCGAGCGTCTTTCGGCAGAAGCCGCGCTAAGGAGAGCACTGTGAGCGGCACAATCGTCTTTGCGCGAAGAAGCCGCTTCTTGGGCTCCGGCAGCCGGCGAGAGCGGCAGCTTCGGGAAGGTGAAGAAGCAAGCTGTACAACACTGGGATTGTGTGCGCACCTTGCCAACTGATAGAAAACAGTACCTTTGCACTCTCCTGACTTTTCCAATCACAGGAACATTCGATTGGAAGCTGTTTTGGACAACTTTTCTTTTCTTCCTGCCAAACACTTGGCAGACATCCGTGCAACTTCTAGAACACGATGGGAGATGTTTTCTGTGCTGGCACAGTTTTTCCTAGCCAGACATAGTGGAAAAGCTTGTTGCCGAGGTGTAGATGAGAAGAGGAGCTAAAGAGGAAGGTAGGATGCTCTCCGGAGGTAAGAGCCGCTGCCGGGCGTCTTTCGGCAGAAGCCGCGCTAAGGAGAGCGCTGTGAGCGGCACAATCGTCTTTGCGCGAAGAAGCCGCTTCTTGGGCTCCGGCAGCCGGCGAGAGCGGCAGCTTCGGGAAGGTGAAGAAGCAAGCTGTACAACACTGGGATTGTGTGCGCACCTTGCCAACTGATAGAAAACAGTACCTTTGCACTCTCCTGACTTTTCCAATCACAGGAACATTCGATTGGAAGCTGTTTGGGACAACTTTTCTTTTCTTCCTGCCAAACACTTGGCAGACATCCGTGCAACTTCTAGAACACGAGGGGAGATGTTTTCTGTGCTGGCTCAGTTTTTCCTAGCCAGACATAGTGGAAAAGCTTGTTGCCGAGGTGTAGATGAGAAGAGGAGCTAAAGAGGAAGGTAGGATGCTCTCCGGAGGTAAGAGCCGCTGCCGGGCGTCTTTCGGCAGAAGCCGCGCTAAGGAGAGCGCTGTGAGCGGCACAATCGTCTTTGCGCGAAGAAGCCGCTTCTTGGGCTCCGGCAGCCGGCGAGAGCGGCAGCTTCGGGAAGGTGAAGAAGCAAGCTGTACAACACTGGGATTGTGTGCGCACCTTGCCAACTGATAGAAAACAGTACCTTTGCACTCTCCTGACTTTTCCAATCACAGGAACATTCGATTGGAAGCTGTTTGGGACAACTTTTCTTTTCTTCCTGCCAAACACTTGGCAGACATCCGTGCAACTTCTAGAACACGAGGGGAGATGTTTTCTGTGCTGGCACAGTTTTTCCTAGCCAGACATAGTGGAAAAGCTTGTTGCCGAGGTGTAGATGAGAAGAGGAGCTAAAGAGGAAGGTAGGATGCTCTCCGGAGGTAAGAGCCGCTGCCGGGCGTCTTTCGGCAGAAGCCGCGCTAAGGAGAGCACTGTGAGCGGCACAATCGTCTTTGCGCGAAGAAGCCGCTTCTTGGGCTCCGGCAGCCGGCGAGAGCGGCAGCTTCGGGAAGGTGAAGAAGCAAGCTGTACAACACTGGGATTGTGTGCGCACCTTGCCAACTGATAGAAAACAGTACCTTTGCACTCTCCTGACTTTTCCAATCACAGGAACATTCGATTGGAAGCTGTTTTGGACAACTTTTCTTTTCTTCCTGCCAAACACTTGGCAGACATCCGTGCAACTTCTAGAACACGATGGGAGATGTTTTCTGTGCTGGCACAGTTTTTCCTAGCCAGACATAGTGGAAAAGCTTGTTGCCGAGGTGTAGATGAGAAGAGGAGCTAAAGAGGAAGGTAGGATGCTCTCCGGAGGTAAGAGCCGCTGCCGGGCGTCTTTCGGCAGAAGCCGCGCTAAGGAGAGCGCTGTGAGCGGCACAATCGTCTTTGCGCGAAGAAGCCGCTTCTTGGGCTCCGGCAGCCGGCGAGAGCGGCAGCTTCGGGAAGGTGAAGAAGCAAGCTGTACAACACTGGGATTGTGTGCGCACCTTGCCAACTGATAGAAAACAGTACCTTTGCACTCTCCTGACTTTTCCAATCACAGGAACATTCGATTGGAAGCTGTTTTGGACAACTTTTCTTTTCTTCCTGCCAAACACTTGGCAGACATCCGTGCAACTTCTAGAACACGATGGGAGATGTTTTCTGTGCTGGCACAGTTTTTCCTAGCCAGACATAGTGGGAAAGCGTTTTGCTAAGATGTAGACTACAAAAGACGCGAAAGACGAAGGTAGGATGCTCTCCGGAGGTAAGAGCCGCTGCCGAGCGTCTTTCGGCAGAAGCCGCGCTAAGGAGAGCACTGTGAGCGGCACAATCGTCTTTGCGCGAAGAAGCCGCTTCTTGGGCTCCGGCAGCCGGCGAGAGCGGCAGCTTCGGGAAGGTGAAGAAGCAAGCTGTACAACACTGGGATTGTGTGCGCACCTTGCCAACTGATAGAAAACAGTACCTTTGCACTCTCCTGACTTTTCCAATCACAGGAACATTCGATTGGAAGCTGTTTTGGACAACCTTTCTTTTCTTCCTGCCAAACACTTGGCAGACATCCGTGCAACTTCTAGAACACGATGGGAGATGTTTTCTGTGCTGGCACAGTTTTTCCTAGCCAGACATAGTGGAAAAGCTTGTTGCCGAGGTGTAGATGAGAAGAGGAGCTAAAGAGGAAGGTAGGATGCTCTTTGGAGCTTAGAGCCGCTGCCGGGCGTCTTTCGGCAGAAGCCGCGCTAAGGAGAGCACTGTGAGCGGCACAATCGTCTTTGCGCGAAGAAGCCGCTTCTTGGGCTCCGGCAGCCGGCGAGAGCGGCAGCTTCGGGAAGGTGAAGAAGCAAGCTGTACAACACTGGGATTGTGTGCGCACCTTGCCAACTGATAGAAAACAGTACCTTTGCACTCTCCTGACTTTTCCAATCACAGGAACATTCGATTGGAAGCTGTTTTGGACAACTTTTCTTTTCTTCCTGCCAAACACTTGGCAGACATCCGTGCAACTTCTAGAACACGAGGGGAGATGTTTTCTGTGCTGGCTCAGTTTTTCCTAGCCAGACATAGTGGAAAAGCTTGTTGCCGAGGTGTAGATGAGAAGAGGAGCTAAAGAGGAAGGTAGGATGCTCTCCGGAGGTAAGAGCCGCTGCCGGGCGTCTTTCGGCAGAAGCCGCGCTAAGGAGAGCGCTGTGAGCGGCACAATCGTCTTTGCGCGAAGAAGCCGCTTCTTGGGCTCCGGCAGCCGGCGAGAGCGGCAGCTTCGGGAAGGTGAAGAAGCAAGCTGTACAACACTGGGATTGTGTGCGCACCTTGCCAACTGATAGAAAACAGTACCTTTGCACTCTCCTGACTTTTCCAATCACAGGAACATTCGATTGGAAGCTGTTTTGGACAACTTTTCTTTTCTTCCTGCCAAACACTTGGCAGACATCCGTGCAACTTCTAGAACACGAGGGGAGATGTTTTCTGTGCTGGCACAGTTTTTCCTAGCCAGACATAGTGGAAAAGCTTTTTGCCGAGGTGTAGATGAGAAGAGGAGCTAAAGAGGAAGGTAGGATGCTCTCCGGAGGTAAGAGCCGCTGCCGGGCGTCTTTCGGCAGAAGCCGCGCTAAGGAGAGCACTGTGAGCGGCACAATCGTCTTTGCGCGAAGAAGCCGCTTCTTGGGCTCCGGCAGCCGGCGAGAGCGGCAGCTTCGGGAAGGTGAAGAAGCAAGCTGTACAACACTGGGATTGTGTGCGCACCTTGCCAACTGATAGAAAACAGTACCTTTGCACTCTCCTGACTTTTCCAATCACAGGAACATTCGATTGGAAGCTGTTTTGGACAACTTTTCTTTTCTTCCTGCCAAACACTTGGCAGACATCCGTGCAACTTCTAGAACACGATGGGAGATGTTTTCTGTGCTGGCACAGTTTTTCCTAGCCAGACATAGTGGAAAAGCTTGTTGCCGAGGTGTAGATGAGAAGAGGAGCTAAAGAGGAAGGTAGGATGCTCTCCGGAGGTAAGAGCCGCTGCCGGGCGTCTTTCGGCAGAAGCCGCGCTAAGGAGAGCGCTGTGAGCGGCACAATCGTCTTTGCGCGAAGAAGCCGCTTCTTGGGCTCCGGCAGCCGGCGAGAGCGGCAGCTTCGGGAAGGTGAAGAAGCAAGCTGTACAACACTGGGATTGTGTGCGCACCTTGCCAACTGATAGAAAACAGTACCTTTGCACTCTCCTGACTTTTCCAATCACAGGAACATTCGATTGGAAGCTGTTTTGGACAACTTTTCTTTTCTTCCTGCCAAACACTTGGCAGACATCCGTGCAACTTCTAGAACACGATGGGAGATGTTTTCTGTGCTGGCACAGTTTTTCCTAGCCAGACATAGTGGGAAAGCGTTTTGCTAAGATGTAGACTACAAAAGACGCGAAAGACGAAGGTAGGATGCTCTCCGGAGGTAAGAGCCGCTGCCGAGCGTCTTTCGGCAGAAGCCGCGCTAAGGAGAGCACTGTGAGCGGCACAATCGTCTTTGCGCGAAGAAGCCGCTTCTTGGGCTCCGGCAGCCGGCGAGAGCGGCAGCTTCGGGAAGGTGAAGAAGCAAGCTGTACAACACTGGGATTGTGTGCGCACCTTGCCAACTGATAGAAAACAGTACCTTTGCACTCTCCTGACTTTTCCAATCACAGGAACATTCGATTGGAAGCTGTTTTGGACAACTTTTCTTTTCTTCCTGCCAAACACTTGGCAGACATCCGTGCAACTTCTAGAACACGATGGGAGATGTTTTCTGTGCTGGCACAGTTTTTCCTAGCCAGACATAGTGGAAAAGCTTGTTGCCGAGGTGTAGATGAGAAGAGGAGCTAAAGAGGAAGGTAGGATGCTCTCCGGAGGTAAGAGCCGCTGCCGGGCGTCTTTCGGCAGAAGCCGCGCTAGGGAGAGCACTGTGAGCGGCACAATCGTCTTTGCGCGAAGAAGCCGCTTCTTGGGCTCCGGCAGCCGGCGAGAGCGGCAGCTTCGGGAAGGTGAAGAAGCAAGCTGTACAACACTGGGATTGTGTGCGCACCTTGCCAACTGATAGAAAACAGTACCTTTGCACTCTCCTGACTTTTCCAATCACAGGAACATTCGATTGGAAGCTGTTTTGGACAACTTTTCTTTTCTTCCTGCCAAACACTTGGCAGACATCCGTGCAACTTCTAGAACACGATGGGAGATGTTTTCTGTGCTGGCACAGTTTTTCCTAGCCAGACATAGTGGAAAAGCTTGTTGCCGAGGTGTAGATGAGAAGAGGAGCTAAAGAGGAAGGTAGGATGCTCTCCGGAGGTAAGAGCCGCTGCCGGGCGTCTTTCGGCAGAAGCCGCGCTAAGGAGAGCGCTGTGAGCGGCACAATCGTCTTTGCGCGAAGAAGCCGCTTCTTGGGCTCCGGCAGCCGGCGAGAGCGGCAGCTTCGGGAAGGTGAAGAAGCAAGCTGTACAACACTGGGATTGTGTGCGCACCTTGCCAACTGATAGAAAACAGTACCTTTGCACTCTCCTGACTTTTCCAATCACAGGAACACTCGATTGGAAGCTGTTTTGGACAACTTTTCTTTTCTTCCTGCCAAACACTTGGCAGACATCCGTGCAACTTCTAGAACACGATGGGAGATGTTTTCTGTGCTGGCACAGTTTTTCCTAGCCAGACATAGTGGAAAAGCTTGTTGCCGAGGTGTAGATGAGAAGAGGAGCTAAAGAGGAAGGTAGGATGCTCTCCGGAGGTAAGAGCGCTGCCGGGCGTCTTTCGGCAGAAGCCGCGCTAAGGAGAGCACTGTGAGCGGCACAATCGTCTTTGCGCGAAGAAGCCGCTTCTTGGGCTCCGGCAGCCGGCGAGAGCGGCAGCTTCGGGAAGGTGAAGAAGCAAGCTGTACAACACTGGGATTGTGTGCGCACCTTGCCAACTGATAGAAAACAGTACCTTTGCACTCTCCTGACTTTTCCAATCACAGGAACATTCGATTGGAAGCTGTTTTGGACAACTTTTCTTTTCTTCCTGCCAAACACTTGGCAGACATCCGTGCAACTTCTAGAACACGATGGGAGATGTTTTCTGTGCTGGCACAGTTTTTCCTAGCCAGACATAGTGGAAAAGCTTGTTGCCGAGGTGTAGATGAGAAGAGGAGCTAAAGAGGAAGGTAGGATGCTCTCCGGAGGTAAGAGCCGCTGCCGGGCGTCTTTCGGCAGAAGCCGCGCTAAGGAGAGCACTGTGAGCGGCACAATCGTCTTTGCGCGAAGAAGCCGCTTCTTGGGCTCCGGCAGCCGGCGAGAGCGGCAGCTTCGGGAAGGTGAAGAAGCAAGCTGTACAACACTGGGATTGTGTGCGCACCTTGCCAACTGATAGAAAACAGTACCTTTGCACTCTCCTGACTTTTCCAATCACAGGAACATTCGATTGGAAGCTGTTTTGGACAACTTTTCTTTTCTTCCTGCCAAACACTTGGCAGACATCCGTGCAACTTCTAGAACACGATGGGAGATGTTTTCTGTGCTGGCACAGTTTTTCCTAGCCAGACATAGTGGAAAAGCTTGTTGCCGAGGTGTAGATGAGAAGAGGAGCTAAAGAGGAAGGTAGGATGCTCTCCGGAGGTAAGAGCCGCTGCCGGGCGTCTTTCGGCAGAAGCCGCGCTAAGGAGAGCGCTGTGAGCGGCACAATCGTCTTTGCGCGAAGAAGCCGCTTCTTGGGCTCCGGCAGCCGGCGAGAGCGGCAGCTTCGGGAAGGTGAAGAAGCAAGCTGTACAACACTGGGATTGTGTGCGCACCTTGCCAACTGATAGAAAACAGTACCTTTGCACTCTCCTGACTTTTCCAATCACAGGAACATTCGATTGGAAGCTGTTTTGGACAACTTTTCTTTTCTTCCTGCCAAACACTTGGCAGACATCCGTGCAACTTCTAGAACACGATGGGAGATGTTTTCTGTGCTGGCACAGTTTTTCCTAGCCAGACATAGTGGGAAAGCTTGTTGCCGAGGTGTAGATGAGAAGAGGAGCTAAAGAGGAAGGTAGGATGCTCTCCGGAGGTAAGAGCCGCTGCCGGGCGTCTTTCGGCAGAAGCCGCGCTAAGGAGAGCACTGTGAGCGGCACAATCGTCTTTGCGCGAAGAAGCCGCTTCTTGGGCTCCGGCAGCCGGCGAGAGCGGCAGCTTCGGGAAGGTGAAGAAGCAAGCTGTACAACACTGGGATTGTGTGCCCACCTTGCCAACTGATAGAAAACAGTACCTTTGCACTCTCCTGACTTTTCCAATCACAGGAACATTCGATTGGAAGCTGTTTTGGACAACTTTTCTTTTCTTCCTGCCAAACACTTGGCAGACATCCGTGCAACTTCTAGAACACGATGGGAGATGTTTTCTGTGCTGGCACAGTTTTTCCTAGCCAGACATAGTGGAAAAGCTTGTTGCCGAGGTGTAGATGAGAAGAGGAGCTAAAGAGGAAGGTAGGATGCTCTCCGGAGGTAAGAGCCGCTGCCGGGCGTCTTTCGGCAGAAGCCGCGCTAAGGAGAGCACTGTGAGCGGCACAATCGTCTTTGCGCGAAGAAGCCGCTTCTTGGGCTCCGGCAGCCGGCGAGAGCGGCAGCTTCGGGAAGGTGAAGAAGCAAGCTGTACAACACTGGGATTGTGTGCGCACCTTGCCAACTGATAGAAAACAGTACCTTTGCACTCTCCTGACTTTTCCAATCACAGGAACATTCGATTGGAAGCTGTTTTGGACAACTTTTCTTTTCTTCCTGCCAAACACTTGGCAGACATCCGTGCAACTTCTAGAACACGATGGGAGATGTTTTCTGTGCTGGCACAGTTTTTCCTAGCCAGACATAGTGGAAAAGCTTGTTGCCGAGGTGTAGATGAGAAGAGGAGCTAAAGAGGAAGGTAGGATGCTCTCCGGAGGTAAGAGCCGCTGCCGGGCGTCTTTCGGCAGAAGCCGCGCTAAGGAGAGCGCTGTGAGCGGCACAATCGTCTTTGCGCGAAGAAGCCGCTTCTTGGGCTCCGGCAGCCGGCGAGAGCGGCAGCTTCGGGAAGGTGAAGAAGCAAGCTGTACAACACTGGGATTGTGTGCGCACCTTGCCAACTGATAGAAAACAGTACCTTTGCACTCTCCTGACTTTTCCAATCACAGGAACATTCGATTGGAAGCTGTTTTGGACAACTTTTCTTTTCTTCCTGCCAAACACTTGGCAGACATCCGTGCAACTTCTAGAACACGATGGGAGATGTTTTCTGTGCTGGCACAGTTTTTCCTAGCCAGACATAGTGGAAAAGCTTGTTGCCGAGGTGTAGATGAGAAGAGGAGCTAAAGAGGAAGGTAGGATGCTCTCCGGAGGTAAGAGCCGCTGCCGGGCGTCTTTCGGCAGAAGCCGCGCTAAGGAGAGCGCTGTGAGCGGCACAATCGTCTTTGCGCGAAGAAGCCGCTTCTTGGGCTCCGGCAGCCGGCGAGAGCGGCAGCTTCGGGAAGGTGAAGAAGCAAGCTGTACAACACTGGGATTGTGTGCGCACCTTGCCAACTGATAGAAAACAGTACCTTTGCACTCTCCTGACTTTTCCAATCACAGGAACATTCGATTGGAAGCTGTTTTGGACAACTTTTCTTTTCTTCCTGCCAAACACTTGGCAGACATCCGTGCAACTTCTAGAACACGATGGGAGATGTTTTCTGTGCTGGCACAGTTTTTCCTAGCCAGACATAGTGGAAAAGCTTGTTGCCGAGGTGTAGATGAGAAGAGGAGCTAAAGAGGAAGGTAGGATGCTCTCCGGAGGTAAGAGCCGCTGCCGGGCGTCTTTCGGCAGAAGCCGCGCTAAGGAGAGCACTGTGAGCGGCACAATCGTCTTTGCGCGAAGAAGCCGCTTCTTGGGCTCCGGCAGCCGGCGAGAGCGGCAGCTTCGGGAAGGTGAAGAAGCAAGCTGTACAACACTGGGATTGTGTGCGCACCTTGCCAACTGATAGAAAACAGTACCTTTGCACTCTCCTGACTTTTCCAATCACAGGAACATTCGATTGGAAGCTGTTTTGGACAACTTTTCTTTTCTTCCTGCCAAACACTTGGCAGACATCCGTGCAACTTCTAGAACACGATGGGAGATGTTTTCTGTGCTGGCACAGTTTTTCCTAGCCAGACATAGTGGAAAAGCTTTTTGCCGAGGTGTAGATGAGAAGAGGAGCTAAAGAGGAAGGTAGGATGCTCTCCGGAGGTAAGAGCCGCTGCCGGGCGTCTTTCGGCAGAAGCCGCGCTAAGGAGAGCGCTGTGAGCGGCACAATCGTCTTTGCGCGAAGAAGCCGCTTCTTGGGCTCCGGCAGCCGGCGAGAGCGGCAGCTTCGGGAAGGTGAAGAAGCAAGCTGTACAACACTGGGATTGTGTGCGCACCTTGCCAACTGATAGAAAACAGTACCTTTGCACTCTCCTGACTTTTCCAATCACAGGAACATTCGATTGGAAGCTGTTTTGGACAACTTTTCTTTTCTTCCTGCCAAACACTTGGCAGACATCCGTGCAACTTCTAGAACACGATGGGAGATGTTTTCTGTGCTGGCACAGTTTTTCCTAGCCAGACATAGTGGAAAAGCTTGTTGCCGAGGTGTAGATGAGAAGAGGAGCTAAAGAGGAAGGTAGGATGCTCTCCGGAGGTAAGAGCCGCTGCCGGGCGTCTTTCGGCAGAAGCCGCGCTAAGGAGAGCGCTGTGAGCGGCACAATCGTCTTTGCGCGAAGAAGCCGCTTCTTGGGCTCCGGCAGCCGGCGAGAGCGGCAGCTTCGGGAAGGTGAAGAAGCAAGCTGTACAACACTGGGATTGTGTGCGCACCTTGCCAACTGATAGAAAACAGTACCTTTGCACTCTCCTGACTTTTCCAATCACAGGAACATTCGATTGGAAGCTGTTTTGGACAACTTTTCTTTTCTTCCTGCCAAACACTTGGCAGACATCCGTGCAACTTCTAGAACACGATGGGAGATGTTTTCTGTGCTGGCACAGTTTTTCCTAGCCAGACATAGTGGGAAAGCGTTTTGCTAAGATGTAGACTACAAAAGACGCGAAAGACGAAGGTAGGATGCTCTCCGGAGGTAAGAGCCGCTGCCGAGCGTCTTTCGGCAGAAGCCGCGCTAAGGAGAGCACTGTGAGCGGCACAATCGTCTTTGCGCGAAGAAGCCGCTTCTTGGGCTCCGGCAGCCGGCGAGAGCGGCAGCTTCGGGAAGGTGAAGAAGCAAGCTGTACAACACTGGGATTGTGTGCGCACCTTGCCAACTGATAGAAAACAGTACCTTTGCACTCTCCTGACTTTTCCAATCACAGGAACATTCGATTGGAAGCTGTTTTGGACAACTTTTCTTTTCTTCCTGCCAAACACTTGGCAGACATCCGTGCAACTTCTAGAACACGATGGGAGATGTTTTCTGTGCTGGCACAGTTTTTCCTAGCCAGACATAGTGGAAAAGCTTGTTGCCGAGGTGTAGATGAGAAGAGGAGCTAAAGAGGAAGGTAGGATGCTCTCCGGAGGTAAGAGCCGCTGCCGGGCGTCTTTCGGCAGAAGCCGCGCTAGGGAGAGCACTGTGAGCGGCACAATCGTCTTTGCGCGAAGAAGCCGCTTCTTGGGCTCCGGCAGCCGGCGAGAGCGGCAGCTTCGGGAAGGTGAAGAAGCAAGCTGTACAACACTGGGATTGTGTGCGCACCTTGCCAACTGATAGAAAACAGTACCTTTGCACTCTCCTGACTTTTCCAATCACAGGAACATTCGATTGGAAGCTGTTTTGGACAACTTTTCTTTTCTTCCTGCCAAACACTTGGCAGACATCCGTGCAACTTCTAGAACACGATGGGAGATGTTTTCTGTGCTGGCACAGTTTTTCCTAGCCAGACATAGTGGAAAAGCTTGTTGCCGAGGTGTAGATGAGAAGAGGAGCTAAAGAGGAAGGTAGGATGCTCTCCGGAGGTAAGAGCCGCTGCCGGGCGTCTTTCGGCAGAAGCCGCGCTAAGGAGAGCGCTGTGAGCGGCACAATCGTCTTTGCGCGAAGAAGCCGCTTCTTGGGCTCCGGCAGCCGGCGAGAGCGGCAGCTTCGGGAAGGTGAAGAAGCAAGCTGTACAACACTGGGATTGTGTGCGCACCTTGCCAACTGATAGAAAACAGTACCTTTGCACTCTCCTGACTTTTCCAATCACAGGAACACTCGATTGGAAGCTGTTTTGGACAACTTTTCTTTTCTTCCTGCCAAACACTTGGCAGACATCCGTGCAACTTCTAGAACACGATGGGAGATGTTTTCTGTGCTGGCACAGTTTTTCCTAGCCAGACATAGTGGAAAAGCTTGTTGCCGAGGTGTAGATGAGAAGAGGAGCTAAAGAGGAAGGTAGGATGCTCTCCGGAGGTAAGAGCGCTGCCGGGCGTCTTTCGGCAGAAGCCGCGCTAGGGAGAGCACTGTGAGCGGCACAATCGTCTTTGCGCGAAGAAGCCGCTTCTTGGGCTCCGGCAGCCGGCGAGAGCGGCAGCTTCGGGAAGGTGAAGAAGCAAGCTGTACAACACTGGGATTGTGTGCGCACCTTGCCAACTGATAGAAAACAGTACCTTTGCACTCTCCTGACTTTTCCAATCACAGGAACATTCGATTGGAAGCTGTTTTGGACAACTTTTCTTTTCTTCCTGCCAAACACTTGGCAGACATCCGTGCAACTTCTAGAACACGATGGGAGATGTTTTCTGTGCTGGCACAGTTTTTCCTAGCCAGACATAGTGGAAAAGCTTGTTGCCGAGGTGTAGATGAGAAGAGGAGCTAAAGAGGAAGGTAGGATGCTCTCCGGAGGTAAGAGCCGCTGCCGGGCGTCTTTCGGCAGAAGCCGCGCTAAGGAGAGCACTGTGAGCGGCACAATCGTCTTTGCGCGAAGAAGCCGCTTCTTGGGCTCCGGCAGCCGGCGAGAGCGGCAGCTTCGGGAAGGTGAAGAAGCAAGCTGTACAACACTGGGATTGTGTGCGCACCTTGCCAACTGATAGAAAACAGTACCTTTGCACTCTCCTGACTTTTCCAATCACAGGAACATTCGATTGGAAGCTGTTTTGGACAACTTTTCTTTTCTTCCTGCCAAACACTTGGCAGACATCCGTGCAACTTCTAGAACACGATGGGAGATGTTTTCTGTGCTGGCACAGTTTTTCCTAGCCAGACATAGTGGAAAAGCTTGTTGCCGAGGTGTAGATGAGAAGAGGAGCTAAAGAGGAAGGTAGGATGCTCTCCGGAGGTAAGAGCCGCTGCCGGGCGTCTTTCGGCAGAAGCCGCGCTAAGGAGAGCGCTGTGAGCGGCACAATCGTCTTTGCGCGAAGAAGCCGCTTCTTGGGCTCCGGCAGCCGGCGAGAGCGGCAGCTTCGGGAAGGTGAAGAAGCAAGCTGTACAACACTGGGATTGTGTGCGCACCTTGCCAACTGATAGAAAACAGTACCTTTGCACTCTCCTGACTTTTCCAATCACAGGAACATTCGATTGGAAGCTGTTTTGGACAACTTTTCTTTTCTTCCTGCCAAACACTTGGCAGACATCCGTGCAACTTCTAGAACACGATGGGAGATGTTTTCTGTGCTGGCACAGTTTTTCCTAGCCAGACATAGTGGGAAAGCTTGTTGCCGAGGTGTAGATGAGAAGAGGAGCTAAAGAGGAAGGTAGGATGCTCTCCGGAGGTAAGAGCCGCTGCCGGGCGTCTTTCGGCAGAAGCCGCGCTAAGGAGAGCACTGTGAGCGGCACAATCGTCTTTGCGCGAAGAAGCCGCTTCTTGGGCTCCGGCAGCCGGCGAGAGCGGCAGCTTCGGGAAGGTGAAGAAGCAAGCTGTACAACACTGGGATTGTGTGCGCACCTTGCCAACTGATAGAAAACAGTACCTTTGCACTCTCCTGACTTTTCCAATCACAGGAACATTCGATTGGAAGCTGTTTTGGACAACTTTTCTTTTCTTCCTGCCAAACACTTGGCAGACATCCGTGCAACTTCTAGAACACGATGGGAGATGTTTTCTGTGCTGGCACAGTTTTTCCTAGCCAGACATAGTGGAAAAGCTTGTTGCCGAGGTGTAGATGAGAAGAGGAGCTAAAGAGGAAGGTAGGATGCTCTCCGGAGGTAAGAGCCGCTGCCGGGCGTCTTTCGGCAGAAGCCGCGCTAAGGAGAGCACTGTGAGCGGCACAATCGTCTTTGCGCGAAGAAGCCGCTTCTTGGGCTCCGGCAGCCGGCGAGAGCGGCAGCTTCGGGAAGGTGAAGAAGCAAGCTGTACAACACTGGGATTGTGTGCGCACCTTGCCAACTGATAGAAAACAGTACCTTTGCACTCTCCTGACTTTTCCAATCACAGGAACATTCGATTGGAAGCTGTTTTGGACAACTTTTCTTTTCTTCCTGCCAAACACTTGGCAGACATCCGTGCAACTTCTAGAACACGATGGGAGATGTTTTCTGTGCTGGCACAGTTTTTCCTAGCCAGACATAGTGGAAAAGCTTGTTGCCGAGGTGTAGATGAGAAGAGGAGCTAAAGAGGAAGGTAGGATGCTCTCCGGAGGTAAGAGCCGCTGCCGGGCGTCTTTCGGCAGAAGCCGCGCTAAGGAGAGCGCTGTGAGCGGCACAATCGTCTTTGCGCGAAGAAGCCGCTTCTTGGGCTCCGGCAGCCGGCGAGAGCGGCAGCTTCGGGAAGGTGAAGAAGCAAGCTGTACAACACTGGGATTGTGTGCGCACCTTGCCAACTGATAGAAAACAGTACCTTTGCACTCTCCTGACTTTTCCAATCACAGGAACATTCGATTGGAAGCTGTTTTGGACAACTTTTCTTTTCTTCCTGCCAAACACTTGGCAGACATCCGTGCAACTTCTAGAACACGATGGGAGATGTTTTCTGTGCTGGCACAGTTTTTCCTAGCCAGACATAGTGGAAAAGCTTGTTGCCGAGGTGTAGATGAGAAGAGGAGCTAAAGAGGAAGGTAGGATGCTCTCCGGAGGTAAGAGCCGCTGCCGGGCGTCTTTCGGCAGAAGCCGCGCTAAGGAGAGCGCTGTGAGCGGCACAATCGTCTTTGCGCGAAGAAGCCGCTTCTTGGGCTCCGGCAGCCGGCGAGAGCGGCAGCTTCGGGAAGGTGAAGAAGCAAGCTGTACAACACTGGGATTGTGTGCGCACCTTGCCAACTGATAGAGAACAGTACCTTTGCACTCTCCAGACTTTTCCAATCACAGGAACATTCGATTGGAAGCTGTTTTGGACAACTTTTCTTTTCTTCCTGCCAAACACTTGGCAGACATCCGTGCAACTTCTAGAACACGATGGGAGATGTTTTCTGTGCTGGCACAGTTTTTCCTAGCCAGACATAGTGGAAAAGCTTGTTGCCGAGGTGTAGATGAGAAGAGGAGCTAAAGACGAAGGTAGGATGCTCTCCGGAGGTAAGAGCCGCTGCCGGGCGTCTTTCGGCAGAAGCCGCGCTAAGGAGAGCACTGTGAGCGGCACAATCGTCTTTGCGCGAAGAAGCCGCTTCTTGGGCTCCGGCAGCCGGCGAGAGCGGCAGCTTCGGGAAGGTGAAGAAGCAAGCTGTACAACACTGGGATTGTGTGCGCACCTTGCCAACTGATAGAAAACAGTACCTTTGCACTCTCCTGACTTTTCCAATCACAGGAACATTCGATTGGAAGCTGTTTTGGACAACTTTTCTTTTCTTCCTGCCAAACACTTGGCAGACATCCGTGCAACTTCTAGAACACGATGGGAGATGTTTTCTGTGCTGGCACAGTTTTTCCTAGCCAGACATAGTGGAAAAGCTTGTTGCCGAGGTGTAGATGAGAAGAGGAGCTAAAGAGGAAGGTAGGATGCTCTCCGGAGGTAAGAGCCGCTGCCGGGCGTCTTTCGGCAGAAGCCGCGCTAAGGAGAGCACTGTGAGCGGCACAATCGTCTTTGCGCGAAGAAGCCGCTTCTTGGGCTCCGGCAGCCGGCGAGAGCGGCAGCTTCGGGAAGGTGAAGAAGCAAGCTGTACAACACTGGGATTGTGTGCGCACCTTGCCAACTGATAGAAAACAGTACCTTTGCACTCTCCTGACTTTTCCAATCACAGGAACATTCGATTGGAAGCTGTTTTGGACAACTTTTCTTTTCTTCCTGCCAAACACTTGGCAGACATCCGTGCAACTTCTAGAACACGATGGGAGATGTTTTCTGTGCTGGCACAGTTTTTCCTAGCCAGACATAGTGGAAAAGCTTGTTGCCGAGGTGTAGATGAGAAGAGGAGCTAAAGAGGAAGGTAGGATGCTCTCCGGAGGTAAGAGCCGCTGCCGGGCGTCTTTCGGCAGAAGCCGCGCTAAGGAGAGCGCTGTGAGCGGCACAATCGTCTTTGCGCGAAGAAGCCGCTTCTTGGGCTCCGGCAGCCGGCGAGAGCGGCAGCTTCGGGAAGGTGAAGAAGCAAGCTGTACAACACTGGGATTGTGTGCGCACCTTGCCAACTGATAGAAAACAGTACCTTTGCACTCTCCTGACTTTTCCAATCACAGGAACATTCGATTGGAAGCTGTTTTGGACAACTTTTCTTTTCTTCCTGCCAAACACTTGGCAGACATCCGTGCAACTTCTAGAACACGATGGGAGATGTTTTCTGTGCTGGCACAGTTTTTCCTAGCCAGACATAGTGGAAAAGCTTGTTGCCGAGGTGTAGATGAGAAGAGGAGCTAAAGAGGAAGGTAGGATGCTCTCCGGAGGTAAGAGCCGCTGCCGGGCGTCTTTCGGCAGAAGCCGCGCTAAGGAGAGCGCTGTGAGCGGCACAATCGTCTTTGCGCGAAGAAGCCGCTTCTTGGGCTCCGGCAGCCGGCGAGAGCGGCAGCTTCGGGAAGGTGAAGAAGCAAGCTGTACAACACTGGGATTGTGTGCGCACCTTGCCAACTGATAGAGAACAGTACCTTTGCACTCTCCAGACTTTTCCAATCACAGGAACATTCGATTGGAAGCTGTTTTGGACAACTTTTCTTTTCTTCCTGCCAAACACTTGGCAGACATCCGTGCAACTTCTAGAACACGATGGGAGATGTTTTCTGTGCTGGCACAGTTTTTCCTAGCCAGACATAGTGGAAAAGCTTGTTGCCGAGGTGTAGATGAGAAGAGGAGCTAAAGACGAAGGTAGGATGCTCTCCGGAGGTAAGAGCCGCTGCCGGGCGTCTTTCGGCAGAAGCCGCGCTAAGGAGAGCACTGTGAGCGGCACAATCGTCTTTGCGCGAAGAAGCCGCTTCTTGGGCTCCGGCAGCCGGCGAGAGCGGCAGCTTCGGGAAGGTGAAGAAGCAAGCTGTACAACACTGGGATTGTGTGCGCACCTTGCCAACTGATAGAAAACAGTACCTTTGCACTCTCCTGACTTTTCCAATCACAGGAACATTCGATTGGAAGCTGTTTTGGACAACTTTTCTTTTCTTCCTGCCAAACACTTGGCAGACATCCGTGCAACTTCTAGAACACGATGGGAGATGTTTTCTGTGCTGGCACAGTTTTTCCTAGCCAGACATAGTGGAAAAGCTTTTTGCCGAGGTGTAGATGAGAAGAGGAGCTAAAGAGGAAGGTAGGATGCTCTCCGGAGGTAAGAGCCGCTGCCGGGCGTCTTTCGGCAGAAGCCGCGCTAAGGAGAGCGCTGTGAGCGGCACAATCGTCTTTGCGCGAAGAAGCCGCTTCTTGGGCTCCGGCAGCCGGCGAGAGCGGCAGCTTCGGGAAGGTGAAGAAGCAAGCTGTACAACACTGGGATTGTGTGCGCACCTTGCCAACTGATAGAAAACAGTACCTTTGCACTCTCCTGACTTTTCCAATCACAGGAACATTCGATTGGAAGCTGTTTTGGACAACTTTTCTTTTCTTCCTGCCAAACACTTGGCAGACATCCGTGCAACTTCTAGAACACGATGGGAGATGTTTTCTGTGCTGGCACAGTTTTTCCTAGCCAGACATAGTGGAAAAGCTTGTTGCCGAGGTGTAGATGAGAAGAGGAGCTAAAGAGGAAGGTAGGATGCTCTCCGGAGGTAAGAGCCGCTGCCGGGCGTCTTTCGGCAGAAGCCGCGCTAAGGAGAGCACTGTGAGCGGCACAATCGTCTTTGCGCGAAGAAGCCGCTTCTTGGGCTCCGGCAGCCGGCGAGAGCGGCAGCTTCGGGAAGGTGAAGAAGCAAGCTGTACAACACTGGGATTGTGTGCGCACCTTGCCAACTGATAGAAAACAGTACCTTTGCACTCTCCTGACTTTTCCAATCACAGGAACATTCGATTGGAAGCTGTTTTGGACAACTTTTCTTTTCTTCCTGCCAAACACTTGGCAGACATCCGTGCAACTTCTAGAACACGATGGGAGATGTTTTCTGTGCTGGCACAGTTTTTCCTAGCCAGACATAGTGGAAAAACTTGTTGCCGAGGTGTAGATGAGAAGAGGAGCTAAAGAGGAAGGTAGGATGCTCTCCGGAGGTAAGAGCCGCTGCCGGGCGTCTTTCGGCAGAAGCCGCGCTAAGGAGAGCGCTGTGAGCGGCACAATCGTCTTTGCGCGAAGAAGCCGCTTCTTGGGCTCCGGCAGCCGGCGAGAGCGGCAGCTTCGGGAAGGTGAAGAAGCAAGCTGTACAACACTGGGATTGTGTGCGCACCTTGCCAACTGATAGAAAACAGTACCTTTGCACTCTCCTGACTTTTCCAATCACAGGAACATTCGATTGGAAGCTGTTTTGGACAACTTTTCTTTTCTTCCTGCCAAACACTTGGCAGACATCCGTGCAACTTCTAGAACACGATGGGAGATGTTTTCTGTGCTGGCACAGTTTTTCCTAGCCAGACATAGTGGAAAAGCTTGTTGCCGAGGTGTAGATGAGAAGAGGAGCTAAAGACGAAGGTAGGATGCTCTCCGGAGGTAAGAGCCGCTGCCGGGCGTCTTTCGGCAGAAGCCGCGCTAAGGAGAGCACTGTGAGCGGCACAATCGTCTTTGCGCGAAGAAGCCGCTTCTTGGGCTCCGGCAGCCGGCGAGAGCGGCAGCTTCGGGAAGGTGAAGAAGCAAGCTGTACAACACTGGGATTGTGTGCGCACCTTGCCAACTGATAGAAAACAGTACCTTTGCACTCTCCTGACTTTTCCAATCACAGGAACATTCGATTGGAAGCTGTTTGGGACAACTTTTCTTTTCTTCCTGCCAAACACTTGGCAGACATCCGTGCAACTTCTAGAACACGAGGGGAGATGTTTTCTGTGCTGGCTCAGTTTTTCCTAGCCAGACATAGTGGAAAAGCTTGTTGCCGAGGTGTAGATGAGAAGAGGAGCTAAAGAGGAAGGTAGGATGCTCTCCGGAGGTAAGAGCCGCTGCCGGGCGTCTTTCGGCAGAAGCCGCGCTAAGGAGAGCACTGTGAGCGGCACAATCGTCTTTGCGCGAAGAAGCCGCTTCTTGGGCTCCGGCAGCCGGCGAGAGCGGCAGCTTCGGGAAGGTGAAGAAGCAAGCTGTACAACACTGGGATTGTGTGCGCACCTTGCCAACTGATAGAAAACAGTACCTTTGCACTCTCCTGACTTTTCCAATCACAGGAACATTCGATTGGAAGCTGTTTTGGACAACTTTTCTTTTCTTCCTGCCAAACACTTGGCAGACATCCGTGCAACTTCTAGAACACGAGGGGAGATGTTTTCTGTGCTGGCACAGTTTTTCCTAGCCAGACATAGTGGAAAAGCTTGTTGCCGAGGTGTAGATGAGAAGAGGAGCTAAAGAGGAAGGTAGGATGCTCTCCGGAGGTAAGAGCCGCTGCCGGGCGTCTTTCGGCAGAAGCCGCGCTAAGGAGAGCGCTGTGAGCGGCACAATCGTCTTTGCGCGAAGAAGCCGCTTCTTGGGCTCCGGCAGCCGGCGAGAGCAGCAGCTTCGGGAAGGTGAAGAAGCAAGCTGTACAACACTGGGATTGTGTGCGCACCTTGCCAACTGATAGAAAACAGTACCTTTGCACTCTCCTGACTTTTCCAATCACAGGAACATTCGATTGGAAGCTGTTTTGGACAACTTTTCTTTTCTTCCTGCCAAACACTTGGCAGACATCCGTGCAACTTCTAGAACACGATGGGAGATGTTTTCTGTGCTGGCACAGTTTTTCCTAGCCAGACATAGTGGAAAAGCTTGTTGCCGAGGTGTAGATGAGAAGAGGAGCTAAAGACGAAGGTAGGATGCTCTCCGGAGGTAAGAGCCGCTGCCGGGCGTCTTTCGGCAGAAGCCGCGCTAAGGAGAGCACTGTGAGCGGCACAATCGTCTTTGCGCGAAGAAGCCGCTTCTTGGGCTCCGGCAGCCGGCGAGAGCGGCAGCTTCGGGAAGGTGAAGAAGCAAGCTGTACAACACTGGGATTGTGTGCGCACCTTGCCAACTGATAGAAAACAGTACCTTTGCACTCTCCTGACTTTTCCAATCACAGGAACATTCGATTGGAAGCTGTTTTGGACAACTTTTCTTTTCTTCCTGCCAAACACTTGGCAGACATCCGTGCAACTTCTAGAACACGATGGGAGATGTTTTCTGTGCTGGCACAGTTTTTCCTAGCCAGACATAGTGGAAAAGCTTGTTGCCGAGGTGTAGATGAGAAGAGGAGCTAAAGAGGAAGGTAGGATGCTCTCCGGAGGTAAGAGCCGCTGCCGGGCGTCTTTCGGCAGAAGCCGCGCTAAGGAGAGCGCTGTGAGCGGCACAATCGTCTTTGCGCGAAGAAGCCGCTTCTTGGGCTCCGGCAGCCGGCGAGAGCGGCAGCTTCGGGAAGGTGAAGAAGCAAGCTGTACAACACTGGGATTGTGTGCGCACCTTGCCAACTGATAGAAAACAGTACCTTTGCACTCTCCTGACTTTTCCAATCACAGGAACACTCGATTGGAAGCTGTTTTGGACAACTTTTCTTTTCTTCCTGCCAAACACTTGGCAGACATCCGTGCAACTTCTAGAACACGATGGGAGATGTTTTCTGTGCTGGCACAGTTTTTCCTAGCCAGACATAGTGGAAAAGCTTGTTGCCGAGGTGTAGATGAGAAGAGGAGCTAAAGAGGAAGGTAGGATGCTCTCCGGAGGTAAGAGCGCTGCCGGGCGTCTTTCGGCAGAAGCCGCGCTAGGGAGAGCACTGTGAGCGGCACAATCGTCTTTGCGCGAAGAAGCCGCTTCTTGGGCTCCGGCAGCCGGCGAGAGCGGCAGCTTCGGGAAGGTGAAGAAGCAAGCTGTACAACACTGGGATTGTGTGCGCACCTTGCCAACTGATAGAAAACAGTACCTTTGCACTCTCCTGACTTTTCCAATCACAGGAACATTCGATTGGAAGCTGTTTTGGACAACTTTTCTTTTCTTCCTGCCAAACACTTGGCAGACATCCGTGCAACTTCTAGAACACGATGGGAGATGTTTTCTGTGCTGGCACAGTTTTTCCTAGCCAGACATAGTGGAAAAGCTTGTTGCCGAGGTGTAGATGAGAAGAGGAGCTAAAGAGGAAGGTAGGATGCTCTCCGGAGGTAAGAGCCGCTGCCGGGCGTCTTTCGGCAGAAGCCGCGCTAAGGAGAGCACTGTGAGCGGCACAATCGTCTTTGCGCGAAGAAGCCGCTTCTTGGGCTCCGGCAGCCGGCGAGAGCGGCAGCTTCGGGAAGGTGAAGAAGCAAGCTGTACAACACTGGGATTGTGTGCGCACCTTGCCAACTGATAGAAAACAGTACCTTTGCACTCTCCTGACTTTTCCAATCACAGGAACATTCGATTGGAAGCTGTTTTGGACAACTTTTCTTTTCTTCCTGCCAAACACTTGGCAGACATCCGTGCAACTTCTAGAACACGATGGGAGATGTTTTCTGTGCTGGCACAGTTTTTCCTAGCCAGACATAGTGGAAAAGCTTGTTGCCGAGGTGTAGATGAGAAGAGGAGCTAAAGAGGAAGGTAGGATGCTCTCCGGAGGTAAGAGCCGCTGCCGGGCGTCTTTCGGCAGAAGCCGCGCTAAGGAGAGCGCTGTGAGCGGCACAATCGTCTTTGCGCGAAGAAGCCGCTTCTTGGGCTCCGGCAGCCGGCGAGAGCGGCAGCTTCGGGAAGGTGAAGAAGCAAGCTGTACAACACTGGGATTGTGTGCGCACCTTGCCAACTGATAGAAAACAGTACCTTTGCACTCTCCTGACTTTTCCAATCACAGGAACATTCGATTGGAAGCTGTTTTGGACAACTTTTCTTTTCTTCCTGCCAAACACTTGGCAGACATCCGTGCAACTTCTAGAACACGATGGGAGATGTTTTCTGTGCTGGCACAGTTTTTCCTAGCCAGACATAGTGGGAAAGCTTGTTGCCGAGGTGTAGATGAGAAGAGGAGCTAAAGAGGAAGGTAGGATGCTCTCCGGAGGTAAGAGCCGCTGCCGGGCGTCTTTCGGCAGAAGCCGCGCTAAGGAGAGCACTGTGAGCGGCACAATCGTCTTTGCGCGAAGAAGCCGCTTCTTGGGCTCCGGCAGCCGGCGAGAGCGGCAGCTTCGGGAAGGTGAAGAAGCAAGCTGTACAACACTGGGATTGTGTGCCCACCTTGCCAACTGATAGAAAACAGTACCTTTGCACTCTCCTGACTTTTCCAATCACAGGAACATTCGATTGGAAGCTGTTTTGGACAACTTTTCTTTTCTTCCTGCCAAACACTTGGCAGACATCCGTGCAACTTCTAGAACACGATGGGAGATGTTTTCTGTGCTGGCACAGTTTTTCCTAGCCAGACATAGTGGAAAAGCTTGTTGCCGAGGTGTAGATGAGAAGAGGAGCTAAAGAGGAAGGTAGGATGCTCTCCGGAGGTAAGAGCCGCTGCCGGGCGTCTTTCGGCAGAAGCCGCGCTAAGGAGAGCACTGTGAGCGGCACAATCGTCTTTGCGCGAAGAAGCCGCTTCTTGGGCTCCGGCAGCCGGCGAGAGCGGCAGCTTCGGGAAGGTGAAGAAGCAAGCTGTACAACACTGGGATTGTGTGCGCACCTTGCCAACTGATAGAAAACAGTACCTTTGCACTCTCCTGACTTTTCCAATCACAGGAACATTCGATTGGAAGCTGTTTTGGACAACTTTTCTTTTCTTCCTGCCAAACACTTGGCAGACATCCGTGCAACTTCTAGAACACGATGGGAGATGTTTTCTGTGCTGGCACAGTTTTTCCTAGCCAGACATAGTGGAAAAGCTTGTTGCCGAGGTGTAGATGAGAAGAGGAGCTAAAGAGGAAGGTAGGATGCTCTCCGGAGGTAAGAGCCGCTGCCGGGCGTCTTTCGGCAGAAGCCGCGCTAAGGAGAGCGCTGTGAGCGGCACAATCGTCTTTGCGCGAAGAAGCCGCTTCTTGGGCTCCGGCAGCCGGCGAGAGCGGCAGCTTCGGGAAGGTGAAGAAGCAAGCTGTACAACACTGGGATTGTGTGCGCACCTTGCCAACTGATAGAAAACAGTACCTTTGCACTCTCCTGACTTTTCCAATCACAGGAACATTCGATTGGAAGCTGTTTTGGACAACTTTTCTTTTCTTCCTGCCAAACACTTGGCAGACATCCGTGCAACTTCTAGAACACGATGGGAGATGTTTTCTGTGCTGGCACAGTTTTTCCTAGCCAGACATAGTGGAAAAGCTTGTTGCCGAGGTGTAGATGAGAAGAGGAGCTAAAGAGGAAGGTAGGATGCTCTCCGGAGGTAAGAGCCGCTGCCGGGCGTCTTTCGGCAGAAGCCGCGCTAAGGAGAGCGCTGTGAGCGGCACAATCGTCTTTGCGCGAAGAAGCCGCTTCTTGGGCTCCGGCAGCCGGCGAGAGCGGCAGCTTCGGGAAGGTGAAGAAGCAAGCTGTACAACACTGGGATTGTGTGCGCACCTTGCCAACTGATAGAAAACAGTACCTTTGCACTCTCCTGACTTTTCCAATCACAGGAACATTCGATTGGAAGCTGTTTTGGACAACTTTTCTTTTCTTCCTGCCAAACACTTGGCAGACATCCGTGCAACTTCTAGAACACGATGGGAGATGTTTTCTGTGCTGGCACAGTTTTTCCTAGCCAGACATAGTGGAAAAGCTTGTTGCCGAGGTGTAGATGAGAAGAGGAGCTAAAGACGAAGGTAGGATGCTCTCCGGAGGTAAGAGCCGCTGCCGGGCGTCTTTCGGCAGAAGCCGCGCTAAGGAGAGCACTGTGAGCGGCACAATCGTCTTTGCGCGAAGAAGCCGCTTCTTGGGCTCCGGCAGCCGGCGAGAGCGGCAGCTTCGGGAAGGTGAAGAAGCAAGCTGTACAACACTGGGATTGTGTGCGCACCTTGCCAACTGATAGAAAACAGTACCTTTGCACTCTCCTGACTTTTCCAATCACAGGAACATTCGATTGGAAGCTGTTTTGGACAACTTTTCTTTTCTTCCTGCCAAACACTTGGCAGACATCCGTGCAACTTCTAGAACACGATGGGAGATGTTTTCTGTGCTGGCACAGTTTTTCCTAGCCAGACATAGTGGAAAAGCTTTTTGCCGAGGTGTAGATGAGAAGAGGAGCTAAAGAGGAAGGTAGGATGCTCTTTGGAGCTTAGAGCCGCTGCCGGGCGTCTTTCGGCAGAAGCCGCGCTAAGGAGAGCGCTGTGAGCGGCACAATCGTCTTTGCGCGAAGAAGCCGCTTCTTGGGCTCCGGCAGCCGGCGAGAGCGGCAGCTTCGGGAAGGTGAAGAAGCAAGCTGTACAACACTGGGATTGTGTGCGCACCTTGCCAACTGATAGAAAACAGTACCTTTGCACTCTCCTGACTTTTCCAATCACAGGAACATTCGATTGGAAGCTGTTTTGGACAACTTTTCTTTTCTTCCTGCCAAACACTTGGCAGACATCCGTGCAACTTCTAGAACACGATGGGAGATGTTTTCTGTGCTGGCACAGTTTTTCCTAGCCAGACATAGTGGAAAAGCTTGTTGCCGAGGTGTAGATGAGAAGAGGAGCTAAAGAGGAAGGTAGGATGCTCTCCGGAGGTAAGAGCCGCTGCCGGGCGTCTTTCGGCAGAAGCCGCGCTAAGGAGAGCACTGTGAGCGGCACAATCGTCTTTGCGCGAAGAAGCCGCTTCTTGGGCTCCGGCAGCCGGCGAGAGCGGCAGCTTCGGGAAGGTGAAGAAGCAAGCTGTACAACACTGGGATTGTGTGCGCACCTTGCCAACTGATAGAAAACAGTACCTTTGCACTCTCCTGACTTTTCCAATCACAGGAACATTCGATTGGAAGCTGTTTTGGACAACTTTTCTTTTCTTCCTGCCAAACACTTGGCAGACATCCGTGCAACTTCTAGAACACGATGGGAGATGTTTTCTGTGCTGGCACAGTTTTTCCTAGCCAGACATAGTGGAAAAGCTTGTTGCCGAGGTGTAGATGAGAAGAGGAGCTAAAGAGGAAGGTAGGATGCTCTCCGGAGGTAAGAGCCGCTGCCGGGCGTCTTTCGGCAGAAGCCGCGCTAAGGAGAGCGCTGTGAGCGGCACAATCGTCTTTGCGCGAAGAAGCCGCTTCTTGGGCTCCGGCAGCCGGCGAGAGCGGCAGCTTCGGGAAGGTGAAGAAGCAAGCTGTACAACACTGGGATTGTGTGCGCACCTTGCCAACTGATAGAAAACAGTACCTTTGCACTCTCCTGACTTTTCCAATCACAGGAACATTCGATTGGAAGCTGTTTGGGACAACTTTTCTTTTCTTCCTGCCAAACACTTGGCAGACATCCGTGCAACTTCTAGAACACGAGGGGAGATGTTTTCTGTGCTGGCTCAGTTTTTCCTAGCCAGACATAGTGGAAAAGCTTGTTGCCGAGGTGTAGATGAGAAGAGGAGCTAAAGAGGAAGGTAGGATGCTCTCCGGAGGTAAGAGCCGCTGCCGGGCGTCTTTCGGCAGAAGCCGCGCTAAGGAGAGCGCTGTGAGCGGCACAATCGTCTTTGCGCGAAGAAGCCGCTTCTTGGGCTCCGGCAGCCGGCGAGAGCGGCAGCTTCGGGAAGGTGAAGAAGCAAGCTGTACAACACTGGGATTGTGTGCGCACCTTGCCAACTGATAGAAAACAGTACCTTTGCACTCTCCTGACTTTTCCAATCACAGGAACATTCGATTGGAAGCTGTTTTGGACAACCTTTCTTTTCTTCCTGCCAAACACTTGGCAGACATCCGTGCAACTTCTAGAACACGATGGGAGATGTTTTCTGTGCTGGCACAGTTTTTCCTAGCCAGACATAGTGGAAAAGCTTGTTGCCGAGGTGTAGATGAGAAGAGGAGCTAAAGAGGAAGGTAGGATGCTCTCCGGAGGTAAGAGCCGCTGCCGGGCGTCTTTCGGCAGAAGCCGCGCTAAGGAGAGCGCTGTGAGCGGCACAATCGTCTTTGCGCGAAGAAGCCGCTTCTTGGGCTCCGGCAGCCGGCGAGAGCGGCAGCTTCGGGAAGGTGAAGAAGCAAGCTGTACAACACTGGGATTGTGTGCGCACCTTGCCAACTGATAGAAAACAGTACCTTTGCACTCTCCTGACTTTTCCAATCACAGGAACATTCGATTGGAAGCTGTTTTGGACAACTTTTCTTTTCTTCCTGCCAAACACTTGGCAGACATCCGTGCAACTTCTAGAACACGATGGGAGATGTTTTCTGTGCTGGCACAGTTTTTCCTAGCCAGACATAGTGGAAAAGCTTGTTGCCGAGGTGTAGATGAGAAGAGGAGCTAAAGAGGAAGGTAGGATGCTCTCCGGAGGTAAGAGCCGCTGCCGGGCGTCTTTCGGCAGAAGCCGCGCTAAGGAGAGCACTGTGAGCGGCACAATCGTCTTTGCGCGAAGAAGCCGCTTCTTGGGCTCCGGCAGCCGGCGAGAGCGGCAGCTTCGGGAAGGTGAAGAAGCAAGCTGTACAACACTGGGATTGTGTGCGCACCTTGCCAACTGATAGAAAACAGTACCTTTGCACTCTCCTGACTTTTCCAATCACAGGAACATTCGATTGGAAGCTGTTTTGGACAACTTTTCTTTTCTTCCTGCCAAACACTTGGCAGACATCCGTGCAACTTCTAGAACACGATGGGAGATGTTTTCTGTGCTGGCTCAGTTTTTCCTAGCCAGACATAGTGGGAAAGCGTTTTGCTAAGATGTAGACTACAAAAGACGCGAAAGACGAAGGTAGGATGCTCTCCGGAGGTAAGAGCCGCTGCCGAGCGTCTTTCGGCAGAAGCCGCGCTAAGGAGAGCACTGTGAGCGGCACAATCGTCTTTGCGCGAAGAAGCCGCTTCTTGGGCTCCGGCAGCCGGCGAGAGCGGCAGCTTCGGGAAGGTGAAGAAGCAAGCTGTACAACACTGGGATTGTGTGCGCACCTTGCCAACTGATAGAAAACAGTACCTTTGCACTCTCCTGACTTTTCCAATCACAGGAACATTCGATTGGAAGCTGTTTTGGACAACCTTTCTTTTCTTCCTGCCAAACACTTGGCAGACATCCGTGCAACTTCTAGAACACGATGGGAGATGTTTTCTGTGCTGGCACAGTTTTTCCTAGCCAGACATAGTGGAAAAGCTTGTTGCCGAGGTGTAGATGAGAAGAGGAGCTAAAGAGGAAGGTAGGATGCTCTTTGGAGCTTAGAGCCGCTGCCGGGCGTCTTTCGGCAGAAGCCGCGCTAAGGAGAGCACTGTGAGCGGCACAATCGTCTTTGCGCGAAGAAGCCGCTTCTTGGGCTCCGGCAGCCGGCGAGAGCGGCAGCTTCGGGAAGGTGAAGAAGCAAGCTGTACAACACTGGGATTGTGTGCGCACCTTGCCAACTGATAGAAAACAGTACCTTTGCACTCTCCTGACTTTTCCAATCACAGGAACATTCGATTGGAAGCTGTTTGGGACAACTTTTCTTTTCTTCCTGCCAAACACTTGGCAGACATCCGTGCAACTTCTAGAACACGAGGGGAGATGTTTTCTGTGCTGGCTCAGTTTTTCCTAGCCAGACATAGTGGAAAAGCTTGTTGCCGAGGTGTAGATGAGAAGAGGAGCTAAAGAGGAAGGTAGGATGCTCTCCGGAGGTAAGAGCCGCTGCCGGGCGTCTTTCGGCAGAAGCCGCGCTAAGGAGAGCGCTGTGAGCGGCACAATCGTCTTTGCGCGAAGAAGCCGCTTCTTGGGCTCCGGCAGCCGGCGAGAGCGGCAGCTTCGGGAAGGTGAAGAAGCAAGCTGTACAACACTGGGATTGTGTGCGCACCTTGCCAACTGATAGAAAACAGTACCTTTGCACTCTCCTGACTTTTCCAATCACAGGAACATTCGATTGGAAGCTGTTTTGGACAACTTTTCTTTTCTTCCTGCCAAACACTTGGCAGACATCCGTGCAACTTCTAGAACACGATGGGAGATGTTTTCTGTGCTGGCACAGTTTTTCCTAGCCAGACATAGTGGGAAAGCGTTTTGCTAAGATGTAGACTACAAAAGACGCGAAAGACGAAGGTAGGATGCTCTCCGGAGGTAAGAGCCGCTGCCGAGCGTCTTTCGGCAGAAGCCGCGCTAAGGAGAGCACTGTGAGCGGCACAATCGTCTTTGCGCGAAGAAGCCGCTTCTTGGGCTCCGGCAGCCGGCGAGAGCGGCAGCTTCGGGAAGGTGAAGAAGCAAGCTGTACAACACTGGGATTGTGTGCGCACCTTGCCAACTGATAGAAAACAGTACCTTTGCACTCTCCTGACTTTTCCAATCACAGGAACATTCCATTGGAAGCTGTTTTGGACAACTTTTCTTTTCTTCCTGCCAAACACTTGGCAGACATCCGTGCAACTTCTAGAACACGATGGGAGATGTTTTCTGTGCTGGCACAGTTTTTCCTAGCCAGACATAGTGGAAAAGCTTGTTGCCGAGGTGTAGATGAGAAGAGGAGCTAAAGAGGAAGGTAGGATGCTCTCCGGAGGTAAGAGCCGCTGCCGGGCGTCTTTCGGCAGAAGCCGCGCTAGGGAGAGCACTGTGAGCGGCACAATCGTCTTTGCGCGAAGAAGCCGCTTCTTGGGCTCCGGCAGCCGGCGAGAGCGGCAGCTTCGGGAAGGTGAAGAAGCAAGCTGTACAACACTGGGATTGTGTGCGCACCTTGCCAACTGATAGAAAACAGTACCTTTGCACTCTCCTGACTTTTCCAATCACAGGAACATTCGATTGGAAGCTGTTTTGGACAACTTTTCTTTTCTTCCTGCCAAACACTTGGCAGACATCCGTGCAACTTCTAGAACACGATGGGAGATGTTTTCTGTGCTGGCACAGTTTTTCCTAGCCAGACATAGTGGAAAAGCTTGTTGCCGAGGTGTAGATGAGAAGAGGAGCTAAAGAGGAAGGTAGGATGCTCTCCGGAGGTAAGAGCCGCTGCCGGGCGTCTTTCGGCAGAAGACGCGCTAAGGAGAGCGCTGTGAGCGGCACAATCGTCTTTGCGCGAAGAAGCCGCTTCTTGGGCTCCGGCAGCCGGCGAGAGCGGCAGCTTCGGGAAGGTGAAGAAGCAAGCTGTACAACACTGGGATTGTGTGCGCACCTTGCCAACTGATAGAAAACAGTACCTTTGCACTCTCCTGACTTTTCCAATCACAGGAACACTCGATTGGAAGCTGTTTTGGACAACTTTTCTTTTCTTCCTGCCAAACACTTGGCAGACATCCGTGCAACTTCTAGAACACGATGGGAGATGTTTTCTGTGCTGGCACAGTTTTTCCTAGCCAGACATAGTGGAAAAGCTTGTTGCCGAGGTGTAGATGAGAAGAGGAGCTAAAGAGGAAGGTAGGATGCTCTCCGGAGGTAAGAGCGCTGCCGGGCGTCTTTCGGCAGAAGCCGCGCTAAGGAGAGCACTGTGAGCGGCACAATCGTCTTTGCGCGAAGAAGCCGCTTCTTGGGCTCCGGCAGCCGGCGAGAGCGGCAGCTTCGGGAAGGTGAAGAAGCAAGTTGTACAACACTGGGATTGTGTGCGCACCTTGCCAACTGATAGAAAACAGTACCTTTGCACTCTCCTGACTTTTCCAATCACAGGAACATTCGATTGGAAGCTGTTTTGGACAACCTTTCTTTTCTTCCTGCCAAACACTTGGCAGACATCCGTGCAACTTCTAGAACACGATGGGAGATGTTTTCTGTGCTGGCACAGTTTTTCCTAGCCAGACATAGTGGAAAAGCTTGTTGCCGAGGTGTAGATGAGAAGAGGAGCTAAAGAGGAAGGTAGGATGCTCTCCGGAGGTAAGAGCCTCTGCCGGGCGTCTTTCGGCAGAAGCCGCGCTAAGGAGAGCGCTGTGAGCGGCACAATCGTCTTTGCGCGAAGAAGCCGCTTCTTGGGCTCCGGCAGCCGGCGAGAGCGGCAGCTTCGGGAAGGTGAAGAAGCAAGCTGTACAACACTGGGATTGTGTGCGCACCTTGCCAACTGATAGAAAACAGTACCTTTGCACTCTCCTGACTTTTCCAATCACAGGAACATTCGATTGGAAGCTGTTTTGGACAACTTTTCTTTTCTTCCTGCCAAACACTTGGCAGACATCCGTGCAACTTCTAGAACACGAAGGGAGATGTTTTCTGTGCTGGCACAGTTTTTCCTAGCCAGACATAGTGGAAAAGCTTGTTGCCGAGGTGTAGATGAGAAGAGGAGCTAAAGAGGAAGGTAGGATGCTCTCCGGAGGTAAGAGCCGCTGCCGGGCGTCTTTCGGCAGAAGCCGCGCTAAGGAGAGCACTGTGAGCGGCACAATCGTCTTTGCGCGAAGAAGCCGCTTCTTGGGCTCCGGCAGCCGGCGAGAGCGGCAGCTTCGGGAAGGTGAAGAAGCAAGCTGTACAACACTGGGATTGTGTGCGCACCTTGCCAACTGATAGAAAACAGTACCTTTGCACTCTCCTGACTTTTCCAATCACAGGAACATTCGATTGGAAGCTGTTTTGGACAACTTTTCTTTTCTTCCTGCCAAACACTTGGCAGACATCCGTGCAACTTCTAGAACACGATGGGAGATGTTTTCTGTGCTGGCACAGTTTTTCCTAGCCAGACATAGTGGAAAAGCTTGTTGCCGAGGTGTAGATGAGAAGAGGAGCTAAAGAGGAAGGTAGGATGCTCTCCGGAGGTAAGAGCCGCTGCCGGGCGTCTTTCGGCAGAAGCCGCGCTAAGGAGAGCACTGTGAGCGGCACAATCGTCTTTGCGCGAAGAAGCCGCTTCTTGGGCTCCGGCAGCCGGCGAGAGCGGCAGCTTCGGGAAGGTGAAGAAGCAAGCTGTACAACACTGGGATTGTGTGCGCACCTTGCCAACTGATAGAAAACAGTACCTTTGCACTCTCCTGACTTTTCCAATCACAGGAACATTCGATTGGAAGCTGTTTTGGACAACTTTTCTTTTCTTCCTGCCAAACACTTGGCAGACATCCGTGCAACTTCTAGAACACGATGGGAGATGTTTTCTGTGCTGGCACAGTTTTTCCTAGCCAGACATAGTGGAAAAGCTTGTTGCCGAGGTGTAGATGAGAAGAGGAGCTAAAGAGGAAGGTAGGATGCTCTCCGGAGGTAAGAGCCGCTGCCGGGCGTCTTTCGGCAGAAGCCGCGCTAAGGAGAGCACTGTGAGCGGCACAATCGTCTTTGCGCGAAGAAGCCGCTTCTTGGGCTCCGGCAGCCGGCGAGAGCGGCAGCTTCGGGAAGGTGAAGAAGCAAGCTGTACAACACTGGGATTGTGTGCGCACCTTGCCAACTGATAGAAAACAGTACCTTTGCACTCTCCTGACTTTTCCAATCACAGGAACATTCAATTGGAAGCTGTTTTGGACAACTTTTCTTTTCTTCCTGCCAAACACTTGGCAGACATCCGTGCAACTTCTAGAACACGATGGGAGATGTTTTCTGTGCTGGCACAGTTTTTCCTAGCCAGACATAGTGGAAAAGCTTGTTGCCGAGGTGTAGATGAGAAGAGGAGCTAAAGAGGAAGGTAGGATGCTCTCCGGAGGTAAGAGCCGCTGCCGGGCGTCTTTCGGCAGAAGCCGCGCTAAGGAGAGCGCTGTGAGCGGCACAATCGTCTTTGCGCGAAGAAGCCGCTTCTTGGGCTCCGGCAGCCGGCGAGAGCGGCAGCTTCGGGAAGGTGAAGAAGCAAGCTGTACAACACTGGGATTGTGTGCGCACCTTGCCAACTGATAGAAAACAGTACCTTTGCACTCTCCTGACTTTTCCAATCACAGGAACATTCGATTGGAAGCTGTTTTGGACAACTTTTCTTTTCTTCCTGCCAAACACTTGGCAGACATCCGTGCAACTTCTAGAACACGAAGGGAGATGTTTTCTGTGCTGGCACAGTTTTTCCTAGCCAGACATAGTGGAAAAGCTTGTTGCCGAGGTGTAGATGAGAAGAGGAGCTAAAGAGGAAGGTAGGATGCTCTCCGGAGGTAAGAGCCGCTGCCGGGCGTCTTTCGGCAGAAGCCGCGCTAAGGAGAGCGCTGTGAGCGGCACAATCGTCTTTGCGCGAAGAAGCCGCTTCTTGGGCTCCGGCAGCCGGCGAGAGCGGCAGCTTCGGGAAGGTGAAGAAGCAAGCTGTACAACACTGGGATTGTGTGCGCACCTTGCCAACTGATAGAAAACAGTACCTTGGCACTCTCCTGACTTTTCCAATCACAGGAACATTCGATTGGAAGCTGTTTTGGACAACTTTTCTTTTCTTCCTGCCAAACACTTGGCAGACATCCGTGCAACTTCTAGAACACGATGGGAGATGTTTTCTGTGCTGGCACAGTTTTTCCTAGCCAGACATAGTGGAAAAGCTTGTTGCCGAGGTGTAGATGAGAAGAGGAGCTAAAGAGGAAGGTAGGATGCTCTCCGGAGGTAAGAGCCGCTGCCGGGCGTCTTTCGGCAGAAGCCGCGCTAAGGAGAGCACTGTGAGCGGCACAATCGTCTTTGCGCGAAGAAGCCGCTTCTTGGGCTCCGGCAGCCGGCGAGAGCGGCAGCTTCGGGAAGGTGAAGAAGCAAGCTGTACAACACTGGGATTGTGTGCGCACCTTGCCAACTGATAGAAAACAGTACCTTTGCACTCTCCTGACTTTTCCAATCACAGGAACATTCGATTGGAAGCTGTTTTGGACAACCTTTCTTTTCTTCCTGCCAAACACTTGGCAGACATCCGTGCAACTTCTAGAACACGATGGGAGATGTTTTCTGTGCTGGCACAGTTTTTCCTAGCCAGACATAGTGGAAAAGCTTGTTGCCGAGGTGTAGATGAGAAGAGGAGCTAAAGAGGAAGGTAGGATGCTCTCCGGAGGTAAGAGCCGCTGCCGGGCGTCTTTCGGCAGAAGCCGCGCTAAGGAGAGCGCTGTGAGCGGCACAATCGTCTTTGCGCGAAGAAGCCGCTTCTTGGGCTCCGGCAGCCGGCGAGAGCGGCAGCTTCGGGAAGGTGAAGAAGCAAGCTGTACAACACTGGGATTGTGTGCGCACCTTGCCAACTGATAGAAAACAGTACCTTTGCACTCTCCTGACTTTTCCAATCACAGGAACATTCGATTGGAAGCTGTTTTGGACAACTTTTCTTTTCTTCCTGCCAAACACTTGGCAGACATCCGTGCAACTTCTAGAACACGAAGGGAGATGTTTTCTGTGCTGGCACAGTTTTTCCTAGCCAGACATAGTGGAAAAGCTTGTTGCCGAGGTGTAGATGAGAAGAGGAGCTAAAGAGGAAGGTAGGATGCTCTCCGGAGGTAAGAGCCGCTGCCGGGCGTCTTTCGGCAGAAGCCGCGCTAAGGAGAGCACTGTGAGCGGCACAATCGTCTTTGCGCGAAGAAGCCGCATCTTGGGCTCCGGCAGCCGGCGAGAGCGGCAGCTTCGGGAAGGTGAAGAAGCAAGCTGTACAACACTGGGATTGTGTGCGCACCTTGCCAACTGATAGAAAACAGTACCTTTGCACTCTCCTGACTTTTCCAATCACAGGAACATTCGATTGGAAGCTGTTTTGGACAACCTTTCTTTTCTTCCTGCCAAACACTTGGCAGACATCCGTGCAACTTCTAGAACACGATGGGAGATGTTTTCTGTGCTGGCACAGTTTTTCCTAGCCAGACATAGTGGAAAAGCTTGTTGCCGAGGTGTAGATGAGAAGAGGAGCTAAAGAGGAAGGTAGGATGCTCTCCGGAGGTAAGAGCCTCTGCCGGGCGTCTTTCGGCAGAAGCCGCGCTAAGGAGAGCGCTGTGAGCGGCACAATCGTCTTTGCGCGAAGAAGCCGCTTCTTGGGCTCCGGCAGCCGGCGAGAGCGGCAGCTTCGGGAAGGTGAAGAAGCAAGCTGTACAACACTGGGATTGTGTGCGCACCTTGCCAACTGATAGAAAACAGTACCTTTGCACTCTCCTGACTTTTCCAATCACAGGAACATTCGATTGGAAGCTGTTTTGGACAACTTTTCTTTTCTTCCTGCCAAACACTTGGCAGACATCCGTGCAACTTCTAGAACACGAAGGGAGATGTTTTCTGTGCTGGCACAGTTTTTCCTAGCCAGACATAGTGGAAAAGCTTGTTGCCGAGGTGTAGATGAGAAGAGGAGCTAAAGAGGAAGGTAGGATGCTCTCCGGAGGTAAGAGCCGCTGCCGGGCGTCTTTCGGCAGAAGCCGCGCTAAGGAGAGCACTGTGAGCGGCACAATCGTCTTTGCGCGAAGAAGCCGCTTCTTGGGCTCCGGCAGCCGGCGAGAGCGGCAGCTTCGGGAAGGTGAAGAAGCAAGCTGTACAACACTGGGATTGTGTGCGCACCTTGCCAACTGATAGAAAACAGTACCTTTGCACTCTCCTGACTTTTCCAATCACAGGAACATTCGATTGGAAGCTGTTTTGGACAACTTTTCTTTTCTTCCTGCCAAACACTTGGCAGACATCCGTGCAACTTCTAGAACACGATGGGAGATGTTTTCTGTGCTGGCACAGTTTTTCCTAGCCAGACATAGTGGAAAAGCTTGTTGCCGAGGTGTAGATGAGAAGAGGAGCTAAAGAGGAAGGTAGGATGCTCTCCGGAGGTAAGAGCCGCTGCCGGGCGTCTTTCGGCAGAAGCCGCGCTAAGGAGAGCACTGTGAGCGGCACAATCGTCTTTGCGCGAAGAAGCCGCTTCTTGGGCTCCGGCAGCCGGCGAGAGCGGCAGCTTCGGGAAGGTGAAGAAGCAAGCTGTACAACACTGGGATTGTGTGCGCACCTTGCCAACTGATAGAAAACAGTACCTTTGCACTCTCCTGACTTTTCCAATCACAGGAACATTCGATTGGAAGCTGTTTTGGACAACTTTTCTTTTCTTCCTGCCAAACACTTGGCAGACATCCGTGCAACTTCTAGAACACGATGGGAGATGTTTTCTGTGCTGGCACAGTTTTTCCTAGCCAGACATAGTGGAAAAGCTTGTTGCCGAGGTGTAGATGAGAAGAGGAGCTAAAGAGGAAGGTAGGATGCTCTCCGGAGGTAAGAGCCGCTGCCGGGCGTCTTTCGGCAGAAGCCGCGCTAAGGAGAGCACTGTGAGCGGCACAATCGTCTTTGCGCGAAGAAGCCGCTTCTTGGGCTCCGGCAGCCGGCGAGAGCGGCAGCTTCGGGAAGGTGAAGAAGCAAGCTGTACAACACTGGGATTGTGTGCGCACCTTGCCAACTGATAGAAAACAGTACCTTTGCACTCTCCTGACTTTTCCAATCACAGGAACATTCAATTGGAAGCTGTTTTGGACAACTTTTCTTTTCTTCCTGCCAAACACTTGGCAGACATCCGTGCAACTTCTAGAACACGATGGGAGATGTTTTCTGTGCTGGCACAGTTTTTCCTAGCCAGACATAGTGGAAAAGCTTGTTGCCGAGGTGTAGATGAGAAGAGGAGCTAAAGAGGAAGGTAGGATGCTCTCCGGAGGTAAGAGCCGCTGCCGGGCGTCTTTCGGCAGAAGCCGCGCTAAGGAGAGCGCTGTGAGCGGCACAATCGTCTTTGCGCGAAGAAGCCGCTTCTTGGGCTCCGGCAGCCGGCGAGAGCGGCAGCTTCGGGAAGGTGAAGAAGCAAGCTGTACAACACTGGGATTGTGTGCGCACCTTGCCAACTGATAGAAAACAGTACCTTTGCACTCTCCTGACTTTTCCAATCACAGGAACATTCGATTGGAAGCTGTTTTGGACAACTTTTCTTTTCTTCCTGCCAAACACTTGGCAGACATCCGTGCAACTTCTAGAACACGATGGGAGATGTTTTCTGTGCTGGCACAGTTTTTCCTAGCCAGACATAGTGGAAAAGCTTGTTGCCGAGGTGTAGATGAGAAGAGGAGCTAAAGAGGAAGGTAGGATGCTCTCCGGAGGTAAGAGCCGCTGCCGGGCGTCTTTCGGCAGAAGCCGCGCTAAGGAGAGCACTGTGAGCGGCACAATCGTCTTTGCGCGAAGAAGCCGCTTCTTGGGCTCCGGCAGCCGGCGAGAGCGGCAGCTTCGGGAAGGTGAAGAAGCAAGCTGTACAACACTGGGATTGTGTGCGCACCTTGCCAACTGATAGAAAACAGTACCTTTGCACTCTCCTGACTTTTCCAATCACAGGAACATTCGATTGGAAGCTGTTTTGGACAACCTTTCTTTTCTTCCTGCCAAACACTTGGCAGACATCCGTGCAACTTCTAGAACACGATGGGAGATGTTTTCTGTGCTGGCACAGTTTTTCCTAGCCAGACATAGTGGAAAAGCTTGTTGCCGAGGTGTAGATGAGAAGAGGAGCTAAAGAGGAAGGTAGGATGCTCTCCGGAGGTAAGAGCCGCTGCCGGGCGTCTTTCGGCAGAAGCCGCGCTAAGGAGAGCACTGTGAGCGGCACAATCGTCTTTGCGCGAAGAAGCCGCTTCTTGGGCTCCGGCAGCCGGCGAGAGCGGCAGCTTCGGGAAGGTGAAGAAGCAAGCTGTACAACACTGGGATTGTGTGCGCACCTTGCCAACTGATAGAAAACAGTACCTTTGCACTCTCCTGACTTTTCCAATCACAGGAACATTCGATTGGAAGCTGTTTTGGACAACTTTTCTTTTCTTCCTGCCAAACACTTGGCAGACATCCGTGCAACTTCTAGAACACGAAGGGAGATGTTTTCTGTGCTGGCACAGTTTTTCCTAGCCAGACATAGTGGAAAAGCTTGTTGCCGAGGTGTAGATGAGAAGAGGAGCTAAAGAGGAAGGTAGGATGCTCTCCGGAGGTAAGAGCCGCTGCCGGGCGTCTTTCGGCAGAAGCCGCGCTAAGGAGAGCACTGTGAGCGGCACAATCGTCTTTGCGCGAAGAAGCCGCATCTTGGGCTCCGGCAGCCGGCGAGAGCGGCAGCTTCGGGAAGGTGAAGAAGCAAGCTGTACAACACTGGGATTGTGTGCGCACCTTGCCAACTGATAGAAAACAGTACCTTTGCACTCTCCTGACTTTTCCAATCACAGGAACATTCGATTGGAAGCTGTTTTGGACAACTTTTCTTTTCTTCCTGCCAAACACTTGGCAGACATCCGTGCAACTTCTAGAACACGAGGGGAGATGTTTTCTGTGCTGGCACAGTTTTTCCTAGCCAGACATAGTGGAAAAGCTTGTTGCCGAGGTGTAGATGAGAAGAGGAGCTAAAGAGGAAGGTAGGATGCTCTCCGGAGGTAAGAGCCGCTGCCGGGCGTCTTTCGGCAGAAGCCGCGCTAAGGAGAGCACTGTGAGCGGCACAATCGTCTTTGCGCGAAGAAGCCGCTTCTTGGGCTCCGGCAGCCGGCGAGAGCGGCAGCTTCGGGAAGGTGAAGAAGCAAGCTGTACAACACTGGGATTGTGTGCGCACCTTGCCAACTGATAGAAAACAGTACCTTTGCACTCTCCTGACTTTTCCAATCACAGGAACATTCGATTGGAAGCTGTTTTGGACAACTTTTCTTTTCTTCCTGCCAAACACTTGGCAGACATCCGTGCAACTTCTAGAACACGATGGGAGATGTTTTCTGTGCTGGCACAGTTTTTCCTAGCCAGACATAGTGGAAAAGCTTGTTGCCGAGGTGTAGATGAGAAGAGGAGCTAAAGAGGAAGGTAGGATGCTCTCCGGAGGTAAGAGCCGCTGCCGGGCGTCTTTCGGCAGAAGCCGCGCTAAGGAGAGCACTGTGAGCGGCACAATCGTCTTTGCGCGAAGAAGCCGCTTCTTGGGCTCCGGCAGCCGGCGAGAGCGGCAGCTTCGGGAAGGTGAAGAAGCAAGCTGTACAACACTGGGATTGTGTGCGCACCTTGCCAACTGATAGAAAACAGTACCTTTGCACTCTCCTGACTTTTCCAATCACAGGAACATTCAATTGGAAGCTGTTTTGGACAACTTTTCTTTTCTTCCTGCCAAACACTTGGCAGACATCCGTGCAACTTCTAGAACACGATGGGAGATGTTTTCTGTGCTGGCACAGTTTTTCCTAGCCAGACATAGTGGAAAAGCTTGTTGCCGAGGTGTAGATGAGAAGAGGAGCTAAAGAGGAAGGTAGGATGCTCTCCGGAGGTAAGAGCCGCTGCCGGGCGTCTTTCGGCAGAAGCCGCGCTAAGGAGAGCACTGTGAGCGGCACAATCGTCTTTGCGCGAAGAAGCCGCTTCTTGGGCTCCGGCAGCCGGCGAGAGCGGCAGCTTCGGGAAGGTGAAGAAGCAAGCTGTACAACACTGGGATTGTGTGCGCACCTTGCCAACTGATAGAAAACAGTACCTTTGCACTCTCCTGACTTTTCCAATCACAGGAACATTCAATTGGAAGCTGTTTTGGACAACTTTTCTTTTCTTCCTGCCAAACACTTGGCAGACATCCGTGCAACTTCTAGAACACGATGGGAGATGTTTTCTGTGCTGGCACAGTTTTTCCTAGCCAGACATAGTGGAAAAGCTTGTTGCCGAGGTGTAGATGAGAAGAGGAGCTAAAGAGGAAGGTAGGATGCTCTCCGGAGGTAAGAGCCGCTGCCGGGCGTCTTTCGGCAGAAGCCGCGCTAAGGAGAGCACTGTGAGCGGCACAATCGTCTTTGCGCGAAGAAGCCGCTTCTTGGGCTCCGGCAGCCGGCGAGAGCGGCAGCTTCGGGAAGGTGAAGAAGCAAGCTGTACAACACTGGGATTGTGTGCGCACCTTGCCAACTGATAGAAAACAGTACCTTTGCACTCTCCTGACTTTTCCAATCACAGGAACATTCGATTGGAAGCTGTTTTGGACAACTTTTCTTTTCTTCCTGCCAAACACTTGGCAGACATCCGTGCAACTTCTAGAACACGATGGGAGATGTTTTCTGTGCTGGCACAGTTTTTCCTAGCCAGACATAGTGGAAAAGCTTGTTGCCGAGGTGTAGATGAGAAGAGGAGCTAAAGAGGAAGGTAGGATGCTCTCCGGAGGTAAGAGCCGCTGCCGGGCGTCTTTCGGCAGAAGCCGCGCTAAGGAGAGCACTGTGAGCGGCACAATCGTCTTTGCGCGAAGAAGCCGCTTCTTGGGCTCCGGCAGCCGGCGAGAGCGGCAGCTTCGGGAAGGTGAAGAAGCAAGCTGTACAACACTGGGATTGTGTGCGCACCTTGCCAACTGATAGAAAACAGTACCTTTGCACTCTCCTGACTTTTCCAATCACAGGAACATTCAATTGGAAGCTGTTTTGGACAACTTTTCTTTTCTTCCTGCCAAACACTTGGCAGACATCCGTGCAACTTCTAGAACACGATGGGAGATGTTTTCTGTGCTGGCACAGTTTTTCCTAGCCAGACATAGTGGAAAAGCTTGTTGCCGAGGTGTAGATGAGAAGAGGAGCTAAAGAGGAAGGTAGGATGCTCTCCGGAGGTAAGAGCCGCTGCCGGGCGTCTTTCGGCAGAAGCCGCGCTAAGGAGAGCACTGTGAGCGGCACAATCGTCTTTGCGCGAAGAAGCCGCTTCTTGGGCTCCGGCAGCCGGCGAGAGCGGCAGCTTCGGGAAGGTGAAGAAGCAAGCTGTACAACACTGGGATTGTGTGCGCACCTTGCCAACTGATAGAAAACAGTACCTTTGCACTCTCCTGACTTTTCCAATCACAGGAACATTCGATTGGAAGCTGTTTTGGACAACTTTTCTTTTCTTCCTGCCAAACACTTGGCAGACATCCGTGCAACTTCTAGAACACGATGGGAGATGTTTTCTGTGCTGGCACAGTTTTTCCTAGCCAGACATAGTGGAAAAGCTTGTTGCCGAGGTGTAGATGAGAAGAGGAGCTAAAGAGGAAGGTAGGATGCTCTCCGGAGGTAAGAGCCGCTGCCGGGCGTCTTTCGGCAGAAGCCGCGCTAAGGAGAGCACTGTGAGCGGCACAATCGTCTTTGCGCGAAGAAGCCGCTTCTTGGGCTCCGGCAGCCGGCGAGAGCGGCAGCTTCGGGAAGGTGAAGAAGCAAGCTGTACAACACTGGGATTGTGTGCGCACCTTGCCAACTGATAGAAAACAGTACCTTGGCACTCTCCTGACTTTTCCAATCACAGGAACATTCGATTGGAAGCTGTTTTGGACAACTTTTCTTTTCTTCCTGCCAAACACTTGGCAGACATCCGTGCAACTTCTAGAACACGATGGGAGATGTTTTCTGTGCTGGCACAGTTTTTCCTAGCCAGACATAGTGGAAAAGCTTGTTGCCGAGGTGTAGATGAGAAGAGGAGCTAAAGAGGAAGGTAGGATGCTCTCCGGAGGTAAGAGCCGCTGCCGGGCGTCTTTCGGCAGAAGCCGCGCTAAGGAGAGCACTGTGAGCGGCACAATCGTCTTTGCGCGAAGAAGCCGCTTCTTGGGCTCCGGCAGCCGGCGAGAGCGGCAGCTTCGGGAAGGTGAAGAAGCAAGCTGTACAACACTGGGATTGTGTGCGCACCTTGCCAACTGATAGAAAACAGTACCTTTGCACTCTCCTGACTTTTCCAATCACAGGAACATTCGATTGGAAGCTGTTTTGGACAACCTTTCTTTTCTTCCTGCCAAACACTTGGCAGACATCCGTGCAACTTCTAGAACACGATGGGAGATGTTTTCTGTGCTGGCACAGTTTTTCCTAGCCAGACATAGTGGAAAAGCTTGTTGCCGAGGTGTAGATGAGAAGAGGAGCTAAAGAGGAAGGTAGGATGCTCTCCGGAGGTAAGAGCCGCTGCCGGGCGTCTTTCGGCAGAAGCCGCGCTAAGGAGAGCGCTGTGAGCGGCACAATCGTCTTTGCGCGAAGAAGCCGCTTCTTGGGCTCCGGCAGCCGGCGAGAGCGGCAGCTTCGGGAAGGTGAAGAAGCAAGCTGTACAACACTGGGATTGTGTGCGCACCTTGCCAACTGATAGAAAACAGTACCTTTGCACTCTCCTGACTTTTCCAATCACAGGAACATTCGATTGGAAGCTGTTTTGGACAACTTTTCTTTTCTTCCTGCCAAACACTTGGCAGACATCCGTGCAACTTCTAGAACACGATGGGAGATGTTTTCTGTGCTGGCACAGTTTTTCCTAGCCAGACATAGTGGAAAAGCTTGTTGCCGAGGTGTAGATGAGAAGAGGAGCTAAAGAGGAAGGTAGGATGCTCTCCGGAGGTAAGAGCCGCTGCCGGGCGTCTTTCGGCAGAAGCCGCGCTAAGGAGAGCACTGTGAGCGGCACAATCGTCTTTGCGCGAAGAAGCCGCTTCTTGGGCTCCGGCAGCCGGCGAGAGCGGCAGCTTCGGGAAGGTGAAGAAGCAAGCTGTACAACACTGGGATTGTGTGCGCACCTTGCCAACTGATAGAAAACAGTACCTTTGCACTCTCCTGACTTTTCCAATCACAGGAACATTCGATTGGAAGCTGTTTTGGACAACTTTTCTTTTCTTCCTGCCAAACACTTGGCAGACATCCGTGCAACTTCTAGAACACGAAGGGAGATGTTTTCTGTGCTGGCACAGTTTTTCCTAGCCAGACATAGTGGAAAAGCTTGTTGCCGAGGTGTAGATGAGAAGAGGAGCTAAAGAGGAAGGTAGGATGCTCTCCGGAGGTAAGAGCCGCTGCCGGGCGTCTTTCGGCAGAAGCCGCGCTAAGGAGAGCACTGTGAGCGGCACAATCGTCTTTGCGCGAAGAAGCCGCTTCTTGGGCTCCGGCAGCCGGCGAGAGCGGCAGCTTCGGGAAGGTGAAGAAGCAAGCTGTACAACACTGGGATTGTGTGCGCACCTTGCCAACTGATAGAAAACAGTACCTTGGCACTCTCCTGACTTTTCCAATCACAGGAACATTCGATTGGAAGCTGTTTTGGACAACTTTTCTTTTCTTCCTGCCAAACACTTGGCAGACATCCGTGCAACTTCTAGAACACGATGGGAGATGTTTTCTGTGCTGGCACAGTTTTTCCTAGCCAGACATAGTGGAAAAGCTTGTTGCCGAGGTGTAGATGAGAAGAGGAGCTAAAGAGGAAGGTAGGATGCTCTCCGGAGGTAAGAGCCGCTGCCGGGCGTCTTTCGGCAGAAGCCGCGCTAAGGAGAGCGCTGTGAGCGGCACAATCGTCTTTGCGCGAAGAAGCCGCTTCTTGGGCTCCGGCAGCCGGCGAGAGCGGCAGCTTCGGGAAGGTGAAGAAGCAAGCTGTACAACACTGGGATTGTGTGCGCACCTTGCCAACTGATAGAAAACAGTACCTTGGCACTCTCCTGACTTTTCCAATCACAGGAACATTCGATTGGAAGCTGTTTTGGACAACTTTTCTTTTCTTCCTGCCAAACACTTGGCAGACATCCGTGCAACTTCTAGAACACGAAGGGAGATGTTTTCTGTGCTGGCACAGTTTTTCCTAGCCAGACATAGTGGAAAAGCTTGTTGCCGAGGTGTAGATGAGAAGAGGAGCTAAAGAGGAAGGTAGGATGCTCTCCGGAGGTAAGAGCCGCTGCCGGGCGTCTTTCGGCAGAAGCCGCGCTAAGGAGAGCACTGTGAGCGGCACAATCGTCTTTGCGCGAAGAAGCCGCTTCTTGGGCTCCGGCAGCCGGCGAGAGCGGCAGCTTCGGGAAGGTGAAGAAGCAAGCTGTACAACACTGGGATTGTGTGCGCACCTTGCCAACTGATAGAAAACAGTACCTTTGCACTCTCCTGACTTTTCCAATCACAGGAACATTCGATTGGAAGCTGTTTTGGACAACTTTTCTTTTCTTCCTGCCAAACACTTGGCAGACATCCGTGCAACTTCTAGAACACGAGGGGAGATGTTTTCTGTGCTGGCACAGTTTTTCCTAGCCAGACATAGTGGAAAAGCTTGTTGCCGAGGTGTAGATGAGAAGAGGAGCTAAAGAGGAAGGTAGGATGCTCTCCGGAGGTAAGAGCCGCTGCCGGGCGTCTTTCGGCAGAAGCCGCGCTAAGGAGAGCGCTGTGAGCGGCACAATCGTCTTTGCGCGAAGAAGCCGCTTCTTGGGCTACGGCAGCCGGCGAGAGCGGCAGCTTCGGGAAGGTGAAGAAGCAAGCTGTACAACACTGGGATTGTGTGCGCACCTTGCCAACTGATAGAAAACAGTACCTTTGCACTCTCCTGACTTTTCCAATCACAGGAACATTCGATTGGAAGCTGTTTTGGACAACCTTTCTTTTCTTCCTGCCAAACACTTGGCAGACATCCGTGCAACTTCTAGAACACGATGGGAGATGTTTTCTGTGCTGGCACAGTTTTTCCTAGCCAGACATAGTGGAAAAGCTTGTTGCCGAGGTGTAGATGAGAAGAGGAGCTAAAGAGGAAGGTAGGATGCTCTCCGGAGGTAAGAGCCGCTGCCGGGCGTCTTTCGGCAGAAGCCGCGCTAAGGAGAGCACTGTGAGCGGCACAATCGTCTTTGCGCGAAGAAGCCGCTTCTTGGGCTCCGGCAGCCGGCGAGAGCGGCAGCTTCGGGAAGGTGAAGAAGCAAGCTGTACAACACTGGGATTGTGTGCGCACCTTGCCAACTGATAGAAAACAGTACCTTTGCACTCTCCTGACTTTTCCAATCACAGGAACATTCGATTGGAAGCTGTTTTGGACAACTTTTCTTTTCTTCCTGCCAAACACTTGGCAGACATCCGTGCAACTTCTAGAACACGATGGGAGATGTTTTCTGTGCTGGCACAGTTTTTCCTAGCCAGACATAGTGGAAAAGCTTGTTGCCGAGGTGTAGATGAGAAGAGGAGCTAAAGAGGAAGGTAGGATGCTCTCCGGAGGTAAGAGCCGCTGCCGGGCGTCTTTCGGCAGAAGCCGCGCTAAGGAGAGCACTGTGAGCGGCACAATCGTCTTTGCGCGAAGAAGCCGCTTCTTGGGCTCCGGCAGCCGGCGAGAGCGGCAGCTTCGGGAAGGTGAAGAAGCAAGCTGTACAACACTGGGATTGTGTGCGCACCTTGCCAACTGATAGAAAACAGTACCTTTGCACTCTCCTGACTTTTCCAATCACAGGAACATTCGATTGGAAGCTGTTTTGGACAACTTTTCTTTTCTTCCTGCCAAACACTTGGCAGACATCCGTGCAACTTCTAGAACACGATGGGAGATGTTTTCTGTGCTGGCACAGTTTTTCCTAGCCAGACATAGTGGAAAAGCTTGTTGCCGAGGTGTAGATGAGAAGAGGAGCTAAAGAGGAAGGTAGGATGCTCTCCGGAGGTAAGAGCCGCTGCCGGGCGTCTTTCGGCAGAAGCCGCGCTAAGGAGAGCACTGTGAGCGGCACAATCGTCTTTGCGCGAAGAAGCCGCTTCTTGGGCTCCGGCAGCCGGCGAGAGCGGCAGCTTCGGGAAGGTGAAGAAGCAAGCTGTACAACACTGGGATTGTGTGCGCACCTTGCCAACTGATAGAAAACAGTACCTTTGCACTCTCCTGACTTTTCCAATCACAGGAACATTCAATTGGAAGCTGTTTTGGACAACTTTTCTTTTCTTCCTGCCAAACACTTGGCAGACATCCGTGCAACTTCTAGAACACGATGGGAGATGTTTTCTGTGCTGGCACAGTTTTTCCTAGCCAGACATAGTGGAAAAGCTTGTTGCCGAGGTGTAGATGAGAAGAGGAGCTAAAGAGGAAGGTAGGATGCTCTCCGGAGGTAAGAGCCGCTGCCGGGCGTCTTTCGGCAGAAGCCGCGCTAAGGAGAGCACTGTGAGCGGCACAATCGTCTTTGCGCGAAGAAGCCGCTTCTTGGGCTCCGGCAGCCGGCGAGAGCGGCAGCTTCGGGAAGGTGAAGAAGCAAGCTGTACAACACTGGGATTGTGTGCGCACCTTGCCAACTGATAGAAAACAGTACCTTTGCACTCTCCTGACTTTTCCAATCACAGGAACATTCGATTGGAAGCTGTTTTGGACAACTTTTCTTTTCTTCCTGCCAAACACTTGGCAGACATCCGTGCAACTTCTAGAACACGATGGGAGATGTTTTCTGTGCTGGCACAGTTTTTCCTAGCCAGACATAGTGGAAAAGCTTGTTGCCGAGGTGTAGATGAGAAGAGGAGCTAAAGAGGAAGGTAGGATGCTCTCCGGAGGTAAGAGCCGCTGCCGGGCGTCTTTCGGCAGAAGCCGCGCTAAGGAGAGCACTGTGAGCGGCACAATCGTCTTTGCGCGAAGAAGCCGCTTCTTGGGCTCCGGCAGCCGGCGAGAGCGGCAGCTTCGGGAAGGTGAAGAAGCAAGCTGTACAACACTGGGATTGTGTGCGCACCTTGCCAACTGATAGAAAACAGTACCTTGGCACTCTCCTGACTTTTCCAATCACAGGAACATTCGATTGGAAGCTGTTTTGGACAACTTTTCTTTTCTTCCTGCCAAACACTTGGCAAACATCCGTGCAACTTCTAGAACACGATGGGAGATGTTTTCTGTGCTGGCACAGTTTTTCCTAGCCAGACATAGTGGAAAAGCTTGTTGCCGAGGTGTAGATGAGAAGAGGAGCTAAAGAGGAAGGTAGGATGCTCTCCGGAGGTAAGAGCCGCTGCCGGGCGTCTTTCGGCAGAAGCCGCGCTAAGGAGAGCACTGTGAGCGGCACAATCGTCTTTGCGCGAAGAAGCCGCTTCTTGGGCTCCGGCAGCCGGCGAGAGCGGCAGCTTCGGGAAGGTGAAGAAGCAAGCTGTACAACACTGGGATTGTGTGCGCACCTTGCCAACTGATAGAAAACAGTACCTTTGCACTCTCCTGACTTTTCCAATCACAGGAACATTCGATTGGAAGCTGTTTTGGACAACCTTTCTTTTCTTCCTGCCAAACACTTGGCAGACATCCGTGCAACTTCTAGAACACGATGGGAGATGTTTTCTGTGCTGGCACAGTTTTTCCTAGCCAGACATAGTGGAAAAGCTTGTTGCCGAGGTGTAGATGAGAAGAGGAGCTAAAGAGGAAGGTAGGATGCTCTCCGGAGGTAAGAGCCGCTGCCGGGCGTCTTTCGGCAGAAGCCGCGCTAAGGAGAGCGCTGTGAGCGGCACAATCGTCTTTGCGCGAAGAAGCCGCTTCTTGGGCTCCGGCAGCCGGCGAGAGCGGCAGCTTCGGGAAGGTGAAGAAGCAAGCTGTACAACACTGGGATTGTGTGCGCACCTTGCCAACTGATAGAAAACAGTACCTTTGCACTCTCCTGACTTTTCCAATCACAGGAACATTCGATTGGAAGCTGTTTTGGACAACTTTTCTTTTCTTCCTGCCAAACACTTGGCAGACATCCGTGCAACTTCTAGAACACGATGGGAGATGTTTTCTGTGCTGGCACAGTTTTTCCTAGCCAGACATAGTGGAAAAGCTTGTTGCCGAGGTGTAGATGAGAAGAGGAGCTAAAGAGGAAGGTAGGATGCTCTCCGGAGGTAAGAGCCGCTGCCGGGCGTCTTTCGGCAGAAGCCGCGCTAAGGAGAGCACTGTGAGCGGCACAATCGTCTTTGCGCGAAGAAGCCGCTTCTTGGGCTCCGGCAGCCGGCGAGAGCGGCAGCTTCGGGAAGGTGAAGAAGCAAGCTGTACAACACTGGGATTGTGTGCGCACCTTGCCAACTGATAGAAAACAGTACCTTTGCACTCTCCTGACTTTTCCAATCACAGGAACATTCGATTGGAAGCTGTTTTGGACAACTTTTCTTTTCTTCCTGCCAAACACTTGGCAGACATCCGTGCAACTTCTAGAACACGAAGGGAGATGTTTTCTGTGCTGGCACAGTTTTTCCTAGCCAGACATAGTGGAAAAGCTTGTTGCCGAGGTGTAGATGAGAAGAGGAGCTAAAGAGGAAGGTAGGATGCTCTCCGGAGGTAAGAGCCGCTGCCGGGCGTCTTTCGGCAGAAGCCGCGCTAAGGAGAGCACTGTGAGCGGCACAATCGTCTTTGCGCGAAGAAGCCGCTTCTTGGGCTCCGGCAGCCGGCGAGAGCGGCAGCTTCGGGAAGGTGAAGAAGCAAGCTGTACAACACTGGGATTGTGTGCGCACCTTGCCAACTGATAGAAAACAGTACCTTTGCACTCTCCTGACTTTTCCAATCACAGGAACATTCGATTGGAAGCTGTTTTGGACAACTTTTCTTTTCTTCCTGCCAAACACTTGGCAGACATCCGTGCAACTTCTAGAACACGATGGGAGATGTTTTCTGTGCTGGCACAGTTTTTCCTAGCCAGACATAGTGGAAAAGCTTGTTGCCGAGGTGTAGATGAGAAGAGGAGCTAAAGAGGAAGGTAGGATGCTCTCCGGAGGTAAGAGCCGCTGCCGGGCGTCTTTCAGCAGAAGCCGCGCTAAGGAGAGCGCTGTGAGCGGCACAATCGTCTTTGCGCGAAGAAGCCGCTTCTTGGGCTCCGGCAGCCGGCGAGAGCGGCAGCTTCGGGAAGGTGAAGAAGCAAGCTGTACAACACTGGGATTGTGTGCGCACCTTGCCAACTGATAGAAAACAGTACCTTGGCACTCTCCTGACTTTTCCAATCACAGGAACATTCGATTGGAAGCTGTTTTGGACAACTTTTCTTTTCTTCCTGCCAAACACTTGGCAGACATCCGTGCAACTTCTAGAACACGATGGGAGATGTTTTCTGTGCTGGCACAGTTTTTCCTAGCCAGACATAGTGGAAAAGCTTGTTGCCGAGGTGTAGATGAGAAGAGGAGCTAAAGAGGAAGGTAGGATGCTCTCCGGAGGTAAGAGCCGCTGCCGGGCGTCTTTCGGCAGAAGCCGCGCTAAGGAGAGCACTGTGAGCGGCACAATCGTCTTTGCGCGAAGAAGCCGCTTCTTGGGCTCCGGCAGCCGGCGAGAGCGGCAGCTTCGGGAAGGTGAAGAAGCAAGCTGTACAACACTGGGATTGTGTGCGCACCTTGCCAACTGATAGAAAACAGTACCTTTGCACTCTCCTGACTTTTCCAATCACAGGAACATTCGATTGGAAGCTGTTTTGGACAACTTTTCTTTTCTTCCTGCCAAACACTTGGCAGACATCCGTGCAACTTCTAGAACACGATGGGAGATGTTTTCTGTGCTGGCACAGTTTTTCCTAGCCAGACATAGTGGAAAAGCTTGTTGCCGAGGTGTAGATGAGAAGAGGAGCTAAAGAGGAAGGTAGGATGCTCTCCGGAGGTAAGAGCCGCTGCCGGGCGTCTTTCGGCAGAAGCCGCGCTAAGGAGAGCACTGTGAGCGGCACAATCGTCTTTGCGCGAAGAAGCCGCTTCTTGGGCTCCGGCGGCCGGCGAGAGCGGCAGCTTCGGGAAGGTGAAGAAGCAAGCTGTACAACACTGGGATTGTGTGCGCACCTTGCCAACTGATAGAAAACAGTACCTTTGCACTCTCCTGGCTTTTCCAATCACAGGAACATTCGATTGGAAGCTGTTTTGGACAACTTTTCTTTTCTTCCTGCCAAACACTTGGCAGACATCCGTGCAACTTCTAGAACACGAAGGAAGATGTTTTCTGTGCTGGCACAGTTTTTCCTAGCCAGACATAGTGGAAAAGCTTGTTGCCGAGGTGTAGATGAGAAGAGGAGCTAAAGAGGAAGGTAGGATGCTCTCCGGAGGTAAGAGCCGCTGCCGGGCGTCTTTCGGCAGAAGCCGCGCTAAGGAGAGCACTGTGAGCGGCACAATCGTCTTTGCGCGAAGAAGCCGCTTCTTGGGCTCCGGCAGCCGGCGAGAGCGGCAGCTTCGGGAAGGTGAAGAAGCAAGCTGTACAACACTGGGATTGTGTGCGCACCTTGCCAACTGATAGAAAACAGTACCTTTGCACTCTCCTGACTTTTCCAATCACAGGAACATTCGATTGGAAGCTGTTTTGGACAACTTTTCTTTTCTTCCTGCCAAACACTTGGCAGACATCCGTGCAACTTCTAGAACACGATGGGAGATGTTTTCTGTGCTGGCACAGTTTTTCCTAGCCAGACATAGTGGAAAAGCTTGTTGCCGAGGTGTAGATGAGAAGAGGAGCTAAAGAGGAAGGTAGGATGCTCTCCGGAGGTAAGAGCCGCTGCCGGGCGTCTTTCGGCAGAAGCCGCGCTAAGGAGAGCGCTGTGAGCGGCACAATCGTCTTTGCGCGAAGAAGCCGCTTCTTGGGCTCCGGCAGCCGGCGAGAGCGGCAGCTTCGGGAAGGTGAAGAAGCAAGCTGTACAACACTGGGATTGTGTGCGCACCTTGCCAACTGATAGAAAACAGTACCTTGGCACTCTCCTGACTTTTCCAATCACAGGAACATTCGATTGGAAGCTGTTTTGGACAACTTTTCTTTTCTTCCTGCCAAACACTTGGCAGACATCCGTGCAACTTCTAGAACACGAAGGGAGATGTTTTCTGTGCTGGCACAGTTTTTCCTAGCCAGACATAGTGGAAAAGCTTGTTGCCGAGGTGTAGATGAGAAGAGGAGCTAAAGAGGAAGGTAGGATGCTCTCCGGAGGTAAGAGCCGCTGCCGGGCGTCTTTCGGCAGAAGCCGCGCTAAGGAGAGCACTGTGAGCGGCACAATCGTCTTTGCGCGAAGAAGCCGCTTCTTGGGCTCCGGCAGCCGGCGAGAGCGGCAGCTTCGGGAAGGTGAAGAAGCAAGCTGTACAACACTGGGATTGTGTGCGCACCTTGCCAACTGATAGAAAACAGTACCTTTGCACTCTCCTGACTTTTCCAATCACAGGAACATTCGATTGGAAGCTGTTTTGGACAACTTTTCTTTTCTTCCTGCCAAACACTTGGCAGACATCCGTGCAACTTCTAGAACACGAGGGGAGATGTTTTCTGTGCTGGCACAGTTTTTCCTAGCCAGACATAGTGGAAAAGCTTGTTGCCGAGGTGTAGATGAGAAGAGGAGCTAAAGAGGAAGGTAGGATGCTCTCCGGAGGTAAGAGCCGCTGCCGGGCGTCTTTCGGCAGAAGCCGCGCTAAGGAGAGCGCTGTGAGCGGCACAATCGTCTTTGCGCGAAGAAGCCGCTTCTTGGGCTACGGCAGCCGGCGAGAGCGGCAGCTTCGGGAAGGTGAAGAAGCAAGCTGTACAACACTGGGATTGTGTGCGCACCTTGCCAACTGATAGAAAACAGTACCTTTGCACTCTCCTGACTTTTCCAATCACAGGAACATTCGATTGGAAGCTGTTTTGGACAACCTTTCTTTTCTTCCTGCCAAACACTTGGCAGACATCCGTGCAACTTCTAGAACACGATGGGAGATGTTTTCTGTGCTGGCACAGTTTTTCCTAGCCAGACATAGTGGAAAAGCTTGTTGCCGAGGTGTAGATGAGAAGAGGAGCTAAAGAGGAAGGTAGGATGCTCTCCGGAGGTAAGAGCCGCTGCCGGGCGTCTTTCGGCAGAAGCCGCGCTAAGGAGAGCACTGTGAGCGGCACAATCGTCTTTGCGCGAAGAAGCCGCTTCTTGGGCTCCGGCAGCCGGCGAGAGCGGCAGCTTCGGGAAGGTGAAGAAGCAAGCTGTACAACACTGGGATTGTGTGCGCACCTTGCCAACTGATAGAAAACAGTACCTTTGCACTCTCCTGACTTTTCCAATCACAGGAACATTCGATTGGAAGCTGTTTTGGACAACTTTTCTTTTCTTCCTGCCAAACACTTGGCAGACATCCGTGCAACTTCTAGAACACGATGGGAGATGTTTTCTGTGCTGGCACAGTTTTTCCTAGCCAGACATAGTGGAAAAGCTTGTTGCCGAGGTGTAGATGAGAAGAGGAGCTAAAGAGGAAGGTAGGATGCTCTCCGGAGGTAAGAGCCGCTGCCGGGCGTCTTTCGGCAGAAGCCGCGCTAAGGAGAGCACTGTGAGCGGCACAATCGTCTTTGCGCGAAGAAGCCGCTTCTTGGGCTCCGGCAGCCGGCGAGAGCGGCAGCTTCGGGAAGGTGAAGAAGCAAGCTGTACAACACTGGGATTGTGTGCGCACCTTGCCAACTGATAGAAAACAGTACCTTTGCACTCTCCTGACTTTTCCAATCACAGGAACATTCGATTGGAAGCTGTTTTGGACAACTTTTCTTTTCTTCCTGCCAAACACTTGGCAGACATCCGTGCAACTTCTAGAACACGATGGGAGATGTTTTCTGTGCTGGCACAGTTTTTCCTAGCCAGACATAGTGGAAAAGCTTGTTGCCGAGGTGTAGATGAGAAGAGGAGCTAAAGAGGAAGGTAGGATGCTCTCCGGAGGTAAGAGCCGCTGCCGGGCGTCTTTCGGCAGAAGCCGCGCTAAGGAGAGCACTGTGAGCGGCACAATCGTCTTTGCGCGAAGAAGCCGCTTCTTGGGCTCCGGCAGCCGGCGAGAGCGGCAGCTTCGGGAAGGTGAAGAAGCAAGCTGTACAACACTGGGATTGTGTGCGCACCTTGCCAACTGATAGAAAACAGTACCTTTGCACTCTCCTGACTTTTCCAATCACAGGAACATTCAATTGGAAGCTGTTTTGGACAACTTTTCTTTTCTTCCTGCCAAACACTTGGCAGACATCCGTGCAACTTCTAGAACACGATGGGAGATGTTTTCTGTGCTGGCACAGTTTTTCCTAGCCAGACATAGTGGAAAAGCTTGTTGCCGAGGTGTAGATGAGAAGAGGAGCTAAAGAGGAAGGTAGGATGCTCTCCGGAGGTAAGAGCCGCTGCAGGGCGTCTTTCGGCAGAAGCCGCGCTAAGGAGAGCACTGTGAGCGGCACAATCGTCTTTGCGCGAAGAAGCCGCTTCTTGGGCTCCGGCAGCCGGCGAGAGCGGCAGCTTCGGGAAGGTGAAGAAGCAAGCTGTACAACACTGGGATTGTGTGCGCACCTTGCCAACTGATAGAAAACAGTACCTTTGCACTCTCCTGACTTTTCCAATCACAGGAACATTCGATTGGAAGCTGTTTTGGACAACTTTTCTTTTCTTCCTGCCAAACACTTGGCAGACATCCGTGCAACTTCTAGAACACGATGGGAGATGTTTTCTGTGCTGGCACAGTTTTTCCTAGCCAGACATAGTGGAAAAGCTTGTTGCCGAGGTGTAGATGAGAAGAGGAGCTAAAGAGGAAGGTAGGATGCTCTCCGGAGGTAAGAGCCGCTGCCGGGCGTCTTTCGGCAGAAGCCGCGCTAAGGAGAGCACTGTGAGCGGCACAATCGTCTTTGCGCGAAGAAGCCGCTTCTTGGGCTCCGGCAGCCGGTGAGAGCGGCAGCTTCGGGAAGGTGAAGAAGCAAGCTGTACAACACTGGGATTGTGTGCGCACCTTGCCAACTGATAGAAAACAGTACCTTGGCACTCTCCTGACTTTTCCAATCACAGGAACATTCGATTGGAAGCTGTTTTGGACAACTTTTCTTTTCTTCCTGCCAAACACTTGGCAGACATCCGTGCAACTTCTAGAACACGATGGGAGATGTTTTCTGTGCTGGCACAGTTTTTCCTAGCCAGACATAGTGGAAAAGCTTGTTGCCGAGGTGTAGATGAGAAGAGGAGCTAAAGAGGAAGGTAGGATGCTCTCCGGAGGTAAGAGCCGCTGCCGGGCGTCTTTCGGCAGAAGCCGCGCTAAGGAGAGCACTGTGAGCGGCACAATCGTCTTTGCGCGAAGAAGCCGCTTCTTGGGCTCCGGCAGCCGGCGAGAGCGGCAGCTTCGGGAAGGTGAAGAAGCAAGCTGTACAACACTGGGATTGTGTGCGCACCTTGCCAACTGATAGAAAACAGTACCTTTGCACTCTCCTGACTTTTCCAATCACAGGAACATTCGATTGGAAGCTGTTTTGGACAACTTTTCTTTTCTTCCTGCCAAACACTTGGCAGACATCCGTGCAACTTCTAGAACACGATGGGAGATGTTTTCTGTGCTGGCACAGTTTTTCCTAGCCAGACATAGTGGAAAAGCTTGTTGCCGAGGTGTAGATGAGAAGAGGAGCTAAAGAGGAAGGTAGGATGCTCTCCGGAGGTAAGAGCCGCTGCCGGGCGTCTTTCGGCAGAAGCCGCGCTAAGGAGAGCACTGTGAGCGGCACAATCGTCTTTGCGCGAAGAAGCCGCTTCTTGGGCTCCGGCAGCCGGCGAGAGCGGCAGCTTCGGGAAGGTGAAGAAGCAAGCTGTACAACGCTGGGATTGTGTGCGCACCTTGCCAACTGATAGAAAACAGTACCTTTGCACTCTCCTGACTTTTCCAATCACAGGAACATTCAATTGGAAGCTGTTTTGGACAACTTTTCTTTTCTTCCTGCCAAACACTTGGCAGACATCCGTGCAACTTCTAGAACACGATGGGAGATGTTTTCTGTGCTGGCACAGTTTTTCCTAGCCAGACATAGTGGAAAAGCTTGTTGCCGAGGTGTAGATGAGAAGAGGAGCTAAAGAGGAAGGTAGGATGCTCTCCGGAGGTAAGAGCCGCTGCCGGGCGTCTTTCGGCAGAAGCCGCGCTAAGGAGAGCACTGTGAGCGGCACAATCGTCTTTGCGCGAAGAAGCCGCTTCTTGGGCTCCGGCAGCCGGCGAGAGCGGCAGCTTCGGGAAGGTGAAGAAGCAAGCTGTACAACACTGGGATTGTGTGCGCACCTTGCCAACTGATAGAAAACAGTACCTTTGCACTCTCCTGACTTTTCCAATCACAGGAACATTCGATTGGAAGCTGTTTTGGACAACTTTTCTTTTCTTCCTGCCAAACACTTGGCAGACATCCGTGCAACTTCTAGAACACGATGGGAGATGTTTTCTGTGCTGGCACAGTTTTTCCTAGCCAGACATAGTGGAAAAGCTTGTTGCCGAGGTGTAGATGAGAAGAGGAGCTAAAGAGGAAGGTAGGATGCTCTCCGGAGGTAAGAGCCGCTGCCGGGCGTCTTTCGGCAGAAGCCGCGCTAAGGAGAGCACTGTGAGCGGCACAATCGTCTTTGCGCGAAGAAGCCGCTTCTTGGGCTCCGGCAGCCGGCGAGAGCGGCAGCTTCGGGAAGGTGAAGAAGCAAGCTGTACAACACTGGGATTGTGTGCGCACCTTGCCAACTGATAGAAAACAGTACCTTTGCACTCTCCTGACTTTTCCAATCACAGGAACATTCGATTGGAAGCTGTTTTGGACAACCTTTCTTTTCTTCCTGCCAAACACTTGGCAGACATCCGTGCAACTTCTAGAACACGATGGGAGATGTTTTCTGTGCTGGCACAGTTTTTCCTAGCCAGACATAGTGGAAAAGCTTGTTGCCGAGGTGTAGATGAGAAGAGGAGCTAAAGAGGAAGGTAGGATGCTCTCCGGAGGTAAGAGCCGCTGCCGGGCGTCTTTCGGCAGAAGCCGCGCTAAGGAGAGCGCTGTGAGCGGCACAATCGTCTTTGCGCGAAGAAGCCGCTTCTTGGGCTCCGGCAGCCGGCGAGAGCGGCAGCTTCGGGAAGGTGAAGAAGCAAGCTGTACAACACTGGGATTGTGTGCGCACCTTGCCAACTGATAGAAAACAGTACCTTTGCACTCTCCTGACTTTTCCAATCACAGGAACATTCGATTGGAAGCTGTTTTGGACAACTTTTCTTTTCTTCCTGCCAAACACTTGGCAGACATCCGTGCAACTTCTAGAACACGATGGGAGATGTTTTCTGTGCTGGCACAGTTTTTCCTAGCCAGACATAGTGGAAAAGCTTGTTGCCGAGGTGTAGATGAGAAGAGGAGCTAAAGAGGAAGGTAGGATGCTCTCCGGAGGTAAGAGCCGCTGCCGGGCGTCTTTCGGCAGAAGCCGCGCTAAGGAGAGCACTGTGAGCGGCACAATCGTCTTTGCGCGAAGAAGCCGCTTCTTGGGCTCCGGCAGCCGGCGAGAGCGGCAGCTTCGGGAAGGTGAAGAAGCAAGCTGTACAACACTGGGATTGTGTGCGCACCTTGCCAACTGATAGAAAACAGTACCTTTGCACTCTCCTGACTTTTCCAATCACAGGAACATTCGATTGGAAGCTGTTTTGGACAACTTTTCTTTTCTTCCTGCCAAACACTTGGCAGACATCCGTGCAACTTCTAGAACACGAAGGGAGATGTTTTCTGTGCTGGCACAGTTTTTCCTAGCCAGACATAGTGGAAAAGCTTGTTGCCGAGGTGTAGATGAGAAGAGGAGCTAAAGAGGAAGGTAGGATGCTCTCCGGAGGTAAGAGCCGCTGCCGGGCGTCTTTCGGCAGAAGCCGCGCTAAGGAGAGCACTGTGAGCGGCACAATCGTCTTTGCGCGAAGAAGCCGCTTCTTGGGCTCCGGCAGCCGGCGAGAGCGGCAGCTTCGGGAAGGTGAAGAAGCAAGCTGTACAACACTGGGATTGTGTGCGCACCTTGCCAACTGATAGAAAACAGTACCTTTGCACTCTCCTGACTTTTCCAATCACAGGAACATTCGATTGGAAGCTGTTTTGGACAACTTTTCTTTTCTTCCTGCCAAACACTTGGCAGACATCCGTGCAACTTCTAGAACACGATGGGAGATGTTTTCTGTGCTGGCACAGTTTTTCCTAGCCAGACATAGTGGAAAAGCTTGTTGCCGAGGTGTAGATGAGAAGAGGAGCTAAAGAGGAAGGTAGGATGCTCTCCGGAGGTAAGAGCCGCTGCCGGGCGTCTTTCGGCAGAAGCCGCGCTAAGGAGAGCGCTGTGAGCGGCACAATCGTCTTTGCGCGAAGAAGCCGCTTCTTGGGCTCCGGCAGCCGGCGAGAGCGGCAGCTTCGGGAAGGTGAAGAAGCAAGCTGTACAACACTGGGATTGTGTGCGCACCTTGCCAACTGATAGAAAACAGTACCTTGGCACTCTCCTGACTTTTCCAATCACAGGAACATTCGATTGGAAGCTGTTTTGGACAACTTTTCTTTTCTTCCTGCCAAACACTTGGCAGACATCCGTGCAACTTCTAGAACACGAAGGGAGATGTTTTCTGTGCTGGCACAGTTTTTCCTAGCCAGACATAGTGGAAAAGCTTGTTGCCGAGGTGTAGATGAGAAGAGGAGCTAAAGAGGAAGGTAGGATGCTCTCCGGAGGTAAGAGCCGCTGCCGGGCGTCTTTCGGCAGAAGCCGCGCTAAGGAGAGCACTGTGAGCGGCACAATCGTCTTTGCGCGAAGAAGCCGCTTCTTGGGCTCCGGCAGCCGGCGAGAGCGGCAGCTTCGGGAAGGTGAAGAAGCAAGCTGTACAACACTGGGATTGTGTGCGCACCTTGCCAACTGATAGAAAACAGTACCTTTGCACTCTCCTGACTTTTCCAATCACAGGAACATTCGATTGGAAGCTGTTTTGGACAACTTTTCTTTTCTTCCTGCCAAACACTTGGCAGACATCCGTGCAACTTCTAGAACACGATGGGAGATGTTTTCTGTGCTGGCACAGTTTTTCCTAGCCAGACATAGTGGAAAAGCTTGTTGCCGAGGTGTAGATGAGAAGAGGAGCTAAAGAGGAAGGTAGGATGCTCTCCGGAGGTAAGAGCCGCTGCCGGGCGTCTTTCGGCAGAAGCCGCGCTAAGGAGAGCACTGTGAGCGGCACAATCGTCTTTGCGCGAAGAAGCCGCTTCTTGGGCTCCGGCAGCCGGCGAGAGCGGCAGCTTCGGGAAGGTGAAGAAGCAAGCTGTACAACACTGGGATTGTGTGCGCACCTTGCCAACTGATAGAAAACAGTACCTTTGCACTCTCCTGGCTTTTCCAATCACAGGAACATTCGATTGGAAGCTGTTTTGGACAACTTTTCTTTTCTTCCTGCCAAACACTTGGCAGACATCCGTGCAACTTCTAGAACACGAAGGAAGATGTTTTCTGTGCTGGCACAGTTTTTCCTAGCCAGACATAGTGGAAAAGCTTGTTGCCGAGGTGTAGATGAGAAGAGGAGCTAAAGAGGAAGGTAGGATGCTCTCCGGAGGTAAGAGCCGCTGCCGGGCGTCTTTCGGCAGAAGCCGCGCTAAGGAGAGCACTGTGAGCGGCACAATCGTCTTTGCGCGAAGAAGCCGCTTCTTGGGCTCCGGCAGCCGGCGAGAGCGGCAGCTTCGGGAAGGTGAAGAAGCAAGCTGTACAACACTGGGATTGTGTGCGCACCTTGCCAACTGATAGAAAACAGTACCTTTGCACTCTCCTGACTTTTCCAATCACAGGAACATTCGATTGGAAGCTGTTTTGGACAACTTTTCTTTTCTTCCTGCCAAACACTTGGCAGACATCCGTGCAACTTCTAGAACACGATGGGAGATGTTTTCTGTGCTGGCACAGTTTTTCCTAGCCAGACATAGTGGAAAAGCTTGTTGCCGAGGTGTAGATGAGAAGAGGAGCTAAAGAGGAAGGTAGGATGCTCTCCGGAGGTAAGAGCCGCTGCCGGGCGTCTTTCGGCAGAAGCCGCGCTAAGGAGAGCGCTGTGAGCGGCACAATCGTCTTTGCGCGAAGAAGCCGCTTCTTGGGCTCCGGCAGCCGGCGAGAGCGGCAGCTTCGGGAAGGTGAAGAAGCAAGCTGTACAACACTGGGATTGTGTGCGCACCTTGCCAACTGATAGAAAACAGTACCTTGGCACTCTCCTGACTTTTCCAATCACAGGAACATTCGATTGGAAGCTGTTTTGGACAACTTTTCTTTTCTTCCTGCCAAACACTTGGCAGACATCCGTGCAACTTCTAGAACACGAAGGGAGATGTTTTCTGTGCTGGCACAGTTTTTCCTAGCCAGACATAGTGGAAAAGCTTGTTGCCGAGGTGTAGATGAGAAGAGGAGCTAAAGAGGAAGGTAGGATGCTCTCCGGAGGTAAGAGCCGCTGCCGGGCGTCTTTCGGCAGAAGCCGCGCTAAGGAGAGCACTGTGAGCGGCACAATCGTCTTTGCGCGAAGAAGCCGCTTCTTGGGCTCCGGCAGCCGGCGAGAGCGGCAGCTTCGGGAAGGTGAAGAAGCAAGCTGTACAACACTGGGATTGTGTGCGCACCTTGCCAACTGATAGAAAACAGTACCTTTGCACTCTCCTGACTTTTCCAATCACAGGAACATTCGATTGGAAGCTGTTTTGGACAATTTTCTTTTCTTCCTGCCAAACACTTGGCAGACATCCGTGCAACTTCTAGAACACGAGGGGAGATGTTTTCTGTGCTGGCACAGTTTTTCCTAGCCAGACATAGTGGAAAAGCTTGTTGCCGAGGTGTAGATGAGAAGAGGAGCTAAAGAGGAAGGTAGGATGCTCTCCCGGAGGTAAGAGCCGCTGCCGGGCGTCTTTCGGCAGAAGCCGCGCTAAGGAGAGCGCTGTGAGCGGCACAATCGTCTTTGCGCGAAGAAGCCGCTTCTTGGGCTACGGCAGCCGGCGAGAGCGGCAGCTTCGGGAAGGTGAAGAAGCAAGCTGTACAACACTGGGATTGTGTGCGCACCTTGCCAACTGATAGAAAACAGTACCTTTGCACTCTCCTGACTTTTCCAATCACAGGAACATTCGATTGGAAGCTGTTTTGGACAACCTTTCTTTTCTTCCTGCCAAACACTTGGCAGACATCCGTGCAACTTCTAGAACACGATGGGAGATGTTTTCTGTGCTGGCACAGTTTTTCCTAGCCAGACATAGTGGAAAAGCTTGTTGCCGAGGTGTAGATGAGAAGAGGAGCTAAAAGAGGAAGGTAGGATGCTCTCCGGAGGTAAGAGCCGCTGCCGGGCGTCTTTCGGCAGAAGCCGCGCTAAGGAGAGCACTGTGAGCGGCACAATCGTCTTTGCGCGAAGAAGCCGCTTCTTGGGCTCCGGCAGCCGGCGAGAGCGGCAGCTTCGGGAAGGTGAAGAAGCAAGCTGTACAACACTGGGATTGTGTGCGCACCTTGCCAACTGATAGAAAACAGTACCTTTGCACTCTCCTGACTTTTCCAATCACAGGAACATTCGATTGGAAGCTGTTTTGGACAACTTTTCTTTTCTTCCTGCCAAACACTTGGCAGACATCCGTGCAACTTCTAGAACACGATGGGAGATGTTTTCTGTGCTGGCACAGTTTTTCCTAGCCAGACATAGTGGAAAAGCTTGTTGCCGAGGTGTAGATGAGAAGAGGAGCTAAAGAGGAAGTAGGATGCTCTCCGGAGGTAAGAGCCGCTGCCGGGCGTCTTTCGGCAGAAGCCGCGCTAAGGAGAGCACTGTGAGCGGCACAATCGTCTTTGCGCGAAGAAGCCGCTTCTTGGGCTCCGGCAGCCGGCGAGAGCGGCAGCTTCGGGAAGGTGAAGAAGCAAGCTGTACAACACTGGGATTGTGTGCGCACCTTGCCAACTGATAGAAAACAGTACCTTTGCACTCTCCTGACTTTTCAATCACAGGAACATTCAATTGGAAGCTGTTTTGGACAACTTTTCTTTTCTTCCTGCCAAACACTTGGCAGACATCCGTGCAACTTCTAGAACACGATGGGAGATGTTTTCTGTGCTGCACAGTTTTTCCTAGCCAGACATAGTGGAAAAGCTTGTTGCCGAGGTGTAGATGAGAAGAGGAGCTAAGAGGAAGGTAGGATGCTCTCCGGAGGTAAGAGCCGCTGCAGGGCGTCTTTCGGCAGAAGCCGCGCTAAGGAGAGCACTGTGAGCGGCACAATCGTCTTTGCGCGAAGAAGCCGCTTCTTGGGCTCCGGCAGCCGGCGAGAGCGGCAGCTTCGGGAAGGTGAAGAAGCAAGCTGTACAACACTGGGATTGTGTGCGCACCTTGCCAACTGATAGAAAACAGTACCTTTGCACTCTCCTGACTTTTCCAATCACAGGAACATTCGATTGGAAGCTGTTTTGGACAACTTTTCTTTTCTTCCTGCCAAACACTTGGCAGACATCCGTGCAACTTCTAGAACACGATGGGAGATGTTTTCTGTGCTGGCACAGTTTTTCCTAGCCAGACATAGTGGAAAAGCTTGTTGCCGAGGTGTAGATGAGAAGAGGAGCTAAAGAGGAAGGTAGGATGCTCTCCGGAGGTAAGAGCCGCTGCCGGCGTCTTTCGGCAGAAGCCGCGCTAAGGAGAGCACTGTGAGCGGCACAATCGTCTTTGCGCGAAGAAGCCGCTTCTTGGGCTCCGGCAGCCGGCGAGAGCGGCAGCTTCGGAAGGTGAAGAAGCAAGCTGTACAACACTGGGATTGTGTGCGCACCTTGCCAACTGATAGAAAACAGTACCTTGGCACTCTCCTGACTTTTCAATCACAGGAACATTCGATTGGAAGCTGTTTGGACAACTTTTCTTCCTGCCAAAACACTTGGCAGACATCCGTGCAACTTCTAGAACACGATGGGAGATGTTTTCTGTGCTGGCACAGTTTTTTCCTAGCCAGACATAGTGGAAAAGCTTGTTGCCGAGGTGTAGATGAGAAGAGGAGCTAAAGAGGAAGGTAGGATGCTCTCCGGAGGTAAGAGCCGCTGCCGGGCGTCTTTCGGCAGAAGCCGCGCTAAGGAGAGCACTGTGAGCGGCACAATCGTCTTTGCGCGAAGAAGCCGCTTCTTGGGCTCCGGCAGCCGGCGAGAGCGGCAGCTTCGGGAAGGTGAAGAAGCAAGCTGTACAACACTGGGATTGTGTGCGCACCTTGCCAACTGATAGAAAACAGTACCTTTGCACTCTCCTGACTTTTCCATCACAGGAACATTCGATTGGAAGCTGTTTTGGACAACTTTTCTTTTCTTCCTGCCAAACACTTGGCAGACATCCGTGCAACTTCTAGAACACGATGGGAGATGTTTTCTGTGCTGGCACAGTTTTTCCTAGCCAGACATAGTGGAAAAGCTTGTTGCCGAGGTGTAGATGAGAAGAGGAGCTAAAGAGGAAGGTAGGATGCTCTCCGGAGGTAAGAGCCGCTGCCGGGCGTCTTTCGGCAGAAGCCGCGCTAAGGAGAGCACTGTGAGCGGCACAATCGTCTTTGCGCGAAGAAGCCGCTTCTTGGGCTCCGGCAGCCGGCGAGAGCGGCAGCTTCGGGAAGGTGAAGAAGCAAGCTGTACAACACTGGGATTGTGTGCGCACCTTGCCAACTGATAGAAAACAGTACCTTTGCACTCTCCTGACTTTTCCAATCACAGGAACATTCAATTGAAGCTGTTTTGGACAACTTTTCTTTTCTTCCTGCCAAACACTTGGCAGACATCCGTGCAACTTCTAGAACACGATGGGAGATGTTTTCTGTGCTGGCACAGTTTTTCCTAGCCAGACATAGTGGAAAAGCTTGTTGCCGAGGTGTAGATGAGAAGAGGAGCTAAAGAGGAAGGTAGGATGCTCTCCGGAGGTAAGAGCCGCTGCAGGGCGTCTTTCGGCAGAAGCCGCGCTAAGGAGAGCACTGTGAGCGGCACAATCGTCTTTGCGCGAAGAAGCCGCTTCTTGGCTCCGGCAGCCGGCGAGAGCGGCAGCTTCGGGAAGGTGAAGAAGCAAGCTGTACAACACTGGGATTGTGTGCGCACCTTGCCAACTGATAGAAAACAGTACCTTTGCACTCTCCTGACTTTTCCAATCACAGGAACATTCGATTGGAAGCTGTTTTGGACAACTTTTCTTTTCTTCCTGCCAAACACTTGGCAGACATCCGTGCAACTTCTAGAACACGATGGGAGATGTTTTCTGTGCTGGCACAGTTTTTCCTAGCCAGACATAGTGGAAAAGCTTGTTGCCGAGGTGTAGATGAGAAGAGGAGCTAAAGAGGAAGGTAGGATGCTCTCCGGAGGTAAGAGCCGCTGCCGGGCGTCTTTCGGCAGAAGCCGCGCTAAGGAGAGCACTGTGAGCGGCACAATCGTCTTTGCGCGAAGAAGCCGCTTCTTGGGCTCCGGCCAGCCGGTGAGAGCGGCAGCTTCGGGAAGGTGAAGAAGCAAGCTGTACAACACTGGGATTGTGTGCGCACCTTGCCAACTGATAGAAAAACAGTACCTTGGCACTCTCCTGACTTTTCCAATCACAGGAACATTCGATTGGAAGCTGTTTTGGACAACTTTTCTTTTCTTCCTGCCAAACACTTGGCAGACATCCGTGCAACTTCTAGAACACGATGGGAGTTGTTTTCTGTGCTGGCACAGTTTTTCCTAGCCAGACATAGTGGAAAAGCTTGTTGCCGAGGTGTAGATGAGAAGAGGAGCTAAAGAGGAAGGTAGGATGCTCTCCGGAGGTAAGAGCCGCTGCCGGGCGTCTTTCGGCAGAAGCCGCGCTAAGGAGAGCACTGTGAGCGGCACAATCGTCTTTGCGCGAAGAAGCCGCTTCTTGGGCTCCGGCAGCCGGCGAGAGCGGCAGCTTCGGGAAGGTGAAGAAGCAAGCTGTACAACACTGGGATTGTGTGCGCACCTTGCCAACTGATAGAAAACAGTACCTTTGCACTCTCCTGACTTTTCCAATCACAGGAACATTCAATTGGAAGCTGTTTTGGACAACTTTTCTTTTCTTCCTGCCAAACACTTGGCAGACATCCGTGCAACTTCTAGAACACGATAGGGAGATGTTTTCTGTGCTGGCACAGTTTTTCCTAGCCAGACATAGTGGAAAAGCTTGTTGCCGAGGTGTAGATGAGAAGAGGAGCTAAAGAGGAAGGTAGGATGCTCTCCGGAGGTAAGAGCCGCTGCCGGGCGTCTTTCGGCAGAAGCCGCGCTAAGGAGAGCACTGTGAGCGGCACAATCGTCTTTGCGCGAAGAAGCCGCTTCTTGGGCTCCGGCAGCCGGCGAGAGCGGCAGCTTCGGGAAGGTGAAGAAGCAAGCTGTACAACACTGGGATTGTGTGCGCACCTTGCCAACTGATAGAAAACAGTACCTTTGCACTCTCCTGACTTTTCCAATCACAGGAACATTCGATTGGAAGCTGTTTTGGACAACTTTTCTTTTCTTCCTGCCAAACACTTGGCAGACATCCGTGCAACTTCTAGAACACGATGGGAGATGTTTTCTGTGCTGGCACAGTTTTTCCTAGCCAGACATAGTGGAAAAGCTTGTTGCGGAGGTGTAGATGAGAAGAGGAGCTAAAGAGGAAGGTAGGATGCTCTCCGGAGGTAAGAGCCGCTGCCGGGCGTCTTTCGGCAGAAGCCGCGCTAAGGAGAGCACTGTGAGCGGCACAATCGTCTTTGCGCGAAGAAGCCGCTTCTTGGGCTCCGGCAGCCGGCGAGAGCGGCAGCTTCGGGAAGGTGAAGAAGCAAGCTGTACAACGCTGGGATTGTGTGCGCACCTTGCCAACTGATAGAAAACAGTACCTTTGCACTCTCCTGACTTTTCAATCACAGGAACATTCAATTGGAAGCTGTTTTGGACAACTTTTCTTTTCTTCCTGCCAAACACTTGGCAGACATCCGTGCAACTTCTAGAACACGATGGGAGATGTTTTCTGTGCTGGCACAGTTTTTCCTAGCCAGACATAGTGGAAAAGCTTGTTGCCGAGGTGTAGATGAGAAGAGGAGCTAAAGAGGAAGGTAGGATGCTCTCCGGAGGTAAGAGCCGCTGCCGGGCGTCTTTCGGCAGAAGCCGCGCTAAGGAGAGCACTGTGAGCGGCACAATCGTCTTTGCGCGAAGAAGCCGCTTCTTGGGCTCCGGCAGCCGGCGAGAGCGGCAGCTTCGGGAAGGTGAAGAAGCAAGCTGTACAACACTGGGATTGTGTGCGCACCTTGCCAACTGATAGAAAACAGTACCTTTGCACTCTCCTGACTTTTCCAATCACAGGAACATTCGATTGGAAGCTGTTTTGGACAACTTTTCTTTTCTTCCTGCCAAACACTTGGCAGACATCCGTGCAACTTCTAGAACACGATGGGAGATGTTTTCTGTGCTGGCACAGTTTTTCCTAGCCAGACATAGTGGAAAAGCTTGTTGCCGAGGTGTAGATGAGAAGAGGAGCTAAAGAGGAAGGTAGGATGCTCTCCGGAGGTAAGAGCCGCTGCCGGGCGTCTTTCGGCAGAAGCCGCGCTAAGGAGAGCACTGTGAGCGGCACAATCGTCTTTGCGCGAAGAAGCCGCTTCTTGGGCTCCGGCAGCCGGCGAGAGCGGCAGCTTCGGGAAGGTGAAGAAGCAAGCTGTACAACACTGGGATTGTGTGCGCACCTTGCCAACTGATAGAAAACAGTACCTTTGCACTCTCCTGACTTTTCCAATCACAGGAACATTCGATTGGAAGCTGTTTTGGACAACTTTTCTTTTCTTCCTGCCAAACACTTGGCAGACATCCGTGCAACTTCTAGAACACGATGGGAGATGTTTTCTGTGCTGGCACAGTTTTTCCTAGCCAGACATAGTGGAAAAGCTTGTTGCCGAGGTGTAGATGAGAAGAGGAGCTAAAGAGGAAGGTAGGATGCTCTCCGGAGGTAAGAGCCGCTGCCGGGCGTCTTTCGGCAGAAGCCGCGCTAAGGAGAGCACTGTGAGCGGCACAATCGTCTTTGCGCGAAGAAGCCGCTTCTTGGGCTCCGGCAGCCGGTGAGAGCGGCAGCTTCGGGAAGGTGAAGAAGCAAGCTGTACAACACTGGGATTGTGTGCGCACCTTGCCAACTGATAGAAAACAGTACCTTGGCACTCTCCTGACTTTTCCAATCACAGGAACATTCGATTGGAAGCTGTTTTGGACAACTTTTCTTTTCTTCCTGCCAAACACTTGGCAGACATCCGTGCAACTTCTAGAACACGATGGGAGATGTTTTCTGTGCTGGCACAGTTTTTCCTAGCCAGACATAGTGGAAAAGCTTGTTGCCGAGGTGTAGATGAGAAGAGGAGCTAAAGAGGAAGGTAGGATGCTCTCCGGAGGTAAGAGCCGCTGCCGGGCGTCTTTCGGCAGAAGCCGCGCTAAGGAGAGCACTGTGAGCGGCACAATCGTCTTTGCGCGAAGAAGCCGCTTCTTGGGCTCCGGCAGCCGGCTAGAGCGGCAGCTTCGGGAAGGTGAAGAAGCAAGCTGTACAACACTGGGATTGTGTGCGCACCTTGCCAACTGATAGAAAACAGTACCTTTGCACTCTCCTGACTTTTCCAATCACAGGAACATTCGATTGGAAGCTGTTTTGGACAACTTTTCTTTTCTTCCTGCCAAACACTTGGCAGACATCCGTGCAACTTCTAGAACACGATGGGAGATGTTTTCTGTGCTGGCACAGTTTTTCCTAGCCAGACATAGTGGAAAAGCTTGTTGCCGAGGTGTAGATGAGAAGAGGAGCTAAAGAGGAAGGTAGGATGCTCTCCGGAGGTAAGAGCCGCTGCCGGGCGTCTTTCGGCAGAAGCCGCGCTAAGGAGAGCACTGTGAGCGGCACAATCGTCTTTGCGCGAAGAAGCCGCTTCTTGGGCTCCGGCAGCCGGGCGAGAGCGGCAGCTTCGGGAAGGTGAAGAAGCAAGCTGTACAACACTGGGATTGTGTGCGCACCTTGCCAACTGATAGAAAACAGTACCTTTGCACTCTCCTGACTTTTCCAATCACAGGAACATTCGATTGGAAGCTGTTTTGGACAACTTTTCTTTTCTTCCTGCCAAACACTTGGCAGACATCCGTGCAACTTCTAGAACACGATGGGAGATGTTTTCTGTGCTGGCACAGTTTTTCCTAGCCAGACATAGTGGAAAAGCTTGTTGCCGAGGTGTAGATGAGAAGAGGAGCTAAAGAGGAAGGTAGGATGCTCTCCGGAGGTAAGAGCCGCTGCCGGGCGTCTTTCGGCAGAAGCCGCGCTAAGGAGAGCACTGTGAGCGGCACAATCGTCTTTGCGCGAAGAAGCCGCTTCTTGGGCTCCGGCAGCCGGCGAGAGCGGCAGCTTCGGGAAGGTGAAGAAGCAAGCTGTACAACGCTGGGATTGTGTGCGCACCTTGCCAACTGATAGAAAACAGTACCTTTGCACTCTCCTGACTTTTCCAATCACAGGAACATTCAATTGGAAGCTGTTTTGGACAACTTTTCTTTTCTTCCTGCCAAACACTTGGCAGACATCCGTGCAACTTCTAGAACACGATGGGAGATGTTTTCTGTGCTGGCACAGTTTTTCCTAGCCAGACATAGTGGAAAAGCTTGTTGCCGAGGTGTAGATGAGAAGAGGAGCTAAAGAGGAAGGTAGGATGCTCTCCGGAGGTAAGAGCCGCTGCCGGGCGTCTTTCGGCAGAAGCCGCGCTAAGGAGAGCACTGTGAGCGGCACAATCGTCTTTGCGCGAAGAAGCCGCTTCTTGGGCTCCGGCAGCCGGCGAGAGCGGCAGCTTCGGGAAGGTGAAGAAGCAAGCTGTACAACACTGGGATTGTGTGCGCACCTTGCCAACTGATAGAAAACAGTACCTTTGCACTCTCCTGACTTTTCCAATCACAGGAACATTCGATTGGAAGCTGTTTTGGACAACTTTTCTTTTCTTCCTGCCAAACACTTGGCAGACATCCGTGCAACTTCTAGAACACGATGGGAGATGTTTTCTGTGCTGGCACAGTTTTTCCTAGCCAGACATAGTGGAAAAGCTTGTTGCCGAGGTGTAGATGAGAAGAGGAGCTAAAGAGGAAGGTAGGATGCTCTCCGGAGGTAAGAGCCGCTGCCGGGCGTCTTTCGGCAGAAGCCGCGCTAAGGAGAGCACTGTGAGCGGCACAATCGTCTTTGCGCGAAGAAGCCGCTTCTTGGGCTCCGGCAGCCGGCGAGAGCGGCAGCTTCGGGAAGGTGAAGAAGCAAGCTGTACAACACTGGGATTGTGTGCGCACCTTGCCAACTGATAGAAAACAGTACCTTGGCACTCTCCTGACTTTTCCAATCACAGGAACATTCGATTGGAAGCTGTTTTGGACAACTTTTCTTTTCTTCCTGCCAAACACTTGGCAGACATCCGTGCAACTTCTAGAACACGATGGGAGATGTTTTCTGTGCTGGCACAGTTTTTCCTAGCCAGACATAGTGGAAAAGCTTGTTGCCGAGGTGTAGATGAGAAGAGGAGCTAAAGAGGAAGGTAGGATGCTCTCCGGAGGTAAGAGCCGCTGCCGGGCGTCTTTCGGCAGAAGCCGCGCTAAGGAGAGCACTGTGAGCGGCACAATCGTCTTTGCGCGAAGAAGCCGCTTCTTGGGCTCCGGCAGCCGGCGAGAGCGGCAGCTTCGGGAGGTGAAGAAGCAAGCTGTACAACACTGGGATTGTGTGCGCACCTTGCCAACTGATAGAAAACAGTACCTTTGCACTCTCCTGACTTTTCCAATCACAGGAACATTCGATTGGAAGCTGTTTTGGACAACTTTTCTTTCTTCCTGCCAAACACTTGGCAGACATCCGTGCAACTTCTAGAACACGATGGGAGATGTTTTCTGTGCTGGCACAGTTTTTCCTAGCCAGACATAGTGGAAAAGCTTGTTGCCGAGGTGTAGATGAGAAGAGGAGCTAAAGAGGAAGGTAGGATGCTCTCCGGAGGTAAGAGCCGCTGCCGGGCGTCTTTCGGCAGAAGCCGCGCTAAGGAGAGCACTGTGAGCGGCACAATCGTCTTTGCGCGAAGAAGCCGCTTCTTGGGCTCCGGCAGCCGGCGAGAGCGGCAGCTTCGGGAAGGTGAAGAAGCAAGCTGTACAACACTGGGATTGTGTGCGCACCTTGCCAACTGATAGAAAACAGTACCTTTGCACTCTCCTGACTTTTCCAATCACAGGAACATTCGATTGGAAGCTGTTTTGGACAACTTTTCTTTTCTTCCTGCCAAACACTTGGCAGACATCCGTGCAACTTCTAGAACACGATGGGAGATGTTTTCTGTGCTGGCACAGTTTTTCCTAGCCAGACATAGTGGAAAAGCTTGTTGCCGAGGTGTAGATGAGAAGAGGAGCTAAAGAGGAAGGTAGGATGCTCTCCGGAGGTAAGAGCCGCTGCCGGGCGTCTTTCGGCAGAAGCCGCGCTAAGGAGAGCACTGTGAGCGGCACAATCGTCTTTGCGCGAAGAAGCCGCTTCTTGGGCTCCGGCAGCCGGCGAGAGCGGCAGCTTCGGGAAGGTGAAGAAGCAAGCTGTACAACACTGGGATTGTGTGCGCACCTTGCCAACTGATAGAAAACAGTACCTTTGCACTCTCCTGACTTTTCCAATCACAGGAACATTCGATTGGAAGCTGTTTTGGACAACTTTTCTTTTCTTCCTGCCAAACACTTGGCAGACATCCGTGCAACTTCTAGAACACGATGGGAGATGTTTTCTGTGCTGGCACAGTTTTTCCTAGCCAGACATAGTGGAAAAGCTTGTTGCCGAGGTGTAGATGAGAAGAGGAGCTAAAGAGGAAGGTAGGATGCTCTCCGGAGGTAAGAGCCGCTGCCGGGCGTCTTTCGGCAGAAGCCGCGCTAAGGAGAGCACTGTGAGCGGCACAATCGTCTTTGCGCGAAGAAGCCGCTTCTTGGGCTCCGGCAGCCGGCGAGAGCGGCAGCTTCGGGAAGGTGAAGAAGCAAGCTGTACAACACTGGGATTGTGTGCGCACCTTGCCAACTGATAGAAAACAGTACCTTGGCACTCTCCTGACTTTTCCAATCACAGGAACATTCGATTGGAAGCTGTTTTGGACAACTTTTCTTTTCTTCCTGCCAAACACTTGGCAGACATCCGTGCAACTTCTAGAACACGATGGGAGATGTTTTCTGTGCTGGCACAGTTTTTCCTAGCCAGACATAGTGGAAAAGCTTGTTGCCGAGGTGTAGATGAGAAGAGGAGCTAAAGAGGAAGGTAGGATGCTCTCCGGAGGTAAGAGCCGCTGCCGGGCGTCTTTCGGCAGAAGCCGCGCTAAGGAGAGCACTGTGAGCGGCACAATCGTCTTTGCGCGAAGAAGCCGCTTCTTGGGCTCCGGCAGCCGGCGAGAGCGGCAGCTTCGGGAAGGTGAAGAAGCAAGCTGTACAACACTGGGATTGTGTGCGCACCTTGCCAACTGATAGAAAACAGTACCTTGGCACTCTCCTGACTTTTCCAATCACAGGAACATTCGATTGGAAGCTGTTTTGGACAACTTTTCTTTTCTTCCTGCCAAACACTTGGCAGACATCCGTGCAACTTCTAGAACACGATGGGAGATGTTTTCTGTGCTGGCACAGTTTTTCCTAGCCAGACATAGTGGAAAAGCTTGTTGCCGAGGTGTAGATGAGAAGAGGAGCTAAAGAGGAAGGTAGGATGCTCTCCGGAGGTAAGAGCCGCTGCCGGGCGTCTTTCGGCAGAAGCCGCGCTAAGGAGAGCACTGTGAGCGGCACAATCGTCTTTGCGCGAAGAAGCCGCTTCTTGGGCTCCGGCAGCCGGCGAGAGCGGCAGCTTCGGGAAGGTGAAGAAGCAAGCTGTACAACACTGGGATTGTGTGCGCACCTTGCCAACTGATAGAAAACAGTACCTTTGCACTCTCCTGACTTTTCCAATCACAGGAACATTCGATTGGAAGCTGTTTTGGACAACTTTTCTTTTCTTCCTGCCAAACACTTGGCAGACATCCGTGCAACTTCTAGAACACGATGGGAGATGTTTTCTGTGCTGGCACAGTTTTTCCTAGCCAGACATAGTGGAAAAGCTTGTTGCCGAGGTGTAGATGAGAAGAGGAGCTAAAGAGGAAGGTAGGATGCTCTCCGGAGGTAAGAGCCGCTGCCGGGCGTCTTTCGGCAGAAGCCGCGCTAAGGAGAGCGCTGTGAGCGGCACAATCGTCTTTGCGCGAAGAAGCCGCTTCTTGGGCTCCGGCAGCCGGCGAGAGCGGCAGCTTCGGGAAGGTGAAGAAGCAAGCTGTACAACACTGGGATTGTGTGCGCACCTTGCCAACTGATAGAAAACAGTACCTTTGCACTCTCCTGACTTTTCCAATCACAGGAACATTCGATTGGAAGCTGTTTTGGACAACTTTTCTTTTCTTCCTGCCAAACACTTGGCAGACATCCGTGCAACTTCTAGAACACGAGGGGAGATGTTTTCTGTGCTGGCACAGTTTTCCTAGCCAGACATAGTGGAAAAGCTTGTTGCCGAGGTGTAGATGAGAAGAGGAGCTAAAGAGGAAGGTAGGATGCTCTCCGGAGGTAAGAGCCGCTGCCGGGCGTCTTTCGGCAGAAGCCGCGCTAAGGAGAGCACTGTGAGCGGCACAATCGTCTTTGCGCGAAGAAGCCGCTTCTTGGGCTCCGGCAGCCGGCGAGAGCGGCAGCTTCGGGAAGGTGAAGAAGCAAGCTGTACAACACTGGGATTGTGTGCGCACCTTGCCAACTGATAGAAAACAGTACCTTTGCACTCTCCTGACTTTTCCAATCACAGGAACATTCGATTGGAAGCTGTTTTGGACAACTTTTCTTTTCTTCCTGCCAAACACTTGGCAGACATCCGTGCAACTTCTAGAACACGATGGGAGATGTTTTCTGTGCTGGCACAGTTTTTCCTAGCCAGACATAGTGGAAAAGCTTGTTGCCGAGGTGTAGATGAGAAGAGGAGCTAAAGAGGAAGGTAGGATGCTCTCCGGAGGTAAGAGCCGCTGCCGGGCGTCTTTCGGCAGAAGCCGCGCTAAGGAGAGCACTGTGAGCGGCACAATCGTCTTTGCGCGAAGAAGCCGCTTCTTGGGCTCCGGCAGCCGGCGAGAGCGGCAGCTTCGGGAAGGTGAAGAAGCAAGCTGTACAACACTGGGATTGTGTGCGCACCTTGCCAACTGATAGAAAACAGTACCTTTGCACTCTCCTGACTTTTCCAATCACAGGAACATTCGATTGGAAGCTGTTTTGGACAACTTTTCTTTTCTTCCTGCCAAACACTTGGCAGACATCCGTGCAACTTCTAGAACACGATGGGAGATGTTTTCTGTGCTGGCACAGTTTTTCCTAGCCAGACATAGTGGAAAAGCTTGTTGCCGAGGTGTAGATGAGAAGAGGAGCTAAAGAGGAAGGTAGGATGCTCTCCGGAGGTAAGAGCCGCTGCCGGGCGTCTTTCGGCAGAAGCCGCGCTAAGGAGAGCGCTGTGAGCGGCACAATCGTCTTTGCGCGAAGAAGCCGCTTCTTGGGCTCCGGCAGCCGGCGAGAGCGGCAGCTTCGGGAAGGTGAAGAAGCAAGCTGTACAACACTGGGATTGTGTGCGCACCTTGCCAACTGATAGAAAACAGTACCTTTGCACTCTCCTGACTTTTCCAATCACAGGAACATTCGATTGGAAGCTGTTTTGGACAACTTTTCTTTTCTTCCTGCCAAACACTTGGCAGACATCCGTGCAACTTCTAGAACACGATGGGAGATGTTTTCTGTGCTGGCACAGTTTTTCCTAGCCAGACATAGTGGAAAAGCTTGTTGCCGAGGTGTAGATGAGAAGAGGAGCTAAAGAGGAAGGTAGGATGCTCTCCGGAGGTAAGAGCCGCTGCCGGGCGTCTTTCGGCAGAAGCCGCGCTAAGGAGAGCACTGTGAGCGGCACAATCGTCTTTGCGCGAAGAAGCCGCTTCTTGGGCTCCGGCAGCCGGCGAGAGCGGCAGCTTCGGGAAGGTGAAGAAGCAAGCTGTACAACACTGGGATTGTGTGCGCACCTTGCCAACTGATAGAAAACAGTACCTTTGCACTCTCCTGACTTTTCCAATCACAGGAACATTCGATTGGAAGCTGTTTTGGACAACTTTTCTTTTCTTCCTGCCAAACACTTGGCAGACATCCGTGCAACTTCTAGAACACGAGGGGAGATGTTTTCTGTGCTGGCACAGTTTTTCCTAGCCAGACATAGTGGAAAAGCTTGTTGCCGAGGTGTAGATGAGAAGAGGAGCTAAAGAGGAAGGTAGGATGCTCTCCGGAGGTAAGAGCCGCTGCCGGGCGTCTTTCGGCAGAAGCCGCGCTAAGGAGAGCGCTGTGAGCGGCACAATCGTCTTTGCGCGAAGAAGCCGCTTCTTGGGCTACGGCAGCCGGCGAGAGCGGCAGCTTCGGGAAGGTGAAGAAGCAAGCTGTACAACACTGGGATTGTGTGCGCACCTTGCCAACTGATAGAAAACAGTACCTTTGCACTCTCCTGACTTTTCCAATCACAGGAACATTCGATTGGAAGCTGTTTTGGACAACTTTTCTTTTCTTCCTGCCAAACACTTGGCAGACATCCGTGCAACTTCTAGAACACGATGGGAGATGTTTTCTGTGCTGGCACAGTTTTTCCTAGCCAGACATAGTGGAAAAGCTTGTTGCCGAGGTGTAGATGAGAAGAGGAGCTAAAGAGGAAGGTAGGATGCTCTCCGGAGGTAAGAGCCGCTGCCGGGCGTCTTTCGGCAGAAGCCGCGCTAAGGAGAGCACTGTGAGCGGCACAATCGTCTTTGCGCGAAGAAGCCGCTTCTTGGGCTCCGGCAGCCGGCGAGAGCGGCAGCTTCGGGAAGGTGAAGAAGCAAGCTGTACAACACTGGGATTGTGTGCGCACCTTGCCAACTGATAGAAAACAGTACCTTTGCACTCTCCTGACTTTTCCAATCACAGGAACATTCGATTGGAAGCTGTTTTGGACAACTTTTCTTTTCTTCCTGCCAAACACTTGGCAGACATCCGTGCAACTTCTAGAACACGATGGGAGATGTTTTCTGTGCTGGCACAGTTTTTCCTAGCCAGACATAGTGGAAAAGCTTGTTGCCGAGGTGTAGATGAGAAGAGGAGCTAAAGAGGAAGGTAGGATGCTCTCCGGAGGTAAGAGCCGCTGCCGGGCGTCTTTCGGCAGAAGCCGCGCTAAGGAGAGCACTGTGAGCGGCACAATCGTCTTTGCGCGAAGAAGCCGCTTCTTGGGCTCCGGCAGCCGGCGAGAGCGGCAGCTTCGGGAAGGTGAAGAAGCAAGCTGTACAACGCTGGGATTGTGTGCGCACCTTGCCAACTGATAGAAAACAGTACCTTTGCACTCTCCTGACTTTTCCAATCACAGGAACATTCAATTGGAAGCTGTTTTGGACAACTTTTTCTTTTCTTCCTGCCAAACACTTGGCAGACATCCGTGCAACTTCTAGAACACGATGGGAGATGTTTTCTGTGCTGGCACAGTTTTTCCTAGCCAGACATAGTGGAAAAGCTTGTTGCCGAGGTGTAGATGAGAAGAGGAGCTAAAGAGGAAGGTAGGATGCTCTCCGGAGGTAAGAGCCGCTGCCGGGCGTCTTTCGGCAGAAGCCGCGCTAAGGAGAGCACTGTGAGCGGCACAATCGTCTTTGCGCGAAGAAGCCGCTTCTTGGGCTCCGGCAGCCGGCGAGAGCGGCAGCTTCGGGAAGGTGAAGAAGCAAGCTGTACAACACTGGGATTGTGTGCGCACCTTGCCAACTGATAGAAAACAGTACCTTTGCACTCTCCTGACTTTTCCAATCACAGGAACATTCGATTGGAAGCTGTTTTGGACAACTTTTCTTTTCTTCCTGCCAAACACTTGGCAGACATCCGTGCAACTTCTAGAACACGATGGGAGATGTTTTCTGTGCTGGCACAGTTTTTCCTAGCCAGACATAGTGGAAAAGCTTGTTGCCGAGGTGTAGATGAGAAGAGGAGCTAAAGAGGAAGGTAGGATGCTCTCCGGAGGTAAGAGCCGCTGCCGGGCGTCTTTCGGCAGAAGCCGCGCTAAGGAGAGCACTGTGAGCGGCACAATCGTCTTTGCGCGAAGAAGCCGCTTCTTGGGCTCCGGCAGCCGGCGAGAGCGGCAGCTTCGGGAAGGTGAAGAAGCAAGCTGTACAACACTGGGATTGTGTGCGCACCTTGCCAACTGATAGAAAACAGTACCTTTGCACTCTCCTGACTTTTCCAATCACAGGAACATTCGATTGGAAGCTGTTTTGGACAACTTTTCTTTTCTTCCTGCCAAACACTTGGCAGACATCCGTGCAACTTCTAGAACACGATGGGAGATGTTTTCTGTGCTGGCACAGTTTTTCCTAGCCAGACATAGTGGAAAAGCTTGTTGCCGAGGTGTAGATGAGAAGAGGAGCTAAAGAGGAAGGTAGGATGCTCTCCGGAGGTAAGAGCCGCTGCCGGGCGTCTTTCGGCAGAAGCCGCGCTAAGGAGAGCACTGTGAGCGGCACAATCGTCTTTGCGCGAAGAAGCCGCTTCTTGGGCTCCGGCAGCCGGCGAGAGCGGCAGCTTCGGGAAGGTGAAGAAGCAAGCTGTACAACACTGGGATTGTGTGCGCACCTTGCCAACTGATAGAAAACAGTACCTTTGCACTCTCCTGACTTTTCCAATCACAGGAACATTCGATTGGAAGCTGTTTTGGACAACTTTTCTTTTCTTCCTGCCAAACACTTGGCAGACATCCGTGCAACTTCTAGAACACGATGGGAGATGTTTTCTGTGCTGGCACAGTTTTTCCTAGCCAGACATAGTGGAAAAGCTTGTTGCCGAGGTGTAGATGAGAAGAGGAGCTAAAGAGGAAGGTAGGATGCTCTCCGGAGGTAAGAGCCGCTGCCGGGCGTCTTTCGGCAGAAGCCGCGCTAAGGAGAGCACTGTGAGCGGCACAATCGTCTTTGCGCGAAGAAGCCGCTTCTTGGGCTCCGGCAGCCGGCGAGAGCGGCAGCTTCGGGAAGGTGAAGAAGCAAGCTGTACAACACTGGGATTGTGTGCGCACCTTGCCAACTGATAGAAAACAGTACCTTTGCACTCTCCTGACTTTTCCAATCACAGGAACATTCGATTGGAAGCTGTTTTGGACAACTTTTCTTTTCTTCCTGCCAAACACTTGGCAGACATCCGTGCAACTTCTAGAACACGATGGGAGATGTTTTCTGTGCTGGCACAGTTTTTCCTAGCCAGACATAGTGGAAAAGCTTGTTGCCGAGGTGTAGATGAGAAGAGGAGCTAAAGAGGAAGGTAGGATGCTCTCCGGAGGTAAGAGCCGCTGCCGGCGTCTTTCGCAGAAGCCGCGCTAAGGAGAGCACTGTGAGCGGCACAATCGTCTTTGCGCGAAGAAGCCGCTTCTTGGGCTCCGGCAGCCGGCGAGAGCGGCAGCTTCGGGAAGGTGAAGAAGCAAGCTGTACAACACTGGGATTGTGTGCGCACCTTGCCAACTGATAGAAAACAGTACCTTTGCACTCTCCTGACTTTTCCAATCACAGGAACATTCGATTGGAAGCTGTTTTGGACAACTTTTCTTTTCTTCCTGCCAAACACTTGGCAGACATCCGTGCAACTTCTAGAACACGATGGGAGATGTTTTCTGTGCTGGCACAGTTTTTCCTAGCCAGACATAGTGGAAAAGCTTGTTGCCGAGGTGTAGATGAGAAGAGGAGCTAAAGAGGAAGGTAGGATGCTCTCCGGAGGTAAGAGCCGCTGCCGGGCGTCTTTCGGCAGAAGCCGCGCTAAGGAGAGCACTGTGAGCGGCACAATCGTCTTTGCGCGAAGAAGCCGCTTCTTGGGCTCCGGCAGCCGGCGAGAGCGGCAGCTTCGGAAGGTGAAGAAGCAAGCTGTACAACACTGGGATTGTGTGCGCACCTTGCCAACTGATAGAAAACAGTACCTTGGCACTCTCCTGACTTTTCCAATCACAGGAACATTCGATTGGAAGCTGTTTTGGACAACTTTTCTTTTCTTCCTGCCAAACACTTGGCAGACATCCGTGCAACTTCTAGAACACGATGGGAGATGTTTTCTGTGCTGGCACAGTTTTTCCTAGCCAGACATAGTGGAAAAGCTTGTTGCCGAGGTGTAGATGAGAAGAGGAGCTAAAGAGGAAGGTAGGATGCTCTCCGGAGGTAAGAGCCGCTGCCGGGCGTCTTTCGGCAGAAGCCGCGCTAAGGAGAGCACTGTGAGCGGCACAATCGTCTTTGCGCGAAGAAGCCGCTTCTTGGGCTCCGGCAGCCGGCGAGAGCGGCAGCTTCGGGAAGGTGAAGAAGCAAGCTGTACAACACTGGATTGTGTGCGCACCTTGCCAACTGATAGAAAACAGTACCTTGGCACTCTCCTGACTTTTCCAATCACAGGAACATTCGATTGGAAGCTGTTTTGGACAACTTTTCTTTTCTTCCTGCCAAACACTTGGCAGACATCCGTGCAACTTCTAGAACACGATGGAGATGTTTTCTGTGCTGGCACAGTTTTTCCTAGCCAGACATAGTGGAAAAGCTTGTTGCCGAGGTGTAGATGAGAAGAGGAGCTAAAGAGGAAGGTAGGATGCTCTCCGGAGGTAAGAGCCGCTGCCGGGCGTCTTTCGGCAGAAGCCGCGCTAAGGAGAGCACTGTGAGCGGCACAATCGTCTTTGCGCGAAGAAGCCGCTTCTTGGGCTCCGGCAGCCGGCGAGAGCGGCAGCTTCGGGAAGGTGAAGAAGCAAGCTGTACAACACTGGGATTGTGTGCGCACCTTGCCAACTGATAGAAAACAGTACCTTTGCACTCTCCTGACTTTTCCAATCACAGGAACATTCGATTGGAAGCTGTTTTGGACAACTTTTCTTTTCTTCCTGCCAAACACTTGGCAGACATCCGTGCAACTTCTAGAACACGATGGGAGATGTTTTCTGTGCTGGCACAGTTTTTCCTAGCCAGACATAGTGGAAAAGCTTGTTGCCGAGGTGTAGATGAGAAGAGGAGCTAAAGAGGAAGGTAGGATGCTCTCCGGAGGTAAGAGCCGCTGCCGGGCGTCTTTCGGCAGAAGCCGCGCTAAGGAGAGCGCTGTGAGCGGCACAATCGTCTTTGCGCGAAGAAGCCGCTTCTTGGGCTCCGGCAGCCGGCGAGAGCGGCAGCTTCGGGAAGGTGAAGAAGCAAGCTGTACAACACTGGGATTGTGTGCGCACCTTGCCAACTGATAGAAAACAGTACCTTTGCACTCTCCTGACTTTTCCAATCACAGGAACATTCGATTGGAAGCTGTTTTGGACAACTTTTCTTTTCTTCCTGCCAAACACTTGGCAGACATCCGTGCAACTTCTAGAACACGATGGGAGATGTTTTCTGTGCTGGCACAGTTTTTCCTAGCCAGACATAGTGGAAAAGCTTGTTGCCGAGGTGTAGATGAGAAGAGGAGCTAAAGAGGAAGGTAGGATGCTCTCCGGAGGTAAGAGCCGCTGCCGGGCGTCTTTCGGCAGAAGCCGCGCTAAGGAGAGCACTGTGAGCGGCACAATCGTCTTTGCGCGAAGAAGCCGCTTCTTGGGCTCCGGCAGCGGCGAGAGCGGCAGCTTCGGGAAGGTGAAGAAGCAAGCTGTACAACACTGGGATTGTGTGCGCACCTTGCCAACTGATAGAAAACAGTACCTTTGCACTCTCCTGACTTTTCCAATCACAGGAACATTCGATTGGAAGCTGTTTTGGACAACTTTTCTTTTCTTCCTGCCAAACACTTGGCAGACATCCGTGCAACTTCTAGAACACGATGGGAGATGTTTTCTGTGCTGGCACAGTTTTTCCTAGCCAGACATAGTGGAAAAGCTTGTTGCCGAGGTGTAGATGAGAAGAGGAGCTAAAGAGGAAGGTAGGATGCTCTCCGGAGGTAAGAGCCGCTGCCGGGCGTCTTTCGGCAGAAGCCGCGCTAAGGAGAGCACTGTGAGCGGCACAATCGTCTTTGCGCGAAGAAGCCGCTTCTTGGGCTCCGGCAGCCGGCGAGAGCGGCAGCTTCGGGAAGGTGAAGAAGCAAGCTGTACAACACTGGGATTGTGTGCGCACCTTGCCAACTGATAGAAAACAGTACCTTTGCACTCTCCTGACTTTTCCAATCACAGGAACATTCGATTGGAAGCTGTTTTGGACAACTTTTCTTTTCTTCCTGCCAAACACTTGGCAGACATCCGTGCAACTTCTAGAACACGATGGAGATGTTTTCTGTGCTGGCACAGTTTTTCCTAGCCAGACATAGTGGAAAAGCTTGTTGCCGAGGTGTAGATGAGAAGAGGAGCTAAAGAGGAAGGTAGGATGCTCTCCGGAGGTAAGAGCCGCTGCCGGGCGTCTTTCGGCAGAAGCCGCGCTAAGGAGAGCGCTGTGAGCGGCACAATCGTCTTTGCGCGAAGAAGCCGCTTCTTGGGCTCCGGCAGCCGGCGAGAGCGGCAGCCTTCGGGAAGGTGAAGAAGCAAGCTGTACAACACTGGGATTGTGTGCGCACCTTGCCAACTGATAGAAAACAGTACCTTTGCACTCTCCTGACTTTTCCAATCACAGGAACATTCGATTGGAAGCTGTTTTGGACAACTTTTCTTTTCTTCCTGCCAAACACTTGGCAGACATCCGTGCAACTTCTAGAACACGATGGGAGATGTTTTCTGTGCTGGCACAGTTTTTCCTAGCCAGACATAGTGGAAAAGCTTGTTGCCGAGGTGTAGATGAGAAGAGGAGCTAAAGAGGAAGGTAGGATGCTCTCCGGAGGTAAGAGCCGCTGCCGGGCGTCTTTCGGCAGAAGCCGCGCTAAGGAGAGCACTGTGAGCGGCACAATCGTCTTTGCGCGAAGAAGCCGCTTCTTGGGCTCCGGCAGCCGGCGAGAGCGGCAGCTTCGGGAAGGTGAAGAAGCAAGCTGTACAACACTGGGATTGTGTGCGCACCTTGCCAACTGATAGAAAACAGTACCTTTGCACTCTCCTGACTTTTCCAATCACAGGAACATTCGATTGGAAGCTGTTTTGGACAACTTTTCTTTTCTTCCTGCCAAACACTTGGCAGACATCCGTGCAACTTCTAGAACACGAGGGGAGATGTTTTCTGTGCTGGCACAGTTTTTCCTAGCCAGACATAGTGGAAAAGCTTGTTGCCGAGGTGTAGATGAGAAGAGGAGCTAAAGAGGAAGGTAGGATGCTCTCCGGAGGTAAGAGCCGCTGCCGGGCGTCTTTCGGCAGAAGCCGCGCTAAGGAGAGCGCTGTGAGCGGCACAATCGTCTTTGCGCGAAGAAGCCGCTTCTTGGGCTACGGCAGCCGGCGAGAGCGGCAGCTTCGGGAAGGTGAAGAAGCAAGCTGTACAACACTGGGATTGTGTGCGCACCTTGCCAACTGATAGAAAACAGTACCTTTGCACTCTCCTGACTTTTCCAATCACAGGAACATTCGATTGGAAGCTGTTTTGGACAACCTTTTCTTTTCTTCCTGCCAAACACTTGGCAGACATCCGTGCAACTTCTAGAACACGATGGGAGATGTTTTCTGTGCTGGCACAGTTTTTCCTAGCCAGACATAGTGGAAAAGCTTGTTGCCGAGGTGTAGATGAGAAGAGGAGCTAAAGAGGAAGGTAGGATGCTCTCCGGAGGTAAGAGCCGCTGCCGGGCGTCTTTCGGCAGAAGCCGCGCTAAGGAGAGCACTGTGAGCGGCACAATCGTCTTTGCGCGAAGAAGCCGCTTCTTGGGCTCCGGCAGCCGGCGAGAGCGGCAGCTTCGGGAAGGTGAAGAAGCAAGCTGTACAACACTGGGATTGTGTGCGCACCTTGCCAACTGATAGAAAACAGTACCTTTGCACTCTCCTGACTTTTCCAATCACAGGAACATTCGATTGGAAGCTGTTTTGGACAACTTTTCTTTTCTTCCTGCCAAACACTTGGCAGACATCCGTGCAACTTCTAGAACACGATGGGAGATGTTTTCTGTGCTGGCACAGTTTTTCCTAGCCAGACATAGTGGAAAAGCTTGTTGCCGAGGTGTAGATGAGAAGAGGAGCTAAAGAGGAAGGTAGGATGCTCTCCGGAGGTAAGAGCCGCTGCCGGGCGTCTTTCGGCAGAAGCCGCGCTAAGGAGAGCACTGTGAGCGGCACAATCGTCTTTGCGCGAAGAAGCCGCTTCTTGGGCTCCGGCAGCCGGCGAGAGCGGCAGCTTCGGGAAGGTGAAGAAGCAAGCTGTACAACACTGGGATTGTGTGCGCACCTTGCCAACTGATAGAAAACAGTACCTTTGCACTCTCCTGACTTTTCCAATCACAGGAACATTCGATTGGAAGCTGTTTTGGACAACTTTTCTTTTCTTCCTGCCAAACACTTGGCAGACATCCGTGCAACTTCTAGAACACGATGGGAGATGTTTTCTGTGCTGGCACAGTTTTTCCTAGCCAGACATAGTGGAAAAGCTTGTTGCCGAGGTGTAGATGAGAAGAGGAGCTAAAGAGGAAGGTAGGATGCTCTCCGGAGGTAAGAGCCGCTGCCGGGCGTCTTTCGGCAGAAGCCGCGCTAAGGAGAGCACTGTGAGCGGCACAATCGTCTTTGCGCGAAGAAGCCGCTTCTTGGGCTCCGGCAGCCGGCGAGAGCGGCAGCTTCGGGAAGGTGAAGAAGCAAGCTGTACAACACTGGGATTGTGTGCGCACCTTGCCAACTGATAGAAAACAGTACCTTTGCACTCTCCTGACTTTTCCAATCACAGGAACATTCGATTGGAAGCTGTTTTGGACAACTTTTCTTTTCTTCCTGCCAAACACTTGGCAGACATCCGTGCAACTTCTAGAACACGATGGGAGATGTTTTCTGTGCTGGCACAGTTTTTCCTAGCCAGACATAGTGGAAAAGCTTGTTGCCGAGGTGTAGATGAGAAGAGGAGCTAAAGAGGAAGGTAGGATGCTCTCCGGAGGTAAGAGCCGCTGCCGGGCGTCTTTCGGCAGAAGCCGCGCTAAGGAGAGCACTGTGAGCGGCACAATCGTCTTTGCGCGAAGAAGCCGCTTCTTGGGCTCCGGCAGCCGGCGAGAGCGGCAGCTTCGGGAAGGTGAAGAAGCAAGCTGTACAACACTGGGATTGTGTGCGCACCTTGCCAACTGATAGAAAACAGTACCTTTGCACTCTCCTGACTTTTCCAATCACAGGAACATTCGATTGGAAGCTGTTTTGGACAACTTTTCTTTTCTTCCTGCCAAACACTTGGCAGACATCCGTGCAACTTCTAGAACACGATGGGAGATGTTTTCTGTGCTGGCACAGTTTTTCCTAGCCAGACATAGTGGAAAAGCTTGTTGCCGAGGTGTAGATGAGAAGAGGAGCTAAAGAGGAAGGTAGGATGCTCTCCGGAGGTAAGAGCCGCTGCCGGGCGTCTTTCGGCAGAAGCCGCGCTAAGGAGAGCACTGTGAGCGGCACAATCGTCTTTGCGCGAAGAAGCCGCTTCTTGGGCTCCGGCAGCCGGTGAGAGCGGCAGCTTCGGGAAGGTGAAGAAGCAAGCTGTACAACACTGGGATTGTGTGCGCACCTTGCCAACTGATAGAAAACAGTACCTTTGGCACTCTCCTGACTTTTCCAATCACAGGAACATTCGATTGGAAGCTGTTTTGGACAACTTTTCTTTTCTTCCTGCCAAACACTTGGCAGACATCCGTGCAACTTCTAGAACACGATGGGAGATGTTTTCTGTGCTGGCACAGTTTTTCCTAGCCAGACATAGTGGAAAAGCTTGTTGCCGAGGTGTAGATGAGAAGAGGAGCTAAAGAGGAAGGTAGGATGCTCTCCGGAGGTAAGAGCCGCTGCCGGGCGTCTTTCGGCAGAAGCCGCGCTAAGGAGAGCACTGTGAGCGGCACAATCGTCTTTGCGCGAAGAAGCCGCTTCTTGGGCTCCGGCAGCCGGCGAGAGCGGCAGCTTCGGGAAGGTGAAGAAGCAAGCTGTACAACACTGGGATTGTGTGCGCACCTTGCCAACTGATAGAAAACAGTACCTTTGCACTCTCCTGACTTTTCCAATCACAGGAACATTCGATTGGAAGCTGTTTTGGACAACTTTTCTTTTCTTCCTGCCAAACACTTGGCAGACATCCGTGCAACTTCTAGAACACGATGGGAGATGTTTTCTGTGCTGGCACAGTTTTTCCTAGCCAGACATAGTGGAAAAGCTTGTTGCCGAGGTGTAGATGAGAAGAGGAGCTAAAGAGGAAGGTAGGATGCTCTCCGGAGGTAAGAGCCGCTGCCGGGCGTCTTTCGGCAGAAGCCGCGCTAAGGAGAGCACTGTGAGCGGCACAATCGTCTTTGCGCGAAGAAGCCGCTTCTTGGGCTCCGGCAGCCGGCGAGAGCGGCAGCTTCGGGAAGGTGAAGAAGCAAGCTGTACAACACTGGGATTGTGTGCGCACCTTGCCAACTGATAGAAAACAGTACCTTTGCACTCTCCTGACTTTTCCAATCACAGGAACATTCGATTGGAAGCTGTTTTGGACAACTTTTCTTTTCTTCCTGCCAAACACTTGGCAGACATCCGTGCAACTTCTAGAACACGATGGGAGATGTTTTCTGTGCTGGCACAGTTTTTCCTAGCCAGACATAGTGGAAAAGCTTGTTGCCGAGGTGTAGATGAGAAGAGGAGCTAAAGAGGAAGGTAGGATGCTCTCCGGAGGTAAGAGCCGCTGCCGGGCGTCTTTCGGCAGAAGCCGCGCTAAGGAGAGCACTGTGAGCGGCACAATCGTCTTTGCGCGAAGAAGCCGCTTCTTGGGCTCCGGCAGCCGGCGAGAGCGGCAGCTTCGGGAAGGTGAAGAAGCAAGCTGTACAACACTGGGATTGTGTGCGCACCTTGCCAACTGATAGAAAACAGTACCTTTGCACTCTCCTGACTTTTCCAATCACAGGAACATTCGATTGGAAGCTGTTTTGGACAACTTTTCTTTTCTTCCTGCCAAACACTTGGCAGACATCCGTGCAACTTCTAGAACACGATGGGAGATGTTTTCTGTGCTGGCACAGTTTTTCCTAGCCAGACATAGTGGAAAAGCTTGTTGCCGAGGTGTAGATGAGAAGAGGAGCTAAAGAGGAAGGTAGGATGCTCTCCGGAGGTAAGAGCCGCTGCCGGGCGTCTTTCGGCAGAAGCCGCGCTAAGGAGAGCACTGTGAGCGGCACAATCGTCTTTGCGCGAAGAAGCCGCTTCTTGGGCTCCGGCAGCCGGCGAGAGCGGCAGCTTCGGGAAGGTGAAGAAGCAAGCTGTACAACACTGGGATTGTGTGCGCACCTTGCCAACTGATAGAAAACAGTACCTTTGCACTCTCCTGACTTTTCCAATCACAGGAACATTCGATTGGAAGCTGTTTTGGACAACTTTTCTTTTCTTCCTGCCAAACACTTGGCAGACATCCGTGCAACTTCTAGAACACGATGGGAGATGTTTTCTGTGCTGGCACAGTTTTTCCTAGCCAGACATAGTGGAAAAGCTTGTTGCCGAGGTGTAGATGAGAAGAGGAGCTAAAGAGGAAGGTAGGATGCTCTCCGGAGGTAAGAGCCGCTGCCGGGCGTCTTTCGGCAGAAGCCGCGCTAAGGAGAGCAGCTGTGAGCGGCACAATCGTCTTTGCGCGAAGAAGCCGCTTCTTGGGCTCCGGCAGCCGGCGAGAGCGGCAGCTTCGGGAAGGTGAAGAAGCAAGCTGTACAACACTGGGATTGTGTGCGCACCTTGCCAACTGATAGAAAACAGTACCTTTGCACTCTCCTGACTTTTCCAATCACAGGAACATTCGATTGGAAGCTGTTTTGGACAACTTTTCTTTTCTTCCTGCCAAACACTTGGCAGACATCCGTGCAACTTCTAGAACACGATGGGAGATGTTTTCTGTGCTGGCACAGTTTTTCCTAGCCAGACATAGTGGAAAAGCTTGTTGCCGAGGTGTAGATGAGAAGAGGAGCTAAAGAGGAAGGTAGGATGCTCTCCGGAGGTAAGAGCCGCTGCCGGGCGTCTTTCGGCAGAAGCCGCGCTAAGGAGAGCACTGTGAGCGGCACAATCGTCTTTGCGCGAAGAAGCCGCTTCTTGGGCTCCGGCAGCCGGCGAGAGCGGCAGCTTCGGGAAGGTGAAGAAGCAAGCTGTACAACACTGGGATTGTGTGCGCACCTTGCCAACTGATAGAAAACAGTACCTTTGCACTCTCCTGACTTTTCCAATCACAGGAACATTCGATTGGAAGCTGTTTTGGACAACTTTTCTTTTCTTCCTGCCAAACACTTGGCAGACATCCGTGCAACTTCTAGAACACGATGGGAGATGTTTTCTGTGCTGGCACAGTTTTTCCTAGCCAGACATAGTGGAAAAGCTTGTTGCCGAGGTGTAGATGAGAAGAGGAGCTAAAGAGGAAGGTAGGATGCTCTCCGGAGGTAAGAGCCGCTGCCGGGCGTCTTTCGGCAGAAGCCGCGCTAAGGAGAGCACTGTGAGCGGCACAATCGTCTTTGCGCGAAGAAGCCGCTTCTTGGGCTCCGGCAGCCGGCGAGAGCGGCAGCTTCGGGAAGGTGAAGAAGCAAGCTGTACAACACTGGGATTGTGTGCGCACCTTGCCAACTGATAGAAAACAGTACCTTTGCACTCTCCTGACTTTTCCAATCACAGGAACATTCGATTGGAAGCTGTTTTGGACAACTTTTCTTTTCTTCCTGCCAAACACTTGGCAGACATCCGTGCAACTTCTAGAACACGATGGGAGATGTTTTCTGTGCTGGCACAGTTTTTCCTAGCCAGACATAGTGGAAAAGCTTGTTGCCGAGGTGTAGATGAGAAGAGGAGCTAAAGAGGAAGGTAGGATGCTCTCCGGAGGTAAGAGCCGCTGCCGGGCGTCTTTCGGCAGAAGCCGCGCTAAGGAGAGCGCTGTGAGCGGCACAATCGTCTTTGCGCGAAGAAGCCGCTTCTTGGGCTCCGGCAGCCGGCGAGAGCGGCAGCTTCGGGAAGGTGAAGAAGCAAGCTGTACAACACTGGGATTGTGTGCGCACCTTGCCAACTGATAGAAAACAGTACCTTGGCACTCTCCTGACTTTTCCAATCACAGGAACATTCGATTGGAAGCTGTTTTGGACAACTTTTCTTTTCTTCCTGCCAAACACTTGGCAGACATCCGTGCAACTTCTAGAACACGAAGGGAGATGTTTTCTGTGCTGGCACAGTTTTTCCTAGCCAGACATAGTGGAAAAGCTTGTTGCCGAGGTGTAGATGAGAAGAGGAGCTAAAGAGGAAGGTAGGATGCTCTCCGGAGGTAAGAGCCGCTGCCGGGCGTCTTTCGGCAGAAGCCGCGCTAAGGAGAGCACTGTGAGCGGCACAATCGTCTTTGCGCGAAGAAGCCGCTTCTTGGGCTCCGGCAGCCGGCGAGAGCGGCAGCTTCGGGAAGGTGAAGAAGCAAGCTGTACAACACTGGGATTGTGTGCGCACCTTGCCAACTGATAGAAAACAGTACCTTTGCACTCTCCTGACTTTTCCAATCACAGGAACATTCGATTGGAAGCTGTTTTGGACAACTTTTCTTTTCTTCCTGCCAAACACTTGGCAGACATCCGTGCAACTTCTAGAACACGATGGGAGATGTTTTCTGTGCTGGCACAGTTTTTCCTAGCCAGACATAGTGGAAAAGCTTGTTGCCGAGGTGTAGATGAGAAGAGGAGCTAAAGAGGAAGGTAGGATGCTCTCCGGAGGTAAGAGCCGCTGCCGGGCGTCTTTCGGCAGAAGCCGCGCTAAGGAGAGCACTGTGAGCGGCACAATCGTCTTTGCGCGAAGAAGCCGCTTCTTGGGCTCCGGCAGCCGGCGAGAGCGGCAGCTTCGGGAAGGTGAAGAAGCAAGCTGTACAACACTGGGATTGTGTGCGCACCTTGCCAACTGATAGAAAACAGTACCTTTGCACTCTCCTGACTTTTCCAATCACAGGAACATTCGATTGGAAGCTGTTTTGGACAACTTTTCTTTTCTTCCTGCCAAACACTTGGCAGACATCCGTGCAACTTCTAGAACACGAAGGGAGATGTTTTCTGTGCTGGCACAGTTTTTCCTAGCCAGACATAGTGGAAAAGCTTGTTGCCGAGGTGTAGATGAGAAGAGGAGCTAAAGAGGAAGGTAGGATGCTCTCCGGAGGTAAGAGCCGCTGCCGGGCGTCTTTCGGCAGAAGCCGCGCTAAGGAGAGCACTGTGAGCGGCACAATCGTCTTTGCGCGAAGAAGCCGCTTCTTGGGCTCCGGCAGCCGGCGAGAGCGGCAGCTTCGGGAAGGTGAAGAAGCAAGCTGTACAACACTGGGATTGTGTGCGCACCTTGCCAACTGATAGAAAACAGTACCTTTGCACTCTCCTGACTTTTCCAATCACAGGAACATTCGATTGGAAGCTGTTTTGGACAACTTTTCTTTTCTTCCTGCCAAACACTTGGCAGACATCCGTGCAACTTCTAGAACACGATGGGAGATGTTTTCTGTGCTGGCACAGTTTTTCCTAGCCAGACATAGTGGAAAAGCTTGTTGCCGAGGTGTAGATGAGAAGAGGAGCTAAAGAGGAAGGTAGGATGCTCTCCGGAGGTAAGAGCCGCTGCCGGGCGTCTTTCGGCAGAAGCCGCGCTAAGGAGAGCGCTGTGAGCGGCACAATCGTCTTTGCGCGAAGAAGCCGCTTCTTGGGCTCCGGCAGCCGGCGAGAGCGGCAGCTTCGGGAAGGTGAAGAAGCAAGCTGTACAACACTGGGATTGTGTGCGCACCTTGCCAACTGATAGAAAACAGTACCTTTGCACTCTCCTGACTTTTCCAATCACAGGAACATTCGATTGGAAGCTGTTTTGGACAACTTTTCTTTTCTTCCTGCCAAACACTTGGCAGACATCCGTGCAACTTCTAGAACACGAAGGGAGATGTTTTCTGTGCTGGCACAGTTTTTCCTAGCCAGACATAGTGGAAAAGCTTGTTGCCGAGGTGTAGATGAGAAGAGGAGCTAAAGAGGAAGGTAGGATGCTCTCCGGAGGTAAGAGCCGCTGCCGGGCGTCTTTCGGCAGAAGCCGCGCTAAGGAGAGCACTGTGAGCGGCACAATCGTCTTTGCGCGAAGAAGCCGCTTCTTGGGCTCCGGCAGCCGGCGAGAGCGGCAGCTTCGGGAAGGTGAAGAAGCAAGCTGTACAACACTGGGATTGTGTGCGCACCTTGCCAACTGATAGAAAACAGTACCTTTGCACTCTCCTGACTTTTCCAATCACAGGAACATTCGATTGGAAGCTGTTTTGGACAACTTTTCTTTTCTTCCTGCCAAACACTTGGCAGACATCCGTGCAACTTCTAGAACACGATGGGAGATGTTTTCTGTGCTGGCACAGTTTTTCCTAGCCAGACATAGTGGAAAAGCTTGTTGCCGAGGTGTAGATGAGAAGAGGAGCTAAAGAGGAAGGTAGGATGCTCTCCGGAGGTAAGAGCCGCTGCCGGGCGTCTTTCGGCAGAAGCCGCGCTAAGGAGAGCGCTGTGAGCGGCACAATCGTCTTTGCGCGAAGAAGCCGCTTCTTGGGCTCCGGCAGCCGGCGAGAGCGGCAGCTTCGGGAAGGTGAAGAAGCAAGCTGTACAACACTGGGATTGTGTGCGCACCTTGCCAACTGATAGAAAACAGTACCTTTGCACTCTCCTGACTTTTCCAATCACAGGAACATTCGATTGGAAGCTGTTTTGGACAACTTTTCTTTTCTTCCTGCCAAACACTTGGCAGACATCCGTGCAACTTCTAGAACACGATGGGAGATGTTTTCTGTGCTGGCACAGTTTTTCCTAGCCAGACATAGTGGAAAAGCTTGTTGCCGAGGTGTAGATGAGAAGAGGAGCTAAAGAGGAAGGTAGGATGCTCTCCGGAGGTAAGAGCCGCTGCCGGGCGTCTTTCGGCAGAAGCCGCGCTAAGGAGAGCACTGTGAGCGGCACAATCGTCTTTGCGCGAAGAAGCCGCTTCTTGGGCTCCGGCAGCCGGCGAGAGCGGCAGCTTCGGGAAGGTGAAGAAGCAAGCTGTACAACACTGGGATTGTGTGCGCACCTTGCCAACTGATAGAAAACAGTACCTTTGCACTCTCCTGACTTTTCCAATCACAGGAACATTCGATTGGAAGCTGTTTTGGACAACTTTTCTTTTCTTCCTGCCAAACACTTGGCAGACATCCGTGCAACTTCTAGAACACGATGGGAGATGTTTTCTGTGCTGGCACAGTTTTTCCTAGCCAGACATAGTGGAAAAGCTTGTTGCCGAGGTGTAGATGAGAAGAGGAGCTAAAGAGGAAGGTAGGATGCTCTCCGGAGGTAAGAGCCGCTGCCGGGCGTCTTTCGGCAGAAGCCGCGCTAAGGAGAGCACTGTGAGCGGCACAATCGTCTTTGCGCGAAGAAGCCGCTTCTTGGGCTCCGGCAGCCGGCGAGAGCGGCAGCTTCGGGAAGGTGAAGAAGCAAGCTGTACAACACTGGGATTGTGTGCGCACCTTGCCAACTGATAGAAAACAGTACCTTTGCACTCTCCTGACTTTTCCAATCACAGGAACATTCGATTGGAAGCTGTTTTGGACAACTTTTCTTTTCTTCCTGCCAAACACTTGGCAGACATCCGTGCAACTTCTAGAACACGATGGGAGATGTTTTCTGTGCTGGCACAGTTTTTCCTAGCCAGACATAGTGGAAAAGCTTGTTGCCGAGGTGTAGATGAGAAGAGGAGCTAAAGAGGAAGGTAGGATGCTCTCCGGAGGTAAGAGCCGCTGCCGGGCGTCTTTCGGCAGAAGCCGCGCTAAGGAGAGCACTGTGAGCGGCACAATCGTCTTTGCGCGAAGAAGCCGCTTCTTGGGCTCCGGCAGCCGGCGAGAGCGGCAGCTTCGGGAAGGTGAAGAAGCAAGCTGTACAACACTGGGATTGTGTGCGCACCTTGCCAACTGATAGAAAACAGTACCTTTGCACTCTCCTGACTTTTCCAATCACAGGAACATTCGATTGGAAGCTGTTTTGGACAACTTTTCTTTTCTTCCTGCCAAACACTTGGCAGACATCCGTGCAACTTCTAGAACACGATGGGAGATGTTTTCTGTGCTGGCACAGTTTTTCCTAGCCAGACATAGTGGAAAAGCTTGTTGCCGAGGTGTAGATGAGAAGAGGAGCTAAAGAGGAAGGTAGGATGCTCTCCGGAGGTAAGAGCCGCTGCCGGGCGTCTTTCGGCAGAAGCCGCGCTAAGGAGAGCACTGTGAGCGGCACAATCGTCTTTGCGCGAAGAAGCCGCTTCTTGGGCTCCGGCAGCCGGCGAGAGCGGCAGCTTCGGGAAGGTGAAGAAGCAAGCTGTACAACACTGGGATTGTGTGCGCACCTTGCCAACTGATAGAAAACAGTACCTTTGCACTCTCCTGACTTTTCCAATCACAGGAACATTCGATTGGAAGCTGTTTTGGACAACTTTTCTTTCTTCCTGCCAAACACTTGGCAGACATCCGTGCAACTTCTAGAACACGATGGGAGATGTTTTCTGTGCTGGCACAGTTTTTCCTAGCCAGACATAGTGGAAAAGCTTGTTGCCGAGGTGTAGATGAGAAGAGGAGCTAAAGAGGAAGGTAGGATGCTCTCCGGAGGTAAGAGCCGCTGCCGGGCGTCTTTCGGCAGAAGCCGCGCTAAGGAGAGCACTGTGAGCGGCACAATCGTCTTTGCGCGAAGAAGCCGCTTCTTGGGCTCCGGCAGCCGGCGAGAGCGGCAGCTTCGGGAAGGTGAAGAAGCAAGCTGTACAACACTGGGATTGTAGTGCGCACCTTGCCAACTGATAGAAAACAGTACCTTTGCACTCTCCTGACTTTTCCAATCACAGGAACATTCGATTGGAAGCTGTTTTGGACAACTTTTCTTTTCTTCCTGCCAAACACTTGGCAGACATCCGTGCAACTTCTAGAACACGATGGGAGATGTTTTCTGTGCTGGCACAGTTTTTCCTAGCCAGACATAGTGGAAAAGCTTGTTGCCGAGGTGTAGATGAGAAGAGGAGCTAAAGAGGAAGGTAGGATGCTCTCCGGAGGTAAGAGCCGCTGCCGGGCGTCTTTCGGCAGAAGCCGCGCTAAGGAGAGCACTGTGAGCGGCACAATCGTCTTTGCGCGAAGAAGCCGCTTCTTGGGCTCCGGCAGCCGGCGAGAGCGGCAGCTTCGGGAAGGTGAAGAAGCAAGCTGTACAACACTGGGATTGTGTGCGCACCTTGCCAACTGATAGAAAACAGTACCTTTGCACTCTCCTGACTTTTTTCCAATCACAGGAACATTCGATTGGAAGCTGTTTTGGACAACTTTTCTTTTCTCCTGCCAAACACTTGGCAGACATCCGTGCAACTTCTAGAACACAGGGGAGATGTTTTCTGTGCTGGCACAGTTTTTCTAGCCAGACAGTAGTGGAAAAGCTTGTTGCCGAGGTGTAGATGAGAGAGGAGCTAAAGAGGAAGGTAGGATGCTCTCCGGAGGTAAGAGCCGCTGCCGGGCGTCTTTCGGCAGAAGCCGCGCTAAGGAGAGCACTGTGAGCGGCACAATTCGTCTTTGCGCGAAGAAGCCGCTTCTTGGGCTCCGGCAGCCGGCGAGAGCGGCAGCTTCGGGAAGGTGAAGAAGCAAGCTGTACAACACTGGGATTGTGTGCGCACCTTGCCAACTGATAGAAAACAGTACCTTTGCACATCTCCTGAGCGTTTTCCAATCACAGGAACATTCGATTGGAAGCTGTTTTGGACAACTTTTCTTTTCTTCCTGCCAAACACTTGGCAGACATCCGTGCAACTTCTAGAACACGAGGGAGATGTTTTCTGTGCTGGCACAGTTTTTCCTAGCCAGACATAGTGGAAAAGCTTGTTGCCGAGGTGTAGATGAGAAGAGGAGCTAAAGAGGAAGGTAGGATGCTCTCCGGAGGTAAGAGCCGCTGCCGGGCGTCTTTCGGCAGAAGCCGCGCTAAGGAGAGCACTGTGAGCGGCACAATCGTCTTTGCGCGAAGAAGCCGCTTCTTGGGCTCCGGCAGCCGGCGAGAGCGGCAGCTTCGGGAAGGTGAAGAAGCAAGCTGTACAACACTGGGATTGTGTGCGCACCTTGCCAACTGATAGAAAACAGTACCTTTGCACTCTCCTGACTTTTCCAATCACAGGAACATTCGATTGGAAGCTGTTTTGGACAACTTTTCTTTTCTTCCTGCCAAACACTTGGCAGACATCCGTGCAACTTCTAGAACACGATGGGAGATGTTTTCTGTGCTGGCACAGTTTTTCCTAGCCAGACATAGTGGAAAAGCTTGTTGCCGAGGTGTAGATGAGAAGAGGAGCTAAAGAGGAAGGTAGGATGCTCTCCGGAGGTAAGAGCCGCTGCCGGGCGTCTTTCGGCAGAAGCCGCGCTAAGGAGAGCACTGTGAGCGGCACAATCGTCTTTGCGCGAAGAAGCCGCTTCTTGGGCTCCGGCAGCCGGCGAGAGCGGCAGCTTCGGGAAGGTGAAGAAGCAAGCTGTACAACACTGGGATTGTGTGCGCACCTTGCCAACTGATAGAAAACAGTACCTTTGCACTCTCCTGACTTTTCCAATCACAGGAACATTCGATTGGAAGCTGTTTGACAACTTTTCTTTTCTTCCTGCCAAACACTTGGCAGACATCCGTGCAACTTCTAGAACACGATGGGAGATGTTTTCTGTGCTGGCACAGTTTTTCCTAGCCAGACATAGTGGAAAAGCTTGTTGCCGAGGTGTAGATGAGAAGAGGAGCTAAAGAGGAAGGTAGGATGCTCTCCGGAGGTAAGAGCCGCTGCCGGGCGTCTTTCGGCAGAAGCCGCGCTAAGGAGAGCACTGTGAGCGGCACAATCGTCTTTGCGCGAAGAAGCCGCTTCTTGGGCTCCGGCAGCCGGCGAGAGCGGCAGCTTCGGGAAGGTGAAGAAGCAAGCTGTACAACACTGGGATTGTGTGCGCACCTTGCCAACTGATAGAAAACAGTACCTTTGCACTCTCCTGACTTTTCCAATCACAGGAACATTCGATTGGAAGCTGTTTTGGACAACTTTTCTTTTCTTCCTGCCAAACACTTGGCAGACATCCGTGCAACTTCTAGAACACGATGGGAGATGTTTTCTGTGCTGGCACAGTTTTTCCTAGCCAGACATAGTGGAAAAGCTTGTTGCCGAGGTGTAGATGAGAAGAGGAGCTAAAGAGGAAGGTAGGATGCTCTCCGGAGGTAAGAGCCGCTGCCGGGCGTCTTTCGGCAGAAGCCGCGCTAAGGAGAGCACTGTGAGCGGCACAATCGTCTTTGCGCGAAGAAGCCGCTTCTTGGGCTCCGGCAGCCGGCGAGAGCGGCAGCTTCGGGAAGGTGAAGAAGCAAGCTGTACAACACTGGGATTGTGTGCGCACCTTGCCAACTGATAGAAAACAGTACCTTTGCACTCTCCTGACTTTTCCAATCACAGGAACATTCAATTGGAAGCTGTTTTGGACAACTTTTCTTTTCTTCCTGCCAAACACTTGGCAGACATCCGTGCAACTTCTAGAACACGATGGGAGATGTTTTCTGTGCTGGCACAGTTTTTCCTAGCCAGACATAGTGGAAAAGCTTGTTGCCGAGGTGTAGATGAGAAGAGGAGCTAAAGAGGAAGGTAGGATGCTCTCCGGAGGTAAGAGCCGCTGCAGGGCGTCTTTCGGCAGAAGCCGCGCTAAGGAGAGCACTGTGAGCGGCACAATCGTCTTTGCGCGAAGAAGCCGCTTCTTGGGCTCCGGCAGCCGGCGAGAGCGGCAGCTTCGGGAAGGTGAAGAAGCAAGCTGTACAACACTGGGATTGTGTGCGCACCTTGCCAACTGATAGAAAACAGTACCTTTGCACTCTCCTGACTTTTCCAATCACAGGAACATTCGATTGGAAGCTGTTTTGGACAACTTTTCTTTTCTTCCTGCCAAACACTTGGCAGACATCCGTGCAACTTCTAGAACACGATGGGAGATGTTTTCTGTGCTGGCACAGTTTTTTCCTAGCCAGACATAGTGGAAAAGCTTGTTGCCGAGGTGTAGATGAGAAGAGGAGCTAAAGAGGAAGGTAGGATGCTCTCCGGAGGTAAGAGCCGCTGCCGGGCGTCTTTCGGCAGAAGCCGCGCTAAGGAGAGCACTGTGAGCGGCACAATCGTCTTTGCGCGAAGAAGCCGCTTCTTGGGCTCCGGCAGCCGGCGAGAGCGGCAGCTTCGGGAAGGTGAAGAAGCAAGCTGTACAACACTGGGATTGTGTGCGCACCTTGCCAACTGATAGAAAACAGTACCTTTGCACTCTCCTGACTTTTCCAATCACAGGAACATTCGATTGGAAGCTGTTTTGGACAACTTTTCTTTTCTTCCTGCCAAACACTTGGCAGACATCCGTGCAACTTCTAGAACACGATGGGAGATGTTTTCTGTGCTGGCACAGTTTTTCCTAGCCAGACATAGTGGAAAAGCTTGTTGCCGAGGTGTAGATGAGAAGAGGAGCTAAAGAGGAAGGTAGGATGCTCTCCGGAGGTAAGAGCCGCTGCCGGGCGTCTTTCGGCAGAAGCCGCGCTAAGGAGAGCACTGTGAGCGGCACAATCGTCTTTGCGCGAAGAAGCCGCTTCTTGGGCTCCGGCAGCCGGCGAGAGCGGCAGCTTCGGGAAGGTGAAGAAGCAAGCTGTACAACACTGGGATTGTGTGCGCACCTTGCCAACTGATAGAAAACAGTACCTTTGCACTCTCCTGACTTTTCCAATCACAGGAACATTCGATTGGAAGCTGTTTTGGACAACTTTTCTTTTCTTCCTGCCAAACACTTGGCAGACATCCGTGCAACTTCTAGAACACGATGGGAGATGTTTTCTGTGCTGGCACAGTTTTTCCTAGCCAGACATAGTGGAAAAGCTTGTTGCCGAGGTGTAGATGAGAAGAGGAGCTAAAGAGGAAGGTAGGATGCTCTCCGGAGGTAAGAGCCGCTGCCGGGCGTCTTTCGGCAGAAGCCGCGCTAAGGAGAGCACTGTGAGCGGCACAATCGTCTTTGCGCGAAGAAGCCGCTTCTTGGGCTCCGGCAGCCGGCGAGAGCGGCAGCTTCGGGAAGGTGAAGAAGCAAGCTGTACAACACTGGGATTGTGTGCGCACCTTGCCAACTGATAGAAAACAGTACCTTTGCACTCTCCTGACTTTTCCAATCACAGGAACATTCGATTGGAAGCTGTTTTGGACAACTTTTCTTTTCTTCCTGCCAAACACTTGGCAGACATCCGTGCAACTTCTAGAACACGATGGGAGATGTTTTCTGTGCTGGCACAGTTTTTCCTAGCCAGACATAGTGGAAAAGCTTGTTGCCGAGGTGTAGATGAGAAGAGGAGCTAAAGAGGAAGGTAGGATGCTCTCCGGAGGTAAGAGCCGCTGCCGGGCGTCTTTCGGCAGAAGCCGCGCTAAGGAGAGCACTGTGAGCGGCACAATCGTCTTTGCGCGAAGAAGCCGCTTCTTGGGCTCCGGCAGCCGGCGAGAGCGGCAGCTTCGGGAAGGTGAAGAAGCAAGCTGTACAACACTGGGATTGTGTGCGCACCTTGCCAACTGATAGAAAACAGTACCTTGGCACTCTCCTGACTTTTCCAATCACAGGAACATTCGATTGGAAGCTGTTTTGGACAACTTTTCTTTTCTTCCTGCCAAACACTTGGCAGACATCCGTGCAACTTCTAGAACACGATGGGAGATGTTTTCTGTGCTGGCACAGTTTTTCCTAGCCAGACATAGTGGAAAAGCTTGTTGCCGAGGTGTAGATGAGAAGAGGAGCTAAAGAGGAAGGTAGGATGCTCTCCGGAGGTAAGAGCCGCTGCCGGGCGTCTTTCGGCAGAAGCCGCGCTAAGGAGAGCACTGTGAGCGGCACAATCGTCTTTGCGCGAAGAAGCCGCTTCTTGGGCTCCGGCAGCCGGCGAGAGCGGCAGCTTCGGGAAGGTGAAGAAGCAAGCTGTACAACACTGGGATTGTGTGCGCACCTTGCCAACTGATAGAAAACAGTACCTTGCACTCTCCTGACTTTTCCAATCACAGGAACATTCGATTGGAAGCTGTTTTGGACAACTTTTCTTTTCTTCCTGCCAAACACTTGGCAGACATCCGTGCAACTTCTAGAACACGATGGAGATGTTTTCTGTGCTGGCACAGTTTTTCCTAGCCAGACATAGTGGAAAAGCTTGTTGCCGAGGTGTAGATGAGAAGAGGAGCTAAAGAGGAAGGTAGGATGCTCTCCGGAGGTAAGAGCCGCTGCCGGGCGTCTTTCGGCAGAAGCCGCGCTAAGGAGAGCACTGTGAGCGGCACAATCGTCTTTGCGCGAAGAAGCCGCTTCTTGGGCTCCGGCAGCCGGCGAGAGCGGCAGCTTCGGGAAGGTGAAGAAGCAAGCTGTACAACACTGGGATTGTGTGCGCACCTTGCCAACTGATAGAAAACAGTACCTTTGCACTCTCCTGACTTTTCCAATCACAGGAACATTCGATTGGAAGCTGTTTTGGACAACTTTTCTTTTCTTCCTGCCAAACACTTGGCAGACATCCGTGCAACTTCTAGAACACGATGGGAGATGTTTTCTGTGCTGGCACAGTTTTTCCTAGCCAGACATAGTGGAAAAGCTTGTTGCCGAGGTGTAGATGAGAAGAGGAGCTAAAGAGGAAGGTAGGATGCTCTCCGGAGGTAAGAGCCGCTGCCGGGCGTCTTTCGGCAGAAGCCGCGCTAAGGAGAGCACTGTGAGCGGCACAATCGTCTTTGCGCGAAGAAGCCGCTTCTTGGGCTCCGGCAGCCGGCGAGAGCGGCAGCTTCGGGAAGGTGAAGAAGCAAGCTGTACAACACTGGGATTGTGTGCGCACCTTGCCAACTGATAGAAAACAGTACCTTTGCACTCTCCTGACTTTTCCAATCACAGGAACATTCGATTGGAAGCTGTTTTGGACAACTTTTCTTTTCTTCCTGCCAAACACTTGGCAGACATCCGTGCAACTTCTAGAACACGATGGGAGATGTTTTCTGTGCTGGCACAGTTTTTCCTAGCCAGACATAGTGGAAAAGCTTGTTGCCGAGGTGTAGATGAGAAGAGGAGCTAAAGAGGAAGGTAGGATGCTCTCCGGAGGTAAGAGCCGCTGCCGGCGTCTTTCGGCAGAAGCCGCGCTAAGGAGAGCACTGTGAGCGGCACAATCGTCTTTGCGCGAAGAAGCCGCTTCTTGGGCTCCGGCAGCCGGCGAGAGCGGCAGCTTCGGGAAGGTGAAGAAGCAAGCTGTACAACACTGGGATTGTGTGCGCACCTTGCCAACTGATAGAAAACAGTACCTTTGCACTCTCCTGACTTTTCCAATCACAGGAACATTCGATTGGAAGCTGTTTTGGACAACTTTTCTTTTCTTCCTGCCAAACACTTGGCAGACATCCGTGCAACTTCTAGAACACGATGGGAGATGTTTTCTGTGCTGGCACAGTTTTTCCTAGCCAGACATAGTGGAAAAGCTTGTTGCCGAGGTGTAGATGAGAAGAGGAGCTAAAGAGGAAGGTAGGATGCTCTCCGGAGGTAAGAGCCGCTGCCGGGCGTCTTTCGGCAGAAGCCGCGCTAAGGAGAGCACTGTGAGCGGCACAATCGTCTTTGCGCGAAGAAGCCGCTTCTTGGGCTCCGGCAGCCGGCGAGAGCGGCAGCTTCGGGAAGGTGAAGAAGCAAGCTGTACAACACTGGGATTGTGTGCGCACCTTGCCAACTGATAGAAAACAGTACCTTTGCACTCTCCTGACTTTTCCAATCACAGGAACATTCGATTGGAAGCTGTTTTGGACAACTTTTCTTTTCTTCCTGCCAAACACTTGGCAGACATCCGTGCAACTTCTAGAACACGATGGGAGATGTTTTCTGTGCTGGCACAGTTTTTCCTAGCCAGACATAGTGGAAAAGCTTGTTGCCGAGGTGTAGATGAGAAGAGGAGCTAAAGAGGAAGGTAGGATGCTCTCCGGAGGTAAGAGCCGCTGCCGGGCGTCTTTCGGCAGAAGCCGCGCTAAGGAGAGCACTGTGAGCGGCACAATCGTCTTTGCGCGAAGAAGCCGCTTCTTGGGCTCCGGCAGCCGGCGAGAGCGGCAGCTTCGGGAAGGTGAAGAAGCAAGCTGTACAACACTGGGATTGTGTGCGCACCTTGCCAACTGATAGAAAACAGTACCTTTGCACTCTCCTGACTTTTCCAATCACAGGAACATTCGATTGGAAGCTGTTTTGGACAACTTTTCTTTTCTTCCTGCCAAACACTTGGCAGACATCCGTGCAACTTCTAGAACACGATGGGAGATGTTTTCTGTGCTGGCACAGTTTTTCCTAGCCAGACATAGTGGAAAAGCTTGTTGCCGAGGTGTAGATGAGAAGAGGAGCTAAAGAGGAAGGTAGGATGCTCTCCGGAGGTAAGAGCCGCTGCCGGGCGTCTTTCGGCAGAAGCCGCGCTAAGGAGAGCACTGTGAGCGGCACAATCGTCTTTGCGCGAAGAAGCCGCTTCTTGGGCTCCGGCAGCCGGCGAGAGCGGCAGCTTCGGGAAGGTGAAGAAGCAAGCTGTACAACACTGGGATTGTGTGCGCACCTTGCCAACTGATAGAAAACAGTACCTTTGCACTCTCCTGACTTTTCCAATCACAGGAACATTCGATTGGAAGCTGTTTTGGACAACTTTTCTTTTCTTCCTGCCAAACACTTGGCAGACATCCGTGCAACTTCTAGAACACGAAGGGAGATGTTTTCTGTGCTGGCACAGTTTTTCCTAGCCAGACATAGTGGAAAAGCTTGTTGCCGAGGTGTAGATGAGAAGAGGAGCTAAAGAGGAAGGTAGGATGCTCTCCGGAGGTAAGAGCCGCTGCCGGGCGTCTTTCGGCAGAAGCCGCGCTAAGGAGAGCACTGTGAGCGGCACAATCGTCTTTGCGCGAAGAAGCCGCTTCTTGGGCTCCGGCAGCCGGCGAGAGCGGCAGCTTCGGGAAGGTGAAGAAGCAAGCTGTACAACACTGGGATTGTGTGCGCACCTTGCCAACTGATAGAAAACAGTACCTTTGCACTCTCCTGACTTTTCCAATCACAGGAACATTCGATTGGAAGCTGTTTTGGACAACTTTTCTTTTCTTCCTGCCAAACACTTGGCAGACATCCGTGCAACTTCTAGAACACGATGGGAGATGTTTTCTGTGCTGGCACAGTTTTTCCTAGCCAGACATAGTGGAAAAGCTTGTTGCCGAGGTGTAGATGAGAAGAGGAGCTAAAGAGGAAGGTAGGATGCTCTCCGGAGGTAAGAGCCGCTGCCGGGCGTCTTTCGGCAGAAGCCGCGCTAAGGAGAGCACTGTGAGCGGCACAATCGTCTTTGCGCGAAGAAGCCGCTTCTTGGGCTCCGGCAGCCGGCGAGAGCGGCAGCTTCGGGAAGGTGAAGAAGCAAGCTGTACAACACTGGGATTGTGTGCGCACCTTGCCAACTGATAGAAAACAGTACCTTTGCACTCTCCTGACTTTTCCAATCACAGGAACATTCGATTGGAAGCTGTTTTGGACAACTTTTCTTTTCTTCCTGCCAAACACTTGGCAGACATCCGTGCAACTTCTAGAACACGATGGGAGATGTTTTCTGTGCTGGCACAGTTTTTCCTAGCCAGACATAGTGGAAAAGCTTGTTGCCGAGGTGTAGATGAGAAGAGGAGCTAAAGAGGAAGGTAGGATGCTCTCCGGAGGTAAGAGCCGCTGCCGGGCGTCTTTCGGCAGAAGCCGCGCTAAGGAGAGCACTGTGAGCGGCACAATCGTCTTTGCGCGAAGAAGCCGCTTCTTGGGCTCCGGCAGCCGGCGAGAGCGGCAGCTTCGGGAAGGTGAAGAAGCAAGCTGTACAACACTGGGATTGTGTGCGCACCTTGCCAACTGATAGAAAACAGTACCTTGGCACTCTCCTGACTTTTCCAATCACAGGAACATTCGATTGGAAGCTGTTTTGGACAACTTTTCTTTCTTCCTGCCAAACACTTGGCAGACATCCGTGCAACTTCTAGAACACGATGGGAGATGTTTTCTGTGCTGGCACAGTTTTTCCTAGCCAGACATAGTGGAAAAGCTTGTTGCCGAGGTGTAGATGAGAAGAGGAGCTAAAGAGGAAGGTAGGATGCTCTCCGGAGGTAAGAGCCGCTGCCGGGCGTCTTTCGGCAGAAGCCGCGCTAAGGAGAGCACTGTGAGCGGCACAATCGTCTTTGCGCGAAGAAGCCGCTTCTTGGGCTCCGGCAGCCGGCGAGAGCGGCAGCTTCGGGAAGGTGAAGAAGCAAGCTGTACAACACTGGGATTGTGTGCGCACCTTGCCAACTGATAGAAAACAGTACCTTTGCACTCTCCTGACTTTTCCAATCACAGGAACATTCGATTGGAAGCTGTTTTGGACAACTTTTCTTTTCTTCCTGCCAAACACTTGGCAGACATCCGTGCAACTTCTAGAACACGAAGGGAGATGTTTTCTGTGCTGGCACAGTTTTTCCTAGCCAGACATAGTGGAAAAGCTTGTTGCCGAGGTGTAGATGAGAAGAGGAGCTAAAGAGGAAGGTAGGATGCTCTCCGGAGGTAAGAGCCGCTGCCGGGCGTCTTTCGGCAGAAGCCGCGCTAAGGAGAGCACTGTGAGCGGCACAATCGTCTTTGCGCGAAGAAGCCGCTTCTTGGGCTCCGGCAGCCGGCGAGAGCGGCAGCTTCGGGAAGGTGAAGAAGCAAGCTGTACAACACTGGGATTGTGTGCGCACCTTGCCAACTGATAGAAAACAGTACCTTTGCACTCTCCTGACTTTTCCAATCACAGGAACATTCGATTGGAAGCTGTTTTGGACAACTTTTCTTTTCTTCCTGCCAAACACTTGGCAGACATCCGTGCAACTTCTAGAACACGATGGGAGATGTTTTCTGTGCTGGCACAGTTTTTCCTAGCCAGACATAGTGGAAAAGCTTGTTGCCGAGGTGTAGATGAGAAGAGGAGCTAAAGAGGAAGGTAGGATGCTCTCCGGAGGTAAGAGCCGCTGCCGGGCGTCTTTCGGCAGAAGCCGCGCTAAGGAGAGCGCTGTGAGCGGCACAATCGTCTTTGCGCGAAGAAGCCGCTTCTTGGGCTCCGGCAGCCGGCGAGAGCGGCAGCTTCGGGAAGGTGAAGAAGCAAGCTGTACAACACTGGGATTGTGTGCGCACCTTGCCAACTGATAGAAAACAGTACCTTGGCACTCTCCTGACTTTTCCAATCACAGGAACATTCGATTGGAAGCTGTTTTGGACAACTTTCTTTTCTTCCTGCCAAACACTTGGCAGACATCCGTGCAACTTCTAGAACACGATGGGAGATGTTTTCTGTGCTGGCACAGTTTTTCCTAGCCAGACATAGTGGAAAAGCTTGTTGCCGAGGTGTAGATGAGAAGAGGAGCTAAAGAGGAAGGTAGGATGCTCTCCGGAGGTAAGAGCCGCTGCCGGGCGTCTTTCGGCAGAAGCCGCGCTAAGGAGAGCACTGTGAGCGGCACAATCGTCTTTGCGCGAAGAAGCCGCTTCTTGGGCTCCGGCAGCCGGCGAGAGCGGCAGCTTCGGGAAGGTGAAGAAGCAAGCTGTACAACACTGGGATTGTGTGCGCACCTTGCCAACTGATAGAAAACAGTACCTTTGCACTCTCCTGACTTTTCCAATCACAGGAACATTCGATTGGAAGCTGTTTTGGACAACTTTTCTTTTCTTCCTGCCAAACACTTGGCAGACATCCGTGCAACTTCTAGAACACGATGGGAGATGTTTTCTGTGCTGCACAGTTTTTCCTAGCCAGACATAGTGGAAAAGCTTGTTGCCGAGGTGTAGATGAGAAGAGGAGCTAAAGAGGAAGGTAGGATGCTCTCCGGAGGTAAGAGCCGCTGCCGGGCGTCTTTCGGCAGAAGCCGCGCTAAGGAGAGCACTGTGAGCGGCACAATCGTCTTTGCGCGAAGAAGCCGCTTCTTGGGCTCCGGCAGCCGGCGAGAGCGGCAGCTTCGGGAAGGTGAAGAAGCAAGCTGTACAACACTGGGATTGTGTGCGCACCTTGCCAACTGATAGAAAACAGTACCTTTGCACTCTCCTGACTTTTCCAATCACAGGAACATTCGATTGGAAGCTGTTTTGGACAACTTTTCTTTTCTTCCTGCCAAACACTTGGCAGACATCCGTGCAACTTCTAGAACACGATGGGAGATGTTTTCTGTGCTGGCACAGTTTTTCCTAGCCAGACATAGTGGAAAAGCTTGTTGCCGAGGTGTAGATGAGAAGAGGAGCTAAAGAGGAAGGTAGGATGCTCTCCGGAGGTAAGAGCCGCTGCCGGGCGTCTTTCGGCAGAAGCCGCGCTAAGGAGAGCGCTGTGAGCGGCACAATCGTCTTTGCGCGAAGAAGCCGCTTCTTGGGCTCCGGCAGCCGGCGAGAGCGGCAGCTTCGGGAAGGTGAAGAAGCAAGCTGTACAACACTGGGATTGTGTGCGCACCTTGCCAACTGATAGAAAACAGTACCTTGGCACTCTCCTGACTTTTCCAATCACAGGAACATTCGATTGGAAGCTGTTTTGGACAACTTTTCTTTTCTTCCTGCCAAACACTTGGCAGACATCCGTGCAACTTCTAGAACACGAAGGGAGATGTTTTCTGTGCTGGCACAGTTTTTCCTAGCCAGACATAGTGGAAAAGCTTGTTGCCGAGGTGTAGATGAGAAGAGGAGCTAAAGAGGAAGGTAGGATGCTCTCCGGAGGTAAGAGCCGCTGCCGGGCGTCTTTCGGCAGAAGCCGCGCTAAGGAGAGCACTGTGAGCGGCACAATCGTCTTTGCGCGAAGAAGCCGCTTCTTGGGCTCCGGCAGCCGGCGAGAGCGGCAGCTTCGGGAAGGTGAAGAAGCAAGCTGTACAACACTGGGATTGTGTGCGCACCTTGCCAACTGATAGAAAACAGTACCTTGGCACTCTCCTGACTTTTCCAATCACAGGAACATTCGATTGGAAGCTGTTTTGGACAACTTTTCTTTTCTTCCTGCCAAACACTTGGCAGACATCCGTGCAACTTCTAGAACACGAAGGGAGATGTTTTCTGTGCTGGCACAGTTTTTCCTAGCCAGACATAGTGGAAAAGCTTGTTGCCGAGGTGTAGATGAGAAGAGGAGCTAAAGAGGAAGGTAGGATGCTCTCCGGAGGTAAGAGCCGCTGCCGGGCGTCTTTCGGCAGAAGCCGCGCTAAGGAGAGCGCTGTGAGCGGCACAATCGTCTTTGCGCGAAGAAGCCGCTTCTTGGGCTACGGCAGCCGGCGAGAGCGGCAGCTTCGGGAAGGTGAAGAAGCAAGCTGTACAACACTGGGATTGTGTGCGCACCTTGCCAACTGATAGAAAACAGTACCTTTGCACTCTCCTGACTTTTCCAATCACAGGAACATTCGATTGGAAGCTGTTTTGGACAACTTTTCTTTTCTTCCTGCCAAACACTTGGCAGACATCCGTGCAACTTCTAGAACACGAGGGGAGATGTTTTCTGTGCTGGCACAGTTTTTCCTAGCCAGACATAGTGGAAAAGCTTGTTGCCGAGGTGTAGATGAGAAGAGGAGCTAAAGAGGAAGGTAGGATGCTCTCCGGAGGTAAGAGCCGCTGCCGGGCGTCTTTCGGCAGAAGCCGCGCTAAGGAGAGCGCTGTGAGCGGCACAATCGTCTTTGCGCGAAGAAGCCGCTTCTTGGGCTACGGCAGCCGGCGAGAGCGGCAGCTTCGGGAAGGTGAAGAAGCAAGCTGTACAACACTGGGATTGTGTGCGCACCTTGCCAACTGATAGAAAACAGTACCTTTGCACTCTCCTGACTTTTCCAATCACAGGAACATTCGATTGGAAGCTGTTTTGGACAACCTTTCTTTTCTTCCTGCCAAACACTTGGCAGACATCCGTGCAACTTCTAGAACACGATGGGAGATGTTTTCTGTGCTGGCACAGTTTTTCCTAGCCAGACATAGTGGAAAAGCTTGTTGCCGAGGTGTAGATGAGAAGAGGAGCTAAAGAGGAAGGTAGGATGCTCTCCGGAGGTAAGAGCCGCTGCCGGGCGTCTTTCGGCAGAAGCCGCGCTAAGGAGAGCACTGTGAGCGGCACAATCGTCTTTGCGCGAAGAAGCCGCTTCTTGGGCTCCGGCAGCCGGCGAGAGCGGCAGCTTCGGGAAGGTGAAGAAGCAAGCTGTACAACACTGGGATTGTGTGCGCACCTTGCCAACTGATAGAAAACAGTACCTTTGCACTCTCCTGACTTTTCCAATCACAGGAACATTCGATTGGAAGCTGTTTTGGACAACTTTTCTTTTCTTCCTGCCAAACACTTGGCAGACATCCGTGCAACTTCTAGAACACGATGGGAGATGTTTTCTGTGCTGGCACAGTTTTTCCTAGCCAGACATAGTGGAAAAGCTTGTTGCCGAGGTGTAGATGAGAAGAGGAGCTAAAGAGGAAGGTAGGATGCTCTCCGGAGGTAAGAGCCGCTGCCGGGCGTCTTTCGGCAGAAGCCGCGCTAAGGAGAGCGCTGTGAGCGGCACAATCGTCTTTGCGCGAAGAAGCCGCTTCTTGGGCTCCGGCAGCCGGCGAGAGCGGCAGCTTCGGGAAGGTGAAGAAGCAAGCTGTACAACACTGGGATTGTGTGCGCACCTTGCCAACTGATAGAAAACAGTACCTTTGCACTCTCCTGACTTTTCCAATCACAGGAACATTCGATTGGAAGCTGTTTTGGACAACTTTTCTTTTCTTCCTGCCAAACACTTGGCAGACATCCGTGCAACTTCTAGAACACGATGGGAGATGTTTTCTGTGCTGGCACAGTTTTTCCTAGCCAGACATAGTGGAAAAGCTTGTTGCCGAGGTGTAGATGAGAAGAGGAGCTAAAGAGGAAGGTAGGATGCTCTCCGGAGGTAAGAGCCGCTGCCGGGCGTCTTTCGGCAGAAGCCGCGCTAAGGAGAGCACTGTGAGCGGCACAATCGTCTTTGCGCGAAGAAGCCGCTTCTTGGGCTCCGGCAGCCGGCGAGAGCGGCAGCTTCGGGAAGGTGAAGAAGCAAGCTGTACAACACTGGGATTGTGTGCGCACCTTGCCAACTGATAGAAAACAGTACCTTTGCACTCTCCTGACTTTTCCAATCACAGGAACATTCGATTGGAAGCTGTTTTGGACAACTTTTCTTTTCTTCCTGCCAAACACTTGGCAGACATCCGTGCAACTTCTAGAACACGATGGGAGATGTTTTCTGTGCTGGCACAGTTTTTCCTAGCCAGACATAGTGGAAAAGCTTGTTGCCGAGGTGTAGATGAGAAGAGGAGCTAAAGAGGAAGGTAGGATGCTCTCCGGAGGTAAGAGCCGCTGCCGGGCGTCTTTCGGCAGAAGCCGCGCTAAGGAGAGCACTGTGAGCGGCACAATCGTCTTTGCGCGAAGAAGCCGCTTCTTGGGCTCCGGCAGCCGGCGAGAGCGGCAGCTTCGGGAAGGTGAAGAAGCAAGCTGTACAACACTGGGATTGTGTGCGCACCTTGCCAACTGATAGAAAACAGTACCTTTGCACTCTCCTGACTTTTCCAATCACAGGAACATTCGATTGGAAGCTGTTTTGGACAACTTTTCTTTTCTTCCTGCCAAACACTTGGCAGACATCCGTGCAACTTCTAGAACACGATGGGAGATGTTTTCTGTGCTGGCACAGTTTTTCTAGCCAGACATAGTGGAAAAGCTTGTTGCCGAGGTGTAGATGAGAAGAGGAGCTAAAGAGGAAGGTAGGATGCTCTCCGGAGGTAAGAGCCGCTGCCGGGCGTCTTCGGCAGAAGCCGCGCTAAGGAGAGCGCTGTGAGCGGCACAATCGTCTTTGCGCGAAGAAGCCGCTTCTTGGGCTCCGGCAGCCGGCGAGAGCGGCAGCTTCGGGAAGGTGAAGAAGCAAGCTGTACAACACTGGGATTGTGTGCGCACCTTGCCAACTGATAGAAAACAGTACCTTGGCACTCTCCTGACTTTTCCAATCACAGGAACATTCGATTGGAAGCTGTTTTGGACAACTTTTCTTTTCTTCCTGCCAAACACTTGGCAGACATCCGTGCAACTTCTAGAACACGAAGGGAGATGTTTTCTGTGCTGGCACAGTTTTTCCTAGCCAGACATAGTGGAAAAGCTTGTTGCCGAGGTGTAGATGAGAAGAGGAGCTAAAGAGGAAGGTAGGATGCTCTCCGGAGGTAAGAGCCGCTGCCGGGCGTCTTTCGGCAGAAGCCGCGCTAAGGAGAGCGCTGTGAGCGGCACAATCGTCTTTGCGCGAAGAAGCCGCTTCTTGGGCTCCGGCAGCCGGCGAGAGCGGCAGCTTCGGGAAGGTGAAGAAGCAAGCTGTACAACACTGGGATTGTGTGCGCACCTTGCCAACTGATAGAAAACAGTACCTTGGCACTCTCCTGACTTTTCCAATCACAGGAACATTCGATTGGAAGCTGTTTTGGACAACTTTTCTTTTCTTCCTGCCAAACACTTGGCAGACATCCGTGCAACTTCTAGAACACGAAGGGAGATGTTTTCTGTGCTGGCACAGTTTTTCCTAGCCAGACATAGTGGAAAAGCTTGTTGCCGAGGTGTAGATGAGAAGAGGAGCTAAAGAGGAAGGTAGGATGCTCTCCGGAGGTAAGAGCCGCTGCCGGGGCGTCTTTCGGCAGAAGCCGCGCTAAGGAGAGCACTGTGAGCGGCACAATCGTCTTTGCGCGAAGAAGCCGCTTCTTGGGCTCCGGCAGCCGGCGAGAGCGGCAGCTTCGGGAAGGTGAAGAAGCAAGCTGTACAACACTGGGATTGTGTGCGCACCTTGCCAACTGATAGAAAACAGTACCTTTGCACTCTCCTGACTTTTCCAATCACAGGAACATTCGATTGGAAGCTGTTTTTGGACAACTTTTCTTTTCTTCCTGCCAAACACTTGGCAGACATCCGTGCAACTTCTAGAACACGATGGGAGATGTTTTCTGTGCTGGCACAGTTTTTCCTAGCCAGACATAGTGGAAAAGCTTGTTGCCGAGGTGTAGATGAGAAGAGGAGCTAAAGAGGAAGGTAGGGATGCTCTCCGGAGGTAAGAGCCGCTGCCGGGCGTCTTTCGGCAGAAGCCGCGCTAAGGAGAGCGCTGTGAGCGGCACAATCGTCTTTGCGCGAAGAAGCCGCTTCTTGGGCTCCGGCAGCCGGCGAGAGCGGCAGCTTCGGGAAGGTGAAGAAGCAAGCTGTACAACACTGGGATTGTGTGCGCACCTTGCCAACTGATAGAAAACAGTACCTTTGCACTCTCCTGACTTTTCCAATCACAGGAACATTCGATTGGAAGCTGTTTTGGACAACCTTTTCTTTTCTTCCTGCCAAACACTTGGCAGACATCCGTGCAACTTCTAGAACACGATGGGAGATGTTTTCTGTGCTGGCACAGTTTTTCCTAGCCAGACATAGTGGAAAAGCTTGTTGCCGAGGTGTAGATGAGAAGAGGAGCTAAAGAGGAAGGTAGGATGCTCTCCGGAGGTAAGAGCCGCTGCCGGGCGTCTTTCGGCAGAAGCCGCGCTAAGGAGAGCGCTGTGAGCGGCACAATCGTCTTTGCGCGAAGAAGCCGCTTCTTGGGCTCCGGCAGCCGGCGAGAGCGGCAGCTTCGGGAAGGTGAAGAAGCAAGCTGTACAACACTGGGATTGTGTGCGCACCTTGCCAACTGATAGAAAACAGTACCTTTGCACTCTCCTGACTTTTCCAATCACAGGAACATTCGATTGGAAGCTGTTTTGGACAACTTTTCTTTTCTTCCTGCCAAACACTTGCAGACATCCGTGCAACTTCTAGAACACGATGGGAGATGTTTTCTGTGCTGGCACAGTTTTTCCTAGCCAGACATAGTGGAAAAGCTTGTTGCCGAGGTGTAGATGAGAAGAGGAGCTAAAGAGGAAGGTAGGATGCTCTCCGGAGGTAAGAGCCGCTGCCGGGCGTCTTTCGGCAGAAGCCGCGCTAAGGAGAGCAGCTGTGAGCGGCACAATCGTCTTTGCGCGAAGAAGCCGCTTCTTGGGCTCCGGCAGCCGGCGAGAGCGGCAGCTTCGGGAAGGTGAAGAAGCAAGCTGTACAACACTGGGATTGTGTGCGCACCTTGCCAACTGATAGAAAACAGTACCTTTGCACTCTCCTGACTTTTCCAATCACAGGAACATTCGATTGGAAGCTGTTTTGGACAACTTTTCTTTTCTTCCTGCCAACACTTGGCAGACATCCGTGCAACTTCTAGAACACGATGGGAGATGTTTTCTGTGCTGGCACAGTTTTTCCTAGCCAGACATAGTGGAAAAGCTTGTTGCCGAGGTGTAGATGAGAAGAGGAGCTAAAGAGGAAGGTAGGATGCTCTCCGGAGGTAAGAGCCGCTGCCGGGCGTCTTTCGGCAGAAGCCGCGCTAAGGAGAGCACTGTGAGCGGCACAATCGTCTTTGCGCGAAGAAGCCGCTTCTTGGGCTCCGGCAGCCGGCGAGAGCGGCAGCTTCGGGAAGGTGAAGAAGCAAGCTGTACAACACTGGGATTGTGTGCGCACCTTGCAACTGATAGAAAACAGTACCTTTGCACTCTCCTGACTTTTCCAATCACAGGAACATTCGATTGGAAGCTGTTTTGGACAACTTTTCTTTTCTTCCTGCCAAACACTTGGCAGACATCCGTGCAACTTCTAGAACACGATGGGAGATGTTTTCTGTGCTGGCACAGTTTTTCCTAGCCAGACATAGTGGAAAAGCTTGTTGCCGAGGTGTAGATGAAAGAGGAGCTAAAGAGGAAGGTAGGATGCTCTCCGGAGGTAAGAGCCGCTGCCGGGCGTCTTTCGGCAGAAGCCGCGCTAAGGAGAGCACTGTGAGCGGCACAATCGTCTTTGCGCGAAGAAGCCGCTTCTTGGGCTCCGGCAGCCGGCGAGAGCGGCAGCTTCGGGAAGGTGAAGAAGCAAGCTGTACAACACTGGGATTGTGTGCGCACCTTGCCAACTGATAGAAAACAGTACCTTGGCACTCTCCTGACTTTTCCAATCACAGGAACATTCGATTGGAAGCTGTTTTGGACAACTTTTCTTTTCTTCCTGCCAAACACTTGGCAGACATCCGTGCAACTTCTAGAACACGATGGGAGATGTTTTCTGTGCTGGCACAGTTTTTCCTAGCCAGACATAGTGGAAAAGCTTGTTGCCGAGGTGTAGATGAGAAGAGGAGCTAAAGAGGAAGGTAGGATGCTCTCCGGAGGTAAGAGCCGCTGCCGGGCGTCTTTCGGCAGAAGCCGCGCTAAGGAGAGCACTGTGAGCGGCACAATCGTCTTTGCGCGAAGAAGCCGCTTCTTGGGCTCCGGCAGCCGGCGAGAGCGGCAGCTTCGGGAAGGTGAAGAAGCAAGCTGTACAACACTGGGATTGTGTGCGCACCTTGCCAACTGATAGAAAACAGTACCTTTGCACTCTCCTGACTTTTCCAATCACAGGAACATTCGATTGGAAGCTGTTTTGGACAACTTTTCTTTTCTTCCTGCCAAACACTTGCAGACATCCGTGCAACTTCTAGAACACGATGGGAGATGTTTTCTGTGCTGGCACAGTTTTTCCTAGCCAGACATAGTGGAAAAGCTTGTTGCCGAGGTGTAGATGAGAAGAGGAGCTAAAGAGGAAGAGGTAGGATGCTCTCCGGAGGTAAGAGCCGCTGCCGGGCGTCTTTCGGCAGAAGCCGCGCTAAGGAGAGCACTGTGAGCGGCACAATCGTCTTTGCGCGAAGAAGCCGCTTCTTGGGCTCCGGCAGCCGGCGAGAGCGGCAGCTTCGGGAAGGTGAAGAAGCAAGCTGTACAACACTGGGATTGTGTGCGCACCTTGCCAACTGATAGAAAACAGTACCTTTGCACTCTCCTGACTTTTCCAATCACAGGAACATTCGATTGGAAGCTGTTTTGGACAACTTTTCTTTTCTTCCTGCCAAACACTTGGCAGACATCCGTGCAACTTCTAGAACACGATGGGAGATGTTTTCTGTGCTGGCACAGTTTTTCCTAGCCAGACATAGTGGAAAAGCTTGTTGCCGAGGTGTAGATGAGAAGAGGAGCTAAAGAGGAAGGTAGGATGCTCTCCGGAGGTAAGAGCCGCTGCCGGGCGTCTTTCGGCAGAAGCCGCGCTAAGGAGAGCACTGTGAGCGGCACAATCGTCTTTGCGCGAAGAAGCCGCTTCTTGGGCTCCGGCAGCCGGCGAGAGCGGCAGCTTCGGGAAGGTGAAGAAGCAAGCTGTACAACACTGGGATTGTGTGCGCACCTTGCCAACTGATAGAAAACAGTACCTTTGCACTCTCCTGACTTTTCCAATCACAGGAACATTCGATTGGAAGCTGTTTTGGACAACTTTTCTTTTCTTCCTGCCAAACACTTGGCAGACATCCGTGCAACTTCTAGAACACGATGGGAGATGTTTTCTGTGCTGGCACAGTTTTTCCTAGCCAGACATAGTGGAAAAGCTTGTTGCCGAGGTGTAGATGAGAAGAGGAGCTAAAGAGGAAGGTAGGATGCTCTCCGGAGGTAAGAGCCGCTGCCGGGCGTCTTTCGGCAGAAGCCGCGCTAAGGAGAGCAGCTGTGAGCGGCACAATCGTCTTTGCGCGAAGAAGCCGCTTCTTGGGCTCCGGCAGCCGGCGAGAGCGGCAGCTTCGGGAAGGTGAAGAAGCAAGCTGTACAACACTGGGATTGTGTGCGCACCTTGCCAACTGATAGAAAACAGTACCTTTGCACTCTCCTGACTTTTCCAATCACAGGAACATTCGATTGGAAGCTGTTTTGGACAACTTTTCTTTTCTTCCTGCCAAACACTTGGCAGACATCCGTGCAACTTCTAGAACACGATGGGAGATGTTTTCTGTGCTGGCACAGTTTTTCCTAGCCAGACATAGTGGAAAAGCTTGTTGCCGAGGTGTAGATGAGAAGAGGAGCTAAAGAGGAAGGTAGGATGCTCTCCGGAGGTAAGAGCCGCTGCCGGGCGTCTTTCGGCAGAAGCCGCGCTAAGGAGAGCACTGTGAGCGGCACAATCGTCTTTGCGCGAAGAAGCCGCTTCTTGGGCTCCGGCAGCCGGCGAGAGCGGCAGCTTCGGGAAGGTGAAGAAGCAAGCTGTACAACACTGGGATTGTGTGCGCACCTTGCCAACTGATAGAAAACAGTACCTTGGCACTCTCCTGACTTTTCCAATCACAGGAACATTCGATTGGAAGCTGTTTTGGACAACTTTTCTTTTCTTCCTGCCAAACACTTGGCAGACATCCGTGCAACTTCTAGAACACGATGGGAGATGTTTTCTGTGCTGGCACAGTTTTTCCTAGCCAGACATAGTGGAAAAGCTTGTTGCCGAGGTGTAGATGAGAAGAGGAGCTAAAGAGGAAGGTAGGATGCTCTCCGGAGGTAAGAGCCGCTGCCGGGCGTCTTTCGGCAGAAGCCGCGCTAAGGAGAGCACTGTGAGCGGCACAATCGTCTTTGCGCGAAGAAGCCGCTTCTTGGGCTCCGGCAGCCGGCGAGAGCGGCAGCTTCGGGAAGGTGAAGAAGCAAGCTGTACAACACTGGGATTGTGTGCGCACCTTGCCAACTGATAGAAAACAGTACCTTTGCACTCTCCTGACTTTTCCAATCACAGGAACATTCGATTGGAAGCTGTTTTGGACAACTTTTCTTTTCTTCCTGCCAAACACTTGGCAGACATCCGTGCAACTTCTAGAACACGATGGGAGATGTTTTCTGTGCTGGCACAGTTTTTCCTAGCCAGACATAGTGGAAAAGCTTGTTGCCGAGGTGTAGATGAGAAGAGGAGCTAAAGAGGAAGGTAGGATGCTCTCCGGAGGTAAGAGCCGCTGCCGGGCGTCTTTCGGCAGAAGCCGCGCTAAGGAGAGCGCTGTGAGCGGCACAATCGTCTTTGCGCGAAGAAGCCGCTTCTTGGGCTCCGGCAGCCGGCGAGAGCGGCAGCTTCGGGAAGGTGAAGAAGCAAGCTGTACAACACTGGGATTGTGTGCGCACCTTGCCAACTGATAGAAAACAGTACCTTTGCACTCTCCTGACTTTTCCAATCACAGGAACATTCGATTGGAAGCTGTTTTGGACAACTTTTCTTTTCTTCCTGCCAAACACTTGGCAGACATCCGTGCAACTTCTAGAACACGATGGGAGATGTTTTCTGTGCTGGCACAGTTTTTCCTAGCCAGACATAGTGGAAAAGCTTGTTGCCGAGGTGTAGATGAGAAGAGGAGCTAAAGAGGAAGGTAGGATGCTCTCCGGAGGTAAGAGCCGCTGCCGGGCGTCTTTCGGCAGAAGCCGCGCTAAGGAGAGCACTGTGAGCGGCACAATCGTCTTTGCGCGAAGAAGCCGCTTCTTGGGCTCCGGCAGCCGGCGAGAGCGGCAGCTTCGGGAAGGTGAAGAAGCAAGCTGTACAACACTGGGATTGTGTGCGCACCTTGCCAACTGATAGAAAACAGTACCTTTGCACTCTCCTGACTTTTCCAATCACAGGAACATTCGATTGGAAGCTGTTTTGGACAACTTTTCTTTTCTTCCTGCCAAACACTTGGCAGACATCCGTGCAACTTCTAGAACACGATGGGAGATGTTTTCTGTGCTGGCACAGTTTTTCCTAGCCAGACATAGTGGAAAAGCTTGTTGCCGAGGTGTAGATGAGAAGAGGAGCTAAAGAGGAAGGTAGGATGCTCTCCGGAGGTAAGAGCCGCTGCCGGGCGTCTTTCGGCAGAAGCCGCGCTAAGGAGAGCACTGTGAGCGGCACAATCGTCTTTGCGCGAAGAAGCCGCTTCTTGGGCTCCGGCAGCCGGCGAGAGCGGCAGCTTCGGGAAGGTGAAGAAGCAAGCTGTACAACACTGGGATTGTGTGCGCACCTTGCCAACTGATAGAAAACAGTACCTTTGCACTCTCCTGACTTTTCCAATCACAGGAACATTCGATTGGAAGCTGTTTTGGACAACTTTTCTTTTCTTCCTGCCAAACACTTGGCAGACATCCGTGCAACTTCTAGAACACGATGGGAGATGTTTTCTGTGCTGGCACAGTTTTTCCTAGCCAGACATAGTGGAAAAGCTTGTTGCCGAGGTGTAGATGAGAAGAGGAGCTAAAGAGGAAGGTAGGATGCTCTCCGGAGGTAAGAGCCGCTGCCGGGCGTCTTTCGGCAGAAGCCGCGCTAAGGAGAGCGCTGTGAGCGGCACAATCGTCTTTGCGCGAAGAAGCCGCTTCTTGGGCTCCGGCAGCCGGCGAGAGCGGCAGCTTCGGGAAGGTGAAGAAGCAAGCTGTACAACACTGGGATTGTGTGCGCACCTTGCCAACTGATAGAAAACAGTACCTTTGCACTCTCCTGACTTTTCCAATCACAGGAACATTCGATTGGAAGCTGTTTTGGACAACTTTTCTTTTCTTCCTGCCAAACACTTGGCAGACATCCGTGCAACTTCTAGAACACGATGGGAGATGTTTTCTGTGCTGGCACAGTTTTTCCTAGCCAGACATAGTGGAAAAGCTTGTTGCCGAGGTGTAGATGAGAAGAGGAGCTAAAGAGGAAGGTAGGATGCTCTCCGGAGGTAAGAGCCGCTGCCGGGCGTCTTTCGGCAGAAGCCGCGCTAAGGAGAGCGCTGTGAGCGGCACAATCGTCTTTGCGCGAAGAAGCCGCTTCTTGGGCTCCGGCAGCCGGCGAGAGCGGCAGCTTCGGGAAGGTGAAGAAGCAAGCTGTACAACACTGGGATTGTGTGCGCACCTTGCCAACTGATAGAAAACAGTACCTTTGCACTCTCCTGACTTTTCCAATCACAGGAACATTCGATTGGAAGCTGTTTTGGACAACTTTTCTTTTCTTCCTGCCAAACACTTGGCAGACATCCGTGCAACTTCTAGAACACGATGGGAGATGTTTTCTGTGCTGGCACAGTTTTTCCTAGCCAGACATAGTGGAAAAGCTTGTTGCCGAGGTGTAGATGAGAAGAGGAGCTAAAGAGGAAGGTAGGATGCTCTCCGGAGGTAAGAGCCGCTGCCGGGCGTCTTTCGGCAGAAGCCGCGCTAAGGAGAGCACTGTGAGCGGCACAATCGTCTTTGCGCGAAGAAGCCGCTTCTTGGGCTCCGGCAGCCGGCGAGAGCGGCAGCTTCGGGAAGGTGAAGAAGCAAGCTGTACAACACTGGGATTGTGTGCGCACCTTGCCAACTGATAGAAAACAGTACCTTTGCACTCTCCTGACTTTTCCAATCACAGGAACATTCGATTGGAAGCTGTTTTGGACAACTTTTCTTTTCTTCCTGCCAAACACTTGGCAGACATCCGTGCAACTTCTAGAACACGATGGGAGATGTTTTCTGTGCTGGCACAGTTTTTCCTAGCCAGACATAGTGGAAAAGCTTGTTGCCGAGGTGTAGATGAGAAGAGGAGCTAAAGAGGAAGGTAGGATGCTCTCCGGAGGTAAGAGCCGCTGCCGGGCGTCTTTCGGCAGAAGCCGCGCTAAGGAGAGCACTGTGAGCGGCACAATCGTCTTTGCGCGAAGAAGCCGCTTCTTGGGCTCCGGCAGCCGGCGAGAGCGGCAGCTTCGGGAAGGTGAAGAAGCAAGCTGTACAACACTGGGATTGTGTGCGCACCTTGCCAACTGATAGAAAACAGTACCTTTGCACTCTCCTGACTTTTCCAATCACAGGAACATTCGATTGGAAGCTGTTTTGGACAACTTTTCTTTTCTTCCTGCCAAACACTTGGCAGACATCCGTGCAACTTCTAGAACACGATGGGAGATGTTTTCTGTGCTGGCACAGTTTTTCCTAGCCAGACATAGTGGAAAAGCTTGTTGCCGAGGTGTAGATGAGAAGAGGAGCTAAAGAGGAAGGTAGGATGCTCTCCGGAGGTAAGAGCCGCTGCCGGGCGTCTTTCGGCAGAAGCCGCGCTAAGGAGAGCACTGTGAGCGGCACAATCGTCTTTGCGCGAAGAAGCCGCTTCTTGGGCTCCGGCAGCCGGCGAGAGCGGCAGCTTCGGGAAGGTGAAGAAGCAAGCTGTACAACACTGGGATTGTGTGCGCACCTTGCCAACTGATAGAAAACAGTACCTTTGCACTCTCCTGACTTTTCCAATCACAGGAACATTCGATTGGAAGCTGTTTTGGACAACTTTTCTTTTCTTCCTGCCAAACACTTGGCAGACATCCGTGCAACTTCTAGAACACGATGGGAGATGTTTTCTGTGCTGGCACAGTTTTTCCTAGCCAGACATAGTGGAAAAGCTTGTTGCCGAGGTGTAGATGAGAAGAGGAGCTAAAGAGGAAGGTAGGATGCTCTCCGGAGGTAAGAGCCGCTGCCGGGCGTCTTTCGGCAGAAGCCGCGCTAAGGAGAGCACTGTGAGCGGCACAATCGTCTTTGCGCGAAGAAGCCGCTTCTTGGGCTCCGGCAGCCGGCGAGAGCGGCAGCTTCGGGAAGGTGAAGAAGCAAGCTGTACAACACTGGGATTGTGTGCGCACCTTGCCAACTGATAGAAAACAGTACCTTTGCACTCTCCTGACTTTTCCAATCACAGGAACATTCGATTGGAAGCTGTTTTGGACAACTTTTCTTTTCTTCCTGCCAAACACTTGGCAGACATCCGTGCAACTTCTAGAACACGATGGGAGATGTTTTCTGTGCTGGCACAGTTTTTCCTAGCCAGACATAGTGGAAAAGCTTGTTGCCGAGGTGTAGATGAGAAGAGGAGCTAAAGAGGAAGGTAGGATGCTCTCCGGAGGTAAGAGCCGCTGCCGGGCGTCTTTCGGCAGAAGCCGCGCTAAGGAGAGCACTGTGAGCGGCACAATCGTCTTTGCGCGAAGAAGCCGCTTCTTGGGCTCCGGCAGCCGGCGAGAGCGGCAGCTTCGGGAAGGTGAAGAAGCAAGCTGTACAACACTGGGATTGTGTGCGCACCTTGCCAACTGATAGAAAACAGTACCTTTGCACTCTCCTGACTTTTCCAATCACAGGAACATTCGATTGGAAGCTGTTTTGGACAACTTTTCTTTTCTTCCTGCCAAACACTTGGCAGACATCCGTGCAACTTCTAGAACACGATGGGAGATGTTTTCTGTGCTGGCACAGTTTTTCCTAGCCAGACATAGTGGAAAAGCTTGTTGCCGAGGTGTAGATGAGAAGAGGAGCTAAAGAGGAAGGTAGGATGCTCTCCGGAGGTAAGAGCCGCTGCCGGGCGTCTTTCGGCAGAAGCCGCGCTAAGGAGAGCACTGTGAGCGGCACAATCGTCTTTGCGCGAAGAAGCCGCTTCTTGGGCTCCGGCAGCCGGCGAGAGCGGCAGCTTCGGGAAGGTGAAGAAGCAAGCTGTACAACACTGGGATTGTGTGCGCACCTTGCCAACTGATAGAAAACAGTACCTTGGCACTCTCCTGACTTTTCCAATCACAGGAACATTCGATTGGAAGCTGTTTTGGACAACTTTTCTTTTCTTCCTGCCAAACACTTGGCAGACATCCGTGCAACTTCTAGAACACGATGGGAGATGTTTTCTGTGCTGGCACAGTTTTTCCTAGCCAGACATAGTGGAAAAGCTTGTTGCCGAGGTGTAGATGAGAAGAGGAGCTAAAGAGGAAGGTAGGATGCTCTCCGGAGGTAAGAGCCGCTGCCGGGCGTCTTTCGGCAGAAGCCGCGCTAAGGAGAGCACTGTGAGCGGCACAATCGTCTTTGCGCGAAGAAGCCGCTTCTTGGGCTCCGGCAGCCGGCGAGAGCGGCAGCTTCGGGAAGGTGAAGAAGCAAGCTGTACAACACTGGGATTGTGTGCGCACCTTGCCAACTGATAGAAAACAGTACCTTTGCACTCTCCTGACTTTTCCAATCACAGGAACATTCGATTGGAAGCTGTTTTGGACAACTTTTCTTTTCTTCCTGCCAAACACTTGGCAGACATCCGTGCAACTTCTAGAACACGATGGGAGATGTTTTCTGTGCTGGCACAGTTTTTCCTAGCCAGACATAGTGGAAAAGCTTGTTGCCGAGGTGTAGATGAGAAGAGGAGCTAAAGAGGAAGGTAGGATGCTCTCCGGAGGTAAGAGCCGCTGCCGGGCGTCTTTCGGCAGAAGCCGCGCTAAGGAGAGCACTGTGAGCGGCACAATCGTCTTTGCGCGAAGAAGCCGCTTCTTGGGCTCCGGCAGCCGGCGAGAGCGGCAGCTTCGGGAAGGTGAAGAAGCAAGCTGTACAACACTGGGATTGTGTGCGCACCTTGCCAACTGATAGAAAACAGTACCTTTGCACTCTCCTGACTTTTCCAATCACAGGAACATTCGATTGGAAGCTGTTTTGGACAACTTTTCTTTTCTTCCTGCCAAACACTTGGCAGACATCCGTGCAACTTCTAGAACACGATGGGAGATGTTTTCTGTGCTGGCACAGTTTTTCCTAGCCAGACATAGTGGAAAAGCTTGTTGCCGAGGTGTAGATGAGAAGAGGAGCTAAAGAGGAAGGTAGGATGCTCTCCGGAGGTAAGAGCCGCTGCCGGGCGTCTTTCGGCAGAAGCCGCGCTAAGGAGAGCACTGTGAGCGGCACAATCGTCTTTGCGCGAAGAAGCCGCTTCTTGGGCTCCGGCAGCCGGCGAGAGCGGCAGCTTCGGGAAGGTGAAGAAGCAAGCTGTACAACACTGGGATTGTGTGCGCACCTTGCCAACTGATAGAAAACAGTACCTTTGCACTCTCCTGACTTTTCCAATCACAGGAACATTCGATTGGAAGCTGTTTTGGGACAACTTTTCTTTTCTTCCTGCCAAACACTTGGCAGACATCCGTGCAACTTCTAGAACACGAAGGGAGATGTTTTCTGTGCTGGCACAGTTTTTCCTAGCCAGACATAGTGGAAAAGCTTGTTGCCGAGGTGTAGATGAGAAGAGGAGCTAAAGAGGAAGGTAGGATGCTCTCCGGAGGTAAGAGCCGCTGCCGGGCGTCTTTCGGCAGAAGCCGCGCTAAGGAGAGCACTGTGAGCGGCACAATCGTCTTTGCGCGAAGAAGCCGCTTCTTGGGCTCCGGCAGCCGGCGAGAGCGGCAGCTTCGGGAAGGTGAAGAAGCAAGCTGTACAACACTGGGATTGTGTGCGCACCTTGCCAACTGATAGAAAACAGTACCTTTGCACTCTCCTGACTTTTCCAATCACAGGAACATTCGATTGGAAGCTGTTTTGGACAACTTTTCTTTTCTTCCTGCCAAACACTTGGCAGACATCCGTGCAACTTCTAGAACACGATGGGAGATGTTTTCTGTGCTGGCACAGTTTTTCCTAGCCAGACATAGTGGAAAAGCTTGTTGCCGAGGTGTAGATGAGAAGAGGAGCTAAAGAGGAAGGTAGGATGCTCTCCGGAGGTAAGAGCCGCTGCCGGGCGTCTTTCGGCAGAAGCCGCGCTAAGGAGAGCACTGTGAGCGGCACAATCGTCTTTGCGCGAAGAAGCCGCTTCTTGGGCTCCGGCAGCCGGCTGAGAGCGGCAGCTTCGGGAAGGTGAAGAAGCAAGCTGTACAACACTGGGATTGTGTGCGCACCTTGCCAACTGATAGAAAACAGTACCTTTGCACTCTCCTGACTTTTCCAATCACAGGAACATTCGATTGGAAGCTGTTTTGGACAACTTTCTTTTCTTCCTGCCAAACACTTGGCAGACATCCGTGCAACTTCTAGAACACGATGGGAGATGTTTTCTGTGCTGGCACAGTTTTTCCTAGCCAGACATAGTGGAAAAGCTTGTTGCCGAGGTGTAGATGAGAAGAGGAGCTAAAGAGGAAGGTAGGATGCTCTCCGGAGGTAAGAGCCGCTGCCGGGCGTCTTTCGGCAGAAGCCGCGCTAAGGAGAGCACTGTGAGCGGCACAATCGTCTTTGCGCGAAGAAGCCGCTTCTTGGGCTCCGGCAGCCGGCGAGAGCGGCAGCTTCGGGAAGGTGAAGAAGCAAGCTGTACAACACTGGGATTGTGTGCGCACCTTGCCAACTGATAGAAAACAGTACCTTTGCACTCTCCTGACTTTTCCAATCACAGGAACATTCGATTGGAAGCTGTTTTGGACAACTTTTCTTTTCTTCCTGCCAAACACTTGGCAGACATCCGTGCAACTTCTAGAACACGATGGGAGATGTTTTCTGTGCTGGCACAGTTTTTCCTAGCCAGACATAGTGGAAAAGCTTGTTGCCGAGGTGTAGATGAGAAGAGGAGCTAAAGAGGAAGGTAGGATGCTCTCCGGAGGTAAGAGCCGCTGCCGGGCGTCTTTCGGCAGAAGCCGCGCTAAGGAGAGCACTGTGAGCGGCACAATCGTCTTTGCGCGAAGAAGCCGCTTCTTGGGCTCCGGCAGCCGGCGAGAGCGGCAGCTTCGGGAAGGTGAAGAAGCAAGCTGTACAACACTGGGATTGTGTGCGCACCTTGCCAACTGATAGAAAACAGTACCTTTGCACTCTCCTGACTTTTCCAATCACAGGAACATTCGATTGGAAGCTGTTTTGGACAACTTTTCTTTTCTTCCTGCCAAACACTTGGCAGACATCCGTGCAACTTCTAGAACACGATGGGAGATGTTTTCTGTGCTGGCACAGTTTTTCCTAGCCAGACATAGTGGAAAAGCTTGTTGCCGAGGTGTAGATGAGAAGAGGAGCTAAAGAGGAAGGTAGGATGCTCTCCGGAGGTAAGAGCCGCTGCCGGGCGTCTTTCGGCAGAAGCCGCGCTAAGGAGAGCACTGTGAGCGGCACAATCGTCTTTGCGCGAAGAAGCCGCTTCTTGGGCTCCGGCAGCCGGCGAGAGCGGCAGCTTCGGGAAGGTGAAGAAGCAAGCTGTACAACACTGGGATTGTGTGCGCACCTTGCCAACTGATAGAAAACAGTACCTTTGCACTCTCCTGACTTTTCCAATCACAGGAACATTCGATTGGAAGCTGTTTTGGACAACTTTTCTTTTCTTCCTGCCAAACACTTGGCAGACATCCGTGCAACTTCTAGAACACGATGGGAGATGTTTTCTGTGCTGGCACAGTTTTTCCTAGCCAGACATAGTGGAAAAGCTTGTTGCCGAGGTGTAGATGAGAAGAGGAGCTAAAGAGGAAGGTAGGATGCTCTCCGGAGGTAAGAGCCGCTGCCGGGCGTCTTTCGGCAGAAGCCGCGCTAAGGAGAGCACTGTGAGCGGCACAATCGTCTTTGCGCGAAGAAGCCGCTTCTTGGGCTCCGGCAGCCGGCGAGAGCGGCAGCTTCGGGAAGGTGAAGAAGCAAGCTGTACAACACTGGATTGTGTGCGCACCTTGCCAACTGATAGAAAACAGTACCTTTGCACTCTCCTGACTTTTCCAATCACAGGAACATTCGATTGGAAGCTGTTTTGGACAACTTTTCTTTTCTTCCTGCCAAACACTTGGCAGACATCCGTGCAACTTCTAGAACACGAAGGGAGATGTTTTCTGTGCTGGCACAGTTTTTCCTAGCCAGACATAGTGGAAAAGCTTGTTGCCGAGGTGTAGATGAGAAGAGGAGCTAAAGAGGAAGGTAGGATGCTCTCCGGAGGTAAGAGCCGCTGCCGGGCGTCTTTCGGCAGAAGCCGCGCTAAGGAGAGCACTGTGAGCGGCACAATCGTCTTTGCGCGAAGAAGCCGCTTCTTGGGCTCCGGCAGCCGGCGAGAGCGGCAGCTTCGGGAAGGTGAAGAAGCAAGCTGTACAACACTGGGATTGTGTGCGCACCTTGCCAACTGATAGAAAACAGTACCTTTGCACTCTCCTGACTTTTCCAATCACAGGAACATTCGATTGGAAGCTGTTTTGGACAACTTTTCTTTTCTTCCTTTTTCTTTTCTTCCTGCCAAACACTTGGCAGACATCCGTGCAACTTCTAGAACACGATGGGAGATGTTTTCTGTGCGGCACAGTTTTTCCTAGCCAGACATAGTGGAAAAGCTTGTTGCCGAGGTGTAGATGAGAAGAGGAGCTAAAGAGGAAGGTAGATGCTCTCCGAGGTAAGAGCCGCTGCCGGGCGTCTTTCGGCAGAAGCCGCGCTAAGGAGAGCACTGTGAGCGGCACAATCGTCCTTTGCGCGAAGAAGCCGCTTCTTGGGCTCCGGCAGCCGGCGAGAGCGGCAGCTTCGGGAAGGTGAAGAAGCAAGCTGTACAAGACTGGGGATTGTGTGCGCACCTTGCCAACTGATAGAAAACAGTACCTTTGCACTCTCCTGACTTTTCCAATCACAGGAACATTCGATTGAAGCTGTTTTGACAACTTTTCTTTTCTTCCTGCCAAACACTTGGCAGACATCGTGCAAACTTCTAGAACACGATGGGAGATGTTTTCTGTGCTGGCACAGTTTTTCCTAGCCAGACATAGTGGAAAAGCTTGTTGCCGAGGTGTAGATGAGAAGAGGAGCTAAAGAGGAAGGTAGGATGCTCTCCGAGGTAAGAGCCGCTGCCGGGCGTTCTTACGGCAGAAGCCGCGCTAGGAGAGCACTGTGAGCGGCACAATCGTCTTTGCGCGAAGAAGCCGCTTCTTGGGCTCCGGCAGCCGGCGAGAGCGGCAGCTTCGGAAGGTGAAAGAAGCAAGCTGTACAACACTGGGATTGTGTGCGCACCTTGCCAACTGATAGAAAACAGTACCTTTGCACTCTCCTGACTTTTCCAATCACAGGAACATTCGATTGAAGCTGTTTTGGACAACTTTTCTTTTCTTCCTGCAAACACTTGGCAGACATCCGTGCAACTTCTAGAACACGAGGGGAGATGTTTTCTGTGCTGGCACAGTTTTCCTAGCCAGACATAGTGGAAAAGCTTGTTGCCGAGGTGTAGATGAGAAGAGGAGCTAAAGAGGAAGGTAGGATGCTCTCCGGAGGTAAGAGCCGCTGCCGGGCGTCTTTCGGCAGAAGCCGCGCTAAGGAGAGCACTGTGAGCGCACAATCGTCTTTGCGCGAAGAAGCCGCTTCTTGGGCTCCGGCAGCCGGCGAGAGCGGCAGCTTCGGGAAGGTGAAGAAGCAAGCTGTACAACACTGGATTGTGTGCGCACCTTGCAACTGATAGAAAACAGTACCTTTGCACTCTCCTGACTTTTCCAATCACAGGAACATTCGATTGGAAGCTGTTTTGGACAACTTTTCTTTTCTTCCTGCCAAACACTTGGCAGACATCCGTGCAACTTCTAGAACACGATGGGAGATGTTTTCTGTGCTGGCACAGTTTTTCCTAGCCAGACATAGTGGAAAAGCTTGTTTGCCGAGGTGTAGATGAGAAGAGGAGCTAAAGAGGAAGGTAGGATGCTCTCCGGAGGTAAGAGCCGCTGCGGGCGTCTTTCGCAGAAGCCGCGCTAAGGAGAGCACTGTGAGCGGCACAATCGTCTTTGCGCGAAGAAGCCGCTTCTTGGGCTCCGGCAGCCGGCGAGAGCGGCAGCTTCGGGAAGGTGAAGAAGCAAGCTGTACAACACTGGGATTGTGTGCGCACCTTGCCAACTGATAGAAAACAGTACCTTTGCACTCTCCTGACTTTTCCAATCACAGGAACATTCGATTGGAAGCTGTTTGGACAACTTTTCTTTTCTTCCTGCCAAACACTTGGCAGACATCCGTGCAACTTCTAGAACACGATGGGAGATGTTTTCTGTGCTGGCACAGTTTTTCCTAGCCAGACATAGTGGAAAAGCTTGTTGCCGAGGTGTAGATGAGAAGAGGAGCTAAAGAGGAAGGTAGGATGCTCTCCGGAGGTAAGAGCCGCTGCCGGGCGTCTTTCGGCAGAAGCCGCGCTAAGGAGAGCAGCTGTGAGCGGCACAATCGTCTTTGCGCGAAGAAGCCGCTTCTTGGGCTCCGCAGCCGGCGAGAGCGGCAGCTTCGGAAGGTGAAGAAGCAAGCTGTACAACACTGGGATTGTGTGCGCACCTTGCCAACTGATAGAAAACAGTACCTTTGCACTCTCCTGACTTTTCCAATCACAGGAACATTCGATTGGAAGCTGTTTTGGACAACTTTTCTTTTCTTCCTGCCAAACACTTGGCAGACATCCGTGCAACTTCTAGAACACGATGGGAGATGTTTTCTGTGCTGGCACAGTTTTTCCTAGCCAGACATAGTGGAAAAGCTTGTTGCCGAGGTGTAGATGAGAAGAGGAGCTAAAGAGGAAGGTAGGATGCTCTCCGGAGGTAAGAGCCGCTGCCGGGCGTCTTTCGGCAGAAGCCGCGCTAAGGAGAGCACTGTGAGCGGCACAATCGTCTTTGCGCGAAGAAGCCGCTTCTTGGGCTCCGGCAGCCGGCGAGAGCGGCAGCTTCGGGAAGGTGAAGAAGCAAGCTGTACAAGCACTGGGATTGTGTGCGCACCTTGCCAACTGATAGAAAACAGTACCTTTGCACTCTCCTGACTTTTCCAATCACAGGAACATTCGATTGGAAGCTGTTTTGGACAACTTTTCTTTTCTTCCTGCCAAACACTTGGCAGACATCCGTGCAACTTCTAGAACACGAGGGGAGATGTTTTCTGTGCTGGCACAGTTTTTCCTAGCCAGACATAGTGGAAAAGCTTGTTGCCGAGGTGTAGATGAGAAGAGGAGCTAAAGAGGAAGGTAGGATGCTCTCCGGAGGTAAGAGCCGCTGCCGGGCGTCTTTCGGCAGAAGCCGCGCTAAGGAGAGCACTGTGAGCGGCACAATCGTCTTTGCGCGAAGAAGCCGCTTCTTGGGCTCCGGCAGCCGGCGAGAGCGGCAGCTTCGGGAAGGTGAAGAAGCAAGCTGTACAACACTGGGATTGTGTGCGCACCTTGCCAACTGATAGAAAACAGTACCGTTGCACTCTCCTGACTTTTCCAATCACAGGAACATTCGATTGGAAGCTGTTTTGGACAACTTTCTTTCTTCCTGCCAAACACTTGGCAGACATCCGTGCAACTTCTAGAACACGATGGGAGATGTTTTCTGTGCTGGCACAGTTTTTCCTAGCCAGACATAGTGGAAAAGCTTGTTGCCGAGGTGTAGATGAGAAGGAGGAGCTAAAGAGGAAGGTAGGATGCTCTCCGGAGGTAAGAGCCGCTGCCGGGCGTCTTTCGGCAGAAGCCGCGCTAAGGAGAGCACTGTGAGCGGCACAATCGTCTTTGCGCGAAGAAGCCGCTTCTTGGGCTCCGGCAGCCGGCGAGAGCGGCAGCTTCGGGAAGGTGAAGAAGCAAGCTGTACAACACTGGGATTGTGTGCGCACCTTGCCAACTGATAGAAAACAGTACCTTTGCACTCTCCTGACTTTTCCAATCACAGGAACATTCGATTGGAAGCTGTTTTGGACAACTTTTCTTTTCTTCCTGCCAAACACTTGGCAGACATCCGTGCAACTTCTAGAACACGATGGGAGATGTTTTCTGTGCTGGCACAGTTTTTCCTAGCCAGACATAGTGGAAAAGCTTGTTGCCGAGGTGTAGATGAGAAGAGGAGCTAAAGAGGAAGGTAGGATGCTCTCCGGAGGTAAGAGCCGCTGCCGGGCGTCTTTCGGCAGAAGCCGCGCTAAGGAGAGCACTGTGAGCGGCACAATCGTCTTTGCGCGAAGAAGCCGCTTCTTGGGCTCCGGCAGCCGGCGAGAGCGGCAGCTTCGGGAAGGTGAAGAAGCAAGCTGTACAACACTGGGATTGTGTGCGCACCTTGCCAACTGATAGAAACAGTACCTTTGCACTCTCCTGACTTTTCCAATCACAGGAACATTCGATTGGAAGCTGTTTTGGACAACTTTTCTTTTCTTCCTGCCAAACACTTGGCAGACATCCGTGCAACTTCTAGAACACGATGGGAGATGTTTTCTGTGCTGGCACAGTTTTTCCTAGCCAGACATAGTGGAAAAGCTTGTTGCCGAGGTGTAGATGAGAAGAGGAGCTAAAGAGGAAGGTAGGATGCTCTCCGGAGGTAAGAGCCGCTGCCGGGCGTCTTTCGGCAGAAGCCGCGCTAAGGAGAGCACTGTGAGCGGCACAATCGTCTTTGCGCGAAGAAGCCGCTTCTTGGGCTCCGGCAGCCGGCGAGAGCGGCAGCTTCGGGAAGGTGAAGAAGCAAGCTGTACAACACTGGGATTGTGTGCGCACCTTGCCAACTGATAGAAAACAGTACCTTTGCACTCTCCTGACTTTTCCAATCACAGGAACATTCGATTGGAAGCTGTTTTGGACAACTTTTCTTTTCTTCCTGCCAAACACTTGGCAGACATCCGTGCAACTTCTAGAACACGAGGGGAGATGTTTTCTGTGCTGGCACAGTTTTTCCTAGCCAGACATAGTGGAAAAGCTTGTTGCCGAGGTGTAGATGAGAAGAGGAGCTAAAGAGGAAGGTAGGATGCTCTCCGGAGGTAAGAGCCGCTGCGGGCGTCTTTCGGCAGAAGCCGCGCTAAGGAGAGCACTGTGAGCGGCACAATCGTCTTTGCGCGAAGAAGCCGCTTCTTGGGCTCCGGCAGCCGGCGAGAGCGGCAGCTTCGGGAAGGTGAAGAAGCAAGCTGTACAACACTGGGATTGTGTGCGCACCTTGCCAACTGATAGAAAACAGTACCTTTGCACTCTCCTGACTTTTCCAATCACAGGAACATTCGATTGGAAGCTGTTTTGGACAACTTTTCTTTTCTTCCTGCCAAACACTTGGCAGACATCCGTGCAACTTCTAGAACACGAGGGGAGATGTTTTCTGTGCTGGCACAGTTTTTTCCTAGCCAGACATAGTGGAAAAGCTTGTTGCCGAGGTGTAGATGAGAAGAGGAGCTAAAGAGGAAGGTAGGATGCTCTCCGGAGGTAAGAGCCGCTGCCGGGCGTCTTTCGGCAGAAGCCGCGCTAAGGAGAGCAGCTGTGAGCGGCAACAATCGTCTTTGCGCGAAGAAGCCGCTTCTTGGGCTCCGGCAGCCGGCGAGAGCGGCAGCTTCGGGAAGGTGAAGAAGCAAGCTGTACAACACTGGGATTGTGTGCGCACCTTGCCAACTGATAGAAAACAGTACCTTTGCACTCTCCTGACTTTTCCAATCACAGGAACATTCGATTGGAAGCTGTTTTGGACAACTTTTCTTTTCTTCCTGCCAAACACTTGGCAGACATCCGTGCAACTTCTAGAACACGATGGGAGATGTTTTCTGTGCTGGCACAGTTTTTCCTAGCCAGACATAGTGGAAAAGCTTGTTGCCGAGGTGTAGATGAGAAGAGGAGCTAAAGAGGAAGGTAGGATGCTCTCCGGAGGTAAGAGCCGCTGCCGGGCGTCTTTCGGCAGAAGCCGCGCTAAGGAGAGCACTGTGAGCGGCACAATCGTCTTTGCGCGAAGAAGCCGCTTCTTGGGCTCCGGCAGCCGGCGAGAGCGGCAGCTTCGGGAAGGTGAAGAAGCAAGCTGTACAACACTGGGATTGTGTGCGCACCTTGCCAACTGATAGAAAACAGTACCTTTGCACTCTCCTGACTTTTCAATCACAGGAACATTCGATTGGAAGCTGTTTGGACAACTTTCTTTTCTTCCTGCCAAACACTTGGCAGACATCCGTGCAACTTCTAGAACACGAGGGGAGATGTTTTCTGTGCTGGCACAGTTTTTCCTAGCCAGACATAGTGGAAAAGCTTGTTGCCGAGGTGTAGATGAGAAGAGGAGCTAAAGAGGAAGGTAGGATGCTCTCCGGAGGTAAGAGCCGCTGCCGGGCGTCTTTCGGCAGAAGCCGCGCTAAGGAGAGCACTGTGAGCGGCACAATCGTCTTTGCGCGAAGAAGCCGCTTCTTGGGCTCCGGCAGCCGGCGAGAGCGGCAGCTTCGGGAAGGTGAAGAAGCAAGCTGTACAACACTGGGATTGTGTGCGCACCTTGCCAACTGATAGAAAACAGTACCTTTGCACTCTCCTGACTTTTCCAATCACAGGAACATTCGATTGGAAGCTGTTTTGGACAACTTTTCTTTTCTTCCTGCCAAACACTTGGCAGACATCCGTGCAACTTCTAGAACACGATGGGAGATGTTTTCTGTGCTGGCACAGTTTTTCCTAGCCAGACATAGTGGAAAAGCTTGTTGCCGAGGTGTAGATGAGAAGAGGAGCTAAAGAGGAAGGTAGGATGCTCTCCGGAGGTAAGAGCCGCTGCCGGGCGTCTTTCGGCAGAAGCCGCGCTAAGGAGAGCACTGTGAGCGGCACAATCGTCTTTGCGCGAAGAAGCCGCTTCTTGGGCTCCGGCAGCCGGCGAGAGCGGCAGCTTCGGGAAGGGTGAAGAAGCAAGCTGTACAACACTGGGATTGTGTGCGCACCTTGCCAACTGATAGAAAACAGTACCTTTGCACTCTCCTGACTTTTCCAATCACAGGAACATTCGATTGGAAGCTGTTTTGGACAACTTTTCTTTTCTTCCTGCCAAACACTTGGCAGACATCCGTGCAACTTCTAGAACACGATGGGAGATGTTTTCTGTGCTGGCACAGTTTTTCCTAGCCAGACATAGTGGAAAAGCTTGTTGCCGAGGTGTAGATGAGAAGAGGAGCTAAAGAGGAAGGTAGGATGCTCTCCGGAGGTAAGAGCCGCTGCCGGGCGTCTTTCGGCAGAAGCCGCGCTAAGGAGAGCACTGTGAGCGGCACAATCGTCTTTGCGCGAAGAAGCCGCTTCTTGGGCTCCGGCAGCCGGCGAGAGCGGCAGCTTCGGGAAGGTGAAGAAGCAAGCTGTACAACACTGGGATTGTGTGCGCACCTTGCCAACTGATAGAAAACAGTACCTTTGCACTCTCCTGACTTTTCCAATCACAGGAACATTCGATTGGAAGCTGTTTTGGACAACTTTTCTTTTCTTCCTGCCAAACACTTGGCAGACATCCGTGCAACTTCTAGAACACGATGGGAGATGTTTTCTGTGCTGGCACAGTTTTTCCTAGCCAGACATAGTGGAAAAGCTTGTTGCCGAGGTGTAGATGAGAAGAGGAGCTAAAGAGGAAGGTAGGATGCTCTCCGGAGGTAAGAGCCGCTGCCGGGCGTCTTTCGGCAGAAGCCGCGCTAAGGAGAGCACTGTGAGCGGCACAATCGTCTTTGCGCGAAGAAGCCGCTTCTTGGGCTCCGGCAGCCGGCGAGAGCGGCAGCTTCGGGAAGGTGAAGAAGCAAGCTGTACAACACTGGGATTGTGTGCGCACCTTGCCAACTGATAGAAAACAGTACCTTTGCACTCTCCTGACTTTTCCAATCACAGGAACATTCGATTGGAAGCTGTTTTGGACAACTTTTCTTTCCTGCCAAACACTTGGCAGACATCCGTGCAACTTCTAGAACACGATGGGAGATGTTTTCTGTGCTGGCACAGTTTTTCCTAGCCAGACATAGTGGAAAAGCTTGTTGCCGAGGTGTAGATGAGAAGAGGAGCTAAAGAGGAAGGTAGGATGCTCTCCGGAGGTAAGAGCCGCTGCCGGGCGTCTTTCGGCAGAAGCCGCGCTAAGGAGAGCACTGTGAGCGGCACAATCGTCTTTGCGCGAAGAAGCCGCTTCTTGGGCTCCGGCAGCCGGCGAGAGCGGCAGCTTCGGGAAGGTGAAGAAGCAAGCTGTACAACACTGGATTGTGTGCGCACCTTGCCAACTGATAGAAAACAGTACCTTTGCACTCTCCTGACTTTTCCAATCACAGGAACATTCGATTGGAAGCTGTTTTGGACAACTTTTCTTTTCTTCCTGCCAAACACTTGGCAGACATCCGTGCAACTTCTAGAACACGATGGGAGATGTTTTCTGTGCTGGCACAGTTTTTCCTAGCCAGACATAGTGGAAAAGCTTGTTGCCGAGGTGTAGATGAGAAGAGGAGCTAAAGAGGAAGGTAGGATGCTCTCCGGAGGTAAGAGCCGCTGCCGGGCGTCTTTCGGCAGAAGCCGCGCTAAGGAGAGCACTGTGAGCGGCACAATCGTCTTTGCGCGAAGAAGCCGCTTCTTGGGCTCCGGCAGCCGGCGAGAGCGGCAGCTTCGGGAAGGTGAAGAAGCAAGCTGTACAACACTGGGATTGTGTGCGCACCTTGCCAACTGATAGAAAACAGTACCTTTGCACTCTCCTGACTTTTCCAATCACAGGAACATTCGATTGGAAGCTGTTTTGGACAACTTTTCTTTCTTCCTGCCAAACACTTGGCAGACATCCGTGCAACTTCTAGAACACGATGGGAGATGTTTTCTGTGCTGGCACAGTTTTTCCTAGCCAGACATAGTGGAAAAGCTTGTTGCCGAGGTGTAGATGAGAAGAGGAGCTAAAGAGGAAGGTAGGATGCTCTCCGGAGGTAAGAGCCGCTGCCGGGCGTCTTTCGGCAGAAGCCGCGCTAAGGAGAGCACTGTGAGCGGCACAATCGTCTTTGCGCGAAGAAGCCGCTTCTTGGGCTCCGGCAGCCGGCGAGAGCGGCAGCTTCGGGAAGGTGAAGAAGCAAGCTGTACAACACTGGGATTGTGTGCGCACCTTGCCAACTGATAGAAAACAGTACCTTTGCACTCTCCTGACTTTTCCAATCACAGGAACATTCGATTGGAAGCTGTTTTGGACAACTTTCTTTTCTTCCTGCCAAACACTTGGCAGACATCCGTGCAACTTCTAGAACACGATGGGAGATGTTTTCTGTGCTGGCACAGTTTTTCCTAGCCAGACATAGTGGAAAAGCTTGTTGCCGAGGTGTAGATGAGAAGAGGAGCTAAAGAGGAAGGTAGGATGCTCTCCGGAGGTAAGAGCCGCTGCCGGGCGTCTTTCGGCAGAAGCCGCGCTAAGGAGAGCACTGTGAGCGGCACAATCGTCTTTGCGCGAAGAAGCCGCTTCTTGGGCTCCGGCAGCCGGCGAGAGCGGCAGCTTCGGGAAGGTGAAGAAGCAAGCTGTACAACACTGGGATTGTGTGCGCACCTTGCCAACTGATAGAAAACAGTACCTTTGCACTCTCCTGACTTTTCCAATCACAGGAACATTCGATTGGAAGCTGTTTTGGACAACTTTTCTTTTCTTCCTGCCAAACACTTGGCAGACATCCGTGCAACTTCTAGAACACGATGGGAGATGTTTTCTGTGCTGGCACAGTTTTTCCTAGCCAGACATAGTGGAAAAGCTTGTTGCCGAGGTGTAGATGAGAAGAGGAGCTAAAGAGGAAGGTAGGATGCTCTCCGGAGGTAAGAGCCGCTGCCGGGCGTCTTTCGGCAGAAGCCGCGCTAAGGAGAGCACTGTGAGCGGCACAATCGTCTTTGCGCGAAGAAGCCGCTTCTTGGGCTCCGGCAGCCGGCGAGAGCGGCAGCTTCGGGAAGGTGAAGAAGCAAGCTGTACAACACTGGGATTGTGTGCGCACCTTGCCAACTGATAGAAAACAGTACCTTTGCACTCTCCTGACTTTTCCAATCACAGGAACATTCGATTGGAAGCTGTTTTGGACAACTTTTCTTTTCTTCCTGCCAAACACTTGGCAGACATCCGTGCAACTTCTAGAACACGATGGGAGATGTTTTCTGTGCTGGCACAGTTTTTCCTAGCCAGACATAGTGGAAAAGCTTGTTGCCGAGGTGTAGATGAGAAGAGGAGCTAAAGAGGAAGGTAGGATGCTCTCCGGAGGTAAGAGCCGCTGCCGGGCGTCTTCGGCAGAAGCCGCGCTAAGGAGAGCACTGTGAGCGGCACAATCGTCTTTGCGCGAAGAAGCCGCTTCTTGGGCTCCGGCAGCCGGCGAGAGCGGCAGCTTCGGGAAGGTGAAGAAGCAAGCTGTACAACACTGGGATTGTGTGCGCACCTTGCCAACTGATAGAAAACAGTACCTTTGCACTCTCCTGACTTTTCCAATCACAGGAACATTCGATTGGAAGCTGTTTTGGACAACTTTTCTTTTCTTCCTGCCAAACACTTGGCAGACATCCGTGCAACTTCTAGAACACGATGGGAGATGTTTTCTGTGCTGGCACAGTTTTTCCTAGCCAGACATAGTGGAAAAGCTTGTTGCCGAGGTGTAGATGAGAAGAGGAGCTAAAGAGGAAGGTAGGATGCTCTCCGGAGGTAAGAGCCGCTGCCGGGCGTCTTTCGGCAGAAGCCGCGCTAAGGAGAGCACTGTGAGCGGCACAATCGTCTTTGCGCGAAGAAGCCGCTTCTTGGGCTCCGGCAGCCGGCGAGAGCGGCAGCTTCGGGAAGGTGAAGAAGCAAGCTGTACAACACTGGGATTGTGTGCGCACCTTGCCAACTGATAGAAAACAGTACCTTTGCACTCTCCTGACTTTTCCAATCACAGGAACATTCGATTGGAAGCTGTTTTGGACAACTTTCTTTCTTCTCTGCCAAACACTTGGCAGACATCCGTGCAACTTCTAGAACACGATGGGAGATGTTTTCTGTGCTGGCACAGTTTTTCCTAGCCAGACATAGTGGAAAAGCTTGTTGCCGAGGTGTAGATGAGAAGAGGAGCTAAAGAGGGAAGGTAGGATGCTCTCCGGAGGTAAGAGCCGCTGCCGGCGTCTTTCGGCAGAAGCCGCGCTAAGGAGAGCACTGTGAGCGGCACAATCGTCTTTGCGCGAAGAAGCCGCTTCTTGGGCTCCGCAGCCGGCGAGAGCGGCAGCTTCGGGAAGGTGAAGAAGCAAGCTGTACAACACTGGGATTGTGTGCGCACCTTGCCAACTGATAGAAAACAGTACCTTTGCACTCTCCTGACTTTTCCAATCACAGGAACATTCGATTGGAAGCTGTTTTGGACAACTTTTCTTTTCTTCCTGCCAAACACTTGGCAGACATCCGTGCAACTTCTAGAACACGATGGGAGATGTTTTCTGTGCTGGCACAGTTTTTCCTAGCCAGACATAGTGGAAAAGCTTGTTGCCGAGGTGTAGATGAGAAGAGGAGCTAAAGAGGAAGGTAGGATGCTCTCCGGAGGTAAGAGCCGCTGCCGGGCGTCTTTCGGCAGAAGCCGCGCTAAGGAGAGCACTGTGAGCGGCACAATCGTCTTTGCGCGAAGAAGCCGCTTCTTGGGCTCCGGCAGCCGGCGAGAGCGGCAGCTTCGGGAAGGTGAAGAAGCAAGCTGTACAACACTGGGATTGTGTGCGCACCTTGCCAACTGATAGAAAACAGTACCTTTGCACTCTCCTGACTTTTCCAATCACAGGAACATTCGATTGGAAGCTGTTTTGGACAACTTTTCTTTCTTCCTGCCAAACACTTGGCAGACATCCGTGCAACTTCTAGAACACGATGGGAGATGTTTTCTGTGCTGGCACAGTTTTTCCTAGCCAGACATAGTGGAAAAGCTTGTTGCCGAGGTGTAGATGAGAAGAGGAGCTAAAGAGGAAGGTAGGATGCTCTCCGGAGGTAAGAGCCGCTGCCGGGCGTCTTTCGGCAGAAGCCGCGCTAAGGAGAGCACTGTGAGCGGCACAATCGTCTTTGCGCGAAGAAGCCGCTTCTTGGGCTCCGGCAGCCGGCGAGAGCGGCAGCTTCGGGAAGGTGAAGAAGCAAGCTGTACAACACTGGGATTGTGTGCGCACCTTGCCAACTGATAGAAAACAGTACCTTTGCACTCTCCTGACTTTTCCAATCACAGGAACATTCGATTGGAAGCTGTTTTGGACAACTTTTCTTTTCTTCCTGCCAAACACTTGGCAGACATCCGTGCAACTTCTAGAACACGATGGGAGATGTTTTCTGTGCTGGCACAGTTTTTCCTAGCCAGACATAGTGGAAAAGCTTGTTGCCGAGGTGTAGATGAGAAGAGGAGCTAAAGAGGAGGTAGGATGCTCTCCGGAGGTAAGAGCCGCTGCCGGGCGTCTTTCGGCAGAAGCCGCGCTAAGGAGAGCACTGTGAGCGGCACAATCGTCTTTGCGCGAAGAAGCCGCTTCTTGGGCTCCGGCAGCCGGCGAGAGCGGCAGCTTCGGGAAGGTGAAGAAGCAAGCTGTACAAGCACTGGGATTGTGTGCGCACCTTGCCAACTGATAGAAAACAGTACCTTTGCACTCTCCTGACTTTTCCAATCACAGGAACATTCGATTGGAAGCTGTTTTGGACAACTTTTCTTTTCTTCCTGCCAAACACTTGGCAGACATCCGTGCAACTTCTAGAACACGAGGGGAGATGTTTTCTGTGCTGGCACAGTTTTTCCTAGCCAGACATAGTGGAAAAGCTTGTTGCCGAGGTGTAGATGAGAAGAGGAGCTAAAGAGGAAGGTAGGATGCTCTCCGGAGGTAAGAGCCGCTGCCGGGCGTCTTTCGGCAGAAGCCGCGCTAAGGAGAGCACTGTGAGCGGCACAATCGTCTTTGCGCGAAGAAGCCGCTTCTTGGGCTCCGGCAGCCGGCGAGAGCGGCAGCTTCGGGAAGGTGAAGAAGCAAGCTGTACAACACTGGGATTGTGTGCGCACCTTGCCAACTGATAGAAAACAGTACCGTTGCACTCTCCTGACTTTTCCAATCACAGGAACATTCGATTGGAAGCTGTTTTGGACAACTTTTCTTCCTGCCAAACACTTGGCAGACATCCGTGCAACTTCTAGAACACGATGGGAGATGTTTTCTGTGCTGGCACAGTTTTTCCTAGCCAGACATAGTGGAAAAGCTTGTTGCCGAGGTGTAGATGAGAAGAGGAGCTAAAGAGGAAGGTAGGATGCTCTCTCGGAGGTAAGAGCCGCTGCCGGGCGTCTTTCGGCAGAAGCCGCGCTAAGGAGAGCACTGTGAGCGGCACAATCGTCTTTGCGCGAAGAAGCCGCTTCTTGGGCTCCGGCAGCCGGCGAGAGCGGCAGCTTCGGGAAGGTGAAGAAGCAAGCTGTACAACACTGGGATTGTGTGCGCACCTTGCCAACTGATAGAAAACAGTACCTTTGCACTCTCCTGACTTTTCCAATCACAGGAACATTCGATTGGAAGCTGTTTTGGACAACTTTTCTTTTCTTCCTGCCAAACACTTGGCAGACATCCGTGCAACTTCTAGAACACGATGGGAGATGTTTTCTGTGCTGGCACAGTTTTTCCTAGCCAGACATAGTGGAAAAGCTTGTTGCCGAGGTGTAGATGAGAAGAGGAGCTAAAGAGGAAGGTAGGATGCTCTCCGGAGGTAAGAGCCGCTGCCGGGCGTCTTTCGGCAGAAGCCGCGCTAAGGAGAGCACTGTGAGCGGCACAATCGTCTTTGCGCGAAGAAGCCGCTTCTTGGGCTCCGGCAGCCGGCGAGAGCGGCAGCTTCGGGAAGGTGAAGAAGCAAGCTGTACAACACTGGGATTGTGTGCGCACCTTGCCAACTGATAGAAAACAGTACCTTTGCACTCTCCTGACTTTTCCAATCACAGGAACATTCGATTGGAAGCTGTTTTGGACAACTTTTCTTTTCTTCCTGCCAAACACTTGGCAGACATCCGTGCAACTTCTAGAACACGATGGGAGATGTTTTCTGTGCTGGCACAGTTTTTCCTAGCCAGACATAGTGGAAAAGCTTGTTGCCGAGGTGTAGATGAGAAGAGGAGCTAAAGAGGAAGGTAGGATGCTCTCCGGAGGTAAGAGCCGCTGCCGGGCGTCTTTCGGCAGAAGCCGCGCTAAGGAGAGCACTGTGAGCGGCACAATCGTCTTTGCGCGAAGAAGCCGCTTCTTGGGCTCCGGCAGCCGGCGAGAGCGGCAGCTTCGGGAAGGTGAAGAAGCAAGCTGTACAACACTGGGATTGTGTGCGCACCTTGCCAACTGATAGAAAACAGTACCTTTGCACTCTCCTGACTTTTCCAATCACAGGAACATTCGATTGGAAGCTGTTTTGGACAACTTTTCTTTTCTTCCTGCCAAACACTTGGCAGACATCCGTGCAACTTCTAGAACACGAGGGGAGATGTTTTCTGTGCTGGCACAGTTTTTCCTAGCCAGACATAGTGGAAAAGCTTGTTGCCGAGGTGTAGATGAGAAGAGGAGCTAAAGAGGAAGGTAGGATGCTCTCCGGAGGTAAGAGCCGCTGCCGGGCGTCTTTCGGCAGAAGCCGCGCTAAGGAGAGCACTGTGAGCGGCACAATCGTCTTTGCGCGAAGAAGCCGCTTCTTGGGCTCCGGCAGCCGGCGAGAGCGGCAGCTTCGGGAAGGTGAAGAAGCAAGCTGTACAACACTGGGATTGTGTGCGCACCTTGCCAACTGATAGAAAACAGTACCTTTGCACTCTCCTGACTTTTCCAATCACAGGAACATTCGATTGGAAGCTGTTTTGGACAACTTTTCTTTTCTTCCTGCCAAACACTTGGCAGACATCCGTGCAACTTCTAGAACACGATGGGAGATGTTTTCTGTGCTGGCACAGTTTTTCCTAGCCAGACATAGTGGAAAAGCTTGTTGCCGAGGTGTAGATGAGAAGAGGAGCTAAAGAGGAAGGTAGGATGCTCTCCGGAGGTAAGAGCCGCTGCCGGGCGTCTTCGGCAGAAGCCGCGCTAAGGAGAGCACTGTGAGCGGCACAATCGTCTTTGCGCGAAGAAGCCGCTTCTTGGGCTCCGGCAGCCGGCGAGAGCGGCAGCTTCGGGAAGGTGAAGAAGCAAGCTGTACAACACTGGGATTGTGTGCGCACCTTGCCAACTGATAGAAAACAGTACCTTTGCACTCTCCTGACTTTTCCAATCACAGGAACATTCGATTGGAAGCTGTTTTGGACAACTTTCTTTTCTTCCTGCCAAACACTTGGCAGACATCCGTGCAACTTCTAGAACACGATGGGAGATGTTTTCTGTGCTGGCACAGTTTTTCCTAGCCAGACATAGTGGAAAAGCTTGTTGCCGAGGTGTAGATGAGAAGAGGAGCTAAAGAGGAAGGTAGGATGCTCTCCGGAGGTAAGAGCCGCTGCCGGGCGTCTTTCGGCAGAAGCCGCGCTAAGGAGAGCACTGTGAGCGGCACAATCGTCTTTGCGCGAAGAAGCCGCTTCTTGGGCTCCGGCAGCCGGCGAGAGCGGCAGCTTCGGGAAGGTGAAGAAGCAAGCTGTACAACACTGGGATTGTGTGCGCACCTTGCCAACTGATAGAAAACAGTACCTTTGCACTCTCCTGACTTTTCCAATCACAGGAACATTCGATTGGAAGCTGTTTTGGACAACTTTTCTTTTCTTCCTGCCAAACACTTGGCAGACATCCGTGCAACTTCTAGAACACGAGGGGAGATGTTTTCTGTGCTGGCACAGTTTTTCCTAGCCAGACATAGTGGAAAAGCTTGTTGCCGAGGTGTAGATGAGAAGAGGAGCTAAAGAGGAAGGTAGGATGCTCTCCGGAGGTAAGAGCCGCTGCCGGGGCGTCTTTCGGCAGAAGCCGCGCTAAGGAGAGCACTGTGAGCGGCACAATCGTCTTTGCGCGAAGAAGCCGCTTCTTGGGCTCCGGCAGCCGGCGAGAGCGGCAGCTTCGGGAAGGTGAAGAAGCAAGCTGTACAACACTGGGATTGTGTGCGCACCTTGCCAACTGATAGAAAAACAGTACCTTTGCACTCTCCTGACTTTTCCAATCACAGGAACATTCGATTGGAAGCTGTTTTGGACAACTTTTCTTTTCTTCCTGCCAAACACTTGGCAGACATCCGTGCAACTTCTAGAACATGATGGGAGATGTTTTCTGTGCTGGCACAGCTTTTTCCTAGCCAGACATAGTGGAAAAGCTTGTTGCCGAGGTGTAGATGAGAAGAGGAGCTAAAGAGGAAGGTAGGATGCTCTCCGGAGGTAAGAGCCGCTGCCGGGCGTCTTTCGGCAGAAGCCGCGCTAAGGAGAGCACTGTGAGCGGCACAATCGTCTTTGCGCGAAGAAGCCGCTTCTTGGGCTCCGGCAGCCGGCGAGAGCGGCAGCTTCGGGAAGGTGAAGAAGCAAGCTGTACAACACTGGGATTGTGTGCGCACCTTGCCAACTGATAGAAAACAGTACCTTTGCACTCTCCTGACTTTTCCAATCACAGGAACATTCGATTGGAAGCTGTTTTGGACAACTTTTCTTTTCTTCCTGCCAAACACTTGCAGACATCCGTGCAACTTCTAGAACACGAGGGGAGATGTTTTCTGTGCTGGCACAGTTTTTCCTAGCCAGACATAGTGGAAAGCTTGTTGCCGAGGTGTAGATGAGAAGAGGAGCTAAAGAGGAAGGTAGGATGCTCTCCGGAGGTAAGAGCCGCTGCCGGGCGTCTTTCGGCAGAAGCCGCGCTAAGGAGAGCACTGTGAGCGGCACAATCGTCTTTGCGCGAAGAAGCCGCTTCTTGGGCTCCGGCAGCCGGCGAGAGCGGCAGCTTCGGGAAGGTGAAGAAGCAAGCTGTACAACACTGGGATTGTGTGCGCACCTTGCCAACTGATAGAAAACAGTACCTTTGCACTCTCCTGACTTTTCCAATCACAGGAACATTCGATTGGAAGCTGTTTTGGACAACTTTTCTTTTCTTCCTGCCAAACACTTGGCAGACATCCGTGCAACTTCTAGAACACGATGGGAGATGTTTTCTGTGCTGGCACAGTTTTTCCTAGCCAGACATAGTGGAAAAGCTTGTTGCCGAGGTGTAGATGAGAAGAGGAGCTAAAGAGGAAGGTAGGATGCTCTCCGGAGGTAAGAGCCGCTGCCGGGCGTCTTTCGGCAGAAGCCGCGCTAAGGAGAGCGCTGTGAGCGGCACAATCGTCTTTGCGCGAAGAAGCCGCTTCTTGGGCTCCGGCAGCCGGCGAGAGCGGCAGCTTCGGGAAGGTGAAGAAGCAAGCTGTACAACACTGGGATTGTGTGCGCACCTTGCCAACTGATAGAAAACAGTACCTTTGCACTCTCCTGACTTTTCCAATCACAGGAACATTCGATTGGAAGCTGTTTTGGACAACTTTTCTTTTCTTCCTGCCAAACACTTGGCAGACATCCGTGCAACTTCTAGAACACGATGGGAGATGTTTTCTGTGCTGGCACAGTTTTTCCTAGCCAGACATAGTGGAAAAGCTTGTTGCCGAGGTGTAGATGAGAAGAGGAGCTAAAGAGGAAGGTAGGATGCTCTCCGGAGGTAAGAGCCGCTGCCGGGCGTCTTTCGGCAGAAGCCGCGCTAAGGAGAGCGCTGTGAGCGGCACAATCGTCTTTGCGCGAAGAAGCCGCTTCTTGGGCTCCGGCAGCCGGCGAGAGCGGCAGCTTCGGGAAGGTGAAGAAGCAAGCTGTACAACACTGGGATTGTGTGCGCACCTTGCCAACTGATAGAAAACAGTACCTTTGCACTCTCCTGACTTTTCCAATCACAGGAACATTCGATTGGAAGCTGTTTTGGACAACTTTTCTTTTCTTCCTGCCAAACACTTGGCAGACATCCGTGCAACTTCTAGAACACGATGGGAGATGTTTTCTGTGCTGGCACAGTTTTTCCTAGCCAGACATAGTGGAAAAGCTTGTTGCCGAGGTGTAGATGAGAAGAGGAGCTAAAGAGGAAGGTAGGATGCTCTCCGGAGGTAAGAGCCGCTGCCGGGCGTCTTTCGGCAGAAGCCGCGCTAAGGAGAGCACTGTGAGCGGCACAATCGTCTTTGCGCGAAGAAGCCGCTTCTTGGGCTCCGGCAGCTGGCGAGAGCGGCAGCTTCGGGAAGGTGAAGAAGCAAGCTGTACAACACTGGGATTGTGTGCGCACCTTGCCAACTGATAGAAAACAGTACCATTGCACTCTCCTGACTTTTCCAATCACAGGAACATTCGATTGGAAGCTGTTTTGGACAACTTTTTCTTCCTGCCAAACACTTGGCAGACATCCGTGCAACTTCTAGAACACGATGGGAGATGTTTTCTGTGCTGGCACAGTTTTTCCTAGCCAGACATAGTGGAAAAGCTTGTTGCCGAGGTGTAGATGAGAAGAGGAGCTAAAGAGGAAGGTAGGATGCTCTCCGGAGGTAAGAGCCGCTGCCGGGCGTCTTTCGGCAGAAGCCGCGCTAAGGAGAGCACTGTGAGCGGCACAATCGTCTTTGCGCGAAGAAGCCGCTTCTTGGGCTCCGGCAGCCGGCGAGAGCGGCAGCTTCGGGAAGGTGAAGAAGCAAGCTGTACAACACTGGGATTGTGTGCGCACCTTGCCAACTGATAGAAAACAGTACCTTTGCACTCTCCTGACTTTTCCAATCACAGGAACATTCGATTGGAAGCTGTTTTGGACAACTTTTCTTTTCTTCCTGCCAAACACTTGGCAGACATCCGTGCAACTTCTAGAACACGATGGAAGATGTTTTCTGTGCTGGCACAGTTTTTCCTAGCCAGACATAGTGGAAAAGCTTGTTGCCGAGGTGTAGATGAGAAGAGGAGCTAAAGAGGAAGGTAGGATGCTCTCCGGAGGTAAGAGCCGCTGCCGGGCGTCTTTCGGCAGAAGCCGCGCTAAGGAGAGCACTGTGAGCGGCACAATCGTCTTTGCGCGAAGAAGCCGCTTCTTGGGCTCCGGCAGCCGGCGAGAGCGGCAGCTTCGGGAAGGTGAAGAAGCAAGCTGTACAACACTGGGATTGTGTGCGCACCTTGCCAACTGATAGAAAACAGTACCTTTGCACTCTCCTGACTTTTCCAATCACAGGAACATTCGATGGAAGCTGTTTTGGACAACTTTTCTTTTCTTCCTGCCAAACACTTGGCAGACATCCGTGCAACTTCTAGAACACGATGGGAGATGTTTTCTGTGCTGGCACAGTTTTTCCTAGCCAGACATAGTGGAAAAGCTTGTTGCCGAGGTGTAGATGAGAAGAGGAGCTAAAGAGGAAGGTAGGATGCTCTCCGGAGGTAAGAGCCGCTGCCGGGCGTCTTTCGGCAGAAGCCGCGCTAAGGAGAGCACTGTGAGCGGCACAATCGTCTTTGCGCGAAGAAGCCGCTTCTTGGGCTCCGGCAGCCGGCGAGAGCGGCAGCTTCGGGAAGGTGAAGAAGCAAGCTGTACAACACTGGGATTGTGTGCGCACCTTGCCAACTGATAGAAAAACAGTACCTTTGCACTCTCCTGACTTTTCCAATCACAGGAACATTCGATTGGAAGCTGTTTTGGACAACTTTTCTTTCTTCCTGCCAAACACTTGGCAGACATCCGTGCAACTTCTAGAACACGATGGGAGATGTTTTCTGTGCTGGCACAGTTTTTCCTAGCCAGACATAGTGGAAAAGCTTGTTGCCGAGGTGTAGATGAGAAGAGGAGCTAAAGAGGAAGGTAGGATGCTCTCCGGAGGTAAGAGCCGCTGCCCGGGCGTCTTTCGGCAGAAGCCGCGCTAAGGAGAGCACTGTGAGCGGCACAATCGTCTTTGCGCGAAGAAGCCGCTTCTTGGGCTCCGGCAGCCGGCGAGAGCGGCAGCTTCGGGAAGGTGAAGAAGCAAGCTGTACAACACTGGGATTGTGTGCGCACCTTGCCAACTGATAGAAAACAGTACCTTTGCACTCTCCTGACTTTTCCAATCACAGGAACATTCGATTGGAAGCTGTTTTGGACAACTTTTCTTTTCTTCCTGCCAAACACTTGGCAGACATCCGTGCAACTTCTAGAACACGATGGGAGATGTTTTCTGTGCTGGCACAGTTTTTCCTAGCCAGACATAGTGGAAAAGCTTGTTGCCGAGGTGTAGATGAGAAGAGGAGCTAAAGAGGAAGGTAGGATGCTCTCCGGAGGTAAGAGCCGCTGCCGGGCGTCTTTCGGCAGAAGCCGCGCTAAGGAGAGCACTGTGAGCGGCACAATCGTCTTTGCGCGAAGAAGCCGCTTCTTGGGCTCCGGCAGCCGGCGAGAGCGGCAGCTTCGGGAAGGTGAAGAAGCAAGCTGTACAACACTGGGATTGTGTGCGCACCTTGCCAACTGATAGAAAACAGTACCTTTGCACTCTCCTGACTTTTCCAATCACAGGAACATTCGATTGGAAGCTGTTTTGGACAACTTTCTTTTCTTCCTGCCAAACACTTGGCAGACATCCGTGCAACTTCTAGAACACGATGGGAGATGTTTTCTGTGCTGGCACAGTTTTTCCTAGCCAGACATAGTGGAAAAGCTTGTTGCCGAGGTGTAGATGAGAAGAGGAGCTAAAGGGGAAGGTAGGATGCTCTCCGGAGGTAAGAGCCGCTGCCGGGCGTCTTTCGGCAGAAGCCGCGCTAAGGAGAGCACTGTGAGCGGCACAATCGTCTTTGCGCGAAGAAGCCGCTTCTTGGGCTCCGGCAGCCGGCGAGAGCGGCAGCTTCGGGAAGGTGAAGAAGCAAGCTGTACAACACTGGGATTGTGTGCGCACCTTGCCAACTGATAGAAAACAGTACCTTTGCACTCTCCTGACTTTTCCAATCACAGGAACATTCGATTGGAAGCTGTTTTGGACAACTTTCCTTTTCTTCCTGCCAAACACTTGGCAGACATCCGTGCAACTTCTAGAACACGAGGGGAGATGTTTTCTGTGCTGGCACAGTTTTTCCTAGCCAGACATAGTGGAAAAGCTTGTTGCCGAGGTGTAGATGAGAAGAGGAGCTAAAGAGGAAGGTAGGATGCTCTCCGGAGGTAAGAGCCGCTGCCGGGCGTCTTTCGGCAGAAGCCGCGCTAAGGAGAGCACTGTGAGCGGCACAATCGTCTTTGCGCGAAGAAGCCGCTTCTTGGGCTCCGGCAGCCGGCGAGAGCGGCAGCTTCGGGAAGGTGAAGAAGCAAGCTGTACAACACTGGGATTGTGTGCGCACCTTGCCAACTGATAGAAAACAGTACCTTTGCACTCTCCTGACTTTTCCAATCACAGGAACATTCGATTGGAAGCTGTTTTGGACAACTTTTCTTTTCTTCCTGCCAAACACTTGGCAGACATCCGTGCAACTTCTAGAACACGATGGGAGATGTTTTCTGTGCTGGCACAGTTTTTCCTAGCCAGACATAGTGGAAAAGCTTGTTGCCGAGGTGTAGATGAGAAGAGGAGCTAAAGAGGAAGGTAGGATGCTCTCCCGGAGGTAAGAGCCGCTGCCGGAGCCCAAGAAGCGGCTTCTTCGCGCAAAGACGATGTGCCGCTCACAAGCGCTCTTTGCGCGAGCAGCGCTTCGAAAGACGCCGGCAGCGGCTCTTACCTCCGGAGAGCATCCTACCTTCCTCTTTAGCTCCTCTTCTCATCTACACCTCGGCAACAAGCTTTTCCACTATGTCTGGCTAGGAAAAACTGTGCCAGCACAGAAAACATCTCCCATCGTGTTCTAGAAGTTGCACGGATGTCTGCCAAGTGTTTGGCAGGAAGAAAAGAAAAGTTGTCCAAAACAGCTTCCAATCGAATGTTCCTGTGATTGGAAAAGTCAGGAGAGTGCAAAGGTACTGTTTTCTATCAGTTGGCAAGGTGCGCACACAATCCCAGTGTTGTACAGCTTGCTTCTTCACCTTCCCGAAGCTGCCGCTCTCGCCGGCTGCCGGAGCCCAAGAAGCGGCTTCTTCGCGCAAAGACGATTGTGCCGCTCACAGTGCTCTCCTTAGCGCGGCTTCTGCCGAAAGACCGCCCGGCAGCGGCTCTTACCTCCGGAGAGCATCCTACCTTCCTCTTTAGCTCCTCTTCTCATCTACACCTCGGCAACAAGCTTTTCCACTATGTCTGGCTAGGAAAAACTGTGCCAGCACAGAAAACATCTCCCCTCGTGTTCTAGAAGTTGCACGGATGTCTGCCAAGTGTTTGGCAGGAAGAAAAGGAAAGTTGTCCAAAACAGCTTCCAATCGAATGTTCCTGTGATTGGAAAAGTCAGGAGAGTGCAAAGGTACTGTTTTCTATCAGTTGGCAAGGTGCGCACACAATCCCAGTGTTGTACAGCTTGCTTCTTCACCTTCCCGAAGCTGCCGCTCTCGCCGGCTGCCGGAGCCCAAGAAGCGGCTTCTTCGCGCAAAGACGATTGTGCCGCTCACAGTGCTCTCCTTAGCGCGGCTTCTGCCGAAAGACGCCCGGCAGCGGCTCTTACCTCCGGAGAGCATCCTACCTTCCCCTTTAGCTCCTCTTCTCATCTACACCTCGGCAACAAGCTTTTCCACTATGTCTGGCTAGGAAAAACTGTGCCAGCACAGAAACATCTCCATCGTGTTCTAGAAGTTGCACGGATGTCTGCCAAGTGTTTGGCAGGAAGAAAAGAAAAGTTGTCCAAAACAGCTTCAATCGAATGTTCCTGTGATTGGAAAAGTCAGGAGAGTGCAAAGGTACTGTTTTCTATCAGTTGGCAAGGTGCGCACACAATCCCAGTGTTGTACAGCTTGCTTCTTCACCTTCCCGAAGCTGCCGCTCTCGCCGGCTGCCGGAGCCCAAGAAGCGGCTTCTTCGCGCAAAGACGATTGTGCCGCTCACAGTGCTCTCCTTAGCGCGGCTTCTGCCGAAAGACGCCCGGCAGCGGCTCTTACCTCCGGAGAGCATCCTACCTTCCTCTTTAGCTCCTCTTCTCATCTACACCTCGGCAACAAGCTTTTCCACTATGTCTGGCTAGGAAAAACTGTGCCAGCACAGAAAACATCTCCCATCGTGTTCTAGAAGTTGCACGGATGTCTGCCAAGTGTTTGGCAGGAAGAAAAGAAAAGTTGTCCAAAACAGCTTCCAATCGAATGTTCCTGTGATTGGAAAAGTCAGGAGAGTGCAAAGGTACTGTTTTCTATCAGTTGGCAAGGTGCGCACACAATCCCAGTGTTGTACAGCTTGCTTCTTCACCTTCCCGAAGCTGCCGCTCTCGCCGGCTGCCGGAGCCCAAGAAGCGGCTTCTTCGCGCAAAGACGATTGTGCCGCTCACAGTGCTCTCCTTAGCGCGGCTTCTGCCGAAAGACGCCCGGCAGCGGCTCTTACCTCCGGAGAGCATCCTACCTTCCTCTTTAGCTCCTCTTCTCATCTACACCTCGGCAACAAGCTTTTCCACTATGTCTGGCTAGGAAAAACTGTGCCAGCACAGAAAACATCTCCCATCGTGTTCTAGAAGTTGCACGGATGTCTGCCAAGTGTTTGGCAGGAAGAAAAGAAAAGTTGTCCAAAACAGCTTCAATCGAATGTTCCTGTGATTGGAAAAGTCAGGAGAGTGCAAAGGTACTGTTTTCTATCAGTTGGCAAGGTGCGCACACAATCCCAGTGTTGTACAGCTTGCTTCTTCACCTTCCCGAAGCTGCCGCTCTCGCCGGCTGCCGGAGCCCAAGAAGCGGCTTCTTCGCGCAAAGACGATTGTGCCGCTCACAGTGCTCTCCTTAGCGCGGCTTCTGCCGAAAGACGCCCGGCAGCGGCTCTTACCTCCGGAGAGCATCCTACCTTCCTCTTTAGCTCCTCTTCTCATCTACACCTCGGCAACAAGCTTTTCCACTATGTCTGGCTAGGAAAAACTGTGCCAGCACAGAAAACATCTCCCATCGTGTTCTAGAAGTTGCACGGATGTCTGCCAAGTGTTTGGCAGGAAGAAAAGAAAAGTTGTCCAAAACAGCTTCCAATCGAATGTTCCTGTGATTGGAAAAGTCAGGAGAGTGCAAAGGTACTGTTTTCTATCAGTTGGCAAGGTGCGCACACAATCCCAGTGTTGTACAGCTTGCTTCTTCACCTTCCCGAAGCTGCCGCTCTCGCCGGCTGCCGGAGCCCAAGAAGCGGCTTCTTCGCGCAAAGACGATTGTGCCGCTCACAGTGCTCTCCTTAGCGCGGCTTCTGCCGAAAGACGCCCGGCAGCGGCTCTTACCTCCGGAGAGCATCCTACCTTCCTCTTTAGCTCCTCTTCTCATCTACACCTCGGCAACAAGCTTTTCCACTATGTCTGGCTAGGAAAAACTGTGCCAGCACAGAAAACATCTTCCATCGTGTTCTAGAAGTTGCACGGATGTCTGCCAAGTGTTTGGCAGGAAGAAAAGAAAAGTTGTCCAAAACAGCTTCCAATCGAATGTTCCTGTGATTGGAAAAGTCAGGAGAGTGCAAAGGTACTGTTTTCTATCAGTTGGCAAGGTGCGCACACAATCCCAGTGTTGTACAGCTTGCTTCTTCACCTTCCCGAAGCTGCCGCTCTCGCCGGCTGCCGGAGCCCAAGAAGCGGCTTCTTCGCGCAAAGACGATTGTGCCGCTCACAGTGCTCTCCTTAGCGCGGCTTCTGCCGAAAGACGCCCGGCAGCGGCTCTTACCTCCGGAGAGCATCCTACCTTCCTCTTTAGCTCCTCTTCTCATCTACACCTCGGCAACAAGCTTTTCCACTATGTCTGGCTAGGAAAAACTGTGCCAGCACAGAAAACATCTCCCATCGTGTTCTAGAAGTTGCACGGATGTCTGCCAAGTGTTTGGCAGGAAGAAAAGTTGTCCAAAACAGCTTCCAATCGAATGTTCCTGTGATTGGAAAAGTCAGGAGAGTGCAATGGTACTGTTTTCTATCAGTTGGCAAGGTGCGCACACAATCCCAGTGTTGTACAGCTTGCTTCTTCACCTTCCCGAAGCTGCCGCTCTCGCCAGCTGCCGGAGCCCAAGAAGCGGCTTCTTCGCGCAAAGACGATTGTGCCGCTCACAGTGCTCTCCTTAGCGCGGCTTCTGCCGAAAGACGCCCGGCAGCGGCTCTTACCTCCGGAGAGCATCCTACCTTCCTCTTTAGCTCCTCTTCTCATCTACACCTCGGCAACAAGCTTTTCCACTATGTCTGGCTAGGAAAAACTGTGCCAGCACAGAAAACATCTCCCATCGTGTTCTAGAAGTTGCACGGATGTCTGCCAAGTGTTTGGCAGGAAGAAAAGAAAAGTTGTCCAAAACAGCTTCCAATCGAATGTTCCTGTGATTGGAAAAGTCAGGAGAGTGCAAAGGTACTGTTTTCTATCAGTTGGCAAGGTGCGCACACAATCCCAGTGTTGTACAGCTTGCTTCTTCACCTTCCCGAAGCTGCCGCTCTCGCCGGCTGCCGGAGCCCAAGAAGCGGCTTCTTCGCGCAAAGACGATTGTGCCGCTCACAGCGCTCTCCTTAGCGCGGCTTCTGCCGAAAGACGCCCGGCAGCGGCTCTTACCTCCGAGAGCATCCTACCTTCCTCTTTAGCTCCTCTTCTCATCTACACCTCGGCAACAAGCTTTTCCACTATGTCTGGCTAGGAAAAACTGTGCCAGCACAGAAAACATCTCCCATCGTGTTCTAGAAGTTGCACGGATGTCTGCCAAGTGTTTGGCAGGAAGAAAAGAAAAGTTGTCCAAAACAGCTTCCAATCGAATGTTCCTGTGATTGGAAAAGTCAGGAGAGTGCAAAGGTACTGTTTTCTATCAGTTGGCAAGGTGCGCACACAATCCCAGTGTTGTACAGCTTGCTTCTTCACCTTCCCGAAGCTGCCGCTCTCGCCGGCTGCCGGAGCCCAAGAAGCGGCTTCTTCGCGCAAAGACGATTGTGCCGCTCACAGCGCTCTCCTTAGCGCGGCTTCTGCCGAAAGACACCCGCAGCGGCTCTTACCTCCGGAGAGCATCCTACCTTCCTCTTTAGCTCCTCTTCTCATCTACACCTCGGCAACAAGCTTTTCCACTATGTCTGGCTAGGAAAAACTGTGCCAGCACAGAAAACATCTCCCATCGTGTTCTAGAAGTTGCACGGATGTCTGCCAAGTGTTTGGCAGGAAGAAAAGAAAAGTTGTCCAAAACAGCTTCCAATCGAATGTTCCTGTGATTGGAAAAGTCAGGAGAGTGCAAAGGTACTGTTTTCTATCAGTTGGCAAGGTGCGCACACAATCCCAGTGTTGTACAGCTTGCTTCTTCACCTTCCCGAAGCTGCCGCTCTCGCCGGCTGCCGGAGCCCAAGAAGCGGCTTCTTCGCGCAAAGACGATTGTGCCGCTCACAGTGCTCTCCTTAGCGCGGCTTCTGCCGAAAGACGCCCGGCAGCGGCTCTTACCTCCGGAGAGCATCCTACCTTCCTCTTTAGCTCCTCTTCTCATCTACACCTCGGCAACAAGCTTCTCCACTATGTCTGGCTAGGAAAAACTGTGCCAGCACAGAAAACATCTCCCCTCGTGTTCTAGAAGTTGCACGGATGTCTGCCAAGTGTTTGGCAGGAAGAAAAGAAAAGTTGTCCAAAACAGCTTCCAATCGAATGTTCCTGTGATTGGAAAAGTCAGGAGAGTGCAAAGGTACTGTTTTCTATCAGTTGGCAAGGTGCGCACACAATCCCAGTGTTGTACAGCTTGCTTCTTCACCTTCCCGAAGCTGCCGCTCTCGCCGGCTGCCGGAGCCCAAGAAGCGGCTTCTTCGCGCAAAGACGATTGTGCCCGCTCACAGTGCTCTCCTTAGCGCGGCTTCTGCCGAAAGACGCCCGCAGCGGCTCTTACCTCCGGAGAGCATCCTACCTTCCTCTTTAGCTCCTCTTCTCATCTACACCTCGGCAACAAGCTTTTCCACTATGTCTGGCTAGGAAAAAGCTGTGCCAGCACAGAAAACATCTCCCATCATGTTCTAGAAGTTGCACGGATGTCTGCCAAGTGTTTTGGCAGGAAGAAAAGAAAAGTTGTCCAAAACAGCTTCCAATCGAATGTTCCTGTGATTGGAAAAGTCAGGAGAGTGCAAAGGTACTGTTTTCTATCAGTTGGCAAGGTGCGCACACAATCCCAGTGTTGTACAGCTTGCTTCTTCACCTTCCCGAAGCTGCCGCTCTCGCCGGCTGCCGGAGCCCAAGAAGCGGCTTCTTCGCGCAAAGACGATTGTGCCGCTCACAGTGCTCTCCTTAGCGCGGCTTCTGCCGAAAGACGCCCGGCAGCGGCTCTTACCTCCGGAGAGCATCCTACCTTCCTCTTTAGCTCCTCTTCTCATCTACACCTCGGCAACAAGCTTTTCCACTATGTCTGGCTAGGAAAAACTGTGCCAGCACAGAAAACATCTCCCCTCGTGTTCTAGAAGTTGCACGGATGTCTGCCAAGTGTTTGGCAGGAAGAAAAGAAAAGTTGTCCAAAACAGCTTCCAATCGAATGTTCCTGTGATTGGAAAAGTCAGGAGAGTGCAAAGGTACTGTTTTCTATCAGTTGGCAAGGTGCGCACACAATCCCAGTGTTGTACAGCTTGCTTCTTCACCTTCCCGAAGCTGCCGCTCTCGCCGGCTGCCGGAGCCCAAGAAGCGGCTTCTTCGCGCAAAGACGATTGTGCCGCTCACAGTGCTCTCCTTAGCGCGGCTTCTGCCGAAAGACGCCCGGCAGCGGCTCTTACCTCCGGAGAGCATCCTACCTTCCTCTTTAGCTCCTCTTCTCATCTACACCTCGGCAACAAGCTTTTCCACTATGTCTGGCTAGGAAAAACTGTGCCAGCACAGAAAACATCTCCCATCGTGTTCTAGAAGTTGCACGGATGTCTGCCAAGTGTTTGGCAGGAAGAAAAGAAAAGTTGTCCAAAACAGCTTCCAATCGAATGTTCCTGTGATTGGAAAAGTCAGGAGAGTGCAAAGGTACTGTTTTCTATCAGTTGGCAAGGTGCGCACACAATCCCAGTGTTGTACAGCTTGCTTCTTCACCTTCCCGAAGCTGCCGCTCTCGCCGGCTGCCGGAGCCCAAGAAGCGGCTTCTTCGCGCAAAGACGATTGTGCCGCTCACAGTGCTCTCCTTAGCGCGGCTTCTGCCGAAAGACGCCCGGCAGCGGCTCTTACCTCCGGAGAGCATCCTACCTTCCTCTTTAGCTCCTCTTCTCATCTACACCTCGGCAACAAGCTTTTCCACTATGTCTGGCTAGGAAAAACTGTGCCAGCACAGAAAACATCTCCATCGTGTTCTAGAAGTTGCACGGATGTCTGCCAAGTGTTTGGCAGGAAGAAAAGAAAAGTTGTCCAAAACAGCTTCCAATCGAATGTTCCTGTGATTGGAAAAGTCAGGAGAGTGCAAAGGTACTGTTTTCTATCAGTTGGCAAGGTGCGCACACAATCCCAGTGTTGTACAGCTTGCTTCTTCACCTTCCCGAAGCTGCCGCTCTCGCCGGCTGCCGGAGCCCAAGAAGCGGCTTCTTCGCGCAAAGACGATTGTGCCGCTCACAGTGCTCTCCTTAGCGCGGCTTCTGCCGAAAGACGCCCGGCAGCGGCTCTTACCTCCGGAGAGCATCCTACCTTCCTCTTTAGCTCCTCTTCTCATCTACACCTCGGCAACAAGCTTTTCCACTATGTCTGGCTAGGAAAAACTGTGCCAGCACAGAAAACATCTCCCCTCGTGTTCTAGAAGTTGCACGGATGTCTGCCAAGTGTTTGGCAGGAAGAAAAGAAAAGTTGTCCAAAACAGCTTCCAATCGAATGTTCCTGTGATTGGAAAAGTCAGGAGAGTGCAAAGGTACTGTTTTCTATCAGTTGGCAAGGTGCGCACACAATCCAGTGTTGTACAGCTTGCTTCTTCACCTTCCCGAAGCTGCCGCTCTCGCCGGCTGCCGGAGCCCAAGAAGCGGCTTCTTCGCGCAAAGACGATTGTGCCGCTCACAGTGCTCTCCTTAGCGCGGCTTCTGCCGAAAGACGCCCGGGCAGCGGCTCTTACCTCCGGAGAGCATCCTACCTTCCTCTTTAGCTCCTCTTCTCATCTACACCTCGGCAACAAGCTTTTCCACTATGTCTGGCTAGGAAAAACTGTGCCAGCACAGAAAACATCTCCCATCGTGTTCTAGAAGTTGCACGGATGTCTGCCAAGTGTTTGGCAGGAAGAAAAGAAAAGTTGTCCAAAACAGCTTCCAATCGAATGTTCCTGTGATTGGAAAAGTCAGGAGAGTGCAAAGGTACTGTTTTCTATCAGTTGGCAAGGTGCGCACACAATCCCAGTGTTGTACAGCTTGCTTCTTCACCTTCCCGAAGCTGCCGCTCTCGCCGGCTGCCGGAGCCCAAGAAGCGGCTTCTTCGCGCAAAGACGATTGTGCCGCTCACAGTGCTCTCCTTAGCGCGGCTTCTGCCGAAAGACGCCCGGCAGCGGCTCTTACCTCCGGAGAGCATCCTACCTTCCTCTTTAGCTCCTCTTCTCATCTACACCTCGGCAACAAGCTTTTCCACTATGTCTGGCTAGGAAAAACTGTGCCAGCACAGAAAACATCTCCCATCGTGTTCTAGAAGTTGCACGGATGTCTGCCAAGTGTTTGGCAGGAAGAAAAGAAAAGTTGTCCAAAACAGCTTCCAATCGAATGTTCCTGTGATTGGAAAAGTCAGGAGAGTGCAAAGGTACTGTTTTCTATCAGTTGGCAAGGTGCGCACACAATCCAGTGTTGTACAGCTTGCTTCTTCACCTTCCCGAAGCTGCCGCTCTCGCCGGCTGCCGGAGCCCAAGAAGCGGCTTCTTCGCGCAAAGACGATTGTGCCGCTCACAGTGCTCTCCTTAGCGCGGCTTCTGCCGAAAGACGCCCGGCAGCGGCTCTTACCTCCAGAGAGCATCCTACCTTCCTCTTTAGCTCCTCTTCTCATCTACACCTCGGCAACAAGCTTTTCCACTATGTCTGGCTAGGAAAAACTGTGCCAGCACAGAAAACATCTCCCATCGTGTTCTAGAAGTTGCACGGATGTCTGCCAAGTGTTTTGGCAGGAAGAAAAGTTGTCCAAAACAGCTTCCAATCGAATGTTCCTGTGATTGGAAAAGTCAGGAGAGTGCAACGGTACTGTTTTCTATCAGTTGGCAAGGTGCGCACACAATCCCAGTGTTGTACAGCTTGCTTCTTCACCTTCCCGAAGCTGCCGCTCTCGCCGGCTGCCGGAGCCCAAGAAGCGGCTTCTTCGCGCAAAGACGATTGTGCCGCTCACAGTGCTCTCCTTAGCGCGGCTTCTGCCGAAAGACGCCCGGCAGCGGCTCTTACCTCCGGAGAGCATCCTACCTTCCTCTTTAGCTCCTCTTCTCATCTACACCTCGGCAACAAGCTTTTCCACTATGTCTGGCTAGGAAAAACTGTGCCAGCACAGAAAACATCTCCCTCGTGTTCTAGAAGTTGCACGGATGTCTGCCAAGTGTTTGGCAGGAAGAAAAGAAAAGTTGTCCAAAACAGCTTCCAATCGAATGTTCCTGTGATTGGAAAAGTCAGGAGAGTGCAAAGGTACTGTTTTCTATCAGTTGGCAAGGTGCGCACACAATCCCAGTCTTGTACAGCTTGCTTCTTCACCTTCCCGAAGCTGCCGCTCTCGCCGGCTGCCGGAGCCCAAGAAGCGGCTTCTTCGCGCAAAGACGATTGTGCCGCTCACAGTGCTCTCCTTAGCGCGGCTTCTGCCGAAAGACGCCCGGCAGCGGCTCTTACCTCCGGAGAGCATCCTACCTTCCTCTTTAGCTCCTCTTCTCATCTACACCTCGGCAACAAGCTTTTCCACTATGTCTGGCTAGGAAAAACTGTGCCAGCACAGAAAACATCTCCCATCGTGTTCTAGAAGTTGCACGGATGTCTGCCAAGTGTTTGGCAGGAAGAAAAGAAAAGTTGTCCAAAACAGCTTCCAATCGAATGTTCCTGTGATTGGAAAAGTCAGGAGAGTGCAAAGGTACTGTTTTCTATCAGTTGGCAAGGTGCGCACACAATCCCAGTGTTGTACAGCTTGCTTCTTCACCTTCCCGAAGCTGCCGCTCTCGCCGGCTGCCGGAGCCCAAGAAGCGGCTTCTTCGCGCAAAGACGATTGTGCCGCTCACAGCGCTCTCCTTAGCGCGGCTTCTGCCGAAAGACGCCCGGCAGCGGCTCTTACCTCCGGAGAGCATCCTACCTTCCTCTTTAGCTCCTCTTCTCATCTACACCTCGGCAACAAGCTTTTCCACTATGTCTGGCTAGGAAAAACTGTGCCAGCACAGAAAACATCTCCCATCGTGTTCTAGAAGTTGCACGGATGTCTGCCAAGTGTTTGGCAGGAAGAAAAGAAAAGTTGTCCAAAACAGCTTCCAATCGAATGTTCCTGTGATTGGAAAAGTCAGGAGAGTGCAAAGGTACTGTTTTCTATCAGTTGGCAAGGTGCGCACACAATCCCAGTGTTGTACAGCTTGCTTCTTCACCTTCCCGAAGCTGCCGCTCTCGCCGGCTGCCGGAGCCCAAGAAGCGGCTTCTTCGCGCAAAGACGATTGTGCCGCTCACAGTGCTCTCCTTAGCGCGGCTTCTGCCGAAAGACGCCCGGCAGCGGCTCTTACCTCCGGAGAGCATCCTACCTTCCTCTTTAGCTCCTCTTCTCATCTACACCTCGGCAACAAGCTTTTCCACTATGTCTGGCTAGGAAAAACTGTGCCAGCACAGAAAACATCTCCCATCGTGTTCTAGAAGTTGCACGGATGTCTGCCAAGTGTTTGGCAGGAAGAAAAGAAAAGTTGTCCAAAACAGCTTCCAATCGAATGTTCCTGTGATTGGAAAAGTCAGGAGAGTGCAAAGGTACTGTTTTCTATCAGTTGGCAAGGTGCGCACACAATCCCAGTGTTGTACAGCTTGCTTCTTCACCTTCCCGAAGCTGCCGCTCTCGCCGGCTGCCGGAGCCCAAGAAGCGGCTTCTTCGCGCAAAGACGATTGTGCCGCTCACAGTGCTCTCCTTAGCGCGGCTTCTGCCGAAAGACGCCCGGCAGCGGCTCTTACCTCCGGAGAGCATCCTACCTTCCTCTTTAGCTCCTCTTCTCATCTACACCTCGGCAACAAGCTTTTCCACTATGTCTGGCTAGGAAAAACTGTGCCAGCACAGAAAACATCTCCCATCGTGTTCTAGAAGTTGCACGGATGTCTGCCAAGTGTTTGGCAGGAAGAAAAGTTGTCCAAAACAGCTTCCAATCGAATGTTCCTGTGATTGGAAAAGTCAGGAGAGTGCAACGGTACTGTTTTCTATCAGTTGGCAAGGTGCGCACACAATCCCAGTGTTGTACAGCTTGCTTCTTCACCTTCCCGAAGCTGCCGCTCTCGCCGGCTGCCGGAGCCCAAGAAGCGGCTTCTTCGCGCAAAGACGATTGTGCCGCTCACAGTGCTCTCCTTAGCGCGGCTTCTGCCGAAAGACGCCCGGCAGCGGCTCTTACCTCCGGAGAGCATCCTACCTTCCTCTTTAGCTCCTCTTCTCATCTACACCTCGGCAACAAGCTTTTCCACTATGTCTGGCTAGGAAAAACTGTGCCAGCACAGAAAACATCTCCCATCGTGTTCTAGAAGTTGCACGGATGTCTGCCAAGTGTTTGGCAGGAAGAAAAGAAAAGTTGTCCAAAACAGCTTCCAATCGAATGTTCCTGTGATTGGAAAAGTCAGGAGAGTGCAAAGGTACTGTTTTCTATCAGTTGGCAAGGTGCGCACACAATCCCAGTGTTGTACAGCTTGCTTCTTCACCTTCCCGAAGCTGCCGCTCTCGCCGGCTGCCGGAGCCCAAGAAGCGGCTTCTTCGCGCAAAGACGATTGTGCCGCTCACAGTGCTCTCCTTAGCGCGGCTTCTGCCGAAAGACGCCCGGCAGCGGCTCTTACCTCCGGAGAGCATCCTACCTTCCCCTTTAGCTCCTCTTCTCATCTACACCTCGGCAACAAGCTTTTCCACTATGTCTGGCTAGGAAAAACTGTGCCAGCACAGAAAACATCTCCCATCGTGTTCTAGAAGTTGCACGGATGTCTGCCAAGTGTTTGGCAGGAAGAAAAGAAAAGTTGTCCAAAACAGCTTCCAATCGAATGTTCCTGTGATTGGAAAAGTCAGGAGAGTGCAAAGGTACTGTTTTCTATCAGTTGGCAAGGTGCGCACACAATCCCAGTGTTGTACAGCTTGCTTCTTCACCTTCCCGAAGCTGCCGCTCTCGCCGGCTGCCGGAGCCCAAGAAGCGGCTTCTTCGCGCAAAGATGATTGTGCCGCTCACAGTGCTCTCCTTAGCGCGGCTTCTGCCGAAAGACGCCCGGCAGCGGCTCTTACCTCCGGAGAGCATCCTACCTTCCTCTTTAGCTCCTCTTCTCATCTACACCTCGGCAACAAGCTTTTCCACTATGTCTGGCTAGGAAAAACTGTGCCAGCACAGAAAACATCTCCCATCGTGTTCTAGAAGTTGCACGGATGTCTGCCAAGTGTTTGGCAGGAAGAAAAGAAAAGTTGTCCAAAACAGCTTCCAATCGAATGTTCCTGTGATTGGAAAAGTCAGGAGAGTGCAAAGGTACTGTTTTCTATCAGTTGGCAAGGTGCGCACACAATCCCAGTGTTGTACAGCTTGCTTCTTCACCTTCCCGAAGCTGCCGCTCTCGCCGGCTGCCGGAGCCCAAGAAGCGGCTTCTTCGCGCAAAGACGATTGTGCCGCTCACAGTGCTCTCCTTAGCGCGGCTTCTGCCGAAAGACGCCCGGCAGCGGCTCTTACCTCCGGAGAGCATCCTACCTTCCTCTTTAGCTCCTCTTCTCATCTACACCTCGGCAACAAGCTTTTCCACTATGTCTGGCTAGGAAAAACTGTGCCAGCACAGAAAACATCTCCCATCGTGTTCTAGAAGTTGCACGGATGTCTGCCAAGTGTTTGGCAGGAAGAAAAGAAAAGTTGTCCAAAACAGCTTCCAATCGAATGTTCCTGTGATTGGAAAAGTCAGGAGAGTGCAAAGGTACTGTTTTCTATCAGTTGGCAAGGTGCGCACACAATCCCAGTGTTGTACAGCTTGCTTCTTCACCTTCCCGAAGCTGCCGCTCTCGCCGGCTGCCGGAGCCCAAGAAGCGGCTTCTTCGCGCAAAGACGATTGTGCCGCTCACAGTGCTCTCCTTAGCGCGGCTTCTGCCGAAAGACGCCCGGCAGCGGCTCTTACCTCCGGAGAGCATCCTACCTTCCTCTTTAGCTCCTCTTCTCATCTACACCTCGGCAACAAGCTTTTCCACTATGTCTGGCTAGGAAAAACTGTGCCAGCACAGAAAACATCTCCCATCGTGTTCTAGAAGTTGCACGGATGTCTGCCAAGTGTTTGGCAGGAAGAAAAGAAAAGTTGTCCAAAACAGCTTCAATCGAATGTTCCTGTGATTGGAAAAGTCAGGAGAGTGCAAAGGTACTGTTTTCTATCAGTTGGCAAGGTGCGCACACAATCCCAGTGTTGTACAGCTTGCTTCTTCACCTTCCCGAAGCTGCCGCTCTCGCCGGCTGCCGGAGCCCAAGAAGCGGCTTCTTCGCGCAAAGACGATTGTGCCGCTCACAGTGCTCTCCTTAGCGCGGCTTCTGCCGAAAGACGCCCGGCAGCGGCTCTTACCTCCGGAGAGCATCCTACCTTCCTCTTTAGCTCCTCTTCTCATCTACACCTCGGCAACAAGCTTTTCCACTATGTCTGGCTAGGAAAAACTGTGCCAGCACAGAAAACATCTCCATCGTGTTCTAGAAGTTGCACGGATGTCTGCCAAGTGTTTGGCAGGAAGAAAAGAAAAGTTGTCCAAAACAGCTTCCAATCGAATGTTCCTGTGATTGGAAAAGTCAGGAGAGTGCAAAGGTACTGTTTTCTATCAGTTGGCAAGGTGCGCACACAATCCCAGTGTTGTACAGCTTGCTTCTTCACCTTCCCGAAGCTGCCGCTCTCGAGCCGGCTGCCGGAGCCCAAGAAGCGGCTTCTTCGCGCAAAGACGATTGTGCCGCTCACAGTGCTCTCCTTAGCGCGGCTTCTGCCGAAAGACGCCCGGCAGCGGCTCTTACCTCCGGAGAGCATCCTACCTTCCTCTTTAGCTCCTCTTCTCATCTACACCTCGGCAACAAGCTTTTCCACTATGTCTGGCTAGGAAAAACTGTGCCAGCACAGAAAACATCTCCCATCGTGTTCTAGAAGTTGCACGGATGTCTGCCAAGTGTTTGGCAGGAAGAGAAAAGTTGTCCAAAACAGCTTCCAATCGAATGTTCCTGTGATTGGAAAAGTCAGGAGAGTGCAACGGTACTGTTTTCTATCAGTTGGCAAGGTGCGCACACAATCCCAGTGTTGTACAGCTTGCTTCTTCACCTTCCCGAAGCTGCCGCTCTCGCCAGCTGCCGGAGCCCAAGAAGCGGCTTCTTCGCGCAAAGACGATTGTGCCGCTCACAGTGCTCTCCTTAGCGCGGCTTCTGCCGAAAGACGCCCGGCAGCGGCTCTTACCTCCGGAGAGCATCCTACCTTCCTCTTTAGCTCCTCTTCTCATCTACACCTCGGCAACAAGCTTTTCCACTATGTCTGGCTAGGAAAAACTGTGCCAGCACAGAAAACATCTCCCATCGTGTTCTAGAAGTTGCACGGATGTCTGCCAAGTGTTTGGCAGGAAGAAAAGAAAAGTTGTCCAAAACAGCTTCCAATCGAATGTTCCTGTGATTGGAAAAGTCAGGAGAGTGCAAAGGTACTGTTTTCTATCAGTTGGCAAGGTGCGCACACAATCCCAGTGTTGTACAGCTTGCTTCTTCACCTTCCCGAAGCTGCCGCTCTCGCCGGCTGCCGGAGCCCAAGAAGCGGCTTCTTCGCGCAAAGACGATTGTGCCGCTCACAGCGCTCTCCTTAGCGCGGCTTCTGCCGAAAGACGCCCGGCAGCGGCTCTTACCTCCGGAGAGCATCCTACCTTCCTCTTTAGCTCCTCTTCTCATCTACACCTCGGCAACAAGCTTTTCCACTATGTCTGGCTAGGAAAAACTGTGCCAGCACAGAAAACATCTCCCATCGTGTTCTAGAAGTTGCACGGATGTCTGCCAAGTGTTTGGCATAGAAGAAAGAAAAGTTGTCCAAAACAGCTTCCAATCGAATGTTCCTGTGATTGGAAAAGTCAGGAGATGGCAAAGGTACTGTTTTCTATCAGTTGGCAAGGTGCGCACACAATCCCAGTGTTGTACAGCTTGCTTCTTCACCTTCCCGAAGCTGCCGCTCATCGCCGCTTGCCGGAGCCCAAGAAGCGGCTTCTTCGCGCAAAGACGATTGTGCCCGCTCACAAGCGCTCTCCTTAGCGCGGCTTCTGCCTAAAGGACGCCCGGCAGGCGGCTCTTACCTTCGGAGAGCATCCTACCGTTCCTCTTAGCTCCTCTTCTCATCTACACCTCGGCCAACAAGCTTTCCACTATGTCTGGCTAGGAAAAACTGTGCCAGCACAGAAAACATCTCCCCTCGTGTTCTAGAAGTTGCACGGATGTCTGCAAGTGTTGGCAGGAAGAAAAGAAAAGTTGTCCAAAACAGCTTCCAATCGAATGTTCCTGTGATTGGAAAGTCAGGAGAGTGCAAAGGTACTGTTTTCTATCAGTTGGCAAGGTGCGCACATCAATCCCAGTGTTGTACAGCTTGCTTCTTCACCTTCCCGAAGCTGCCGCTCTCCGCCGGCTGCCGGAGCCCAAGAAGGCGGCTTCTTCGCGCAAAGACGATTGTGCCGCTCACAGTGCTCTCCTTAGCGCGGCTTCTGCCGAAAGACGCCCGGCAGCGGCTCTTACCTCCGGAGAGCATCCTACCTTCCTCTTTAGCTCCTCTTCTCATCTACACCTCGGCAACAAGCTTTTCCACTATGTCTGGCTAGGAAAAAACTGTGCCAGCACAGAAAACATCTCCCATCGTGTTCTAGAAGTTGCACGGATGTCTGCCAAGTGTTTGGCAGGAAGAAAGAAAAGTTGTCCAAAACAGCTTCCAATCGAATGTTCCTGTGATTGGAAAAGTCAGGAGAGTGCAAAGGTACTGTTTTCTATCAGTTGGCAAGGTGCGCACACAATCCCAGTGTTGTACAGCTTGCTTCTTCACCTTCCCGAAGCTGCCGCTCTCGCCGGCTGCCGGAGCCCAAGAAGCGGCTTCTTCGCGCAAAGACGATTGTGCCGCTCACAGTGCTCTCCTTAGCGCGGCTTCTGCCGAAAGGACGCCCGGCAGCGGCTCTTACCTCCGGAGAGCATCCTACCTTCCTCTTTAGCTCCTCTTCTCATCTACACCTCGGCAACAAGCTTTTCCACTATGTCTGGCTAGGAAAAACTGTGCCAGCACAGAAAACATCTCCCATCGTGTTCTAGAAGTTGCACGGATGTCTGCCAAGTGTTTGGCAGGAAGAAAAGAAAAGTTGTCCAAAACAGCTTCCAATCGAATGTTCCTGTGATTGGAAAAGTCAGGAGAGTGCAAAGGTACTGTTTTCTATCAGTTGGCAAGGTGCGCACACAATCCCAGTGTTGTACAGCTTGCTTCTTCACCTTCCCGAAGCTGCCGCTCTCGCCGGCTGCCGGAGCCCCAAGAAGCGGCTTCTTCGCGCAAAGACGATTGTGCCGCTCACAGTGCTCTCCTTAGCGCGGCTTCTGCCGAAAGACGCCCGGCAGCGGCTCTTACCTCCGGAGAGCATCCTACCTTCCTCTTTAGCTCCTCTTCTCATCTACACCTCGGCAACAAGCTTTTCCACTATGTCTGGCTAGGAAAAACTGTGCCAGCACAGAAAACATCTCCCATCGTGTTCTAGAAGTTGCACGGATGTCTGCCAAGTGTTTGGCAGGAAGAAAAGAAAAGTTGTCCAAAACAGCTTCAATCGAATGTTCCTGTGATTGGAAAAGTCAGGAGAGTGCAAAGGTACTGTTTTCTATCAGTTGGCAAGGTGCGCACACAATCCCAGTGTTGTACAGCTTGCTTCTTCACCTTCCGAAGCTGCCGCTCTCGCCGGCTGCCGGAGCCCAAGAAGCGGCTTCTTCGCGCAAAGACGATTGTGCCGCTCACAGTGCTCTCCTTAGCGCGGCTTCTGCCGAAAGACGCCCGGCAGCGGCTCTTACCTCCGGAGAGCATCCTACCTTCCTCTTTAGCTCCTCTTCTCATCTACACCTCGGCAACAAGCTTTTCCACTATGTCTGGCTAGGAAAAACTGTGCCAGCACAGAAAACATCTCCCATCGTGTTCTAGAAGTTGCACGGATGTCTGCCAAGTGTTTGGCAGGAAGAAAAGAAAAGTTGTCCAAAACAGCTTCCAATCGAATGTTCCTGTGATTGGAAAAGTCAGGAGAGTGCAAAGGTACTGTTTTCTATCAGTTGGCAAGGTGGGCACACCATCCCAGTGTTGTACAGCTTGCTTCTTCACCTTCCCGAAGCTGCCGCTCTCGCCGGCTGCCGGAGCCCAAGAAGCGGCTTCTTCGCGCAAAGGACGATTGTGCCGCTCACAGCGCTCTCCTTAGCGCGGCTTCTGCCGAAAGACGCCCGGCAGCGGCTCTTACCTCCGGAGAGCATCCTACCTTCCTCTTTAGCTCCTCTTCTCATCTACACCTCGGCAACAAGCTTTTCCACTATGTCTGGCTAGGAAAAACTGTGCCAGCACAGAAAACATCTCCCTCGTGTTCTAGAAGTTGCACGGATGTCTGCCAAGTGTTTGGCAGGAAGAAAAGAAAAGTTGTCCAAAACAGCTTCCAATCGAATGTTCCTGTGATTGGAAAAGTCAGGAGAGTGCAAAGGTACTGTTTTTCTATCAGTTGGCAAGGTGCGCACACAATCCCAGTGTTGTACAGCTTGCTTCTTCACCTTCCCGAAGCTGCCGCTCTCGCCGGCTGCCGGAGCCCAAGAAGCGGCTTCTTCGCGCAAAGACGATTGTGCCGCTCACAGTGCTCTCCTTAGCGCGGCTTCTGCCGAAAGACGCCCGGCAGCGGCTCTTACCTCGGAGAGCATCCTACCTTCCTCTTTAGCTCCTCTTCTCATCTACACCTCGGCAACAAGCTTTCTCCACTATGTCTGGCTAGGAAAAACTGTGCCAGCACAGAAAACATCTCCCATCGTGTTCTAGAAGTTGCACGGATGTCTGCCAAGTGTTTGCAGGAAGAAAAGAAAAGTTGTCCAAAACAGCTTCCAATCGAATGTTCCTGTGATTGGAAAAGTCAGGAGAGTGCAAAGGTACTGTTTTCTATCAGTTGGCAAGGTGCGCACACAATCCCAGTGTTGTACAGCTTGCTTCTTCACCTTCCCGAAGCTGCCGCTCTCGCCGGCTGCCGGAGCCCAAGAAGCGGCTTCTTCGCGCAAAGACGATTGTGCCGCTCACAGCGCTCTCCTTAGCGCGGCTTCTGCGAAAGACGCCCGGCAGCGGCTCTTACCTCCGGAGAGCATCCTACCTTCCTCTTTAGCTCCTCTTCTCATCTACACCTCGGCAACAAGCTTTCCCACTATGTCTGGCTAGAAAAACTGTGCCAGCACAGAAAACATCTCCCCTCGTGTTCTAGAAGTTGCACGGATGTCTGCCAAGTGTTTGGCAGGAAGAAAAGAAAAGTTGTCCAAAACAGCTTCCAATCGAATGTTCCTGTGATTGGAAAAGTCAGGAGAGTGCAAAGGTACTGTTTTCTATCAGTTGGCAAGGTGCGCACACCTTCCCAGTGTTGTACAGCTTGCTTCTTCACCTTCCCGAAGCTGCCGCTCTCGCCGGCTGCCGGAGCCCAAGAAGCGGCTTCTTCGCGCAAAGACGATTGTGCCGCTCACAGAGCTCTCCTTAGCGCGGCTTCTGCCGAAAGACGCCCGGCAGCGGCTCTTACCTCCGGAGAGCATCCTACCTTCCTCTTTAGCTCCTCTTCTCATCTACACCTCGGCAACAAGCTTTTCCACTATGTCTGGCTAGGAAAAACTGTGCCAGCACAGAAAACATCTCCCATCGTGTTCTAGAAGTTGCACGGATGTCTGCCAAGTGTTTGGCAGGAAGAAAGAAAAGTTGTCCAAAACAGCTTCCAATCGAATGTTCCTGTGATTGGAAAAGTCAGGAGAGTGCAAAGGTACTGTTTTCTATCAGTTGGCAAGGTGCGCACACAATCCCAGTGTTGTACAGCTTGCTTCTTCACCTTCCCGAAGCTGCCGCTCTCGCCGGCTGCCGGAGCCCAAGAAGCGGCTTCTTCGCGCAAAGACGATTGTGCCGCTCACAGCGCTCTCCTTAGCGCGGCTTCTGCCGAAAGACGCCCGGCAGCGGCTCTTACCTCCGGAGAGCATCCTACCTTCCTCTTTAGCTCCTCTTCTCATCTACACCTCGGCAACAAGCTTTTCCACTATGTCTGGCTAGGAAAAACTGTGCCAGCCACAGAAAACATCTCCCATCGTGTTCTAGAAGTTGCACGGATGTCTGCCAAGTGTTTGGCAGGAAGAAAAGAAAAGTTGTCCAAAACAGCTTCCAATCGAATGTTCCTGTGATTGGAAAAGTCAGGAGAGTGCAAAGGTACTGTTTTCTATCAGTTGGCAAGGTGCGCACACAATCCCAGTGTTGTACAGCTTGCTTCTTCACCTTCCCGAAGCTGCCGCTCTCGCCGGCTGCGGAGCCCAAGAAGCGGCTTCTTCGCGCAAAGACGATTGTGCCGCTCACAGCGCTCTCCTTAGCGCGGCTTCTGCGAAAGACGCCCGGCAGCGGCTCTTACCTCCGGAGAGCATCCTACCTTCCCTCTTTAGCTCCTCTTCTCATCTACACCTCGGCAACAAGCTTTTCCACTATGTCTGGCTAGGAAAAACTGTGCCAGCACAGAAAACATCTCCCATCGTGTTCTAGAAGTTGCACGGATGTCTGCCAAGTGTTTGGCAGGAAGAAAAGAAAAGTTGTCCAAAACAGCTTCCAATCGAATGTTCCTGTGATTGGAAAAGTCAGGAGAGTGCAAAGGTACTGTTTTCTATCAGTTGGCAAGGTGGCACACCATCCCAGTGTTGTACAGCTTGCTTCTTCACCTTCCCGAAGCTGCCGCTCTCGCCGGCTGCCGGAGCCCAAGAAGCGGCTTCTTCGCGCAAAGACGATTGTGCCGCTCACAGCGCTCTCCTTAGCGCGGCTTCTGCCGAAAGACGCCCGGCAGCGGCTCTTACCTCCGGAGAGCATCCTACCTTCCTCTTTAGCTCCTCTTCTCATCTACACCTCGGCAACAAGCTTTTCCACTATGTCTGGCTAGGAAAAACTGTGCCAGCACAGAAAACATCTCCCCTCGTGTTCTAGAAGTTGCCACGGATGTCTGCCAAGTGTTTGGCAGGAAGAAAAGAAAAGTTGTCCAAAACAGCTTCCAATCGAATGTTCCTGTGATTGGAAAAGTCAGGAGAGTGCAAAGGTACTGTTTTCTATCAGTTGGCAAGGGTGCGCACACAATCCCAGTGTTGTACAGCTTGCTTCTTCACCTTCCCGAAGCTGCCGCTCTCGCCGGCTGCCGGAGCCCAAGAAGCGGCTTCTTCGCGCAAAGACGATTGTGCCGCTCACAGTGCTCTCCTTAGCGCGGCTTCTGCCGAAAGACGCCCGGCAGCGGCTCTTACCTCCGGAGAGCATCCTACCTTCCTCTTTAGCTCCTCTTCTCATCTACACCTCGGCAACAAGCTTCTCCACTATGTCTGGCTAGGAAAAACTGTGCCAGCACAGAAAACATCTCCCATCGTGTTCTAGAAGTTGCACGGATGTCTGCCAAGTGTTTGGCAGGAAGAAAAGAAAAGTTGTCCAAAACAGCTTCCAATCGAATGTTCCTGTGATTGGAAAAGTCAGGAGAGTGCAAGGTACTGTTTTCTATCAGTTGGCAAGGTGCGCACACAATCCCAGTGTTGTACAGCTTGCTTCTTCACCTTCCCGAAGCTGCCGCTCTCGCCGGCTGCCGGAGCCCAAGAAGCGGCTTCTTCGCGCAAAGACGATTGTGCCGCTCACAGCTGCTCTCCTTAGCGCGGCTTCTGCCGAAAGACGCCCGGCAGCGGCTCTTACCTCCGGAGAGCATCCTACCTTCCTCTTTAGCTCCTCTTCTCATCTACACCTCGGCAACAAGCTTCTCCACTATGTCTGGCTAGGAAAAACTGTGCCAGCACAGAAAACATCTCCCCTCGTGTTCTAGAAGTTGCACGGATGTCTGCCAAGTGTTTGGCAGGAAGAAAAGAAAAGTTGTCCAAAACAGCTTCCAATCGAATGTTCCTGTGATTGGAAAAGTCAGGAGAGTGCAAAGGTACTGTTTTCTATCAGTTGGCAAGGTGCGCACACAATCCCAGTGTTGTACAGCTTGCTTCTTCACCTTCCCGAAGCTGCCGCTCTCGCCGGCTGCCGGAGCCCAAGAAGCGGCTTCTTCGCGCAAAGACGATTGTGCCGCTCACAGTGCTCTCCTTAGCGCGGCTTCTGCCGAAAGACGCCCGGCAGCGGCTCTTACCTCCGGAGAGCATCCTACCTTCCTCTTTAGCTCCTCTTCTCATCTACACCTCGGCAACAAGCTTTTCCACTATGTCTGGCTAGGAAAAACTGTGCCAGCACAGAAAACATCTCCATCGTGTTCTAGAAGTTGCACGGATGTCTGCCAAGTGTTTGGCAGGAAGAAAAGAAAAGTTGTCCAAAACAGCTTCCAATCGAGTGTTCCTGTGATTGGAAAAGTCAGGAGAGTGCAAAGGTACTGTTTTCTATCAGTTGGCAAGGTGCGCACACAATCCCAGTGTTGTACAGCTTGCTTCTTCACCTTCCGAAGCTGCCGCTCTCGCCGCTGCCGGAGCCCAAGAAGCGGCTTCTTCGCGCAAAGACGATTGTGCCGCTCACAGTGCTCTCCTTAGCGCGGCTTCTGCCGAAAGACGCCCGGCAGCGGCTCTTACCTCCGGAGAGCATCCTACCTTCCTCTTTAGCTCCTCTTCTCATCTACACCTCGGCAAAAAGCTTTTCCACTATGTCTGGCTAGGAAAAACTGTGCCAGCACAGAAAAACATCTCCCATCGTGTTCTAGAAGTTGCACGGATGTCTGCCAAGTGTTTGGCAGGAAGAAAAGAAAAGTTGTCCAAAACAGCTTCCAATCGAATGTTCCTGTGATTGGAAAAGTCAGGAGAGTGCAAAGGTACTGTTTTCTATCAGTTGGCAAGGTGCGCACACAATCCCAGTGTTGTACAGCTTGCTTCTTCACCTTCCCGAAGCTGCCGCTCTCGCCCGGCTGCCGGAGCCCAAGAAGCGGCTTCTTCGCGCAAAGACGATTGTGCCGCTCACAGCGCTCTCCTTAGCGCGGCTTCTGCCGAAGACGCCCGGCAGCGGCTCTTACCTCCGGAGAGCATCCTACCTTCCTCTTTAGCTCCTCTTCTCATCTACACCTCGGCAACAAGCTTTTCCACTATGTCTGGCTAGGAAAAACTGTGCCAGCACAGAAAACATCTCCCATCGTGTTCTAGAAGTTGCACGGATGTCTGCCAAGTGTTTGGCAGGAAGAAAAGAAAAGTTGTCCAAAACAGCTTCCAATCGAATGTTCCTGTGATTGGAAAAGTCAGGAGAGTGCAAAGGTACTGTTTTCTATCAGTTGGCAAGGTGCGCACACAATCCCAGTGTTGTACAGCTTGCTTCTTCACCTTCCGAAGCTGCCGCTCTCGCCGGCTGCCGGAGCCCAAGAAGCGGCTTCTTCGCGCAAAGACGATTGTGCCGCTCACAGCGCTCTCCTTAGCGCGGCTTCTGCCGAAAGACGCCCGGCAGCGGCTCTTACCTCCGGAGAGCATCTACCTTCCTCTTTAGCTCCTCTTCTCATCTACACCTCGGCAACAAGCTTTTCCACTATGTCTGGCTAGGAAAAACTGTGCCAGCACAGAAAACATCTCCCATCGTGTTCTAGAAGTTGCACGGATGTCTGCCAAGTGTTTGGCAGGAAGAAAAGAAAAGTTGTCCAAAACAGCTTCCAATCGAATGTTCCTGTGATTGGAAAAGTCAGGAGAGTGCAAAGGTACTGTTTTCTATCAGTTGGCAAGGTGCGCACACAATCCCAGTGTTGTACAGCTTGCTTCTTCACCTTCCCGAAGCTGCCGCTCTCAGCCGGCTGCCGGAGCCCAAGAAGCGGCTTCTTCGCGCAAAGACGATTGTGCCGCTCACCAGCGCTCTCCTTAGCGCGGCTTCTGCCGAAAGACGCCCGGCAGCGGCTCTTACCTCCGGAGAGCATCCTACCTTCCTCTTTAGCTCCTCTTCTCATCTACACCTCGGCAACAAGCTTTTCCACTATGTCTGGCTAGGAAAAACTGTGCCAGCACAGAAAACATCTCCATCGTGTTCTAGAAGTTGCACGGATGTCTGCCAAGTGTTTGGCAGGAAGAAAAGAAAAGTTGTCCAAAACAGCTTCCAATCGAATGTTCCTGTGATTGGAAAAGTCAGGAGAGTGCAAAGGTACTGTTTTCTATCAGTTGGCAAGGTGCGCACACAATCCCAGTGTTGTACAGCTTGCTTCTTCACCTTCCCGAAGCTGCCGCTCTCGCCGGCTGCCGGAGCCCAAGAAGCGGCTTCTTCGCGCAAAGACGATTGTGCCGCTCACAGTGCTCTCCTTAGCGCGGCTTCTGCCGAAAGACGCCCGGCAGCGGCTCTTACCTCCGGAGAGCATCCTACCTTCCTCTTTAGCTCCTCTTCTCATCTACACCTCGGCAACAAGCTTTCCCACTATGTCTGGCTAGGAAAAACTGTGCCAGCACAGAAAACATCTCCCATCGTGTTCTAGAAGTTGCACGGATGTCTGCCAAGTGTTTGGCAGGAAGAAAAGAAAAGTTGTCCAAAACAGCTTCCAATCGAATGTTCCTGTGATTGGAAAAGTCAGGAGAGTGCAAAGGTACTGTTTTCTATCAGTTGGCAAGGTGCGCACACAATCCCAGTGTTGTACAGCTTGCTTCTTCACCTTCCCGAAGCTGCCGCTCTCGCCGGCTGCCGGAGCCCAAGAAGCGGCTTCTTCGCGCAAAGACGATTGTGCCGCTCACAGTGCTCTCCTTAGCGCGGCTTCTGCCGAAAGACGCCCGGCAGCGGCTCTTACCTCCGGAGAGCATCCTACCTTCCTCTTTAGCTCCTCTTCTCATCTACACCTCGGCAACAAGCTTTCCCACTATGTCTGGCTAGGAAAAACTGTGCCAGCACAGAAAACATCTCCCATCGTGTTCTAGAAGTTGCACGGATGTCTGCCAAGTGTTTGGCAGGAAGAAAAGAAAAGTTGTCCAAAACAGCTTCCAATCGAATGTTCCTGTGATTGGAAAAGTCAGGAGAGTGCAAAGGTACTGTTTTCTATCAGTTGGCAAGGTGCGCACACAATCCCAGTGTTGTACAGCTTGCTTCTTCACCTTCCCGAAGCTGCCGCTCTCGCCGGCTGCCGGAGCCCAAGAAGCGGCTTCTTCGCGCAAAGACGATTGTGCCGCTCACAGCGCTCTCCTTAGCGCGGCTTCTGCCGAAAGACGCCCGGCAGCGGCTCTTACCTCCGGAGAGCATCCTACCTTCCTCTTTAGCTCCTCTTCTCATCTACACCTCGGCAACAAGCTTTTCCACTATGTCTGGCTAGGAAAAACTGTGCCAGCACAGAAAACATCTCCCATCGTGTTCTAGAAGTTGCACGGATGTCTGCCAAGTGTTTGGCAGGAAGAAAAGAAAAGTTGTCCAAACAGCTTCCAATCGAATGTTCCTGTGATTGGAAAAGTCAGGAGAGTGCAAAGGTACTGTTTTCTATCAGTTGGCAAGGTGCGCACACAATCCCAGTGTTGTACAGCTTGCTTCTTCACCTTCCCGAAGCTGCCGCTCTCGCCGGCTGCCGGAGCCCAAGAAGCGGCTTCTTCGCGCAAAGACGATTGTGCCGCTCACAGTGCTCTCCTTAGCGCGGCTTCTGCGAAAGACGCCCGGCAGCGGCTCTTACCTCCGGAGAGCATCCTACCTTCCTCTTTAGCTCCTCTTCTCATCTACACCTCGGCAACAAGCTTTTCCACTATGTCTGGCTAGGAAAAACTGTGCCAGCACAGAAAACATCTCCATCGTGTTCTAGAAGTTGCACGGATGTCTGCCAAGTGTTTGGCAGGAAGAAAAGAAAAGTTGTCCAAAACAGCTTCCAATCGAATGTTCCTGTGATTGGAAAAGTCAGGAGAGTGCAAAGGTACTGTTTTCTATCAGTTGGCAAGGTGCGCACACAATCCCAGTGTTGTACAGCTTGCTTCTTCACCTTCCCGAAGCTGCCGCTCTCGCCGGCTGCCGGAGCCCAAGAAGCGGCTTCTTCGCGCAAAGACGATTGTGCCGCTCACAGCGCTCTCCTTAGCGCGGCTTCTGCCGAAAGACGCCCGGCAGCGGCTCTTACCTCCGGAGAGCATCCTACCTTCCTCTTTAGCTCCTCTTCTCATCTACACCTCGGCAACAAGCTTTCCACTATGTCTGGCTAGGAAAAACTGTGCCAGCACAGAAAACATCTCCCCTCGTGTTCTAGAAGTTGCACGGATGTCTGCCAAGTGTTTGGCAGGAAGAAAAGAAAAGTTGTCCAAAACAGCTTCCAATCGAATGTTCATGTGATTGGAAAAGTCAGGAGAGTGCAAAGGTACTGTTTTCTATCAGTTGGCAAGGTGCGCACACAATCCCAGTGTTGTACAGCTTGCTTCTTCACCTTCCCGAAGCTGCCGCTCTCGCCGGCTGCCGGAGCCCAAGAAGCGGCTTCTTCGCGCAAAGACGATTGTGCCGCTCACAGCGCTCTCCTTAGCGCGGCTTCTGCCGAAAGACGCCCGGCAGCGGCTCTTACCTCCGGAGAGCATCCTACCTTCCTCTTTAGCTCCTCTTCTCATCTACACCTCGGCAACAAGCTTTTCCACTATGTCTGGCTAGGAAAAACTGTGCCAGCACAGAAAACATCTCCCCATCGTGTTCTAGAAGTTGCACGGATGTCTGCCAAGTGTTTGGCAGGAAGAAAAGAAAAGTTGTCCAAAACAGCTTCCAATCGAATGTTCCTGTGATTGGAAAAGTCAGGAGAGTGCAAAGGTACTGTTTTCTATCAGTTGGCAAGGTGCGCACACAATCCCAGTGTTGTACAGCTTGCTTCTTCACCTTCCCGAAGCTGCCGCTCTCGCCGGCTGCCGGAGCCCAAGAAGCGGCTTCTTCGCGCAAAGACGATTGTGCCGCTCACAGTGCTCTCCTTAGCGCGGCTTCTGCCGAAAGACGCCCGGCAGCGGCTCTTACCTCCGGAGAGCATCCTACCTTCCTCTTTAGCTCCTCTTCTCATCTACACCTCGGCAACAAGCTTTTCCACTATGTCTGGCTAGGAAAAACTGTGCCAGCACAGAAAACATCTCCCATCGTGTTCTAGAAGTTGCACGGATGTCTGCCAAGTGTTTGGCAGGAAGAAAAGAAAAGTTGTCCAAAACAGCTTCCAATCGAATGTTCCTGTGATTGGAAAAGTCAGGAGAGTGCAAAGGTACTGTTTTCTATCAGTTGCAAGGTGCGCACACAATCCCAGTGTTGTACAGCTTGCTTCTTCACCTTCCCGAAGCTGCCGCTCTCGCCGGCTGCCGGAGCCCAAGAAGCGGCTTCTTCGCGCAAAGACGATTGTGCCGCTCACAGCGCTCTCCTTAGCGCGGCTTCTGCCGAAAGACGCCCGGCAGCGGCTCTTACCTCCGGAGAGCATCCTACCTTCCTCTTTAGCTCCTCTTCTCATCTACACCTCGGCAACAAGCTTTTCCACTATGTCTGGCTAGGAAAAACTGTGCCAGCACAGAAAACATCTCCATCGTGTTCTAGAAGTTGCACGGATGTCTGCCAAGTGTTTGGCAGGAAGAAAAGAAAAGTTGTCCAAAACAGCTTCCAATCGAATGTTCCTGTGATTGGAAAAGTCAGGAGAGTGCAAAGGTACTGTTTTCTATCAGTTGGCAAGGTGCGCACACAATCCCAGTGTTGTACAGCTTGCTTCTTCACCTTCCCGAAGCTGCCGCTCTCGCCGGCTGCCGGAGCCCAAGAAGCGGCTTCTTCGCGCAAAGACGATTGTGCCGCTCACAGCGCTCTCCTTAGCGCGCGCTTCTGCCGAAAGACGCCCGGCAGCGGCTCTTACCTCCGGAGAGCATCCTACCTTCCTCTTTAGCTCCTCTTCTCATCTACACCTCGGCAACAAGCTTTTCCACTATGTCTGGCTAGGAAAAACTGTGCCAGCACAGAAAACATCTCCCATCGTGTTCTAGAAGTTGCACGGATGTCTGCCAAGTGTTTGGCAGGAAGAAAAGAAAAGTTGTCCAAAACAGCTTCCAATCGAATGTTCCTGTGATTGGAAAAGTCAGGAGAGTGCAAAGGTACTGTTTTCTATCAGTTGGCAAGGTGCGCACAACAATCCCAGTGTTGTACAGCTTGCTTCTTCACCTTCCCGAAGCTGCCGCTCTCGCCGGCTGCCGGAGCCCTAAGAAGCGGCTTCTTCGCGCAAAGACGATTGTGCCGCTCACAGCGCTCTCCTTAGCGCGGCTTCTGCCGAAAGACGCCCGGCAGCGGCTCTTACCTCCGGAGAGCATCCTACCTTCCTCTTTAGCTCCTCTTCTCATCTACACCTCGGCAACAAGCTTTTCCACTATGTCTGGCTAGGAAAAACTGTGCCAGCACAGAAAACATCTCCCATCGTGTTCTAGAAGTTGCACGGATGTCTGCCAAGTGTTTGGCAGGAAGAAAAGAAAAGTTGTCCAAAACAGCTTCCAATCGAATGTTCCTGTGATTGGAAAAGTCAGGAGAGTGCAAAGGTACTGTTTTCTATCAGTTGGCAAGGTGCGCACACAATCCAGTGTTGTACAGCTTGCTTCTTCACCTTCCCCGAAGCTGCCGCTCTCGCCGGCTGCCGGAGCCCAAGAAGCGGCTTCTTCGCGCAAAGACGATTGTGCCGCTCACAGTGCTCTCCCTTAGCGCGGCTTCTGCCGAAAGACGCCCCGGCAGCGGCTCTTACCTCCGGAGAGCATCCTACCTTCCTCTTTAGCTCCTCTTCTCATCTACACCTCGGCAACAAGCTTTTCCACTATGTCTGGCTAGGAAAAACTGTGCCAGCACAGAAAACATCTCCCATCGTGTTCTAGAAGTTGCACGGATGTCTGCCAAGTGTTTGGCAGGAAGAAAAGAAAAGTTGTCCAAAACAGCTTCCAATCGAATGTTCCTGTGATTGGAAAAGTCAGGAGAGTGCAAAGGTACTGTTTTCTATCAGTTGGCAAGGTGCGCACACAATCCCAGTGTTGTACAGCTTGCTTCTTCACCTTCCCGAAGCTGCCGCTCTCGCCGGCTGCCGGAGCCCAAGAAGCGGCTTCTTCGCGCAAAGACGATTGTGCCGCTCACAGCTGCTCTCCTTAGCGCGGCTTCTGCCGAAAGACGCCCGGCAGCGGCTCTTACCTCCGGAGAGCATCCTACCTTCCTCTTTAGCTCCTCTTCTCATCTACACCTCGGCAACAAGCTTTCTCACTATGTCTGGCTAGGAAAAAACTGTGCCAGCACAGAAAACATCTCCCATCGTGTTCTAGAAGTTGCACGGATGTCTGCCAAGTGTTTGGCAGGAAGAAAAGAAAAGTTGTCCAAAACAGCTTCCAATCGAATGTTCCTGTGATTGGAAAAGTCAGGAGAGTGCAAAGGTACTGTTTTCTATCAGTTGGCAAGGTGCGCACACAATCCCAGTGTTGTACAGCTTGCTTCTTCACCTTCCCGAAGCTGCCGCTCTCGCCGGCTGCCGGAGCCCAAGAAGCGGCTTCTTCGCGCAAAGACGATTGTGCCGCTCACAGCGCTCTCCTTAGCGCGGCTTCTGCCGAAAGACGCCGGCAGCGGCTCTTACCTCCGGAGAGCATCCTACCTTCCTCTTTAGCTCCTCTTCTCATCTACACCTCGGCAACAAGCTTTTCCACTATGTCTGGCTAGGAAAACTGTGCCAGCACAGAAAACATCTCCCTCGTGTTCTAGAAGTTGCACGGATGTCTGCCAAGTGTTTGGCAGGAAGAAAAGAAAAGTTGTCCAAAACAGCTTCCAATCGAATGTTCCTGTGATTGGAAAAGTCAGGAGAGTGCAAAGGTACTGTTTTCTATCAGTTGGCAAGGTGGGCACACCATCCCAGTGTTGTACAGCTTGCTTCTTCACCTTCCCGAAGCTGCCGCTCTCGCCGGCTGCCGGAGCCCAAGAAGCGGCTTCTTCGCGCAAAGACGATTGTGCCGCTCACAGTGCTCTCCTTAGCGCGGCTTCTGCCGAAAGACGCCCGGCAGCGGCTCTTACCTCCGGAGAGCATCCTACCTTCCTCTTTAGCTCCTCTTCTCATCTACACCTCGGCAACAAGCTTTTCCACTATGTCTGGCTAGGAAAAACTGTGCCAGCACAGAAAACATCTCCCATCGTGTTCTAGAAGTTGCACGGATGTCTGCCAAGTGTTTGGCAGGAAGAAAAGAAAAGTTGTCCAAAACAGCTTCCAATCGAATGTCCTGTGATTGGAAAAGTCAGGAGAGTGCAAAGGTACTGTTTTCTATCAGTTGGCAAGGTGCGCACACAATCCCAGTGTTGTACAGCTTGCTTCTTCACCTTCCCGAAGCTGCCGCTCTCGCCGGCTGCCGGAGCCCAAGAAGCGGCTTCTTCGCGCAAAGACGATTGTGCCGCTCACAGTGCTCTCCTTAGCGCGGCTTCTGCCGAAAGACGCCCGGCAGCGGCTCTTACCTCCGGAGAGCATCCTACCTTCCTCTTTAGCTCCTCTTCTCATCTACACCTCGGCAACAAGCTTCTCCACTATGTCTGGCTAGGAAAAACTGTGCCAGCACAGAAAACATCTCCCATCGTGTTCTAGAAGTTGCACGGATGTCTGCCAAGTGTTTGGCAGGAAGAAAAGAAAGTTGTCCAAAACAGCTTCCAATCGAATGTTCCTGTGATTGGAAAAGTCAGGAGAGTGCAAAGGTACTGTTTTCTATCAGTTGGCAAGGTGCGCACACAATCCCAGTGTTGTACAGCTTGCTTCTTCACCTTCCCGAAGCTGCCGCTCTCGCCGGCTGCCGGAGCCCAAGAAGCGGCTTCTTCGCGCAAAGACGATTGTGCCGCTCACAGCGCTCTCCTTAGCGCGGCTTCTGCCGAAAGACGCCCGGCAGCGGCTCTTACCTCCGGAGAGCATCCTACCTTCCTCTTTAGCTCCTCTTCTCATCTACACCTCGGCAACAAGCTTTTCCACTATGTCTGGCTAGAAAAACTGTGCCAGCACAGAAAACATCTCCCCTCGTGTTCTAGAAGTTGCACGGATGTCTGCCAAGTGTTTGGCAGGAAGAAAAGAAAAGTTGTCCAAAACAGCTTCCAATCGAATGTTCCTGTGATTGGAAAAGTCAGGAGAGTGCAAAGGTACTGTTTTCTATCAGTTGGCAAGGTGCGCACACAATCCCAGTGTTGTACAGCTTGCTTCTTCACCTTCCCGAAGCTGCCGCTCTCGCCGGCTGCCGGAGCCCAAGAAGCGGCTTCTTCGCGCAAAGACGATTGTGCCGCTCACAGTGCTCTCCTTAGCGCGGCTTCTGCCGAAAGACGCCCGGCAGCGGCTCTTACCTCCGGAGAGCATCCTACCTTCCTCTTTAGCTCCTCTTCTCATCTACACCTCGGCAACAAGCTTTTCCCACTATGTCTGGCTAGGAAAAACTGTGCCAGCACAGAAAACATCTCCCATCGTGTTCTAGAAGTTGCACGGATGTCTGCCAAGTGTTTGGCAGGAAGAAAAGAAAAGTTGTCCAAAACAGCTTCCAATCGAATGTTCCTGTGATTGGAAAAGTCAGGAGAGTGCAAAGGTACTGTTTTCTATCAGTTGGCAAGGTGCGCACACAATCCCAGTGTTGTACAGCTTGCTTCTTCACCTTCCCGAAGCTGCCGCTCTCGCCGGCTGCCGGAGCCCAAGAAGCGGCTTCTTCGCGCAAAGACGATTGTGCCGCTCACAGCGCTCTCCTTAGCGCGGCTTCTGCCGAAAGACGCCCGGCAGCGGCTCTTACCTCCGGAGAGCATCCTACCTTCCCTCTTTAGCTCCTCTTCTCATCTACACCTCGGCAACAAGCTTTTCCACTATGTCTGGCTAGGAAAAACTGTGCCAGCACAGAAAACATCTCCCCTCGTGTTCTAGAAGTTGCACGGATGTCTGCCAAGTGTTTGGCAGGAAGAAAAGAAAAGTTGTCCAAAACAGCTTCCAATCGAATGTTCCTGTGATTGGAAAAGTCAGGAGAGTGCAAAGGTACTGTTTTCTATCATTGGCAAGGTGCGCACACAATCCAGTGTTGTACAGCTTGCTTCTTCACCTTCCCGAAGCTGCCGCTCTCGCCGGCTGCCGGAGCCCAAGAAGCGGCTTCTTCGCGCAAAGACGATTGTGCCGCTCACAGCGCTCTCCTTAGCGCGGCTTCTGCCGAAAGACGCCCGGCAGCGGCTCTTACCTCCGGAGAGCATCCTACCTTCCTCTTTAGCTCCTCTTCTCATCTACACCTCGGCAACAAGCTTTCCCACTATGTCTGGCTAGGAAAAACTGTGCCAGCACAGAAAACATCTCCCCTCGTGTTCTAGAAGTTGCACGGATGTCTGCCAAGTGTTTGGCAGGAAGAAAAGAAAAGTTGTCCAAAACAGCTTCCAATCGAATGTTCCTGTGATTGGAAAAGTCAGGAGAGTGCAAAGGTACTGTTTTCTATCAGTTGGCAAGGTGCGCACACAATCCCAGTGTTGTACAGCTTGCTTCTTCACCTTCCCGAAGCTGCCGCTCTCGCCGGCTGCCGGAGCCCAAGAAGCGGCTTCTTCGCGCAAAGACGATTGTGCCGCTCACAGTGCTCTCCTTAGCGCGGCTTCTGCCGAAAGACGCCCGGCAGCGGCTCTTACCTCCGGAGAGCATCCTACCTTCCTCTTTAGCTCCTCTTCTCATCTACACCTCGGCAACAAGCTTTTCCACTATGTCTGGCTAGGAAAAACTGTGCCAGCACAGAAAACATCTCCCATCGTGTTCTAGAAGTTGCACGGATGTCTGCCAAGTGTTTGGCAGGAAGAAAAGAAAAGTTGTCCAAAACAGCTTCCAATCGAATGTTCCTGTGATTGAAAAGTCAGGAGAGTGCAAAGGTACTGTTTTCTATCAGTTGGCAAGGTGGGCACACCATCCCAGTGTTGTACAGCTTGCTTTCTTCACCTTCCCGAAGCTGCCGCTCTCTGCCGGCTGCCGGAGCCCAAGAAGCGGCTTCTTCGCGCAAAGGTCGATTGTGCCGCTCACAGTGCTCTCCTTAGCGCGGCTTCTGCCGAAAGACGCCCGGCAGCGGCTCTTACCTCCGGAGAGCATCCTACCTTCCTCTTTAGCTCCTCTTCTCATCTACACCTCGGCAACAAGCTTTTCCACTATGTCTGGCTAGGAAAAACTGTGCCAGCACAGAAAACATCTCCCATCGTGTTCTAGAAGTTGCACGGATGTCTGCCAAGTGTTTGGCAGGAAGAAAAGAAAAGTTGTCCAAAACAGCTTCCAATCGAATGTTCCTGTGATTGGAAAAGTCAGGAGAGTGCAAAGGTACTGTTTTCTATCAGTTGGCAAGGTGCGCACACAATCCCAGTGTTGTACAGCTTGCTTCTTCACCTTCCCGAAGCTGCCGCTCTCGCCGGCTGCCGGAGCCCAAGAAGCGGCTTCTTCGCGCAAAGACGATTGTGC